>NC_134690.1:99870722-101255722 GCF_050947455.1 Rhinoderma darwinii
ATGAAAGTGAAAAACTGACAGGCAAGTTAAAGTGTATGTTCACAAATGCCAGAAGTTTAGCAAGCAAAATGGGGGAGCTGGAGGCCTTATTACTGGAAGAAGATATAGATATAGTTGGTGTTGCTGAAACATGGCTGGACTCTTCCCATGACAGGGCTGTAAATCTACAGGGTTTTACACTTTTTCGGAAAGACAGGACAAATAGGAAAGGCGGTGGTGTATGTCTGTATGTGAGAAGCGATATGAAGGTGAGTGTGAAAGAGACAATAGTGTGTGAAGACTGTGAGGAGGTTGAAACTTTGTGGGTGGAACTAGAAAGGGTGGTAATCACAGAAAAAAGTGGTGTAATCTATAGACCCCCCAATATAACTGAGGAGATGGAAGGTCAGCTATATAAACAGATGGAGCGGGCTGCACAGGCGGGTACTGTAGTGATAATGGGAGATTTTAATTACCGGGATATTAATTGGTGTCATGGTTCGGCTTCAACTGCAAAGGGGAGACATTTCCTCAACATATTGCAGGAAAAAATTTTGTGCCAGTTTGTGGAAGACCCGACTAGAGGTGAAGCTCTGTTGGATCTGGTCATTTCTAATAATGCAGATCTTGTTGGCAATGTCAATGTTCGTGAAAACCTCGGTAACAGTTTAACAATATAGTTACATTTTACCTATACTGTAAAAAACAAACACAGGCTGGGAGGGTAACAAGTATAAACTACTAAAATCAAGCCCTACATGGCTTACACCTTCTGTAAAAAGGGCAATACATGATAAAAAAAAAAGGGCATTTAAAAAACACAAATCTGAGGGTACAGCTGTAGACTTTTTAAATTATAAAGAGCGTAATAAAATCTGTAAAAATTGTACAAAATTAGCAAAAATACAAATTGAAAGGCAGGTGGCCAAGGATAGTAAAACCAATCCCCAAAAATTATTCAAGTATATAAATGCAAAAAAGCCAAGGTCTGAACATGTGGGATCCCTAGATAGTGGTAATGGGGAGATTGTCACAGGGGATCAAGAGAAGGCAGAGTTACTAAATGGGTTCTTTAGCTCTGTATATACAACAGAAGGAAGAGCAGCTGATGTAGCCGGTGCCAGTGCTGTTAATATATCAGTTGATATACTGAGTTGGATGAATGTAGATGTGGTCCAAGCTAAATAAAATAAATGTGCACATATAAATCTCCGCGAGCGAAGGTGTTGGTGAACGGGGTCCTGTCCCCTTCCTTTGGCCTCCATAGGGGCACGAGGCAGGGGTGCCCACTTTCGCCACTTCTTTTCGCATTGGCAATTGAACCACTGGCTCTGAACATTAGGAGGGATCACACATATATGGGAATTAGAATAGGGGACAGACTGGACCGGATAGGATTATATGCGGATGACATGGCGTTGTTTATGGCAAACCCCAATGCCACCCTTCCCAGGGCCATATCCCTCATTAACGCTTTTGGAAGGTATTCCGGGTTACTAATTAATTGGGCCAAATCGTATTTGATGCTTTTGAGGCAGGATAACTGTGGATGGGACACCCAGTTCTGCGGACTGTCAGTACAACCAGAGTTCAAATATTTGGGGATTAATATTGCTAGGGATAGTTCTAGATCGTATGGGTTAAATGTAGCGCCCTTGGTTGCGTACCTAAGGGATAAAATTCAGGTGTGGAAAGGTCTGCCTCTGTCAGTGGCAGGACGCGTGAATCTATTAAAAATGATAGTACTGCCGAAGTTTTTGTATGTGTTGGAGCATGTGGATGTGTTGGTGCCTAAAAGGTTCTTTAAAATAATAAACTCGCTATTCGCGCCGTTTGTATGGGGGGGGGGGGATCTAAACTCAAGCTGTCGATTCTACAGAGGTCTAAAGATGAGGCCGGAGCTGCGTTACCGGATGTTTTTCTATATTATTTGGCGGGTCAGCTCAGATACTTGACTTCTTGGGTCTCCCCCCCCTAACGACCAATGCTGAGTGTCACCTAGCAAGGGTGTTGGGCTTAAAAACCCTATGGCCGATATTGGAGCCGCATGATTTTAGACACCGTTCCCTGTTACCCTTGCATAAGTTGGCCAGAGGAGTTTGGCAACAGGCTAAAGAGATCTTGGGGGTTGTGGGGGAGAACCCGCTGTGGGACAATCCAAGTTTTTCACATTTGCACGGGATGGTGGGAAAACGTTACTGGTCCTCTAGAGGGGTAGTTGCTCTGTCACAGTTACTAACGGAAGACGGGATGGTCATGACGGTGAGTGAGATTCGGGCAGCATTCAATATACCACCGGGGGATGAATTATATTGCATACAACTCCATCATGCTCTATTAGCACAATTTCCACTGAACTCCGTGACGTATTCTAGTTGTGATTTGGTGGGGAGGTTGAACACGCCGTCTACACATGGAGCCATTTCTCAAATTTATTCTTTTCTATTGGAGGCTAAAATGCGAGTGGAGCCCCTGTGGCGGAGGATAAGTGGCGTACACTAATTCCACAACTCACAGCAGAGGAATGGAGGGAGGCTCAGGGTTCCCATTTGCTGGTTTCACCAGCGGCAAACAATAAATTAGTGCAATTGTTCATTATCCACCAATGTTATTTGACACCCATAAGACTACATCGTATGGGAAGAATGGCGTCCTCACAATGTCATAGGTGCGGAGAGACACGGGCAGATTTTATTCACCTAATATGGGGTTGTCACTGGATTCTTAGCTTTTGGGAGGAGTTGGTTGCATTATTGACAGCAGTATTGGGGAGGACGATACCTTGCAGGCCGGAGGTGTGTCTGCTGGGACTGCTCAATGAGGAACAATGGTCGATATATGAGAGGACTTTCCTCAGAGAAACACTTTTCATGGCAAGGAAGGCGGTGGCCATGAGATGGATGGCAGACAGGGCCCCGACAGTAGCGCAATGGCGTAAATTAGTCAATGACATACTTCCATTTGAGAAAATAGTGTATAAACACCGGGGGAAACCGGCTAAATTTGATTTGATCTGGAATGGGTGGTGCTCATCGAATCTCACTCACTGTACAGTCCAAGGGCTATCAGCTGCTCTGATTCAAGCTGCGGGCGGGAGCGGGTAAAGAGGTCGGGAGGAGGACACGTCCAGGTGCTTCGTTTTAGGCCATACAAGGAGGATAGGCGCGTTAGGGTAGAATATCGAACTGTGGGCATATTCATACTATTGTGATGTATAAGACTAAAAGTTTTGATAGAATGCTTGATTGATCTGTATTATGTATATGTGGTCTGCGAACCACGGTTTAACACCATGGGTACCTGCGAGTATCCCTTATGTATGTAATGATGTTTCTGACATATGTACTATTGAGTGTATAATGTTATCCTGATGTATGTGATGGTTTGACTCTGACAGTTACTTTTAATAAAACGAGTTTAAAAAAAAAAAAAAAAAAAAAAAATGTGCACAAGGCCCCGGGACCTGATGGGTTACACCCTCGAGTTTTTAAAGAGCTTAGTTCAGTTATTTCTGTCCCCCTCTTCATAATATTCAGAGATTCTCTAGTGACTGGTATAGTGCCAAGGGACTGGCGCAGGGCAAATGTGGTGCCTATTTTCAAAAAGGGCTCTAGGTCTTCCCCGGGTAATTATAGCCCAGTAACCTTAACATCCATCGTGGGGAAAATGTTTGAGGGGCTATTGAGGGACTATATACAGGATTATGTTCCAAAAAATAGTAAAACCGTGCTGGCTGTCACTTATAATACTAAGGACAAAAGTTGTCAAACCAACCTGATTTGTTTTTATGAAGAGGTGAGCAGAAGCCTAGACAGAGGGGCCGCTGTGGATTTAGTGTTTTTGGACTTTGCAAAGGCATTTGACACTGTCCCTCATAGACGTCTAATGGGTAAATTAAGGACTATAGGTTTAGAAAATATAGTTTGTAATTGGATTGAGAATTGGCTCAAGGACCGTATACAGAGAGTTGTGGTCAATGATTCCTACTCTGAATGGTCCCCGGTTATAAGTGGTGTACCCCAGGGTTCAGTGCTGGGACCACTATTATTCATCTTATTTATTAATGATATAGAGGATGGGATTAATAGCACTATTTCCATTTTTGCAGATGACACCAAGCTCTGTAGTAATGTTCAGTCTATAGAAGATGTTCGTGAATTGCAAGCGGATTTAAACAAACTAAGTGTTTGGGCATCCAGTTGGCAAATGAAGTTTAATGTAGATAAATGTAAAGTTATGCACCTGGGTACGAACAACCTGCATGCATCATATGTCCTAGGGGAGCTACACTGGGGGAGTCACTTGTTGAGAAGGATCTGGGTGTACTTGTAGATCATAAACGAAATAACAGCATGCAGTGTCAATCAGCTGCTTCAAAGGCCAGCAAGATATTGTTGTGTATTAAAAGAGGCATGGACTCGCGGGACAGGGATGTAATATTACCACTTTACAAAGCATTAGTGAGGCCTCATCTAGAATATGCAGTTCAGTTCTGGGCTCCAGTTCATAGAAAGGATGCCCTGGAGTTGGTAAAAATACAAAGAAGAGCAAATAAACTAATAAGGGGCATGGAGAATCTAAGTTATGAGGAAAGATTAAAAGAACTAAACCTATTTAGCCTTGAAAAATGACGACTAATGGGGGACATGATTAACTTCTATAAATATATTAAAGGACGGGTGTCGCAGATTTTTTTTTTTTTTTATATAAATTGTTTTTTAGTGTGTAATAAAATAAATTTTATTTATTTGTGTTTTACTTTTTTATTTTTTCTAACTTTTACTTCACTATGGGGGCTGCCATTTTTTTTTTTCATCTCTGTTTGTGTCGATTAACGACACATACAGAGATGGAATAAGGCACATACATCCCCATAGAGAATGCGAACTGGAGCCGTTCCATTCACTATGGTGTAAGCCGTCTGTGTGGGAACGGCGCACGCGCCGCTCCCACACAGTCCAAAAGGAAGGTCTTCGGCCGAGCGACATCCAGCACCATTTTCATGTGGACCGGAAGCCGCGGCCGGACAGTAAGATGACTTCTTCCGGTCGCGGCTTCCGGACATGTGATTAGAAGCAAGTACTAGGAGCGGACGGAGAGAAGGGAGCGGCGGCGGCAGGAGCAGGTAAGTTATGTCTGTGTTTATTCGTGTTTTACTGTGTGTGTGTGTGTGTGTAATCCTACTACACTGTGTATTCGCTCAAAAAATGGCGGCACACAGTGTAGTAGGATTGAACATTCAATCCCCTCCTTTCCCCTAACAGCCGGGAGAACAGCCCAGCTAGTAGTCGGCGGGATGGTAATGCAGGTAAGCCAAGACAATTGATAGTCGTAGGGGATTCTATAATCAGGAAGACGGATAGAATAATTTGTCGCCAAGACCACCTCAACCGAATGGTTTGCTGTCTCCCTGGTGCCAGGGTTCGGCATGTGGTGGAACGGGTGGACAAATTGCTGGGAGGGGCTGGTGATGATCCAGTTGTCGTGGTCCATGTCGGTACCAACGACAGAATAAATGGTAGGTGGAGGAGCCTTAAGAATAATTTTAAAGAACTAGGCTACAAGCTGAAGGGAAGGACCTCCAAAGTAGTATTCTCAGGAATACTGCCTGTGCCATGCGCATCACAGGAAAGACAGCGGGAGCTCAGGGAGTTAAATGCATGGCTGAAGTCTTGGTGTAGAGGAGAAGGATTTGGGTTCCTAGAGCACTGGGCTGACTTTTCATTGGGGTACAAACTGTATTCTGCAGATGATTTGCATCTAAATGGAAGGGGGTCCGCTGTGCTGGGGGAGAGAATTCTAGCTGGGGTGGCGGAGTATTTAAACTAGGGCTGAGGAGGGAGGTCAATGTAGAAAAAAAAGGGGTAGCCAGGTTAGAGAGGGGTCAGACTATATTGGTGGGGGGAGAAACAGAATGTGGGGAGAGGACTAGACAACAAGATAAGGAGATCCTTTCGTTACAAAACATCAGTGTAAATAAAAAGGACCGATTAATGTCAAATCACATTTCTGATAATAAAAGTGAAAAACTGACAGGCAAGTTAAAGTGTATGTTCACAAATGCCAGAAGTCTAGCAAGCAAAATGGGGGAGCTGGAGGCCTTGATACTGGAAGAAAATATAGATATAGTTGGTGTTGCTGAAACATGGCTGGACTCTTCACATGACTGGGCTGTAAATCTACAGGGTTTTACACTTTTTCGGAAAGACAGGACAAATAGGAAAGGTGGTGGTGTATGTCTGTATGTGAGAAATGATATGAAGGCGAGTGTGAAAGAGACAATAGTGGGTGAATACTGTGAGGAGGTTGAAACCTTGTGGGTGGAACTAGAAAGGGAGGTAAACACTGAAAAAATTACTTTTGGTGTAATCTATAGACCCCCCCAATATAACTGAGGAGATGGAGGGTCAGATATATAAACAGATGGAGCGGGCTGCACAGGCGGGTACTGTAGTGATAATGGGAGATTTTAATTTCCGGGATATTAATTGGTGTCATGGTTCAGCTTCAACTGCAAAGGGGAGACATTTCCTCAATCTGTTGCAGGAAAATTTTATGGGCCAGTTTGTGGAAGACCCGACTAGAGGTGAAGCTCTGTTGGATCTGGTCATTTCTAATAATGCAGATCTTGTTGGGAATGTCAATGTTCGTGAAAACCTCGGTAACAGTGATCATAATATAGTTACATTTTACCTATACTGTAAAAAACAAACGCAGGCTGGGAGGGCAAAAACATTTAATTTTAAGAAAGCCAATTTCCCCAGGATGAGGGCAGCAATTCAGGATATAGACTGGGAAGAACTAATGTCAAATAATGGAACAAATGATAAATGGGAGATTTTCAAATCTACTTTGAGTTATTATAGTGCAAAATGTATTCCTATAGGTAACAAGTATAAACGACTCAAATTAAACCCCACATGGCTTACACCTTCTGTGAAAGGGGCAATACATGACAAAAAAAAGGGCATTTAAAAAATACAAATCTGAGGGTACAGCTGTAGCCTTTGTAAAATATAAAGAGCTTAATAAAATCTGTAAAAATGTAATAAAATTAGCAAAAATACAAAATGAAAGGCAGGTGGCCAAGGATAGTAAAACAAATCCCAAAAAATTCTTCAAGCATATAAATGCAAAAAAGCCCAGGTCTGAACATGTAGGACCCCTAGATAATGGTAATGGGGAGTTGATCACAGGGGATCAAGAGAAGGCAGAGTTACTAAATGGGTTCTTTAGCTCTGTATATACAACAGAAGAAAGAGCAGCTGATGTAGCCGCTGCCAGTGCTGTTAATATATCAGTTGATATACTGAACTGGATGAATGTAGAGATGGTCCAAGCTATATTAAATAAAATAAATGTGCACAAGGCCCCGGGACCAGATGGGTTACACCCTAGAATTCTTAAAGAGCTTAGTTCAGTTATTTCTGTCCCCCTTTTCATAATATTCAGAGAATCTCTAGTGACTGGTATAGTACCAAGGGACTGGCGCAGCGCAAATGTGGTGCCTATTTTCAAAAAGGACTCTAGGTCTTCCCCAGGTAATTATAGACCAGTAAGCTTAACATCCATCGTGGGGAAAATGTTTGAGGGGCTATTGAGGGACTATATACAGGATTATGTGACAATAAATAGCATTATAAGTGACAGCCAGCACGGTTTTACTAAGGACAGAAGTTGTCAAACTAACCTAATCTGTTTTTATGAAGAGGTAAGCAGAAGTCTAGACAGAGGGGCCGCTGTGGATTTAGTGTTTTTGGACTTTGCAAAGGCATTTGACACTGTCCCCCATAGACGCCTAATGGGTAAATTAAGGACTATAGGTTTAGAAAATATAGTTTGTAATTGGATTGAGAATTGGCTCAAGGACCGTATCCAGAGTTGTGGTCAATGATTCCTACTCTGAATGGTCCCCGGTTATAAGTGGTGTACCCCAGGGTTCAGTGCTGGGACCACTATTATTCAACTTATTTATTAATGATATAGAGGATGGGATTAATAGCACTATTTCTATTTTTGCAGATGACACCAAGCTATGCAATATAGTTCAGACTATGGAAGATGTTCATGAATTGCAGGCAGATTTAAACAAACTAAGTGTTTGGGCGTCCACTTGGCAGATGAAGTTTAATGTAGATAAATGTAAAGTTATGCATCTGGGTACCAACAACCTGCATGCATCATATGTCCTAGGGGGAGCTACACTGGCGGATTCACTTGTTGAGAAGGATCTGGGTGTACTTGTAAATCATAAACTCAATAACAGCATGCAGTGTCAATCAGCTGCTTCAAAGGCCAGCAGGATATTGTCGTGTATTAAAAGAGGCATGGACTCGCGGGACAGAGATGTAATATTGCCACTTTACAAAGCATTAGTGAGGCCTCATCTAGAATATGCAGTTCAGTTCTGGGCTCCAGTTCATAGAAAGGATGCCCTGGAGTTGGAAAAAATACAAAGAAGAGCAACGAAGCTAATTAGGGGCATGGAGAATTTAAGTTATGAGGAAAGATTGAAAGAATTAAACCTATTTAGCCTTGAAAAAAGACGACTAAGGGGGGACATGATTAACTTATATAAATATATTAATGGCACATACAAAAAATATGGTGAAATCCTGTTCTTTGTAAAACCCCCTCAAAAAACAAGGGGACACTCCCTCCGTCTGGAGAAAAAAAGGTTCAAGCAGCAGAGGCGACAAGGCTTCTTTACAGTGAGAACTGTGAATCTATGGAATAGTCTACCGCAGGAGCTGGTCACAGCAGGGACAGTAGATGGCTTTAAAAAAGGGTTAGATAATTTCCTAGAACAAAAAAATATTAGCTCCTATGTGTAGAAATTTTTCCTTCCCTTTTCCCTTCCCTTGGTTGAACTTGATGGACATGTGTCTTTTTTCAGCCGTACTAACTATGTAACTAGCCAGGATAAGGGAGGGGGGATTCTGTGAGCTCACTAGAGCGTGTTTGTCTACACCAATTTTGCAGCATAAAGCAATGTGGTTGCTTTACTACATGCCAATGCTGCAATTTTGGGAATTGCTCCCTCTAGTGACCAGTACAGGGAAATGTTATAAATTAGAATCTAATTTATAATATTTCCTGACTTGTGAAAAAAATAAAAAAAAATAAGACCATGTCTAATCATGTATATACTAACTGTTAAACTAAGAAAAAAATAATTATATATATATATATATATATATATATATATATATATATATATATATATATATATTTCTAGCGAAATTACTTTTAATAGCACATACAAAAAATATGGTGAAATCCTGTTCCATGTAAAACCCCCTCAAAAAACAAGGGGGCACTCCCTCCGTCTGGAGAAAAAAAGGTTCAAGCCTTCTTTACTGTGAGAACTGTGAATCTATGGAATAGCCTACCGCAGGAGCCGCTCACAGCAGGGACAGTAGATGGCTTTAAAAAAGGGTTAGATCATTTCCTAGAACAAAAAAATATTAGCTCCTATGTGTAGAAATGTTTACCTTCCCTTTTCCCATCCCTTGGTTGAACTTGATGGACATGTGTCTTTTTTCAAACTTCTTTTAGCAAGCAATTCATATATCACATACACCGGCCCCCACTTGGTCACCCACAACACAGTAAGTCAATCCGGTTTTGTAACTCCACTTGATATACAAACCACTTGTTTTACAAGCCCACTAGAGCTTAACAGACGTCAATTTTCTGAAATGTACATAATAGCCCCTTTATCTGACTCCCAGTCCTAATAACACACTGTGAGCATAAACATACAGTACATATGGGGACACTAATGTGATCTTCTACATTACGGTTTTCTTACCTTCAGCTTGGAAATCATGTTCTTTTCCGAGTCATCAGACACACTCTTGTTAGTGAGAAGTCTTCGGGCTAAATGTTGCTTGTAATAACGTTCAAATACATCTTTTTCTTGCATAAATCTAAATAGGACCATTGCCTTGTCCAGTATGGATTCTACTTCCTGTTCGGTCAGCTTTTAAAGAGAGAAACACAGGTATGTAAGCATTTAAGTATCAAAAGCGAGGGACCGTATGGGCCTTTTGTGAGAGACCTATATGACGTATAGTCATGATTAAGCGATTCTGGGCGCGGTGCTGGTGGGATCTTCATGTAGAATTAGTGGATAGGACATTCTCTTACAACTTGTTCTGGGATTGGAATGGGGAATGGTTTTGAATTATAATGTTCTAAGGACTTTGACAGCCTAGAAATTTTATACTTGAAAAACGCTGATGTGATGTCATATATAGGTTTTATTAGGACTACTAAAATGTGCTGCGAATTCTAATTTTCAATCCTATGTCTATATGGACGCATTGTACCACCTCATTTTTGTCATATTCTGGAATATTTTTGGAAGGGAGGGATGGGTTGGGGTTTTTGTATGTTTTGTACTTAAATTTAATAAAAAAAAGAAAAAAAAAAAAGGATCAAAAGCAGACCATTAGCTCCTTATCACACTCGTGATCTATCCTGCGGTCTAAGGAAAGAGTAGTTCTCTGCATCGGAAGTATACAGCGGTCATTTGAAAGCATGGTCTTTCTGAACCATTTGGATACAGAGAAGTCTTCGTGTCCCTGTGGTTGTGGGCAGCACAAAACAGCAATGTGAGCCGCAGGTTGTGCACTCCTGGTTTAGAACGTCTCTATCTACTAAAATAAATATGACCAAATACTGCCAAACGTCCAAAAGTTGACAAGAATTTCTTCCAGAGCCTTCAAAATCTCTCCAGTGATGCTCAGGACACATCTGGAATTCCCTTTGTGCAGCACATTTGCCTTTCCCCTCTATGCCACAATACCCCAACTCTCATCCGCCCCTACCCACATTCATTATCTATCAACCAATCGTTATCAATTATGACATGTATAACTAGTATCAACTGATCTACTGCACTTACTCCTTTGACTCCTTTTTTCAGTTTGTCATCGATAAATAAGGAAAGATATTCAGGAGACCTGGAGTTCAGATTAAGAAAATACTCAAAGTCACCAGCAATGGTTTGCTTGAAAAGACGGTCATTACTAAAAGATTCTTGAAGGAACCGATCAAATCTGCTCTTCAGGTCAAGAAGACCCTGTAGATAGTGAAATAAACCAGGAAAATAATGTTATTACCGATTCATACAAAAAAAATAATCAATATTAGTACATTCCATTGCTCGAAAGGTGTAAATGCATTCATAACAGTGTATTTCCTTTAAAGGGGTATTCACATCTCAGTCATTTATGGCATAACCCCTGTTCTCTATATAGGTTCAGGTCCCAGAGCCGAGACCCCCATCTATCAGACACTTATATCATATCCTGTGGATGTGCGAAAAATGTCTGAGATGTGAAAAATTCTTTAACCAGAGAATCATTGAAAACAGAGAATTTGTTCCCCTGTGTTATATACTTCTATTATTGGATCCTATTTCTTTATGAACAGTGGTGGATCTACTGCTTATCTTTGATGACAAGCTGCAGGAAGCTGTGGGAAATGTAACCCATTCATTCAGCGCATCAGTGTATATCAATATACCATCAATGCTTTAAGCTGGCGATAGAATACTTTTGCTAGCGACCTGCACCGATCTTGGCGGGATCTGCCTAATTTCACATCTCCTGGTGGGCCCTGACAGTCCGTGTGCTGTCAATATCTATAGAAGTTGACCGAATGCACTAAGGTAGTGCATCTAGGTTCAAATACACCTCTGCAAAAGATAAAATGTGTTGCTTAAAAAAATGGCTTTATATTTAAAGGTTATAGACACTTGTCATGGGGCAATGATATTTACATGTCAGTAGTTACCTCAAGTTAAAAATAGTGGCACTACATTTGAGGCTGCAATCTTCATTCATATTCAGACCGCCTGATATTCCATTTACAACCTGCTTCTAGTTTCAGACTTCTCTCCTGTGGTCACGTCCCGCCTAGTAATACGTGCTCTGTGAATGCGGGAGGCTGCAGCCTTCCCTAGCGAACATACTTTAGCACAGCTTCATTCCTGTGCTGCTTTCCTCTTTTACACCCCATAAGGGATCTCTTCTTCCTTGTGCTGACACAGACACCAATGCGAAGGTGTGTGTGATCTCTCCCCCTGCAGACTGCAGTATTAGCCTTCCTCCCTATCTATATTTTGACTGTATGTGAACACGGGGTTGATTTCCGCGCTGAAATCCGCTAGTCTGTACAGACATGTCAGAAATTTTTCGCACAGATTTAAACTCTGCGTCAGTAAGAGAACGGGGCTGATCAGTGTGGGAATCTGTAGCAAATAAATTGGAAATTTGCGTAAAAAAATCTGCAAGTAAAGTGGAGATTTCCCTTAAAATCCACCTTGGATTTTTCGGTCTTAAATACATATCGTGTGAATATAGCGTCATACTGACCACTTGTATGATCTGTCCTCCCTGAAAACTTATATTGTCCTCTCCCTCCCTTCTCCACACTCTGATCTGCAGTGTACAACCGCCTTCCCCTCCCTGCTGCTGCTATCTGTAACAGTAAAAGAGAGGGGGGAGAGCAGATGACCTCAGGCCCAGACATGAGCCGTGAGCTGATGATATATGTCAGAAACAGCAGCACAGCCAGCTATGTGAAAGAGTTGCACAGGGAGTCGGTCACCAGAATGTCCGTATTAAACTAGTAACCGTGTAATGTAGAGGAGACTAACCGGTTTCTAACGTTTATTTTCATTTTCTGCTTACTGCCTCCTTTGTAGAGAAATACCCTTTATTAACTTTATGCTAATGAGCATTTAGGTGCAATGAGGGCGTTACCATTGCACCTAAATGCTCTTACTTTGCTCCCCAGTTCAACCCCCCTCCCTTCTTACATTGAATCACAGGGGCCAGGCAGGGTAATGGGCACATTCATGCCTGGCCCCGTACTATCTGTAACGCGCACGCGTCCCTGCTCTTCACTCGGCGCATGCGCAGTACAATCTTTCTGCTAGACGTTCTAATCGTCAGTACTGCAAATGCGCCAAAGAGCAGGGATGCGGCTCATGCCCAGTTGTGCAGCTTAAAACATCAAGCAGAAAGATCGTACTGCGCATGCACTGAGTGAAGAGCAGGGATGCGCGTGTTTTACAGATAGTACGGGGCCAGGCTTAAACATTCCAGTTACCCTGCCTGGCCCCTGTCAATCCATGTAAGAAGGGAGGGGGGTTGAACTGGGGAGCAAAGTAAGAGCATTTAGGTGCAATGGTAACGCCCTCATTGCTCCTAAATGCTCATTAGCATAAAGTTACATAAAGCATAAAACTGAGTTCTATGCAAAGGAGGCAGTATGCAGAAAATGAAAAACGTTAGAAACAGGTTAGTCTCTTCTACATTACACTGTTACTAGTTTAACTGACATTCTGGTGACCGACTCCCTTTAATGAAGACTATTTAGAAAGTTGTCTAATTTTGCATTTAGGAAGCAAATTAAGATTTTGGTGAAAAGGTGTACATAGTCTTGAACAATAAAACACACAAAAAACACAACATAGTGGGACAGATTGTAATGGGCTAAATTGTAAATTTCCATTTCTCAAATGACTAGAATACGATGCCAGATTATACCAACCTGTATATAGTCAACAGGATTCTTTCCTTCCCCTTCTTCAGAAACCAGTGCTTTGCCCTGTTCTCGCAGATATAGACTCATACACTCACACATTGTCTTTAGGCCGTTTGGGACTCTACTGAACAACTTGTACATACATGCCAGATCTGAAAGAAAATGTCAAAGAAAGACAGAAATAAAGATAAAACAAAAATGGATAAAACCTTTATGTATTTCCCTGAGGGAAAATACTTGGACTCCACAAGGCAGTTACCCCAGGAGCCAAGTTTCCAACCGGTGTTAGAAGAGATCTCAGATTTAAGAATGTTGTAGCCTCACTCCTCACCTAATACTTAAGGTGGCCATACATTTTAAAACGATAGTTTGGCCAACAGCTGGAACTTCCAACTATGCAGAGTGTGCATGTGTTCTCAGGGAGAAAGCCGCCATACACATTAGCTGGCCGGCCGGTCCCACCGACATCCAGCTATTGTGTATGGCCTGCTTTAATCTGCCTATCAAATTATGCCAGCAGATCCCTTAGCTTCAGGTGGGAGCTGCCAGTCACAACTGTGTGTGTGCACCATCAAGCCCTGACAGAGTTTTATTGTTGGCCAAAAAGATCATAATTATTTTTTTTAAAGTTGATGCCTTATTGTTTCTCTATGGGATGTGCAGTACCGGATGTGTCCAGGAGGTTTGCCAACCTAAATATTTTTTATGGAAAACGTATCAAAAAATCACAGACTACCAATATTTTTCATGGACAATATAGGAAACCATAATAAATAATAAAAGATAAGAGATCTATGTTCACTGCCCAGAAAACTGACATGAACACATTAGCTGCTGGTACTGTGAACTGTACAATAATAGGAATTACAATCACAATAGTCTGTACAAGCAGATGCCGTTTTAATAAAGATCCTGGACACATCTACTTTTATTTCCCACGGATGCTGGAATAAAGTCCCCTACTTGTGCAGGCTGTCCAGGAATTTACAGGCAGTTAGGAACTGCTCTCTGCCTATGGTCAATTTTAGCTTTGTAAGTCCTACCAACATCTTATCATTTCCCATCTAGAGAAATAACCACTAGAGGGCTCAGTTGAACTTTCATAGACACTTGCAAATACAAATGATACTTATAGTAACCTGCATCTAGAACAAAGCTGCCTTTAAATAAAAAAAAAAATTGGTAGCCCTGCCAAATTTTTTTTCTTTTTTTTTGTGTGTACAAGAAATTATAACCTTCAACAATAATCAAAGCCGTCTACAAGGAATAAGTACAATGCTCCAAACAGCCAGTGAACTCTCTGCTGTACACGTCGTCTATGGAGAATGGTAGTAAAATACCCTGCGCAGTAGTAGCAGGAAAGCGGGCAATCACCAATGACAAACCCCTGAGCACGCTCCGTAGAAACCTGGTGGGCTGGTGCAGCCATCAACTTCTACTTTAGTGGATGTCCTTACTATATATTAAGTAATAACCGATCTGACAAACCACATATCCCACAAGCTTTTATTTTCTTTAAAACCCTGATGAGATGTTTTAGGGGAGGATAATCAAAACTCAATCAACTCCTCTGGAATTGGTTTTAGCAAAAAGAGCGCGCTACCGGAGAGGCTTTGATGCCTTCTTGAAATCAACTAAAAAAATATTTATGTAAATGCATAAAAATAATTAGTTGATCGTTTATCCAGTCAAATTGCTGCCCAGGGTCAGGAAGGGTTGAATCTAATTTTAGGACAATTTGGCCAATGCCATATTACCTTCTTCTGGAACAAGCGTAAACTAGGATCCCTTTTTGATTTCTCCTCCGAACACCTTCCATTTACAAATAAGAAGGAGAAATGGAGAGCTCAGCTTCCGTGCTTTTTAAGAGGGTGTCCAACCGGAACGTTACAGCTCCTCTCCCAGTGGGGAATAGGACACAGACAAGGGTGGCCTAGTTGCCACAACCCCATTGCAATGTGATTTAGAAACGTGTTGCGTACCTTCCGTCTTGCCATTTTTCAGCATATGGACGAGGCCAGAGTTCTCCATCTCCACAATAGTCTTCATGTGCTTGGAGATGAGTTCTCTCTCCACAACCTTCACAATAGGTTCTTCTGTGGATTTGTCTAGGCAGTGCATGACTCGTTCTATCTCTTCATTTATTCTAGCCTCTACTTTCTTTATATACACTGAGGCACTGTTTTCCGCTAAAAACTTCTGGCTTTCCATCTGTGTAGAAAACAAAAGCTTGGTTAGGATTTGATCATTTGAAAGACAACCCTTTGGTTAAATGCAAGGAGATTATAGAAATATTTTTTTACAAAATGTGACAGGCAACAAGATGCTAGCCAAAACACTTTAAATCTGCTTTAAGCCCCAGGCACACGACCATAAAAATCGTCCGTAATTGTGGAGCGCAATATCAGACTCATTCACTTCTATTGTCCATGGACACCTTCCCGTTTATGTACGGGAAGGTGTCCGTGCCGTAGAAGTGTACCGCAAAAGATAGGACACTGCCTATATTTTGCTTTTTATGGGCCGGGCTCCCATACTTGTATGGGAGCATGGGCTGAAAATGCGGGTGCTATCTGCGGCCGGCCGTGCCCGCAATCACGACCCGTGTGCATGGGGCCTTAGAGGATAAAATATGCTACTAATATTGACCTCACTCTCGCTTTAATCAACCAATACACTCAGAAAATTATGTCAGCCCCTGCAAGGAGCATTGGTAAGGAAGGTTTCACCAATCTGTATGGTTTCGTTATTAGGAGTTTATTACACAAATAAAAGGGGTATTACGGCCGTAGCAAGTGACAGTATGAAGCTAGTATATAATGTAACTCACTTATTATGTAGGTCCGGTCACCGGTTCCTCAACGATCACAAGTATGAAGTTGAGGCCCCTTTGGATTTCGCTGCACATCACACGCCCCAGTCAGATGTTGTGCAATGAACTGCCACTCAATCCTATTCTATGAATGGGGTTTAGTAGCAGTGCAGGGAAACATTTAATTCTAGCAATCTGTGGGGGTCCCAGGGGTCAGACCACCACCAATCAGTAAAGGATATACTAGCGATACGTTGCCCCTTGCTACTGCCGTAATTTCCGGGCAACTGATGACTCGCTCCATTTCTAGCAGCTTCCTAACAGAATTCAGCACAGTTCAGGGGAAATATTTTATTTGTGTTTCAGCATCCCGAGCTTATGGTCCCAGATCTCCCCTGATGGATCCTGCATCACCACAGGAGGAAATGCGTAGGCAGTATAGGGCTTAATAGAAACACTGACACACCGTTACCCTGATAAGGCCGTCATTTTCGGGATGATCGCCCTTTATTGTACACCACTTTGAGCAATAGCCCTCTAAGGCTATGTTCACACGGAGTATTTTGCCGAGTTTTTTGACGCGGAAACAGCGTCGCAAAACTCGGCAAAAACGGCCCGAGAACGCCTCCCATTGATTTCAATGGGAGGCGTCGGCGTCTTTTTCCCGCGAGCAGTAAAACTGCCTCGCGGGAAAAAGAAGCGACATGCCCTATCTTTGGGCGTTTCCGCTTCTGACCTCCCATTGACTTCAATGGGAGGCAGAGAAAGCGTATTTCGCGCTGTTTTATGCCCGCGGCACTCAATGGCCGCGGGCGAAAAACGGCACGAAAATCGGCGTGCAGGGAGGGGAATATCTGTCTCAAACTTCCATACCCCGTGTGAACCTAGCCTAAGGGTCATCTAGGGAAAGAAAACAAACGCACACAACAAACTCCTGAACTGCGGTAACATAGAAAACCTATTAGTTGTACTTTATGGATTAGTTACTTACATTCATATTAGGTCTACAGTAATATTTTATGAGAACACGATAGTAAAAGTTTTGTACTCTATCTAGCTAATTGTGTCAGAATTAAGCCAGCATGATTAAAAAAAACATTTTCTATTTACATAACATTGATAATGACGTTAATTATGACTATTTCGGCAGAGGAGCTCAACAATGTTTTCAAGCACAGAAAGAACACTATTGGCTTTCTGAGAAGCAATAACAAGAATTGTCATTATCATGTTCATCAGAAATGCTTATCCAATCCTAAATGTTATTTATGGCATATTTTTGACCCATCACATTAACCCTTTCCCGCCGCAGCCATTTTTCAGATTTTCATTTGTTTTTTCCTCCCCACCTTCCAAAAGCCATAACTTTTTTATTTTTCCGTCAATATAGTCCTACGAGGGCTTGATTATTGCGGGACGAGTTGTAGTTTTTCGTAGCACCATTTATTTTGGCATATACTGTACTAGGAAACGGGGAAAAAATTTGTGGGGTAGAAATGAAAAAAAAAAAAAAACTGCGATTCCTCCGTTTTTTGCGCTTCGTTTTCACGGCATTCACTGTGCAATTAAAACAACATGTTAACTTTATTCTCTGGGTCAATACGATTACGGCGATACCAAATATATATAGTTTTTTCTATATTTTACTACTTTTACAAGTAAAAACCTAAGTGTAAAAAATAAAATTTATTTTTTGTCACCAAATTCCGAGAGCCATAACTTATTTTTCCATCGATTAAGTGGTATGAGGGCTTATTTTTTTGCGGGATAAGCTGTAGTTTTTAATAATACCATTTTGGTGTACATGCGACGTTTTGATCACTTTTTATTTTATTTTTTGTGGGAGATGAGGTGACCAAAAAAATAGAGATTCTGGCGTTTACAATTTTTTTTTGTTACGGCGTTCACCGTGCAGGTTAAATAATGATATATTGTAATAGTTCAGACTTTTACGGATGCGCCAATACCAATTATGTTTATTTATTTATTATGCTAGGGGGAAAATGGGAAGTTTTTTTTTTTTTAACTTTTAATAAATATATATTTATTTAGTTTTTACATTTAAAAAAAACAAAAAAAAACGACTTTATTTTACAAATTTTTACTTTTTTTTTTATTAGTGCCCCTAGGGGACTTCAACCAGCGATCGTTAGTACTAATGTATTGCAGTATATCGTGATTCTGACAGGCTCCTATTAAGCCCTGCCGGAGGCAGCGCTTAATAGGAGCACAAAGATGGCGGACCAGGGGGCCTTCATTAGGCTCCCAGGCAGCCATAGCAACCATCACCCCCCGCGATTGCATTGCGGGGGGCGCGATGAGCTGTTAGAGGGGGTCGCCCCCTCTTTCTATCAATTTAAATGCCGCAGTCGCTAACAACATACAGTCGACACCCGCATCGTGTGGAGCGGGTTCACTCCGTGAGACCGTTCCATACTTTCCCTTCCTTGACTTTGGCGTATGGATACGTCAAACTCTGGGAAGTGGTTAAATAACCTTTTGTTTTTAAAACAATAGTCTGAGCCTACAATTTGGATGCCCATTCACAAAATTAAGCTTGAATCATAGCAGAAACTTGAAAAATAAATGAAAACATGTATCCTCTAACCACATACCTGGAAGAACTCTGCAGACATTTCCAAAAATGGTGCTTCAAAGTCTTCTTCATAGACTGACCTTCCTTCCAAACCAAGGATCATCAGCATCTGACATGCATTTCTTATGGCTCCTCTGTTTACAAAATACAATATAGTGTTGGTTGGTTATAGAATATTGTCAAGTACTGTAAAACCAATTGTACACATAAAAAGCTCAAAAGGTTCATAGTTCGATGCATAGCCGAAACAGTCTATGTAGCCTCCATGCAAACTAAAGCGAAATCGACATTCATATTGAATAGTATTAAATCGGGGATCCATGTACTCGGACCCACGCCAGGTCCCTAAATGAGGGCATCAAAATCGCTGAAAGCCATTAGAGCTCAGTTGCCGATTTCCATAATATTGAAAACTCCAGCACAATTCTTGCACAACTGTACCACCAAACTGAAAAGGCAGAATAGTATAAGAATTGTGTCCAAGCTTTGAAGATTAAAATCCTTTTCTTAAATGGTTTGGGAGACCGAAAGACTTAGGTGGCACAGAAGTGAAAGCAATGTCATATTTCCAGTTTTGGGGTGTAGACTCCTACAGGACGGAGTAAAGACAAAAATCGGAAAAAGAGATAAAGATATATTACATTATTCACAAAGATTTCACATTAGCTGACCATATCTAAAAAGCTTCACGTGGAAAAACGATTAAAGGATGGCTCACCGTGTGCGAAGGAGAGAGCAATATACGGCTAGAATTCTGGTAAAAATGAGATGGCTTTAAATACGGTAATGATTTGTCTTACGGTCGGCACCAGGTAGTCGTGGAGCCTAGCTTAAACAGGTAGTAGGGGAGGAAAAACACTACCGATAGCCACTTGCACCTTGGGCAGAAGAAATTGCTCTTTCCCAGAAGCGCAAAAAAAAAAAAAAAAAGTAGAATAATCTACAAAGTGAAAAATAAAAAAAACCACATAGGTCTCCAGTACATTTTTCGCAACAAACACGGAGAACAAAAAGTATTAGGCCTCACGCACAAAGGCGTTTATTCCATCTATGTGCAAGTGTGTGGCTCTTCCTGTACCTTCGCATGTTTCATACATAGAGGTGTGCTCCTTCAGATGGCGTGTGTGCAGCGGTACTCTCCTCTAGAAGCATTGCTTTTAGGGGAGAACAGCTCCATCCATAGGAGCCGGACATCCTCTGTGTAGTCTCTACAGACATGTACGAGGCCTAAAACGTAACCTAGGTGTGTGCATACAGATGAGGTAGCAATGCATTTGTAAATGCTTAAAATAGACACTTGGGGAGATCTTATCAAAGCCAACGCAAGGAAAATATGGAGAAGATTCCCATAGCAATCAACCAGGTTTCTGCTTATATTTTCTAAAGAGACTCAAAAAATAAGACCCGAGCAATTCCTACAAATATTCCTTTGTACCAATATTGATAAATCTCCTACAACGATGGATAAAAAGGCCAGCGCTCCAGCAGTCCTCATAGTAAGGTAAATGTAGCTTTACCAGTTTCTTGTCAAGAAGATAGTTGGGATACCCAAACAGCAGTCGTGTAGGATGTGGGTTTTCCATGAGTGACCCTAGTACGCTTGTTCTGCGGCTCACATACTTCAGCTTTAATAATACATGGGCACTCAAACAATTCTGTGTTACATTCCCTCTTATGTAACTACCCAGAAACCCTACATGAGGAGAAGGGGAAAATGATGAAATAGAAGCACATTTACCTGTCCACTACTTCTCCTTTCCGCTCTCTGGCGATCATGTCTAATAACGTCTGCCGTAGATGATCTCTTATACAGCCGTAGCGTACAACTTGATCACGAAATATTATCAAGCCCAAGTTATAGACATTTTCAACGTTGTTTTGTTGAACATAGACTCTGTCCTAAAACCAAAAACATCAATAGCGCTCACAGTAACTCAAACATAGAAGAGCTTATTTCATTTTAACAGGAACTGTGGGTGAATATCCATCATGCCACAGTGCAATGAGAAACAGTCGGGGTCAGTTCACACAGATTTAATTTATTTTTTTACACGTTTTTGACGCGGAAACCGCGTTGGAAAACGTGCCAAAAAACGCCTTTCATTGATTTCAGTGGGAGGCGGAGGCGGTTTTTTTTACCCGCTAGCGGAAAAAACGCCTCGCGGGAAAAAGCAGCGACATGCCCTATCTTTGGGTGTTTACGTCTCTTGACATAAATGGGAGGCAGAGAAAGTGTATTTCGCTGCATTTTTTTTGCCCGCGGCGCTCAATGGCCGCGAAAAATCGGTGTGCAGGCAGAGCAAAATCTGCCTCAAAATTCCAAACTGAATTTTGAGGCAGATTATCTGACTGCAAAAAACTCTGCGTGAACCCAGCCTTAGGCCTGATATACACAGCAGAGCGTTGTGCAGGAGGCTGTATAGCGGCACAGTCCCCTGGAGTGCCAGTAGTACAGAGCCACAAGGACTGTGTGCTGCTATATAGTGCTCCGTCTGGTGCCGTAGTGTATGTCAGAGATAGATTTTCTCCTATAAGCATTTATACAGAATCTGACAGAAAAAGGAGCCTCTGTATGCCCCATATGTAATCAGAGATACAGTAAGGCTATGTTCACACGGGGTATTTTGCAGGAGGAATATCTGCCTCAAAATTCCGTTTGGAAGTTTGAGGCAGATATTCCTCTCCCTGCACGGTTTTTCGCCCGCGGCCATTGAGCGCCGCGGGCATAAAACAGCGCGAAATAAGCTTTCTCTGCCTCTCATTGAAGTCAATGGGAGGTCACAGACGCAAGCGCCCGAAGATAGGGCAAGTCGCTTCTTTTTCCTGCGAGGCAGTTTTACTGCTCGCGGGAAAAAGACGCCGACGCCTCCCATTGAAATCAATGGGAGGCATTTTCGGGCCGTTTTTGCCGAGTTTTGCGACGCGGTATCCGCGTCAAAAAACTCGGCAAAATACCCCGTGTGAATATAGCCTAAAGCTCCACGCCCCTGTATGGGTGCCCTATAAACAAGGAGAAGTGATATGAGCATCTGCACAAGGGATTAAAGAGGAAATGTAACCTTTTATTAAATTCAAATTGTCTAATAAGAATTGCATTATAAGCGATTTTCACAGGGACTTCCAGGCCCTAATAGCATCAAGCTAGTGCAGCCACAGTGCGGACCCCTGGACTCGACAGGGAGGGTGGAATGAGGTGGGGGGGGGGGGGGGGGGCACTATAGATGCAAAACCGCTCATCCCTTCCAGCTACTTTCCTGAGAGGAGTTTCCCTGATGTACGCCGCTATTTAAGGTGTTTCTTGTTTTACATTATTTATTCACGACTAAACATAAGGTATGTGGGAGCGCTTTATAGCACATCAACACCATATGCACAGCTTTTATATGAAACCCCAAAGGATAGTATTTGTAGTATATTTTAGAAAGAGAGGTACTTTCACAAACATCACGACCACAGCGTCACTGATGACATAGAAATAGTAACCTTATCGTCACGTGTTCTTGGTAAAGCAGCACAGTAGATATTTTTGTGGTTGCTCTAGTTACACGTGGCTCGTCTGGGAGAAGTTTTCCTTTTTAGAGAAAATCCGAGTTTATTAGCACAAATCGAGTTGGACAAGGATGGGCAAGAAGTGCAGATCACGATTTGGGCAAACAAAAACCTAAACCTACAACTAAAAAATAACTTGTCTAGTGTGAGTGTAGTTACGCCAAAATCCATGTCACAGCAGAGTTTTAAAGGGGTTCTCTCATCACAGACCGCTTCTTTAACTTGAGAGCTGCGATCAGCTGAATGCTGCGGGTCTGGCTCCCAAGGCCCCGGCAAATAGCTGACTTTGCCAAGGGAAGATTCAGCTGGCTATGAATTCAACTGCTTCTGGTCAGTGGCTCTCAGTCCTGGCACAGAGAGGAGTCCCAAACTGGGGACCCCTCTCTGACATTTACGTGCCCTAATAGGGTATATGGACAGGCGTATGCCCTGATGGGATAACCCCTTTAGGATATCAGGAGCTGGTTGTGGCCCTTATGCTGTAGATCTGCTCTAGTCATCCTTGTACCTTCCCTGTGATATGACGACTTACATTGCTGCGTAGCCACTATAGTCAGGGAAAGCAACGTATTGGTTAGAGGAGGTCATCTGTAAAGCTAAATTAGGACCCCATGTCTGGACCCCAGCAAGTTCGTTGGAAGGGAGAATGGATGGGAGATGGGACACAAAGCAATTTATGGTGTACATCCACTTCCCACCATACAATACACACCTTTACTTAGAGACCATCAGGATAATACCCGACAAGTGGCACATTGCTAATGATAATGTATTAATATGATATATTACAAGGACATTTTCCATTGATATAAATGTTCACCTTGGTTTGAGCCACTTACCATGTACATGAGAATATCTCTAATCATTACCATGGCGGTTTGATGGTCATTCCAAGCCTGATTAAGTGTCTGTAGGAAGTTGTTATTTAAAGAATTTAAGACGTCATCTCGAACCTACAAGAAACAAAACAAAGAATGACAGATTTTATCATGCATTATAAACCAGATAAAAACACGACTGTGTTTAACTAGCTTTTTATTATTGCTGCATTGCTACATCCTCTTGATGACATTCCCTGCCTGTGCTTGATCCCTCAGTTTTGGATTTTAGCTTGGCTCACTAATATATATATATTCACACATAACTGACACTACACAAGTCAGGTCTGTTAGGGCCCATTCACATCAGCGTGGTCTTTCCATTCAACCTTTCCATCAGATGAACGGAAATCCAAACAGAAACTATAGCTTCCGTTTGCATTACCATGGATTTCAGTGGTATTCTCTCTTTTAGTTTGTTTCAGTTTGTCTGTTTCCGCTTTTGTCTTCTCCACGGAAATAGCGAAGTCTACTACGCTATTTGTTTGTGTGCAAAAAAAAGTGTGAACACAGCTTAAAGAGGCTCTGTCACCACATTATAAGTGCCCTATCTCCTACATAAGGAGATGGGCACTGTAATGTAGGTGACCGCAGTGTTTTTTATTTTATTTAGAAAAACAATCTATTTTTACCACGTTAGGAGCGATTTTAGCTTTATGCAAATTCGTTTCTTAATGCCCAAGTGGGCGTGTTTTTACTTTAGACCAAGTGGGCGTTGTACAGAGGAGTGTATGACGCTGGCCAATCAGCATCATGCACTTCTCTCCATTCATTTAGTCAGCGCATAGTGACACTGGATTGTTCACGATGTGCGGTCTTATACTGGCATATTAACGTTACTGAAGTGTTTAGACAGTGAGTAGACATTCCTTCCAGCCAGGACGGGATGTCTATTCACAATCCCGATACTTCGGTAATGTTTGTTTGGTACTTACAGGAGAGCAAAGCGTAATCTTGCTCTGCTGTGAGTACCATAGAAACATTACCAAAGTATCGGGATTGTGAACAGACATCCCGTCCTGGCTGGAAGGAATGTCTACTCACTGTCTAAACACTTCAGTAACGTTAATATGCCAGTATAAGACCGCACATCGTGAACAACCCAGTGTCACTATGCGCTGACTAAATGAATGGAGAAAAATGCATGATGCTGATTGGTCAGCGTCATACACTCCTCTGTATAACGCCCACTTGGTCTAAAGTAAAAACACGCCCACTTGGGCATTAAGAAACTAATTAGCACAAAGCTAAAATCGCTCCTAAAGGATAGTTTTTCTAAATAAAAAGCACTGCTGTTACCTACATTATAGCGCCCATCACCTTATGCAGGCGATAGGGCACATATAATGTGGTGACAGTGCCTCTTTAAGTTCGTCCATTCACTCCAGCCTTACCTAAGAAACATTTTAAATTTTAATAACTTATAAGACGCACACCAGGGTTCCTTTTAGCTCAGGCGGCATCATTCGTAGGACAGATCTAGCAGAGCAAGTGTTAACGGAGCCTTTAGGGGAATGCATCAGAGACCATCATTATTTCAGTGAGGTTTTTATTATTATTAATGGTAAACCATATGTACTGTTTTATTTTAATTATTTTGCGACTATACATGTAAAGAATAAAAAAAAAAAATCTTGATATTGTAGTTTTCACACAGTCCACTAGAGCTATATAGATTGGGAAAGTATCAGCAGTCACCTCATCATTAGAGGGCGGGGGACCTGTGGTGCTATTCACATATTTTGGCGTAACATTTTGAGTGTACGACGGGAAGTCCCTCGATGTACACACGTAGCATAAATGCTGCGGAATTTCTGCAACTGAATTCTGTGCGGAAATCCTGCAGCATTTACAGTAGAAGCAAAGTGGTTGAGATTCAGAAAATCTCATGCCCACGCTGCGGGAAAACAACCGCAGCATAAAAGTTAATAAATTGACCTGCGGTGCATAATTAAATTCCGCAGCATGTCAATTTATGCTGCGTTTTTGTGGATTTTCCATTGCGGCTTTTCCCCATTGAATTTGACGCAAAACCTGTAACAGAAAGCCAAGTGTTGTTACTTTTGCGGCATATTCACAGCGCTTACGCCGGAAAAAACCAAGACACACACTTTCCCAGAACGCTCTCCTCCTTCCTACAGTCCGGCCTCCTGAGATGACGTTGACGCAGGCTGAAGCGTCATCCAGGGAGGCCGCAGCGGGCGTCATGGGGAGGGAGGGGGCAGGTATGAACATCTTTTATCCGCAGCAAATATTCAGTTAGAAAAATCGCCCCACAATGTGGTGCAATTTTTTGGATGGAATGTACTGCAGGTTCCAGGTTGGCCGCGCTGCGTGATTTTCACGCATCGTGTCCACCTTGTGAGAACCAGACCTAAACGTGCCATTGGACTCAGTTGCCAGAGGCCAGAAGAGTGTCCCGTTTGACCAGTATACACGTCAGTATACTGCAGCAAAAAAAACTAAAACAAAAAACTACGCTATTCTATACTCAAGAGTGTAGCAAAACTTTATTTCCTATTACAATCAGAGCCTATGAGTGAGTGTTGCCACTGTATGGCATCAGTCACAGACCTCCTTTAAACAAATACCTCGGGAAGTACCAGTGACGTCACCGTCCATGTATGCAAATTATCACTGGAACTTCCACGTCAGAGAAAGCTGCTGTAGTCCTGGCATATGGATCTGCTTCTCCTGGAACCTGAGCTGCTGGGATGGACCTTGTACGTGGATAACAGCGTGGATGGGACACGGGGCAACTGGATCACACTTGCCCCTCTCCCTGAACTTACCTTTTCCTGCTCACTGGGAGAAAATAACCCCCCCCCCCCACCCCATTTCCCAGTGAGCACCACAGCCAAGAGCACTCCACAGACAGCAGGAGACCAGGAAAGTTGTGTGGCCTCAGATTAAGCCGGTGTTACCCAGCTTTTCAGGGGATCAATCTGTAGACGCTCTCTACCAGGGGAAGGGAGGAGAAAGGCAGCTGCTGGAGGGGAACAAAGCAAAGCCAGGAGTGCTATAGTATGGCCGGGAGAAGTAGGAAAATTGTCCCGGGTGGAGGCATCCGCTCTCTGAATTCTAATAATTTGTCAGGTACTCCGGGGAAGCTCCAGTGATGTAACTGTCCATATATGGAGCGTTAGGTCATTGGAGATTTCCAAGGCTGAGATACAAAGCAGCTGCAGTCTCCAGCAGAACATCAGGATTCAGAGAGGGGAAAGTTCTCTACCGATGCTCTGTCTGTCCCCAGCAAACAAAATCGAGTGGTGGGGGGGGGGGGGGGCTGCATCGGTGACATATCCCACTGTATCTCGTCCTGCCATATACCTCCAACAGAAGGCTATAACGTGATGTGAACAATGTCTTAATGACCGCTCTATTGCTTGAGGCCTAGATAAGGCAGAATAGTAAAAGGTGGCCATACACATTAGATGTATATCGGCCGAACACAACTGATAATAGTGTTGTTCTTATGCGCACGCACGCACGCACGCACGCACACTGAAAGATCACCTGACATGTTAGGTATGCTATAAGATGGTGTAAAAATACAAATAAAATACTTTTCAACTTAAAAATACCCACAATTGTTTGCAAAACAGTTCTCCAGAACGAAGAGCTTTATCTCTAGTGACATCTGTAGGTGAATACTCTTAAGTCAATGTCCGACCCCTTAGGCTGGGTTCACAAGAAAATCTGCCTCAAAATTCCGTTTGGGATTTTGAGGCAGATTTTGCTCTGCCCGCACGCCGATTTTCATGGCGTTTTTCGCCTGCGGCCAATGAGCACGAAATATGCTTTCTCTGCCTCTCATTGATGTCAATGGGAGGTCAGAGACATAAACACCCGAAAATAGGGCATGTCCGTTCTGATTCCCGCAAGCAGTGTTTTTTTTTTTTTTAAATCAATGGGAGGCATTTTCGGCCGTATATTGGCACATTTTCCGACACGGTTTCCGCGCCAAAAAAAAACCCTGTGTGAGCTGATCCTTATAGAGCCGTGGAACAGGACTTGGGTTCATAGCCAAACCAGAACCACCCACCTGTAGACAGCACTGCTTGAGTTGTTGCTCCTCATCAGTACCGAGTAGGAGGCTGGTAGGCTGAATGAGATGCCTTTGGGGAAAATCCAGACCCACAATTGTAAAAGTGGCTCAGTAGTACATAGTAATGTCCACCATCATTCAACTTTGTAAAAAACATTTTTATTTTTAGTACAAATCTCAGATTTGTGACTAAGCACGGACCACAGCAGAAACTTACATACAAAACTCAAAAATTATACATCAAGGTATATAAAGTTGGCAAAGATACTCAATTAAAATAATTATTTTTGCAAAAAGTGGCAAAAGAAAGTGCTGTTGTATTGTCACTTAAAATTGTCAATGTCAGCATGTTCTATTAACCCTTTAATGGCCAGGACTAAAAAATGGCCTTAACCCTTTCCCGTTTTGGCCGCTTTTGACCTTCCTGACAGAGCCTCATTTTTCAATTCTGACTTTAAGTTTATGTGGTAATAACTTTGGAATGCTCTTACCTATCCAAGTGATTCGGATATTGTTTTCTCGTGACACATTGGACTTTATGCTACTGGTAAAATAGGCTCAGTACATTTAGTATTTAATTGTGAAAAATATCAAAATTTAGTAGAAAGATGCAAAAATGTGTATTTTCCTAAATTTAAAATGTATCTGCTTGTAAGTCAGGCAGTTATACCACATAAAATTGTTGCTAATTAACATCCCCCATGTGTCTACTTTAGACTGGCATATATTTTTGAACATGCTTTTATTTTTCTAGGACGTTACAAGCTTTAGCAGCAATTTCTCACATTTTCAAGAAAATGTCAAAAGGCGATTTTCAGGGACCAGTTCAGTTGTGATGTGGCTTTTAGGGCCTTATATATTAGAAACCCCCAACAAGTCATACCAATTTAAAAACTTCACCCCTCAAAGTATTCAAAACAGCATTTAGAAAGCTTCTTAACCCTTTAGACATTTCACACAATTAAACCAAATTAGAGGTGAAATTTACAATATTCTTTATTTTTTTTGCATAAATTCATTCTAATCCATTTTTTTTTTGACCCATAGATTTTGTTTGAATTTGGCAGTGAAAATAAAAAAAATTTCCAATAAGATGTAGATTTAGCTCAAAATTTTTCATTTCCTCAAAAAATAAAAGGAGAAAAAGCACCCCAACATTTGTAAAGCAATTTTTCTCGAGTACAGCAATACCCCATACGTGGTCATAAATTACTTTTTGGGCACACGGCAGGGCTCAGAAGGGAAGGAGTGCCATTTGGCTTTTGTGGTGCAGATTTAGCTGGATTGGTTCCTGGTCGCTATGTAGCATTTGCAAAGCCCCTGTGGGACCAAAACAGAGGAAACCCCCCAGAAGTGACTATTTTGGAAACGACACCCCTCAAGGTATTCACCTAGGTGGTGTAGTGAGCATGTTAACCCCGCAAGTGTTTTGCAGAAATTAGCATACACTCGATGTCGCAGCGTGAAAAAGGGATTTTTTTCCATAGATATGCCAATATGTGGTGCCCAGCTTGTGCCACCATAACAAGACAGCTCTCTAATTATTATGCTGGGTTTCCCGGCTTTAGAATCACCCTACACGGGGCACTAATCTTTTGCCTGGACATTCGACAGGGCTCAGGAATGAGAGAGTATCATGCGAAATTGAGGCCTAATTTGGCAACTTACAAAGTATTGGTTCAAAACTGCAGATGCTCTGCTGTGAAATAAAAGAAACCACTGAGAAGTGACCCCCATTTCGGAAACCACCTCCCTCAAGGCATTTATTAAGGAGTGTCTTGAGCATTTTCACCCCACTTGTCTTTTCCATAAATGATTGCGCTGCGGATGGTGTAAAGTAAAAATTTACATTTTCCCTAAATATGCCAATTCAGTGGGAAATATGTCATGCCCAGCTTATGCCACCGGAGACACACACCCCGAAAATTGTTAAGAGGGTTCTCCCGGGTATGGCGGTGCCATATATGTGGCTGTAACCAGCTGTTTGGGCACAGTGTAGGGCTCTGAAGGGGGCGAGCACCATTTGGCTTTTGAAGTGTAGATTTTGCTTGGTAGTAGTTTTGTTTGGCGTTTTACTGGTATTTCAGTTTATAAGGTGGGGGCATATGTAAGCTGGGCAGAGTACATCAGGGGCATAGTCAGGTGGTATAATAATGGGGTAAAAAAAACAAACAATAAAATAATCCATAGGTGTGTTACGCTGTGAAGCAATGCTTTCTGCACAGGCCGGTGTCTCACTAATAAATGGTCCTTTCTTATCCCCCTTTTGGTCCACACTCCGCACCACGTCCGTTTGGGGAATTTTGCTGGGAAGTGTTGTCCTGGTATAATACAGCCACCTTCACTTCTAGCAGATATGTTTGGGCCCTCCCCTTCC
This sequence comes from Rhinoderma darwinii, assembly GCF_050947455.1. Classification (NCBI taxonomy): domain Eukaryota; kingdom Metazoa; phylum Chordata; class Amphibia; order Anura; family Rhinodermatidae; genus Rhinoderma; species Rhinoderma darwinii. Next base: position 99,900,525 of record NC_134690.1, read on the forward strand.
CGTTTCCCTAATATTAGGCCCCTGATAATTCGCCTCTTGAAACAGACGAAATATTTCCCTCTGATCTGCACAACTGCATATTTTTCTCTCCTGACTTATTGGAGCCTTAACTTATTTTATTTTTTCATAGACGTAGTGGTATGAGGGCTGTTTTTTTGCGGGACGAGCTGTAGTTATTATTGGTACCATTTTGGGGTACATGCGACTATTTGATCACTTTTTATCCTATTTTTGGGAGGCAAGGTGACAAAAAAACAGCAATTCTGCCATGGTTTTTTTTTATACTGCGTTCACCATGCGTTAAAAATTACATGTTAACTTTATTCCGCGGGTCCATACGATTCCGGCGATACCTAATTTATAGCACTTTGTTTTACAGCTTTTTGCACAATAAAATTACATTTGTAACAACGTATTTTTTCCTGTCGCCATCTTGTGAGAACCATACTTAATTTTTTCGTCAGCGGAGCTGTATGAGGGCTTGTTTTTTGCGAGACGAGCTTTAGTTTTTATAGGTACCATTTTTGGATACATGCGACTTTTTGATCACTTTTTATTTCAATTTTTGTAGGGCGAAGTGACCAAAAAACAAATTCTGCCATGGTTTTTTTATACGCCGTTCACATAATATTTTTATAGTTTAGGCCGTTACGGTCGCAGCGATACCAAATATGTATGGTTTATTTTTTTTAAATAATAAAGGACTTGATAAGGGAAAAAGGGTGATTATGTTTTATTTTATTTCTTGAAACTTTTATTATATTTTTTTACAACATTTTTTTTTCTCACTTCTTTAGTCCCACTAGGGGACTTGAAGGTCAAACTGTCAGATTTTTTTTTTCTAATAAATTTTTCCTAATACATATTAGATCTGTCAGTCATTCACTGACATCAAGCCGATTAGGACTAATCGGCTTCCATAATGCAAGCTAGCTCCGGTTCCTGCCATTACAGGTGGACGTCAGCTGTAACATACAGCGGACATCCACCGCTGATGACGCTGACTCATCTCCTGAGCCGGCACCATCCTGCCGGCGGCTACGGAAGCCTTTTAGGCCCCGTCTCTGGGAGGGGGCTGGAAAATATCCGTACCAGGCAGACCGGGAGGCCACTATTAGGCCTCCGGTTGCCATTGCAGCCACCGACACCCCGGCAATTTCATTGCTGGGATGCCACTGAGCTGCAAACACCTTAAATGCAGTGATAGCTTTTGACTGCTGCATTCAAGGGGTTAATGACGGGAATCTAAGCTAATTTCGGTCCCTGCCATTACAGCTCACATCCGGCTTTCCATGACGTATACTTACGACAAATGTCGGGAAGGGGTTAATGACAGCTACATTTTTCAGATTTTACCTCTCCGCAGCCGTAACTTTTTTTATTTTTTCATTGACGTGGCTACATGAGGCCTTGTTTTATGCGGGACAATTTTTATTTATTTTCGGAGCAGTTTGGCGGTAGAATTTTTTTTTACTGTGTTTGTTTTCATACTTATTTATTTAATATAGAAGAAAGCGATTTTCAGCATTGTATTTTGTTTATTTTTTAACCCGTTCACGATTCACTAAATAACCTTCAGGTTTTTACAGTCGCGTAGATACGTAATATGTGTAGGTTTTTTGTCTTTATGTACTGTATGAGCAATAAAATATATTTTGAGCAAGTGAAATTACTTTTTTTGGCAATTTTGTAGTTCTTTTCTTCGCACGAAGGGATAACTTCATTTACATTTTTATTTTATTTTTCTACTTATAATGTATTAGCATTAGAGATGCACGGTGCATCGAAACTTCGATACTGTTTCGATACTGTGCATCCCTAAACGGTTCGATATCGCTATTTCCTGTATTTCGATACTGAGCTGCGCAGCCGCACAGCTAAGTATAGTAATACATGAAAGTATGGGAGCGCGGCTGCGGCTGTGTAATTCGGCCACAGCCCCGCTCCTCAGTCATGATAAGTTTGCGGGGTCAGGATGATGCGATGCGGCCAGCGCTGCACTAATGAGCGGAGGCAATGGAGACAGAACATGGCGGGCACACTACAAAACACCTCCATGTTCTGTCTCCAGTGCCTGAACCGCCGCTCATTAGTGCAGCGCCGGCCGCACCTCCTCATGCTGACCGCGCGCGCACTTATATCAGGAGCGGAACAATGGCTGTATTACACAGCCGCAGCCCCGCTCTATAACGGCGGAGATCAGAGAAACCGCTCATCTCCGCCGTTATTCCCCTGAATGCTGCGATCAAAACTGACTGCAGCATTCAGGGGAAAATGAGAAGGGGGGATGCCCCTGGATCGCGTCACAGGGAATTCCTGTGACGCGATCGAGGGCCATACCATATATGGGCAGACAGCCCAGGGTCTATTGACGGACCCCAGGGCTGTCTTACCATATTTCATGTTGTTAGGACATACCCAAGTATGTCCTAACAACTGCTTGTGTGCTATCCGTCCACAGGCTAATGTACTGGCACATATCTGATATATGTCAGTACATTAAAGTTTAAAAATAAAAGTAAAAACAAAAAGTATTGTTAAATTTAAAAAAAAAATACACCTTCACCTTTTTTACAATAAACATTAAAATAAGTCTCAATACATAAAATATACACATTCAGTAATGGCGCGGACAACAATGTTTTTGCATAATTTATGATGTGTACGCTGTAAAAAAATTAAACACGGCTTTCTTTCACTTATTAATGTGAGGCACGAGGTGCGATGAATTTACCCTCCATGTGCCACACATTAATAGTAATTAACCCCATCGTGTACCTCGCACATTAACCCATTATGACTGAGAAACATGATGGGATTAATTACTATTAATGTGAGGCGCATTCAAAATTCATCATCACACGTCGCGCCTCACCTCAGAAAACGGAAGAATTTTTTTTTATTATTACTGTTGGCAAAAGTATCGAAATTGGTATCGAAATCGCAATACTAAACGAAGTATTGGTATCGAAGTCCAAATTCTGGAATCGTGACATCCCTAATTAGCATACTCCTGTATACTAATACATTATACTGTCCCTATAACACAGGGATTTAGGGCAACACAGCGTGCCCTAACAGCAGGCTTACTGAGCAGACCGCACTGAGGTCCTTTCTGGGACCCAGGGCTGACTGCAGAGTGTTCCCCCAGACTCCGATCGCCTCACTGGGTTTCTGGGGTTGTGATAGAAAAGGATAGTCCCCTTTGATCACTCCGTGGTCACGTACTGCAGCGATCAAATGGTTAGACTGCTGGGTCAGAATTTTATCAGATCCCAGCTGTACTCAAAAGGCTGCTCTAAATCCTGCTTAGAGGACGAGCGCGCATTAGTCTTTTCTACAGCGACACCAAAAGACGACAATATTGACTGGGGACCCGCACAGCCCGCCGTCAAGATAGTGGGCGGTCGGGAAGGGGTTAATAAAGTGATGTTTAAACTAATGGCAAAACTCTCACTTTGTTAATGATACATTCTGATAATTGGTCGGTTTTTGAGAAGCTAATTGAAAAGTGACAACCATTATAGATGCACTTCATGTTATTTTGGCAAAAAAGCCACTGTAATAGATTTTAAAAAAAATGACTATCTAAGAATTATAAAAAACCCACAAACTTTGGTTGCTTCTTTATTAACCTCTTTCCTCCGCAGCCATTTTTTGGGTTTTTCTCCCCACCTTCCAAAAGCCATAAAAAAAATATATTTTTCCATAAATATAGCCAAATATGCGTGACGAGTTGCAGTCTCCCCTCCCCCCCCACAATTTCTTTTGTTGTGTTTATGTGATCCATATATGTGGGGTTAGTGACTGCCTCCACTTTTGTTCTTGCACTCCTCCCATTCTGCCCTGGGTGATTTTAGTTTAGTGCTGGTTCCTACCATCCCCAGGTATATATGTAGGCTTAGTCCCAGTTCTGGGTGTATGTGCAGCGTAGGTCCCCACCTATGGAGGATGCCTTGTCATGGCAGGTGGGCAAACACTTTTAGATCAAAATGTGCGCTAAGAACCTCCCTAATTGTAAGTAGATTTAGCTTTACTGCATATTTATTTATATTTAGGTGGCATTAGTGTTCGCAGTGTGCGGTTGCCGTTTCTTGGTCTGCTATATATATCTATATATATCTATATATCTATATATATATCTATATCTATATCTATATCTATATCTATATCTATATATAGATATATATAACTATATCTTTCTCTATATCTTCTATATAGATCTATAGATAGTATTTTTCCGGCTAGAAGACGCACCCGTTAAGGCAACATAAAATGGGGAAAAAACCCCACATATTTTACTTTTTACAAAGAAAAAACTATTGTTTAAAAAAAAAAAAAAAAATTTGTTCGGTTTCAGCACATTCTGAGAGCCAAAACGTATATTTTTTCATCGTTTGAGCGGTGTGAGGGCTTATTTTTTCGGGACGAGCTGTAGTTATGAGCACCATTTTTTTGGTACATGCAATTTTTTTATCACTTTTTATTTCATTCTTTTTAGCGCTATAGTGACCAAAAGACAACAATTCTGGGGTTTTAACCCCTTCAAGACACAGCCTGTTTTGGCCTTCAGGACACAGCCAATTTTTTCAAATCTGACATGTTTCACTTTATGTGGTAATAACTCCGGAATGCTTTCACCTATCCAAGCGATTCTGAGATTGTTTTCTCGTGACACATTGGACTTTATGTTACTGGCAAAATTTGCTCGATACATTAAGTATTTAATTGTGAAAAACACCAAAATGTAGCAAAAAATTGCAAAAATTTGCATTTTTCTAAATTTATATGTATCAGCTTGTAAGACAGATGGTAATACCACACAAAATTGTTGCTAATTAACATCACCCATATATCTACTTTAGATTGGCATCGTTTTTTGAACATCCTTTTATTTTTCTATGACATCACAAGGCTTAGAACTTTAGCAGCAATTTCTCACATTTTCAAGAAAATTTCAAAAGGCTATTTTTACAGGGGCCAGTTCAGATGTGAAGTGGATTTTAGGGCCTTATATATTAGAAACCCTCGATAAGTCACCCCATTTTAAAAACGTCACCCCTCAAAGTATTCAAAACAGCAGAGGTAGAAAGGAAGTTGGATCCAGCGCTTAAGTAGAGGTAAAACGGAAAGAATTTCCAAGTTTAATGCGATTCTATTAAAAAGTCCATTGGAGTATGGTCCTGGTGTGTGGGTAATTGGAGGAATGATCCTGTGAAGCCTACGCGTTTCGGACGATAGCGACGTCCTTAGACCTACAGCCAAGTCTAAGGACGTCGCTATCGTCCGAAACGCGTAGGCTTCACAGGATCATTCCTCCAATTACCCACACACCAGGACCATACTCCAATGGACTTTTTAATAGAATCGCATTAAACTTGGAAATTCTTTCCGTTTTACCTCTACTTAAGCGCTGGATCCAACTTCCTTTCTACCTCTGCTTCTGCTACGTGTGCCGACACGAAAAGGATCCAGGCGCAGACAGCGACACTCATATTGTGTCAGGTGAGCTGGAGGATTCCTCCCTTTGTTTTCTACTATTCAAAACAGCATTTAGAAAGTTTCTTAACCCTTTAGATGTTTCACAGGAATTAAGGCAAAGTAGATGTGAAATGTTCAAATTTCTTTTTTTTTTTGCAGAAATTCATTTTTCATCTATTTTTTTTGTAACACAGAAAGTTTTACCAGAGAAACGCAACTCAATATCTATTGCCCAGATTCTGCAGTTTTTAGAAATACCCCACATGTGGCCCTAGTGCGGTAATGGACTGAAGCACAGGCCTCAGAAGCAAAGGAGCACCTAGTGGATTTTGGGGCCTCCTTTTTATTAGAAAATATTTTAGGCTCCATGTCGGATCTGAATGGCTCTTGCGGCACCAAAACAGTGGAAATCCCCCAAAAGTGACACCATTTTGGAAACTATACCCCTTGAGGAAATTATCTAGGGGTATAGTGAGCATTTTGACCTCGCAGGTTTTTTGCAGAAATTATTGGAAGTAGGCCGTGAAAATGAAAATCTACATTCTTTCAAAGAAAATGTAGGTTTAGCTAATTTTTTCTAATTTGCACAAGGACTAAAAGGAGAAAATGCACCACTACTTTTGTAAAGCAATTTCTCCCGAGTAAAACAATACCCCGCATGTGGTCATAAACGGCTTTTTGGACACACGGCGGAGCTTAGAAGGGAAAGAGCGCCATTTGGCTTTTGGAGCTCAAATTTAGCAGGAATGGTTTGCGGAGACCACGTCGCATTTGCAAAGCCCCTAAGGGACCAAAACAGTGAAAACACCAAAAAAGTGACTCCATTTAGGAAACTACACCCCTTGAAGAATTCATCTAGGGGTGTAGTGAGCATTTTGAACCCACAGGGGTTTCATAGATTTTATTAGAATTGAGCAGTGAAGATAAAAAAAATCCTTTTTTTCCAATAGGACGTAGCTTTAGCTCAACATTTTTCATTTTCTCAACAAATAAAGGAATAAAAGAACCCCAACATTTGTAAAGCAACTTCTCTGGAGTACGGCAATACCCCATTTGTGGTCATAAACTGCTGTTTGGGCACACGGCAAGGATCAGAAGAGAAGGAGTGCCATTTGGCTTTTGGAGCACAGATTTTGCTGGATTGGTTTCTTGACACCATGTCACTTTTGCAAAGCTCCTAAGGTGTCAGTACAGTGGAAACTCCCCAAAAGTGATTCCATTCACAAAACTACACCCCTTGAGGAGTTCATCTAGGGGTGTAGTGAGCATTTTGACCCCACAGGTGTTTCATAGATTTTATTAGAATTGGGCAGTGAAAATAAAAAAAATCCTTTTTCTTCAATAAAATGTTTCATATTCTCAACAAATAAATGTAAAAGAGCACCACAACACTTGTAAAGCAACTTCTCCTGTGTATGACAATACCACATATGTGGTCATAAACTGCTGTTTAGGCACAGAGTAGGGCATAGAAGGGAAGGAGCACCATTTGGCTTTTGGAGTACATATTTTGCTGGATTGGTTTCTGGGCGCTATGTCGCATTTGCAAAGTCCCTGTGGGACCAAAACAGTGGATCCCCCCCAGAAGTGACCCCATTTTGGAAACTACACCCCTCAAGGTATTATTCACCTAGGGGTGTAGTGAGCATATTAACCCCACAGGTGATTGGCAGAAATTGGTGTACACGTGATGTTGCAGAGTGAAAATGGTTTTTCAATAGATTTGCCAATATCCAGCTTGTGCCACTGGAGACACACACCCCAAAAATTATTAAAAGGGTTCTCCCGGGTATGGCGATGCCATATATGTGGAAGTAAACTGTTTGGGCACACTGTAGGGTTCAGAAGGGAGGTAGAGCCATTTGGCTTTTGGAGCGTGGATTTTGCTTGTAGTAGTTTTGTTTGGAGTCTTACTGGTGTTTCCGTTTATAATGTGGGGGTACATGTAAGGCGGGCGGAGTATATAAGGGGCATAGTCAGGTGGTATAGTGGGGTAAAAAAAAAACAATAAAATAATCCATAGATGTGTGTTATGCTGTGACACAATCCTTTCTGCACAGGCCGGTGTCGCACTAATAAATGGTCTTTACTTATCCCCCTTTTGGTCCGCACTCCGCACCTTTGAAGTTTGGGGAATTTTGCTGGGTAGTGTTGTCCTGGTATAATACGGGCACCCTCACTTCCAGCAGATATGTTTGGGCCCTCCCCTTCCTGGATCCCTAATTTTAGGGGCCTTGATAATTCGCCACTTGAAACAGAAGAAACGTTCCCCTAGGGCTGCACAACTGCATATTTTTATTTTCTGGCTTATTGGTGCCTTGACTAATTTTATTTTTTCATAGACGTAGTGGTATGAGGGCTGTTTTTTTTTGCGGGACGAGCTGTAGTTTTTATTGGTACCATTTTGGGGTACACGCGACTTTTTGATCACTTGTTATCCTTTTTTTTTTGGGAGGCAAGGTGACCAAAAAACAGCAATTCTGGCATATTTTATTAGTTCTTTTTATACAGCGTTCACCACGCATCATAAATTACATGTTACCTTTATTCTGCGGGTCAGTCCGATTCCGGTGATACCTAATTTATAGCACTTTTTATGTTTTACAACTTTTTGCACAATAAAATAACTTTTGTAAAGAGAATGGATTTTTTCTGTCGCCAAGTTGTGAGAGCCATAACGGTTTTAAATTTTTCGTCGGCGGAGCTGTATGAGGGCTTGTTTTTAGCGAGACTAGTTATAGTTTTTATAGGTACCATTTTTAGGTACATGCGACTTTTTGATCACTTTTTATTTCAATTTTTGGAAGACAAAGTGACCAAAAAATAGCAATTATGTCAGAATTTTTTAGTTATTTTTTTTACGGCGTTCACTGTGCGGAATAAATAACATAATATTTTTATAGTTCAGGTCGTTACGGTTGCAGCGATACCAAATATGTATGGCTTTATTATTTTTTTCAATAATAAATGACTTGATAAGGGAAAAAGGGCGATTGTGTTTTGTGTTATTATTTGAAACTTTTATTGTATTTTTTACAACTTTTATTTTTACTTTTGACACTTTTTTTGACACTTTTCTTTAGTCCCACTAGGGGACTTGAAGGTCCAACAGTTTGTTTGATGTTCTAATACATTGCACTACCTATGTAGTGCAATGTATTAGAACTGTCAGTTGTTCACTGACAGCAAGCCGATCAGGCTCCGCCTCTGGGCGGGGCCTAATTAGCTTACGTAATGGCAGACAGGAGTCCATTGTTAGGGCTCCTGTTGCCATGGTAGCAATCGCCAGCCTTGCCATCGCGTGGCAAGGCTGCCGATTTGCTACAAACCTCTAGGATGCAGCGATCACAATGGATCGCTGCATCGAAGGGGTTAATGCCAGGAATCGGAGCTAGCTCCGGTTCCTGGCGATAGATCGGGGTGTCCGCTGTAACATACAGCGGACACCCACTGCTGATGACGCCGGCTCAGCTTCTGAGCCGGAAGCTGAGCCGGCGCCATCTTGCCGATGGTACCGGAAGACTCATGGGCCCCGCCGACGACGGGGCATAGGAGGATTCCGTTGCTGGCGGACCGGGAGGTAAGCATTAGCCCTCCGATCGCCTTTGCAGCCACCGGCAACCCAGCGATCACGTTGCTGGGGCGCCGGTGGCTATAAACTCCTCACATGCTGCGATCGCTATTCAACGCAGCATGTGAGGGGTTAATCGGTCGGATCGGAGGCTAGCTCCGGTCCTGGCCGATACCTCAGGGTGCCAGCTGTAACATACAGCTGTCACCCGGCGGTGATGTCGCTGGCTCAGCTCCTGAGCCAGCTTCATCTCCATGACGTACAGTTACGTCAAGATGCGGGAACAGTCCATCTCCCATGACGTAACTGTACGTGATTTTGCGGGAAGGGGTTAAATGTATTTTTTTTTACGCCGTTCAATAGGAGTCAAATAATAGTTTCATACTTTTACGGATGCAGCGATACCAATTTTTTTTATTTTTACATTGTGCTTGGGGAAAAATAGGAAAAGGGTTTGTTTTTTTTCTGTTTATTTTTTTACACATTTTATTAGTTTCCCTAGAGGACTTGAACTAACTATCATTAGATCGCTGGTACAATACACTGCAATACATGGATGAGTTACGGAAACAGCGTAACTCGCTGAGCTAAGCGGTTTTAGTAACTCCCATAGTAGTGAATGGCAGTTACAGAAGCAGCGTAGCATGCTACGCTGGTCCTGTAACTACTATTCAGTTCTATGGGAGTTACGGAAACTGCGTAGCTCAGCGAGTTACGCTGTTTCCGTACCACGACCATGTAACCAGGAAGTGGCTGGAAGACAGCGGAGCGAGTAAGCTAGAACCGGATTTATGGGGCCCCGTTCAGAGATAGGTGCGGGTCCCAGATGTGGGACCCACATCTGACATTTATGACATATCCTATGATGGGTCATATATGTCCTCCATGAGAAGACCCCTATAAATGCCGCTTCGCTCCAAACATCATCCCCTCCCCATGATGTGCCAGCACATCATGGGTCGGGAAGTTGTTAAGTAAGAAGTGGTCATTTTTTATGTCTTACTACTTTTACAAGAACAAACTAATGGTTTAAAAAAATATATAATAAGAATTGTTCTGCGCTGCCATATTCTGAGAGCCATAATAGTTTTATTTTCCTGTCTGTTAAGCGGTGTGAGGGCTTATTTTTTTGCGGGGTAAGCTGTATTGGTGTCATTTTGGGGTACATTTCTTTGATCACTTTATTCCATTTTCCGCGGGAGACAAGGTGACCAAAAACCAGCGACTGGCGTCTAAGATAGTTTTACGACATTTACCGTGCGGGTTAGATAATGCTATATTGTAATAGTTCACTTTTATGGATGCGGCAATACGAATTACGTTTACATGGGTTTTTTTTTTCCATTGGATCGGGGGGGGGGCTAATGCTTTATTTTTCCATTTACTTTTAATAAAAGTCAAAACATTTTTGAATAAAAACCAAATAAAAGGTTTCAAATTCCACGTTTTATTAAAAATAAAAAAGTGTGCAGCTGTTTACATAGCCTTTTACCCCTTAAAAGCAGGTTACGTACAGTTATATCGTTGCAGCTGCTGTATTAGAGCAACATCACATAACTGTACGTTACAAGTGAGGAAGCGGGTTCAGAAGCGGAGCCTGCTCCATCACCAGCGGGTGACAACTGTATATTACACCTGACACACTGCTGTAACGGCAGGGACCGGACCCAGCTCCAATCCCTGCCATTAAACGCTTAGATGCTGCGGTCAAACGCTATATCTAGGTGGTTTGTAGCCGACACGAATGCGGGGTTGCCTATGGTTGCTATGGTTCAAACTTGACATGGTGCCTAAAATATATTCCAATAAAAAGGAGGCATTCATCTCTGAAACCTGTGTTAGAGTCAAGTAGCACACTGGGGCCACTTGTGGGATATTTCTAAAAACTGCAGAACCTAGGCAATAAACATGGAGTTACATTTTTCTCATAAAACCTCCTGTGTTACGGGAAAAAATGGATTTAAAATAAATTTCTGCAAAAATAAAAATGAAATTTGACCTCTACTTTGCCTAATGGGTTAAGATACTTTCCAAATGCGGTTTTGAATACTTTGAGGGGTGCATTTTTTAAAATGGTGATTTATATGCATTTTCTAATAGGGCTCTCAAAGCCACATCAGAACTAATCTGTTCCTTTAACCCTTTCAAGACCGAGCTCATTTTGACCTTCATGACCAGCCCCATTTTCTCAAATCTGACATGTGTCAATTTATGTGTTAAAGAGGCTCTGTCACCAGATTTTGCAACCCCTATCTGCTATTGCAGCAGATCTGCGCTGCAATGTAGATTACAGTAACGTTTTTATTTTTAAAAAACGAGCATTTTTGGCCAAGTTATGGCCATTTTTGTATTTATGCAAATGAGGCTTGCAAAAGTCCAAGTGGGTGTGTTTAAAAGTAAAAGTCCAAGTGGGCGTGTATTATGTGCGTACATCGGGGCGTTTTTAATACTTTCACTAGCTGGGCGCTCTGAAGAGAAGTAACATCCTCTTCTCTTCAGAACGCCCAGCTTCTGACAGTGCAGATCTGTGACGTCACTCACAGGTCCTGCATCGTGACGGCCACATCGGCACCAGAGGCTACAGCTGATTCTGCAGCAGCATCAGCGTTTGCAGGTAAGATCGACTTACCTGCAAACGTTGATGCTGCTGCAGAATCAGCTGTAGCCTCTGGTGCCGATGTGGCCGTCACGATGCAGGACCTGTGAGTGACGTCACAGATCTGCACTGGCAGAAGCTGGGCGTTCTGAAGAGAAGAGGATGATACTTCTCGTCAGAACGCCCAGCTAGTGAAAGTATTAAAAACGCCCCGATGTATGCACATAATACACGCCCACTTGGACTTTTACTTTTAAACACACCCACTTGGACTTTTGCAAGCCTCATTTGCATAACTACAAAAATGGTCATAACTTGGCCAAAAATGCTCGTTTTTTAAAAATAAAAACGTTACTGTAATCTACATTGCAGCGCCGATCTGCTGCAATAGCAGATAGGGGTTGCAAAATCTTGTGACAGAGCCTCTTTAATAACTCTGGAATGCTTTTGCCTATCCAAGCGATTCAGAGATTGTTTTCTCGTGACATATTGTACTTTATGTTAGTGGAAAAATTTGGTCAATAAATTCATTGCTTATTTGTGAAAAACACCCAAATTTTGAGAAAATGTGCAAAAATTATGATTTTTCTCATTTTAAATGTATCTGCTTGTAAAACAGATAGTAATACCACACAAAATAATTACTATTTTATATATTCCATATGTCTACTTTATATTTGCATAGTTTTTTGAACATTATTTTATTTTTCTAGGACGTTACAAGGCTTAGTACTTTAGCAGCAATTTCTCACATTTTCAAGAAAATTTCAAAAGGCTATTTTTACAGGGACCAGTTCAGTTCTGAAGTGGCTTTGAGGGCCTTATGTACTAGATAGACCCCATAAATCACCCCATATTAAAAACAGCACCCCTCAAAATATTCAAAATAGCATTCAGAAAGTTTCTTAACCCATTAGGCGCTTCACAGGAATTAAAGCAAAGTAGAGGTGAAATTTACAAATTTTATTTCTTTTGCTGAAATTCATTTGTAATAAAAAAAAAAAATCTTAGAAATATCCCACATGTGGCCCTAGTGTGATAATGGACTGAAGCACCGGCCTCAGAAGCAAAGTAGCACCTAGTGGATTTTGGGGCCTCCTTTTTTTAGAATATATTTTAGGCACCATGTCAGGTTTGAAGAGGTCTTGTGGTGCCAAAACAGTGGAAATCCCCCAAAAGTGAGACGGTTTTGGAAACTACACACCTCAAGGAATTTATCTAGGGGTACAGTTAGCATCTTGACCCCACAGGTATTTTGCTATATTTATTGGAGTTTCTGTGAAAGTGAAAATCTACTTTTTTTCTGAAAAAATATTTTAAAAAAATAATATTTGCAAGGAATAAAGATTAAAAAGCACCCCAGAACTTGTAAAGCTACTTCTCCCGATTACGCCAATACCCCATATGTGGTACTAAACTGCTGTTTGGACCCACGGCAGAGCTCAGAAGGGAAGGAGCGCCATTTGGATTTTGAAGCGCAGATTTTGCTGGATTGGTTTTCAGTGCCATGTCGCGTTTGCAACGCCCTGGAGTAAGCAAAACAGTGGAATCCCCCCCAAAACTGACCCCATTTTGAAGACTACACCCCTCAAGGAATTGTTCTAGGGGTATAGTTAGCATTTTGACCCCACAGTTTTTATGCTGAATTTAGTGTAATTAGGCCGTGAAAATGAAAATCTTTTTTCTGAAAAAACATAGAAATGTTTAATTTTTACAATGAATAAAGAAGAAAAATTACCCCAAAATTTGTAAAGCAATTTGTCCCGATTACAGCAATACGCCATATGTGGTAATAAACTGCTGTTTGGACCCACGGCAGGACTCAGGAGGGAAGGAACAATATTTGGCTTTTGGAGCTCAAATTTAGCTGGAATGGTTTTCGGGTGTCATGTCGCATATGAAAAGCCCGAGGTACCAAAACAGTGGAAACCTCCCAAAAGTCCCTTTAGGGGACTGGAACGAGCGATCATTAGGTCGCTGGTACAATACACTGCAATACTAATGTATTGCAGTATAATGTCATTTTACAGGCTCCTGTAACAGCGCGATCGCTGTTCCTGTCCGTTAGTCCCGGGTGTCAGCTGTAATACACAGCGGACACCTGCAGAATATGGAGCGTGCGCAGCGCATGAGCCCGCTCCATATATAACCCCTCGCACCACGACATGCTATTAAGTCGTGGTGCGCCAAGGCGTTAATGCGTAGCGGATGGTGCAAAGTGAAAATTAAAATTTTACACTGATATGCCATTTTAATGCACAATATATTGTGCCCAGTTTGTGCCACTGAAGACAAATACCTCATACAATGTTGAGCGGGTTCTCCCGGATATAAAATGTCATATATGTGGACGTAAGCTGGTGTTTGGGCACGCTGTGGGGCTCAGAAGGGAGGGAACACCATTTGGCTTTTGGAGCGCAGATTTTGCTTGGTAACTGTTCTGTTTGGGGTTTTGCTGGTATTTCAGTTTATGATGTGGGGGTATGTGTAAATTGGGCAAAGTACATCAGGGCATAATAAGAGGGTATAATAATGGGGTACATAAATAATAATTCGCAGATATGTGGCCGGTGTCGCACCGATAAATGGCGCCCGATCCTATCCGCTTTTGGAACACTCTGCACATTTTGCATCGCCATATTCTGAGAGCCAGAACTTTATTTTTTCTCCAACGGAGCTGCGTGAGGGCTTATTTGTTGCGGGACAATCTGTACTTTTCATTAGTACCATTTTAGGGTACATGTGATTTTTTTTTATCACTTTTTATTAGATTTTTTTGGAAGCAAAGTGACAAAGAAACAAATTCTGACAAAGTTTTTTGTATTTTTTTTTACAGTATTCACCGTGCGGTATAAATGACATTTTACTTTATTCTGCGGGTCGGTACGATTATGGCGATACCATATGTATATAGGTTTTTTATGTTTTGTGGCGATTGCGCAATAAAATCACTTTGATAAATTTATTTTTTGTGTCACCATATTCTGAGAACCATAATTTTATATTTTTCCGTCAAAAAAGCGGTGTAAGGGCTTGTTTTTTGCGGGACAGGTTGTAGTTTTTATTGGTATTATTTTGGGATACATGCGACTTTTTGATCACTTTTTATTATATATTTTGGGAGGGTTGATGACCAAAAAAGTGATTCTGACATTGTTTTTTAATTATTTTTTTTACGGTGTTCACCGTGCGGGAAAAATAATATAGTTTGGGTCGTTACGAACGCGGTGATACCAAATATGTGTACTTTTTTTTTAACATTTTCATTTTTTTCCTATAATAAAAGACTTATAGGAAAAAAAGCATTCTTTTTTTTTTGTAACTTTTATAACTTGTTTTTACACTTTTATAAAACTTTTTTCTTACTTTATTTTTTACTTTTGACTTGTTTTACTTGAAGACTGGCAGCACTGATCGCTGCTATAATACATTACACTACCTAGGTAGTGTAACGTATTATAAACTGTCAGTGTGACGCTGAGAGTCACACTAACAGGAAGCTTATGAGAACCAGCATCCGGCTGGTTCTCATAGGCTGCTGTGCATGGCAGACCCGGGGGCTGTTATATGGCCCCCGGTTCTGCCTTATAACCGACTGCAGCACCGGCAATCGGTCCCCGGGAAAGTTTGTTGTAGCAACAAACTTTCCAGTTTGTTGTAGCAACAAACTTTCCAGTTTGTTATAGCAACAAACTTTCCAGTTTGTTGCTACAACACACTTTCCCTGCGATCACATGACCGGGACCTGAACTAATCAGGTCCCGATCATATCTCCGGGACCAGAGGCAGGTGATAACAGCGCGATCCGGGTGTCAGCGCTACCCTGAGACACCCGGATTGCGCTTTTAACACCCACCGTGAATTCACGTCGGCACTGCACAGAGCCCAGCAAGTGCCGACGTGAATATACAGTGGGCGGTCGGGAAGCGGTTAAAAAAAATATATTAAAAAAAATAATAATAAATTTAAAAATAGGCTTCGGAAACTTTCTTGAAAATGTGAGAAATTGCTGCTAAAGTCGTAAGCTTTAAAACATCCTATAAAAGCAAAAGGATGTTAAAAAAAACATGCCAACATAAAGTAGACATATGGTAAATGTTAACAAGCAACTATTTTGCGTGGTATTACCATCTGTTTTACAAGCAAATACATTTAATTTTTCTCTAAATGTTGGTGTTTTTCAAAAATAAACACTAGTGTATCGACCAAAGTTCACCACTAGCATAAAGTACAAAATGTCACAAGAAAATATCAGAAACGCTTGGATAAATAAAAGCATCCATAGTTCTTAGCACATAAAGTAACAGGTCAGAGCTGAAAAAAAAAAAAAATAGACTCCAAAATAGTGTCTACAAGGCAAAAATAGACTCTGTCCTTATGCTTGTCACTAAGGGGTTAACATGTAAATGTTACTTTTTATTTTGTCAATCAACCGATATAATTTGGAACCGCCCCATTCAAGTGAAGTGCAGCCGTGCAGTAGAAATCAGTCAGACACCCATCAATCGGTAGGTGACGGCAATTCTTGGTAATGGGTCATCACGTACTTTAGTGGTAAAACCCCTTGTGATACAATTATTTTAAACATGCGCAAAAAACAGAGCATTTACATAAAGGCTAATTGAGTAAAATACTGACAAAAAGGATCAAAATTAGTTTTGGTTGAAACTGACTGTTTTAACTCCTTCCCGACCGACCACTGTCTTTTGACATCAGGAGGTGCAGGTCCCCAGCCTACGACGACGTCTTTTGGCGTCGCTGTAGATCAGGCGGATGAGCGCTCGCTCGTGTGAGCGCTCATCCTCTAAGCAGGAGCTGTAACTTACAGTTCCAGATCCTAGAGCAGCCTCCTGAACACAGCCGGGGTCGGAGAACATTCGGACTCCAGCTGTCTAACCCTTTGACTACCGCAGTCCGTGACCGCAGCATGATCAAAGGAAATTCCCCTCTTTGATGGCATCACCGGCATTCCGGTGATGCGATCAAACACCGGGGAATCCCTCTGCAGTCAGCCCTGGGGACCTACAAAGGACCCCAGGGCTATCTGTTCCATTTGCCTGCTGTTCAGGCCCACTGTGCTGCCCGATCAGCAGCCTGTGTCATAGTGACACAGTGTAATGTATTAGCGTACAGGAGTATGCTGATACATTACAAGTAAAAAATAGTTATAAATAAAGTTATCCCTTAATGGGATTAAAAGTCATTATTTTGAATAAAATACATTTTATTGCCCCTACACTAAATAAAAACTACACATATTAGGTATCTACACGACCGTAATAACCTGAAGAATTAATCTAACTGGTTATTTAGCATCAAACGTGAACGGGATAAAAAATAAACAAGAAAAACAAATGCAGAGAATCGCTTTTTCCTATACTCACAGCGTAAACATTTTTTTTAAGAGGTTAAGTACAATAGTATGTATGTATGTATGTATGTATGTATGTATGTATGTATTTGAACGAAAAAGTAGGCGATCCACTTGCGTTCTCTGCATGATTGACAGAGTGGACAAGTGTATTTCCGTACTTTTACAATTTATTCCTAGGTTTATGTTCTTTTCAAGAAGTCATTCAAATAAATTTTTCTAGAAATGCTTCCTTATAAACCAGGACAAGACCGGGGCAGAGCACAGTATGCCCTGGAAACTGGCCATTTTCTTCCATTTTATGGAGAGGAGTTTTACAATTCTGTCCATTACATTAATCCAGAGCAGACCCTTTCAGATATGCGAAGAAGTACAAGCTGAGCGGAGGAGGCAAACATTCAGGGTCAAGTCAGTTCTTTATTCATTTCGGAGCCGAGAACAGAACTGAAGCCACAACCATCTTCCCTGTATAGACTAGTGGGAATGAGCCTACAGCGATGGCGTATACATTCATTCACAGCTGTCTAAACTTAAATAACCCGACTTTTCCCAACTTCACAGTATAAGAGAAACTACTAAACGCCTAAAGAGGATCTTACACCAGATTTCACAATACAAACTGCATACATTATTAGGATAGGCCATTAATTTTAAAATCACGGATAACCCCCTTTAACCCCTTCCCGCTGCAGCCACTTTTGACCTTCCTGACAGAGCCGAATATTTCAAATTGGACACGTGTCACTTTATGTGGTAATAACTAGAATGGCTTTACTTGCCCAAGTGATTCGGAGATTGTATTAATCGAGACACATTGTACTATATAGAAGTTGTAATATTTGATCGATACATTTAGTATTTGTGAAACACCCCAAAATGTATAAAAAAAAAAATGTGGAAAGTTGTCATTTTTCAAAATCTGAACTTATTTGGTTGTAAAACTGCTAGTAATACCACACAAGATATTTACTAGCTTTCCCATAGGTCTACTTGGTTTGCATTATTTTTTGAACATCCGTTTATTTTTCTAGGATGTTACAAGGCAACTTTAGCAGCAATTTTTCACGAACATTTCCAAAAACTATTTTTTTAGGGAGCAATTCAGTTCTGGAGTGGCTTTGAAGGGTCTATATGTTAGGTACCCCCATAAAAAAAACCACCCAATTTTAAACCTGCACCACTGAAAATATTCAAACTGCATTTTGGAAGTTTACACCTTTAGGCGATTAATAAGAATGAAAGCAAAGTGACGGCGAAACTTGAAATTTTTTTTATGGTTTTTATTTTTTTGCAGATAATCAATTTCAATCCTTTTTTGTAACACTGCAAGTGTTAACAGAGAAACGCAACTCATTATTTATTTCCCCGATTCTGCAGTTTTTAGAAACATCCTACTCGACCAACAGAGGCCTCAGAAATGAATAAGCACATTGTGGATTGGGGGCCCTCTTTATTAGGATGTTTTCTAGGCACCACTATAGGTTTGCAGAGACCTTGAGATGCGAAAACTCAAGAAACACTCCCAAAAAGACACCATTTTGGAAACTACGCCCATAAAAAACTGCTGTAAAATACGGAGCCATTTTCACTTGAAAAAAAAGCCTCTGATTTTCAGTCCTTTTTAAAGCATCAAACTTTTTTTGATGCTTTTTTTTGGGAACAGTTTTTGGAGCTTGACAATTATTGAAAAACCGCTCCAAAAACGGTTCAAGAAGTGAAATGCAACTTTTTACGGGGCGTCTGAACAAAACAGTTTTTTGCATTGAAATCAATGGGCAGATGTTTTCAGGCGTTTACGCCCCGAAAAACACCAGTAAACACTGCGTGTGAACATGCCATAAGTGTGCAGTGGATGTTGCAGACAAAATGGCAATATTTCCATAGATATGCCATTTTAGTGCCCAATATGTTGTGCCACCGTGAAAAGACAAGTAATTATTATGCTGTGTTTCCATGCTTTGGAATCACCCTACATGTGGCCCTACTCTTTTGTTTGGACATAGGACAGGGCACAGGAGTGATTTGATGCCTAGTTTGCAATTGTAAACCAGTGCTGTGTAAATCGCCAAAGACTCGAATGTTAAATAATGAGAAAAAAACCCAGAGAAGTGACCCCATTTTGGAAACTAAATTCCTAAAGGAGTTTATCAAGAGGTGCATTGAGCATTTGGACTGCACAGGTGTCGTCTAAAAATTAATGCGCAGAGGGTTGTGCAAAGTGAAAATTGAGGTTTTTCCACTGATATGCCATTTAATTGTGCAATAAACAGTGCCCCTCTTATGACACATACCACAAATTGTCACCAGCATTTCACCAATTGAACTCTACCCGTCGCTGGCCGCTGCTGTCAAAAGTTCATTGCCGTTATCCCATCCCCAAAACTCCTCCGACTGTAAATAACGGTCTGCAAACATTTTGTGCCTTTTACGGTAATAATCTGGCAGTCTCGTTAGTTCCCCTTCTTATCCCAGGCCCACCGCCGAAAACTGGCACACCCTGAATGCCAAAATCTTGTCTGATATAGCGTGCATGTGCCCGTCATATATGGTCCGATACCCTTCCGTGCTTAATCCGGGTCTCAAATCTAGTTACTGCGCATGGGCCACTATGGAGTCCCATTGTGCACACGCACCAGAACATCGATGCGAAAGTGCGGGATTTAGTGTGTGCTGGGGGAGGAGAGGAGCCCTCAATCAAAAGTCAGCAGGAGGGTAACCTCAGAAAGGCTTTAGGAATGAAGATATATATGACTCTTATTCTCATTAGCATACGGCGCGGGAACACTAAAAAAACAGAATACTAAAAAGGTACAGAGCAGACTAAGATGATAATTATAGGTTACATAAAAATGATTTTTCACCCACTACCACCAGGTATTGCTGGTTCAATAGGTGAAATGCTGGTGACGGGTTCCCTTTAAAGTGTAAACTATATTTTCATAAATTATTGGACTTGTCAGAAGCTTTGATCAGTGGGGGTCCGAGCACTGAGACGCATGCGAAGGCCACTCCATTCAACGTCTATGGGATTGACGGAAATAGACGAGCATTGTATTCTGCTTTTTCCGTCAGTCCTATAGACTTTGTATGGAGCAGCAGCACGCATGCTCGCCACTTTATTCAATGTCGAGCAGTGAGGAACAGGTAGTTTAGGATCCCTGTTCTCGCGATTGGTGGGGGCCCCCAGTGATCAGACAATTTCCACCAATCTTGTGGATAGGCGATAATGGTCTATTCTGGAAAAACCTTTACTAGTCTGATCAGAGTGCTCTCATCGGGACATGATTGGTTCAGGTCCTGATGACGGCATCCAGACCAGAGAATGTAAGTTACTGACAAGACCTGGACACTGTTGCTCTGCTGAAACGTGGTGATCCGTGCCGCCCAGCAGCATAAAAGTGTCCCTGCCTGACAGTACTTAACAGCCTCTATTTCAGGTGCAGCTATTGGGATTTTAACCAATCAGGCTATGAGGATTGTACCCAGACCAGAGGTGGTTAGTTACAGCCAGATCTGGACACTCCGGAAATCCTGAGATCAGGAGAAGGGGGGGGGGGGTGTATGCGTGTGTACGCATAAGCTCTGAAGACTGGCGCACTGCTAGCTGCCATAAAAAAGACAAAAAAAAATTTGAAAAATGTATGGGTTTTTTTGGGCCACTTTGCTTGCTGAAAAAAATAAATAAAAAAATCTAATAAAAAAGTGATCAAAAATATCAAGTGCCCTAAGATTGTACCAATGAAAGCTACAGATTGTAACGTGACGAATAAGCCATCGCACAGCTCCGGTGGAGAAAAAATTAAAACGTTCTGGCGCTCAGAATATAGCAACAGAAGTTGTGCAGAGTGTTCCAAAAGTGGATAAGATTGGGCACCACTTATCAATGCGATACGGCCACATATCTATGAATTATTATTTATTTACCCATTATACCCTCTTATTGTGCCCTGATGTACTTTGCCCAGCTTACATATGCCCCCACATTATAAACTGAAATACCAGCAAAACCCCAAAACAGAACTATTACCAAGCAAAATCTGCGCTCCAAAATCCAACTGGCGCTTCTGCCGTGAGTGCAAACAGCAGTGTATTACCACATGAGGGGTATTGCCGTAATCGGGAGAAATAACTTTACAAGTTTTGTGGTGCTTTTTTATTCCTTGTAAAAATTGAAAAAAAACAACACAGAAAAAAAAGTAGATTTTAATTTTCACAGACAAACTCCAATAAATATAGCAAAAGACCTGTAGGGTCAAAATGCTAACTATACCCCTAGATAAATTCAATGAGGGGTGCAGTTTCCAAAACCGTGTCACTTTTGGGGAGTTTTCACTGTTTTGGCACCACAAGAACTCTTCAAACCTGACATGGTGCCTAAAATATATACTAAAAAAAAAAAAAAAAAGACTCCAAAATCCACTAGGTGCTACTTTCCTTCTGAGGTCTGTGCTTCAATCAATTACCACACTAGGGCCACACGTGGAATATTTCTAAAAACTGCAGAATCTGGGCAATAAATACGGAGTTGTGTTTCTCTGATAAAACCTTCTGCGTTACAGAATTTTTTTTCAAATTACAAATTAACTTCGGCAAAAAAAAACAAAAAACACATTTGTGAATTTCACCTCTACTTTGCTTTAAATCCTGTGAAACACCTAAAGGGTTAAGAAACTTTCTGAATGCTGTTTTGAATACTTTGAGGGGTGCAGTTTTTAAAATGGGGTGATTTATGGGGTCTATCTAGTACATAAGGCCCTCAAAGCCGCTTCAGAACTGAACTGGTCCTTGAAAAATAGCCTTTTGAAATTTTCTAGAAATAGTGAGAAATTGCAGCTAAAGTTCTAAGCCGTGTAACGTCCTAGAAAAATAAAATAAAGTTAAAAAAAAAATGATGCAAATATAAAAGTAGACATATGAGGGATGTTAATTAGCAACAATTTTGTGTGGTATTACTATCTGTTTTACAAGTAGATACATTCAAAATTATAATAATTTTTGCAAATTTTCTTTACATTTGTGTTTTTCCACAAATAAGCTATGAATTTTATTTTTCCACTAACAAAGTACAACATGTCACGAGAAAACAATCTCCGAATCGCTTGGATAGGCAAAAGCATTCCGGAGTTATTACCACATAAAAGGACATGTCAAATTTGAAAAAATGGGGCTGGCTCTCAAGTGCCAAAATGACCTTGGTCCTGAAAGGGTTAATAAAAGCATTTGTCTTTGGTGTTCAGCTTTCACTGAGTGGTTTTAACCCCTTCGCGCTCAGGTCAGTACTATTACGTCGTGCTGAGCGCATCGTTCGCGCTCAGCTCAGTAATAGTACTGACCTTAGTTAACACGGCGCCATCTTTCCCCGGCGCGTGTTTGAGCTGTGATACCTGCTGTTTCCGACAGCAGGCTATCACAGCTTAGTGTGCAGGGACCGATCGCGGGGGTCCCCGCCGATTAACCCCTTAGAAGCCGCGTTCAATAGCGATCGCGGCTTCTAAGGGGTTAAGCTGCCATCGCCGGCCTGCTACACTATAGCGGGCCGCGATGGCTACTATGGCAACCAGAATCCTAACAATGGACTCTGGCTACGCCATCGACGGAAGCCTAGTGGGTCCTGACAAAGTCGGGACCCACTATGCTTGCTGTCAGCGAACAGCTGACAGTTCTAATACACTGCACTACGTATGTATGTAGTGCAGTGTATTAGAATAGCGATCAGAGCCTCCTGCCCTCATGTCCCTTAGTGGGACAAAGTAAAAAAAAGTGTAAAAAAGTAAAAAAAAGTTGTGTAAAAATAAGAAAATAAAAGTTTTAAAACTATTAAAAGTAAAAATCCCCCTTTTTCCCTTATCAGTCCTTTATTATTAATAAAAATAAACAAATAAACTATACATAATTGATATCGCCGCGTCCGTACCGTCCTGAACTCCAAAACGATGTCGTTATTTATCCCGCGCGGTGAACGCCGTAAAAGAAAATAATAATAAACCGTACCACAATCACAATTGTACTGATCGAAACTACAGTTCGTTACGCAAAAAATAAGTCCTTGCACGACTTTCCTGATGGAAAAATAAAACAGTTCTGGCTCTTAGAATAAGGTAACACAAAAAATAAATTATACTTTACAAAATGTATTTTATTGTGCAAACACCATAAGACATAAAATAAAACTATAAACATATGGTATCGCCGAAATCGTATCGCCCCGCAGAATAAAGTGAATATGTCATTTATAGTGCACGGTGAACGCTGTAAAAAAAAAATAGAATTAAAAACAATAGTAAAATTGCTGTTTTTTAGTCACAACGCCTCTTAAAAATAGAATAAAAACTGATCAAAAAGTCGCATGCACCCCAAGAAAACTACAATGAATTCCTCAAGGTCTCTAGTTTCTAAAAAGGGGTCACTTTTGGGGGGTTTCCACTGTTTTAGCACCACAAGACCTCTTCAAACCGGACATGGTACCTAATAAATTAAATTAATTAAATGTCACCTCTACTTTGCTCTAAATTCCTGTGAAACACCTAAAGGGTTAATAAACTTTCTAAATGCTGTTGTGAATACTTTGAGGGGTCTAGTTTCTGAAATGGGGTGTTTGATAAGGGTGTCTAATATATGGGCCCCTCAAAGCAACTTCAGAACTGAGCTGGAAACTAAAAAAATAAATAAAAATGAGGCAATACTTCGCTTCTTACATTATACTGATAATGAGCCGTGCCCACCCCGAGATGACCCCAGTTTTGACCGTTTGTATAAACAGAGACCCCTATTAAACCATTTCAGTGCCCGGTTTTCCCGAGCATACACCCCCGAGAAGTGTATTTCTATTGATGAGTCCTTGGTACATTTTAAAGGGAGGGGTCAATTCCGCGAGTACCTGCCGAGTAAGAGGGCAAGGTATGGCGTGAAGATGTATAAGCTGTGCGAGAGTGCATCAGGGTATACCTACAGGTTTAGGCCTCATGCACACGACCGTAAAAACTCCCGTTATTACGGGTCGTAATTACGACCCGTAATAACAGGCTCATAGACTTCTATTGGCGACGGGTGCCTTCCCGTTTTCTCACGGGAAGGTGCCCATGCCGTTGAAAAAGATAGAACATGTCCTATTTCAGGCCGTAATAACGGCACGGACAGTCCATAGAAGTCTATGGAGTCTCGTAATGACGGGTGGCTACATGTGTGCACCCGTCATTACGGCAGCGTTGCTAAGCGACGTCAGTAAATAGTCACTGTCCAGGGAGCTGAAAGAGTTAACTGATCGGCAGTAACTCTTTCAGCACCCTGGACAGTGACTACCGATCAGTATAAACCTGTAAAAAATAAAAATAAAAGACGTTCATACTTATCGAGAACTTCCTGCTTCCTCCAGTCCGGTCTCCCGCCCGTTGCCTTGGTGACGCGTCCCTCTCGACATCCGGCCCGACGTCCTGGATGACGTTTCAGGCCATGTGACCGCTGCAGCCAATCACAGGTCAATCACAGGCTGCAGCGGTCACATGGACTGCCGCGTCATCCAGGGATGTCGGGCTGGATGTGAAGAGAGGGACGCGTCACCAAGACAACGGCCGGGTAAGTATGAATTTCTTTAACTTTTATTACAGAAAAGGCTGTCTCTTCTCTCTATCCTGCACTGATAGAGAGAAGGGGCTGCCGATTAGTGCAGTGCTATTTTGCCGCCAAAAACTTGCCCGTAAATACGGGTGGAATACGGGTGACACCGGACCCATATTTACGGGCACGGGTTCGTAAATACTGGTGCAAAACGGGTGGAATACGTGTGACACCGGACCCGTATTTACGCCAGTATTTACGGGTGGGAAAAAATACGGTCGTGTGCATGAGGCCTGAGGATATATGAAGGGAAGGACAGAAGTGCTCAGCCCCCAGAATGCTCCCCCTTACTGGAGATAATGCAAAAATTGTGTGGGATTTGGTGCAGCCACTGCTGGACCAGGGTTACCAACTCTACCTGGATAATTTTTATACCAGCGTCCCACTCTTCAACTGCCTCGCTTCCAGAAGTCCTGCGGCATGCGGCACTGCTAGAAGAAATCTGAGATGCCTCCCTAAGACTCTGCTTGGGCAAACAAGAAGGGGTGAGAGCAGGGCACATTCTAGCAGCAACATATTGTGTGTCAAGTACAAGACCAGGGAGATGCCACACCAGTACCCATGTACCTGTACGAGGTACCAGTACAGAGACCCCCAAACCAGACTGCATCCTGGACTACAATAGGTACATGGGAGGGGTGGACTTGTCAGATCAAGTCCTGAAGCCCTACAGTACTTCTGGAAGCGAGGCCACACGCATCGTACCAGGGCAACACTTTCCAGGAGAAGTTCCCCAAACTGGCAAGAAGGGAAAAAGTCAAAAGAGGTGCAAAGTCTGCTATAAGAGTGGGATAAGGAAGGACACAATATATCAATGTGACGCGTGTCCCGAAAAACCAGAGCTCTGTATGAAAGAGCGTTTTAAAATTTATCATCCATCCCTTTATTTTTAATTTACCCCAGTTTTACTCGCTCTGATCCACTTCGCACAGCTTACCCCTCCTCATCTTTCCCCTCTGAACCCTGCTGTGTGCCCAGGCAGCTAATAACAGCCACATGTAGGGTATTGCCGTACCCGGGAGAACCAACATTACAGTTTATGAGGTGTATATCTCCGGTGGCGCATGCTGGGCACAATATATCGGACACTGAATTGGCATATATGTATAGAAAATTGCAAATTTCACTCTGCACCAACTGCTGCACATTATCTTTTACACAATACCTGTGGGGTCAAAATGCTCACTACACCTCTAGATGAATGCCTTAAGGGGTGTCGATTTTAAAACAGGAGTTCTGGTCCCCAGATTCATCTACACCTCTAGATGAATGCCTTAAGGGGTGTCGATTTTAAAACGCCGATCTGCTGCAATAGCAGATAGGGGTTGCAAAATCTGGTGACAGAGCCTCTTTAAGGCCCAAACTAGGCTGCGTCCTTAAGGGGTTAAGCATTGCACCAGAATACATACACTGACTATCTTACTTTCATCAAGAGCTCATCAAGGGGTAAAAATTATTTATTCTCAAAATTCTAAAAGTTAATTTAAAAAAATATAAAAAATTTGGGATCAGCATATTTAATTGTAATATTTCATGATCAGAAATATATTTAGTTGTCTGTTCCAATTAAACCATTACTTTCTACATGAATTCCCGGCATTAGGTCTGGATAGCGAAGACTTGTAGCAGCCAGACCAGAGTGTGTCTGGCAGACCAAACCCATCTATGTATTACATGGTCGTCCATTCACCTGAATAATTGGCAAGTAAAACCTTACCCATTTCGTTCCAAAATACCTCAAGGAATTTGCAGTTATTGCTGTAGAAGCAAATCCCTTAGTCTGATTATGGCTCAGCTATAAAGTACATTAGATATTAACTAGGTACATTCTTTCACAGGCAGTTTGTCCATGATGAAATCCAAGCAGATTGCTCACATTTGCGCCAGGCCCTGTGGTTACCTTATTTATGAGGTGCTCCGTCACTACTTCTCTAAGTCCCGTGTATAGTTTCTCTCCGTGTTTATGGAGCACCATGGTATATGCATTTCTATAGAGTTCTTCAAAACTTAGTCCACTGTTGTTCTTGCGCTGAATTTCTTGAATTGCGTTCTTTAGCAGATCCCAAATGCTGTTCACATACTTTTCATCCATAGTCATCTGTAACAGACAATACATTTTAGGAAAAACTATTTTGTAAAAACAGAGAAAAAAAAAAAACACCTCATAATTCACATTTTAACGCGACAGTATAATAAGCATGGCATACTACTGCAGGATCGACATTATTCTATTAGACCACGATTAGATGAGGCAAAAAATAAAAAATCAATCATTGGCAAATTGCAGTACATGTGAATGGGGTTTTCATATCCCCCCCCCCCCCCCCCCATGAAGTGGGGAAATATGCAGTGGAATTCAACCCTTGCAGTGCAGACTATAGCCCTTTAGAATGTACCACAACCCTTTCTCTTGCGGTCTGTCTAAAAAATAAAAATCATTTCGGCCTCCCTTTATGTTTTTGGTTGTCAAATTAAGCGTCAACATTATTGCATGTAAAATAAAGAAAGACCACACTGCGGACCGTCCGACTGCCGGCAGCGCTCACACCACACCGCGGACCTGCCGGCAGCGGTCACGCCACACCGCGGACCTGCCGGCAGCGGTCACGCCACACCGCGGACCTGCCGGCAGCGGTCACGCCACACCGCGGACCTGCCGGCAGCGCTCACGCCACACCGCGGACCTGCCGGCAGCGCCCACGCCACACTGTGGCCCGTGCGACCGCCGGCAGCGCCCACGCCACACTGCGGACCGCCGGCAGCGCCCACGCCACACTGCGGACCGCCGGCAGCGCCCACGCCACACTGCGGACCGCCGGCAGCGCCCACGCCACACTGCGGACCGCCGGCAGCGCCCACGCCACACTGCGGACCGCCGGCAGCGCCCACGCCACACTGCGGACCGCCGGCAGCGCCCACGCCACACTGCGGACCGCCGGCAGCGCCCACGCCACACTGCGGACCGCCGGCAGCGCCCACGCCACACTGCGGACCGCCGGCAGCGCCCACGCCACACTGCGGACCGCCGGCAGCGCCCACGCCACACTGCGGACCGCCGGCAGCGCCCACGCCACACTGCGGACCGCCGGCAGCGCCCACGCCACACTGCGGACCGCCGGCAGCGCCCACGCCACACTGCGGACCGCCGGCAGCGCCCACGCCACACTGCGGACCGCCGGCAGCGCCCACGCCACACTGCGGACCGCCGGCAGCGCCCACGCCACACTGCGGACCGCCGGCAGCGCCCACGCCACACTGCGGACCGCCGGCAGCGCCCACGCCACACTGCGGACCGCCGGCAGCGCCCACGCCACACTGCGGACCGCCGGCAGCGCCCACGCCACACTGCGGACCGCCGGCAGCGCCCACGCCACACTGCGGACCGCCGGCAGCGCCCACGCCACACTGCGGACCGCCGGCAGCGTCCACGCCACACTGCGGACCGCCGGCAGCGTCCACGCCACACTGCGGACCGCCGGCAGCGTCCACGCCACACTGCGGACCGCCGGCAGCGTCCACGCCACACTGCGGACCGCCGGCAGCGTCCACGCCACACTGCGGACCGCCGGCAGCGTCCACGCCACACTGCGGACCGTCGGCAGCGTTCACGCCACACTGCGGACCGTCCGACCGCCGGCAGCGTTCACGCCACACTGCGGACCGTCCGACCGCCGGCAGCGTTCACGCCACACCGCGGACCCGCCGGCAGCGTCCACGCCACACTGCGGACCGTCCGGCCGCCTGCAGCGTTCACACCACACTGCGGACCGTCCGACCGCCTGCAGCGTTCACACCACACTGCGGACCGTCCGACCGCCTGCAGCGTTCACACCACACTGCGGACCGTCCGACCGCCTGCAGCGTTCACACCACACTGCGGACCGTCCGACCGCCTGCAGCGTTCACACCACACTGCGGACCGTCCGACCGCCTGCAGCGTTCACACCACACTGCGGACCGTCCGACCGCCTGCAGCGTTCACACCACACTGCGGACCGTCCGACCGCCTGCAGCGTTCACACCACACTGCGGACCGTCCGACCGCCTGCAGCGTTCACACCACACTGCGGACCGTCCGACCGCCTGCAGCGTTCACACCACACTGCGGACCGTCCGACCGCCTGCAGCGTTCACACCACACTGCGGACCGTCCGACCGCCTGCAGCGTTCACACCACACTGCGGACCGTCCGACCGCCTGCAGCGTTCACACCACACTGCGGACCGTCCGACCGCCTGCAGCGTTCACACCACACTGCGGACCGTCCTGTGGCTAAAAGTACAGATGTGGTCATCGGAAGTTATATTCTCTATGACAATACATTGTCGCTTTGGGATAGACATATATTATTGCCTCAGATAAGAGTACGAGCACATCGATATGCCATATATCATATGTTTTCATGGAAAACCCTCTTTAAGATGCAACTGCAGCAGTGTGTTGGTTATACTACGGTGTCGGAAATCTTGCCACATCTCACCGCTAAACACGGACTGACAAGTTTGGCCTCATGAGAACGGCTGCATTACAAATTCTGGCTCACTTTACGGAGATCTCTAGGAGGCTTTCTATGACACCAGTTAAAGAAGTCAAATCATTTAACACCTGAAAATATGTTGGACACGGTTGAGGTCAGTACGTGGAGGTATAGGCCTGGAGTATTCCCCGAAATATGTCGCTTTATAGCCATACTGTATCATACGTCAGACATCGGCTACAATCTTAAGAAAAACCTTTACCGCGCAGTATACTTTTCATTGTGGAAACTCACTGCAGAGAGGAGCAGAACTTATTTCCCAAATGGTCCTGACGATGTCTTAAATAGATTTGCCATTGATACACTTTAATGTGGTGGCCACCCCCACCATAAATGGGGACCAGAACTCCTGTTCAAGGCCCTGTTCACATCACGTTTTTGCCCTACATTTATCATGTGCATCAGGAAACCACCAAACATGTCCATAGGGCTAGATTAGCCCAACAGGGGCCGATCGTGTATCCTATGAGTTGGTATACGATTATATATATTTCTTTTTAGTTATGAGAAAGTGTAGTAGACTACGCTATTAAATCCTAGATGCCACTATATGGCATATGTTACAAGTATACGATTAATATATACGTCATGTGCTTTCAATAGCCTTTCGTTATGTATACGTTAATGGATACTATTATAGTCTAATGGTAACAGCTACGTTATACAGGTGCCTAATAGTGGTATCCATCACTCAAACTGCAACGGTATTCGTTTAATGGATACGTCATGAACTTGCACGACATAAGTATAACGGATAACATTAAAGTCTATGGTGACAGAGGCCACTATTAGGCATCCGTCACAGCCTACATTTAACATACATGTTGGAAAGTTTTTCTCAATGTATACATAAAACTTGGGGAAAAAACGTGATATGTACATAGAATAAAATATCAAAGAAAAAACCAGAAAAGCCCTTTACAAACCAATACAGGACGTAACTGACCACAAAGGGAGACAGAAGACGATTTTCTAATCCTGGATAAGCCCTTTACCCTTAGTGCAAATGAGGATGATGATCGTTTGTTCACTTATGTTTTTCTAACCCCTTTAATGAAGGGGGGAAAAAAATTATGACTGCTTCCTTCCAGAAGGTTATGGCTGGTATTGCAGTACAGCTCAACTAAAGTGGGTGGGGGTGAGCTGCAATACCACACACAACCTGTGGACAGGTTTGACACTGCTTGGGGGGAAAAAAATAAAATGAAAGTCCACCCAGTAAAATGTTGGGCTGGTCATCTTCTTACCAGGCGCTTTATTGCTGAACAATCTTCTCCGTTCCAGCCGCCATTATGTCACATGACCAGCAGTGACTGTCCGAATCCTACACCGTGTGGACTCACTTTTACTATGCATACCTATGAGACGCTCAAGGTGAATGTCGCAGGAATGCATGGTGAAAGTGAGTATAGCATAGTTTGTATACCACACACAACAGCATGATGCATAGCTATAAGAAAATGTAATAAGGAGAAAGGGGACATGAATGAACGTGTAATCAGGGCTGTGTGGGTATCGTGACATGCGTTTTTCCCAGTTCAACGCCAGCGGATTGTTTATTTTCCTCCCCTCAGCGCTATACAATTTGTACAACTCCTAAGAACAGATGGCTTGTTCCCATTCAGATGCAGGCACCTCATAGCAACGTTTTCCACAATAACTTGTATGAGACACATTGTACAAATCAAAGCTGGTAGAAACCTACCCTGTATCTCCTGCACACGAACAGTCACAATTCAGCCCGAATAAACACCTAAAGCATCAGCTGCAGTTACAAAGATGGTCTGGGGTAACAAAGTCTAACAGGGCTTGCATTCCACTTCTCATTAGTGGACATATTGGGGGGGGGAATGGATTACTCTGACAGTTTTCGGACGTAAAAAATAATACAAATAAACTAAAGTCACTAATGCCGCAAATCGTAATTTGCGCATATAAAAAAGGGACATTTGGAGGCAGTTGCAATGCTCACGGAACTGAACTAAAAAGTGGGTGTGGTTTAACAAAGGAGGTGTGGCCTCCCACGGCTCGAAAATGGACTATAAATTTATGTCATTAACTGACACAAAGCTGGAGTAGATTTTACTTTCGCACGCACAGACGTCCAGAGATGCGAATAATTTATTAAGAGGTGTGTGCCAGATAATAAATTAGGTGCATCTTAGATTAAGACTGGCAGTCTTACTAAATTACCCCCATTGTCTACTAAAAAGTCCAAAACGTAAAATAACATATATACATATATACACACATATATACACATACATACTCCTATATACTTGTGTTTCTCTATGAATTAGAATATCAAAAAGGTTATTTCAGTAACTCAATTCAAAAGGTGAAACTCCTATTATATAGATTCATTACACACAGAGTGATCTATGTCCAGCATTTTTTTCTTTTAATGTCGGTGATTATGGTTAACAGATAATGAAAACCCAAAATTTTGTGTCTCAGAAAATTTGAATATTGGGTAAAAGTTGAAGATTGTAGACTCCTGGTGACACACACTAATCAGCTGATCAACACAAAACACCAGTCAAGGTTTCCCAAGTCTTTAACCTCTTCCCGACATTTTGACGTATCCATACGCCTAAGTCAAGTAGGGGAAGTATGGAACAGGCTCACGGAGTGAACCCGCTCCATACGATGCCGGTGTCGGCTGTTTGTTACAGCCGACACTACAGAGTAATGAGCGGCATCGCCCTCGAGCGCGATCCCGCTAGTTTAACTCGTTAAATGCTGTGGTCAATAGCGTCCGCAGCATTTAAATCATTATAAAGAGGGGGCGACCTCCTCTAACAGCTCATCACGCCCCCCCGCAACACAAATCACTGGGAGCGATGGTTGCTACGGCTGCCTGGGGCCTAATGAAGACCCCCAGGTCCGCAATCTTTGTGCACCTATTAAGCGCTGCCTCCGGCAGGGCTTAACAGTTGCCAGTCAGATTCACGATATACTGCAATACATTAGTATTGTAGTATAATGTACAAGCGATCTAACGATTCCTGGTTGAAGTCCCCTAGGGGGACTAATAAAAAAATAAAAGTAAAAATTAGTTAAATAAAGTTTTTTGTGTAAAAAAATAAATAAAAAAAATTAAAAGTTAAAAAAAAAAAACCCTTTTCCCATTTTCCCCCTAGAGCATAGTAAAATAAATAAACATAATTGGCATCGCCGCGTCCGTAAAAAGTCTGAACTATCACAATGTATCATTATTTAACCCGCACGGTGAACGCTGTAAAAAAATAATAATTCTAAACACCAGAATCTCTATTGTTTGGTCACCTCATCTCCCACAAAAAAATTAAATAAAAAGTGGTCAAACCGTCGGATGTACACCAAAATGGTATTATTAAAAACTACAGCTTATCGCGCAAAAAATAAGCCCTCATACCACTTAAATCGACGGAAAAAGAAAAAACTTAAGGCTCTCCGAATTTGGCGACAAAATAAATTTTCTTTTTTACACTTAGGTTTTTACATGTAAAAGTAGTAAAATATAGAAAAAAAAAAACTGTATAGATTTGGTATCGCCGTAATCATATTGACCCGCAGAATAAAGTTAACATGTTGTTTTAATTGCACAGTGAATTCCGTAGAAACGGCGCACAAAAAACAGTGGAGGAATCGCTGTTTTTTTCATTTTCTACCCCACAAATAATTTTTGCCCGTTTCTTAGTACATTATATGGTAAATGATGCTACGAAAACTACAACTCGTCCCACAAAAATCAAGCCCTCATAGGACTATATGGACGGAAAAATAAAGACGTTATGACTTTTGGAAGGTGGGGAGGAAAAAACTAAAATGAAAATCTGAAAAAGGGCTGCGGCGGGAAGGGGTTAAAAGGGCTGGTCTGTTCCTCAGTGGTCCAAAGTCCTGTTTTCAGAGGACAGTAAATTTTGCATTTCATTAGGAAATCTCGGTCGCAGAGTCTGGAGGAAGAGTGGAGAGGCATCAATCCAAGTTACTTGTGGTCCAGTGTGAAGTTTCCACAGTTAGAGGAGTCTAACACACCGAGCGCGTTTGGTCCATGATATATGGTCCGTACGTCGGCCGCATTTCCCGGACCGAACACACTGCAGGGAGCCGGGCTCCTAGAATCGTAGTTATCTATGACGCTAGGTGTCACTGCCTATCATGTAATCATGTTTTCAGTACGGGACAGTAGTTCCGCAGCGAGGCAGTGTCACCTAGCGTCAGAGAACCATGATGCTAGGAGCCCTGTTCGCTGCAGTGTGTTCGGTCTGGGTAACGCGGCCGACGTAACAGACCGTATATCACGATCCAAACCCGCTCGTGTGGGAGAGGCCTTAGTGATGGTTTGGGGGCCATGTCATCTGCTGGTGTTGGTCCACTGTGTTATATCAAGTCCAGAGTCAGCGCAGCCGTCTAGCAGGACATTTCCCAGCACTTCATGCTTCCCTCTGCTGACAAGCTTTATGGAGATGCTGATTTCATTTTCCAGCAGGACTTGGCACCTGCCCACACTGCCAAAAGTACCAATACCTGGTGTAATAACCACAGTATCACTGTGATTGATTGGCCAGCAAACTCACCTGACCTAAACCCTATAGAGAATCTATGGGGTATTGTCAAGAGGAAGAGGAGACGCCAGACCCAACAATGCAGACGAGCTGAAGACCGCTACCAAAGCAACCTGGGCTTCCATAACACCTCAGCAGTGCCACAGGCTGATTTTAATAAAAATTACAGTAAAAAAACAAAATTTTTTTCCATAAAAAGTGGTTTTATTTAGTAAAAGTGTAAAAAATAAATAAAAGCACACATATGGTATCGCCGCGACCGTAATGACTCCATTAATAAAGTTAATATGTAATTTAAACCGCAAGGTGAACACCGTAAAAAAACGCAAAAAAAAAAAGTGAAATTGCAATTTTTTTCCATTGCCCCCCAAAAAAGTCATAATAAAAATGAATCAATAAGTCCCATGTACCCCAAAACAGTACGTCTCGTCCCGCAAAAAACAAGCCCAAAAAAAATCACTACATTGATGGAAAAATAAAAAAGTTACGGCTCTTGGAAAGCGACGACGCAAAAACAAATAATTTTAGTTCAAAAAGGGTTTTATTGTGCAAAAGTCGTAAAACATAAAAAACCTCGACATATGTGGTATCGCCGTAATTGTACCGACCCATAGAATAAAGGTAACATGTTATTTACACCGCACAGTGAACGGCGTAAATTTAATACGCATAGAAC
Organism: Rhinoderma darwinii; assembly: GCF_050947455.1. Taxonomy (NCBI): domain Eukaryota; kingdom Metazoa; phylum Chordata; class Amphibia; order Anura; family Rhinodermatidae; genus Rhinoderma; species Rhinoderma darwinii. Next base: position 99,934,921 of record NC_134690.1, read on the forward strand.
AATGGCGGAATTTGTTTGTTTTTTTATAATCCCTCCCAAAAAAAGTTAATAAAAATGTATATGTACCCTAAAATGGTGCTATTAAAAAGTACAACTAATCCCACAGAAAACAAGTCCTCATACAGCTATGTAGAAGAAAAAATAAAAAAGTTATAGCTCTTTGAATGCGACTATAGAAAAATGAATAAAATAGCTTGGTCATTAGGACCTAAAATAGGCTGGTCACTAAGGGGTTAAGATTGTGGCAACACCATACGTGTGTATTTATTCTTTTTTTTTTATTTTACACTGACAAAATAAAACCACATTTTATGGAAATATAAATATTTTTTTTTACTGTGCACCTTTTTAAATTTATTTCACATTAATTTTTTGGTCCCACTAGGGGACTTCACTACGCAGTCTTTTGATTGCAGATATAATGCTTTGTTATACTTTGTATACCAAATCATTATTGCCTGTCGGTGTAAAACTATTCTGGCCATGCATCCGACATAACCTAATAAGCATATAGCCATGGCAATCCGTTAGCAGCCCGCGATCGCATTTGCGGGCCACTGATGGGTGACGGAGGCAAGTTTCAATCGAGATAGATCGGGAAGGAGTATGGCTGTCATAAGACAGCTGAACACCCGCTCCAGCCCACATGGGATAAAATCGCAGTACTTCGACTAGGCCACAGTGAATAGGCTGCGGCCTAGTCAAAGGCCTGTTAATGGTGGTCACTAATGGATTAAGGGGTTAAAGAATCTGCTGCTTACATCTTGGTGGCAGATACCACAGGACACCGGCAGAGGCTGAGGAGCTTTGTGAGTACATGGCATTTCTTATCCACATATACACACTTCAAAGTCTATTACGCTGCAAAAAAGCCCAGGTCATGGTGACTCATGAAAATGAAAGAGAATTTATCTATTACAACTGACACTTGACTAAGGATACAAGATAATTCCTAACAAAGCTGCACACTTGAGTGTATCATGCCATACGATGAAATGCACAGGAATACTTAAAGGGGCTGTCTATATGTCATACATGTCTGTCGTAAGGGTATGTTCACACGAGGTCATTACATGTTTGCAGTACGGGACAGTTGTCCTGCAGCAAGGCAGGGACTCCTAGCATCGTACATAACTATGATGCTAGGAGCCCGGCTCCCTGCACTGTGTTCGGTCCGGTACTTGCGGCCGAAATACGTCCGTCAATTACGGACGTAATGACCTCGTGTGAACATAACCTCAGACAGGATTAGGGTTGTCACGACAGCAGAATTTGGACTTTGATACCGATACTTTGTGTAGTATTGCGATTTTGATACCAAAACGATACTTTGCGAACAGTAATAATAAAAAAAAAAGTTCTTCCATTTTCTGATGTGAGGCGCGAGGTGTGATGATGAATTTAACCTCCATGTGCCTCACATTAATAGTAATTAACCCCATCATGTTTCTCAGTCATAATGGGTTAATGTGTAAGGTACATGATGGGGTTAATTAACTATTAATGTGAGGCACATGGAGGTTAAATTCATCACACCTCGTGCCTTACAATTAGGCCGGATTCATACAAGAGTGTGCGTTTTGTGAGCGCAAAAGGTCCACAAAAGCTCCGTGTGTCATGAGCATATGATGCGTGGCTGCGTGATTTCCGCGCAGCCGCCATCATTATGACACTATGTTTGTAAACAGTAAAGTACGTGGTGCTTTTCGGTTTTCATTCATAGTTTTGACTACTGTAGCGCGCAGCACACGGAAGTGCGTCCGTGTGCCGTGCGCGGTTTTCACGCACCCATTGACTTCAATAGGTCCGTGATGCTCGAAAAACGGGCAAACATAGGACATGTCGTGAGTTTTACGCAGCGGACACACACTGCGTGAAAATCACTGACAGATTGAACGGCCCCATTCACTAACATAGGACCATGTGACGCTCGTGAAAATTCCACGCGTAGCACGGACGTATTATACGTTCGTCTGAATAAGCCCTAAGTGAAAGAAAGCAGTTTTTATTTTATTTTTTTACAGCGTACACATCATAAATGATGCAAAAAAATTGTTGTGCAGGTTATTACGGCTGCGCCAATACGAATATCTATATTTTATGTATTGAGACTTATTTTAATGTTTATTTTAAAAAAGGTGTATGTGTATTTTTTATAAATGTAATATTACTTTGTTTTTACTTTTTAAACGTTAATGTACTGGCATATATCTATATGCCAGTACATTAGCCTGTATATGGATAGTACACAGGCAGTTGTTAGGGCATACTGATGTATGTCCTAACAGGAAATATGGTAATACAGCCCTGGGGTCCTTCAATGGACCCTGGGCTGTCTGCCCATATATGGTATGTCCCTCAATCGCATCACAGGAATTCCTGTGACACCATCCAAGGGGCATCCCCCCTTCTCATTTTCCTCTTGAATGCTGCGTTCCGTTTTGATCGCAGCATTCAGGAGAATAGCGGTGGCGATGAGGTTTCTCTGATCTCCGCCGTCACAGAGCGGGGCTGCGGCTGTGTAATACAGTCATTGCCCCGCTCCTGACATTTAGTGCGCGCGCGGTCAGCATGAGATGATGCTGCCGGCGCTGCACTAATGAGCGGCGGTTCAGGCACTGAAGACAGACCATGGGGGTGTTTTGTAGTGCGCCCGCCATGTACTGTCTTCAGTGTCGCCGCTCATAAGTGCAGCGCTGGCCGCGTCACATCATCCTGATGTCTCGCACTTGTCAGGACTCAGGAGCGGGGCAATGGCAGCCCCACTCTCACATTCATGTGTTACTATACTTAAAGAGGCTCTGTCACCAGATTTTGCAACCCCTATCTGCTATTGCAGCAGATAGGCGCTGCAATGTAGATTACAGTAACGTTTTTATTTTTAAAAAACGAGCATTTTTGGCCAAGTTATGACCATTTTTGTAGTTATGCAAATGAGGCTTGCAAAAGTCCAAGTGGGTGTGTTTAAAAGTAAAAGTCCAAGTGGGCGTGTATTATGTGCGTACATCGGGGCGTTTTTAATACTTTCACTAGCTGGGCGCTCTGAAGAGAAGTAACATCCTCTTCTCTTCAGAACGCCCAGCTTCTGACAGTGCAGATCTGTGACGTCACTCACAGGTCCTGCATCGTGACGGCCACATCGGCACCAGAGGCTACAGTTGATTCTGCAGCAGCATCAGCGTTTGCAGGTAAGATCGACTTACCTGCAAACGCTGATGCTGCTGCAGAATCAACTGTAGCCTCTGGTGCCGATGTGGCCGACACGATGCAGGACCTGTGAGTGACGTCACAGATCTGCACTGTCAGAAGCTGGGCGTTCTGAAGAGAAGAGGATGTTACTTCTCTTCAGAGCGCCCAGCTAGTAAAAGTATTAAAAACGCCCCGATGTACGCACATAATACACGCCCACTTGGACTTTTACTTTTAAACACGCCCACTTGGACTTTTGCAAGCCTCATTTGCATAACTACAAAAATGGTCATAACTTGGCCAAAAATGCTCGTTTTTTAAAAATAAAAACGTTACTGTAATCTACATTGCAGCGCCTATCTGCTGCAATAGCAGATAGGGGTTGCAAAATCTGGTGACAGAGCCTCTTTAACTGTGCAGCCGCACAGCTTAGTTTTGAAATACATGAAATAACGGTATCGAACCGTTTGGGGATGCACGGTATCGAAACAGTATCAAAGTTTCGATGCATCGTGCATCACTAGACAGGATATGTCAAATGAATGATAGATGTGGATCTCACCTCTGGGATGCGCACCTATCTCAAGAACTGGCGTCCCCCGTCCCTTCCTGGTGAGGCGGCGCTGCATCCAGGTGGAGAACGTGGTTGTGATTCCGGAAACAGCAGAGCTCGCTGAGATACGTTATATTTGTTAGTCCCAACTGAATGGGAGTTACGGAATAGCGCCGTTCGCTGTGCAACATTGTTTTCTTAACCCCCATTCACTTCTATAAGACAACAACTTTATGCTTTGTATGTAAAACGTGAGAATACAGATTCTCATGGCCATGCCAACATTTACAACATGTGATTAGATAAACAGGACAACTAAAGCCCCATACTATGGGAGGAATATATAAATACTTGTTTCATTCAGATGGAATAAATGTCAGACAGATGCGGGTACCACATCTAGGACTGGCACCTATCTCTAGAATGGGGCCCACAAATCCACGTTCTACTTTTCTCGGTTGCCACTGCCTCCTGGGCCACTTCTAAAGGTGTCGCATCGGTCAGCTGGGATTTGAGACAATTGAGGTGCAACGACCAAGGCCATGCAACGCTCATTCCTCCCTTCAGCCAAAAGAAAAAAACCACACAAATACTCACCTCAGCGCTCTTCTCCCCTCATACAAGGTAAATCATCCCCTATGTGTTTTCCTAACCTTAGTGTGTACGTCAGGAAAGCTTTCTAACTGGCACGCTAAATGTATCCATTTAATTCCATTGTCAGCCAGAGGCCAAAAGTGTATCCTTTTGTCATGTGTCTGGTATACCCTAGGATACGGCAAAAAATAATACCAATAATAATAAGGTATACCAAAGCAGACTACGCTATTCCATCCTGGAGTCCAGTATAAGAAATGTACACGTTTACTTTTTGTTTTTTTAACCCCTTCAGGACTGAGCCTGTTTTGGCCTTCAGGACGAAGCCGATTTTTAAAATCTGACATGTGTCACTTTATGTGGTAATAACTCCGGAATGCTTTTACCTATCCAAGCGATTCTGAGATTGTTTTCTCGTGACACATTGGACTTTATGTTACTGGCAAAATTTGCCCGATAGATTCAGTATTTAATTGTGAAAAACACCAAAATTTAGCGAAAAATTGCAAAAATTAGCATTTTTCTAAATTTAAATGTATCTGCTTGTAAAACCGATAGTAATACCACACAAAATAGTTACTAGTTACCATCCCCCACATGTCTACTTTAGTTTGGCATCGTTTTTTGAACATTATTTTATTTTTCTAGGACGTTACAAGGCTTAGAACTTTAGCAGCAATTTCTCATATTTTCAAGAAAATTTCAAAAGGCGATTTTTACAAGGACAAGTTCAGTTCTGAAGTGGCTTTGAGAGTCTTGTATATTAGAAAGTCCCCATAAATCACCCCATTTTGAAAACTGCACCCCTCAAAGTATTCAAAACAGCATTCAGAAAGTGTATTAACCCTTTAGGCGTTTCACAGGAATTAAAGCAAAGTAGAGGTGAAAGTTACAAATTTCATTTTTTTTATACAAAATTCATTTGTAATACAGTTTTTTCTGTACCACAGAAGGTTTTTCCCAAAAAATTTAACTTATTATTTATTGCCCAGATTCTGCAGTTTTTAGAAATACCCCACATGTGGCCCTAGTTCGGTCATGGACTGAAACACAGGCCTCAGAAGCAAAGGAGCACCTAGTGGATTTTGGGGCCTTCTTTTTTTAGCATATATTTTAGGTACCATGTCAGGTTTGAAGAGGTCTTGTGGGGCCAAAACAATAAAGACCCCCAAAAGTGACCTCATTTTGGAAACTACACCCCTCAGGGAATTTATCTAGGGGTATAGTTAGCATTTTGAACCCACAGTTTTTTTGCTAAATTTATTTGAATTAGTTTGTGAAGATGAAAATCTACTTTTTTCTGAAAAAACGTAGAAATTTTTAATTTTTTCAAGGTATAAAAGAGAAAAAACACCCCAACATATGTAAAGCAATTTCTCCTGATTATAGCCATACCCCATATGTGGTAATAAACTGCTGTTTGGACCCACAGCAGGACTCAGAAGGAAAGGAGCACCATTTGGATTTTGAAATTCTGATTTTGCTGGAATGGTTTTCAGTGCCTTGTCGCGTTTGAAATGCACTGGAGGGAACAAAATAGTGGAAACCCCTGGAAAGTGACCCCATTTTGGAAACTACACCCCTCAAGGAATTTTTCTAGGGGTAAAGTTAGCATTTTGACACCACGGTTGTTTTGCTGAATTCATTGAAATTATTCTGTAAAGGTAAAAATCGACTTTTTTTCTGAAAAAAGGTAGCCATTTTTAATTTTTACAAGGAATAAAGGAGAAAAAGCACCCCAACATTTGTAAAACAATTTCTCCCGATTACGGAAATATGCCATATGTAGTAATAAACTTCTGTTTGGACCCACAGCAAGGCTTAGAAGGGAAGGAGCGCTATTTGGCTTTTGGAGCTCAAATTTAGCTGAAATGGTTTTTGGGTGCCATGTCGCATTTGCAAAGCCCCTGAGAGGCCAAAACAGGGGAAACCCCCCAAAAGTGGAAATTACACCACTTAAAGAATCTATCTAGGGATATAGTGGGCATTTAGACCCCACAAGTCTTTTGGAGGATTTATTAGAATTAGGCCGTGAAAATGAATATCGACATTTCTTCCACTAAAATGTTGCATTTTTTTCAATTTCACAAAGGATAAAGGGGGAAAAAGCACCCCAACATTTGTAAAGCAATTTCTCCCGAGTACGGCAATACCCCACGTGTGGTCATAAATGGTTTTTCATTAGAAAGTAATTAACCCTTTCTGGAGTGATCCATTTTTTTCTTTTCCTTCTTAGTTTTTTCCTCCCCGCGTTCCAAGAGCCACAACTTTTTTATTTTTCAGTCAATAGAGCGGTATGAGGGCTTATTTATTGAGGGACGAGCGGTCGTTTTTATTGGTGCAACTTTTTGAGCACTTTTTATTACATTTTTAGGTAGAGCCAAGGTGACCAAAAAAACAGCGATTTTGCCGTTCTAAATTCTTTATTTTTTACGTGAGACGCTCCATACATCACCCCCCACACTACGACATGCTATGTCATGGTGCGCGCAGGGGTTTATGCGCAGCGCATGGTGCGGAGTGAAAATTACAATTTTCCACTCATATGCCATTTTAGTGCATTATATGTTATGCCCAGTTTGTGCCACTGAAGACAAATAACTGAAAATATTAACCGGGTTCTACCGGGTATGGCGATGCCATATCTGTGGACGTAAATTGGTGTTTAGGCATGCTGCAGGGCTCAGAAGGGAGGGACGCCATTTGGCTTTTGGGGCACAGAGTTTGCTTGGTAGTTGTTCTGTTTGGGGTTTTACTGGTGTTTCAGTTTATAATGTGGGGGCATATGTAATCTGTGCGGGGTACATCAGGGTACATGTTATCTGTGCGGAGTACATCAGGGTACATGTTATCTGTGCGGGGTACATCATGGTATAATAATGCAGTAAATAAATAATAATCCGCAGATGTGTGGCCGGTGTCGCACTTATAAATGGTGCCCGATCTTATCCGCTTTTGGACACTACACATTTTGCATCGCCATATTCTGAGAGCCAGAACGGTTTTATTTTTTCTCCACCGGAGCCGTGTGAGGGCTTATTCTTTGCGGGACAATCTGTAGTTTTCATTGGTACCATTTTGGGGTACCAGAAATTTTTTTGATCACGTTTTATTCCATTTTTTGGCAAGCAAGGTGACCAAAAACCATCAATTCTGACAATGTTTTTTATTTGTTTTTTTTATGGCCTTCACCCTGGGCTATAAATGACCATTATACTTTATTCTGCGGGTCGATACGATTACGGCGATACCAGATGTATATAATTTTTTTATGTTTTGCAGCGTTTGTGCAATAAAATCACTTATTTATAAAATAAATTAATTTTTGTGTCGCCATATTCTGAGAGCCGTAACGTTTTTATTTTTCAGTCAAAAAAGCGGTGTAAGGGCTTGTTTTTTGCGGGACGGGATGTAGTTTGTATTGGTACCATTTTGGCGTACGTGCGACTTTTTGATCACTTTTTATTGTATATTTTGGGAGGGTTGGTAACCAAAAAATTGTGATTCGGGCACTGTTTTTCGTTTATTTTTTTCGCGGTGTTCACCGTGCGGGAAAAATAATATTACAGTTTTATAGTTGGGGTCGTTACGAACGCGGCGATACTAAATATGTGTACTTTTTTTAACGTGTTAATTTTTTTCCTATAATAAAAGACTTATTATAGGAAAAAAAGCATTCTTTGTTTATGTCACTTCTAACTTTGATTTTTACACTTTTTCAAAACATTTTTATTATCTTTTTTTACATGTCCCACTAGGGGACACTTAGCCTGGCAGCTCTAATCGCTGCTGGAACACATTACACTACACACGTAGTGTAATGTGTTCTAACTGTCATTGTGACGTAACTGTCACACTGACAGGAAGCAGAGGAGGAACGGCCGGAGGCTGATCCTCCGAGGCTTCCGTACATGGCAACCCGGAGGTCATTGTTTGGCCTCTGGTTGCCATGATAAGGATCGCCAGCCCCCGCAAATACATGTGGGGGGCTGCCGATCCGCTGTAAACCTCTTCGATGTGGTGATCGCAATCGACCACCGCATCGAAGGGGTTAATTGCCGATTTCAGCGGCGACAGGCCGCTGATCGGCAACGGGGAGAGCAGGGCTGACACCCTGCACAGTTAACCGCCGCTGCGGTGTAGCGCCGCGCGGCGGTTAACTTTTAAAGCGCGGACGTAACTGTACGCCCAGGTGCGCGAAGTTACTGCTTATCTGGACGTACAGTTACGCCAAGGTGCGGGAAGGGGTTAATAGCAGCCCATAGTTGACGCTTGCCACTGTATGGCATCTGTCACAGGCATTCGTTAAACATATAAGTTATGAGCGTTTCGAGACGTATCCGTTAAACGGAAGCTATTATTGACTATGGCCGATGGATGCCTGACCATGGCATTCATCATTCATTGGCTATAATGGTATCTGTTTAACAGATAGATCATGAAAAGGGTCATGAGAATTCATGACGTATCCGTTAAACAGGTATCATTATTGCCTATGATGACGGATGCCACTGTTACGCCCCATCAGCTGTTTAGAAGGGTCTGCAGCGCTTGTACCAGCGTGGCACCTCCTCCAAAACAGCTGAACGGCGGGGGTCATGGGAGCCAGACCCTGACCCATCAGCTATTGATGACCTATCCTGAGGATAGGCCATCAATTTTTATTGCCTGGGAAATCCCTTTAACATGTGTAGGGAGATTTACCAGCATATACATGTCAAACATAGGATAAAAAACATGATGTTAACTTTTGCGGGAGTCGGTGCCGGAAGCAGAAGGCTCCGACCACTATGTAGCGGTCATGCTGCAGTACGGCAGCGCTGCTTCTATTCAAGTGAATAGTAGCAGAGCTTCAGTAACCCAGCATGGCTGCTATGCAGTGGTCGGGGCCTTCTGCTTCCAACACCGACCACTGCACAGTTTCCAGCGCCCAAAGGCAGCTGGAACAGCTGATCAGTGCAGGCTCCAGGCGTCGGACTCCACCGAGAATATACTGAAGACCTATCCTGTGGATAGATCAGTTTAAGAAACAGCCCCCAGCCTGGACAACCCCTTTAATTGTATAGCCAACTCAACATGACTCCACTATCAGACTACAAACAAACAAACAGCTGTGTGTATTATGAAAGCATGGAGCACCAGCTACACATAGGTCAGCACCGGAGCTGAACAAAATGGTAGGTCCCTTTCAATAAAAGGTATGTTCACATGGCTTCTGTACGAAGCAGAAAAATACCAGTTTGTTTTTTTTTTTAAAACACAAAAAAAAAAAGTCTTTGAAAACCAGGCGTTTGAGGCAGATTTGCCAAAAGTATTTCTTTAAAAAGAAACTTTCACCTCCCCATACATGTGCAGCTGAGTGCAGCATGTAATGGGCAGGGCTGCACAAACCCTGGGGCACTTTACTTTGTTTTTCTACCCTCCTCCGTTATATTTGGTGCCCGATATTTAAATAACTCCCTGAACAGTCAATGGGGCGTATACTGGCAAGGGGGCGTGCTACTACGGCTGTGACACTATCCAATCAGATACGGTCAGTGTTACAGCAAGAGCGAGGATAGCAGAGAGTGCGCACAATAGAAAGTCTTTGAGCCTGTACTCCGATAAATCGGCTTTCCGGAAAATGCCGAACAGAAACTAAGCGACTGAGTGCTCACAGGAGCGCTTCAGCTGCTTCGTCTAGCGATTGGTGGGGGCCTCAGTGCTCGGACCCCCACCAATTAAAACTTCTGACATGTTCGACAAACTTCTGAGGTGTCATAGTGACGTTTAGTTACCCATTAACCATTGGAAACAATGGTAAACGATTTGCAGATGTTTTCAAGGCGTATTTCAGATGGTAATGCAACCACAGCGCCCTGAAATACGCCTTAAACTCAGTGTGAACATACCCCAAGACGAATTCCAAAATCGCTTAATCCCTTAAAGTCCAAGCCATATTTCGTTTTGTTTTTTCACTCCCCGCCTCCCAAGAGCCATAACTATTTTATTTAAGTCAATGGAGTGATGTGAGGGCTTATTTTTTGCAGGAAGAGTATTAGTTTTTATTGGCACCATTTAAAGTACCACATAATGTACTGGGAAACTGAAAAATGCGTTGTGGGTGGAATTGGAAAAAACAGATTCCTTTGTTCTGTGGGTTTCGTATTTATTCTGCTGGTCAATACAATTACGATGACACCAAATTTAGATTGTTTTTTTTCATCTTTTACTACTTTTACAAAGAAAAAACTATTTGTTAAAAAATGTATTTGTTTTGTGTATTCTAAAAGCGATAACTTTATTTTCTCGTCGGCTGAGCGGCGTGAGGTCCTATTTTTTGCGGGACGAGTTATTGGTACCATTTCTTGGTACATATGACTTTCTGATCAATTTCTATTACGTTTTTTTTGCGCTAATGCAACCAAAGAACAGCGATTCTGGTGTTTCACATTTTTTTTTTTTTTACGCCATTCACCATGCGAGTTAAATAATGTTATATTGTAATAGCTCCGACTTTTACGGAAGCGGTGATACAAATTATGTTTCTTTTTTATTTACATTACAGGACAAATGGAAAAAGTTTTTTTTAACTCTTAATATTTTTTTTGCATTACTGAAGACTAATTTACGCCCAGAGGCAGGGCTTAACACAAACAGAAAGGCAGCAGACCTGGAGGCCATCAATAGGCCCCCAGGATGCCATGGAAACCATCGGCACCCCGTGATCGTGTCACGGGGGGCCAATAAGTTGTCAGAGTGGGCCGCCCCCTCTAAAGGCTTAGATACAGAGGTCGCAATTGACCACAGTATCGAATTGATTAAAAGGCCAGGAGCAGAGTGCTCTCTGCCCTGGCCGCTAGTGTGAGGCGTAAACTGTAATATACAGCGTGAGCCCGCTGAATACTTCAGCACCTGCACCACGACGTACAGTGTCGTCATGGTGTGCGTTAAGGGGTTTTCCAGGACTTTTATATTGATGGCTTATCCCAAGCATAGGCCATCAATATAAATTGGTGGGGCTCCGACTCCCAGCGTTCCCACCGATCAGCTGACTTAAGAGACAGTGGCGATGAATGTCGCGGCATCTTCATAGTTTACCAGGCACAGCGCCATACACATTCATAGCAGCTCGGACTAGTATAGCAGTACCGGTCCCATTCAAGTGAAAAACCGCAGAATGTTTACAAAATTAGAGTGTCTACTAGAGCAAAACCAACCGAACATCTAATATGTTAGCTAGATTTGGATTCAAATCAAGAAGAGCATGGTACCAAAATGCTATACAAACAAGGAATAAGTACAGTGTTTTGGATTAACATTAGTTACATAATCAGTACAGAACCTGGGCCAAGATCTGGTACTAGTGAAAAATTGCCTTAAAGGGGTCCCACACTAGAATCAGCGTCACTCTCGACCACGTGCGGTGTCTGGTATTGCAGTTATTCCACATTCAACTCCTTTAGGCATCATTTACACGAGCGTAATATACGCACGTGCGATGCGCGTGCTTTTCACGCGTGTCGTACGCACCTATATTACTCTATGGGGCAGTGCAGACAGTCCGTGGGTTTTGCGCAGAGTGAGTGCACTGCGTAAAACTCACGACATGTTCTATATTTCAGGGTTTTTCGCACATCACGCACCTATTGAAGTCAATGGGTGCGTGAAAATCACGCAGGTCGCACGGAAGCACTTCCGTGCCAACTGCGTGATTCGCGCATCAGCTGTCAAACTCTGAATGTAAACAGAAAAGCACCACGTGCTTTTCTGTTTACAAACATCCAAACGGAGTGTCATAATGATGGCGGCTGCGCAGCCACGCATCATACACTGATGACACACGCTGCTGTTAAGTGCATTTTGCGCACGCAAAACGCACACACTCGTGTAAATCAGGCCTTAGAGCCAAACTCCAAAGAAAGATAAACTGTGCCCTTCAAGACCCAACTGACCTCCTTATTTCTGTGAATTACTCCTATTCCCATGGCTCTTCTACAGGTATTCTGGTTATACTCTATCCCGTTGTGTCACAAACACTAGTACAGAATCATCCTTATGGGGGCAAAGACGGAAACTATTTTCCCCAACTACAACATGAATGAAAAAAAAAATAATTATGCCAAAATGTTTGCACATGTAGTCCTCTAAATGAGGGCAGGCTGATCCTTCTCCTTTTCTCCCATCTAATCTTATAGTCTATCTTATAATTCGTTTTACACGTAACAATCCCTTCATTATTGAGCATTCGTAACAATTATTACCCAAAATTATCGGCAATGAAACAATTTATCATTGATCAAAACGGACCGTGTGTGAACAAACACAATTACCATACAGAAGCCTCTATGGTTGAACGCGTGTTAAAAAAACAAAGGCTTATGGTACGACGATCGTACTGACTGAAATGTCCATCAGATTCTCGTAACGATGATTCCTCAAACCACCGATTGTATGAAGCATTTTTCTGTCCGACTATGGACCCACCCTAAACCACTGCACAACGTGACCACCTCAAGGATAAAACTGGCCGGATGCAACTAATACACGTGAAGCCAGCATATTGTTTGCCTCAGCGGAGGTAGGACTTCACTGTAATGTCACAAAGTTAGAAAAGCCGAGCATGTAAAAAGCAGGTGATTTGGTCATTAAAAGGAAGTTCATTATTATTCAACTGCAAAACCGTCTGAAATAGTTGACTAGAAAAGTTGTTAGACCGTGAGAGCGAGTTCTGACAGTTTGTGCTCCTTCCTGCAGGACTTGACCTGGCCCAGCACTGCAGATGTTCTGCTCTAGGGAATGTTATCTGATGAACAACATTTACACATTCATGTTTTCTGAGCTATACTGTAACCTAAATAATGTGTCAGAGACAATATAGCCGAGTTCACAATTCTAACACGTCATAATAAAATTGGCTTCCATCTTACGGTTAGGTTTTTGTCCGTATTTGCAGATGAAAAATTTGCAGCATTTTACAGTAGCAGCAAAGTGGATGATATTTTAACAACTCCCAACCACATGCTAAAGAAAATACTAGATAACGTGAACAAATTGACCTGTGGTGCAGATTGCTAACCCGCAGCATGTCAATTTATGCAGGCAATGACCGTTGCCCTTTTGGTGCAGATTTTCCCCATGAGATTCAACGGGAAAGTGAAAATCTGCCACAAATTGCAAATGTTGACATTTTTTGCTGCAGAAAAGCTGTGAATTCACAGCAAGAATCGCAAATAGGAAAGGAAAAAAAAAAAGGCCTAAAATCAAAACATAAGTTAATACTTACCCCCCGGAAGATGCCATAGCGAGGGCTCCCTGTTCCCCTGGCTGTTCTCCGTGCCGCTGGCCTCCTCGGATGAAGATTCATCCCATGTGACGGCCGCAGCGTCATCACAGGAGGCCAGACGTGGGGAGCAAGGGCGAGTCGCTATGGCAATGCCAACAAGGGGACGAGGCAGAAAGGCCACTTTCTCTAGGATGCGTTGCGCTCATGGAGCCCTATGGACGCTTTAGCCTGCATGTCGGGAGCTCTCCACTGTGATGTGAACAAGGCTTTTACACCAGGGAAATCTACAACTAACTCCACAGACCTTCCAGTTACAAGTCAGCTCCCTTAGAAATATCACCTGTAATTGAAAACTAGAGGGAACCATACAGACACATAACCACCCTGTGCGCCGCAGGGAAATCCGTCCGAAAAACCGCACCGCTGTGGTGCAGCTTTTTGCCCGGAATTTCCGCTGCAAAAAACCGCAGCACTTAGCCGGCCAGCCTCCTGGGATGATGTTTCATCACAGTGGACCGCTGCAGCCTGTGATAGGCTGCAGCGGCGGTCATATGGGATAAAGAGTCATCCCATAAGACCGGCTCTCTGATGTCAGCCAGGCTGGCCTCCTGGGATGAGGTTTCATCCCATGTGACCGCCGCTATAGCCTGTGATTGGCTGCAGCGGTCACATGCGATATAACGCGTCATCCCAGGAGGCCGGCCTGGAGGAAGAAACGCAGACTTCTGAGTAAGCATAAGAGTTTCATTTTTTTTTCTGAGTTGCAAATGCAACAACTACTATTTATTGCGGGTTTTACCTCCCCATTGAATTCAATGGGGAAAACCCGCAACAAATAAGCAGCACAGTTGACATAATGCGGAATAAAAATCTGCACCGCAGGTCAATTTCTGAGCAGTTTTTCCGCTCCGTATTTACGCAGCGTAAATCAATGCAAACCTATGGTTTCCATTTGTTTCAGTTAGGGTTCCTTTCTGACGGGAAGCTCCGACGGAACCCCAGAACGGAGGCTTGACGCAGATGTGAACGAAGCCTAACTGCGCGGTGCAAGAGGAAAAGAATCCTAAAAAAGTTGTGGAAATTGTTTTTTTTGTATTTCCCCTTTCCTGCTAAAAATAAAAGCTAAATCAATAAATTATATGCACTCCAAAATGGTACCAGAACAAAACTACAACTCATCCCACAAGAAACAAACTTGCACACGAGCTTCCGATTCACTTTGATTCTGCCTGTTGACATCTAAGCCCCCTCCAGCATGCAATCTCTGATGTTTGGTATATCAGCATGGGGCCTAATGAAGGCCCCCAGGTCTGCCATCTTTGTACTCCTATGAAGCCCTGCACAGAAAGGGGTTCATTAGAGACTGTCAAAATGACGATATACTGCATTTCATTAGAAACTGCAGTATATCAAGGAAGTGATCGCTGGTTTAAGTCCCCTAGGAGGATTCAGTTAAAGTTTTTTTTTTTTATATTATACAAAAAAATACAAATATTAAAAGGCTGAAAAATAACCTCTTTTCCCATTTTTTTCCCTAAAGTAACGTTACATTTTTTTAATTTAACATAACTGGTATTGCCGCTTCCGTAAAAGTCTAAAATAACTTTATTTAACCCGCTCTGTAAAACGCCCAAAAATATATATAAAAAAAAAAAAGTTGCTCTTTTTGGGTCATCTTAGCGCCCCCAAAAAAGTGAGCAAAAAGTTTAAAGTACCCCAAAATGGACCAATAAAAACTACAGCTCGCCCCGGAAAAAATAAGCCCTCAGACCCCTAAATCAAGAAATATAAAAAAAAGTTATGACTCCGAACGTGGCAACAAAAAACTTTTGTTTAAAAAACATTATTTTCTTTATAAAAGTGGTGAAACATGAAACAATTTAAATTCAGTATCTCCGTAATCATGTCGACCCGTAGAATAAAGATAACATGTTTTTACCGCACGACGTACATCATATATACGAAATCCAAAAAACAAAAAGGGGGAAAAAAAAAAAATCTGTTTTTTTTCCCCATTCCACCCGACAACGTTTTTTTTCCGTTTCTCAGTACATTATATGGCATATTAAATAATGCAGTGAAAAGCTACAACTTGTCCCACAAAAAACAAGCCTTCATATAGCTATGTCAATGGAAAAAAAAAAAAAAAAGTTATGGCTTTTAGAAGGCAGGAAGGAAAACACTAAAATTAAAATCCAAAAAATGGCTGCGTCTCCAAGGGGTTACAGAGTGACTGCACTTTCAAACTTCTGATATATCAAAGTCATATCGAAAGTTTGGATTGGTGGGGGTCCGGGATCTCAGCACCCAGAAACCCACCGACCAAAACTTTTGATGTGTCTTTAGTAAGCATGCACGATGCATCGAAACATCGATACTGTTTCGATACGGTGCATCCCCAAACGGTTCGATAGCGTTATTTCATATATTGTAACACATGAATGTATGAGAGCGGGGCTGCGGCTGTGTAATAGTCATTGTCCCGCTCCGGAGTCCTGACAAGTGCGCATGGTCAGCATGAGGTGATGCGGCCAGCGCTGCACTAATGAGCGGCGGCACTGAAGACAAAGTGGCGGGCACACTACAAAACACCCCCATGTTCTGTCTTCAGTGTCGGCCGTATCACCTCAGGCTGGCCACGTGCGCACTAAGGCCCCATGCACACGACAGCAAAAAACCTCCGTTTTTGCGGACCGCAATTGCGGTCCGCAAAAACGGAGCCATTCACTTTCATTGAACACTGACACCTTTCCGTAGCACTACGGAAGGGTGTCAGTGCCGTGGAAATGTTCCGGGAATTATGGAACATGTCCGTTCTTTCGCATTTTGCGGGCCGTGCTCCCATACTTTGTATGGGAGCACGGACCGAAAATGCGTCAGTCAGTCAGCGGCCGGCCGTGCCCGCAATCGCGGGCCGTGATTGCGGGCACGGTCGTGTGCATGGGGCCTTACTGTCAGGAGCGGGGCAATGGCTGTATTACACAGCCGGAGCCCCGCTCTATAACCTCCCATCTCCACCGCTATTCTCCTGAATGCTACGATCAAAGCTGAACGCAGCTTTCAAGAGGAAGTGAGAAGGGGGGATGCCCATGGATCGCATCACAGGAATCCCTGTGACGCGATTGAGGGACATACCATATATGGGCAGACAGTCCATTGACAGACCCCAGGCCTGTCTTACCATATTTACTGTTAGGGCATACTTAGGTATGTCCTAACAACTGCCTGTGTACTATTCGTACACAGGCTAATGTACTGGGATATAGATATATGCCAGTACATTAAAGTTTAAAAACAAAGTAATGTTAAATTTAAAAAACTACACACACACCTTTTTTTGCAATAAACATTAAAATAAGTCTCAATACATAAAATATACATACACTACCGTTCAAAAGTTTGGGGTCACCCAGACAATTTTGTGTTTTCCATGAAAACTCACACTTCTATTTATCAAATGAGTTGCAAAATGACTAGAAAATATAGTCAAGACATTGACAAGGTTAGAAATAATGATTTTTATTTGAAATAATAATTTTCTCCTTCAAACTTTGCTTTCGTCAAAGAATGCTCCATTTGCAGCAATTACAGCATTGCAGACCTTTGGCATTCTAGCTGGTAATCGGGATAAATTTCACCCCATGCTTCCAGAAGCCCCTCCCACAAGTTGGATTGGCTTGATGGGCACTTCTTGCGTACCATACGGTCAAGCTGCTCCCACAACAGCTCTATGGGGTTGAGATCTGGCGACTGCGCTGGCCACTCCATTACAGATAGAATACCAGCTGCCTGCTTCTTCCCTAAATAGTTCTTGCATAATTTGGAGGTGTGCTTTGGGTCATTGTCCTGTTGTAGGATGAAATTGGCTCCAATCAAGCGCTGTCCACAGGGTATGGCATGGCGTAGCAAAATGGAGTGATAGCCTTCCTTATTCAAAATACCTTGTACAAATCTCCCACTTTACCAGCACCAAAGCAACCCCAGACCATCACATTACCTCCACCATGCTTGACAGATGGCGTCAGGCACTCTTCCAGCATCTTTTCAGTTGTTCTGCGTCTCACAAATGTTTTCTGTGTGATCCAAACACCTCAAACTTTGATTCGTCTGTCCTTAACACTTTTTTCCAATCTTCCTCTGTCCAATGTCTGTGTGCTTTTGCCCATATTAATGGTTTCCTTTTATTAGCCAGTCTCAGATATGGCTTTTTCTTTGCCACTCTGCCCTGAAGGCCAGCATCCCGGAGTTGCCTCTTCACTGTAGACGTTGACACTGGCGTTTTGCGGGTACTATTTAATGAAGCTGCAGTTGAGGACCTGTGAGGCGTCTATTTCTCAAACTAGAGACTCTAATGTACTTGTCTTGTTGCTCAGTTGTGCAGCGGGGCCTCCCACTTCTCTTTCTACTCTGGTTAGAGCCTGTTTGTGCTGTCCTCTGAAGGGAGTAGTACACACCGTTGTAGGAAATCTTCAGTTTCTTGGCAATTTCTCGCATGGAATAGCCTTAATTTCTAAGAACAAGAATAGACTGTCGAGTTTCACATGAAAGCTCTCTTTTTCTAGCCATTTGGAGAGTTTAATCGAACCCACAAATGTAATGCTCCAGATTCTCAACTAGCTCAAAGGAAGGTCAGTTTTATAGCTCCTCTAAACAGCAAAACTGTTTACAGCGGTGCTAACATAATTGCACAAGGGGTTTCAAGTGTTTTCTAATCATCCATTAGCCTTCTAACACAGTTAGCAAACACAATGTAACATTAGAAAACTGGAGTGATGGTTGCTGGAAATGGGCCTCTATACACCTATGTAGATATTACATTAAAAAACAGACGTTTGCAGCTAGAATAGTCATTTAGCACATTAACAATGTATAGAGTGTATTTCTGATTAATTTATTGTTATCTTTTCTAAGTGACAATAAACTTTTGAACGGTAGTGTATGCATTGGTGCGGTCGTAATAACCTGCACAACAATTTTTTTTGCATCATTTATGATGTGTACGCTGTACAAAAATAATAAAAACTGCTTTCTTTCACTTATTGTGGGGCACGAGGTGCGATGAATTTAGCCTCCATGTGCCTCACATTAATAGTAATTAACCCCATCATGTACCTCACACATTAACCCATTATGACTGAGAAACATGATGGGGTTAATTACTATTAATGTGAGGCACATTCAAAATTCATCACACCTCGTGCCTCACATCAGAAAACGAAAGAACTTTTTTTTTTTATTACTGTTGGCAAAGTATCGTTTTGGTATCGTAATTGCAATACTACACAAAGTAATCGGTATCGAAGTCCAAATTCTGGTATCGTGACATCCCTAGTCTTTAAGATATATCAAGTTTGATGAAGGTGCAGTCACTCTTTAAATCAGAAAATAGGCTGATCCTTAAAGGGTTATAGCAGAAAAAGTTCCTGTTTAGGTCTGTTGGCCCTTTAAAACGTGCAGGGATATTAATTGTTTACATTTTAGTTTCATTTAAAAAAAAATAAAAAATAAAAAGAATTTCTCTAGAATTTTTTCCCATTTTTGCAATTTTGACATTCGAGTGACTGCCTTCTGTGTGCGCAAAATCAGCATGAACAACAAATCAAAAGCCAATCGGGGAAAATCTCCTATATAATCTGCATATTGCATACTGGACTTTGATGGCAGTCAATAAAACCTACAAAGAGATCCTCTCTTATAGCAAACCCGAGGTACCTCACCAAGCCATGCAGACAGTGACGTCAGGGGTGAAATATCACGTAGACTGATAAAGCACAAAAGATGACGCCGAGCATTGAATGTACAAAGAGCACTTGCAAAATAAGGAAACAAATGGCAGCCTAAATGTTGGCAAACCTATTACTAGTATATACGACCCAGTATCCATCCATTTAAGTTCACACGTAATGTAAATACTGCAGATTTTCCAAAACAGGTTTTGTTGCGGAAAATAAGTGGATGAAATTTGAAAAAATCTCATCCCCACGCTGCGTAAATGATAAGCGGAAAAACTGCTCAGAAATTTTAACCCGCAGCATGTCAATTGGATTTGCGTAATCACTGGGAAAAGAACGCCTTTACTAGCGTTTCGCTTTACTCCAGCTTCGTCAGGAGTAAAACTGCAGTCAATATTACAGTAAGGCTTTATTCACATGCGCGTGTCCGATTTTCATGCATATCGCTGTCAGTGTTGCGTCAATGTGGTCACCGCGTGTCATCTGTTTTTCTCCTCTGCGAGCACTTTCTGGTGTTACTTTTTTTTTATTTCTCTGCATCTCTCTAGCAACTGATGCATGAAAAACGAAGAGCACACAAATATCGCCCGTGTGCTGTCCGTTTCTTCACGACTTCTATCCGCGAAAACAGAAAAAAATAGGAAATGCGGCAAGTTTCACGAAACGGACACACGCTCTGAAAAAACATGGATGTGTGAATAACCCCATTGAATTGGTCAGTTATTCAAACAGACCGCACACGGAGGTGAAATGTTTGGGTTAATAAGGCCTACTACAGCGGTCTCAAACGCAAGGCTGTAAGGGCATGCTGGGAAATGTAGTTTTACCACAACCATCAGTCAACTAGGTGTCAAGAAATGGTAAATAAGACTTGCTCAGTGCTGTGTTCTGTGGGTACCGCGGCTGGACAAAGTACCAGCCTTTTTCTATTAATGACTGAGATAGTCCTTGTCTGGCTACTAATAAATAAATAAACAAGAGGTCTAAGGCTTTGTTCACATCTGCGTCAGGGCTCTATTCGGACGTCCCCATCTGAACTTTCCGCCAGAATGGAGCCCTGACAAACCATAGGTGGTCGAATACGCTATTGATTACGTCAAAACGACGAAACCCTTGCACAGCTGAGACAAACTGAAACCATTGGCACCGGATCCATCACCAGTGAAATCAATATTGATGCAAAGGGAAACCTATGGTGTCCGTTTGTTTCAGTCAGGGTCCCGTTCTGACGGGAAGTTCCGATGGATTGTCAGAACGGGACCCTGACGCAGATGTGAACGAAGCCTAACTGGGTTAGGTCTGATAACAGTATATCTGTGTGTGTGTCATGTAACACCGGATGAAATGTCCTCATATAGTTAGTATAGAACACTGAAGGAAGAGACCTAGTGCGGAGTGTAGGTGTTATATCTAATGATGATGAACTGCAGCTCATTCGCTCCAGAGGAGACACGACACGTCACTATAGTCAGACACGCGGCAGCTTTCTTCTAATTCCCACAATGCTCATTACGTTTTTATTACAGAGAGTCTTCGCTTGTATCAGAGCGGTGAACCCAAACTATAAAAATCACTCAGATTCTCAGGTATACAAAGTCCTATGAAGTCCTGTGACAATGTGTCCATTAGCGAGAATTATTAACCATTGAGAAGAGGGATTCTGTAAAACCTAGTCTCTCATGAAAATGTTATTTGTATGTTGATTGGACAATGTTTTATCATTTGTAATGTTTTGGAAAGTAAAAAATTGGTCCTCTTCTGTAAGTGAACATATGTAGTGCTCTATAGTCGACACGCACGTCAGATAAATGTCAGCAGCTGAAATCAGATCGGCTGACAGTGTAACGTGCACAGCCGCAGCTCAAGTGCCCACTAATGGGAAGTTAGATTTAAAAATGGCAGGTCATCTGTTACCCTGAGACCCCCCCCCTCCCCCCCTTCCTGCAGCAGATCCAAGCTTAAAGAGTGACTGCACTTTCAAACTTTTCACATGTCAGAGAGACATACCAAAAGTTTGGATCGGTGGGGGTCCGGGTGCAGAGACCCCCACTGTTGCTGAAACGAAGGTAGAGACGCACTCAGTTGATAGTTTGCACCTTCGGCTGTGATTGGCGCTCGACACCTTGAAGTCGGGATCATAGACGTTCTATGTGCCGCTTATCTTCAGCCGGACAGGCAGTGGCAATTTTTGAGCCAAATACAGGAGTGGATACAAAAGAGGAGACGGATCAGTCTTTGCTTTATATTTTTCCTTCTTTTTGGATCCACTTCTGTATTTGGCTAAAAAAAAAAAAAAATCAAAGTCTGCATGTGATTCCAGCCTAAGGCCCCATGCACACGACCATAAAAAAAAACCTCCGTAACTGCAGACCGTAATACGGTCCGCAATTACGGACCCGCCCAGTTCTATTGGCCGCAGACACCTTTACGTATTGCTACGGATAGTTGTCCGTGCCATAGAAACGTGCCGTGAATTATGGAGCATGTTCTACTTTTAGTTTTTTACGGGCCGCACTCCCATACTTTGTATGGGAGCATGGCCCGAAAATGCGGCCCGTGGCGGTCGGCCGTGCCCGCAATCGCTGGCCGTGATTACAGAGATGGCCATGTGCATGAGACCTAAAGGCATTGTTTGAGATTAGAGCAAAAGCTCTGCTTTTTTTCCCCCTATAGAATAGCATCACACCTGTCCATGGGCTTCCTAATATTGCTGCTCAGTCCCTTTCAATTGACTAAGATGCAGTACCAGGCAGACCGTTCACAGACCGGAGCAGTACAGGGTTTTTTTTGGAGGGGGCAGCGGATCCTTTTCTGTAATCTTATACAGCCACTTTATGTTTCTTATATAAAAGGGAATTAAAATCAAGTTCTGATCTTAGGGACCATGGCACACAGTTTAACACAGATTGTCTTAGTTTATACACATACTATATGGACAAAAGTATTGGGACGCCTCTTAATCATTAAATTCAGGTGTTTTATTCAGTCCCATTCCCACAGGTGTATAAAACCTATTCATGCAGTCTGCATTTACCAACGTGTGAAAGCAGGAGTCGTACCAAAGAGTTCACTCAATTTGAGTGTGGTCTGTAATGGGATTTCTTCCCTTCCCTTCTGATTAACGGTGAGTTTTATTATTGCAAAGTGGAAGCGTTTACGAACCACGAAGTGCCGTGCACATAAAGTTACAGTGCAGGATCGCCGAGTGCTGAGGCGCATAGTTTACAAAAGTCGCCAACGCTCTACTGGCTCAATAACTGCAGAGTTTCAAACCTCCTCTGGCATTAACATCCGCACAAAAACCGTGCCCCGGGAGCTTCATGGCATGGGTTTCCATGGCCGAGCAGCTGCATGCCAGTCTTTCGTAACCAAGCGTCGGATGGAGTGGTATACGGCCGCCACCGGACCCTGGAGCAGTGGAAACGTGTTCTGTGGAGTGAATCACGCTTCTCTATCTGGCAGTCTGATGGAGGAGTCTGGGTTTAGCAAATGCCAGGAGAATGTTACCTGCCTGACTGCATTGTGCCACCTGTAAAGTTTGGTGAAGGAGGGATAAAGCTATGGGGTTGTTTTTCAGGGGTTGCCTAGGCACCTTAGTCCCAATGAAGGGACATTTTAATGCTTCAGCACACCAAGACATTTTGGACAATTGTTTGCTCCCAACGTTGTGGGTACAGTTTGGGGTTCGGCCCTTTTCTGTTCCAGTATGACTGTGCCCCAGTTGACAAAGAAAGGTCCATAAAGACATGGTTGGGTGAGTTTGGTGTGGAAAATCTTGACTGGCCCCGAGCCCTGACCTCAACCCCATCCAACACCTTTGTGATGAACTTGTAGTGAGATTGTGAGCCAGGACCTCTCATCCAACATCAGTGTCCAATCTCACAAATACTAGGGCAAAAATCTTGTAGAAAGCCTTCCCAGAAGAGTGGAAACTGTATTACCTGCAAAAGGGGGTTGGGGGGTGAAGAGGACCAACACCATATTAATGCCTATGGATTTTAGAATGGGATGTCATTAAGGCTCCTGTAGATGTAATGTGTAGGTGCCCCAATACTTGTGTCCATATAGTGTCCATACAAATCTCGTGCATTATTCTCTACAGACATCTAGCAGCCGGTATATTTAGGCCACCTGCACATGGGACGGAAATGCTGAAGAATTTCCATGCAGGAATTCTGCGTTTACGCAAAATAAATTGAAACATTGCAGATTAACAATCCGCACCACAAGTCAATTTCCGCAGCGTGTGGATGAGGTTTATTCAAATACACATTTCCTTCCCTTATAAGCGATCGCCCCTCTGTAGAGGCTCCCTACAGTTTCTAGAGCTGTGGTCACACACAGGACTCTTCTTTCTGGTCTAGTTCGGGTATGTTCACACGGCCTATTTACGGACGTAATTCGGGCGTTTTTGCCCCGAATTACGTCTGAAAATAGCGCCTCAATAGCGCTGACAAACATCTGCCCATTGAAAGCAATGGGCAGACGTTTGTCTGTTCACACGAGGCGTATATTTACGCGCCGCTGTCAAATGACGGCGCGTAAATAGACGCCCGCGTCAAAGAAGTTACCTGTCACTTCTTTGGCCGTAATTGGAGCCGTTATTCATTGACTCCAATGAATAGCAGCGCTAATTACGGCCGTAATGGACGCGGCGTTCAAGCGCCTGCACATGCCGGTACGGCTGAAATTACGGGGATGTTTTCAGGCTGAAACATCCCCGTAATTTCAGCCATAACGGACGCCCTCGTGTGAACATACCCTTACATTCTTAATGTTCTGATACCACAATGTGAACACATTGGAATGACAGACTTACACAACGGACTAGTGGCGACCAAACCACCACATCATGATCAGAAGATACATTTGTACACACTTGTCTAGATGCCTCTTACATTTACTAACATTACATACATCAGTATCAGAATAAAAGGAGACTATACAAATGTGAATCAGCAACTTCAGGAAAAGTGACCAACAACAGAAACATCTGAACAGACAGGAATATTGGCAGAGCCTTATGAAACCTACCGTGTCTCACGACCCCATTCTACTAAAGATCGCTAGTTTCAATGTCAGCAGATGACTAACCAGTAAAGATAAGCGGCATCAAACCGTTTTTAGGCCGGGTTCCCACGAAGCGTAAACGCTGCGAAATTTCCACAACTGAATTCTGTGCGGAAATTACGCAGCATTTACAGTAGCATCAAAGTGGATGAGACATAGAAAATCTCATGCCCACGCTGCGGGGAAAAAAATGCAGCGTAAACGTTAATAAATTAAACTGCGGTGCAAAATGTAATCCCGCAGCATGTCAATTTATGCTACGTTTTCGTTGCGGGTTTTCCCCATTGAATTCAATGGGGATGCAAAACCCGCAACAGAAAGCCAAGTGTGGCAACTTTTGCTGCAGAATCAAGAGACTCCGTTGCAAAAAACGCAAATCAAGAAAAAAAAAATGTCATTGATTTGTGCAACATTTCACGTTCCAGTGAGCAATCCAACATACAGCACCGAATTATTATACATCTGCGTCACTGTTTTGTGCATGCGGTGCTGAAAAAGATATTTTGTGTCATTTGACATGGCATGAGAAAACAGCTGGTAAAGTGAACATTTTCCAACAATGTGCCCAATGATTTATAAAACAGCCCCGCTGACAGACTTAGTGGGGACCGAACGTCTTCATAATTGTGAATGGAGAGCTTAGAGAAATACTTATTAGGAAACTGCAGTTTATGCAATTCCCGTAAGTATTTGTATAGGTTATTTTAAGGGGTTGTCCACTTTCAGAAAATTAATGTTAATTTAGTATCATTAAAAGTTATACAATTTTCCAATATACTTTCTGCATTAATTCTTCACGCTTGTTGTTATTCAGTAGGAACATCCAGTGGATAAATTCTGTCCGTGGTCACGTGATGGACACACAGGTGCTGGGATCGTTAGGAGACACAGCTCTGATACACATACTGTAACGAGCCGTGCACCTGTGTGTCCATCACATGACCACGGACAGAATGTATCCACTGGAAGTAAACAATGACTGCACCTACTGAATGACAACAAGCAGAGATCTTATAAACCGTGAGGAATTAACACAGAAAGTATATTGGAAAATTGTATAACTTAATTATACAAAAAAAAATAACATTAATTTGCTGTACTCAGACAACCCTCTGCATCCACAAGTCTTAACCCTTAAATGACTAACTTATTTTGGCTCTTAGCGACCAAGATATTTTTTTTCTGTGATTTCATTGTCGCATTCAGGGATCCAGACATTTTTTATCTTTCCGTCAACATAGCTGTATGAGGGCTTGTTTTTTGCAGGACGAGTTGTCATTTATTGGGTACACTGACTTTTTTTAAATTAACTTTTGTTACAACTTTTCGGCGGGGGGGGGTGGAAAAAAAACTAGTCCGTTGTTTTTTTGCGTTTCGTTCTTATACAGTTTACCATGTAGTTTAAATAGCGTATTAACTTGATTGTTCAGGTTGTTATGATCGCCCCGATACGTGTACTCTTTTTTTTCTTTTTACACTTTAACAAAATAAAACCACGTTTAATAAAAAAAAAAAAATAATGGCTTTATTATTTTGTTACTATGCACAGTTTAATGAACTTTATCTGACATTTTTTAATTCCACGAGGCGACTTTACCATGCAATCTCTTGATCAGTTATAGAATTCTTTGGTAAACTTATTACTACAGGTCAGTGTAAAACGGACAGGCAATTAGGCCATGACTAATAGGAATACAGCCATAGCAGTCCTGGGGGCTTTGTTAGGCCTTGGCAGCCAACCATCAGCACCTTATTGCATTCACGGGCCACTGATGGGTTACAGAGGAAGCCCCCTTCCTTTATAAACCACTTGGATGCTGCAGTCACTATTGACCGTAGCATCTAAGGGGTTAAATGGCTGGGTTCGGAGGTAACGCTAATCGCGGCCATTAGAGCGGGAGCTCGGCTGTCATCATACAGCTGAGCGGCCGCTCCTCCCGGCACAGGACACCTGTGCCAGCTTAGACCTTATTCATAGGAGCGTGTCTGATCAGTCCGCCGGTTTTCACGTCTATGACTGTCCATGTGGTGTCAGTGCGGTTTCCGTGTGTCATCCATTTTTCTCGTGTGTTTCTCCTCTGCAAGAACTTTCTGGCTTTACGTTTTTTTATGTCTTTATTTCTTTAGCAACTGATGCGTGAAAAATAGACAGCGCACCGATGTCATCCGCATGTGGTCAGCTTTTTCACCCACCCAATAGACTTCAAAACGCGACTGAACCGCAAAAACAGACCAGAATAGGACGCATGAAATAACTCGGTTGTGTAAATAGCCCCATTGGGTTGCATTGGTCAGGACTCTGCGAGTTACTCAAACTGACAGCACACGGGTGTGAAATACGCTCATGTGAATAAAGACATACTGATGCGCTGTAAAAAGCCTGCTGCATGGGGAGCAGACATGAGGGCCCTCAGGGACAAGGCCTATTGGCGGCACTAAGGGGGTTATCCGGTTTTTGGAAATCAAAGCCTAGTCATTCTACAATTAAAAGTTTTGCAACTTTCTAATATACTTTGTATTTTCATTACTCCCCATTTTGAAGATGTCTGCTTGCTGTCATTGTTTACATTCAGAGGATGAAAGAAAACCTGTCCTGAGGGTGTCCACCTGATCCAGCTGCAGGGCTAGGTACAAGGGAAAGCTCCAAAACACTGCAACAAGCCCTGAACTTTATCAGGACAGGATGTAAACAACAAAAGCTTCTGTTCACTGACAGCAGGCAGTGATTTAACAAATAGTATGGAGTTGAAACAAGCATATTAGAACGTGGCAGAATATATATATATATATGCTGCGCTCACCGCCCTGGCATGCTGGATACATGACCATCTCAGGACTGACATAGGAGGTATAGAAGTGATCAGGGGGCAGACATCTTTCTGGACTTCCTGTCAGGGATGCCATTGAACTGTACAGTAACCCTCCTGCCAGAGTGGAACGGCTGACAACAGGGAACAATAGACTTAATCCACCTGCTCCATAGGTGCACATTAGCTTTATGTTCTCTCTATTCATTTAAGACATTGGCAGCAACAAGCCGCAGACAGGACCCGTGGGCGATGCTGACATCTGGCCCTTGTTATAAGAGGGCCCTGTCATTGTGCAAGCAGATACCCCTGTGCTGGGTGATCACCCCACCTCCAGTGTTTACTGCCAGGAAGCAGCCCCCTCCTCCTGCCATACACCCCGCCTCCCTGTATGTGCCCCCAGTTAATCTCTCCGCTTTCCAGCGTCTCTTACCGGGAAGGCCCGGATCCTCATCTTGGTGTCCTTCCTGCTGCCGGTGCCTTTGCTGAGGTTCGACATGTCGGCGACTAATCGTCGTCCTCTCGGCCCCGGGGCCCCTCCTTGTCTCCTCCCGGCGTGCGTCGGTCTGAGGAGGCCCCGGGCCCGGCCTATCAGAGACCTAGGTACTCCTGTAGCGTCCTCTATCCGGGCCTGTTTCCCAGCAGCGCGGCTGGAAGAACGTACTATTCTGTACCGGAACTAGTCTACTCGGCGCTGACTAAACCCCTCCGCGATGGCGGACAAGCATCTCTCACTCAGCTAGCTCGGCCGGTGGGAGGAGCGTGCGAACGGGGAGGCTCTCGCGAGACTTCACACCTCTTCCTCCCCTCCTCACACTTAGCCCTCTATGGTGTGAAATGTAAATGACTAGAATTGAAGCCAACAAGGCGCCATGTTTGAGCTCCTATTTCCGCTGCAATGCAAGGTAGAATCTCATAGGACGAAATGCGGGTAACAGCTTGACTACGCCCACTTGCGTGATGCTCCGGGCCACTCCCACGTGACGTCTCTAGTTTTATTTGCATACATTCATGATGCTGTCAGCCGTGCGTCTAGTCCTTCAACATCTTTATTGACACGTGCGCCAGCGGACAAGCTGACATGTAGCGTTTTATGATCTGTCGGCTCCTGGCACGCAGTGCAATGTTGTGCAATGAGCAGGTGACGATAACTTCTACAGGAATTCCGAGAAATAACCTCATGTAGAATGAGTCCAGCGCGACACCGTCATCAATTGTGTGAACGTGTTGTCAATGGAAAGGTCGTGATTCCCTGTAGGACTGCAAATACGAACTATTTTCATACAGGCATCTTTGTGTGGTCACAAGATTACCAGATATAATTTTGAAAATATAAAAAAATTATTTCATGTTTTTTTAGTAAGTGCTAAGAATTTTGACATGTATCCCATGGGTGTAACTACAGTGGGTGTAAAGGTAGCAGTTTCATCTGTGCCCTAGTTGCCTGAAGGGGCCCAAAGTCCTATCAAAGTCCTTATTAGGCTGGATTCACACACTGAGTGAAGATCAGTTCCGTTTATTTGAATGGAACTTGTAGAAATCCATGTACCTGCTGCAGAAACAACTCCATGCAGATGAATGGAACTGATTTTCAGTCGAAGCAATTTCTGCAACAAAATCTGCCGCCTGTGACTGCCCCCTAATGCTGGGTGAGGGGTCTGTTACACATATGTTATATTGCGGCCACGTAGTTTCACGTTATCCTTCTGTGGATCGCCATAGGAACTACGGATCCTCTGCTAGACAAAACAATGAGGTTCTGTCACAACACATATTTGCCAACTTTTAGGCTATGTTCACACTGCAGATTTTGCATGCATTTTTCAAGCTAAACCCAGAATTAAATTCAGGAGGGCATACCAATAACGTATTGCTTTATATATTTCTTCTGTTTAGGTTCCGTTTTTGATTTTCGCTTAAAAGTGCATTAAAAATCTGCAGCAAAGGTTTCGTTTTATATTTAGGTTTTTGCATAGTGTGCCTATATGCTTTCTGCCCGACTGTGGACTGAGTGAAACGTCTATCTTATTCCTCTCAGATTCAACAACACGAATTTAGAATCAATTTGTATCGTTGCATTGAATATTCTAGGATCTTCTGATATGAGTGTTATTTATGTAGTATTTATATATTTTGTATATTTATTATTTTGTTTATCATTTGTGTAAAAATACTGATATGTTGCGTAGATTTTGGTTTAGGGACATATATATATATATATATAATTTTTTTTTTGATATATTATAATAAAAAAAATTTTTATCATCAATATATTGCTCTGCACTGGGACTGCAAACATACTTGATACTATTTTGTGATTAATGAATAGTAGATATTTATATAATTCAAAGATAAATGTATATGCACATAAATTGAACACCTTTGTATGTCTTTATCTGTTTTAGATTGCACCATTGTTGTATTCATGATTTTATCTATATAGTTGGAAAACTTTATTGTCACTTTTGAGATATTTGCTGTTGTTTTCAAAACTGAGATACACATGTTTATCTAATTAGATATGGATATGTATATTTACATCTGTATCTATTTCTACCTCCCTACGTCTGTATCATATTCTATCTGCCATTGTACAGCAACATTATGTATTATCTGTGTATACTTTGTTTTTAGATAGAATATACTCTATATCTGCTGTAGTCTGTGTCAGATAGATTATAAACTGCACTTCCATCACTTCGTATATCGATAGCAGTTGCTTATTTCACGTTCTTTAGCGGTTTATGTACCTCTTCTCTGTTGCTCATAAGTTTTCATTCCTACACCTTTTTATTTATTTATTTTTCATTATTTATTTTGTCATCTATTTTTATTTATTATTTCTTCACATTTATTATGCACTACACATAGACGATCATCTTACTAAGATATCGATATTTCTTCTCTCTTTTATATTTACTTCTTGTAGCATCACTCACAATACATATGTAGATTTGCATTACGCTATCAGGGCATTATATTGGTATATATACACAAACTACATCTCACTACACACAATCTTAGGGGGGATTCACACCAGCGTGATTTGCGTGCGTGCAGGCCGCGTTTTTTTTCGCGCGCCACGCACAGCCCTATAGAAGTCAATAGGGCAGTTCAAACAGTGCGTGATTTTTGCGCAGCGTTCGTTCGCTGCGTACAAAACGCGACAGGTTCAATATCTCTGCGTATTTCGCGCATCACGCACCCATTGAAGTCAATGGGTGCGTGAAAATCACGCATGTCATACGGTGGCAGCAGCGCCGAACGCGCGTTTTTCACGCAGGACACGTTGTCTCTATGCTAAGGAGTTTGAACTAACGAGTTGAAACCAGCAGAAAAGCAGGAAGTAGCTTACACAGCAGGTTTTCAAAAAAGAGGCCAAACCGTTTACTACAGCACCACAAGCAGCTTGCAGCCATGCCTCGGCAGATGGATGTGGCTAAGCTCATCGCGTTAGTTCAGGAGCGTCCGGAGGTCTGGAACACCCATGCGGAGTCATACCATGACCGCACAGTCAAGGAGGCAGCATGGGAGCATATTGCCGAGGCGCTGTTCGAGCAGGAGTGGGCCGACAGCCGCACCCGTGACCGCCAACGCATTGGTGAGTGTATATATGTGTGTCAACATCTATGTGTATAATGACATCCATATTGCCTATTGCGTCCCTGGTGAATCAATGCCTGTCATTGGCAACGTTTCCGTTCAGTGGCATCTTTATAATATCATCAAGTTAGGTGTGTTCTTGTGTGGACGTGTGGTACAGTAGTTTATATGCACTGTCTGTGTGCGCAGTAACATCTGGTGTGTTTGTTGAATGATGTGTTCTTTATTAATCATACAGTGGACGATGTAAAGAGACGGTGGCGAAGCTCAAGGGACCAGTTCCGGAGAGAATATGGTTCCGGCGGGCGAATCGGAGAAGGTGGCACCAGGAAACCCCGCTTTATTTATTATGAGCAGCTGTTGTTTCTGTGGGAAATAATGGACATGCGACCGTAAGTACTCATTGTTGTCCCTTTTTGCAAACGTGACCTACCAAAAATGTCAGATACGCCAAAGCAGCTTTGTGTTTACAGAGTAAATTGGGTTCCTCAACTGACGTCTCCCCTATATTCTAGAACTAGCGACACTCTTGACGCGTCGGAAGAGGAGGCAGGGCCCGAGTGTAGCCAGGCGTCCGAATCCGCCACTCCCCTGGTCACCCTAACCCCGGAGCCCACCAGAGAGGATCCTGTCCCAGTCGCCTCAGCGCCTGAAGCTGGGCAACCGGACCAAGTGGCACCTAGCCATGCAGCACCCCACCGCAGACGCCCTGTCAACCCACACGCAGGTGCACTTGTGGACGCGCGTGTTCTGGAGTACCTGCGGCGTGCAGCTGATGAGGACAACCACGATTTTTTTTGTCGCAGCATGGCACCTTTAATGCGGCGGGTACCAGTGCATAGGCTGGTGCGGCTGCAATCGAATATGCTGTCGCTAATCGACAGTGCTACACCCCCGCTTAGTCCAGGGCGGTGCTTCACATCTATCAAGCAGTGGCGTAGTGTCTTTATGCCCTCTGCGGGGGTCCATATGCCAGGGCCCTCCCAACCTGCCCCTGGGATATCGCAGATGCCGCAATATCCTCCAGCCCCAAGATACCTCTCCCCTGGACCAATGGCTGTCCCTGTCCGTCACTTCCCTCCATACTCCCTACCTGCCCCAAGTTTACAGCCTCCCATGCAGCCTCACGGCTACCAGACGCAGTATCACCCCCACTATGCTGTGCAGGAACATCCTCATCAGGGCCGGGGACAGCATAGTGGTGCGGATATGTCTGCTTACACCTCGCCGCCCCATGCCTATCACAATCTGTAGGGGCGCGTGTGTGTTCTAAGGCCAAATGTTAAAAAGCCATGACAGCCTAGGAATCCTTCCATGTTTCTTTATGCTATGCATCATGTTGGTGCCAATTTTTGTTGGGATATGTTCTCCCGCGTGTGTATTTTTGTGTTATGGAGTCTATGTGCCAAAAACATGAATGCCAAAGTTTTATATATTTCACTCCCGTGTGGACAATCCTTCTGTTACATAGCTCACCGATTTCTACAGCCTCTACCACTATGAGGTGCCATGGCGTAAGAGGTTTGGACGGTATGACATTCCACCACCACATTGTTGAGGTCTTCGTTGATCGGAAGGGGTTTGGATTACCAGGAACTGAGGTGTTATTAGTATACTTATTGTTTGCCCATACCTACCTTTACTCACGCAGAAAGGGGCGCTGACATATAGGGCAGGAAATCCTTTGTCTACACAAGAGGATGTTATATCCAGGAATTATTGGCTTAAAAAAAGGGTATTCCAAACGCCTCCCGAGCTTTAAGCTCGCAACCCACGTCAAGGGGCCTCAAGTTTTGCGAGTCCCTAACCCTCCCTCCCCCAAACCAAAAAAGGACTAGAGGGATAAACAGACGTTCGAGAAAAGAATACTAACTTCACCACACCTCAAATGGCTACGTTCTGGCAGGTTACATCTCAAGGCTGGCTGTCAAAATACTCTGCAAATTGGTGGCGCACTCGCAGGCCAGATGTCGGTGGCCGCCAAGGCTGGGCAGCCTGGGCGAGGCTGGTGGTGGGTGCAGATGTTAACATATATTCCCCATCATGAGCGGCATCATGGATGCGGGTAAAGTTGTGCAGCACAACACAGGCTTTGATCACACATGTCACATTTGACGGCGACATTTGCATTGCTGTCATCAGGACCCTCCACTTGCTGGTCATGATGCCAAAAGCGTATTCCACCACTTTCCGTGCTCTGCCTAGCCGGTTATTGAAAATGCGCCTACGGTTATCCATGCCCCTCCGCGAATATGGACGCATGACTTGTCTGCTGAGGGCAAAACCCTCATCTGCAACCATAACATAAGGAACGGGTGGAACGCTGGTGCCATGGAGGATGCTAGGCTCGGGAACATCAAGTTGGTTAGACATTATATGCTGGCCCATTCTGGAGGAGCGAAAAATGCGGGCATCCGCAGAGCTTCCATAGGACCCGATGTCCATGATGGTAAAGCACAAATTACAGTCCGACAAGGCCAGCAAGACTATGGAAAAAAACTGCTTGTAGTTGAAGTATCGAGACCCAGAGTGGGGGGTTTCTGGACACGGATGTGCTTCCCATCGAGTGCACCAATACAGTGGGGAAATTGGGTGTCGGTTTCAAACTGCTGCGCTATTCGAAGCCAGTGTTGGGCCGTAGGCTGAGGGATCACGCTGCTCTTCAATCTCAGCCACAGGACCACACAGGTTGCTGGGACAATGCCGGAAATAGTGGACACTCCAAGAAGGAATTCGAAATGAAGGGAATGGTAGCTATTGCCGGTCGCCAAAAATCTACAGGAAATCATGAAAACAAACCACAAAGCAAACATGTTAGGTAGGACATGAAGCACCTAAATCAATGTGTAACCTGGATAACAAAACAGCACATACTGTAAGGTGACAAGGAGACGCTCCTCTGGGGAAATACAGCGCCGCATGTTGGTGTCCTGAACCAGCTCCAGCAGCATATCAAAGGCAGGCACAGACAGGCGGCAAAAGGAGCGACATTTTTCAGGGTGACGACGGAGGTCAGCAAAGAGGGTATGAAAATGCCCTTTTGAGGTGCGTTGGGCCACTATTGGGTGAACCCACATCCTACCTGATCTCCGCCGGTGTGGCCGTAGAATGCTACCGCGTTGGCCAAACCTCCGGGATAGCATCCATGCTAATAGGACACGGGCCAGAGAGCTAGGTGGCATCAATGCAGTGTGGCATACAAAGTAACCGCAGATACTGGTTGGAACACTGGAACGCTGGCGTAAACGGAACAGCTGCGTGCGTTTTTTACACGCGCAGGAAAAACGCATGTCTTACGCGCGTAATACACGCACACATGGTTAAAATACGCATGCCACACGCTGCTGACACGCGCGCAAAACGCTGCGTTTTTTGCGCGCGCAAAACGCTGCGTTTTTTGCGCGCGCAAAAACGCAACGTTCGTCTGAATCTGCCCTTACTCACATATCAGAAGTTCTTCTTTGCATGAGTGCGCATGCCTGTGTCAACTGCTGGTGTGATGCTATCTCCGCTCCGTCCTCTTCGGTGCACTGCGCATGTCCGGAACTCCCGTTACGCGTCGGGAATCCGGATGTGTGCTGCAGCGCCTGGGGGCGGAAGTGGGGCAGTACTCGTTTCCGGTCGTGTCACGGCGCATGCGCGGACAATCATCGCCACCTATGTGTAGATACATAATGATATAAAAGGTTAGTTAGACATGGCACTCGCATACACACATCTCCCCCTGAGGAAGCAATTTACCAGTGAAACGCGCGTTGGGGTCATTGTGTTGGAGCGAACACTGAGAACTAACATATTTACTATGGGTAAGCTGCTGTCATTTGTTTTTGCAAATTAATTGCACTAGCACTTTATTTAGAACCTTTTCTCTGATTATTTGTATACTAAATCTAGATTTAATAGTCTCTTTATTCAATGGACTTACCTAGATTTTAAAGGGGTATTCGTACAATTAAAGTCTGTATTATCCATTTTATATAACTAATGAACAGCTTTGTTATTACTCATCCCAAATGTAAATTCTATCAGTAACCGCTCCCAACCTGTTTTACTAGGGTTTTTCTTTCAATAATCCTGTTTTTAAATTGTTGGTTAATAAATGTTAATAAAAATATTTATTTTGTATATATATATCTGGCTACAAACTCTTTTTCTTTGGTGTTGTTCATACATATTTTGGAGTTGCCTAGTTTATTATTTATGAGGGGACTCCTTCTTTTCTGAAACGTACCTAGCCCTGAGTACTTATGCGATTGGAGCACACCTATTGAGCAAAGCTGCACTGTATAAACAAGGTCTTAGCAATTATTTTCCAGTAAATTTTTGCGGCAGCATCTGAACCTTGTACATAAGCCCCACCCACAAATATTGGTCACACCCTCATAATAACAGCCAAAGGGTGCAGAAACTGTGTCGGGAAGACTGCCCTTATTAACAGGAAAGAGCGTGCCTATAAACAGTGCCACCCAGAGGGTGCTGCCAGGACGTGGCATGTAAGAAGTCAGGAGAGAGCTTTCATCTGTTGGGATTGGTCAGTGAATGACGGCTCCAGCTTCACGGATTCTTGGCTTTATGGGAAACTTGTATGTTCTGGTAATAGTCTGAGGGATTTCCACTTCATTTTAGGAGACTCTCGGACAATCCAGAAGATTTGGCAGCTATGGGATGACATCCACAAGTTCTCCGTGGATCTGATAACTTGCTGCTGGTGCATCACATTTTTGGCTTATTTCACAATGAGTCTGTTAGCCATTATTAGGGTATGTTCACACGGTCTGTTTTCAGACGTAAATCAGGCGTTTTACACCTCAAATTACGCCTGAAAAAAACGGCTCCATTACGCCTCCAAACATCTGCCCATTGCTTTCAATGGGTTTTACAACGTTCTATTCCCACGAGGTGTAATTTTATGCGTCGCTGTCAAAAGACGGCGCGTAAAAGGACGCCTGCGTCAAAGAAGTGCATGTCACTTCTTGGGACGTTTTTGGAGCCTTTTTTCATTGACTCCATTGAAAAACAGCTCCAATAACGTCCATAAAATACGCCGCGAAAAACGCGAGTAGTTACAAAAATGTCTGAACATCAGGAGCTGTTTTCAGGCGAAAACAGCTCCCTATTTTCAGACGTATTTTGCTACTGCGTGTGAACATACCCTTATTGAGACTTGTGTGCGCACCAGCCCTTCAGTGTAGTTTCTGTATAGTGTCTCCTGCGGAGAACCCAAGTGTGAGGCAGGATTTCCTAGATTCCTGCTGAACATACTCGTGTAGTAGATGATCTTTAGGCCTTATTCACATGGAGGTGTCCGTTTTGCGCGCGCAAAAGTTCCGTGTGGCATCAGCATATGGTGCGCAGCTTCGTGATTTTCGCGCAGCCGGCATCATGATGACACTCTGCTTTTATGTTTTACAAACAAAAAAGCACAAGGTGCTTTTCTGTTGTCATTCATTTATTTTACTACTGTAGCGCACATCACGCGCGGCACGTGGCAGTGCCTCCGTGTGCCGAGCGCGATTTGCACGCAAACATTGACTTCAATGGGTGCGTGCAGCGCAAAACACGGCCAAATATAGGACATGTCATGAGTTTCACGCAGCGGACATATGCTGCGTGAAATTCACTGACAGTCTGAACGGCCCCATTCATTAACATAAGTCCTTGCGACGCGCGTGAAAATCACGCGTGTGGCACAGATGTATAACACGTTCGTGTGAATAAGGCCTTAAAGTATGTACAAAATATTTCACATCATCACAATTTATGTGACGCTTTTAATTTGAGACTTGTGCAATAAATAATTTGGATCTTTCAGTATTCTTGTTCTTCACACAACCTTGATCATGGCATTCAAAGGGAAAATGAGAATGGGGGACCCCCCTGTGATCGAATCTTGGAGAATCCTTGTGACGTGATCGAGGGACATGACTTATTTGGACAGATAGGCCAGGGTCCATTAAAGGACCCAAGGGCTGTCTGACCATATTTCCTGTTAATTAGGTGTACCCTAACCACTGTGTGTACTATCAATACACCGGCTAATGAACTGGCATATAGATATAAAGTTAAAAAATAAAAATCCAATTTAAAAATCCCCCTATGGGATCAAAAAAAAAGTCATGTTAAATAAAAATACACACTAAGGGCAGATTCACACGCACAACTGCAAACTCGGACGTGAAAAACTGCCGTTTTTCACGTTTGAGTTGCACCCGTGCGGGACCTGTTTTCATGGATCCCTCATAGACTTTAGTCTAAGGAAGGATCCGTGAAAACGGACGAAAATAGGACATGTTCTATATTTCCACAGACCCTTCACACGGCCGTGCAAACGGCTCCATTGAAATACATGCGTCCGTGTGACGGCTGTATTTTTTAACACGGACGAGTTACACGCTTGTCTGAATAAGCCCTTTTGCACATATTTTACAATAAATAAACTTTATTAAATAGAAGTCCCAAAACATAAAATACTAAACACATACATGGTATCGTCACAACCTGCACATCAAATCCATAGTGTCATTTATGATGATCGGTGCATACTGTAAAAAAAAAAAAAATGAAAACTGCAGCAAAACATTTTTCTATGCATTTTTGCCAAAATAAAAATGTATATAAATTAAACCATAATGTAAATGTACCAAAAAAGTGGCATTTACATAAAGGGAAGGTGTCATGAATTTTTTTTTTCTTATCATATTGCTTTTAATATGATATTAACATAAATTTTATTTATTTGTGTTCTCATGTTCTACTTTTTACTTTGTTTTTACTTCTCTTTGGGGGCTGCCATTTTTTTTTCATAAAGACACATACAGAGATGGAATACGGCACATACAACCATATTGAGAATGCGAACAGGAGCCGTTCCATTCTCTGAAGCGTACGCCGTCTGTGTGGGAATGGCGCATGCGCCGCTGCCACACAGACCAAAACGAAGCTCGTTTGCAGAGCGAAATTCGGCGCCATTTTCATGTGGACCAGAAGGCGCTGCCGGACAGTAAGATGACAACTTCCGGCCGTGGCTTCCGGCCATATGTTCAAGGAAGCGAATGCGCAAGGAATAGGAGCGGAGGCGGCGGAAGAAGAAGGTAATTTATGTTCGTGTATGTGATGTGTGTATTATGTTCGTGTGATACTGTCTGCTGAGCCCTGTATCTAATCCTCCTACACTGTGCAGTCGCTCAGAAAATGGCAGCACACAGTGTAGGAGGTTTGAAGATTCAACCCCCTCCTTCCCCTGGCACTAGCCAGAATAAGGGAGGGGGATTGTGTGAGGACACTAGAGCGAGTGTGTCTACCCCAAATTTGCAGCATAAAGCAATGAGGTTGTTTTACCACATTGACATGCTGCAATTTTGGGAACTGCTCCCTCTAGTGGCCAGCACATGGAAATGTTATAAATTAGAATCTAATTTATAATATTTCCTGACTTGTGAAAAAATGAAAACAATGTGTAATCACTTAAATAATAATTGTTTAACTAAAAAAAAAAATTCTTAGCAACACATTCCCTTTAAGTTATAACTCGTTACACAAAAACATATGTAGTGCATACTGCTACGTCATTCAAAAAATAAAAATGTTATAAGCACCGGGATGCAAAGAGGGGAAATTAATAACATTTTTCTGTCCTCAAGTCCAAAATTGTCCGTGTCCTTAGAGGGTTAATAAATCTAGTGCATTTGTAATTGTCTGACTGTTATGGCTGCTATGAGTAGCTGTACATTTGAACTTTTTTAACCTTTGCCTTTGATAAAGTCTTAAAGACTATGTACACGTATTTTTTTTTTTTAAATAAAAATGTGTAACAGTGTGATTTGGTGCAACTTTCTAATTACATTAGATTAAATATTATTTGAACTTTTTGAGTTACAGCTGCTTTGTATCCTGCATACAGCATCTGTATCTAGCGCTGAGACCTGAATCCGTCAGGTCAGCGGGACTGACGGGTTCAGTGACAGCGGGGATCCACCGGTAATCTATCACAAGTTATTACCAGCGTTCGCTGAAGCTGTAAGTCCTGCAGGCCCGATGCTGTCTCTCAAAAATTAAAAACTGTTTTTTAATTTAAAAAAAGTTGTTCAAATTGAAATAAAAAAAATTGCTTTAAAAAAATTACATAGCCTTTAAAGAGTTATTCCCATCTAAGACATTTATGGCACATCCATGGAATATGCCATAAATGTCTGCTGGGTAGGGGTCCTAGGGCTGGGACCCACATCTACCTAGAGAACAGGGATCCCCTGACCCTGTCCTGCCTGCTCAGCTGTTTCCATAACTCAAATAGACCAGAGAGAGAGAGCTGAGCACATATGCGGCCACCTCTCCATTCCTTTTCTGCGGTGATGCCTCATCTGATGTAGAGGTCGGGGATCCCCGTTCTCAGGATAGGCGAGGGCCACAGGATACCATAAATGTCCTAAATGGGAATAAGGTTTTGAAGTACCGCTTGAACTCGCCCACTTTCCTAAATTTTCCTCTTCCACCAACATATGGCATCTGCTGAGTAATAAATATGGACCTATTTGTATCAATGTTTATTTTGAAAAATTGAGCAAATTATGTGCAGTGAGACTCCAATCTCCTTAGAAGAGGTTATAAAATATCCCACAAAAGGTCAGCTTAAGGCTCTGTTCAGATTTGCATTCGGGCCTCCATTGCAAATAACTTCAGGCAGGTTTGATGGGAGAACATCTCTGCATGCAATGTGGTCCGTCAGGTGAAGGTGAAAGTGATATCTGCAAAACAAGACGTGTCAGCCTATTGTGGAAGATTTCAGGAATTATTTTTAATATAGATATTGACATCTTGATGAAACATCACCAAAAACGGTGGGGGGGGGGGGCCTGGCTGAGCAAGGAGACAGACGTGCACTGGAGAGTTCCACATACTGGATTCTTATCCAGCGCCGTCCTGTTAAAACTACTGTTTCTACAGTCATATTGTTGCTGCATAAAGACCGACCGTAATCAGAGGAGGAGAAAGCAGGTCTCCTTTTTCATTTTCGGCCACAGAGACATCCGCGGCCTACTGAGGCCTAGTACCGATGCCGGATCCCCAGTCTTTCCTGCGGGCCGCGACCAGGTCTCGGCACTTGATTCCCCCAAAGCGGTAAATCAACCACCGCTTGTGAGGATAGAGCCCCTGGATAAAGGAGCTTTAACCATAAGGCAAAACCTGCCAGGTCCGACCGGAGAGAAGGAGAAACTTGTGACGGTGGCCATTTTTCACTGACCCAGTGACGCCTGAACAACAGGGAGAGCTCTAATAAGAGGTTGGTAAAAGGGTTTATAGAAACCTACACTAACCTATACAAAAGACTATCTCAACAATCCAGGAGGGAAATTAACATAAAAATATTTTTTTCTAGAGAAAACATATGCAACTCCCTGTTGTTAATGTGTGATCTAAGGGCCCAGCAAGGCCTCAGATTATAGTTGATAATAAAGCGTATCTGCGCTTAAAAGGAAAAGGGGCGCTGCCCAAAATTTGTTCTGACTTGCCTCACAGCCTAATACCAAGCTGGACTCCCTGCTACTACTCTATACAATCTGTTGCAGAGCGAACTCGACAGGCCTACAATTATACTGACATAAAAGTTAATGTAACAAAGATATATATATCATTCCTCCCAGCAAAAATTATAACAAGACAGGCAACCATGGGAAAAATCCCAGGAAAAACTACAGAAGACAAAAGCAGTAAAACTCCTAAAAAGGGACCTGAAAGCGAGAAAGCAAGTAAAAGACTATCCTACAACACTATTACCAAACCTAAGACCGGTGACAAACCACACGAACACTTCCAAGCCTCAAACTGGTCAGAAAGTAAGGCAGAACCCTCACAGGAACCTATAGAATTGAGAGAATATAAAAAATATTTTCCCACTACCAATGCATAAAAAATATCTTCAAAGAGTTTACTCAGTTAAAGACGACATCTCAAAACTGCGAAGTGATGTTAGACAAGTATTCACCAGAATCAATACACTTGAAGAAACATGTTCTTAAATAATTCAATACTCAGAGAAAGTGACAGGAATTCTTATAGAGAAACACAAGGAAGCATACCTACAAAAAATCCATATTGACGATTTAGAAAAGAGATCACGCCGTAACAATATCCGCATAAGAGATATCCCTGAAACTGTTTCGGATAAAAATACAATCCGTTCTAACGCAAATCTTCACAGAACTGCTCCATAAAGAAGAGGCTTGTGATATGGGCCTGGAAAGAGCACATAGGGTCTTCAGACCGAAATCAATAAGTAATGACAAACCTAGAGACATTCTATGTTGCCTTCAGAGTTTTAGGCTTAAAGAAGTATAGTAAAAAATAGTGTAGTACTTCTGTAGTAATTCTGAATACATCTGACTACATCCAAGAGGCACACCGACAGCTCTCAGACAAAAAATACTACACCCTGCTTAATGAAGACCCCACCAAACAATACACAGTGGAACTTGTCCATATCATCAATCGTTTCAACAGTGTGCCAGACAGTTTACTGGACCTTATACCGGACAATCCCAAAATGGGAACATTCTACATGTTACCTAAAATACATAAAGAAAGCAATCCAGGGAGACCAATCATTTCAGGTGTTGGGACTCTAACTGAGAATATTTCTGGCTGGGTGGAAAATCTTCTAAAGCCCTTGGTGAGGTGCACACCCAGTTTTGTCCAGGACACCACAGACGTCCTCTGCAAACTCTCAGCCCTGGGTCCACTACCAGAGGGAACAATATTGGTAACTATGGACGTGGAGTCTCTGTATTCTAACATCCCCCATGAGGATGGCATAGCCGCATGCTAACACTTTCTTCAAAAGAACAATCTAGCGACAGAGCCAGCCCTACAACTCATCAGGTTCGTACTCCATCACAATTATTTTTCATTTGACAAAGACCTATATCTGCAATGTATGGGAAGCGCTATGGGTAGCAAAATGTCACCACAATATGCTAACCTGTTTATGGCCAAACTAGAGGAGGAGTTTTTATCAACCTGCGCAACTAAACCTCTAGCATATTTCCGGTACATTGATAATCTGGACAGGCTCTGAACATGAACTGCTTTCTTTCCATAAAAACTTTAACAAGTTCCATTCTACCATCAAACTCACTCTCAACTACTCTACATCTCAAATACATTTCCTGGACATGACCATATACAACAATACCATACAAACAACAATCTACCATAAACCTACAGGCCGTCCAGCATATCTGAGATGGAACAGCTTTCATCCGAGACACATAAAGAAATCCATGATCTACAGCCAGGCTCTGCGATACATACGGATCTGTTCAGACAGTGAAGACAGAAAACAACACCTGCTATCACTGAGGTGTACATTCCTACAACAGGGATACCATCCACGGATTATAGATGATCAGATCTACAGAGCAACAAGAACTCCAAGGAGCAATCTTCTGGAGTACAAAAAGAAGGAAGACAACAGCAGGGTGCCCCTAGTGGTCATATACAACCCACAAATGAACATCTAGAGGAAAATTGCTGCTGATCTCCAACCTGTATTTAACAAAGACAATAAACTGGAGGAAATATTCCCAGATTTACCTCTCCTTGCCTACAAACAGCCCCCAAACTTAAAGAGGCTCTGTCACCAGATTTTGCAGCCCCTATCTGCTATTGCAACAGATAGGCGCTGCAATGTAGATTACAGTAACGTTTTTATTTTTAAAAAACGAGCATTTTTGGCCAAGTTATGACCATTTTTGTAGTTATGCAAATGAGGCTTGCAAAAGTCCAAGTGGGTGTGTTTAAAAGTAAAAGTCCAAGTGGGCGTGTATTAGGTGCGTACATCGGGGCGTTTTTAATACTTTTACTAGCTGGGCGCTCTGATGAGAAGTATCATCCACTTCTCTTCAGAACGCCCAGCTTCTGGCAGTGCAGACACAGCCGTGTTCTCGAGAGATCACGCTGTGACGTCACTCACAGGTCCTGCATCGTGTCAGACGAGCGAGGACACCGGCACCAGAGGCTTCAGTTGATTCTGCAGCAGCATCGGCGTTAGCAGGTAAGTCGATGTAGCTACTTACCTGCAAACGCTGATGCTGCTGCAGAATCAACTGTAGCCTCTGGTGCCGGTGTCCTCGCTCGTCTGACACGATGCAGGACCTGTGAGTGACGTCACAGCGTGATCTCTCGAGAACACGGCTGTGTCTGCACTGCCAGAAGCTGGGCGTTCTGAAGAGAAGTGGATGATACTTCTCATCAGAGCGCCCAGCTAGTAAAAGTATTAAAAACGCCCCGATGTACGCACATAATACACGCCCACTTGGACTTTTACTTTTAAACACACCCACTTGGACTTTTGCAAGCCTCATTTGCATAAATACAAAAATGGTCATAACTTGGCCAAAAATGCTCGTTTTTTAAAAATAAAAACGTTACTGTAATCTACATTGCAGCGCCTATCTGCTGCAATAGCAGATAGGGGTTGCAAAATCTGGTGACAGAGCCTCTTTAAGGAATCTCTTGGTCAGAAGTCCCTCTCATCACCATTAGAGACTGGCACTTTTCCTTGCAACAGTAGAAAATGCAAGACCTGTACCACCATCTTGTCATCAAACACCATCCACATACCAAACACGCAGCAGGACTATAAAATCACTGGCTCGTTCTCCTGTACATCCTCCAATGTAGTGTACATGATCCTGTGTACAAGGTGCATAGATAAAGTAATCTACATTGGAGAAACAATACAAAAACTACAAACCAGGATGAATCTTCACAGACATACAATAAAACAGGAGGTGGATACACCAGTGGGAAAACATTTCTCTGGACCTGATCACAGTTTGGCAGATTTAAAAGTCCTAATACTAAAGGGTCATTTTAAAAACAACAGAGAGAGAAAAAATTGGGAATTCAAGATGATGATAAAATTCCAGTTATTGACAAAAGGCCTCAATCTAACGCCTTGTGTTCCCACCATCTACTAACCTCCCTAAACCTGATGTCTCCATCTCTGTGTGTGGCACTATCATCACTCCTAAGCAGCACGCCTGCTGTCTCGGGGTTATTTTTGACTCAGATCTTTCCTTTACTCCTCACATACAATCACTTTCACGCTCCTGTCATTTTCACCTCAAAAACATCTCCAGAATCCGCTCTTTTCTTATGGAGGAAACCGCCAAAACTCTCATTGTTGCTCTGATTCACTCTCGTCTTGACTACTGTAACTCATTACTAGTCGGTCTTCCCCTCACTAAACTCTCCCCTCTCCAATCTATCCTCAATGCAGCAGCCAGGCTCATCTTTATGACCAACCGCTACACCAACGCCTCTAATCTGTGCCAGTCAATGCACTGGTTGCCCATCCCCTTCCGAATAAAATTCAAACTTATTACTCTCACCCACAAAGCTCTCCACAGTGCTGCACCTCCTTACATCTCCTCCCTCATCTCTGTCTACCACCCTACTCGGGCTCTACGTTCTGCCAACGACCTTAGATTAAAATCCTC
Source organism: Rhinoderma darwinii (assembly GCF_050947455.1). NCBI lineage: Eukaryota > Metazoa > Chordata > Amphibia > Anura > Rhinodermatidae > Rhinoderma > Rhinoderma darwinii. Next base: position 99,979,230 of record NC_134690.1, read on the forward strand.
CATAATCCGAACCTCCCACTACCGTCTCCAGGATTTCTCTCGTGCTGCACCAGTCCTCTGGAATGCGCTACCCCAGACAATCAGATTAATTCCCAATATCCACAGTTTTAAACGTGCCCTGAAAACACATCTATTTAGACAGGCCTATACAATTCCCTAATCTGACTCCTTTCCATAGCCCTCCATTTAGATTAGTCATCAGACTAAGATTCCCTCACACTCCTTCTGTTCATGTCCGTCATACACGGATACTGGCTGGTGACCGGCTCATGCAGCTTTATGTTACCACCGCATGTGTATAAAAATGGCCGGACCATTGTACAGAACAAACACTGTTACACTTTGTGTCTCCTTTATTTCCTCATAGATTGTAAGCTCTTGCGAGCAGGGTCCTCACTCCCCAGATTTGAATTGTAAATGAACTTTGTCACTATGTAATGTCTGATATTGTTTGTTTCATGTCCCCTCTAAATTGTAAAGTGCTGCGTAATATGTTGCCGCTATATAAATAAAGATTATTATTATTATTATTATTATGAGCCACTACATGGACACACGTCACGTCCCCCATCAGACGGACTCCAGATGCCTTAACTCCTAAGTCATCACCCCTATAACCTCAGTTTTATTGCCCCGTCTTATCTTAATGATATATCACTTCATGTACTATTTGTCTTTGTGTAACATCTAAATGTTGTGCTTTTTTCGAAGTCATTCATTTGTAAACTGCCTGAAGAAGGAGCCTCTGCGCTCTGAAAGCTTGCATATAGAACTTTTATGGTTAGCCAATAAAGGTATCATACCTTCTATACTTTTGTCTTTTTTGACACAAAGGTATTTAACATTGCAGGCTTAAAGAAGAAATTCTAACAAATTCAAGAATAGCAAAAAAATTTAGTTCGATAACAATGATATTCAGATTTACCAGAATCTATCCAGATTTACATTGGATTTAAGAAGACAACTACAACCTCTCACTAGAGCCCTTTGGGGACAAAAAACCATTCCGTACAGGGGGATGTTCCCATTTGGAATTACTATCTCTCTGGCTAATAAGTAATTAACAATCAAAACTCCGGATGACCTACAATTTGTCCTGAATAAATTGGATCTTAACCATTTACAAATCCCAACCCTTCATCACATCCATTCTTATTTCCTGAATCAATATGTGTCTCACTACCCATAAGTAGTCTGAATTTAATTTCCAATATTTTTTTATTTTTTAAATGGCTGACCTTAGACTAGCTACTTACAATGTGAAAGGTATTAATGTCCCGCAGAAGAGATTGCAAATTCTGCAATTTCTGGAAAAAAAGAAAATAGATGTAGCGTTCTTGCAGGAGACCCACTTTAAAAAATTGCCTTTTAAAATAAAAGACTGTAAAACAGACAAGGATGGAAGGTATGTTTTTGTAAAAGGCTCAATGCACGACAATTTATTCACTTTCGCAAACATTTACATGCCCAACGTAGGTCATGACAAATTTTTCAAACATATATTTGATTCATTAGAAAAATTTAAAGAAGACTCACTGATACTTGGAGGAGACTTCAACACCCCTTTACAACCATCCTTAGACACGTCCAACAACTCCTCAACGATTTCATTTAAAACATTGAAATCTATCAAAAAACTATTATCTGAATCACAACTGATGGATTCATGGAGAATCAAATTTCCATCCACCAAAGAAAATTCTATCTATTCGGCGGTTCAAAAAAAAAAAAATACTCAAGGATAGATTATCTACTAATCCCTCATAATTTATTGAGTTTAGTTAGAGAAGTGAGCTATGGTTTGATCACTCACTCGGATCATGCCCCACAGTTTTTGACCCAAGAATTGACCCCCAAATTCTAGTCTCCTAATTGGAAACTTAAAGAAAATCTATTAAATAATAGTGAGGGTGTTAATACCTCTTGGTATGTCTTCAAGACTTTTTTAGAGATAATTGCCCTGATGGCAAATGTACTGCTACTATATGGGAAACTTATAAGGCGGTTATTAGAGGCCATCTCATGGAACAAGCCTCGAGAAACAAAGGAAAAGGAATTAAAATATTTCTCCAATCCATTCCATGAAGAATCCCTAATTGCACACCTCACCTTGATCCCTAAAGAAGGTAAAGACGCCACGCTATGTAGCAACTACAGACTAATTTCATTAATTAATAATTATATTAATATCTATGCTAAAATAATTGCAAACAGAATACAACCTCTACTACCCTCCCTTATAAATCCTGAACAGGTGGGTTTTACTCCTAACAGAGAAGCAAAAGATAACACCTTGAGAATAATTAACATCATACAGTATGCTAAAAAACAAAATATACCATTAGCTCTCCTATCAACAGACGCAGAAAAAGCATTTGATAGGGTCAACTGGCAATTTTTAAAATTGACTCTTGTAAAATTTGGTCTACCAGAGAATTTGTTAGACAAAATCATGGTCTTGTACATAAACCCATCTGCTAAAATTAAAATTAACGGAGTCCTTTCACATCCATTTAAAATCAGAAACGGTACAAGACAAGGCTGGCCATTATCCCCCCTGCTATTCATATTAACGATGGAAGTATTAGCCCATAGAATAAGAGAAAATATAAAGATATAAGGAATATTATGTAATAAAATTTAACATAAAACTGCGACTTTTGCAGACAATATGCTAATCAATATGACAAACCTACGCACATCACTTAAGATATTACTCAAGGAGTTTGAACTGTTCGGGAAAATATCCAATTTTAAAATAAACGATTCTAAATTAGAATTTTTCAATATAAAAGTTTGCACAAGAAACTGGACCTCCTTGTCTAAATCCTCCCCCTTCAAAAACACCTGCACCAGCATAAATTATCTAGGTATTAAGATAGACCCTGACTTAAAGAGGCTCTGTCACCAGATTCTCAAATCCCTATCTCCTATTGCATGTGATCGGCGCTGCAATGTAGATAAAAGTGAAGTTTTTTTTAAAAAAACAACTTTCATTTTTGGCCAAGTTATGAGCTATTTTATATATATGCAAATGAGCTTTGAAATGGACAATTGGGCGTTTTTTTTTCTGTTATGTCCAATTGGGCGTGTATTGTGTTTTTAACTGGGCGTGTTTACGTGTATGACGCTGACCAATCAGTGACCAGTCAGCGTCATACACTCCTCTCCATTCATTTACACAGAAGCGATGTGCAGCCACATACACAGAGATTAACGTTAATCAAGTGTCCTGATAATGAATACACATGAAATCCAGCCCCCAAATTATAAACTGAAATACCAGCAAAACCCCAAACAAAACTACTGCCAAGCAAAATCTTCGCTCCAAAAGCAAAATGGCGCTCCCTCCCTTCTGAGCCCTGCAGCATGCCCAAGCAGCAGTTTGCGCCCACACATATGGCGTCGCCATACCCGAGAGAACCCGCTTAACGTTTTATGAGGTATTTGTCTTCTGTGGCACAAACTGGGCACAACATATTATGCACTAAAATGGCGTATCAGTGGAAAATTGCAATTTTCACTTCCACTGTGCATTAACCCCTTTGCGCACTATGACTTAATTGCCCGTCATGGTGCGGCGGTTGATGTATGGAGCCGGCTCACGAACTGAGCCCGCTACATACGCTGCGGGTGTCGGCTGTGTATTACAGCAGGCCCCCTCGGTACTAACGGACAGGTACAGCGATCGCTCTGTTACAGAAGCCTGTAAGAATAACAATATACTGCAATACATTAGTATTGCAGTGTATTGTACCAGTGATCCAATGATCGCTGGATCAAGTCCCCTAAGGGGATTGATTAATAAAATGTGTAGAAGAATTATAGTTATTAGTAGTGAGAATTTATTTTTTTTAAAGTTAAAAAAAACAAACACCTTTTCTCATTTTTCTTCTAAAGTAATGTAAAAAAATTAACAAAATGGTATCGCTACGTCCGTAAAAGTCCGAACTATTACAATATACCATTATTTAATTTGCACAGTGCACACCTTAAAAAAAATTTATAATTGAAACTGCCAAAATCACAGTTTTTTTTTTGTCACCTTCGCTCTAAAAAAAAAAAATGTAATACAACTTTTGAATCACTTTTTATGTACTAAAAAATGGTACCAATAAAAACTGCAGCTCCTCCCGAAAGAAATAAGCCCTCACACCACTCTATTGATGGAAAAATAAAAAAGTTATGGCTCTTGGAAAGCAGGGAGTGAAAATCTAAAATATGAAAGAAAAAAATGGATCAGTCCTTAAAGGGTTAATTCATTTCTAATGAAAAAACGTATGACTACATGTGGGGTATTTTCGGACTCGGGAGAAATTGCTTTATAAAAAATGGTTGTTTTTTTCCTCCTTTATCCCTTGTGAAAATGGAAAAAATTTTGATATTAATTTTCGCGCCCTAATTCTAATAAACTCTGCAAAAGACCGTGGGGTGTAAATGCTCACTATACCCCTAGAAAAACTCCTTGAAGGTTTTTCCAAAATGGGGTCACTTTTGGTGGGTTTCCACTGTTTTGGTCCCTCCAGTGCATTGCAAATGCGACATGGCACCGAAAACCATTCCAGCAAAATCATAAATCCAAATGGCTCTCCTTCCCTTCTGAGGTCCAAACAGCAGTTTATTACCATATATGGGGTATTGTCGTAATCGGGAGACATTGCTTTACAAATGTTGGGGTGCATTTTCTTCGTTATTCCTTGTAAATAATAAAAATGTATATGTTGTTTCAGAAAAAAAGTACATTTTAATTTTTACATACTAATTCCAATATATTTAGCGAAAAACCTGTGTGGTCAAAATGCTGATGTGTTTCTTCATTTTCATGTTCGCTTTACAAAGAAATCGGTCTTCAAACTGATACTTTTATGAAAAAAGTGAAATAATTTTTTTTTTCACCTGTTATGCATTACATTTTGCAAAAAACTGTGGGGTCAAAATACTTACTATACCCCTAAATAAATACCTTATGGGGTCTAGTTTTCTAAATGGGGTCGTTTATGGGGAGTTTCTATCGTTCTGGCAGCTCAAAGCCTCTCCAAATGTACAGTGGGGCCTAAAACATTTTCAAGCAAAATATGAGTCCTGAAAGCCTCCGGGTGCTCCCTTCCTTTTAGGTCCTGCCGTGTGTCCAGGCAGCGCATTAGGGCCACAATGTGGGTATTTTTGAAAACAGGAGAAACAGGGTGATAGATTTTGTGGTGTGTTTCTTCATTCTCATGGTCGCTTTACAAAGAAATTGGTCTTCAAACTGATACTTTTATGAAAAAAAGTGAAAATGTTTTTTTTTTCACCTGTTATGCATTCAATTTAGCAAAAAACTGTGCGGTCAAAATACTTACTATACCCCTAGGTAAATACCTTAAGGGGTCTAGTTTTCTAAATGGGGTCATTTGTGGGGGTTTCCATCACTCTGACACCTATGAGCCTCTGAAAACCTGGCTTGGTGCATGAAAACAAAACGTACTTCAAAATGTATAAAATTCTTATTCAATTTGTTAGTCCTCTAAATTGCTGAAAATGTATTTTATTTTTTCAAAAGTGCTGCCAAAATAGAGTAAAGAGATAGAAATATATATTTAATTAAAAAAATTATACAGTATGTATGTACATATGTGACATATTGCAGTTAAAAATAGGGAAAAATGGTAATTTTTACAAAATTTCTTCCATTTTTCTATTTTTTAATTAATTTCCGCAAATTGTATCAGTCTACTTTTACCACTAAAATAAAGTACAACATGTGATGAAAAAACAATGTCAGAATTACTTGGATATTCAACATTTTCACAGAGTTATTCTCTGATAAAGTCAGACATACCAGATTTGACAAATCTGGCTTGGTCATTAAAGGCATGGTGTTGACCTAAAAACATGTTTTTTTTTAAAAAATTAAACATTTAGTGTGTGGGTGATTAAACATTGTTCAAATTTTTTTTTTTTTTTTGGCACGAGCCATGTAATATTATAAATTATTTCTAATTTATAATACTACCCATTTTTGGCCACTAGATGGGGCTGTTCCCAAAATTGCAGCATTGCAACATTGGGTTAAAAGCCCTCGCTCTAGTGAGCTCTCAGCATCCCCCCTCCTTTATCCTGGCTAGTGCCGGGATAAACGAGGGGTTTGAAAGGTTTAACCTGCTACACTGCGTGTCGCCATTTTTTGAGGTAACCCACAGTGTAGTAGGTTTACATACAGTAGTAAACACACACAAACACTAACATACATTGAAATCTCTTACCTGCTCCTGCCGCCGCGGCTCCCTCTGGCCCGTCCGCTCCGTTTGCTGCCGCTGTTCCATGTGCACAAGTCCGGAAGCCGCGACCGGAAGTAGTAATATTACTGTCCGGCCGCGACTTCCGGTCCACAGGAAAATGGTGCCGGACGGCGCCAATTTCGAATAGGACTGTGTGGGAGCGGCGCATGCGCAGTTCCCACACAGACGCCGTACACGGCAGTCAATGGGACGGGAGCCGTTCGCAGTCCCTATGGGACTGTGGCTGCCGTGTTCCATGTCTGTGTGTGTCGTTAATCGGCACACACAGAAATGGAACAAAAAATGGCAGCCCCCATAGGGAAGTAAAAGTGTAAAAATAAGAAACAGTAAAACACAAACACACAAATGAATATAAACGTTTTTATTACAGCACTAACATCTTTAACATATAAAAAAATTATTAGCGATGACACTGTTCCTTTAAGGTACAAACAGGTCCGGTCATTAAGGGGTTAAGGACCATAAACAAATAACAACAAACTTTGTTTGACATTCTAAAGGTTTTAGAGTCAAATATGGAACCTTGACAAAACCTAGGAAACTGGGAGGGATTGGACTACCTGATTTTGAAAAGTATAGAGATGCAACCCACATGAACAGGGTCATAGAACTATACTTTTATCCAAAACGCAAATTATGGACTGACCTAGAATTGATCATGCTGGACCAAGAATTTGAAAAGTATATGTGGATCACCCACTACAATAGATTTCAATATAACACAATCCAAAACTCGCTAACATATCACATTACGGACCTGGAACAAACTTAATAGGAAAAACTTGATGGTTCCGAAGATCTGTGGACTTACCCCTTTCACATTTCTCATACCGAACAAATTCAGAACCTTGAAACAGACCATTTCTAAAAATCCATTATTTGCCACATTAGCGGTAAAACACTTAATTAAACGTCACAACATCTCACACCAACTAACCGAGTTCAAAGATTCAAACTTAACTGATCAAGATTCCAAAATGATCTTGGAAGCGGTTAGATTGTTCTTACCAGAGATCACCGACTCAACGACATAGAATTTACTATCCAAATTCTGTCCCCAACCTAAACCAATCCAGAGTATGATTTCGAAAATCTACAAGTCCTTACTACAAACTTCTAAACCACCTTCTTACATCTCAAAATGGGAGAAAGAATTAAAGGGTTATTCCCATCTTCAAAAATGTATCTAGGAAGCTCCCCCATGTAAAAATAATACGTTTTCTAATTACCTGTCCGTCGCCCAGCGATGTCATTTTCTTGATATTCTTGATAGAAGTCCAGGTCGGTCCTTTTTTGTATCTTGCGTGTTGTCTAGTTTCCCGGCCACCGCTATTTACCTTTAGCGGTGGCCGCGCATGCATAATGACATGTCATTTACTCGTGAACGCGCATCTAGGCGCATGCGCAGGAGATGCAGTGGAAGGCACCCGTCGCGAGGAGAAGTCTGCGCTCCGCTAAATGTAAGCATATGTGTGTGTGTGTGTGTGTGTGTGTGTGTGTGTGTATATATAAGTGTGTTTGTGTATATGTGTTTGTGTATATGTGTGTGTGTGTTTGTGTATATGTGTGTGTGTTTATGTGTGTGTGTGTATATATGGGTGTATTTGTGTGTATGTGTATATGTTTGTGTGTATATTTTTGTGTGTGTGTGTGTTTATGTGTGTGTGTGTGTGTGTATATATGGGTGTATTTGTGTGTATGTGTATATGTTTGTGTGTATATTTTTGTGTGTGTGTGTATATGTGTGTGTTTGTGTGTTTATGTGTGTGTGTTTGTGTATATATGGGTGTGTTTGTGCATATGTGTATATGTTTGTGTGTATATGTTTGTGTGCGTTTTTGTATATGTGTGTGTGTGTTTGTGTATATATGGGTGTGTCTGTGTATATGTTTGTGTGTGTGTGTGTATATATGGGTGTGTTTGTGTACATGTGTTTGTGTATATGTTTGTGTGTATATGTGTGTGTGTTTGTGTATATGTTTGTGTGTATATGTGTGTTTTTTTGTGTGTTTATGTGTGTGTGTTTGTGTATATATGGGTGTGTTTGTGCATATGTTTGTGTGTATATGTTTGTGTGTGTTTTTGTATATGTCTGTGTTTGTGTATATGTGAGTGTGTGTTTGTGTATATATGGGTGTGTTTGTGTATATGTTTGTGTGTATAGGTTTGTGTGTGTGTTTGTGTATGTGTTTATGTGTGTGTGTTTGTGTATATATGGGTGTTTGTGTACATGTGTTTGTGTATATGTTTGTGTGTATATGTGTGTGTGTTTGTGTATATATGGGTGTGTTTGTGTATATATGGGTGTGTTTGTGTGTATATGTTTGTGTGTGTGTGTGTTTTTGTATATGTGTGTTTTTGTGTATGTGTGTGTGTGTGTGTATATATGGGTGTGTTTGTGTACATGTGTTTGTGTATATGTGTGTGTTTGTGTGTTTATGTGTGTGTGTTTGTGTATATATGGGTGTGTTTGTGCATATGTATATGTTTGTGTGTATATGTTTGTGTGTGTTTTTGTATATGTGTGTGTTTGTGTATATGTGTGTGTGTGTTTGTGTATATATGGGTGTGTATGTTTGTGTGTATGTGTTTGTGTGTGTATGTGTTTGTGTGTTTATGTGTTTGTGTATATATGGGTGTTTGTGTACATGTGTTTGTGTATATGTGTGTGTTTGTGTGTATATGTGTGTGTTTGTGTATATGTTTGTGTGTGTGTTTGTGTATATGTTTGTGTGTGGTTGTTTGTGTGTGTGTAGGTGAGTATGTTGTTGCAGATTTTGATGTACCGATTGGACTACGTCTTCGATTTTTTGGACTACTGCGTAGATCTAAATTTTTTGAAAATTTTAATAAAATGGTTAACGAGAATTTTGTTGGGGATTTCTTATTTCAATAAAAAAAAATTGTATTTGTTTTTTTTTCAAACTTTATTAGTGCCTAGTGTGAGACAGTGACAGGTAAAGTCATTGAGGGAAGGTATATTTCCCCTAGAATCCTGTCATGTGGATCCTAGGCTCCAGGGAATGAGTAGTTCTTGCAATAGAAAGCTCTAGTTTTCCAATCTTGGCTTAAGGAAAAGCCGGGAAAAAGGGCCTGGAGTTGGATTGGAGAAGAGCAGGGCGGGTTCCCCAATCCCTAGTCCATCTCTGTTTGTAGGACAAGGTTGCTGCTCAATTAGCTGCACCTGTAGCCTGTGTATAAAAAGGTGCAGACACAGTGTGTGGGAGTCTCACCCCTGACTCAGACTTGAGACTACTAAGGCTGGAGTAGCCTGTATGCTATGTGAGTAAAGACCTGTGTTACTTTGTGTCCAGTGCCTGGTAGGAAGGCACTTGGTATAGTTAGATAATATCTTGTTTAGTTAGTGCTCAGACGAGCAGGATTTATTTTGTATTTTGCCTTGTTGTACAAGAGGCTGTTTCTTTGACAAGAATAAAAACACAGGCAAAGCCCCGTTATGACTTTTAATGCACGGTGTCCCTGTCTCTGGCTACAAAGAAACCGCTGTACCAACCTCACCTGATGCTAAACCCTCACACTAGATAATGGCAGTTGGCTGATTGACAGCGTCCATTATTAAGGCGGTACTTAGTGTTAGCCGGTGCAGAGGCTAGCACTAACCACCCATTATTACCCCGGTACCCACCACCACCAAGGGTGCCGGGAAGAGCTTGGTACGATCCAGTACCCGACCATCTGTTGTGATGGTTGGGCACTGGGGCGGCCGCAGGCTGGTATTATGAGGCTGGGAAGGGCCAGAAACAGTGGGCCTTCCTACCCTTGTAATGCTAGGCTGCTGCTGCTGTGTTGTATCGGGCTGGTTATGAAAATGGGGGGGGACCCCCACGTCGTTTTTTTTTTTTAAATTTAACAATAGACGTTGGGTCCCCCACATTTTTAATAACCAGCCATATACAAGGCCGCAGCAGCCTGGCATTACACGGGTGGGAGGGGCCACTGGTTTAGTACATTCCCAGGCTAATAACACTGTGTTGTTTGTGGCTGGTTATGATAAATTGGGTGGAACCCCATGTCTTTTAAAAAAAAAGAAATAATAAAAAAAAAATGACGTGGGGTCCCCCCCACTTTTATAACCAGCCAGATACAACACAGCAGCAGCAGCCTAGCATTACAAGGGTGGGAAGGTCCACTGTTTTTGGCCCTTCCCAGCCTCATAATACCAGCCTGCGGCCGCCCCAGAGCCCAACCATCACAACAGATGGTCGGGTACTGGATCGTACCTGGCTCTTCCCGTCACCCCTGGTGGTGGTGGGTACCGGGGTAATAATGGTGGTTAGTGTTAGCCTCTGCACCGGCTAACACTAAGCCTCCACTTAGTAATAAACGTTGTCACTCAGACCGCGGCCATTACTAAAGTGGTAGTAATAAAACTTGAAAAGAAAAGACAAAGATATAGATAAAATATTTTATTGAAATAAAGCACCCCAACACAACCCTCATTAACCATTTTATTGTAGAAAAAAAAACGTCATCTAAGTAGTCCTCGAAACCGACGTAGTCCAAACACCAAACCTGTAAAAAAATATATATATATATAAAATAAGAAATAAAACATGTTGTAGGCTTAGTTTCAGTTTCATGTGTGATACTGACTGTTATACCATGTATAGAAGCCTGCCGTGAAGTTGACTTAGATACAGGGCGCCAACAGACAGTATCATACATGGCCATACAGACAGACATACAAACATACATACAAACATACATACATACATACATGCACATATATACATGCAAACATACATACATGCAAACATACATACTAACATGCACATATATACATACATGACAACATACATACATACATACATACATGCAACCATACATACATGCAAACATACATACATGCAAACATACATGCACACATATACATACATGCCAACATACATGCAAGCTTACATACATGCACATATACACATACATACATGACAACATACATACATGCACATATACACATACATGACAACACACATACATGACAACATACATACATACATGCACATATACAAATACATACATGACAACATACCTACATGCAAACATACATACATACATGCACATATACACATACATACATGCAAACATACATACATGCAAACATACATACTAACACGCAAACATACATACTAACATGCAAACATACATACTAACATGCACATATTTACTAACATGCACATATACACATGCCAACATACATGCAAGCATACATGAAGATATATGCATACATACATGACAACATACATGCATGCATACATACATGCACATATACACATACATGACAACACACATACATACATACATACATTACATACATACATGCCAACATACATACATGCAAACATACATACATGCACATATACACATACATACATGACAACATACATACATGCACATATACACATACATGACGACATACATACATACATACAAACATGCAAACATACATACTAACATGCACATATATACATACATGCAAACATACATACATGCACACATACATACATGACAACATACATACATGGCAACATGCATACATACATGCACATATACACATACATGACTACATACATGCAAACATACATGCCAACATACATACATGCAAACATACATACATGCACATATACACATACATACATACATACATACATAAACTCACCTAAGACGTTCCCACGAAGATCTGAACGGTCCCGTCACTTTTCTTCTTACTGCTCCCATTCACAATAACAGAGCGGTGGGCGCAGATGATGTAATCACGTGTGCCTGATATGATTACGTCATCTGCGCCACAAAGCATTGTTACTATGAATGCGAGCGGCGCCAAGTAGCAGGAAGATGGCAAGTGACGGGACCTTTCAGAGCTTCGTTGGAACGTCTTAGGTGAGTTTATTTTTTTTATATATTTTTTGTTCGCCGGGTGCTGATGCAGCACCGGTGCGGCGGCTACAGAAGTTACATGTAGTGACAGGGTGGGGGAGGGAAAAGTTGGTTGCCGAAACGGGGTGAATGTAATGTAGTGTAATGTAGTGTAGTGTAGTGTAGTGTAGTGGTGAGTGTAGTGTAGTGTAGTGTAGTTGACATTCACTGTAAGTTCGTCTGAAGCGGGCTTAGCATGCCCGCTTGAGACGAACATTCTCCCGATGTTGCTAGAACTACAGTATCTAGCAACGTCGGGAGCGCGCAGACTGCAGAGCAGAGCGGCTTGATTGACATCGAGCCGCTCACGCCCCTTTTTAGAAAAGATAACCAGCACTTGCTGAGTTATCAAGTGTAAAAAAAAGGTACTTAGGGAATGAATTTTTACAATTTTTTTAACAGCAAATATTTTAAAATTCATTTCCTGCTTAGAATGTCTAAAAAAAAAAATTTGAGTCAACTTGGGAATAACCCTTTAAATACTAACTTTTCAGCAGACCAAAACAAACTGATCTTAAAACATTCACACTGCTTCTCAATATCAATGAGAATTCAGGAACTTAACTATAAGATCATAGCAAGATGGTATAAAAAAAACCAGGGATTCTGAATAAAATCAACCCGTCTTACTCCCCCACTTGCTGGAGATGTGGAACAGATAATGGCACGCTTCTACATATATGGTTTAACTTCCCCCTAATTCACCAATTTTGGCAAGGTGTCCAAGCAATATTAGTCCCTTCAGGACCCAGCCTGTTTTGGCCTTCAGGACACAGCCGATTTTTTCAAATCGGACATGTGTTAATTTATGTGGTAATAACATTAGAATGCTTTTGCCTATCAAAGCGATTCTGAGATTGTTTTCTCGTGACATTTTGTACTTTATGTTAGTGAAAAAATGTGGTCGATAATTCCGGTATTTATTTCTGAAAAACACCAAAATTTTGCACAAATTTGCAAAAATTAGCATTTTTCTAAATGTAAACGTATCTGCTTGTAAAACAGATAGTAATACCACGCAAAATAGTTACTAGTTAACATTTCCCATATGTCTACTTTATGTTTGCATAATTTTTTGAACGTTCTTTTATTTTTCTAGGACGTTACAAGGCTTAGAACTTTAGCAGCAATTTCTCCTATTTTAAAGAAAATTTGAAAAGGTCATTTTTTCAGGGACCAGTTCAGTTCTGAAGTGGCTTTTTATATATTAGAAAATCTCCAGAAGTCACCCTATTTTGAAAACTGCACCCCTCAAGGTATTTGAATCAGCATTCACAAAGTGTTTTAACCCTTTAGGCGTTTCACAGGAATTAAAGCAATGTAGAGGTGAAATTTACAAATTTTATTTTCTTGCCGAAATTCAGTTTTTAAAATATATTGGAATTAGTCTGTAAAAATCTACTGTTTTTCTGAAAAAACATAGACATTTTTAATATTTACAAGGAATAACAAAGCAAATGCACCCCAACATTTGTAAAGTAATGTCTCCCGATTACGGCAATACCCCATATGTGGTAATAAACTGCTTATTGGACCCACAGCAGGGCTCAGAATGTAAGGAGTGCCATTTGGATTTTGGAGCTCAGATTTTGCTGGAATCGTTTTCTGTGTCGTGTCGCGTTTGCAACGCCCTGGAGGGACAAACAGCGGAAACCCCCAAAGTTACCCCATTTTGGAAACACCCCTCAAGGAATTTTTCTAGGGGTATAGTGAGCATTTAGACCCCACAGGTCTTTTGATGAACTTATTAGAATTAGGCCGCGAAAATGAATATCACAATTTTTTTTCCACTAAAATGTTGAATTTTCTCATTTTCACAAGGGATAAAGGAGAAAAAAAAACCAACAATTTTTGTAAAGCAATTTCTCCCGAGTACGGAAATACATTTTTTTCATTAGAAATGAATTAACCCTTTCAGGACTGATCCATTTTTGACTTTCTTATTTTCGTTTTTAACTCCCCACATTCTTAGAGCCATAACTCTTTTCTTTTTCCGTCAGTAGAGTGATGTGAGTGCTTATTTCTTGCAAGAGGAGTTGTAGTTTCTATTGACACCATATAAAGTGCCATAAAATTTACTGGGAAAATAAAAAAAAAATATTTGCGGGCTGATATAGCAAAAAAAAAATCTGATTACACTTTTTGGGGTTTTCATTTTTACAGCTTTCACCGTGCGGTAAAAACGAAAATTTTACTTTATTCTGCGGCTCAATACAATTACGGTGATACCAAATTTATATATATTTTTTTATATTATACTACTTTTACAAAGAAAAATCTAATTGTTAAAATAAAAATTGTTTTGTTTCACCACATTCTGAGAGCCGTAACTTTTTTATTTTTCGGTTGATTGAGCAGTGGGAGGTCTTATTTTTTGCGGGATGAGCTGTAGTTTTTATTGGTACCATTTTTGGTACATAAAAAGTGATCCAAAAGTATTTCCTTTTTTTTTGAGAGCTAAAGTGACAAAAAACACAGCGATTTTGGCGGTTTAAATGATTTAAGTTTTTTACGGTGTTCACCGTGCAAGTTAAATAATTGTATATTGTAATAGTTCGGCCTTTTACGGACGTAGGGATACCAATTTTATTTATTTTTTTTACATTACTTTAGAAGAAAAATGGGAAAAGGTTTTTTTTTTAACTTTAAACTTTTTTCTTTCTCACTACTAATAACTTTAATTTTTCTACACATTTTATTAGTCCCCTTAGGGGACTTGAACCTGCGATCATTGGATCGCGGGTACAATATACTGCAATACTGATGTATTGCAGTATATTGTTATTTTTACAGGCTTCTGTAACCACACGATCGCTGTTCCTGTCCGTTAGTCCTGGGTGTCAGCTGTAATACACAGCTGACACCCGCAGCGTATGGAGCTGGCTCAGCATGTGAGCCCGCTCCATACATCAACCCCCGCACTATGACTTGCTATTAAGTCATAGTGCGCAAAGGGGTTAGTGCACAGCGGATGATGTGAATATTGAAATTTTCCACTTATATGCCATTTTATTGCATATGTCGTGCCCCGTTTGTGCCACTGAAGACAAATACCTCATAAAACGTTAAGCGGGTTCTCTCGGGTATGGCGATGCCATATATGTGGGCACAAACTGCTGTTTGGGCACGCTGCGGGGCTCAGAAGGGAGGGACGCCATTTTGCTTTTGTAGCGTAGATTTTGCTTGGTAGTACTCCTGTTTGGGGTTTTGCTGGTATTTCAATTTAGAATGTGTGGGGCATATGTAATCTGTGCGGAGTACATCAGGGCATAATAAGAGGGTATAATAATGCGGTAAATAAATAATAATTGATAGATATGTGGCCGGTGTCGCACTGATAAATGGCGCCCGATCTTATCAGATTTTACCCTTACTCCAGAATTAACCTTACTCAATTTAGATGTGTCACATCAATTCATAAACCACAATTCTATTTTACCACACCTTATAAGCGCAGCAAAGATTTTAATAGCTAGACACTGGAAAGAAGAAGAACCCCATACAATTATTGAGTGGATAAGAGAAATTAATACGATGCAATCATACGAAAAAACAAAATGGCTCTTAAACCAAGACTGACAAATTTCAACAAATTTCGGGCAATTGAATAAATTTTATAAATCTGCAGATATGTACTCTTTCATACCTATTACCGCAGTTTGATATCCCATATACACCTTCATCTGAATCCAAATCGGAGACAAAAACCTATCCACAAGATCTCCTACATACAGGTTCAATGGATGTAATCGCTCCTCTTATAAGTTCAACATAGTATTGACTATTTGAGCCACATTACTATATCTGATTTAGACGTATTATTATACTATCTAATATTTGGCACTGTGAAGATGTATTGTTTCCCCCTCCCTTTTTATTTTCTGACCCCCCCCCCCTACATTTGCTTGAAAATCCTTAAATAAAACATTTACAAAAAAAATCACCAAAAACGTGTAAAAAAAAATATGTTTAGCATAAAAACTTTCATTGCATTGTCTGATGAGATAATAATGATGGCTTATCCTCAGGATAGGCAATTAATGTGTAACGACGGGGGTAGGGAAACGGACAAGTGAGCCCTAATCTACCCGCCACACTGTCCCTGCCTACTTGCAACGACCCGCCCTAGGCGACAGGGTACAACTGGGTGGCGGTCCCTACGCTCAGTAAGTGCACGAGACAAACATACAAGGGAATAAAAAGCAAAGGGAAAGGGGCAGTTGCCCACGGCAACACCGTGAGCAACCAGAGTGGTGAACGAGCCAAGTCAAACCAGGAGAGCACGAGGTACCAAACGCAGAGCAGGAGAGTAGTCAGTAAGCCAGGGTCAGTATGGAGCAGGATCAAATAGATAGGAGCTGTAGCTGGGCCAGGAAACCACACGAGAAGAATCACAAGCAAAGGAGGAACAGGAAAGGCAGGTATAAATAGACAGAGGGCGGGAGCTAGCTCCGTCTGGCCAGGCTGCGATAGGCTCTCCCACTCCTAAGCCTGCCATCCTGAGTGGTGGAAGATGGAGTCAGTCTCAGAGACGTAGATTCAGGTGCAGACTGATTACCTATGGGAGTTAACCCCGAAGCTGTGCCTGGCAGATCCTTTACATAATGTCTGATCTTTGGGGGTCCGACTCACAGCACTTCCTCTGATTAGCTGTTTGAAGTGGCTGTGGTTCTCTGGCGAGCGTTGCTTTCCTTTCATCAGTTACGCTTCTCAATACTGTAAAACGCTGTCACACTCCTGGCGGTGGTTAACAGCTTTCATTCGGCACATAAGTTTTGCAGTGTATTGCATGAGCGATCTAATGATTACATGGTAAAGTCTCATAGGGAGACTAAAGAGAAAGTAAGAAATTGTTTAATAAAATTGTAAAAAAATACAAATAAGGCTTCGTTCACATTGGCGTCAGTGCGCCGTTCTGGCGTTCCGTCTGAGCTTTCCGTCAGAACGGAACCCTGACTGAAACAAACGGAAACCATAGGTTTCCGTTTGCATCACCATTGATTTCAGTGGTTACGGATCCGGTTTTGACGCAACCCTTGCACAACCAAGACAAACGGAAACCTTTTGCATCGGATCAGTCACCATTGAAATCAATGGTGATGCAAACGGAAACCTAAAGTTTCCGTTTGTTTCAGTCAGGGTTCCGTTCTGATGGAAAGCTCAGACGGAACGCCAGAACGGAGCCCTGACGCAGATGTGAACAAAGCCTAAGTAAAGCATAAAAATATGTAAACAATTTAAAAAATAAACATAAGTGGGATTGCAGGGTCCATAAAAGTCCAAACTAATCATGTGTTATAACCCAAAAAGTGAATGGCATAGGGAAAAAGCACATAATCGATGCAAAAATTGCTGTTTTTGGTCACCTCAATTCCCCAAAAAATTGGAATAGAAAGTGATGAAAAAAGTTGTACCCCAAAATGTTACATAAAAATTACATCTCAAGCTACAAAAAAAGCAAGCCCTCACACAGCTCTATCGACGGAAAAATGAAAAATTGTTTTTATTTTGTAAAACTAGTAAAACATAACACAAAAAACAATGGCGGAATTTCTAGGTTTTTTGTTTTTTTTTAGTTCCACCTGACAAAATAATTGTTAAAAGTTTCTCAGCTCATTATATGGTACATTAAATGGTACCATTAAAAAATACAACTCGTCCCGCAAAAAACAAGCCCTCATACGGCTATATCAAAGGGGAAAAAGAGTTACGGTGCTTGGAATGTGGGGAGAAAAAAAATGAAAATTGTCTGTGTCGGATGTGGTCACATGACATGTCCCGTGAGTGACATGTTTAGACCTGTTTAGTTAGACATGGATGTACTACATGGGCTATATTATTAAAGGGGTTTTCCAGCCAGTAAAAATTGATGGCCTATCCTCAGGATAGGTCATCAATAGCTGATGGGTCAGAGTCCGACTCCCAGGACCCACCGCCGATCAGCTGTTTTGAAGGGAGTGCAGCTCTTGTACGAGTGCTGCTTCCAATTTATTTCTTCTTGCTCACTGTGAATCGTCAACACGGATGTAGTGGCGATTCACAGTATTGCAGCCTTTTCTCTCGTTCACTTCAATAGGAGAAAAGGCTGCAATACGTGTGAATCACCGCTAAATGCGTGTCGAAGATTCACAGTGAGCAAGTAGAAATTAAGGATAGGCCATCAATTTTTACTGGCTGGAACACCCCTTTAAATGGTGAGAAAGGTCTATTAGCACCATGGTAAAGTCATGTACATTATAAAATTGTATGGTTTCCTATTTTATAAATTCATCAAATAAAAACCAGAACACCCCTTTCATTTCCAGACGGGCCTTAATGACGTCCGTTTTGTCTAGATGTTCCAGGGACAGGCCGTTTATTTCACCATTGAGAACTTGCTGAAGGTGTTGGGGGCTTGCAAATTCCCCTGAGATAAGAGGGGATAGGGCTCTTTCTATTCTGCGGAATGTACTGGCATTAAAGCCATTAATCTGCTTCTTATTTGACAGACATTTAATAGGAATTCTCTCAGTTCATTGACTCCCTTAACAGAATAGGAGGAATGCCTTCATTCCTTATTCATGAATGTGTAGCTGGACATCCTCATTGCAGAGTACCATCAGCATTTTCACGAAAAGAGACTCATCGCATTTCTATCAATGGTCTTTGTTGTGTCCTTGTTGGACATAATTAATCTAAATGTTCCTTAAGGCCTCATGCACACTTCCATCACCGTTTTCACAGCCGTTTTTCACAGATCCGTGTGTCCGTGATTGGATTAGTGTGGTTCCCGTGTGTACTCCGTGTACACTTCCATGTTTCCATTTCCGAGCGCCGCGCATGGTACTCACTGTCCAGCGGTAGTCACTGTCCAGGGTTCTGAAAGAGTTACGATCAGTGCTGGATAGAGAGAAGGGGCTGCACTGATCGGCAGTAACTCTTTCAGCACCCTGGACAGTGACTACCACTGGACAGTGAGTGAGTACCATGCGTGGCGCTCACAATATAGATTTCTAATGTTTCCTTCAAAAACCCCAACTCAGAAAAAAATAAAGTTTATACTTTCCTAGAACTCCCTGCTTCTTCCCCCAGTCTGGCCTCCTGGGATGACGTTTAATCCCATGTGACCGCTGCAGCCAATCACAGGCTGCAGCGGTCAGATGGACTGCCGTGTCATCCAGGGGGGGTCGGACTGGATATCAAAAGAGGGACGCGTCACCAAGACAACGGCCGTGGTATGTATGTATCAGTGCTGGATAGAGAGAAGGGGCTGCCGATTAGTGCAGTGCAATATCTCTCTCTCCGTGTACTTCTGCCTGCCCGGCCATTGCTAGGCAACGACTCCATCACACACGGACGGCACACGGATGCCTTCCGTGTGCCTTCAGTTTTTTTGACGGAACCATTGACTTGTAGGGCCCCACGATCACTGAATCTTGGACCAAAGTAGGACATGCTCTACTTTTGTCAGAACAGGACAACGGAACCATCAAAAAAACTGAAGTGTGCATGGCCCCATTGAAATTAATGGGTCAGGGTGCTAGCCGTCAAAAAAACGGCTAGAACCCTGAAGGAAAAAACAGAAGTGGGCATTGGGCTTAAGAGTTTTACCATTAAGCTATTTCTGATAAAAATGCTTGGAGTCACTTTTTAATTGTTTTTTAAAGCGCAGTGATAAGTGCAGCTCGGCTGGGGACTGCGCAGTCTCAGCATCCTCTGCGGGAACCAGTAGTTGTACGAATTCTGTGTTTTATTCCCACTTACTAGTATTGGCACATGGGCTCAAGGTATATACCAGGAGTGGGGAACCTTTGTCCTGCCAAGGGCCCAGTGGCTTAACTACCGCTGTAGCAGCCGTAGCGGCTGCTACGGAGCCCGCGGCATGAGGGGGCCCGTGTCGCCCGCCGGCATGGGCCCCCACCATGGCCGGAGGCTCCACTAGCTGCCGCTATGGCTACCACAGCGCGACGCAACTTAACACTACGGCAGAGCAGGGAGGTATCTCCCCACTCTGCCATTAAAGGGGTTGTTCCTATAAAAGACATGTATCCCCTATCCACAGGATAGGGGATACATGTGTGATCGCTGGCAGCGATAAGGAGAACAGGGGACCGAAAGTCGCCGGAAGTCAAAGGTTAGTTATGGAGAACTTCGGGGGACTTTCGGTCCCCCGTTCTCCTCACCGCTGCCAGTGATCACACATGTATCCCCTATCCTGTGGATAGGGGAAACATGTCTTTTGTAGGACAAACTATTGGTCTGATTTTTTTGGGGGGTTGGGGCCGTATGGCGTTACCTACAGGGGGGGCTGTATAGCGTTACCTACAGGGGGGCTCTGTATGTCGTTACCTACAGGGGGGGCTGTATAGCATTACCTACGGGGGGGCTCTATAGCGTTACCTACAGGGGGGCTGTATATCGCTATCTACAGGGGGCGGTATAGCGTTACCTACAGGGGGGCTGTATGGTGTTACCTACAGGCGGAGCTGTATAGCGTTACCTACAGGGGGGGCTGTATGGCGCTATCTACAGGGGGGGCTGTATGGCGTTACCTACAGGGGGGGCTGTATGGCGTTACCTACAGGGGGGCTGTATGGCGTTACCTACAGGGGGGGCGGTATGGCGTTACCTACAAAGGGGGCTGTATGGCGTTACCTACAGGGGGGCTGTATGGCGTTACCTACAGGGGGGGCTGTATGGCGTTACCTACAGGGGGGGCTGTATGGCATTATCTACAGGGGTATCTGTATAGCGTTACCTACACGGGGGCTGTATGGCGTTACCTACAGTGGGGGCTGTATGGTGTTACCTACAGGGGGATCTGTATAGCGTTACCTACAGGGGGTCTTTATGGCGTTATCTACAGGGGGTCTGTATAGCGTTACCTACAGGGGGTTCTGTATGGCGTTACCTACAGGAGGGGCTGTATGGCGTTACCTACAGGAGGGGCTGTATGGCGTTACCTACAGGGGGGGCTGTATAGCGTTATCTACAGGGGGATCTGTATAGCGTTACCTACAGGGGGGCTGTATGGCGTTACCTACAGGGGGCTGTATAGCGTTACTTACAGGGGGGGCTGTATGGCGTTCTCTACAGGGGGGTCTGTATGGCGTTCTCTACAGGGGGGGGGCTGTAAAAAAGGCACTATCTACAAGTGGGGGTTGTGTGACACCCAGGGGAGGGGGGGGGGGGCAGTCAAAAGTTTGCAATGGGGCCCAGTCTTTCCTAGTTACGACCCTGCAAGGGCCATTTGGATATTTATAACATCATACAAAATTATCAAGTTAAAAATGAGCCTGCTATATTTGGTCAAACATTTAATGAACTCACCCCTAATGTGATGGCTGGAACAGCTTCTCTTTGGTGAGGCGTGTGATGTTAGCCGGTATTAATGATGTTGCTACTGCGTCGGTCAGTCTGGAGTGCAATCGACTCTTTGCAATGGTAAGTTTTAAAAAGAACTCGCAGCAGTAAGTTGTTCCGACTTACTTACTTAAAGGGGTTTTTCCATCAGGGACATTTATGACATATCCATTGTATATGTCATAAATGTCAGATAGATGCGGGTCCCACCTCTGGGACCCGCACCTACCTCTAGAAGGGGCCCCCCTAAACCCCTTTCTACCTCTCTGTGTTCCGGCTGACATCCGACCATGAATTGGGGAAACAGCGACCCAGCATAGAAGCTGGTTTGTAGGGGGAAAGCCGGCGCCATTTTGGAAAAGACCGGCTGCAGGTAAGGTGTGTGTGTTTTCGCGTGCGTGGGTTTGTGTGTGTGGCGCGGTTGCATGTTTAGGGGGTGGGGGGGTGCTAGACGGAGCAGCGGCGCTTGATGCTGTACCTTCAAAACAGCTGATTGGCGGCTATGAAGGATTAGTGCCGTTTATCCTTCACAGACGCTTATCAGCTGTTTTAAAGGATCAGCTACGGTGCTCCGTCGAGTGCTCCCCCCACCACACACAAACCCCCCAAACATGCAGGTAAGGTGTGTGCGTGCTTGCGTGGTTTTGTGTGTGGGGGTCCGTGTGTGGCGCGGTTGCATGTTTGGCAGGGTAAGTGTGTGGGGGTGGGGGGGTGCTCGACGAAGCAGCGATGCTCACCGCTGTTCCTTCAAAACAGCTCATTGGTGGCTGTTTTGAAGGATCAGCAGCGAGCACCGCTGCTCCGTTGTTCCTTGCTCCTTCCGTGAACTGCCGTGTAACTACATGGCGATTCACAGTAGCAGCAAGGAATGAAGAAGCAGTGGCATATTATTAACTTTTATTTTTTTGGTTTTGCAGGTTCCACTGGACCGTTTGGACTACGTCGTAGATTCGTGGGATTACTTCGATGATCTCCTTTTTTTTCTTTAAACAAAATGGTGAGAGAGGGTTGTGTGGGGGAGTTTTTTATTTCAATAAAAAATTATTTTCTTATGTCTCTGTGATTTTTTTTAAATACTTTATTACCAACTTAGTAATGCCAGTTGTCTTTTTGACAGTGTAAAAGCTAGCACTAACCCCCTATTATTACCCCAGTACCCAATGCCACCAGGGGTATCGGGAAGAGACGGATACGATCCAGAACATCTGTAGTGGTGGTTGGGCACTGGGGCGGCCACAGGCTGGGAAGGGTTAAAAACAGTGGCCCTTCCCAACCTGGTAATGCTAGGCTGTGGCTGTTTTATTGTAACTGGCTGGTTATGAAAATGGAGGGGACCCCACGTCGTTATTTAAAAAAAAAAAAAAAATGAATACATTGACAAAAACGGGGTCCCCCCATTTTTTTTATAACCAGCCAGATACAACATAGCAGCAGCAGCCTAGCATTACCAGGATGGGAAGGGCCACAGTTTTTTGCCCTTCCCAGCCTAATAATACTAGCCTGTGGCCGCCCCAGTGCCCGACTATCGCTACAGATGGTCTGGTACTGAATCGTACCCAGCTCTTCCCGATACCCCTAGTGGCGGTGGGTACCGGGATAGTAATGGGGAGTTACTGCTAGCCTTTTTACTGGCTAACACTAAGCCCCGCCTTAGTAATGGACGTCGTCAAACAGACAACTGCCATTATTAAGGTGGTAATAAAGTATTAAAAAATAGATATAACTCACTGTTCACACAGAGCTTGCTGGCACTGATTTTGATGCGGAAATCAAGTCGGAATCAGCGCCATAAAACCCCCGAAATCTCCCCACATTGATTTCAATGGGAGGCAGAGGCAGTTTTTTCCCGGGTGGCTTTTGAACGCTCACGTTTCCGTTCTTGCAGCATTTCCTTTCTTGCGGCTTCCGCATCTGACCTCCCACTAAAATCTTTTCGGAGGCGTTTTTCGTGGCGTTTTTGCCCATGGTTCTTGCATTAGCTTCAATGGCCGCGAAAACTGTAATGAAAACAACAGAAAAAAAGTGCAGGCAGTTTAACCCCTTAATGACCATTTTCTATCGTCGCATTCCAAGAGCTATAACTTCTTTATTTTTGCATCGACATAGCTGAATAAGGTCTTGTTTTTGAGGGACAGGTTGTATTTTTTAATAGCACCATTTTTGAGCACATATAAATTTATTGAATAACTTTTATTAACTTTTTTTTAGGAGGAATAGAAAAAAAAATAGACATTTTGCCACTTTTTTTTGCATCCTAAATCTACTCTGTTTACCGTGTGGTATAAATAACACAATAACTTTATTCAGCGGGTTGTTTCAATTGCAACGATACCAAATTTGTATAGATTATGTATGTTTTACTACTTTTACACAGTAAAAACACTTTTATTTCAAAATTATTTGTTTTTGTGTCTCCATATTTGAAGAGCCATAACTTTTTCCGCCGTTGCAGTTGTAGGAGGGCTTTTTTTTTTGTGGGACGACTTGTAGTTTATATTGGTACCATTTTGGAGTAGATGCAACTTTTTTTTAAGGCAGGATTCACAGAAAGCAGCGTTCACCGTGTGGGTTAAATAATGTAATAGCTTTATAGTTGGGGTCGTTATGGACGCGGTGATACCAAATATGTGTAACTTTTTTACTTTATTTTGTTTTTTTTTAATAATAAAGCATTTTGTAAGGGGAAAAAATGTTTTTTTCAGTTTTTAAATTTTTTTTTTTATTAACTTTATGAAACTTTTTTTTTACTTTTTTACTAGTCCTACTAGGGGACTTTAATATGTGATCCCGCGATCGCTTTTATAATACACTGCAATACTTTTGTATTGCAGTATATTACTGCCAGTCCGTTTAAAACTGCTGTGTTCTGATGCAGCGCCGTGAAAAGGCGTATGCATCAGAATAAAGCCCATTAGTGGCTGCCGTGAAAGCGTATTGGCGGTCACTAACGGGTCAAAATCAGCTTCAAAATTCATGAAGGAATTCTGAGGCGCATTTTTTTTTCTGCCTGCCTAAGGCATAATTTACACGAGCGTAATATACACGCGTGCGACGCGCGTGCTTTTCACGCGTGTCGTACGCACCTATATTAGTCTATGGGGCAGTGCAGACAGTCCGTGAGTTGAAGTCAATGGGTAAGTGAAAACCACGCATGCCGCACGGAAGCACTTCCGTGCGAACTGCGTGAATCGCGCAACCGCTCTCAAACTCTGAATGTAAACAGAAAAGCATCACGTGCTTTTCTGTTTACAAACATCCAAACGGAGTGTCATAATGATGGCGGCTGCGCGAAAATCACGCAGCCGCGCATCATACACTGATGACACACGCAGCTGTTAAGTGCCTTTTGCGCAAGCAAAACGCAGCGTTTATTTGCGTGCGCAAAACGCACACGCTCGTGTAAATCAGGCCTAAGTGTGTATTCACACAGTGCAGTTTTGCCGCGTCTTTCCCGCGCGGCCGAAAACCACATCAAATAGCGCATTCGTTTTTAGCACAATTTTTTTCTATGCGAGTTTCGACTGCATGGCGAAAATGTGGCAAAACCGCACTGTTTGAATACCCCCTAAGAAAATATTTTTTTATTCAAATAAAAACTCTCCCGCACAACCCTCGTTAACCATTTTTTTTTTTGTATTTTTTTTTTAAACGTAGATTATCGATGTAGTCCAACATATCTACGACTTAGTCGAAACAGTCGAGCAGAACCTGCAAAATCAAAAAATATAGTTCGTAATGTAAAAAATAAAGATCTTCTCACATACAGCGATTTCTGTCTTCTCCCTGCACCGCAATAGAAACTACAGGCCAATGCAAAATAATTCCGTTAGGGCATGTTCACAAGCCACTCAAAAAAAAACCACTGACGTGTCAAAAACACTAGCGCTTCTTGTGGAGCGCCTTTTTCACTAGTTTGACGCATTTCGCGTAATTGGACTATGGGAACATTTGGCACGCTTTACGTGCCAAAGAATTGATGCTTCTTTTTTTCTGCAACGCGTTTTTAAAAAAACTCTTGCGTAAAAAATTGAGTTGTATGTATTAACGGCGTGCTTTCCCATTGATGTAAATGGGAGGCTTAATCAAGTGTTTATTGACATGCCTTTCAAGGGGCTTTTTACACGTTTTTGGCACGTAATTATGAATCCCATAGACTATAGGAACTTTTGGCATGCTTTACGTTCCAAGTTATAGACAAGACACTTTTTTTCCCCGCAACACATTTTTTTAAAACGCTCGCGTAAAAAATCGTGTTGTATGTACTAATGGCGAGCTTTCCCACTGTAAATGGGAAGCTTAATCAAGCATTTGACGCATTTTTCGGCACGTAAAATTTGGCAAATGCTGAGTCAAATACACAATGTGTGGATCTGTCAACTGAAAAATCATTCGCTACACGGTCTTCCCTCTTGACTTTCATAGTTTTTAGCCTTTTGGTGTGTCCTGTAGCTTCTGCCAAAAACACTCCCAAAATGGAAGCTGGACACTGCAAAAAAAAAAAAATACCATAAAAAATATAATAAAAATAAGTAACTTACTTAAAATTTTTATTTTATTTAGCGACGCATAACCCTTTAAGTCACCTGACCTCACTTCATGCATTTAGGACAGGTCCTATGTCTACACTACATCTAAATTTCTACATTTAGACCTCAGCTAAGTTTCTAGATTTTAGGTCAGGAGCAGATGGAGCAAAGTACTGTCATTCACTACAAGTGAATGAGGATGCGGTGGTCTGAGTGAGGAGGTCAGTCCATGCCGGCGCGGGAGTGAACCAGTCCAGTCACCTGACCTCACGTCAGGTGACTGGACTGGTCCACTCCCGGGCCGGCATGCACCGGCCTCACTCAGACCGCCACCATACTTGGCTCAGACTGCGGTCCTCCTCCTGTTCCTAAATGTGAGATAGTAGGGTGGGTGGAGCCAAGAAGGTAATGTCACATTGTTCAGAGTGAGGTCAGTGCATGCTATGTCAGGACTCGACCAGTCCAGTTACCTGACCTCACGACACTAACGTGAGGTCAGGTGACTGGACTGTGCCGGCCCGGTAGTGAACCAGTCTGGTCACCTGTCCTGACGTCACTGACGTGAGGTCAGGTGACCGGACTGGTCCACTCTCGGGCCGGGATGCACCGACCTCACTCAGACCGCCCCCTCCTTCTGCTCCTAAATATGAGTGGGTAGGGCGGATAGAGCCACGTACCGAACGACGCAGCGGCAGCGAGGTCTGAGTGAGGTCAGGCCAGACTAAATTATCTCGCAGGACTTATACTGCCCCTGGGCCGGACATTCCCCACCCCTGGTATATGTTGTATTTAAAACCACTTTAAAGTGATTCTGAAGGCTATTAGAGCATCTATTAGGTGTCGACCCCTAAGGCTGTGCTCAAACACGTACCTGTTGCTCATAGGGTATGTTCACACGCAGTGTTTTCAGGCGTTTTTCGAAGCATAAAAACATCTGCCCATTGATTTCAATGGGAAAGGGCGTTTCGTTTAGATGGGGCGTTTTATTAGAAATCTGCCTGCGTTGCAAAATAGTTTTCCCATAGGCATACATTGTAGTTTTCCGCTGCGGAAATACAATGCAAGTATGCCACGTGTGAGCGCTCAGTTACAGGTCTCCGCAGGTTTGTAGATATGTATAAATTCACAAACTAAAGTTTTAAAAATGGTAGAAAGAGCTGACCAACTACATTTCCTCCATGTATTAGAACTAAACCTGCAATACATTAAAGTTACATAAAAGTCTATAGTGAAATATAAAATACACTACATACAACTGCGCTTTGGTTTGTGGTATGTCTCAGACAATTTTGTCGTCAGTGGCGTTTTTTTTTACAAATGCAGCATGCTCTGAGTATGGTGTTTTTCTCATGGGCTTCTATATAAGACTTCAAAAATGGCAACAAAAAAAAGCTTGTACAATATCACTAAGGCCTCATGCAAACTACCGTAAAAATACTGATTCATTAAAGTCTACGGCCCGCGGACACCTTCCCATATATTTACAGGTAAGTGTCCGGGCCATAGAAATGACCTGCACAAAATAGCACATCTCCTATTTTTTTAAATTTGCGGACCATGCTCCTATACTTTATAATGGGAGCATGGCATGCAAATGCAGGTGATAGTCCGCGGCCGGCCGTGCCCCTAATCACAGACCGTGCACACGGGTACGGCAGTATGCATGACGCCCTAGGGTCAGTTCACACTAAGTTTTTTTTGAGCTGATTTTGACGCGGAAACTGCCTCTGAATCAGCGCCAATGACCGTGAGCAAATAATGCTGCAAAAGCGGAAAAAAAAGCAGGTAGTTCAAAATCTGCTTCAAAATTCCTGAAGGAAATCTGAGGCAGATTTTTTCTAACTGCAAAAAATGCTGTGTGAACAGGACCATAAAAAACGCTGTTACATTTTACAAAACACAGGCGTTTTTACATGCAATTTTTTATTCAGTATAAAACGCAAGGAAAAATTGTGTGTGTGATGGAGACCTAATGAGGTGGATAGTATAAAAAGCCTTTTTATAGTTCTCCGAAGTGCTCCATGAGAATGAAGCGCTGCTGCGGTGCGCATGCTCGACCAGCGCTCCAATCATTTCTATGGAGCTGCCGGAGACAGCGGTCCTGGAAGTCCCATAGAAACTAATGGAATGCTGGTCAAGCATGCGCACCAGCGCTCCATTCTTATGGACTTTTGATCACCCGTTCTCCTTATTGCTGGGGGTCCCAGATCCAGTGGTCGGACCCCCAGCGATCACACATGTATCCCCTATCCTGTGTATATGGGATACCAGCGTTTTGTGGGAAAACACCTTTAATGAATTGATGTACTGCTTTTTGTAGCTGCTCTGCTTATAGCAAAACAAAGCCTTCAAAATCATTGGCTTCTACCGTCACTCCCACAGGCCGCTGATATATTGTCACAACTGCAACATTCTTTTGGAAATGGTCAGACAAGATGCGGTTAAGCGTAAGGAGACCAGGACTAAGCAATTTTTTTGAAAATTACCCCTTTCAGATCCACTTCGTGGGACCTTACTTCTGATTTGCAAGGGGGCTTAGGAAGGCTTTGCATTCCCCAGTATGAGATATATGATAGCAGCTCTGTTACCTGAATGGTCCAACTTTTTAGATATCTACTTTATAGACGGGATCGGAGTGAGATGGATGGGATAGGAGGGTTTGTTTGGGGAATTAAAACCGTGAAATGTGTTTAGTGAGCCGCAAAATAAAGGCTCACCGTGATGTATATCATGTGTTACTTCTGTAAACTGTGATTCATGCCTTCTATTATGTTGTGTGTTAGGTTTGTATAAAACATGTTGAATTTCAATAAAGAGACGTTTGAAAAAATTATGTACTTTCTAGAATATATATATATATATATATATATATATATATATATGTTAGGGCTGGGCGATTAATCACAGGTTAAGGCTCTGTCACCGGATTATAAGTGCCCAATCTCCTACATAATCTGATCAGCGCTGAAATGTACAGGGCTGGCCATTTATATGGATACACCTAAATAAAATGGGAATGGTTGGTGATATTAACTTCCTGTTTGTGGCACATTAGTATATGGGAGGGGGGAAACTTTTCAAGCTGGGTGTTGACCATGGTGGCCATTTTGAAGTCGGCCATTTTGTATCCAACTTTAGTTTTTTCAATGGGAAGAGGGTCATGTGACACATCAAACTTATCGCGAATTTCACAAGAAAAACAATGGTGTGCTTGGTTTTAACGTTACTTTATTCTTTCATGACTTATTTACAAGCTTCTCTTTGTTTACAGCCATTGACATGTCGCAGAGGTTAACACGTGAGGAGCGGATAGAAATTGTGTTTATGTCTGGTGAACGCAGTACCCGGGTCATTGCAGCAGATTTCAATGCAAGACACCCTATGAGACCACCCATCTCCTATGCTACAGTTTGCAAACTGCTTGCCAAGTTTCGTGAAACTGATTCAGTGTTGGATTTGCCCAAATGTGGATGCATAAAAACTGTCACTAATGAAGAAACATCAGTGGCTGTCCTAGCTTCATTCAGCAAGAGCCCACAGCGTAGCACTCGCCGCATGTCACTGGAGAGTGGCATCAGTCGAACATCCCTTCGGCGGATATTAGCTACTCACAAATGGCACCCTTACAAACTCCAGCTGCTGCAGCATCTCAGCGAGGATGACCCAGATCGGCGCACTGAATTTGCAGAATGGGCAAAACAAAAATTTAAACAGGACCCTCAGTTTACACAGAACATTTTGTTCAGTGATGAGGCAAACTTTTATGTGAATGGTGAAGTTAACAAACAAAACCACCGCTATTGGTCTGACACTAACCCACATTGGATAGATCCCTCCAAGACTGTTGGAACACAAAAATTGATGGTATGGTGTGGTATATGGGGTACAAAGATAGTGGGGCCATTCTTCATTAATGGAAACCTCAAGGCCACGGGATATCTGAAATTGCTACATGATGATGTGTTTCCCTCTTTATGCACTGAAGCTGGCACGTTCCCTGAGTTTTTCAAGCAAGATGGTGCACCACCACATTATGGGTGTCAGGTCCGAGCATTCCTAGATGAACAGTTTCCTGGAAAGTGGATTGGTCGTCGTGGGACAGTTGAATGGCCCCCTAGGTCTCCCGATCTGACCCCCTTAGACTTTTATCTTTGCGGTCATCTGAAGGCAATTGTCTATGCTGTGAAGATACGAGATGTGCAGCAACTGAAACTACGGATACTGGAAGCCTGTGCTATCATTTCTTCTGCGGTGTTGCTATCAGTGTGTTAAGAGTGGCAGAAGAGGGTTGCATTGACAATCCAACACAATGGGCAGCACTTTGAACACATTTTATAAGTGGTCAGAAACTTGTAAATAACTCATGAAAGAATAAAGTAACGTTAAAACCA
The DNA here is from genome assembly GCF_050947455.1 of Rhinoderma darwinii. Lineage (NCBI taxonomy): Eukaryota > Metazoa > Chordata > Amphibia > Anura > Rhinodermatidae > Rhinoderma > Rhinoderma darwinii. The sequence goes on from NC_134690.1 coordinate 100,009,701, forward strand.
AGCACACCATTGTTTTTCTTGTGAAATTCTCGATAAGTTTGATGTGTCACATGACCCTCTTCCCATTGAAAAAACTAAAGTTGGATACAAAATGGCCGACTTCAAAATGGCCACCATGGTCAACACCCAGCTTGAAAAGTTTCCCCCCTCCCATATACTAATGTGCCACAAACAGGAAGTTAATATCACCAACCATTCCCATTTTATTTAGGTGTATCCATATAAATGGCCCACCCTGTACATTTGTTCTATGGAAACCATCAACAAGCAGGTAAGCTGTGCCTACAGATCTGATCATTTTTATTAGGTGTCTTTAGTACTTTAAGAAAATGTCCAACAAGTTCCATTAAGGGATAATAGAAAGGGAAGGGATGTGGGTAAACTATAGAACATTGTTTCACCCCTACTGATTCAGAGGAAGCTTTAAAGAGACTCTGTCACGACATTATAAGTGCCCTATTTCCTACATAATGTGATCGGCGCTATAATGTAGGTGACAGCAGTGTTTTTTATTTAGAAAAACGATAAATTTTCACCAAGTTATGACCTTTTTTAGCTTTATGCTAATGACTTTCTTAATGCCCAACTGGGCGTGTTTTTACTTTTGACCAAGTGGGAGTCGTAAAGAGAAGTGTATGACGCTGACCAATCAGTGACCAATCAGCATCATTCACTACTCTCCAGTCATTTCATTTGTATTCAGCACAGCGTGTGCTGTCACATAGACATCGCTTCCAGCCAGGACGCAATGTCTATTAAACACTCCCGACACTTCGGTAACGTTAATGTGTGTCACTCGAGATCACGCTTGCTGTCTTTTACAGCGCCGATCACATTATGTAGAAGATAGGGCACTTATAATGTGGTGACAGAGCCTCTTTAAAAAAATAAAAATAAATACCCATAGGGCATGAAGCAATCTAAAAAAGGCATAAATCAACCTAAAAAAGTAAAATTCTCATCCTGATCCCAAGGAGCAATCAGTCTGGATCAACATTCAAAGATATCTATACTTTGACACACAGTTTTATGGGAAGAAATTTAGTCTAATAAATTAATGTAAATCCCTGCAGACTCGGAGTCCAGTGGGCGGTCCTAATCTTAGATTGATGGCTATCTCTGTATGCGACACAGCGGAATCTGTCAGTACTACATACATATTTATGACCATGTGATAACCCAGGATTTCAAAAGGAATTTGACTGTAAATCTAATTTTATCGCTTTTAGTCATTTCCACTTACACAAGAGGGCATGAGTAGCATCAAACAGGTAAAACTGGAGGGTTAGTGACGGCGTGTTTGTTCTGTGTCTGCTTTGTGCAGGTTTATTTTCATTGTGTTGTGTAATTCAACTGTTTATCAACCAATGTAACCCTAAAATTAAGGTGAACGTAAAGCTCCAACTTTGTGTAACATGGCTTTATAGACAGCAAATATAATTACTTACTTTTCTCATTTAAATTTTTACTTGGTGCAGGGCAGGATAATCTTTTATTCTATGGAAGCAATCAACAAGCAGGTTAGCTGTGCCTACAGGTCTGATTATTATTATGGATTATAAATGGACCTGCGGTGCGGTTTTTTAATCCGCAGCATGTCGATTGTATTTGTGTAATCACTGCTTATTTGTTGCGGGTTTTACCTCCCATTGAATTCAATGGGGAGATAAAACCCGCAACAAATAGCAGATGTTGCATTTTTTCGCTGCGGAATCGCAACAATTTTACTCCAAAAAAACGCAACTCAGAAAATAAAAAAAATCGTATACATCCCCAGGATTCTGTGTTTCTTCCTCCAGGCCGGCCTCCTGGGGTGACGTTTCATCCCATGTGACCACTTCAGCCAATCACAGGCTGCAGCGGTCACATGGGATGAAACGTCATCCCAGGGCTGCATGACGTTGGAGAGACGCGTCGCCATTGTAAGTATCGATTTTATTTTATTTTTCAAGTGGAGAATTTCCACACCGGACATTTGGCCGAAAAACTGTAACATAATTTGGTGCCGTTTTTTGGCGGGAATTCCCTGCGGCGACCAGGGCGTATATGTTGGGTGTTTTTACTAGAAGCGTATCCGCCCTGTAAAAACATACCCTTAAGCATACATTAATCAGGTATTTATTTATGCATTTTTAAGTTAGGCCCTTCCATAATAAGAATAACAATGTCATAATACCCATTGGCAGTAGATATCCTGCTTGTTGACAGTTTTCAGGTAGTACCATGGCTCGTTCTACACTGCACAGAGTAAAAGCTATCTGAAAAATTGTTTGCTGACTATACTGTAGATTTTCCTGCACTGTACTAAGTAAAAATGAACTGATAAATGAGAAAAGTAAGTTATTACAGTTTCTGTCTATAAAGCCATGTTACACAAAGTTGGAGCTTTGCTTTCACCTTAAAGAGGCTCTGTCACCAGATTCTCAAATCCCTATCTCCTATTGCATGTGATCGGTGCTGCAATGTAGAGAACAGTAACGTGTTTTTTTTTTAAAAACGTTCATTTTTGGCCAAGTTGTGAGCTATTTTATATATATGCAAATGAGGTTTGAAATGGACAACTGGGCGTTTTTTTTTTGTTATGTCCAACTGGGCGTGTATTGTGTTTTTAACTGGGCGTGTTTACGTGTATGACGCTGACCAATCAGTGGCCAGTCAGCATCATACACTCCTCTACATTTATTTACACAGCAGCGATGTGCCGCCACATAAACAGAGATTAACGTTACTGCAGTGTCCTGATAATGAATACACATGAAATCCAGCCTGGACGTCATGTGTATTCAGAATCCTGACGCTTCTGAATCTTTTCTTTGAGATTTCTAGCAAGGGAAACAAAATCTCGTTTACCTCCGTAATCTCGTGAGATTTCGCTTCCCTTGCCGGAGTCTCACAGAAAAGAGTCAGAAGTGTCAGGATTCTGAATACACATGACGTCCAGGCTGGATTTCATGTGTATTCATTATCAGGACACTTGATTAACGTTAATCTCTGTTTATGTGGCTGCACATCGCTGCTGTGTAAATCAATGTAGAGGAGTGTATGATGCGGACTGGTCACTGATTGGTCAGCGTCATACACGTAAACACGCCCAGTTAAAAACACTATACACGCCCAGTTAAAAACACAATACATGAAAAAAAAAACGCCCAGTTGTCCATTTCAAACCTCATTTGCATATATATAAAATAGCTCATAACTTGGCCAAAAATGAACGTTTAAAAAAAACAAAAACTTTACTGTTATTTACATTGCAGCGCCGATCACATGCAATAGGAGATGGGGATTTCAGAGTCTGGTGACAGAGCCTCTTTAATCTTAGGGTTTACATTGGTAGATAAACACTTGAATTGCACAACACAATGAAAATAAACCTACACAAAGCAGACACAGAACAAACATGCTATCACTAATCCTCCAGTTTGTGTAAATGGAAATGACTAAAGCAATAAAAATAGATTAACAGTATAATTCTTTCTAAGATTCTGGGTTATCAGATGGTCAATAAGTATGTTTGTAGTATTTACAGCCTTCGATGTGCCACATACAGAAATAGCGGTCAATCTCGGATTACGACCGCCCACTGGACTACAGGGACTACAGGGATTTAACTGAATAAATTATACTGAATCTCTTCCCACAAAACCATATAGCAATCTATCCAGCTGCTCTATAACATGCTGCCTAAAACATAGCCCCATGTCCAACATGGCAAGTTCACTTTAAGATGGGCACTGTATTGGGTAAAAGGATAATATTTGGGGCTGTATATAAAATTAGTGCTGTCTAAAGCATGAATACAAATCAAATGCCCAATTGTGCCCTTCTTGCCCAATATTCCATTCTCTTATTTTTACTGATAAAAAATGGTTGCTAAGAACAAGACAAGATATATAGAGATACTTCATATATTTCCAGTTGTGGGTTTTTATTTGGAACGTGTGCAGCATTATTAGCTTAACTGATTGGGGGACATTTAAAGATACGGACTCAAAGAAAAACTTTCTTTGTTGCCCATAGCAACCAATCATAGCGCAGCCTTCTTCTTTAGAGAAGTTTCATTAAAAATGAAAGCGGAGCGCTGATTGGTTGTTGTGGGCAACAAGGACAGTTCTTCTATTAGCAAATATTGATAAATCTCCCCCATTGTGTACATAAAATAAGACAAAGCTCTGTTCATGCCGTCCGGCCCCTCTGTCAGGGGTTTTAACACTTCTGACAGTAAGAAAAGCCCAGTGTGTAGTCAGGGGTGAACCTAGCCCCTCTGCTGCCTGAGGCGAACTATAAAAAGGCGCCCCCCCCCCCCCCGCAATCTATCGGAGTTTTCTCATTACTGGATTTACACATCAAACACGCAATATATAAAAAAAAGGAAAACATTTGTTGTTTATTTGTAAAGTGCTGTTTAATGTATAGAAAAGATTTAAAGAATTATACTCAGGCTGGGTTCACACGACCATGTTACGTCCGTAAAGTACGGAACATATTTCGGCCGGAAGACCCGGACCGAACACAGTGCAGGGAGCCGGGCTCCTAGCATCATAGTGATATACGATGCTAGGAGTCCCTGCCTCGCTGCAGGACAACTGTCCCGTACTGTAATCATGATTACAGTACGGGACAGTAGTTCCACGCAGAGGCAGGGACTCCCAGCGTCGTACATCACTATGATGCTAGGAGCCCGGCCCCCTGCACTGTGTTCGGTCGGGTCTTCCGGCCGAAATACGTTCCGTACATTACGGACGTAACATGGTCGTGTGAATCCAGCCTTACTGTGTTACTTTAGTATCATAGATCAGCAACGCAGCATTAACACTGAAAATGGTTTAACATCTTCTATGCCCCCTTTTTATTACCTAATTGACTTATAATTTTTAACCAAGTTCAGTGGCCCGGCGTGGACGGCATGATGCAGTGACGTCATCGTGCCGGGCAGTTGACGTCATCAGCGTGCTCCCGATCTCTTGTAGGCCTCAGGCCTAAACCAGGCTGTGGCCTACAAGAGCAAACGGCGGAGTAGGGGTTTCTATTGCGGCAAATTAATTTTTATTTTTTATTTTATACTGCTAACTTTTTTTGGTAGGTTCCGCAGGATTGTTTGGACTACGTCGTAGATTCATTGGACTACTTAAATTATCTACTTTAAAAAAATAAAAAAAAAATTGTGAAAGAGGGTTGCATGGGGGAGTTTTGATTTCAATAAAAAAAAAAAAGCATATGTCTGTTTTTTTTAAATACTTTATTATGGCCTTAGTAATGGCAGCTGTCTGATAGACAGCGTTCAATTACTAAGGCTGGGGCTTTGCCAGTAAAAAGGCTATCACTAACCCCTATTATTACCCCGGTTCCCACTGCCGCCAGGGATACCGGGAAGAGTCGAGTACGATTCAGTACCTGGCCATCTGAAACGACGGTTAGGCCGCAGGCTGGTATTATCAGGCTGGGAAGGGCCAAAAAAGTGGCCCTTCCAACCCTGGGGATGCTAGGCTGCAGCTGCTTTATTGTATCTTGCTTGTTATGAAAAATTGGGGAAACCCCTCGTCATTTTTTAAAAATAAATTGAAAAAAAAATTACGTGATATCCCCTCCATTTTTCATAACCAGCCAGATACAATAAAGCAGCAGCAGCAGGCTAGCATCACCAGGGTGGGAAGGGCCATGGTTTTTGTCCAATCCTAGCCTGATAGTACCAGCCTGCAGCCACCCCAGTACCCTCCACTTCAGATAGTCGGGTGCTGGATTGTACCCAGCTCTTCTCGGTACTCCTGGTGGCGGTGGGTACCGGGGTAATAATAGGGGTTAGTGATAGCCTTATTACTGGCTAACACTAAGCCCCTTCTTAGTAATGGACGCTCTCAATCAGACAGCAGCCATTACTAAGGCGGTAATGAAGTATTAAAAAAACAGAGACATAAAGAAATTTATTTTATTGAAATGACAACTCTTCCACACAATCCACTTTAACCATTTTATTAAAAAAAAAAGAAAAAAAGCTTACATCAGCGAAGTAGTCCAACGAATCTACGACGTAGTCCAAATGGTCCAGCGGAACCTGCAAAACAAAAATGAGAAGTATGTAAAATAAAAATAAAGATGGCTGCCCCCACAGACATATGAATAAATAGCTACCTTCGGGAACATATTAAAATAATTAGAAAAATTAGGCCCATAAAATAAAACATATCAAATAAAAAGAAAAAAATTATAACACCTTTCTTTTAAAGAGAACCTTTCACCTCCCCTTACATGTGCAGCTGAGTGCAGCAAGTAATGGGGAGGGCTGCACAAACTCTGGGGCACTTTACATTTTCTTCTTAGCCTCCTTCGTTATTTAGATATCAGTGCTGTAATATTTGGTGCCCGATATTTAAATAACCCCCTGAACTGTCAATGGGGAGGTAATTGGCAAGGGGGCGTGTAACATCGCTGTGACACTGTCCAATCAGCTACGGTCAGCGTTACAGCAAGAGCTGGAGAGAGAGCGCGTGCGCGCAGCTCCGCCACCACTAAGGAACAGAAGAGTGTGAATTCTTCTGTTTCATGGCATCAGAGCTGTGCGCGCACGCTCTCACTCTTTAGCTCTCGGCAGACAAGGACGACAAGACTGATCTCTCACCTGAGATCACAGTCTTGTACTTGCCTGCCGAGAGCTGAAGAGTGGGAGCGTGTGCACGCGCACATGCTCTCCTCTCTCCAGCTCTTGTTGTTGACATTGTCCGTAGCGGATTGGACAGTGTCACAGCGATGTTACACGTCCCCTTGCCAATTACCGCCCCATTGGCAGTTCATGGGGTTATTTAAATATCGGCGCCAAACATTACGGCACCGATATCTAAGTAAGGAAAGAGGGTAGGAAAAAAAATGTAAAGTGCCCCAGAGTTTGTGCAGCCCTGACCATTACACGCTGCACTCAAATGCAAATCTGTGGGCAGGTGAAAGATTCTCTTTAAAGTGTAACAACTTTTTAAAAAACTTTTGACGTCAGAAGTTTTGATCAGTAAGGTCCGAACACTGAGACCCCCCACTAGTCGCTAAAACGAAGCAGCAGAAGTGCTTGGCTTTCCTTGGAGCAGTGTACGGGCTCAATAGAAAGTCTAGGAGTCCGTACACCGCTCACTCGGCTGAAAGTCGATCATAAATGAAGCGGCACAGCGCTCACCCGAGCACTTCTGCTGCTTCGTTTTAGCGATCGGTGGGGGCCTCAGTGCTCGGTCCCCCACCGATGAAAACTTCAGACATGTCACTATGATATATAAAGATATCTATTAATGCGATTGGTGCAAGTTTTAATTACTTTTTATTGAAAATGATTTGTACTTTTTGAGATACAGCTGCTTTGTATCCTGTATACAGAGCAGCTGTATATAGCGCTGAGACCTGAATCCATTAGGTCGCCTATAACCGATCACATCTAAGTTATGAACTTAGATGTGATCGGTAACAGCTCGATCCTGCAGGACTCGCTGACACTGAATCAGTCAGTCCCGCTGACCTGACGGATACAGGATACAGCGCTATATACATTATATAATATATTTATTTTAATTAGCGGGGGCAGGTTTATGGGGAAGGATTAGGGCCTGTTCACATCAGCGTTGGCTTTCCGTTCCGGGGTTCCGTGGGAAGTTTCCGTCGGGTGAACCCCGCAACGGAAAGTCAAACTGAAACCACAGCTTCCGTTTCAGTCACCATTGAAATCAATGGTGACGGAAACATTGCTAATGGTTTCCGTTCGTCACCATTCCGGCAGGTTTCAGTTTTTGTGACAGAATCAATAGCGCAGTCGACTGCGCTAATGGTGACAGAAACGGAAGCTGTGGTTTCAGTTTGACTTTCCGTTGCGGGGTTACCTCCGACGGAACCCCAGAACAGAAAGCCAACGCTGATGTGAACAGGCCCTAAGGCTTCTTTCACACTAGCATTAATATACGTTTACCTCTCTTCCGTCAGAGGAAGAGAGGATCGATACGTTAAACGGAAAGCAACGGCTCCATTAGAATTACCATTGCTTTCAATGGTAATTCTTTTGTATCAGTTGCTTTCCGTTTCTCTTCGTTCGCTAAGTTTCCGTTTTTTTTAAAAGAAACAAAAGTGAAGTCTGCAGAACTTTTATTTCCGTTCAAAAGACTCACCAGTCACAGCCCTGCTTGTAGCTTTCCCACACTAATTAAGCACAGGAAAGCTACAAAGCCAGGAGTATACTGCAAGGGGGGGGAGTTTGGTCTGGGCGTTTTACTGACAGCAGAGGGCTCTATAGGGGGGAATTATCCCCCCACCATAGAGCCCTGACTAGTTACTATACTGAAAGGTTAGGGGGGGTCTGAGCATCTGACTGACTGCTCTAAAAGGGGGGCAGAATCCCCCCCTATAGAGCTCTCTGCAGTAAGTCAGACAGTCAGACCCTCCCCCACCCACACTAATCCTTCCATTATAGTGATGTGAGGGTTCTATGGGGTGGATTATTCCAGCCCCATAGAGCCCTCTGCTGTCGGTAAAATGCCCAGACTCCCCCTTGCAGTATACTCACGTCACGGGTCCCGGTCCCAGCAAGGCAGGAACTTACCTCGTGCTGCTTGTCGCTCCTCCTGCAGACTTGCTCCTCTCTGGCTGCGTGTGCTGTGTACAGCGTCAGAGAGGAGGAGTGTTTCAGACGTTCGGCACGTCTGCTATCTATGTGCGTCTGCATGGCCCCTCCCCCCGGTCCAGTCCGTCCCGGGCTGAAAATGCCGCCCCCCCGTTTGTGTAGGTGGTGCCGCCTGAGGCCGTCGGCTCACCTGGCCTCATGGCAGGTGCGGCACTGTGTGTAGTCTTGCTATTAAAACAACAAACCTTGATGGAACCTTGATTGACCCATTATAAGTCAATTGGGTCCATCAGACGCCATTTGGATCTATCACATGATTGTAGATCATGGCTTCCGTTATGAACTGAATGCCCAAAGACAATGTGAACAACGATTTTTCTATAAAAGTAGGCTTTAAAACCAAAAGGAAACACAGTCCCTATAAAGCATCTTAAAGGAGTTTTCCCATTTTAGACATTTATAGCATATTCTTGGAATATGTCATAAATGTCTGATAGATGCGGGTCCCAACTCTGGTCTCCCGACCCCGTTTCGCCTGGTGGCGGCAGCGTCTGGCTTCAGAATCCAGGCAGGGACTAGTGGAGTGAGGGTCGCGCGTGCGTGCTGCTCTCTTTATTCCGTTCAATGGGCGTTACAGAAACAACCGAGCAACACTTGATCGTCTGTTACCAGACCTGCCGTTGAGCAGAATGGAGAAAGTCACGCGCATGTGCGACCCTCTCTCCACTAGTCCCTGTCTGTATTCTGCGGCCAGAGGGTGCCGCACCAGGCGAAACGGGGCACGGGAGACCCCCGTTCTCAATATAGGTGCAGGTCCCAGAGTTCGGACCTGAATCTATTAGACATTTATGGCATATCCTATGGATATGCCATAAAAGTCCACAATGGAAAAACCCCTTAATATAACCAGATTTAAAAAAAATCCTTAAAGAAAGGTCACATTAATTAAAAGTTCCACAATTTTTCAATATACTTTCTGTATTAATTCCTCGTGGTTTTCAAGATCTCTACTTTTTTGTAATTCAGAAGGAACATTCATTATTTACTTCAAGTGGATAAAATTCTGTCCATGGTCATGTGATGATCACACAGGTGCACGGCTCGTTACAATTATGCTGGGTTCACATGACCTATTTTCAGACGTAATGGAGGTGTTTTACGCCTCGATTTACGTCTGAAAAACCGGCTCCAATACGTCGGCAAACATCTGCCCATTACTTTCAATGGGCTTTACGACGTACTGTGCCGACGACCTGTCATTTTACGCGTCGCTGTCAAAAGACAGCGCGTAAAATTACAGCCTCGTCAAAAGAAGTGCAGGACACTTCTTGGGACGTAATTGGAGCCGTTTTTCATTGACTCCAATGAAGAACAGCTCCAAATCACAGCCGTACTAGACGCCCCGCAAAACGCGAGTACGAGCAATTACGTCTGAAATTCTGGAGCTGTTTTCTCCTGAAAACAGCTCCGTAATTTCAGACGTAATTGCAGTTATCGCGTGCACATACCCTTACAGTATGTGTATCAGAGCTGTGTCTGCTAACGATCCCAGCACCTGTGTGTCCATCACATGACCATGGACAGGATTTTATACACTGGAAGTAACAATGAATGTTACTAGTGAATAACAACAAGCAGAGATCTTATAAATCGTAGTGCATTAATATAGAAAGTATAGTTTATAGTAAAATGTTATAACTTTTAATTATACAAAAAAATAACATTTATTTTCTGAAGCTGGACAACCCCTGAATGGGACTGAGCTATTTCTGAAATAAAGCTGCCATCTTCTTTAAATCTTATACAGCCCCTTTAAAGTAAAGGTTCATTTACATGGCCATATCTTTCCGTTAATATGTACTGTTTGCGTTTTTTTGCACTGTGGTAATGCACGGCAGCAGCAATACGAGCCATTGTATTGAACAAGATTTGTTAAAAACACACTCTCAACGCGGACGAAAACTGAGGTTTTAAGGGCATTCACTATCCTCAAAGGCAATAAGAATTGCTTAAAAAGGCGGTCACCACATTATAAGTGGCCTATCTTGTACATAATGTGATCGGCGCTGTAATATAGATTACAGCAGTGTTTTTTGACGGATATATGACCTATTTTAGCTTTATGCTAATGACTTTCTTAATGGACAACTGGGCGTGTTTTACTTTTTGACCAAGTGTATGACGCTGACCAATCAGCGTCATACACTTCTCTCCATTCATTTACACAGCACATAGTGTTCTTACTAGATCACTATGTGCAGCAACATCCACACACATTAACGTTACTGAAGTGTCCTGACAGTGAATAGGAATCACTAGCAACTAGGACGTGATGTCTTTGCTACAGTTTGTGTAATTTACAGCACAGCAAGCGTAATCTCACGAGATTACGCTGTAAATGACACACAAACGTTAGCGAAGTGTCAGGATTCTGAATAGACATCACGTCCTGCCTGCTAATGATGCCTATTCATTGTCAGGACACTTCAATAACGTTAATGTGTGTGTATGTGGCTGCACATAGTTATCTAGTAAGAACACTTGGTGCTGTGTAAATGAATAGAGAGAAGTGTATGACGCTGATTGGTCACTGATTGGTCAGCGTCATACACTTCTCTCCACAACGCCCACTTGGTCAAAAAGTAAAACATGCCCAGTTGTCCATTGAGAAACTCATTAACATAAAGCTAAAATAGGTCATAACTCCGTCACAAATGATTGTGTTTCTAAATAAAAAAACACTGCTGTAATCTACATTACAGCGCCGATCAGATCATGTACAAGATAGGCCACTTATAATGTGGTGACTGAGCCTCTTTAAGAATAGACTATGAAACCTTATTGTTCTATTAACATCTCACGCCCCATTTTACAGTATTTTGTAGATCAACTAACACAAATTCTGCTTCACTAGCTGCAAATGTTCATGGGTTGTTTATTTTTAGTATTTCACTCTTGATCTGCAATAATGTGATAACAGTGCCCCCTCCTGACAAAAATTAGTACAACACTCCTTTCTTCGCAACCTGTTGAGACTACCTAAATATATTGAAATTAATCAAATAATCTGAGGCTTAGTTTGCCCTGCAATAACGTTCCGTAAGGGATTTTTAAGAGGCAATACGTCTGTCTTATGTCTGGTGTGTAGTTGAATACACGCTACTATTACCTATAAACAGCCAGTCTGGAGGACAGCGCAGTATAAAGTACACAAATGTGACTAGATAGAAAGTGGAGTAAAACATCTGCTCCCACAAACATAACTATATCACACATCTACTGCTCGGAGAGAATTGTATTTGAATGTCAGCTGCTTTGTTGCACTTTTATAAGGCCCCTTTCACACGGTTTTCCCTGTACGTTTGACGTACGCGTCAGGAAAGCATCCGGCGCATTTTTTTTGGCCTCTGTCGGGCGGTACACATTGAGTATAGCTATGGGTTTCAGTTTGCATGATCATTGATTTTAATGGTGACAGATCCGGTGCAAATGGTTTCCGTTTGTCACCGTTGTGTAAGGGTTCAGTCGTTTTGACGGAATCAATACCGTAGTCGACTGCGCTATTCATTCCGTCATAATGACGGAACCTTTACACAACATAGACAAACGGAAACCATTTGCACCAAATCCGTCACCATTGAAATCGATGGTGATGCAAACGTAAACCTATGGTTTCAGTTTGAATTCCCCTACACGTAAAGCACTGACGGAAGCCACGAACAGAGCCCTGACACAGATGTGAACAAAGCCTTAGTAGCATCCAGTAAAAAAACGTGTGTGTTAAACATAAGTTTTTTTTTTTTTTAGCACTGTAGCTTATGGGTGACAGATTCCACAGTATGGAATACATCACAAGCATGCGTTTAACGTAAACGTCATACATTTTTCAATAGCTTTTCATGACATATATGTTAAACGGATACGTAAAACGAATGCCTAATAGTGGCATCCGCCACCCATAGACTGTAATGGTATCCGTTTAACATATACGACATGAACTCTCATGACTTTAGTTCATGGCGTATCCTTTTGATGGATACCATTACAGTTTTTGGTGACGGATGCCACTGTTCAGCATTCGTCAGTGTCTGTATATTTTGGAAAAGTTTTCAAACATAGACCATAAACGTAGTGTGAAAAGAGCCTACATTTCCAAGTTTATATATTGGGTCCCTTTAAGTGACGGGCATAATATTATACTAGATTCCATGTTTTATACAGCAGTCAAGTGCTAAAATGCTAGAAGTGCTTGCTGAACCATCCTCCACTATTAATATGCTGAAGCCCGTCAGTGACCATCTTCTTTCGGCATTGTTGTCTTGTATGGAAGGTTTACCTGCATATTTGTGATTCACTGAAACCATCACTTCTATGAAAATACTGTACAGTAGCCAGCCAGACCAGTCTTCTATTAACTAGCAATATACAGACTAGCAGCTGTATGTGGCTTATTGGTCATCTATACCAACTTTGTGTATTCTGAGGACTAAGGCATGTTCACACGAACATGTCCAATTTGCGTGCTCAAAAAACGGACCGTATTTCCTGCATTCATGTCCGTGTGCCATCAGTGTGCGTTGTATATGGCATCAGTGTGTGTTGTATATGGCATCAGTGTGTGTTGTATATGGCATCAGTGTGTGTTGTATATGGCATCAGTGTGTGTTGTTCACATCCGTAATTACCCTCTGCAAGCACTTTTTTTTTTTTTTAATTCTCTGCATTACTTTAGCAACTGATGCGTGAAACATGGACATCACACGGCTGTCGCCCATGTGCTGTCCGTGGTTTTCACGCACCCACAGACTTCAATGGGCAACAACGTCCGTAAATTGCAAAAAAATATAGGACATGAACTGAGTTTCACGCAACGGACACTCGCTGCGTGAAAACTCAGGCATGTCTGAATAGTCCCATTGAAATGCATGGGTCCGTGCGCTGTCAGTTATTTCAAAGGACAGCACATGGACAAGGAACAAGCTTGTCTGAATGAGCCCTAAAACTCTGTTCACATGGTGCGTGTTCAGTCTATATGCTGGTAAAATCTCCTGATGTGTGGGCCCGAGGTATGCCATCATATGTCATATAGGTGTACATGTCACTCATTGACTCCTACTTTATTAAAAAATAGGTATACGGTTTGCTTTTTATTTTCTGGGATCCCCTTGTATTAAAAAATAGTGGTCTAATTTGTGTTTTCAATACAGTGAAAAAATGTATGCGGACAAGGACACACAGTCGTATGCCAATAGGGCACTGTTTCGGCATATGTCAAAATATACTTCCAATATTTGTTTGTTTTTTAAAAGTGTGTTTGGTGCAACTTCCTCAATACATTTTATAAAAATTTCTTTTTACGTTTTAAGATACAGCTGCTTTGTATCCTGTATACAGAGCAGCTGTATCTTGCGCTGAGACCTGAATCCGTCAGGTCCACAGGACTGACAGGTTCAGCGACAGCGGGTCCTACGTGTCTCGAACACACATGATCGAGCTGCTATCGATCACATCGAAGTTCATAACTTAGACGTGATCGATAACAGGTGGATCCTGCATGTCCGAGACACGCAGGACCCGCTTTCGCTGAACCGGTCAGTCCCGTGGACCTGACGGATTCAGGTCTCAGCGCAAGATACAGCTGCTCTGTATACAGGATACAAAGCAGCTGTATCTTAAAAAGTACAAATATTTTTTAATAAAAAGCATTTAGGAAGTTGCACCAATCACACTGATGCACAATTTTATAAAAAATAACTATTTCAAGGATGTACATAGCCTTTAAAGTACATGGGGCTCCATAAATATTATACACAAACGAGACACTTTAAACAAATTCAGCGTGAAATAATAAACTCTTTTCAAGCAATGTCAAGTTTACAGCAGGCTACTTTATGAACTGTTCGATATTGACACAAAACTGCTACATATAGGACAATGAAATGATACAATAGCATGGACGGTTTCATGAAACAAGTAATGTCATAATGGGAAAACACGAGCACATGGAGACAGGAGGCCTCATACTAATAAGAAGAAAAAGAAACACAAGTAACGGCAAACATTGTTATCATTCCATTGCAGGCTTATTTCTACGACACGTATTGTACAGACGTCTATAGGTCGTCAGCTCGCCACTGAATGAACTGTAAACTTTGCCATTTTGTTACGGAGTGTAAAAGCCGGTAATTCAGTGGTCGAACCAATGGCAGACAACATCATGTATCCTTCAGCTCCAACCAGTTTACTCACCAAACCACACTACAAGGTCATGTTTTTTCTTATGATCTTTTTCTGTATAGATTGTGGACATGTCACGACCAACACAACACACATATGGATAATGGCAAACTCTCCAACATTTGTAAACCTTTTCCAGGGTAAGGCTTATGTATGACAATTCGGCCATGGTGAACTATGGAGGACCACATGAAGTACCTGGAGTCACGTTTTCAAAGTAAACATTATACTGAAAACCAAAGTCCATCCATTTTTTTAAATTATTCCAGTTTCAGTAAATTTATTGTATAAACTTAATAGTTATAAAAGGTTCCCATTGAATAACTAAGCAGAGATCATGAAAATCATGAGGAATTGATACAGAAAGTATATTGGAAAATTGTATAAATTATCATTATACCATGAACAACTTTTATTTGTTCAAACTGGAATACCCTTTTAATCTAAAATTGGTCCAAATGTTCTGTGCGGCCATAGATTTAAATGTTTAAATTCTGTCTGCCTGTAACCACAGCTAGGGGGAGGTAAAGAGCTTACTGAATACGCATTTATATATTGAACTCAATAACGCTTCTGTTCTTTTTCATAAGGTTTCCGTTGCTCTTTGACAGCTAGAATGTCAATTTGATTCTTTAGTTACAAAAAAGTTCCGTCGTGGCTCCTGTAAAAATGGAAGCTATAATGACAATGTGAACAACACCTAATAAAAACGAATGCAGTAAGATCTTAGGAAAGGTGACGTATTTGTTGTGCATTTTCACAAGCAGCCTCCGGACTGAAAATCTGCAAGGAGTACAGTACAATATAAGTGAATGGGGTTTTTAAAACTGTGGATTTGAGGGCCTGCTGTGGATTTTCAAAAGCAAAATCGGTAAAACCCGCTGCAAATACACAGCAAATTTTTTCTGTAATTTGAACTAACCCTTAAGCTCCTCCTAGTGGCAGCTGCAGGTAGACAGAAGTTGATAATTTAACTCTAGGGCTGTGTGTAGCAGGGGATTTGGATCTCTGAATCAGAAAAACAGACCTCCAACCACTATAAGGGTAAGTTAACACAGGGCAGATACACTGCGTAAAGGTACACCGGGAATTCCGTCCGTCAAAATCCACACCAAATTGTGGTGCAGTTTTACAGCCGGAATGTCCACTGCGGAAAAAAGAAAAACAAAACAAACAAAAAAAAGTGCATATTTACCCTCTGACGTCCTGCAACATGGCCTCCTGGGATGACGTTTGCCTGTTACTGGCTGCAGCGGTCACATGGGATGAAACGTCATCCCAGGAAGCCGGCCTGGACGAAGAAGCACAGAATTCTGGGTAACTATAAGAGTTGTGATTTTTGCGGCAGAATCGCAGCCTCTCTGCCACAGAAATAGCAACATCTGCTATTTGTTGTGGATTTTACCGCCCCATTGAATTCCATGGGGAAAACCCGCAACAAAAAGGCAGCGATCACGCAAATAAAATTTAAATGCCGCGGATTAAAAAACTGCACAGCAGGTCAATTTCTGAGCGCTTTTCCACTTATTTATGCAGCATGTGGATGAGATTTCAACAAATCCCATCCATTCTGCTGCTACGATATTACGCTGCGGATTTTCCACAGCTAAATACGTATTTACGCTACGTGTGAATCCAGCCTTAGGTAATTTTCCCAAGATGAACCTAAAAATACAATTTTAAACCACATCACCATCACAAAATTCAATTGCCATTTTTGATATGGCAATCGTAAAAAAAAATAAACCACGACTGTCTACAGGACTGCTTTCTGCTGAAAAAAATCAGAGTACCAAACGTAGAAAAACATAGATGCAATTGCACTAAAAACACAGCATACAGGCAGACATTTTAATTACAGGCAATAAATGGCTGGTAAAGCACCGAACAACTGTCCTGTTTTGTAGCCTTAAACTGGTTAAACCTCAAGGAGATATATAGGTGGTGTGTAGGCTCTCACTGGCATCATGGCTTTTGTTATAAAGGATCCTTCTGACTTATAATGTGCCCTTCAGGTTTACATTTTTTTGCCCGTTAAATCGCGCTACTCTGGAGCAATGGAAACCTGATGTAAAACAGCAATGATGCAAATGTGAACAGAGCTTCACCGTGAGGACACCGGTCTTGCAGTTGCATAGGTCCGTTTCCCTGTGATGGTCCAGAATGGTAGTCATGTTTTCTAACTGCACGTGGCTAGGAGGGGGGGGGGGGAGGGATCACCGCTCTCCTAGACCCGGCCTGGACCTTTAGGGTATGTGCACACACACTAATTACGTCCGTAATTGACGGACATATTTCGGCCGCAAGTCCCGGACCGAACACAGTGCAAGGAGCCGGGCTCCTAGCATCATAGTTATGTACGATGCTAGGAGTCCCTGCCTCGCTGCAGGACAACTGTCCCGTACTGTAAACATGATTATACTACGGGACAGTTGTCCTGCAGCGAGGCAGGGACTCCTAGCATCGTACATAACTATGATGCTAGGAGCCCGGCTCCTTGCACTGTGTTCGGTCCGGGACTTGCGGCCGAAATACGTCCGTCAATTACGGACGTAATTAGTGTGTGTGCACATACCCTTAAATGCGTTCCCATGCCACACAACATAATGATCTTGAATTTCAGGACCACTAAAAACTGGATTTTTTTTTTTTCAATTATCATATTTATAATGCTTACATTGTGATCGAGGAATGCTTCAGTATGTAGCGTGGCTGCCAGATTCTAGTGTATTTCTGTCCGACATTGATTTAGCTCTGTCAGTAACGCAGAACATGATAGAGCAAATGGGTGTATAATACATTCTTGGCCTAACTCCGCTCAAAACTTGAAAAGTCTGTGTGTCTGTGTGTGTGTGTGTGTGTGTGTGTGTGTGTGTGTGTTTGGTTGTGGCCACAAAGAACCATTATTATGTTGTCAGAAAAAGAATATGCTTTTCCCTTCTGTTTCACAAACATACCTAATGACAAATACCCAGCAAACATCTCCCCATACCTCACCTTCCTGCACACCTGAGAAATAAAGACAAGTTTAGGGTATTGGTATAAACTGCAGACACATCTGAATTTTCAGGTCTGGAATGGAGCCAAGCTTTTTGAAACACAAGAAAGAGCAGTTAACGTAACGCAATACAACCTCTGCCTTACATAGAAGGATGGCCGCCTTTTCACTCATCACTGGACCTAGCTGGACTGTGGAACAAATCTGCATGGCAGACACATGCTCAGTTGGCAGCTTACATGTGGTCTGTTCTGTCAACATAAACCGGGTAGGAGCTTAATGTTGACTTTTATTTGCACAGTTACTGAACCAAGATGAATGTCTCCTGTTATTGATGTTACAATGAATTAATAGACGACTCTAAGACAACCGTTGATGACATGCGTCATAATAACCGGTACTGTTCAGGGGCGAAAACATTTCTTTCTTCACAAAGTTGACAAATTTTGAAAGTGGACACAGAGGCCTGCTTGAGCGTCTCTCGTGTTCTCTACAAAAAGAAGTCTGGAAAGTGACATCCTCCCCATTGTATAAAATTCGGACGTAGTGTTCCTTTTGTTTCTCAGTGTTTTGCCATAGTTCAAATACTAAGCGTGCAGCAAATCGAGGGAATCTAGCCTCTGTGAGACCGATGGCACTGAGGACAGGTGACAGAGTCACGTCATGGGCAGAGTATAGGGCAAACACTTCGCCATTTTTACCTTCTGATATACGCTGCATTCGGCTGACAGTCTGGTTTAACAGCGGGTAAGTTGCCAATAGTGCATACTTATAATACAGCTGCTTCTCATGTCTCTCCCGCTCATCCTCAATTTGATGTGCCTTAATGACCTTAAAGTGCTCAATGTCTATACAGCCATTCTTGGTGCATGGGAAAGTGACATTGTGGCAAAAATGGCATAGCATTGAGTCAATGGGATTGGAGGCTCTTAGTAGCCGAGTAGGGACCCCAACCACTTTGGCCATATTAATATAAGTCTTTTCTAGCAGGGCGTTTTTAATCCTATAGCCATACTGGCGACGCTGCTCTTCTTCAAGGTAGTGGTTTCTCATAGGACAGTCACAGAGACTGGAGCAGAATATACTGCTCCACTGGTGTTTAAGGTTTATCTTCTTCCAGTCAAAGCCAGGCAGGAAGCTGTAAAGTAAGGCCAGCCCACTTTGCAGCGTCCTGCTTTTTCCAGTGGATTCAATGTAAAGCTGCTTTGCTGTCCAGTCATTTGATAGCAGTCTATGTTTCTTCAAGTAGTTTTCCCTTAGAGTTTGTCCATTATGCAAATGCTGCACAACACCTGCATTGCAAAAGTAAAATATTAGGGATTATTGCAAACATTAAAGTCATTAGTATTTTGTGGAATAGGTTGGAGGCAGAGTACATTTATGTCACCTTCCCCTCCCCCTGTCGTCAGGGATTGGCATTTCTAGGTGGCTCTTTGGAGAGCAGTGAGGAGGTGCAAAGGGCAGAGTGTGTGGCAGCATAATCTCCATTTGAATATGCCAGTGATTGGTGTGGTCCCATCTGTTACTATAGGTTGTATTGGATGGAAAATTGTTACTTGTATGGTAAGCTTTAGATACTGATTTATAAAATGTAATTACCATAATTAGTAAATGTTTTCCTCACTCCAGCTAAAGACACGGGCCAATGATCGGCACACGAGCGCTTGTACGAACGCTCGTTACCGATCATTGCCCTGTGTAAACGAGTAAGCGCTTTATGTTGCCTAAAAAACAGTCGCTTGTCGGCAGCACATCTCGCTGTGTAATCAGGGGATGTACTGCCTATAAGCTGCATATTTGTTGGGGCGGTCGATCGCATTGACGATCGCTCGTTCCCATACATTTTGATCATTATTCCATGTAAATGTAGCAAACGTGTGCTGATCTACGTGCTGTATTGTAGATCGGCGCTGGTTTACCAGGTAGAATATCTGCCCATACAAAAGGGCCCCTAAGGCCCTTTTACACCGGCCGACGATCAACAAGACATCATTGATCGGTGCTCGCTTGCTCCTGTCACACGGAGCTATGGATGGGGACGAGCGGTCGTTACTCCGATCACTCGTCCCCATCCATTATCATGTCGGCAGCGCGTTTCCCTGAGGGATGCGCTGCCGACAACGATAATCTTTTACTCTTTTTAAATGATACAATCAGCAAATGATCGCGATTTTGCGCGTTCATCTGCTGATCGCTGCCCTTTTTACACAGGGCAATTATCGTCAACGAGCATTCTATGAACGCTCGTCTGCCGGATAATCGTCCTGTGTAAAACCCCCTTTAGACTGGTTTTAAACAGCTGATAAAACACGACAAATGTTTCAGTATCAGATCATTAATTACCTTATACTAAATAATAAATGGAAACTTTCCCTGCATTTTTTAATGCAACCAGATAATACAGATAAGAAAGTCTACCTGTTTGGGTTAATTCTCCCATCTCACACACTGAATGGCTGGGAAAACGTGGCAGGCTGCTCAATGTACCATCCATCTGAGCTTCCGATCCTTTTGTCATGTGACTAATAAAATCTGCCAAGTTTGGATGGGATGGGTTCCTATAGGATGTAATGAAAACAATAAGCAACAGTGAAAAGTTTGGAATGTCACTTTAGTGAATGGAGACAAACCTTATGACCATGCTCTACTATAGAAGACATTTGAATGCTATGTAGTAGAACATGTAATCTGAATATTTAATAATCATAGAATTGGAAAAACACGAGAACTGAAGGTCATTCGTTTATAGTGAATATAGAATAGTGATGTTTTATATCTGTTCCAGTCACAGTTGTCATGAGGTTGTCCCATGACAACACATTTTTCTACTTTTATGACCGGTCAATTAAAATGGCTGAATATGATAAAACGGGAGCCTGACCTGTGGTTGTCGTGGAACAAACCTTTTGAGTTCAATGATAAAAACATTTTATAATGCTCAGTATCATTTTGTAACAGCTTGCGAGTACAATGTGAATAATAACGCTGTAGTATTAGGCCTTGTTCCCACAGTACAGTTTTAGTGAAGTTGTAGCATACGTTTTATATAGAATTCTCGTCCCTTTGATGTCCAATCCTTCTTTTAGCTTAATGGGGTATTCCCAAGTTACATTTATGGCATATCCACAGGATATGCTATAAATGTCTGATAGATGTGGGTCACAGCTCTGGGACACACGCAGCTCCTTCCATCAATTCCTATGGGAGTAATAGAGACAGCCGAGCCTGCGTTCTGGAGAGGTGTGCGGGTCCCAGCTCATCTATTAAACATTTATGGCATATTTACAGGATATGCCATAATTGTCTAAGTTTGGAATACCCCATTTAACCCTTAGACGTCCACAAAATGTATATTTATGTAGCAGTTGCTGGTGCCCCATGCAGCTGGACCGAAAATTTACGTGGTCCACTTGGATGGCTGTATAGTGCTTTCCCATTAAAGAGATCAGACTGACAAATCGTTAGCCCGAGCCTCCTGAAGTTCAGGGAGCTGAAATGACTAGCTCCAAGTCACATGCTTAACACAGCGCCAAAGTGAGTCCAGTGATCTACAACGGGACCCGAATGAAGGAATCTTCCTCCCTGTATTCGGGCCGTTTCCATGAAAACTTGTGACGTCGCACTCGACCTGTCACGGGCCTCGACCTGTAACACAGGTGCCCTCTTACCATTTCTCTGTATGCAGATCACTAATAATAGTGATCTAATGGCCAGCAGGCGTCAGCTCACTATTATCTGTAATCTGCATACAGAGGAATGCTGGAAATACACACATTATGTTATCCTAGCTTTACCTAGACACCGGAATAAAAAACTATAATAAAACAAATAAAATAAAAACTCTAACACCTCCCCAAACCCACCCGCACTGCCAAGGACTATTTTCTGTGACACGGGCGCATATAATAATGCGTCCATATAGCAAAATCTCAGCTATATCAAATCCACAGAAATAATTACCCCGTCACTACTTTTTGTCTTCTAGCCCCGCCCTATGTACTTTATACATACAATAAAAAATTCTGTACACAGGTGCTTTGCGCCCATTTACAAATCCCACATACATCCTAAAGGCAAGTGGTGGGCTGGAAAACAGGGGGCCTTTGTTCTTTGGCATTATAACGGTGATGCAGGTGGGTAAAGGGCACATATTTGATATCGTTAAACATATGAGAGAGGGGAATATTTTGTGACATAAATTTGTCAGGGGTAAACTAATTATGTTCAATTACAAAAGGATAAAATGTAAAGTAAATTAGCATTTTTTCCCCTATTTCTCCCATTTTCCCCCTATATAAAACTTAAAAATTAAAAAGACACCGATTCTGTCCTGGCACAACATTAAAGCCCAATCTGAACCCCCCCCCCCCCCCAAAAAAAAAGAGGATTTCATTTTTATCAAAGTACTTAAGAATAATATTAATAATAATAATAATAATAATAATAATAATAATAATATCACCCTTAGAATGTGGCATTTCAAAAGGCGAAACTTTGCTACTGCATCAACACTACATTGAACACTGCTGTATGTTTGTTACCATGCATGTAACACAATATAAAATATTGTGATATGTCATCCTTAATTCATATATATTATTTTTCATGCTACGTGAATGATTCATATGCGCCATCTAGGATATATTTAAGGATGTATTCCTTAAAGGGTAACTAAACATTCAACAAACTTCTGACATGTTATAGTGACATGTCAGAAGTTTTGATTGGTGGGGGTCCAAGCACTGAGACCCCCACCAATCGCTAAAACTAAAAAGTGCTCGTCTGAGCCGCTTATTTTCTGTTCGGCTTTTTGCGGAGATCAATGTAGCGGTGTACGGGCTCAATAGAAAGTCTATGAGCCCATACTCCACTAAATCGGCTTTCCGGAAAAAGACAAACTAAGCGGCTCAGCACTCACACGAGCGCTTCTGCTGCTTCGTTTTAGTGATTGGTGGGGGTCTCAGTGCTTGGACCCCACCAATCAAAACTTCTGACATGTCACTATAACATGTCTGAAGTTTGTTGAACGTTTAGTTACCTTTTAAGAAATAATAAAGGCAAGCACACCTAATTTAAAGAACATGTACCGTACCTATCAGGCTCCAGGACACAGTCAATATCAGGTCTCTTGGTTTTGGGAATAGAATAGAGTGGATACCTATCTCCATGACGGATCATCACTTGGACGGATAGCAGTTTGAGGTTATGAGGTGCGTGGCCTAAAAATCACACATAATTAAATATCACATACATAATAAACATATAGATATATTTTTATTCCCCCGTTATATGTTATGACAGACAATGCAGTGCTACTACATAAAAAGTCTACTAGTGAAGGAAATTCTGAGCAGCAGTGCTGTATACAGATAAGCCTATCTTAATGGACGTTACTGCAACTATGATCATCCTGTGACGTGTTGGAGGGGGGCATTGATCCTGTAAGATGTCAGATAATGGTCAGCCAACCACCGGATTATGTTCTTCAACTTCACCATGCACATTTGGCTTGTCAGATTATGTTATTTCAATAGGGTGAGTGACAGAGAATTCTGGCACCATCTACCACGAGTAAAGGTCAAACATATGTCTCATGGGACTATACAGTCTATGGGTTAAGTCGCCAGCAAGTGCGGTTACATTTATTCGACTCCCCAGTAATGATAGAAACTCCAAATATCAGATAAAGCACAAGAGAAAGAAAGAGTCAGAAACTATCAATAAATATAAATGCCAATTGGCATAGAAAAATATATATTTTATTGGACAATACAAGTAACACGATTAAAAAAAAGACTACAAATCAAAAAAAGAGACTGTATATCTCCAAAAGTATGGGAGAGGAACATGGGTTATAAAGGTAAAACAATACAAACAGCAGTTAGTATATATCTGTAGTTGTTAGTTTGTAGCAGTGGTTCTAAACAATTTGCAAACGATAGATACAGAAAAAGCAAAGGTTAATTATAACCATACACAATAACGGTACATATCAGCAAAAAGCGATTGGTCTAGTAACAGGCATGAAAAAGATAAGGAACCTAATAGTTAGGCATAGAGAAACTCAGTACGACCAAACCTGCTGTCTAAATAGACATAAGTGTTTAACAACTAAACCTATCGCAAGTTTAAAATAGTAAATGTATCAATCAATGATCGTATGTTTAAAGTTTGCAAAGGAAGCACCGCTAGTACTGACCCATATCGTTCCAGGAATATGGTGACTCCCAGAAGTGGAGAGACCCCAACGCGCGTTTCGCGTGGATGGCTTTTTCAAGGGGTATGTTCCTAATCATTTAGATTACACCTCTTATGCTGTAAGTCACAAGGTCAGCTGAGCTCATCAGCCAATAGAGGAGTGACTTCCGCCGTGCGCGTCCAAAGAAAAGGCATCGCGATACTTAAACCCCGGGCCGTCAAGACACGACCACGCATGCGCGGCTCCGGAAACCGCGCACGCGCAGACGCGTACAATGAACAATCCAGGCAAGTCCCGGCGATGACAGAACTGACACACACGGATGAAGAACAGAAT
Organism: Rhinoderma darwinii; assembly: GCF_050947455.1. Taxonomy (NCBI): domain Eukaryota; kingdom Metazoa; phylum Chordata; class Amphibia; order Anura; family Rhinodermatidae; genus Rhinoderma; species Rhinoderma darwinii. The sequence continues at coordinate 100,034,055 of NC_134690.1, forward strand.
AAGGTAGGGAAAAAGGGACTCAATCTAGCACTAAAAAGATAATTAGGCCACTCTAAGTGCCGTTTATCTTATACGCGGACAAGTTTAATGGGACTGTCACACTAACTCAAATATCGTAAAAAATCCATCAAATGAATAGATCATTCAGACATACGAGAAGCAGATATCATAATTAAGTCAATCCATGTCACGATAATATAATCTGATTATATTATCGTGACATGGATTGACTTAATTATGATATCTGCTTCTCGTATGTCTGAATGATCTATTCATTTGATGGATTTTTTACGATATTTGAGTTAGTGTGACAGTCCCATTAAACTTGTCCGCGTATAAGATAAACGGCACTTAGAGTGGCCTAATTATCTTTTTAGTGCTAGATTGAGTCCCTTTTTCCCTACCTTATTCTGTTCTTCATCCGTGTGTGTCAGTTCTGTCATCGCCGGGACTTGCCTGGATTGTTCATTGTACGCGTCTGCGCGTGCGCGGTTTCCGGAGCCGCGCATGCGTGGTCGTGTCTTGACGGCCCGGGGTTTAAGTATCGCGATGCCTTTTCTTTGGACGCGCACGGCGGAAGTCACTCCTCTATTGGCTGATGAGCTCAGCTGACCTTGTGACTTACAGCATAAGAGGTGTAATCTAAATGATTAGGAACATACCCCTTGAAAAAGCCATCCACGCGAAACGCGCGTTGGGGTCTCTCCACTTCTGGGAGTCACCATATTCCTGGAACGATATGGGTCAGTACTAGCGGTGCTTCCTTTGCAAACTTTAAACATACGATCATTGATTGATACATTTACTATTTTAAACTTGCGATAGGTTTAGTTGTTAAACACTTATGTCTATTTAGACAGCAGGTTTGGTCGTACTGAGTTTCTCTATGCCTAACTATTAGGTTCCTTATCTTTTTCATGCCTGTTACTAGACCAATCGCTTTTTGCTGATATGTACCGTTATTGTGTATGGTTATAATTAACCTTTGCTTTTTCTGTATCTATCGTTTGCAAATTGTTTAGAACCACTGCTACAAACTAACAACTACTGACATAAACTGCTGTTTGTATTGTTTTACCTTTATAACCCATGTTCCTCTCCCATACTTTTGGAGATATACAGTCTCTTTTTTTGATTTGTAGTCTTTTTTTTAATCGTGTTACTTGTATTGTCCAATAAAATATATATTTTTCTATGCCAATTGGCATTTATATTTATTGATAGTTTCTGACTCTTTCTTTCTCTTGTGCTTTACACGAGTAAAGGGTAAATACAAAATTGGCTTAGTTACAATTAAAAAAAAAAAAAAAAAGTATTCGATCCTTGTTCTCCCCATGGGGAGACAACACGGGGCTGTCTCTAAACACATTAAATTGACATCAGAACACAATGTAATTGGTAAGGTTTGACAACAAAATCTACGTAGGCATAAAAAGTGTCTAAAACACAAATTCAGGTGCATTTTGCTTAGTACATTTCCCAAAATATACTAGGACATGGAAATGATGCCATAAAGGAACCCGAGCACCACAATGGATGAGAAGTTTCATAGTAGCTGTATAATATTACCTTCCATACTGCGCTCTGCTACTCCAGGAGTATTGCAGTACAGGTTGGCTTCATACAGTGGATCAGGTGCAGAAGGCTCTGTCAGCAGGTCGGGCATGATTCTTTTACGATTTTTAGCAGCAAGAGCTTCTTCCCTCTGTGGAACGGCGGGTATCAGCCGAGCTGGAAACCCTGTGAGTAATTAATTAATGCAGATTTTTGATATGAAGCAAACATCCCCAATAACATAAACAAGTTACCAGCATACAATGGGTTACTGCAGAAAATCAAATGACTTGTCCCTTTAAGTATCCTTACTTCAAAAATGCATCCTAAGTATTGGGACTGATGTATGGTCTGTTCACACCCTGAATGGCGTATACTTCCTTGCTGCTGCAGATTGTTCACGCTGCTCTGAATATTTTAGGGGAGAACATTTGGAATACACATAAAAGTTGGGGGACAACCAATAAGGTCACTATTACAGCTAACACACCTCTTTCCCAGGCTCTGGAGTGGGAATTTTGACTAGTTATGTAGTGATACACAGGATATGTGTCACTATAGAATTAAGATTTTCCAACAAGGGGCCATTCACACATTGCGGTTGAAGTGCGTTTTTTTTTCTAATGGAAAATGTTCCTTACAACATCATTGGGCAGCAGATCACAGAGCGGTTTATTGGTTTCAGCGATGATGAAGTGACGTTTCTTATAATAAATGCAATGTATCAGAAGAACGCTCTTGGCAAATCATAAATTAAACATACACACAACAAAGCAAATCAGACCAGGCGCTTCCTGCAGTGCTTCACAGGCCTTCTCCCATACCCAGAGCATACACATTACATATAGCATTATATCTTTTTGTAATACACTATTCGGGTCAAAAGTATTGGGACACCTACACATTACACCTACAGGAGCTTTTAGGACATCCCAATCTAAATTCATAGACATTAATATGAAGTTGGCCTCCCCTTTGCAGCTAAAACATCTTCCACTCACCTGTGAAGGCTTTCTACAATATTTTGGAGTGTATCTGTGGGAATTTTTGCCCATTCATCCAGGAGAGCATTTGTAAGGTCAGACATTGATGTTGGAGGAGAGGGCCTGGCTCACAATCTCTGTTCTAGTTCATTCTAAAGGTGTTGGATGGGGTTGAGGTCAGGACTCTATGTGGGCCACTCTTAGTGTTCCACACCAATCTCACCTAACCATGCCTTTATAGACCTTGCTTTGTGCACTGGGGCAAAGTCATGCTGGAACATGTAAGGGCCTTCCACAAAGTTGGAAACATACAAATGTCCAAAATGTCTTGGTATACTGCAGTATTAAAGGGGTTTTCCAGCTTCTGACAACTGATGACCTATCCACCGGATAGGTCATCAGTACATGATCTGTGGTCATGTACTGACCAGATCAACTGGTCTGGTGCCTCCATGCACCGGAAGTACAAGCCGGAAGCAGATAGCTCCGGACCACGGAATAGCGGCCGAGCTGCAGTGACAGAAGGTGGACAACCCCTTTAAGATTTTCCTTCAATGGAACGAACAACCCCATAGCATTATCCCTCCTCCACCAAACTTTACAGTTGGCACAATGCAGTCAGGCAGGCAACATTCTCCTGGCATTCACAAAACCCAAATTCGTCCATCAGACTGTCAAATAAGCGTGATATGTCACTCCACAGAACATGTTTCAGTCCAGTGGTGGCGTGCTTTACACCAGTCCATCCAACGCCTGGCATTGTGCTTGGTTCAAATTTTGAGGCAGATTTTGCTCTGCCTGGATGCCGATTTTCACTGTGTTTTTCGCCCGCAGCCATTCAGCGCCGCCGGCAAAAAATGCAGCGAAATACGCTTTCTCTGCCTCCTATTGATGTCAATGGGAGGTCAGAGACGTAAACGCCCAAAGATGGGGCATGTCGCTTCTTTTTGGAGGCATTTTCGGCCGTTTTTTGGCGCGTTTTCCACGTAAAAAAACTCTGTGTGAACTGACCCCAACGCTGCCTGGCGTCAGTACATTGTATGAGGCGCATCATTCTGAGGGACCTGGAGAAGCGATGGGGTGATGTTTTTTTTTTTATATTTAAATTTTGGGTGGGAGCAAGGCAGGGGCCCAGAATGGGTCTCTACCTTGCTACAGCCTATTGAATGAAATCTACACCAGCTAGGAGCTAGCATAGATTTCAATTATAATTTACGCCAGTTTTCTAGAGTAAATTATAATAAAATTGTCAGGTCGCTGATGCACTGCCCCTTTTCCACAAAAGTAGCGAAGGTGGCGCAAAAAGGTAATGTACATGGGGCCTAAGCATTTGATGAGTGCATATCTTCAACTTTTGTACATGGGAAAGAGGGACCTATGTATTTGGTAAGCTGCGCATTACTCATCCCACGTTTCATGTGCCATAGTGCCTTCAGCCACCTCATCGCCATAAGATAACCAATCACATTGCACCATTAGAGTGCCAATCCCAGTGCCGCCTCACCAAAGTTAGCCTGTAACAGTGTCCTGGAACCGAGGCAGTGTGGAAGAGGCACGAGGATGTACATGACAGGAGTATATAGTCTGGGGGAACAGATACCCCCTATACTTGGGATTTGCACCATCAAGGTACATTTGAGAAAATGTGGTGTAGATGATGTCTAGATGCAAAGTAATATGGTGTTCAAATATGAATCTATACTTCAATCTGTCGGTATCTGGGAGACTATATATAGTCTGTAATATTTAGGTGTATACACATTTTTCTACAAGCTGTCCTTGAAATACATTAAAAAGACAGTTCCCAGTTGCTCTGTACGTTTGTACTGTAATTTTCAGGGTGTGGAGAGCGCAGAATTATAAGTCTACTTTTCCTGCGGTATGATCTCCAATTTCTCTGGCCTCAAAGAGCCGTTCTTCTATTGCACCCTGGTGTGTACAGGGTTCACCACAATATACCGAGATAGCTTGGAAACAAAATGTGTTTTCTTTAATTACTATCATTAAATCATAGTCTGTTCGGTTACTGCAAACACAGAAAACAAAATGTACCAGGTCCATGCTGTACGTTACCTGGGAGAACATGGGGTTGTGTCTTAAGCTGCATACTGACAGGTAGCCATCTGGAGACTAGAGATAAAAGTGACAAAGAACAATGGTCACAATGTGAACAAAACAACACAAATGCTTAGGTGAAGGAACGTCATAATAAAGTCAAGCAGCTCATAAATGATTAAATATCTTCGATTTCAGCCTCTAGACCCCTGGTGATTAGCCGTTTGCGGGGGGGGGGGGGGGGGGGGCACTTGAAAAGGGGTGTGGTCTTTGCTGAACAGCCCCTTTAGGGTCAGTTCACACTGAGTTTTTTGCAGGCAGAAAATTCTGCCTGGAAAAATCAGCGCCGGTGTTTTTGAAGTGGTTTTGTACCACTTGTGTTTTTTAGGCAAATTTTACCTATTTCTTCAACAGGCAAGGGAAAACCGTGAGCGGTTTTTGGCAAAAATCGCTGTGGCCGTTCGCGGCAGTATTTTCCATCTCCCATTGATTTCAATGGGGTTTTTGAGGCGGAAAACTACTCCAGAAAGGTCATGTCGATTTGTTATACCGCGAGCGGACAAATAACTCTCAGAAAAAAACAAAAAACGCCTCTGACTCCCATTGAAATCAATGGAAGGAGATTTGGGATATTTTATGACGCTGATTCCGACGCGGTTTCCGCGTCAAAATCAGCGCCAAATAACTCAGTGTGAACAGGGCCTAAAAATGTTACACATGTGGATACAAGCTGGAAGACCTTATTTACCATGGATACGGATACATTTCTGTGAAACCAAAGTTTGGCCAATTACAAAGTAGTAAAGATTGCTTTTAAATTAGTGTCGAAACCCTTAGGGTATGTTCACACAGCTTATTTTCAAACGTTTTTTGGGCCGTAAATGCCCAGAAAAACTGATAACAATACGAAGGCTAAACGCCTCCAAAAGTCTGTCCATTGATTTCAATGGGAAAAACGGCGGTTCGATCCTACAGGGCACTTCTTTATACGGCCGGTTGAAAAAAGGCCCGTAAAAAACGCCTCGTAAAAAGAAGTGCATGTCACTCCTTGAGCGGTTTTTCATTGGGTCAATAGAAAAACAGCTCCAAAAATGGCCATAAAAATGCATCAAAAACGGATGAAAATCAGAGGCGTATTCCCTTGAAAACAGCTCTATTTTACAGCCGTTTTTCGTTTGCCGTGTGAACATACCCCTAATAGACATGCTAAAAAAAATTAAAAAAATTAGGTCACACGTGAATGTGGTTTCATAACACCTTGTGAGCTGGCATTGTCCTGTAATTTGTTGTGGATATACGTGTGGATTCCGAAAATTTGCTACAAATATACCAATTGTAAACGTGGCCCTATGTGTCATATGACCTATATGTGAACCAAAAGCATCTTTTCTAAATGTTTTTCAAAAGTAAAAAAAAAATTCAGATTTTCAGATAAATCTGCTGCTAACAAAATTGTGTTTATGTATTTTTTAATTTTTTGTTATTACAAAGGGGAGCAAAAAGCCGAACTATAAGGATATGTTCACACAGAGTTTTTTGCAGGTGGAATTTCTGCCTCAAAATTCAGTTTGGAAGTTTGAGGTAGATTTTCCTCTCCCTGCACTCCGATTTTCGTGGCCATTGAGCGCCGCGAAATACGCTTTCTCTGTATCCCATTGATGTCAATGGGAAGTCAGAGGCATAAATGCTCGAAGACAGGGCATGTCCCTTCTTTCACCCGCGAGCCGGTTTTACCGCTCACGGGAAAAAGACGCCTCCGCCTCCCAGTGAAATCAATGGGAGGCATTTTTGGGCCGTTTTTTGACGAGTTTTGCAGCGCAGTTTCCGTGTCAAAAAACTCAGTGTGAACACAGCCTAACAGACAAAAAAACATACACACAAAAGTAAAAGCCAAATCTGTGATAAGGTTATTACAACTGACCTTTATGCGAGTATTACACAAAATAAAATGTATTACGCACAAAAGTGACGGGACTTAGAAGAAGAATAATAAGACATTTTAGTAATTAATGGCAACAATATTCAGATCACATCTCCATTCATCTAGGGCACCTAAGAGTTCTCACTATATTTATGTCAATAAAATGCCATCTATAAGTACACTAAAGGGTGTTTTATAGAATTATGCCAATTATGCCAGTGCCTTGTTCTCTAGCCTGGAAAACCTTAAGTTGCCAATGTATTATAAACGTTGTGGTGGGATAGATTATAATTCAGCTGCATGTATTTGCTTCATCCACATAAACTCAGTAGTTCACTACATTCTCACACAAGAAAAACTTTTTGGAGACGTCTCAATTGGTGACATGCATAAAATATATAAATAAATATATATACATAAAGTGCAAAACGTATAAGCTCTTTTAAATAGCCCATAATTGACATACTCCTTAGAGGGTGCGAGACATTTTCTCAGAAAAGAAAAAAAAAAACATCTTAAAAAGACATTTTAAACAATTACCTCTGAAATAGATTAGTATATTAGGAGTAGTGGTATGGCAGTGACGGCATGTCCACCATTAGATACTCTCAGCCTTATAGACGTATAAAGATATAGCACAAAGAAATATTCTTCATTATCAAAAAACGTTCATAAGAAGTCAATAAATACATGTATACAAATATCAAATGATGAAGTTACCAATAATAGGACAGGGCACGCACCTACTAGGAGCAGAATTGGGAGCATGCTGCTGCTCATGTTGTAGCCTTCCAGTGGTCCAGTAAACGGCAGTGATTTACTCAAACACGGCGTATATTTTTACTGTTTGGCGAGCACCTCCTAAAGGGGGACAGGACGGCCTTTCACAGGGCTGCATACCTAACCGTTGATTCAGTTCGTTACTCGGGGCAGGGAAAATGACAGGCTTGGACCACAGAAAGAAAGGCGGTCTTGTTCTAAAAGGAACTGACATTAACTTAAATATTTGCAAGTGAGGTTTTGTGGTCTTAGTTGTTAACGTGTTCAGTCCTGGCAGAACGCTCTTCAGGTCTTCCAGAACATTTAGACTTGTATACGAAATGGGAATCCTGCAAATTTTTATATTAAAGTGGTAGACACAATATACACAATAAGCTGGAGGTGCTGGAACGCTGTTATACTAGCCAAAACGTTTGTGTTCAAACTCAAGTTTATCTTTAGGCTATGCCGAATGTTACGCAGTGGCCCGAGTAGGTTTGGGCCGCTGTTTTCCGGGAGATAACGTATGATCTCTGCGCTCTTGAAGAAATCCAGCATTGCCACTCTCATAGAACAAGTGCGAGTAGCAAATACAGGTTACTAGCATTTCCAATCTTGACAGTCAGGGACAGGAGGATAGTGTTTAGGAAACGGCACCAGATCGTTGATCCCCAAGTACTGTTTTTCCCTGTTTTTTTTATTGTATTGCTGCAGATTTGGAGGTGGGATGGTGCGGGGGGGGGGGGGGGGGGGGGGGCTGGGGGGCTAGGCAATGACAATGCTGGAGTGTGACTTTAAAAAAGGTTACAATATGTTGCATATTTCCCAGTTTGCAAATTATATTGGCTTGTATTCAAACCCACGTAGAAGGAGGGGCTAGTTACTTTCACCTTCGTGCTTGACAGTTAAACTTCACTTTCCAGCCTTAATGGTGAGAGAACTAACCTTGTACCCTTATAGGCTATAAATTAGGGTGGGTGAAGGCTCTGGCCTGACACATTCGTGATGGATAAATAAACATACAGTAGCAGATACAAAATTATGCATCACAGTCTACAGGTATAGGCTCAATCAGGCATGTCTCTGCATAGTGATGGAAAGGAGAGGGTTCTCCCATTGTAACTGACAGACAGGCAGAACTGTGAGGGATATAGATGACCCTCTGGCTGTTACTACAATATGCTGCCCTCATAAAGTCATTGAAGGTACCCTTTAAACCTCATTTGCCACTCTTCTGCCCAAACCTTTCAAGATCAATTTGTAACATAATACTGCCCTCCTAAAGCCTACTTAACTTTTCAAGTGAGGTTTCAGAATAAGCGGTCGTATGTGTGTACATGAGGAATAACACTATTTCTGGCCATTATATGACTTGCATTCTGCATTTTTTCACAGTTTTCACCTCCGCAGGCTCTCTCTAATTCTCTGTTTTCTATAAGCTAGTGGGTGGAGCCTAACTGCTATCATGTCGTCTATACACTGCACACATAGAAGAGAAGAATCCTGCTCTCTATCTGTCAAACACACATAATAGATATATATGTATACACACACACACACACACACACACACACACACACACACACACACACACACACACACACACACACACACACACACACCAGCAGAGGACATTGTATAGCAGAAATGACCAGTGTAGCTGAGAATCCAGCACTGGGGTGACATATACCAGCAGCCTGTGTCTTACGGTCTACACCTGCTTCCTCCTTCTGCACCCCCTCTCTCCATAGACTTCTATGGGCAGTGCCTCAGTCTCTGCTTCCCCTTCTCCATAGACTTCTATGAGCAGGATGTGAAGAGACACACCCCCATCTTCCTGCAGTCTCCTGTGCTCTGTAACCAGGGACAGACATTGCTTGACAACAGGCGGTGGACAGTACATTACAGAAAGGAGACACCTAGTGGCAGTAACTTTGCATGGCTGAAACAACTAACTTTTAACGGTAAGTAGATTACAAAATTGATATATATACACTATTAGATTAGCATATGTTTAAAAACTTTGTGTCCATTTAATTATTTTCTACAGTTTAGTATCATTGGCAAAAATTGGCTACACGGTCATTAATAAACATTTTAATGCTGGTGGCGGGACCCACTACTGCCAGTGGTCACTGCCGCCGGGTCTCGTACCTCCTTCTGCTGGTATCCTCTGCTCGCGACTGCTGTATCCTTAGTCCAGCGTTGAAACGCGTAACCTAATTAACCTAACCTAATTAACCATTTAAAAACCTAATAAATCCCTCTTATTAATTACTTCCTTGTCTGGATTTACTAATGATGTTAGCAGCTCTGTATTTTGGTTCATCTTTCCTCCTGCATATGCCTTATCGTGCGGTTGTCTTTGTGCCACCGGGTTGGACCTAGCTGCAGCTACATCATTAATTACTACCTATCTCCAGTAGAGTTGTGCCTACCCTTGCATAACTCCAATAGGTGAGCATAATCTTCACCACTGTTCATCGCCCTTACTTTCTCTTGTGATCTGCACCATGTGGCGCCGTTTTTTTTCTCTTTTTTCTTCTAGTGCCTGTGTGTCGGTTTGTCCAGCAGCTACTTCGTCAGAACCACCTCAAGAGGTAGCGTCCTAGTAGTCTCCCCACAGCGAAGAAAAGATCCATGTATAGGGGTTAAAGGGTGAAGACCGGGAAGGCATCTTAGATAATGCCCTTAGAGGTGGCCCTAAGCCAAACCGGCGGTGTAGCCCAGTGGGTCCACAAGCCTGCTGGTCATAACACATATTAAACATAATAGGGTTCAATACTGACCCCTGTGGTTCCCCACTAGCAACGGTGACCCAATCAGAGTATATACCGTTATAAGCCACCCTCTGTTTTCTAGGAGTTACTTACTAACTTGCACACATTTTTCCCCAGTCCCAGAAATCTCATTTTATGTACCATCCTTTTATGCGGCACAGTATCAAATGCTTTGGAAAAATCATGGTACATAAGATACAGTGACTTACTCCGGTCCAGTCAAGAACTTACCTCCTCATAGAAGTTTATCAGATTAGTCTGACAGGACTGATACCTCATAAACCCATGATGATATGGAGTTATACTTTTATTTTCAGCAAGATACTCCAGTATAGCATCTCTTAGAAAACCTCAAAACATTTTACCCACAATAGAGTTAAAACTTACACGCCTATAGTTTCCGGGCCCACTTTTTGACCCATTGTGGAAAATTGGCAACGCATTTGCTATGTGACAGTCCTGTGGAACAAACCCTGTCATTATAGAATCCTTAAATATTAGAAGTGTTTGTCAAAAAACAGTTAATCAGGTGACACCAACTCATAAAATTTTAATGTCATCACTACTTTTAATATCGGTTATGGTGGTGTCCGGAATGCATTGTTGCACCATTGGAACATTTTGCGCAATGATACTTTCCTTAAGGACCAGCTACCAACCTATCTGAAAATCACATATAGAAGGTCCACAACCCTAGGAAACAGTCTGACACTAAGCAGACTGCGCAAGGAAGTACCAAAACCCATTTCCCTCTTCCCTATGATTAATGGTACATTTAGATGTGGGAGAGCACGATGCTCAAGTTGCTCTAGCGTTACACATGGCACTAAGGAAATTAGCTCTACCATTACACAAGAAAAGTTCCCCATCAAGACTTTTCTTAATTTCGGTTCCGAATACTTCATTTACCTTATTGAATGTCCCTGTAAACTTAAAAATGTTGGACGCACAATCCAGACTTTACGCAATAGAGTGAATAAGCATGGTTCCAATGTCACTAATGGGTTTCTAAAGCACAGCGTATCAAGACATTGTGCCACTCAACATAATTCTGACTTGAGCACTATTAGGATCACACAGAACAAGTAGCCATTGGTGCCCCCAACAGGTTTTAATTTTTTAATAAATTCTTTTATTTTCCATTTTTCAAACACCAAGAAGAAAGTGCCAACATAATCAGCACAGACATCGGCTCACAGGCCAGTATATATGATTACAATAAGTGCAACGCAAAAGATACAGTACACAGTCCTGGCCTTCAGCTGCCGCAATCCAGAAAGAACACCAAATTTTATACATCCTGAACCAGCAGCCATGCATAAAAACCAAAGGAGGACAAATTAAAAGTATAGAAAAAACAGAAAAGAAGGGGGAGCAGAGAAAAAGGAAAAGGGAGGGAGGGGAAGAAGCTGACCTCACACACATAAATCTAGGAAGCATACTCAGGAGGCCATAATGGTCCTATACTCCGCTGATGATTGAAATCGAATCCACTCACGCCAAGTTTTGAGAAATTTGGCATGAGCCCCTCTCATTGATGCCGTGAGATCCTCCATTCTCATGATCTCTTGAATCTTGCCAAACCACATGCCCACGGTTGGCGGACAGGTTTGTCTCCACAACACGGGAACACATGCCCTAGTAGCATTCACCAAATAGCGAACTACCGAGCGTCGGTACGTAGATAAGGGGACATCGCACAAATGGAGCAGGAACAGAACGCGGGAGGGGGAAGTCTGTAAATTTAGAAGAAATGCGCCACACCTCAGACCGTGGATTGTGCGGTCCATGTCTAGTTTCTCACAATGCTGATATTGTATAGTCTATCCTCCTCATTTCCTTTGTTTTACTTGGTACCGGCACTCCACGCATTTGAAAAAATACCCAGCTGATTTTAATTCAGGAATGACCTCATAAGTGTTCCTGCTCTTGCTTGTGCTCTCAGTTGGCCACTGGGGGCGCATGGCAAGGTGAGCTCATTCCATCGGTTCACATGTTGTGGTGCTGTATGGTGGTGTCTGTTGCTGTAGTGCTGCACTTGTGGGGGGACGTGGCCCAGAACCAAGGAGGCTTGGCACGGTCTGAAGGCATGGGTGCTTTTGGGCCCCTGGGTTGCTCCCTCTGCAGGAGCGGTGCTGCGGTGGCGGTAGCCGCCATGCGGTGCTGCAACCGCTAGAGTAGGGACCCACTTTAAAGAGGTCGCCGTGAAGTGGCAAGTGGGCTTATACAGTTTGATCAAAATGTTTACAAAGAACCTCATGTTCATGTTTCTAAATTATGCCTAGCGGCTCAGATCAACGTATATACTGTGGATTGTGCGGTCCATGTCTAGTTTCTCACAATGCTGAAATAGCGAACCACCGATCGTCGGTACGTAGATAAGGGGACATCGCACAAATGGAGCAGGAACAGAGCCGGAGAACGCGAGAGGGGGAAGTCTGTAAATTTAGAAGAAATGCGCCACACCTCAGACCAAAAATCTGTCAGCTGCGGGCAGTCCCAAAAGATGTGCAATATCGTGCCTACCTGGCCCCCACATCTCCAACACAATGGAGAGACCGCCGGAATCATTGCATGCAATCAGGAAGGCACCCTATACCAGCGCGACAGGATCTTAAATCCCGCTTCTTGAAATCTGCTGGCCATGGATGATTTGTGCGTCATAGTAGATAGACGATCCGTCTGTTCCGCAGTGAATGTGAAACCTAAGTCCCTCTCCCAGCAACTCAAGTATGAAGGTATGGAAAGAGTAGCGGGAGAGATCAGCAGCGCATAGAGCCTGGACAATGAGTGACGCACCGAGGCCGTGCCCCTGCATAAGTGTTCGAAAGGTGTGCAGCCTCGCGAATATACCTGTGGGTTAGGTATAGATGTAATGAAATGTCTTTACTGGGTGATCTGCCAGGAGGTAAAGGAGATGGGTTCTGACACGGATGACAGCTGTGCGCCTGTCATCCAAGCCGAATCTTGTACAAAATTATCAGCATAGCCCTTGCCCACCCTCAACTAGTGTCAGAAGGGGTCCCCCTCCTGTCCCGGTGGAAATGCTGGGTTGCCCAAGTTGGGGAACAAGGGCGAAGGGAACGGAGAGATCTCCTTCCGAGGGAAGAGCCGAGACCGCCAGGGTGGGCCCTATTGTCGGGTGCATTCGAGCAGAGAGGGGAACTTGTGTGCCTAACCAAGGCAGTGCCTGCAACGGGACCTCAAAAAAGGACTGTTCCATAGACACCCACTGTTTGACCTCCGTGTGCCGAAACCAGTCCAATATTCGTGCCAAATGAGAGGCCAGGTGATAGGAGACAAAATCTGGGAGACCAATGCCACCATCACACTTGGCACGAAAAAGCATAGACCGCGCTATGCTCGCTGGTTTCCCATATAAATCTGTGGAGTAGGGACAACAGGGCTTGGAAGAAGGGGCGTGGGACGTGCACCGGCAAGGCCTGCAAGAGATACAAAATCCGGGGCAAAATGTTCATCTTAAATATGGCACATCTACCAAACCAGGTGAAGGTGCCCGACGTCCAGGAATCCGAATCGCTCTTCACCCGTTGACGAAGCGGAGGGTAATTCACCGCGTAAAGGCGAGATAGATCTCCGGTCAGTCGGATCCCCAGGTATTTAAGGGAATCTCTAGCCCACTTAAAGGAGAAGGACTCCGACAGCTCATCCACCAGGGACTGTGGCAATGATATGTTGAGAGCCTCCGATTTCTGGTAATTGATCTTAAAGTTAGAAAGTTTAGAGTGTCTACTCAGCTCCACCAACAGGTTGGGCAAGGAGACTCTGGGGGCAGTGAGAAAAAAAGAGCAGGTCATCCGCGTAGGCGGCCACCTTATGGCACTATCCTCCCAAAGAAACACCCGCTATGTCCGGATTGGAGTGAATATGGCATAAAAAGGGCTCCAAACACAAAATGAAAATTAAGGGAGACAAGGGACAACCTTGCCTCGTGCCGTTTGAGATAGCGAGCGGGGAGGAGAAGTGGCCGTTCACCTTAACCTGTGCCGTGGGTGAGGAGTAGAGACTCGAAATCCACTGCATCATATGGGAATCCAGCCCCACATGCCGCAGTGTAGCCAACATAAAATCCCAGTTGACCCTGTCGAAGGCCTTCTCCGCATCCGTAGAGAGGAAGCATGTGGGCAGGGACGTGGCGGCCGCCTGATACATCAGATTAATTGCCCGCGTATTGTTATCTCGAGCCTCCCTCAAAAGGCATAAAGCCCACCTGGTCATTATGAATCACGTCATGTAATAGTGGAGTCATCCTGTGTGCCAAAATTTTTGCAAACAGCTTCAAATCTACATTCAACAGCGATATGGGACGATAATGACACAAGGATGGATCCTTCCCCTCTTTGGGTATCACTGTGATGTGTGCCCTCAACGTGTCCTTAGGAAGGGTCCTCCCCTCCGCGAGAGAATTGAATGCATGTAGAAAATGAGGTGAAAGCAGTTCCGAACAGGCCTTATAATAAGGCAATGGGAACCCGTCCGGGCCCGGCGCCTTCCCCGATGGCGAGTCCTTCAGTGCCCATGACCACTCCTCCGGGGAAATAGGAGCCTCCAGTGCAGCAATAGCCCCCTGGGGGATACATTTCATCCCGGAGGACCGGAGATACGACTTAATCCTCTCCAAGTGACCCCCACCACCCGAAGAGGGAGGAGCCCCAGGAAGATTATAAAGAGAGTGATAATAGGCACGAAAGGCCTCAGAGAGGTCATGTGGGAGCTGCAGACGCCTACCCTGTGGGGCTTGTACATGAGGGACATAGGTGCGCATACGTGATTTCCTTAGTGCCCTGGCCAGTCCTACCCGGTTTATTACTGTACTCGTAAAAGTGCCGTCTGCATTTAACTAAGGAGGCTCTAGCTTTGGAAAGACAGAGCGAGCGAACCTGCTCTCTCAGCTGCCCCAATTCCGCTCCCACCACCCGATCCTGAGAGACCTTATGCAACTGCTCCAACGTGTGTATGCGGTTCAGGAGGTCCCTGAGATGAGCCGTCCGTTCCCGCTTCAATTTGGCCCCAATATGAATGAAGGAACCGCGCACCACACTTATGTGCCTCCCATACGCAGAGCGGGTCCACCCCTGACGAGGCGCTCGTAGCAAAATACTCAGTGAGATCTCTGTGTATGTCCGACACCACCGTCGAGTCCTACAGAAGCGTTTCATTCAAACGCCACTGCCAGGAACGAGGAGGTGTCGTCGGCAAGGTAAGGGAGAGAGTGATAAGAGCATGGTCCGAAAACGTGATGTTATCTATGGAGGCAGATGCAAGGTCGGGGAGGTGGGAGTGACTTAAAAAGAAGTAATCTAAACGGGAATATGAATTGTGAGGAGCCGAGAAGATAGCGTAGTCCAAGGTCGAGGGATGCATAAGCCGCCATGAGTCGACCAGTTGGTGCTCATGCAACAGCCGACGCAATTGACGATGTGCCGCTCTGGATATGAACGAATGTCCCCTTGAGGAGTCTAACGTGGGATCTAAAGTGGCATTCAAGTCTCCCCCCAGTATCAGAGTGCCTTCCAGAAAGTCATCCAACACCCGCTCTAGAAATGCAACCTGACCAGTGTTAGGGAGATAGTACGAGGCCAGAGTGAACAAGGTGTTATCCAGCCTACCTTTCACGAAGAGGTGCCTTCCTGCTCCATCAGTGCGTGTCTCCAGATGCTCCCAGGGAAGAGAGCGTGAAATCAGGATGGAGACCCCCTTTAGTCTTGGAATCAGGGGATGTACTATGATAACCCTCCGTGAAGTTGGAGTCGGTAAGTTTTGGTACGTTGTCGGACCGGAAGTGAGTCTCCTGTAGAAATGCGACTTGCGCTTTTTTCTTCCAGAGGAGACGGAGAATGGAGGACCTCTTTTCAGGGATATTCAGACTCTGCGCGTTCAAGGAGACAATGGTTAAAGCTGACAGAGGGGAAAAAGGGAAAATGAATAGAAAGGAAAAGACCCCTTCATGGGGGCACAAAGATCCAGGGCAATGGAACTGCACTACCCAACTACAAGCGGAGTACAAAACCCCTCAACAACTC
Organism: Rhinoderma darwinii; assembly: GCF_050947455.1. NCBI lineage: Eukaryota > Metazoa > Chordata > Amphibia > Anura > Rhinodermatidae > Rhinoderma > Rhinoderma darwinii. Next base: position 100,050,151 of record NC_134690.1, read on the forward strand.
GTCATGGGCTGTGTCGCCCTCAGAAGGAAAACCTTTCGATCGCAACACAGCTACACGGAACCCTAGTGGGGAACAAAGAATGGCAGTGGCGTTACAGACACAATTCCTCCAATATGGTTACAGTAAGACTAACAATAGAAAATGAAGCTCAGCGGAACCCCAGACCCACCCAATAAACTACCGTTACAACCCTCCCAGCCCTGCTTGACCGTCTAGCTGCAGATCCCCGCTTGTACAAACCCTGGATAACATACTGAACAAAAAGTCCCGGTTAAAATCACCAGTAAAGCCGTCCACAGTATCTGCGGATGGTCACCTGCGGAAAAAGGGGGTTAAGTGCCCTCAGGAGGAGCACTCGGCATCGCCGGAAAAAATTGACGAACATTCAGTCTCTGTGAGGAGAACGCCGTCCGGGGGCCCGGAAATCGCCTGGCCCATCTCTGGAGCGAGACGGGGGTGGACGCACATAATCCGGGTAAGGACCTCCCCTGGTGAAGAGTGCTTCCGGGGGTTCAGTCCAATCCGGTATCCGCACCGGGGAAATCTCCAAAAACCGAAAGGCCTCCTCTAGGTCCACCGGAGACCGAACAGCAATCAAATGTCCTTGTCTGCGGAGTATGATATGAAAGGGGTGTCCCCATCGGTAGGTGGCTCCCGCCACTTTAGTGGCCTCCAACAAAGGGCGTACGGTCCTCCGCATATGGAGGGTCAACCTGGAAACATCCGGCAGGACGGTGATCTCAGAACCCTCAAAGGGAACGGTCCCCTTCTCCCAAGCTCTCCGTGCGATATCTTCTGTTTGTAGAAATTAACTCTACATCTGACGTCTCGCAGGTGATTACCTTCTCTAGCCCGTGGGCCCGCCAATCTGTGCACTCTGTCCATTTCAATGGCCATATCACGTGGCCTGTCCAGGAGCTCGTTAAAAATATGCGTTACCGCACCATATAAGCCATCCGGGGGCACAGATTCCGGGATGCCTCTTAATTTCAGGTTGTTTCTTCTACCCCCGTTTTCTACATCGTCGAAATGCAATGAGAAGTCTCGCATTTGAGTAGACTGGGTGTCCATGGACTGGGAAAGTACCGAGATGTCCATAGTGTGAACAGAATTTTGGCGCTCTAAGGTCTCTACCCGTGCGGCCAGGGAGCGTACCTCCTGTGAGACCGCGCCAATGGCCTTGTCGTGCTTCTCTTCTAGGCGCGAAAGTCGTAGGTCCAGATCGGATTTGGTGGGGAGCACCCTCACCATCTCCCATAATTCCGCAAGAGTCCGTTCCATGGAGAGCGGGGGCCGCGGGGAATGAGCCGTCTGATGGTCTCCCAAACCTACTGACGGAGCGGGCGAACCCCTCAAAATAGCAGGCGTCCCCTGACTAAACTGTTGAAAGTCCGGAGTGGGTGGCTGCTGCGAGGTGGCCTGCCAATATGGCGTCGGGGCTGTACTTCCCTGCAGGGCCATGCGGACCTTGCCCTGTCCTGTCACGTGCTGGGGCTGGAGAGGGGGAAAATCTTCTGCCGGATCTGGAGGTACCGACTCCCGAAAGCCGACTGCTCCCTGCGCTACCTCCGAGGACATGCTGACCGAGTCGGGTACCCGGGAGCTGCTGTGCGGACTTACCGGCCCAGCGAGGCAGGAAGGCGGCGAGCACCCACGTGGTGGCGGGGTCCGGCTGCGGCCTGAAGGAGGAATGGAGGAACGCGGCGGAGAAGCTCCGTCCTGAGTGGAGCGAAGGTACCGGCTGATGGAAGAAGCGCCAGGAGTGACCGAGTGGCTCTTACGACTTCTCCCCTTTGTCATCATGTGCAGGGATCAGGTAGGTGAGCCCATACGGGCGATTTTCTGTTAGCGGGGTCCGGAGCTCCAGAGAAACACGTCCTGACACCGCCATGCCAAAGCCACACCCCCCCCAACAGGTTTTTAAAGCTTAAACAACGTGAGTCATACTGGATTTTTAAACTTTTAAAAGGGGTTTTCCGAGATAAAATGACTATGTATTAACGCTTGTAATTTATTTATGTAAATACATTTGTAATATACCTACATTTTCCAAATTGACCGTTTCCAGATGCTGCCGTGGGGTACTTGACAGGTGACGTCACTCTCTAGCAGCTGTGTTGATCTTCAATTATTTTCCGGATATACGACACGTCTGTTGTACAGCCGGTAACGCGCATGCGCGGTCCTTGCTTTTATCTCGACTACGCTATTGCTTCCGGCAAAACGACGGGTCCGGTGCACAACAGACACAAACGGAAACCATAGGCACCGGATCAGTCACCGTTGAAATCAATGGCGATGGAAACGGAAACCTCTGGTCCCGTTCTGACGGAAACCTCAGACGGAACGTCAGAACGGGACCCCAACGCAGATGTGAACGAAGCCTAAGAACTGTCCCTGATAGTAACCAACCAAAAGCTATTCAAGCTCTCTGAAAAGAGTGACCCCTGGCTGATTTGAGTCTGAGTCCTGTATTCTATATATCCCACAATCTAGCTTCAACATGTTTCGCCAGTAATTTTAGCTGGCTCATCACGAAGGAAACTGATATAGTGACGGGATGCATTCAAGAATGGCAGTGGCCACAATCTCTCAGCATTTCCACTCTTAAATACCCTAAATCACGCCCACATATGACTCACACACCTCCCCTTCATGTCCAATCAGCAGCAGGGAGTGCATGGCTTGTGCTCTGACCTGGCTCAGCTGCCTTGGAAGGGGGGCGGGGTTATAGTGGTGATGTAATGTCGCTATGGGCTTAGAAACAAATCAAGCTGGCTGTCAGATCAAAGAACGATGGTGGAATAGCATTCAGTGCTAGAGTAAGGTCGTATTAATATAACTCCAAATGGTTTGGTATAGAATGGATAGAAAACAAAGTATGGCAGATATATAGAAAAATTTCTTATTTATTGAGCGTAAATTGTCTGGGGCTAGACAGTAGCATATTACTGATGGATCGTCCACAGTCAATTCATCCTGCGTCTCTGCCTGTGACTTCCAATTCCCTTGTGCAGAGGAAAGTCGCACCAAAATCAGGAGCATGAAATCGCACCAAAAATTGGACTTGGTAAAACTAGCGCTGATATGCAGTAGAAACGTATTCCCTGCATTATTCTTATATGCCTATACGCCGGTTCTGACAACCCAGGATGCCGCTAAGCTCAAAATCTCCCACTGACGCAGCAGTCAGCTGCTCCCACTGTTTACAGGTTGCATTACGACCTGCCTCAGCATTCAGTTTTCTACTTTATATCAATTTTTTAAATAAATACTGACTTTAGGTTAGCAACACCACAACTGCTGCTCTGGTTTACAACTTACTGGTGTTCCTCTGCACACTTTTTTTAACATGTTTTGTAATCGTTATGTAACCGGTTATGTCATGGTTATGCAACATGCACTGTGACGGGTGTCTAACACTTTGACCCCACTTTATCCACCATTTTTAGTGCATTTGTCTGTGTATATATAGCTGCCTGTTCTATGGGCTGGCACTAGGACCTAATGAAGGCTCCAGTTCGGAGCTGAAACGCGTTGTCCGTTATTTCCGAATAAATACCGCCATCTTTACTCGGAAGTCTGTGATGTTTAGTGGCACTACAATCGCCCTGTTTTTTCTTCCTACAGTTTGTATTAGAAATAACAGACGGTCTATCACACTACTTAATTCCTGCAGAACTTAGTGGTGTATGCCATTTGGACCCAGTGATTTGTCTATTTTAATTTTCTGTGGGCAGTTCTGCGCTTTTTCCTGGGTCAGACAGTTGACATTTAATAGAGAATTTACTTTATCCTCATGGATTTCACCTGACATTTTATTTGTGAACCCCATGGAGAAGAAAATGTTCAATAAGTTTGCTTTGTCTTTAGGGCATGTTCACACGGTATAAGTTTGAGGCAGAAAAAGACAAGGCTCATTTAAAAGCGAAAGAGGCGTTTTTTTAAGTATTTCTTCAAATCGTTGAGTCCATTGGATTGGAAGCGGTCTACAATTATACCTCATACGGACTACACGGCTTTTGACTATTTCATTCAATGGCAAGCTGTTGAGAGAGAGAGAGAGAGAAGGCTGGCACTGCCCCAACCCAGGTGAAGCACAGTCTCTACGTATGGAACTCCACTGGCTTTGACAAAGCGCTTGTAGCGCGAAACGGTCGTTGGCATCTTCCACATCAGACAGACCGAGATCGAATTCAATAAATCCTTTTATTGCCACAACGGTGAGTGCCTCGTATCTTCTATTTCTTTCAATCAAGTTACGATTATAAAGCATATTTCAGAGTTTTACATGCTGTTTTACAGTCCGAAATACGCCTGAAAAAACTGTGTGAACATACCCTTAACACTACCCACAATTCCTCCCGGATTACTTTTTAAAAACTTTGCTTTAACCTTTTTTTACTGTTTATATATTTTTTTTCATTTTAGCTTTTTAGTGCTTCTTCACTGCCTTCCTGTTTTAGTATTTGAAATAATTTATCATTTATTGCCCCCCTTACATTTTTATTTATCCATTGTTTTTTTTCCTGTTTCTAATCCTTTTATTCCCAGAAGGTATGTACTTCTCCCAACGAGAATTTAAGATGGTTTTAGAAATAGCTCATTTAGTATCTGTACTCAATGAAGCATCTCTAAGCTGATCAAATGTCACCTTCCTATGGTTCCTCGACAAAACATTCTATTGAAAGACAAAGTTTATTAGACTATGGTCACTAATTTTTAGGTCCCTCCAAACCTGCACCTTTGTTATTCTGTCAGTTCTAACATTTAGTCCAAATGGGTCCTCCCTCTAGTTGGGTTCTGCACCAGTTGGGAAAGGTAATTATTTTTCGTTATTGACAAAAAATGTTTTTCTTTATTAGATCTACAGGTTTCAGTTTCTTATTTTAGATCTGGGTAGTTGAAGTCCCCCATAAAAACAACTTTATTGTGATTTGCTGCATCATCTGCTTGCTTTAGAGGTCGATTTTCTGTGAATTCTGTTATATTTGGTGGCTTATAACAAACCCATAACAGGATTTTATTATCGTCTTTTCGTCAATGTATTTCTACCCATAGAGACTCCACATGATCGTTTCCCTCACATATCATCCCGTAGTGTGGGCTTTAGATAGGACTTTACATAAAGGCAAACCTCTCCCACTTTCCGTTTTTTTACGATAGTTTGTGAATTATTCCCTTTAACCACCACTTTTACATTTCATTGTTCCCTTTATCATTATGCTGTAGATTTGTGAATCAGTGAAGTGCATGTATTTGGCAGTTGTACATTATACGGCTGTGCCAATCTGGCCATCCACACTCAGAAGAAGGAACGATGAGAAGTTTATATGTGCCTAGCTGACAAGCTTGGAGATATAAACATGAGATCTACATTAGTTATTTGATTTTCTCCAACTCACTATGTATGAAAAACACTATAAAAACACAAAGTCACAAGAGAAAAGCTCCACACATTCATTAAATAATCCCAGATGTGACTTCATGGTTAAAAATACCCTCTAGCAGCAATCTACGCCAAGTTTTTGTTTTGTATCTTTCCTCTTGTGGGCTTAAAATGTAGTAGTGTTCAATTTTGATTATTGCGTGATTTCCAATTACTAAGCACCCCTGAAACATTGGGATCATCCAGACAATGAAAGGGGTTACTTAGCATTTTATACATTATGGGGCTGAGGAGAGCAGAATCCTGAAATCTTTCTTGTTGCCAATGGCAATTATGTGTATTTGTCACATGTACAGAAGCGTCCCGCTGCTTTTTAATTATTCATGCAACAAATGAAGCTTGACTTCTGTTCAGCCCATCGAAAACTATGGCAATGTTGCAATACACAGTTTTATATGTTTATGGATGAAAAAAATAATCAAAAAACAAATAGCAAAGAAACGTGGTAGGAGCAGAGCCTAAATAAACAGAGAAAAAAGGGATCAAAATCCTTCCACATAAACAGACTGGACTGGAAGACTGAGATGTTAGCCCATCTAGACAACCCTTTCTATGATCCACAGTGGAGAACCGCTGCAAAGAGCGCCTGCTGCTCTGGAGGAGTAAACGCAAGAATAGAATACATGGTTGCCATGTAATAGTATATTTCCCCAGCAGGTGAATCTAAAGGCTATGTAAACCTTTGAAAAAGTTTTTTTTTTAAATTAAACTGTATCCGTGTGATTGGTGAAACTTTCTAATTACTTTTTATTTGAAAATTATTTAAACTTTTTGAGATGCAGCTGATTTGTATCCTGTATACAGAGCAGCTGTATCTTGCCCTGAGACCTGAATCCGTCAGGTCAGCGGGACTGACTGGTTCAGTGACAGCGGGTCTTGCGTGTCTCTGACACGCAGGACCTGTTTGATGTGATCGGTAACAGCTCGATCCTGCATGCCAGAGACCTGCAGGACTCACGGTCACTGTACCAGTCTTGCGAACCTGATGGATACAGGATTCAGCGCACAATACAGCTGCTCTGTATACAGAATACAAAGCAGAAGTATCTGAAAAAGTAAAGATAATTTTTTTATAAAAAGTAATTATAAAGTTGCACCAAATACACAGACAATTTTTATTTTATTTTTATAAAACAAATCATTTTTAAAGGCGTACATAGTCTTTACTGGCCACATCCAGCTTCTCCTAAGTAACAGCTCATCGTTGGAAGTTAGAGAAGTCGCACCATAAGCTCATCTTTGCAGGAGTTTTACTCTAAGAAGGGTGTTAGGAAACGTCCGTCCCTTTAAGATTACCATGACTAAAACCAGAACCGCCCAGAAGCTAGACTAGTAGTGTTGAGCCTTTCCGTTTTCCTATCGGGTGTAATGGTGGCGTACTTAAACCTGGGTTGCTTCTGTGTCTTTGCTTGTGAATTTCCTGGTTTCCTGTGTTTGATCAAGCTACTGACTATCCCCTGTACCTTTGGCTTTTGACTTCCTGGAACTGGACCTCGGCTAGTCTCTTGTTTACCCCCTGCTTTCTGATTTCTGTTCCCGGCTGGTTTTGACCTCTGCTATTCCTGACATCCCCTAGCTTTGGGAGTTGGATTCTCTGTTTACCCTATGGCTGTCCTGTTACCTGTTCTGGTATTGCCTGTATTGTACCTCTTATCCAACACTGAACTCTGCTAAAACAACCTGGGTTCTATGCAGCAAAAAACATCCTAACTTGCGGTGGGCTCTGGCGAAAACCAAAGAGTAGCCTTAGACTCTGTTGATCAGAGTTGTGACGGATTTGGCGTTGCAGATTTACTTGCTCGCTTGATCCTGACAGTTTCTCACCTAGCAATTCCATAAACGATCACTCTGGCAATTGCACAACTAGCGATTCTATAACAAAGGGGTTTTCCAGATGGAACAACCCCTTCCACACTATGACGTACATTTACATAACAAACTATACAGTTCCTGCAAAATGCCATAAATATACAACATCGCGATGGCGTGGGCACCATCACTTGGGGGTGCCGGCTGTATTATACAACCAACACCTCGCTCTAATGGCCAGGATCATTGCTGACCATGACATCTAAAGGTTAGACAGAGGATGGGGCTGCCTCTTTCAGCCTATCGGCCCCGCAACATGATTGCGGGTTGCCGATGTGTTGCTATGGCAGCCGGATGCCTAACAAGTTAAGCCCCCAGTTTTGCCATCCCACAGGGTGGGCCTAATAGGTTGCCTGTGAGGGTTATGTTGGTAGGCATAATGCACTGAAATACAAAAGTTTTGCAGTGTATAATGCAGCAATCGCATTGTCTAGTGGGACAAAAAAAAAAAAAAAAAAAAAACTGTGAAAAAATTAAATTAAAATAAAAAAAAAAACATTTTTCCCAATAAAAAAAGCTTTATTATGCAAATATATAGAAAAAAAACTAAACATAAATTTGTATCGTCTGCATCAATAGCAACCCAAACTATACAATTATCACAGCCATGACTAAGAACGCAGCTAGCGTTTGAAACGCGTAGGCTTCCTCCATCCTCTCACTTCTCTCCCAGCACTTGAGGACATCATGCCGATTGACCTCTTTTAATACAATTTCATTAAACTTGGAACAAGTTCCTTTTAGGCCTCATTTACACGAGCGTGTGCGTTTTGCGCACGCAAAAAAACGCTGCGTTTTGCGTGCGCAAAAGGCAATTGACAGCTCCGTGTGTCATCCGTGTATGATGCGCGGCTGCGTGATTTTCGCGCAGCCGCCATCATAGAGATGAGGTAGTCGACGCCCGTCACTGTCCAAGGTGCTGAAAGAGCTAACTGATCGGCAGTAACTCTTTCAGCACCCTCGACAGTGAATGCCGATCACAATCTACACCAACCTGTGAATAAAAAAAGACGTTCACACTTACCATGAACTGCCTGCTTCCTCCAGTCCGGTCTCCCGGCCGTTGCCTTGGTGACGCGTCCCTCTCTTGTCATCCGGCCCCACCTCCCAGGATGACGCGGCAGGCCATGAGACCGCTGCAGCCTGTGATTGGCTGCAGCCTGTGCTTGGCCTGTGATTGGCTGCAGCTGTCACTTGGCCTGAATTGTCATCCCGGGAGGTCGGACTGGAGGAAGAAGCCGGGAGTTATCGGTAAGTCAGAACTTCTTTTTTTTTTTACACGTATATGTATATTGTGATCGAAAGTCACTGTCCATGGTGCTGAAACAGTTTAAGTCTTTCAGCACCGTGGGCAGTGACTGTCTCCTGACGTCGCGTACCTGAACATTTTTTGCCGGGTTCGGTTAAAACGAGTTCGGCCGAACCCGGTGAAGTTCGGTGCGCTCATCTCTAATTTGACACTCCGTTTGGATGTTTGTAACCAGAAAAGCACGTGGTGCTTTTCTGTTTACATTCATCCTTTTGACAGCTCTTGCGTGATTTTCGCGCATGCAACGCAGGACCGTCAGTGTGGCATGCGTTGTTTTCACGCACCCATTGAAGTCAATCGGTGCGTGTTGCGTGAAAAACGCAAGAATATAGAACATGTCGTGAGTTTTACGCAACGCACTCACGCTGCGCAAAATTCACGCATCGTCTAAACAGCCCCATAGACTATTATAGGTGCGTACGACACGCGTGAAAAGCACGCGCGTCGCACGCGCGTATAATACGCTCGTGTAAATGAGGCCTTAGTTGCAGCTACGCTGGATCCAAACTACCTGTTTCTCTTGTATTCCACACAACGCGTGCCGACGCGAGGATCCGTGCGAAGATCACAGTACACCCACTTGTACTTACAAGGTGAGCTGGAGGTCCTCCTCCTCCTTTTTTCTACATATACAATTATCACTTTATTTAACCCACACAGCCAACGCCATAATGAATAATCAAAAACAATGCCACAATTACTGGTCTTTCTTTATCCTGCCTCGCAAAGATTGGGATAAAAAAAAGTGGTCAAAAAGTCATATATATTCCAAAATAAAATGAACCAATGGCAAGAAACAAGTCCTCACACAGCTTCGTGAACGGAAAAATAAAATAAAGTTATGCCGATTTCAGTTTTTTTTTTTAAAGTGTAAAACATAAATAGCTATATAAAATTTAGTATTGCCTAATTGTACAGACCCGCAGAATAAAGTTAACATGTCATTTATACCACATTGTGAACGCCATAAAAGCAAAACCTAAAAAACAATATCAGAATTGCTGTTTTTCTCCACCCCCTCAATTTTTTTTATAGAAAAGTTATACAATACTTGTATACCCCAAAATGGCGACATTAAAAAATACAACTCATTCTGCAAAAAAAGTCCTTATACGGCTATGTAGCCTTAGAAAAAACATAAAAATGTATGGCTCCTGGAATTGCTGCATTCTGAAGGGTAAAATAAGCAACGTACTTATGGGGTTAAGAGAGACTTCACAGTTACTGTACACAAGGAGATCAAGTGAAGGCACACTTTTATTTCCTTCCTGAAAATTGGGCTTAGTGTGTACGATAAGAAAATTAGATTACACTGAAACGAACATATATTATTTGTGCTATTTATATGTGGAAAAGGATAGATATATAGTTATAAATAAAATGTGTGTGCGCCGAAAATTCTTTGCAGCAGTTTTATATTACAGAGTATTTAAACTAGGGCTGAGGAGGAAGGTCAATGTAGAAAATAAAGGGGTAGTCAGGTTAGAGAGGGGTCAGACTATATTGGTGGGGGGAGAAACAGACTGTGGGGAGAGGACTAGACAACAGGATAAGGAGATCCTTTTGTAACAAAACAGCAATGAAAATAAAAATGCCCAAATAATGTCAAATAATCAAATTTCTGATACTGAAAGGGAAAAACTGAAAGGCAAGTTAAAGTGTATGTTCACAAATGACAAGTCTAGCAAGCAAAATGGGGGAGCTGGAGGCCTTGGTACTGGAAGAAAATAGAGATATAGTTGGTGTTGCTGAGACATGGCTGGACTCTTCACACGACTGGGCTGTAAATCTACAGGGTTTTACACAGTTTCGGAAAGACAGGACAAATAGGAAAGGTGGTGGTGTATGTCTGTATGTGAGAAGCGATATGAAGGTGGGAGTGTGAAAGAGACAATAGTGGGTGAAGATTGTGAGGAGATTGAAACCTTGTGGGTAGAATTACAAAGAGAGGTAAACACTGAAAAAAATACTTTTGGTGTCATCTATAGACCCCCCAATAGAAATGAGGAGATGGAAGGTCAGGTATATAAAAAGATGGAACGGGCTGCACAGGCAGGTACAGTAGTGATAATGGGAGATTTTAATTACAGGGATATTACTTGTTGTCATGGTTCGGCTTCAACTGCGAAGGGGAGAAATTTCCTCAACCTGTTGCAGGAAAATTTTATGGGCCAGGTTGTGGAAGACCCGACTAGAGGTGAAGCTCTGTTGGATCTGGTCATTTCTAATAATGCAGAGCTTGTTGGGAATGTCAATGAAAACCTCAGTAACCGTGATCCCAATATAGTTACATTTTACCTATACTGTAAAAAACAAACACAGGCTGGAAGGGCAAAAACACTTAATTTTAAGAAGGCCAATTTCCCCAGGATGAGGGCCTGCAATTCAGGACATAGACTGGTAAGAACGAATGTCAAATAATGGCATAAATGATAAATGGCAAATTTTAAAATCCACTTTGTATAATTATAATGCAAAATGTATTCCTATAGGTAACAAGTATAAACGACTAAAATTAAACCCCACATGGCTTACACCTTCTGTGAAAGGGGCAATACACGACAAAAAAAGGGAATTTGGCAAATACAAATCTGAGGGTACATCTGTAGCCTTTGTAAATTATAAAGAACTTCGTAAAATCTGCAAAAAAGTCATAAAATCAGCAAAAATACAAAATTAAAGGCAGGTGATAGCCAAGGATAGTAAAACAAATCCCCAAAAAATTCTTCAAGTATATAAATGCAAAGACGACAAAGTCTGACCATGTAGGACCCCTAAATATTGATAATGGGGAGATAGTCACAGGGGATCAAGAGACGGCAGAGTTACTAAATAGGTTCTTTAGCTCTGTATATACAACAGAAGAAAAAGCAGCTGATGTAGTGCCAGTGCTGTTCCGTTAGTGACCGCCAATACGCCTTTTAACGGTGGCCACTAACGGGCTTTATTCTGATGCATATGCCTTTTTACGGCACTGCATCAGGATAAAATAAACAGAGCAGGGAGCGTCAAATCTCCCTGCTCTCAGCTGCTAGAGGCAGCTGAGGGCTGGGGGCGTCCCTGCTCTGCCGGGTGAGATCGATATTAGTATCGATCTCACCCGTTTAACCCTTCAGATGCGGTGCGCAATAGCGTGCACCGCATCTGAGTGCTTTTGGAGAGAGGGAGAGAGCTCCCTCTCTCTCCCACCGACACCCGGCGATACGATCGCCGAGTGTCTGTGTCTCCAATGGCAGCCGGGGGCCTAATAAAGGCCCCCAGGTCTTCCTGGAGCGAATGCCTGCTAGATCATGCCGGAGGCATGACCTAGCAGATGCCTGTCCGTTTTAAACAGACAGGCAGTAATACACTGAAATACAAAAGTATTGCAGTGTATTACAATAGCGATCGGAGAATCGCATATTAAAGTCCCTTCATGGGACTAGTAAAAAAGTAAAAAAAAAAAGTTTAATAAAGTTAATTTAAAAAAAATGTGAAAAAAAATGAAAAACCTAGCTTTTCCCCTTACAAAATGCTTTACTATTAAAAAAACAAAATAAAGTAAAAAAGTTACACACATTTGGTATCGCCACGTCCGTAACGACCCCGACTATAAATGTATTCCATTATTTAACCCGCACGGTGAACGCCGTAAAAAAATTAATAAAAAACTATGGAAAAATTGCCAATAAAAACTACAAGTCTTCCCGCAAAAAAAAAGCCCTGAAATATACAATGAAAGATTGTTTTGAATCCGTTAGTTTATCATGTATTTGTGGATAGGCATTAGAGTTGAGATGGAAAGAAGAAAGAAGGAAGAAGGAAGAAGAGAATGCCTTCCAGATCCACAAATAATTACAATTCATACAAAAAGTAATGACGTTAGTGAAGACATTAGATTTAAATCGTGAAATTAGGAGCGACATGGCATTGTTAAAGTGCATACAGTGAAGGAAATAAGTATTTGATCCCTTGCTGATTTTGTAAGTTTGCCTACTGTCAAAGACATGAACAGTCTAGAATTTTTAGGCTAGTTTAATTTTATCAGTGAGAGATAGATATTAAAAAAAAAATAAAAAAAAAATCACATTGTCAAAATTATATATATTTATTTGCATTGTGCACTGAGAAATAAGTATTTGATCCCTTTGGCAAACAAGACTTAATACTTGGTGGCAAAACTCTTGTTGGCAAGCACAACAGTCAGACGTTTTTTGTAGTTGATGAGGTTTGCACACATGTTAGATGGAATTTTGGCCCACTCCTCTTTGCAGATCATCTGTAAATCATTAAGATTTCGAGGCTGTCGCTTGGCAACTCGGATCTTCAGCTCCCTCCATAAGTTTTCGATGGGATTAAGGTCTGGAAACTGGCTAGGCCACTCCATGACCTTAATGTGCTTCTTTTTGAGCCACTCCTTTGTTGCCTTGGCTGTATGTTTCGGGTCATTGTCGTGTTGGAAGACCCAGCCACGAGCCATTTTTAATGTCCTGGTGGAGGGAAGGAGGTTGTCACTCAGGATTTGACGGTACATGGCTCCATCCATTCTCCCATTGATGCGGTGAAGTAGTCCTGTGCCCTTAGCAGAGAAACACCCCCAAAACATAATGTTTCCACCTCCATGCTTGACAGTGGGGACGGTGTTCTTTGGGTCATAGGCAGCATTTCTCTTCCTCCAAAAACGGCGAGTAGAGTTAATGCCAAAGACCTCAATTTTAGTCTCATCTGACCACAGCACCTTCTCCCAATCACTCTCAGAATCATCCAGATGTTCATTTGCAAACTTCAGACCGGCCTGTACATGTGCCTTCTTGAGCAGGGGGACCTTGCGGTACTGCAGGATTTTAATCCATTGGTGACTGTGGTCTCAGCTGCCTTGAGATCATTAACAAGTTCACCCCGTGTAGTTTTCGGCTGAGCTCTCACCTTCCTCAGGATCAAGGATACCCCACGAGGTGAGATTTTGCATGGAGCCCCAGATCGATGTCGATTGACAGTCATTTTTGTATGTCTTCCATTTTCTTACTATTGCACCAACAGTTGTCTCCTTCTCACCCAGCGTCTTACTTATGGTTTTGTAGCCCATTCCAGCCTTGTGCAGGTCTATGATCTTGTCCCTGACATCCTTAGAAAGCTCTTTGGTCTTGCCCATGTTGTAGAGGTTAGAGTCAGACTGATTAATTGAGTCTGTGGACAGGAGTCTTTTATACAGGTGACCATTTAAGACAGCTGTCTTTAATGCAGGCACCAAGTTGATTTGGAGCGTGTAACTGGTCTGGAGGAGGCTGAACTCTTAATGGTTGGTAGGGGATCAAATACTTATTTCTCTGTGCACAATGCAAATAAATCTATATAATTTTGACTATGTGATTTTCTTTTTTTTTATTTTATATAATCTATCAATTAACCTAGCCTAAAAATTCTAGACTGTTCATGTCTTTGACAGTGGGCAAACTTACAAAATCAGCAAGGGATCAAATACTTATTTCCTTCACTGTACTTCCATTGTCAATTTTAGGGTCGGAACACAGAGGGCGGATACGCTGCGTAAAAGCACACAGCTTATCCGTCCTGGAAACCACAGGCAATTCCGCCCGAAAAAAACGCACCATACGGTGGTGCAGTTTTTTGGGGGGGCATGTCCGTTGAGGAAACACTGCAGGAATGAAAAAAAAGTTTATACTTACCACCCGGGTGTTGTCATGGAGACGCATCCTTCTGTTCTGAGCGCAGCCCGGCCTCGAATGACTCTGTAGTCCACATGTGACCGCTGCAGCAGTCACATGGAATGAAACGTCATCCCAGGAGGCCGGGCTGCGCTCAGAACAGAGGATCGCATCGCTATGACTACGGCTGGGGGGACGTATTAGCTTTTTTATTCATTTTAAATAAAGCTTTTTTTCTCTCTCATTTGGAATTGCAGTGTTTCCGCCACAAAAGTCACAACACATGGCTCTTTGTCGCCCATTATATTCAATGGGGAAAACCGACAACAGAAGAGCAGCGATTCCGCAGCATAAATGAACAAGCAGCGGATTAAAAAAAACACATCGCAGGTCAAATTATGAACAGATTTTTTCCGCTGTGTGTTCAAATCTCATCCACACTGCTGCTGCTGTACTACACTGGGTGTATACACTATAGATTTTCCACAATGAAATCCGCAGTGTTTTCCTATGCTTCTGCCTAATGCACACAACCGTGTGTGACGGCAGAGTCCCGCCCGTGATCCGTGGAAAGATAGGACATGTTGTATCATTCCACCAATCAGAGAGTTGGGTCCATTTTCACGAACCCGATTCACCTGCTTAAGTGAATGGGTCAGTGAAAACTATCGGGTGCCACTCGGATGCAGTGAAAAACGGCACTCGGTCGTGTGCAACTGGCATAAGTCTTCTCCTTATTCCAAATCAATCTTAGTACTATCTCAGAGGAGAGCTGTTTCTGTGAAAAAATAAGGAAGAGTGAATAGGGACTTGGAAAGATTCATGACAGCAGTTAACGTTTTTTTTATTCCTCATGTTGATCTGGAAGGTTTTGTTTTTGGCTTATATATTGGGTTAATTTATAGAATATAGATTTAGATATTTTCAATCTTGGTTTACAGTAAGGCCTCCTGCACACGGCCGTAGCGGTGTGTACGGTCCATGATTATGGAATTGACGGGCCGCGTAGTGTCATCTGCGGGCCGTCCGCAATCACGGACCATGCACAGAAAAGATGTGGATTCATTTCTAAGAGCCCGGACCGTATAATGATATATCCTATTTTTTTTTTTTTTGCGGTCCAGGCTCCCGGCAATGCACGGACCGTGGAAACCACAGTCGTGTGCATTGACCCATAGGAAAGAATGTATTCTATACTATCTGCAATTTGCGGTTCTGCAATTGCGGATAGTGTACAGCCGCAAAACTGTGGTCATGTGAATGATGCCTAAATGGTGGAGAGGGCTGCTCTGTTTTTTAGGGCGGGCATTTCAGATTAAGACAGGGGCTAAACATAGGCTTTTTTTGTAGTAATCAATAAGTCGCTGTCCATAGGAATGCATTAGACTAGGATTATTTATCTCACTACAAATTTTTTTTTTTTTAAATGTGATAAATCGCTGTCCATAGGAATGCATTGAGTAGCTTTAAAATCTCTTTAAAAAGAGTAGTGCGATACTCTGTAACCCTAACCTAATGTGTTCCTATGAACAGCGATTTATCGCTCACTACAAAACAAAAGCCTAGGTCTAGCCCCAGCCAAAGTCTGTCATGGCTAGAGGGTAGTTCTGCAGCTTGTGTGGGGTGGACAAATTTCTCTTCAGGAGGCTTGCAAGGTTTATAGACTTTTGCTTGTTGATTATTTATTAAACGGTTAATATTTTGCTATGTATGGTCACTGCATTTATTATGTAACCCTTAATAAAATGCTGCGGCCTTTACCTCCAATGTTGTTTTGTCTTCTTTCTTATTCAAGGCTATGTATACCTTTTGAAAGTGATTTTTTTTTTAATAAAAATTATTTTTACTTTTTGAGATGCAGCTGCTCTGTATCCTGTATATACACATACATATATTTATACATATACACAAACACTAGGTGGTGCAATTCTCAACCACAGTCACCATTATTGTGACGCATATGATCGGACAGGACAGTGCCATGGCTGTTAGAAAGGGTTACCAGAATCAGTACTTTCTAATTTAAAATGCAGTTACGGCAGTAAAAACAGTAAAAACAGCGGCCAAGTATCCCCATCATCCAGACTTCTAAGTGCTAATATCTTGCAAATTTGTACATACATGTGTGGTCACTAATACAATTTTATAAAAATATGGTCTAGATAATGTATGCACGTATGATGTCACAAGATGGCTCATATCAGAGCAAGTGCACGGTCACATTTGTTGAGGGACCTTTGCTGGACATATAGAAAGTGAATCAGACTGTCTAATTTGGCCACATTGGCAAAAGAAGTAAAGAGTATACAACCCCCTTAAGTGTAGCGATATCTGGAAGACTTTTAAATGACTTGTTGCCACTTCAAAAAAGTCCCTCAGACTTTGAGTCAACATCGGGGAAGGTACAGATTCTCCTTGCAAAGATCCATTTCTCATCTCACTAGTGCCACCTATAGGTGGCTTCTCTGTAATAATTACATGCTGTCTCATTCTAAGTGAATCATAATCTACAGTAACATGATTTACTAACAGACATTATCAGCCTTGAAAATAACAGTTTAGTCTCATTGTGAGACGATCAAGTCGGAGTCCACTTTTATATTTACAGTGCAGTTTAGAAAAGGAAAGCGGAAGTCTGATTGGCTGCTATAAACAACAATTGCGGTTTTTCTCTGAAGTTGGAAACGTGAAACGCGAAAATTTGCTAAATGCCTCATTTACCAGAGAAAAACCAAGAAACTTTAGATATCAGTTAGAACTGTAGCTTTGGTGTCTGAAGGTCGGGCAGCGCTATATGATCATTCTGTTTCAATAAAATATGCCAGTTGTAATCGATAGAGAAGGCTTGGCAGATCTCAGAGCGATAATGTGTGGGCTGTGATGTCAGTCTCCGGAGACTATGCTATTTAACACTGCAATTCAGGCACTAAAACAACATTAATAGATAAGACTGAAGAGATAAGCGTTCTTCAGAAATACAATATGCTGTACGAAAGAAACAGATTCCATAATCATCATCCACATAATAGGGCTGCATTCAGACCATAATGTAGCCATATTTTAGGGTCTGTATTAAGGCCACACTATTGTGAACTGAACTTAGATAGATCCCCATAAAACCCCATATTGATCGATGTTCAGTTGAACCATGGGGGGTCCGGTGTTGCGGCCATAAAATGGATGCTAAAACACGGCCACGTTACTATCAGTAAACATTAGACAAAAGCAGAGATCCTTCAACCTGAAGAGGATGAAAGGAATGACAGAATGGGCCTCGTGAATGAGAACAAGTGCCGAGAAGAACTAGAGGTGCCCATATCAGTCTGTTAGATTTCAGATGTATTTTTTCAGTCTGAAGGTTGCTCCGGTTATGCCTGTACTACGGTAGTACTATACATGGGGCCAAATAGTTGTAAAGTGATCGTTTTGGCCAGGGAATCAACAGGGATGGCACCTGCCATTATCTATACCACTAAATATAGAACTATATAAATGGCTGTCCAGCACTTCGGTGTGTGCATTATCTAGAATTATTATATGATCTTGTCATGTTCTATCAGAACAGAAGGTGACCGTAGGAATCAATGTGATATTCTGATGAAATATTGGCAGCAATGGGTGCAGTCCGTTAAATTAATCTCTTTCAAAAACAGGTAGGAATTTGGGTACGTTTGGAGATTGGCACCACAGTAAATTCTATTAATCCAGCACCCAGTGTTCTAGAAATCCTGTTGATCTGGCACCGTTGGGGCCTACACAGTTCGGGTGCCAGCGGCAATAGGGTACGTATGTACAGTATATATGTATGTCTGTATAAGCTTCCAACAGAATCACTGATAATCTAATTATTGGAATTTTACTGTATTAAATTTATTTTGCACTGCAACTACACTAAAGTTAATAGGATTTCAGAAAGCCCTGCTTACACTATGTGGCATGCTTTTTAGGGTCTGAAATATATTTGTGTGCTCCGGTGCTCATCTGCACCACTAAAGTTTTTCTCTGCACAGCAGCGCTCCCGGTCACCCACTGTGCAGGGAACTGCAACATTGCTCCATACAAGTGAATGAGACCGTGCTCACGTTCCCCGTACTGCCGGTGGCAAAAGTGCCATTGTGCAGGGAAACGTTTTGAAGAGGTAGTAGTGCTAAACAATGAATTCTCAGAATTAGTGGGGGTCTCGGCAGACTGACCCGCGCTAAGCAGAAAGTGATGGCATATTTTAGCGATACGCCATCACTTTAGAAGAAGGAAAAACCCCTTTAAATAAGAACTGGGCCTTTAGACAAGCATGTCAATTAATATACAGCTGGTTTGTAAATAGACAAATGAGGATTCAATAGAAAGAAGACACAGGAGAAGGTTAATCAATGTGTCTTTAGTGAAAAACTGGAGTAAGATGCTCCCGAAAACACAAGTGACTTGTTCAATATTCATCAGTGGACAGTCACAACACTGTTTTGAACAAATGCATCAAAACTTGGAATAAATATGCAACAAGCATAAAAAAATCGATTAGACATAAAACACATAGTAAGCTGTGTTCACACGGCAGATTTGTTTCAGAAATTTCTGCGTCTCAAAAAATACATTCGATACATCTGGAGAATGGATTTCTGCAACCGTCATTCAGATGAGATTGTAGCTTTCATTTTTCCAGTGCAGGTTAGAAAGTGTAATTCATCTGACTGGTTACGAAGGTCAACACTCTCAAATTTCCTTATGCTTAAGCTACAATTAATTTGGCGCAACGGCTGAATGCGCTTATATGTATGTTTAGTGTATTTTGGATTGTGGTACATGATATATAAAGGAACATACATTATTTGGACAAAAGTATTGGGACTCCTGCAGGAGCTTTTATGACATCCCATACTAAATCCATAGGCATTAATATGTAGTTGGTTCTCCTCTTTGCAGCTAAAACAGTTTCCACTCTTCTGGGAAGGCTTGCTACTAGATTTTGCAGTGAGTGTGTGGGAATTCCTGCCCATTCATCTAGAAGAGCAGTTGTGAGATCAGACACGGATATTGGATGAGAGGGCCTGGCTCGCAATCTCTGTTCTAGTTCACCCCAAAGGTTTCCACGGGGTTGAGGTTATGTCTCTGTGCAGCCAGTCAAGTTCTTCTTCACCAAACTCACCCAACCATACGTTTATGGACCTTGCTTTTTGCACTGGGGTACAGTCATGCTGGAACAGATTCGTGCCTTCCCCAAACAGTTTCCACAAAGTTGGAAGCATACAATGGTCCAAAATGTCTTGTTATGCTGAAACATTAAGATTTCCCTTCACTCGAACGAAGGGGCCTAGACAACTTCAGAAAAACAACCCCCATAGCATTATCCCTCCTGCATAAAACTTTACCGTTAGCGCACAGCAGTCAGGCTGGCAACATTCTCCTGGCATTTGCCGAAACCAGACTCGTCCATCAGACTGCCAGATAAAGAATTCATCACTCCACAGAACACGTTTCCACTGTTCCAGAGTCCAGTGACGCCGTGCTTTACACCACTCCATCCGACGCTTGGCATTGTGCTTGGTGATGTACAGCTTGCATGCAGCTGCTTGGCCATGGAAACCCATGCCATGAAGCACCAGGCGCAGTTTTTGTGCGGATGTTAATGCAAGAGGAGGTTTAGAACTCTGCAGTTATGGAGTCAGCAGAGCGTTGGCGACTTTTATGTACTATGAGCTTCAGCACTCGGCGATCCCACTCTGTAACTTCACGTGGTCTGCCACTTCGTGGCTGAGTTGCTGGGGTTCGTAAACGCTTTCACTTTGCAATAATACCCCTAACAGAATATCTAAGGGAGAAGAAATTTCACGAACTGACTTGTTACAACAGTGGCCTCCTATTACATTACTACGCTGGAATTCAGTGAACTCTTATTTAGGACGACTCATTCTTTCACAAATGTTTGTAAAGGCGACTAAATGGCTAGGTGCTGGATTTTATACACCTGTGGACTGAATGAAACCAGTGAAGAGTGACCCAGTCCCAATACTCTTGTCCTTATAGTGTATGTAAAGTTTTTATCTTGTGTATCATTCATTCAAATCGTTCTTTGAAAGGTTGTTCTATAAAGAGTACCTCCAGTTATCCACCTACAAACCCCTTGGAATATACAATTCAGTGTGTAAGTTCAAGTTTTTAATCTAGAATGAAAAAACCCCAAAAAATGCTCTGCTGTTTTTTTTAGCTTCAAATAACACATATGCTGCATACTCAATTTATTTCAATACAGGTCAGAGTAGGAGACTTGAATTACTGCAGCCTGTAGCGTCCATGGCCGCGGACCGCCGTGATTACTCACCCCCTGGCGGCTGCAGTCACGCATCTGTGAGCGCTGGCCTGCATCTCCTCCCCAGAAGACGCTTTCGCTCCGGTCCGTGGGGTCCTGTAGGGTGCGCTTGTGCCCGGCCTTAAAGGGCCAACGTGCGCACATCAATTAGCCCATGATCCCCTGGACTATAAGAAGGGCCCTGCTCCTTTGCTCATTGCCTGAGCGTTGTTAGTATTCCCACGTCACTTATACTGAGTGGCTCAACAAAGTGACAGCAATACATGCCGCTCGGACTAAAATAGAAATACCTAGTATTGCACAACCATTAGAAACAGCACGTTCTACAACTGGTATATTCAGTGCATACTTTACCTGTTATCAATCACAGCACAATATTGCTATGTTATACTACCCAGTTCTTTCATAAAAAAAAATAAAATAATTTTTGTCTGAATCCCTTAACCCCTTCAGGACTGAGCCTGTTTTGGCCTTCAGGACGAAGCCGATTTTTCAAATCTGACATGTGTCCCTTTATGTGGTGATAACTCCGGAATGCTTTTGCCTATCAAAGTGATTCTGAGATTGTTTTCTCGTGACATATTGTACTTTATGTTACGGAAAAAATTTGGTCGATAAATTCAATATTTATTTGTAAAAAACACCAAAATTTGAAGAAAATTTGCAAAAATTAGCATTTTTCTAAATTTAAATGTATCTGCTTGTAAAACAGATAGTAATACCACACAAAATAGTTACTAGTTAACATCCCCCATATGTCTACTTTAGTTTGGCATCGTTTTTTGAACATTTTTTTATTTTTCTAGGACGTTACAAGACTTAGAACTTTAGCAGCGATTTCTCATATTTTCAAGAAAATTTCAAAAGCCGATTTTTACAGGGGCCAGTTCAGTTCTGAAGTGGCTTTGAGGGTCTTATTTATTAGAAAGTCCCCATAAATCACCCCATTTTGAAAACTGCACCCCTCAAAGTATTCAAAACAGCATTCAGAAAGTGTTTTAACCCTTTAGGCGTTTCACAGGAATTAAAGCAAAGTAGAGGTGAAAGTTACAAATGTCATTTTTTTTTTACAAAATTCATTTGTAATAAAAAAAATTCTATACCACAGAAGTTTTTACCCGAGAAATGGAACTTATTATTTATTGCCCAGATTCTGCAGTTTTTAGAAATATCCCACATGTAGCCCTAGTGCGCTAATTTACTGAAATACAGGCCTCAGAAGCAAAGAAGCACCTAGTGGATTTTGGGGCCTCCTTTTTTTTAGCATATATTTTAGGTACCATGTCAGGTTTGAAGAGGTCTTGTGGGGCCAAAACAATAAAAACTCCCAAAAGTGACCTCATTTTGGAAACTACACCCCTCAAGGAATTTATCTATGGGTATAGTTAGCATTTTGAACCCACAGTTTTTTTGCAAAATGTATTTGAATTAGTATGTGAAGATGAAAATCTACTTTTTTTCTGAAAAAAACGTAGAATTTTTTTATTTTTTCAAGGAATAAAAGAGAAAAAACACCCCAACATATGTAAAGCAATTTCTCCCGATTACAGCAATACCCCATATGTGGTAATAAACTGCAGTTTGGACCCACAGCAGGACTCAGAAGGAAAGGAGCACCATTTGGATTTTGAAATTCTGATTTTGCTGGAATAGTTTTCAGTGCCGTGTCGCGTTTGAATTGCACTGGAGGGAACAAAATAGTGGAAACCCCCGGAAAGTGACCCCATTTTGGAAACTACACTCATCAAGGAATTTTTCTAGGGGTAAAGTTAGCATTTTGATGCCACAGTTGTTTTGCTGAATTCATTGGAATTATTCTGTAAAGGTAAAAATCTACTTTTTTTCTGAAAAAAGGTAGCCATTTTTAATTTTTACAAGGAATAAAGGAGAAAAAGCACCCCAACATTTGTAAAACAATTTCTCCCGATTACGGAAATATGCCATATGTGGTAATAAACGGCTGTTTGGACCCACAGCAGAGCTTAGAAGGGAAGGAGCGCTATTTGTCTTTTGGAGCTCAAATTTAGCTGAAATGGTTTTTGGGTGCCATGTTGCATTTGCAAAGCCCCTGAGAGGCCAAACAGTGGAACCCCCCAAAAGTGGAAATTACACCACTTAAAGAATCTATCTAGGGATATAGTGGGCATTTAGACCCCACAAGTCTTTTGCAGGATTTATTAGAATTAGGCCGTGAAAATGAATATCAACATTTCTTCCACTAAAATGTTGTATTTTTTCAATTTCACAAAGGATAAAGGAGAAAATGCTGCCCAACATTTGTAAAGCAATTTCTCCCGAGTACGGCTATACCCCACGTGTGGTCATAAATGGTTTTTCATTAGAAAGTAATTAACCCTTTCTGGACTGATCCATTTTTTTCTTTTCCTTTTTAGTTTTTTCCTCCCCGCTTTCCAAGAGCCACAACTTTTTTATTTTTCAGTCAATAGAGCGGTATGAGGGCTTATTTATTGAGGGACGAGCGGTCGTTTTTATTGGTACCATTTTTTGGTACATACAACTTTTTGAGCACTTTTTATTACATTTTTAGGTAGAGCCAAGGTGACCAAAAAACAGTGATTTTGCCGTTTTAAATGCTTTATTTTTCACGTGAGACGCTCCATGCATCACCCCCCCCCCCCACACACACTACGACATGCTATGTTGTGGTGCGCGCAGGGGTTAATGTGCAGCGGATGGTGCAGAGTAAAAATTACATGTTATGCCCAGTTTGTGCCACTGAAGACGAATACCTCATAAAATATTAAGCGGGTTCTCCTGGGTATGGCGATGCCATATCTATGGGCGTAAACTGGTGTTTGGGCACGCTGCAGGGCTCAGAAGGGAGGGAGCAGCATTTGGCTTTTGGGGCGCAGATGTAGCTTGGTAGTAGTTCTGTTTGGGGTTTTACTGGTGTCTCAATATATAATGTGGGGGCATATGTAATCTGTGCGGGGTACATCAGGGTACATGTTATCTGTGCGGAGTACATCAGGGTACATGTTATCTGTGCGGGGTACATCAGGGTATAATAAGAGGGTATAATAATGCAGTAAATAAATAATAATCCGCAGATATGTGGCCGGTGTCGCACTGATAAAAGGCGCCCGATCTTATCTGCTTTTGGAACACTGCACATTTTGCATCGCCATATTCTGAGAGCCAGAACGGTTTTATTTTTTTTCCACCGGAGCTGGGTGAGGGTTTATTCTTTGCGGGACAATCTGTAGTTTTCATTGGTACCATTTTGGGGTACTAGAAATTTTTTTGATCACGTTTTATTCAATTTTTTGGCAAGCAAGGTGACCAAAAACCATCAATTCTGAAACTGTTTTTTATGGCGTTCACCCTGGGCTATAAATTACCATTATATTTTATACTGCGGGTCAATACGATTACAGCGATACCATACGTATATAATTTTTTGATGTTTTGCAGCGTTTGTGCAATAAAATCACTTATTTATAAAATAAATTCTTTTTTGTGTCACCATATTCTGAGAGCGATAACTTTTTTTATTTTTCAGTCAAAAATGCGGTGTAAGGGCTTGTTTTTTGCGGGACGGGTTGTAGTTTGTATTGGTACCATTTTGGCGTACATGCGACTTTTTGATCACTTTTTATTGTCGATTTTGGGAGGGGTGGTAACCAAAAAATTGTGATTCGGGCACTGTTTTTCGTTTATTTTTTTCGCGGTGTTCACCGTGCGGGAAAAATAATATTACAGTTTTATAGTCGGGGTCGTTACGAACGCGGTGATACCAAATATGTGTACTTTTTTTATCGTGTTAATTTTTTTCCTATAATAAAAGACTTATAGGAAAAAAAGCATTCTTTGTTTATGTCACTTCTAACTTTTATTTTTACACTTTTTCAAAACATTTTTATTATCTTTTTTTTACTTTTTTTACTTGTCCCACTAGGGGACACTTAGACTTGCAGCTCTGATCGCTGCTGGAACACATTACACTACACACGTAGTGTAATGTGTTGTAACTGTCATTGTGACGTAACTGTCACACTGACAGGAAGCAGAGGAGGAACGGCCGGAGGCTGATCCTCCGAGGCTTCCGTACATGGCAACCCGGAGGTCATTGTCTGGCCTCTGGTTGCCGTGAGAAGGATCGCCAGCCCCCGCAAATACATGTGGGGGGCTGCCGATCCGCTGTAAACCTCTTCAATGTGGGGATCGCAATCGACCACCGCATCGAAGGGGTTAATTGCCGATTTCAGCGGCGACAGGCCGCTGATCGGCAACAGGGAGAGCAGGGCTGACACCCTGCACAGTTAACCGCCGCTGCGGTGTAGCGCCGCGCGGCGGTTAACTGTCAAAGCACTGACGTTAGTGAACGTCAAGGTGCGCGAAGTTACTGCACACATTGACGTTCATTAACGTCAAGGTGCAGGAAGGGGTTAAATCCCTCTTGACTAATTTTCAAAAGAAGTTCTTCAATATTGGAACACAATCTGTCAGGTGGGATAGATCAAATTTCATAGCGTGTTCTTAAGGGACCGCTCACCCTATCCCTCATTGGTACATTATACCTTTACAGCCGGGCTATCACCGCTCCCATAGATCCCACACTTCCTGCCCAATGTCCCCCCCCCCTCTCTACAATTAATGCACGAATGTGATACACATTAAGGCTACATTAATTAATAGAAGTGTTCGATCCCAATAATATACTTAGGTTGGCGATTAATCGGGACACCCAACCTACACATTTTACAAGATCATTCACCCTGTGCACTCTTGCATTTTTATATATAGAACCAATAAAAAGGTTATATTTTATTTAGCGTTATACCAGCTTTTCCCCTTTTTTTCCCCCCTCCCCACAAAATTTGTATGACTTCATGGTGGTGTACACCAGGTATAACCATTTCAATAATTTAGTACCATCAATCTCATAGTATTCCCACGTCAGTCTTGCAAATGGTCCCTTAGTGTTATCTTGTTCCCGTTGTTACCCGTGCCATGCTACCTGTATCCTATATCCCGTTGTTCCTGAGCCTGTTAGTGTTTGGAGTCATGTCCTGCTGCACCTGTTGTCATCCGCCACGTCTGGCGCATCCTGCTGCACCTGCTGTCAACCACCCCGTCTGGCGCAACCTGCTGCACCCGCTGTCATCCGCCACGTCTGGTGCAAACTGCTGCACCCGCCACGTCTGGCGCAACCTACTGCACTTGCATTCAACCGCCACGTCTGCTGCAACCTGTTGCACCTACCATTCGTGCCAGAAGCCCCTGCAACCATCTGGACTATTTCAGGTGCCCTGGTGCTACGAACTTGTATAGACTTTTGCATAGACTGTGACTTGGTCAGCTGCCTCTCCACTACGGCAGGGCGGTCTAGTGGGTCCACATACCCCTAGATCGTGGCACAGACCTTTATTCCCGCTCTTCTAAAAGAGAATTAGAGAGATAAAATAACTTGAATATTTTAACCTAACAGGACATTAAAGTCCTCTGTCAATGGGAACATACTAGGCAATAAAGTCCAGTGATCACAGCAGCTTCGGCACGGATTCAAGCAAGCAGAGTGAGAGGGTAGGAGTGGCAAGTGTAATGCCAGCAGGCTTCTAGATTGATACCGGGCTGCAACGCCACCGTATCTGTAACTTTCTGTTAGTGAAGTAGGAAGAGGGAGAAGTCTGCAATACAAACAGCTGTGCTTTGAAGAGTCCACAAAGGGGATGTACATGAGGATCTAAGTTTTTATTTTTTTACTTAAAGAGGCTCTGTCACCAGATTTTGCAACCCCTATCTGCTATTGCAGCAGATCGGCGCTGCAATGTAGATAAGAGTAACGTTTTTATTTTTAAAAAACGAACATTTTTGGCCAAGTTATGACCATTTTTGTATTTATGCAAATGAGGCTTGCAAAAGTCCAAGTGGGCGTGTTTAAAGTAAAAGTCCAAGTGGGCGTGTATTATGTGCGTACATCGGGGCGTTTTTACTACTTTTACTAGCTGGGCGTTCTGACGAGAAGTATCATCCACTTCTCTTCAGAACGCCCATCTTCTGGCAGTGCAGACACAGCCGTGTTCTCGAGAGATCACGCTGTGTCGTCACTCACAGGTCCTGCATCGTGTCGGACCAGCGAGGACACATCGGCACCAGAGGCTACAGTTGATTCTGCAGCAGCATCGGCGTTTGCAGGTAAGTCGATGTAGCTACTTACCTGCAAACGCTGATGCTGTTGCAGAATCAACTGTAGCCTCTGGTGCCGATGTGGCCGACATGATGCAGGACCTGGGGCAGGAAGTGAGTGACGTCACAGCGTGATCTCTCGAGAACACGGCTGTGTCTGCACTGCCAGAAGCTGGGCGTTCTGAAGAGAAGTGGATGATACTTCTCGTCAGAACGCCCAGCTAGTAAAAGTAGTAAACACGCCCAGATGTAACACACATAATACACGCCCCGATGTACGCACATAATACACGCCCAGTTGTACTTTTACTGTAAACACGCCCAGTTGTACTTTTGCAAGCCTCATTTGCATAACTACAAAAATGGTCATAACTTGGCCAAAAATGCTCGTTTTTAAAAAATAAAAACTTTACTGTAATCTACATTGCAGCGCCTATCTGCTGCAATAGCAGATAGGGGTTGCAAAATCTGGTGACAGAGCCTCTTTAAGGTACGCTTCAAGGTGCCCCATGGCAGATAAAAGACAGTGTTCAGCAGCAATTTATTGCACTTTGATGTAAAAGTTTTGGATCTTGCTGCAATTCCAGTCTTAGATAAAATGACATTATATTTCAGCTTCGGTAGGATACTGCGGTCAAGGTTTTTCTCCTCACAAACTTGCAGGAGTGGTTTTATGTTTTTTTGCTATTAAAATATTCCTTCCAGCCTTTGGTTAGATACAATACGCTTGTATAATAGACATCTAATTTAAAGTTGTTTTCACAGGTGAATATTGTAATATCTTGGTAGAGAAAAGCTTCAGTCTTACCAGGAAAAGACGTTCTCGGTTTATATAGTACTAGGCCTGAAAAGTGTCTAAATATTGGAGACTGGTATAATGGAAAATGTAACTAATGAGAATTACAAATGTCTTTTATTTAATGTCTTATATTTATTTAGATATTAGGTAAAAACCCTCCAAAAACATAATATACCCCCTGTGCAAATTTGGTACCACTGGCCGCGGTCCATATCCTTAAATGCCCATGTGCAAGTTGCTCGGAGCCATGCCAATGCAGATATGTGGCCTCTCAAGGATGGCATGTCACACAGTGACTAGAATCACACACATGATAAAACGAGGTGTGATGGGGATTCACTCTACATAAGGCACTTAAAAATGCTTTTCAGATACCATCACCTACACTTACCATGCACAAACATGCAAGCGTGATACTGCGATAATTTAACAGTCGCTACAAACCATTTGTACAAGAGAACACTTAGTATCATACTCACAGAACTGAAGACTGAGACTTAGAAAGGCCAGAAGGGCAGCCAGGGCCAGCAGTAAGATAAAACGGTTTCGGAGAAGCATTCTTCAATTCCTTCTACTTGGTCTTCATGGTTTCTTTGTATCTGCCATTAAATGTTCCTGAGAAAGAAAAAGTAGAATGTTAATTCTTCAATGAACTGGATCTGTGTCTGTGAGATGTTTGTGGTTACAGGATTGGGACCTGACAAAATACTAGGAGAGAAGGATCTCTTTCAAATATGATCAACATTGTAGATAACTAGTCTTCTGGGCATATCATAATTTTTGCAATACACGATCATAGTTTTTAAGTCTCTTCCACAACTTCACTCTCTTATTTCAAACATTTTATATAGCAGTTTATAGGACACAGCCAGTGGCTACAACCACTTCTGCTCCTGTATTATCTGGCCATGCATGCCCACTTCATCCTATGGCTTCAGTTCCAACTGTAGGGAGCATGCATATGTTGAACATGTGCACTTTCAGGCCTGAATGAATAGAATGAGGAAACCAGCATGCGGAAGGACCTGTCATATCGGAGCATGCTCATGCGCCAATATGTATCACAATACTTGAGAAAACTTGGGAAAGGTGGATGCCAATTTATACAGTGACAGCAAGTGAGATTCACACTCTTTAATTGGTTGGAAAACCCCTTTAAAACTGGAGCTATGACCCGAGGTCAGGTGACTGGACTGATCCACTCCTGTCACAGCACGCCCCGACCTCACTCTGACCACTGCTGCGTCATTTCCTCCTGGTCTCCGTCCGCCCTACTCACTCACATTTAGGAGCAGAAGGACGGACGGAGCCAAGTATGGCTGCGGCAATCTGAGTGAGGTCAGTGCGTGGCGGCCCAAGAGTGGACCAGTCCGGTCACATGACCTGAGTCAGTGACGTGACGTCAGGTGACTGAATCACTCCTGTCACAGCATACCCTGACCTCACTCTGACGGCCGCTGTCGCCATGTTATTCCCTCCTTGGCTCCGTCCGTGCGCCCTACTTACTCGAGGTGAGGTCAGGTGACTTAAAGCTTTTTTTTTTCCCATCAAGGACATTTATGATATATCCACAGGATATGTCATAAATGTCCGATAGATGCGGGTCCCAGATCTATCTCAAGAACAGAGCCCCTAAACATCATTCTACCTCTTTTTGTGGCTGAAGCTTGTGATTTCCGACCATGAAGAAGAAAACAGCGTAACTTGCTGAGCTGCGCGGTTTCCATAAGTCCCATAGAACTGAATAGTAGTTACGGAAACAGCGTAATTCGCATGATACACTGCTTCCATAACTGCCATTCACTACTATGGGTGTTACGGAAACAGCGCAGCTCAGCGAGCTACAAGGTTTTCTTCTTCATGGTTGGAAATCAGCTGGAACACAGGGAGGTAGAATGGGGTTTAGGGGGGCCCCTTCTAGAGATAATTGCGGGTCCCAGAGGTGGGACCTGCATCTATCTGACATTTATGACATATCCTGTGGATATGTCATAAATGTCCCTGATGTGAAAACCCCTTTAAGGAAGTCGGAACAACTTACTGCTGCGAGTTCTTTTCAAAAGTCACCATTGTTAAGAGTCGACTGCGCTCCAGACCGATCAACGCAGTAGCAACATCATCAATACCGGCTAACATCACACGCCTCACCAAAGTGATGCAGTTCCAACCATCGCATTACAGGTGAGTTAATTAAACGTTTGACCAAATATAGCAGGCTCAATTTAAGGGCTTATTTACACGAACGTGATATACGTCCGTGCAACGTGCGTGATTTTCACGCGTGTCGTACGGACCTATGTTAGTCTATAGGGCCATGCAGACAGTCCGTGATTTTTGCGCAACGTGAGTCCGTTGCGTAAAACTCACGACATGTCCTATATTTCTGCGTTGTTCGCGCATCACGCACCCATTGAAGTCAATGGGTGCGTGAAAATCACGCATGCCACATGGAAGCACTTCCGTGGGACGAGCGTGATTCACGCAACAGTTGTCAAACTATGAATGTAAACAGAAAAGCATCACGTGCTTTTCTGTTTACAAACATCCAAACGGAGTGTCATAATGATGGCGGCTGCGCGAAAATAACGCAGCCGCGCATCATACGGGGCTAACACACGCAGCTGTCAAGTCCCTTTTGCGCACGCAAAACGCTGCAGTTTTTTGCGTGCGCAAAACGCACACGCTCGTGTAAATCCGGCCTTAAGTTGATAATTTTGTATGGCCCGCGAATGATGTTATAAATATCCAAATGGCCCTTGGCAGAAAAAAGGTTCCCCACCCCTGGTATAGTGACAGATATGAAGACTCTATTAATCGAGTACTGTGCATTTATTGAGTACTGTAGAAAACTAAGTACTTGTCATCTAAAGAATACCAGTAAAAATAAAAGTTTGAACTGCAGTGTAAATAGTTATTGAGAATATAAACAGGTGTGCTATGGCATCAGCTCAAAAGAACACATACTTGGCAGCTGATCGCATAAATTGGCCATTGTCTACAATAAGTCAGTTGAATAATTATTAGTTAGTGACCTTACAGTAATCCAGGATATATAAGAACTGCAGGGGGTAAAGAGCATAAACCAACAGCTCGGAATCATCACCACACGAGGGTAACTTCTGAACTCAATACAAAGTGCTTTATGTGCTACATGAAAATAGAAAATTGCTTAAAGTTTTTTTTATATTAGGCAAATAATAAATCACTGTTTATATACTTTGTGGGGAATTTATCAACCTTTCAACACCAGTTTTCTGCCATAGAAAAGTCCCAAAAGGGCCCCAAAGTCTTTTAACCTTTTTGCATGGCAGGGCCAATATGGCTCGACAAATTTATTATAATTTACCCCAGAAAGCTGGGAAAAGTTAGAGTGGAAATCTAGTGGATTTCACTCTGTGGGTGTAGCAAGGTAGAGGCTCACGCCAGGCCTCATCTCTTGCCCCACCATCATTTTACCCCCCCTATCGGACAATTAACCCCTTAACGACATGTCACGTAAAGGTACGCGGCAGCCGTTAAGGCTGAGCGCGCTCCATACACAGCGGGTGACGGCTGTGTAATACAGCCGACACCTCTGCAACGGGCGGAATCAAAGATCACTTTGATTCCGCCCGTTTAACACCTTAAATGCTGCAGTCAATTGTGAACGCAGCATTTAAATTGTTAGAATCAGGGGGCGCCCCCTCAAACACGCCATCGCCCCCTGCGGTACGATCAGCTGTTTACAGTGGTTATGGCAGCCTGGGGACCTAATAAAGACCCCCAGGTCTGCCATCTTTGAACTCCTTTGAAGCCCTGCCTTCTTAGCAAATAGTTTTATTTTTTTTAAAGTGGTATAACATTAAACAAAACATCTAAATTTGGTATTGCCGTGATCATATCAACCTATAAAATAAGGTGAATATGTTGTTTTTACCGCCTGATGGACGCCATAAAAACAAACCCAATCCCCCCCCCCAATAAAAAAATTGTGTAATCGATGTTTTTTGCCCATTTCACCCCACAAATACTTTTTTTTCAGATTTCCAGTACATTATGCGGTACAACAAATGGTGCGATGAAAAACTACAACTTGTCCCGCGCAAAACAAGCCCTCATATGGCTAGGTTGACGGAGAAATAAAAAAGTTATGGCTTTTGGAAGGCGGGAAGAAAAAAGCTAAAATGAAAAACTCAAATTGGCCTGGTTTTTAAGGGGTTAAACAAATAGCAAAAAAGCTGTTCCCCTCACCTCTTCTCTCCCTCTGGGTCCCCTCAGGGTGCGTCAAGTCATACACGCTCCTAACGCCGGGCAGTGTCAAGACTTTGTATGTGTCGTAGTACGGATGACGTTGAGTGCTACATCGCGTATAAGGTCTTGACGCCGCTCGGTGTCAGGATCTTGTATGAACCGCAGCATTCTGAGGGAGCGTGAGGGGACCCAGAGGGGAGAAGAGGAGCGGTGAGGTGAGCATGTTTTTTTATTTTACAGTATGTCCGATGGGAAGAATGGGAATGGATGGCGCACGGCCGCTGTCGTTACGCTACAATGGTGGCACACGGTCGGTTGAATGCTGAGACACATTTATTAAAAGGCCTCTTAATAAATGTATTGCATCTTACATACGAAACGCCAGTCTTAATTTCCCCCTTTTGTGTTTCAATTTCTCACCATTTTTCAAGATCACTCCATGCTGTCAGTGAATGGGAACAATCATTGTTTACCTTGAGGCTGAAAACTTGTCTTGTTCATGTCCATATGACATATGCATGGCTCGTTAGAAGAGAGATGTTAGTGAGCTGTGCATCAACATCACATAGACATGATCAATACAGGTTTTCAGCCTTATGAATGAAAACAATGAACTTTCCCATGTACCGACAGCAAGAAGAGATCCTGAAAAGTAACAAAGTATATAAAAACTTACAAAGATTAAATTTTATTTGCATAAAACTGGAAAAACAAAAACAAACCTTATAACCTAATCGAATGCTCCTACTAGCTGCATGCTTCCATTCTACCCATAAGGACAATTGTTAATTATCTGCACTTTCCCTTCTTACCAACAACAGGCTACACACAGAACAGAGATGAGCCTCGGACATCGAGAGAAAGCTCATGTGATCAGATTAATCCAATTTCCAACAGCACTAAGGCATGAATATTTAGCCTACACCATCTTATTACGCACCTATTCTACAGGGTGACTCCACAAAAGGGTGGTAAAGGCATAATTTGGCATTAAAGTATACCTCGGATTCCAATCTCCCACCCGATATATATCGACAA
Source organism: Rhinoderma darwinii (assembly GCF_050947455.1). Classification (NCBI taxonomy): domain Eukaryota; kingdom Metazoa; phylum Chordata; class Amphibia; order Anura; family Rhinodermatidae; genus Rhinoderma; species Rhinoderma darwinii. Next base: position 100,082,944 of record NC_134690.1, read on the forward strand.
CTGTACCACCCAGCGTGAGGTATATCCGACTGTCCCGCTGATCTCCGCACATGCTCAGTTGTATACACTACAGGTACAAATAGATGGGATCCTCACAGAAAACACACATACACATAGGCATATAATATACAGTGGATATAAAAAGTCTACACACCCCTGTTAAAATGCCAGGTTTTTGCCATGTCAGCATCTCATAACTTTTTCCACCTCAAGGCCGGATTCACCCGGGCATTGGGCATCTCGGACGTGAAAAACGTTTGTTTTTCACGTTTGAGGTGCATCCGTGCTCTGCGCTGCGGGACGCGATATCACGCATCCCCATAGACTAGAGTCTATTGAGGGATGCGTGAAGCGTGAAAAAATAGGATATATCCTATTTTCTCACGGCCTATTGAAACAACGGCCGGGTGAACGGCCACATTGAATTATAAAGGTCCGTGTGAATAAGGCCTTAATGTGACCCATAATCTGTACAATTCCATTGAGAAAAAACAAACTAAAAAATCATTTAGAGGGGAAAAATAAAAATAACAAAACTACAATAAAGTGTGAACACCCCCCTATAATTGGGGATGTGGTTGTGTTCAGAATTAGCCAATCACATTCAAACTCATGTTAAATAGTAGTCAGTACACAGCGGTCATTATTAGTGAAAATCCAACCCAAACAATAAATATATATTTATAGACATATATATACTATATACAAGAGAGATTAAGAAAGTTTACTGAAGGGAGAGAACTAGGGGGGTGCGGTCATAGGTTCATGAAAAACTGATTACCGGTAAGTAATCCATCTTTTACCCTTTCACCTATGACAGCACCCCTGGAGATGTAAAATAAAACCCCAGTTTTAGGTCTCATGCACACGAACGTAGCCGTGGGCACGGCCGTGATTTTCGGGTCGGCCGGCTGCGGACTGTCAGCCGCGAGCCGCCCGGAAATCGCGGGACATGCACATGGCCACGGCCATTATTTTCAATGAGCCCGGACGGCAGAACACAGCCATAATAAGACAGGTCCGTTCTTTCTGCGGTGCGGGCTCCTGGGCCATGCACGGACCGTAAAAACTACGGTCGTGTGCATGGCCCCATAGAAATGAATGGGGCCGCAATTCTCCCGTGGTTTTTCGGGGGAATTGCAGCCGCAAAAACACGTTCGTGTGAATGGGGCCTTAGGTTGGGACTACAGCTTGTAGAACTTTCCTACCAAGGGCTAAGTCAGTGACTGAATGCAACTGTAATCTATAATGCGCAATACAGGTGTGGGGTGAACTCCATGTAGCCGCCCTGCAAATCTGGTCCAGAGATGCGTTGGTTCTTTCAGCCCAAGAAGTCGATACAGCTCTGGTGGAATGAGCTACAAAGAACTCTGGGGGATTAGTGTTCTGGTCCACATAGGCTAAGTGTATGGCCTGTTTAATCCACCTTGCTATTGTTGGTCTGCTAGCTGCCGAACCTCTATTTGGACCCTGGAACTGAAGGAGATTCTCTGAAGACCTCCAGTCCTTTGTGACCTCCAGGTAGTGGACTAAGCATCTCCTTACGTCTAAACAATTAAATTCCTGTTCTCTTGGATTTTTCGGGGAGTCACAAAAGGAGGGAAGAATAATCTCTTAGTCTTGATAAAAAGGGGAAATTACCTTTGGCAAAAAACCTGGTAAGTGTAAGGCTATGTTCACACGGAGTATTTTGGGGGAGGAATATCTGCCTCAAAATTCTAGTGTAGGCAGCTAGTTATAGTTTTGGTAGTCTGTTAGGTAGATAGTTTAGATAGTACTCAGATTAGGGCAATTAATAATCAATTAGGGCTTATAATGTGTGTATATATATATATATATATATATATATATATAAAATCACATAGATATATATGTATATACGGTGTGTGTGCATTAGGGATGCACGGTGCATCGAAACTTCGATACTGTGCATCCCTAAACGGTTCGATACCGCTATTTCCTGTATTTCGATACTGAGCTGCGCAGCCGCACAGCTCAGTATAGTAATACATGAATGTATGGGAGCGCGGCTACGGCTGTGTAATTCAGCCACAGCCCCGCTGATGAGTCATGATAAGTTCGCGGGGTCAGGATGATGCGATGCGGCCGGCGCTGCACTAATGATCTGCGGCACTGGAGACAGAACATGGCGGGCGCACTACAAAACACCCCCATGTTCTGTCCTCAGTGCCTGAACTGCCGCTCATTAGTGCAGCGCCGGCCGCATCTCCTCATGCTGACCGCGCGCGCACTTCCTGTCAGGAGCGGGGCAATGGCTGGATTACACAGCCGCAGCCCCGCTCTATAACGGCGAGATCAGTGAAACCTCTGATCTCCGCTGTTATTCCCCTGAATGCTGCGATCACAGCTGACTGCAGCATTCAGGAGAAAATGAGAAGGGGGGGATGCCCCTGGATCGCGTCACAGGAAATTCCTGTGACGCGATTGAGGGCCATACCATATATGGGCAGACAGCCCAGGGTCTATTGACGGACCCCAGGGCTGTCTTACCATATTTCTTGTTGTTCGGACATACCCAAGTATGTCCTAACAACTGCCTGTGTGCTATCTGTCCACAGGCTAATGTACTGGCACATATCTGATATATGTCAGTACATTAAAGTTTAAAAATAAAGTAAAAACAAAGTTGTTAAATTAAAAAAAAAAAATACACATACACCTTTTTTACAATAAACATTAAAATAAGTCTCAATACATAAAATATACACATTCAGTAATGGCGCGCACAACAATTTTTTTGCATCATTTATGATGTGTACGCTGTAAAAAAATGAAATAAACACCGCTTTCTATCACTTATTAATGTGAGGCACGAGGTGCGATGAATTTAACCTCCATGTTCCTCACATTAATAGTAATTAACCCCATCATGTACCTCGCACATTAACCCATTATGACTGAGAAACATGATGGGATTAATTACTATTAATGTGAGGCGCGTTCAAAATTCATCACACGTCGCGCCTCACATCAGAAAACGGAAGATTTTTTTTATTTTATTACTGTTGGCAAAAGTATCGAAATTGGTATCGAAATCGCAATACTAAACGAAGTATCGGTATCGAAGTCCAAATTCTGGTATCGTGACATCCCTAGTGTGCATATGTGTATATACACACACACACACACACACACACACACACACACACACACACACACACACACACACACACACACACAGACATATTTGAAATTTGTTAATACTAAAAATGAATAATTAGGGATGTTATATAGCTAGAACATCATATAGATATATACGTACATGTAATATATACGCATACACACATATACTTATATAAATCTCTTCATATATTTTACACGTCTGTAAATTCTAAATACTTTGATTCATTGTTAGGGCTGTTCATAAATGTATTATTTATTAGGGTTGTCATAATTTAGTGGTGATATAATTAATTACATATATATCTATGATGTGGTATAGATATATGCACATGTAATTATATATATATATATATATATATATATATACACACACACACACACACACACACAAACATTCATATAAATTATTAATTTTATTAATTCTACATATCAAATAATTGATTGTTAGGGTCGTTCATAAAGTAATTAATTATTAGTCGTTCAACAATTGATTAGTTGTAAAGATTCAATTGATTATATATGTATACGTAATATATACAGATACACACACATTTAGATAAAATAATTTATTCCTATAAAAAAAATGGTACGCAAGTTATATACCGCTGAAGAGGCATTTGCTCTCTTGGATTCTGATAGTGAATGTCACTTTTGGGGGGTTTCCGCTGTTTTGGTCCCTCCAGGGCGTTGCAAATGCGACATGGTACCGAAAACCATTATAGCAAAATTTGAGCTCCAAAAGCTAAATGGCGCTCCTTCCCTTCTGAGGGCTGTCGTGTGTTCAAACATAAGTTTATGACCACATATGGCGTAATCAAGAGAAATTTCTTTACAAATGTTGGGGTGCTTTTTCTCCTTTATTCCTTGCAAAAATTTAAAATGTCTATGTTTCTTCAGAAGAAATGTAGATTTTCATTTTCACAGACTAATTCCAATAAATTCAGCAAAACACCTGTGGGGTTAAAATGCTCACCATACAACTAGATAAATTCCTTGAGGGGTGTAGTTTCCAAAATGGGGTCACTTTTTGGGGGTTTCCACTGTTTAGGTACCACAAGAGCTCTTCAAACCAGACATGGAGCCTAAAATATATTGTAATAAAAAGGAGGCTTCAAAATGCACTAGGTGCACCTTTGCTTGTGAGGCCTGTGTTTCAGTTCAGTAGCCCACTAGGGCCACATGTGGGATATTTCTAAATACTGCAGAATCTGGGAAATAAGTATTGAGTTGCGTTTCTCTGGTAAAACCTTCTGTGTTACAGAAATTTTTCTATTACAAATGAATTTCTGCAACAAAAAAATTACATTTGTAAATTACACCTCTACTTTGCTTTAACTCCTGTGAAACGCCTAAAGGGTTAAGACACTTTCTTAATGCGGTTTTGAATACTTTGAGGGGTGCAGTTTTTAAAATGGGGTGATTTATGGGGCGTTTCTAATATATAAGGCCCTCAAAGCCACTTCAGAACTGAACTGGTCCATGAAAAAATAGGTTTTGGAAATTTCTTGAAAATGTGAGAAATTGTTGCTAAAGTTCTAAGCCTTGTAACGTCCTAGAAAAATAAAAGGACGTTCAAAAAACTATGCAAACATAAAGTAGACATATGGGAAATGTTAACTAGTAACTATTGTGTGTGGTATTAATATCTGTTTTGCAAGCAGATACATTCAAATTTAGAAAAATGACATTTTTTCACAAATAAAATAAATACTGCATTTATCGACCAAATTTTTTCACAGACGTAAAGTACAACGTGTCACGAGAAAACAATCTCAGAATCACTTGGAAAGGTAAAAGTATTCCAAAGCTATTACCACATAAACTAACATATGTCAGATTTGAAAAAATGACCTGCGTCCACAAGGCCAAGTCAGGCTGAAGGGGTTAAAAGAGGTATGGACTCACGGGACAGGGATATAATCTTACCACTTTACAAAGCATTAGTGAGGCCTCATCTAGAATATGCAGTTCAGTTCTGGGCTCCAGTTCATAGAAAGGATGCCCTGGAGTTAGAAAAAATACAAAGAAGAGCAACGAAGCTAATAAGGGGCATGGAGAATCTAAGTTATAAGGAAAGATTAAAAGAACTAAACCTATTTAGCCTTGAAAAAAGACGACTAAGGGGGGACATGATTAACTTATATAAATATATGAATGGCACATACAAAAAATATGGTGAAATCCTGTTCCATGTAAAACCCCCTCAAAAAACAGGGAGGCACTCCCTCCGTCTGGAAAAAGAAAGGTTCAACCTGCAGAGGCGACAAGAATTCTTTACTGTGAGAACGGTGAATCTATGGAATAGTCTATCGCAGGAGCTGGTCACTGCAGGGACCGTAGATGGCTTTAAAAAAGGCTTAGATAATTTCCTAGAACAAAAAAATATAAGTTCCTATGTGTAGAAATTTTTTACTTCCCCTTTCCCATCCCTTGGTTGAACTTGATGGACATGTGTCTTTTTTCAACCGTACTAACTATGTAACCCATCAAAGCAGTAAGGACTAATTCTAAGTCCCAGAGTGGGACTGAAGACCATATTTGGGGTCTTATCCTGGAGGCCGCAATCAGAAACCTTCTAATCCAGGGGTGTTCTGCTAATCTGGAATCATAGAAGAAGTTTAGGGCAGAAATCTGTACCTTTAATGTACTGGGCTTGAGGTGTTTGTCTAGCCCTGCCCAGAGAAAGTCTAAAATCAGGGGAATATCTGGATCTGCTAATGGATCTATATCAATTCCTGTAAAGGTAAGAAAAGCTTTCCAGACCCTAAAATATATCTTAGGAGGTAACCTGTTTCCTACTTGACAGTAAAGTAGAGATGAAAGTTTCAGAGATACCTCTTTTCCTGAGGATTACCCTCTCAGTCTCCATGCTGTAAGATGCAGCCTGGAGATGTCTGGATGAACTACTGGGTCCTGGGACAGGAGATCTAGTCTGTCTGGAAGTATCCATGGTTGGGTTACGGACAACTTCCCCACCCAGGTGAACCACGGCCCCCTTGGCCAAAATGGATCAATCAGGATTACCGAGGCTTTGGACTTCTCTGATCTTTTTTAAAACTCTCGGAAGTAGGGGGGGGGGGGGAGGCGTAAGCCTTTTCCAGGCTCCAACTCTGGGAGAGAGCATCTACTGCTACTGGATATTCCCTGGGATCTAGGGAAAATAATCTGGGCATCTTCTTGTTCTCCCTGGTAGCGAACTGGTCTATGGGAGGATTCCCCCACCAGGCCACAATCATCTGGAAGACGTCCTGATTCAGGGACCACTCTGACTGTAGCAACTGTCTTCTGCTCAAGAAGTCTGCTACTAGATTGTTCCTTCTCCTTAGACGGACAGCTGAAAGGGATGATAGATGTAGCTCGGCTAGGGATAAGATCTCTGTAGCTAACTTCATCAGAAACCCTGATGGTTTATGTATGCTACTTTAATCGTGTGGTCTGAAAGAACCTTTACCCTTCTTCCCAAAAGTATAGGAATTGTGTTCTTTATTGCCTGAAGTACTGCCTCCTGCTCCCTGTAGTTGGAAGATCTTATGGAGGTTTGAGGATCCCACTGACCCTGAAGGCAGAAGGATTTGCCATGGGCTCCCCACCCCCAAGGACTGGCATCTGTTGTAATGTTCAGGGTTGGGGCCCATGAAACACCCTTCCTGAAGTTTTCTACCTACATCCACCACCTGAGCGAGAGTCTGACCTAGTGAGCGCTTGCTCTTGTCCCACTTTCCTAATATGTCCCTCTGTAGAGGTCTGGACCTGAACTGAGCCCACATTATGGCCGGGATACAGGTCGTCAAAACGGTCTTTATGATATCTAGAACCCATTTGTTCAAGGAGATCCTTTCCCATTCTTGAAATAAAAGGGATAAGCGACCTCCTACCCTGCTCCCTCTGGCGTCATTACTGGTGATCTTTATTCTTTGGATCGCTCTAAGGCCTAAACAAGAAACCCCTGATCTTTTTAGGGAATTTAGAGGATTTAAAATCCTGTCCTTTGGAAATGGGGTTTCTATTAATTTTCCTGGGATGAAAGGAATCTGTTTTGCCCTGGGTAGGAAACCCCTTCCTCCTATCGGATGCTTTCTCCAGGACATCATCCAGTGGGGGGGGGGGGGGGGGGGCAAAGAACAAAATCTCCTGAACAAGGGATAGAACAAAGTTTCCCTTTGGAGCCTGCATCTCCCTTCCATGTTTTCAGCCATATTGCTCTTCTGGCTGAGTTGGATAAGGCTGCGTATCCGGCTGCCAGACGGACCGTGTCCACTGAGGAGTCAGCCAAAAAATCTGTGGCCTTAGACAAAACCGGGAGGGAAGCCAGTATCTGATCCCTAGGAGTCTTGTCCCTGTGATGAAGCTCTAACTGAGCTATCCAGATTTTGAGAGACCTGGCTACACATGTAGCTGCAATACCCGGCTAAAAGGCCCCCGCAGAGGCTTTAGGTAATAGTCTGCCTTCCCATCCATAGGATCGTTGAGAGACCCAAGATCCTCAAATGGTGAGGCATTTTTCCTGGATATCTTTGCTATCGGGGCATCCAGTCTGGGAAAACTATCCTAGTCTTTACTTAAACCTTCCTCAAAGGGATATTTTCTCCTTAAAATCTTGGGAATGCCTAATTTCCTGTCAGGGCTCTTCCATTCTCTCCTAATAAAGCTGGTTGTATACCGTGAACAGGAAAAGTCCTCTGTTTCCTAGGACCCAGGCCCTCAAACATAATGTCCTGAACAGACCGGGGTTCCTTGGGGTCATCGATATTCATAGTGGCCAGGACTGTTTTAAGAAGTTGGTCCACGTCATCCGCTGGGAATAAGTTCTTCCCTCCCCCATCCTCGTCAGATGAAAACTCAGAGGAGCTTAGCTTCCCTTCCTCCTGAAACATTTCCTCTTCACTAGAGTAATTAGAAACGCCTAGGTCTTGCCAGACGAGGTGCTAGGACATCATGATTGTTTCTGAGGGATCTAAGGGAGCTCTTAACCTCTGTACGCACTATATCTCTTATGCTAGAGGCAAGGCTAGGGGATTCTTCTGCCAGGATCTAAACAAAGTTGGCATAACCGTTTTTGATAAGAGGCTGCTAGCTTCCTACTACACACAGCACATTCTTTTTTGCGAGCCTTGTCCAATTTATTTCCTGGGACCCTCTCTGACCTAGGAAACATGCAATATACAAGGAAGTACAAAATTAATAATGTGAAAAAAAGGTCTGTCCTACCATGCTTCCTAGAAGATCCCATGCAGTTTAAAGTACCGGCGTGGAGGATCTTCCTGGGTCTGATCGTTCAGGTCATTCCACGCGTCCTGCTGCTTCTCCTGGAGCTTCCATGCTGGTTGCTTTGCTGGAGAAGGAGCCGTTCTGGTTCAGGCCTAGAAATAGGCCTATGATTGGCTGGGGAGGCTCCCAAGCCACGATGCGCTGTAGCCCCTCCTCCCCACATGGGCCGCCGGAGCACCGCTTCCTGGGACATCCGCGCTTCATTCTCACCAGAAGTGACGTGCACCGCGACCGGAAGTGGTCACTGTGGTGCGCCGGAAGCGGCCGAACGCTGGGTCAGGAGTCCCGGCTCTCTGCCTGTAACCCGGAGCCAGGCCTGACCCCGGGAGAGCTCCCCCCCCCCCAGAGGAGACCCCACCCGCGGCGGGAATCTACCACCTCCGTAGAGGGAAGCAGTGACCGGGAGAGGAGGGAGATACCAGACCCAGACTACAGGTTGCTCCCTAAGAGGCTTACACCTTCAAAAAGACTTCCAGGAAAACAGGTGAGTACCTGCTGGAGGGTCTGCAATCCTGACTGGGTGTGTGGAGATGTGTATCCTTTTTTATATCGTCAGGCTTCCTATCCAGAGAATGGGATGTCTCTCCAGGGGTGCTGTCATAGGTGAAAGGGTAAAACACATTGAACTTTAATGGCAACGTAAGAACAGAGCGATAGTTCTCCTTACATCCTCACAAGCGCATCCCCCTTCCTTAAGGCCCCCTTCACATCATGTTGTTGCCCTAAGTTTATCGTGTACGTTAGGAAATCTAACGTACACTATAAACAACGTAGACGATAATTCACAGGGCTCCATTATGTCCTTTTAGCCTACGTCGGGCTGGTAGCCGTCGGTATACTTTATTTTTGAAGGATGGAATAGCGTAATAGACTTTGCTATTCCGGAGTCCCCAGGCAGAGAATCACAAGGGCGCTACCCGTGGACTTGGTCCCTGGGGAAGCTCCTGACATCACTGTATATATATATATATATATATATATATATATATATATATATATAAATTGACATCAAGGGATTCTCCAGGGCCGGAATCCCTGACCCAGAGCATTGTCGACGCTCCGGCCGTGTATTCAGGCTTTGCAAAGCTTCGGACGTCACTTTACGTATATGGACATCGGGAACAGCGCCATAGTCTCTGGGCAGAGCACTAGTAGAAGGCTCCAGCCCTGTTCATGGACAGTGACTTCAGGAGTTTCCCCATGGCCATTCCCCAGGCGACGTATCCCACTGTATAAATGCTAAATAGATCAAAATCCAGAGCATTACACTGCCTGCTCCATGGTTTCCTTCACTGTAATGGACATCAGCACCAAAATCAGTTAATGCGTATAACGTACAAACATGAGCGCCACACTTTCCGTTGCCCACCCCTGGTTATGGAGGGGGGGACCCAGACATCTTGGCTGTATGGGGCCCAGAAATTCCCGATGGCGACCCTGCTCCCCTCCCTTGAGACAGTATGATCACTATTGATCGCAGCATCACAAGAATTGTCAATCATAGCTGTTCTCCTGTGGATGATGGTGTGGGAGTTAAGTTCTGGCTCCCAGAGCTGTTCTATGGCACAGGGTAGGAAGAGGTTAAAGATGCCACCGAAGGCCCTGTTCACACAGTTTTTTGCAGGCAGAAAATTCTGCCTGGAAAAAATCAGCTCCGGTTTTTTGAAGTGGTTTTGCACCACACGCATTTTAGACGTGTTTTTTGCCGCTTTTTTTTTTTTTAGCTATCTCTTCAACAGAAAGATGGAATAAGCGTTTTTTGCCGTCTCCCATTGATTTCAATGAGGTTTTTGAGGCGGAAAACGCCTCAAGATAGGGCATGTCGCTTCTTTTTCCGGCAAGCGTTTTTTTTTTGCTCGTGGTAAAAAAATGCCTCCACCTCCCATTGAAATCAATGGGAGTCAATTTCGGCCTTTTTTTGCCGCGGCAAAAAAACTCAGTGTGAACAGGGCCTAAACAGTTCCATTGAAATAAATTTGCTGTGCTACCTATATGTTTACCTTCCTACTTTTTTTTTTCTTTAAAATAAGATACAAAAAGAAAGTGTGTCTAGGTATTTAGAGAAACATATTTACAGGGTATTTCCCATCTATTCTTATTTTTCTACCCCTCTAGGAATATCTGGAGTATTCAGCTCTTTTCAATGTATTTCAATTCATAGCATTGCTATGTGAAATTACTATAATAAAATAAAGCTATATTTGTATTATTCAGGGTATGTGCACACGTAGTGACCAAAAACGTCTGAAAATACAGAGCTGTTTTCAAGGGAAAACAGCCCCTGATTTTCAGACGTTTTTTGAGCAACTCACGTTTTTCGCGCCGTTTTCTACGTCCGTTTTTGGAGCTGTTTTCATTGGAGTCTATGAGAAAACAGCTCCAAAAACGTCCAAAGAACGGTCCTGCACTTCTTTTGACGAGGCTGTATTTTTACGCGTCGTCGTTTGACAGCTGTCAAACGACGACGTGTAAATGACAGGTCGTCTGCACAGTACGTCGGCAAACCCATTCAAATGAATGGGCAGATGTTTGCCGACGTATTGTAGCCCTATTTTCAGACGTAAAACGAGGCATAATACGCCTCATTTACGTCTGAAAATAGGTCGTGTGAACCCAGCCTCAGCTTTCTCCACTTGTGTAAAATCATTCAGAAGATTTCACAGTAAATCTTTACTGGCCTATTGTAATTTCCAAATCTAAATTCATTTAGCGAGTGTAATCCAAGTCTACGACAAGAGGAATCTTTTTATGTATAAAGTGCAGGCTCAGGAAAGATTTCATTTATATAAACGGAAGCATCTGCTGTTAATACCTGTAATTTCAGCACTGTCATTATCCGAGAACGTGCAGCCTTTAAAATGACCGTTTCCTTCACACTGCGCAGCGTTTATATTGGTAATTACCACTATTGCACCATGGGATGGAAAGAAAATACAGAAGCAATTCAGATTTTTTCAGTCAAAAGAGGCATATGCATGAACTGGACCATTTTGGATCTCAAGTCTCCCAAAATGATGGAATGATCTAAAAAGCGTAAAAAGTCCAAAGGTCCTATAATAAATATATATATGGGCGGGGTTCAAATTGTGCATTTTTCTTGCATTTTAAACACTGCCAAAAGAAACGCATCTGATAAGGGTAAGGCCACACGGTGTGTCGTTGGCGTGGTTTTGTTGCGGTTTTGTTGCGTTTGAAAACAGCATGCGGTCAACTGCATGTGTTTTTGGTCTCTGCAATGCTGCAGTTCTGTTGCGTTTTTAAAGGAAATAATTGATGGACATAGTTTTCACCCATGTTGAAGTTTGTTTGGTGCTTTCTGTGTATAGTTCATCACAATGCATTGCAGAACCGTTAGCAAAAACGCAAGCAGTTCAGGAACAACATTGGCAGCGCGGTCATTAACTGCATGCGATCGGACATTATGAAGATGCAGTTAAAAAAAAAAAAAAACACATTGTCTATAATAGCAGCAGTCTGTCCATAACCAAAATTTCACCATTGACTTCTAATAAAAAATGACTTGCTGCAGTTTAAAAACGCAACATAAATGCACCGTGACCGCACCGTGTGGCCTTACCATAAACCGCATGCATTTATTTGTCTGAAGGGTTCTCTAAGGCAAAGTTCGCACAGTGCAGATTTTGCATGAATTTTTTTATAGGGGAACTTTTAAAAACATTGACACGTCAAAAGTTTTGATTGGTTTTGATCGCTAAAGCCAAGCAGCAGAAGAGCTCGTGTGATCGTTTTTCTAAGGAAAGCCGAGCGAGCAGTATACGGGCTCATAGATTTTCTTTTCATCTCTGTATTGAGCCCGTACACCACTCGCTCGGCTTTCCACGGAAAGCCGATCAGTAACGAAGCAGCAAAAAAAGTGGATGGGGCTTAGCTGGAAGGGGGACAGGCTCCTGTAGCTCGACAAATTTACTATAATTTAGCTGGTGTAGATTTCACCCTTTGGGTCACAACAAGGCAGAGGCCCAAGCCGAACACTGTAGCTCCCCCCGATCGGGCAATAAAATAAAAATATCTACTCACCTTACTCTCCCCCGATCCGATCAGGCTCTTACAGCAGGCCGCAGCGCGTACAAAGTACTGGCACCAGGCAGCGATAAGAAGCAGGACTCAGGGGGACGTGGCTACAACGTTGGAGAGAGCGGACGTGCCGTGCAGGAGCTCCGGCAAGCTTGGTACCATCAGCTGCCATCCGCTCTCCCAACACACGTGACAGTGATTGTTTCCACCTGGCTGTGCTCCCCACATCAGGAGGGACGGAAAGATATATTGCGGGCACGATTCCGGGCACCTGGAGTGCTGCGGCTTGACCGGCCTCGAGTTTGGGACGGCGGGACGACGTCTTCAGCAGCAGCGCGGACGTACCCGGTGAGTGGCGGATCCGGGAGGGGTGGAGGCCACACTTCCCATCGCATCTCCCCCGGCAGCTACAGTCCTCCGGAGTTCACTGGAACGCCCGTTGTAGCACGGACTAGACGGAGGCCTAGATCCCCGGCCTCGATTTCGGAGCGGCGGGTCCTGACGGCTCCCGTGGAGACGAGCCCAGCCTCTGCAGGGGCCAGAGCCCAGGTAGGAGGGAAGGCCCCTTCACTGTACCCAGCTCCCACACCAGCTGTTGTCCCCCTGAGCCCACCTGAGCTTCATAGGAAAAGCGGCCTAGGAAGAACACCTGATCCCCGGCCTAGATTACGCCGGCCCCACTGCACTGGCCTGCTGCTCCGGCCCTTTGCACCAGGCAAGAGGCTTCGCTGGTCACTGAGACCCAGGCTGCTGGGGCATCACACTAGCCTCCCGAGCTTTACAGTCCCAGCCCTACACGCCAGGGGTTTAAAGCAACAACCCCCCTTTTTTTTTTCCATCAACTAAGAGGACTCCCAAGAAGACCTTAACTCCACACCTTGATACGCCACACAAGAGGCAAACCCCTGCCATTTCCTACCTCCAGGAGTGTCCTCCCCCACCTGGACCCGCCAGAGTGCCGTATTGCACCTCCTCACAGGCTTACATACGTTACTGGGCTGCCTCGCCTCCTAGCTACTGGGGTTCCCTCCTATTGTTTACAACGTTTACTTCATTGCTTTGACCGAACGGATCTTACCCCCACGTATCTGTTGAATCTTTGCGGGCAGATGTGAGTGGACTGTGACCTCCTCATACCCGGCTCCCTCGGATATATATATATAAAGCAAGGATGGTGAAAATTGGTCCGGCTAAACACGGAGATCCTCCTACTACTCCCAAACAAAAAAAATCCCAAACGGAAATTGATAAATTCTTGAAAAGACGCTCCCCCCCAAAGACCTACATCTTCCGCTAAAAGGTCACTGCCGCCTAATGACCAATCGAGATATTTCAGATGCTGAAAGTTTCCAAGAGGATGAAGGGACACCTGACCCGTCCTCCATCTCCACTAAAGGCTTGCAAAAGATAATTGAGAAAGCCCTACAGCCGATAATGCTTGAACTTGCCGATATTAAACAGGAAGTCCACCAAATTGGAGCTAGAGTTGAGCTGCTTGAAGAAACCCAAAATGCTTTACTTACTCATGGAGATGCGACCTCCTCGGCACTTCAGGCATGTCAAACCCATCTGAACTCTCTCCACACTTACCTGGAAGATCAAGACAATAGGGGAAGGCGCAATAATCTACGGATTAGGGGAATGCCGGAAAACTTCCCCCCACACTAAGAAAATCCTGGAATTTGTACTCAGCCCTTATTCACCTCCAGACATACAAATTGAGAGAGCTCATAGGGCTCTACGCCCGAAACCCAAGGAAGGGCAACCGCCGAGGGATATTGTATGCAAGCTGCTGTCTTTTCCTGTTAAAGAAGCGGTGCTACGCAAGACGCGCGATATGCCTGACCTTCGGTTCGAGGGACATAAATTGACTTTCTTTCAAGATATTTCTCCGACTACCCTATCCAAACGTAGGTCTCTGTGGGTTGTCACGGACCGCCTTCGATCTCTAAAAATACCGTACAAATGGCTCTTCCCTTTTGGTCTATCCTATCATTTCCGGGGCCGGTTGTTCATTGTTCGATCAGCGGAGAATCTAGAGAATGCCTGCTCTCCACTAGACCTGGGTCATACCGCCATCCCCTTCTGGCAACCTTTCACAGATGTAGCCTCTTTTCCATCTCTACCTAAGCCTGATGTCTGGCTGAATCCCAGATCTCGTCCGTCTAAGAAGAGACCAGCAAATAACACTCCATGATAAAATTGCGGTCCTGCCTAGGAGTGTTTTATTATTTGCATATATTATACATCTGTCTAATGATAAGTTTGTGTACGGATTAGATGTCTTAATTTTATCTCCTTAGGTGGCTTCATAGCCGCGCTTTAAATTTGTTTAGTTACCACCTGCCTGATTGTTAACTGCTCGGGTGCCGGGGATGACAGGGGTTTACGGGTGCATACTCTTATTCACTCGTTCACTCCTCTCACCGCCGCCATGCCTCCCTGCCAGTCAGTGCTTCACTGACTAATACCGCACTGTTGATCAGTCCAAATATCTTTACTACAAAAGTTGAAAACAGTTTATTTCCTATTGTTCTCTTTCCTGTGTTTTTCATCTCTCTCTTTCTCTTCGTACTGGTGCCTTCATGTCACGTATTCAGGTTACGACATTGAACGTGAAGGGCTTCAATTCCCCTACTAAGCGCTCCCAGGTCCTACACTCCCTTAAGAAAATGGACTCGTCGGTTCTGCTGCTCCAGGAAACCCACTTTTTGAAAGGTAAAGTCCCGAACCTCCCTAAATCACCTTACACTACATGGTTTCATTCATGCAATGATAGTGGCAAACGTAATGGGGTCAGTATAGCACTAAGGTCCGACATCCCCTTTGAATTTGTCTCCCAGATTGCTGATGGCACAGGCCGCTTTCTCTTCATAAAAGGTAAAGTGGCGTATACTCTGACGACTATTGGTAATATATACGCCCCAAACTTGGGCCAGATACCCTGGCTGTCTGAGACTCTAGACAAGTTTTCTCAGTTCTCTGAGGGCCTAATGCTTCTGGGGGCAGGGGGGGGGGGGGGGGGGACTTCAACATTGCGCTTGAACCCTTGTTGGATTCCTCCACGCGAACCTCCGCTCATAGCTATCCAGCTTTGCGGAAAATCTGCAGACTCCTCACATCTTTAAGATTGATGGATGTGTGGAGATCCTTCCACCCCACGGCTGGAGCCTATACCTTTTACTCCCATCCTCACCACTCCTACCAAAGACTAGACTACCTGTTTATCACGGATAGTCAGCTCTTTTTAGTAGATTCACTCTCTATAGGTAGCATTCTCCTGTCTGATCCTGTCTGATCACGCCCCTATGTCCATGTTCCTCAACATACACATGTTGAATGATAAGCAGGAGGTGTCTGCTAGCACTATCTGGGAGGCTCATAAACCAGTGATCAGGGGAGTACTCATAAGCATGGGTTCATTCGTGAAGAGAGAGACAAACAAGGAGATTGACGATCTTCTCTCCCAAATATCTGATCTTAAAAACCAGCATAAACGGTCCGCAGCTCAAGGGGTTCTCTCCTCGCTTATACTCTCTAGAGAAAGACTCAAACAATGTTTGAATTTGCGCATGGCAAAGGCATACACCTATGCTACGCACAAGTACTACATGCATGGTGATAAAGGGAGCAAACTTATGGCTTTCCTAGCTAAAAAGAGAAGACAACTGAATTATATCCCCAAAATCAGGTCTCCATCTGGAGCTGTAATTGAGGACACGAATGACATTGCGGCCGAGTTTTTCTCCTTCTATCAAACACTGTATGACCTACGCCCTGGAGAGACGCCCAAAGAACTCGCGGACAGAACTGAGCTGATTGACTCTTTCCTGGACTCCCTCTCTCTTCGATCCTTAACTACGACGCAAAAAAGCTGACTAGAATCCCCCTTTACACTTCAAGAACTTCAGGCGGCACTCTCCAGTATGCCATCTAGTAAGTCCCCTGTACCTGATGGTCTCCCAGCCTCATACTATAAACAATTTGGAGGTGTCTTGCTGCCATTCTTCCTCAGAGTATGTAATTCTCTTAACGCCTCTCAACATTTCTCTCCCTCAGCGCTTGAAGCACATATTTCGGTATTACCAAAAGAGGTTAAAGACCCTTTACTATGCGGTAGTTATCGCCCTATATCACTTTTGAATGTGGACATTAAATTATATGCCAAAATCATAGCCAATAGGATGCAATCTTTACTCCCATTCCTAATTGATCCAGAGCAGACAGGTTTTGTTAAGGGGAGAGGGGGTAAACATAACACTACGCGAGTTCTCCATCTGATCCAGTACACCAGGTCAAGAAATATCCCTTTGGTCCTGCTGTCAACGGATGCAGAGAAAGCCTTTGACCGGGTGGACTGGACCTTTATGGTGAAGGCGCTATCCCATTTCAGTTTTCCACAAATCTTTATTCACAAAATCCTATCTCTATATACTTCCCCACAGGCTAAGGTTAGAATAAATGGCCACCTCTCCAGCCCTTTCCAGATCAAGAACAGTACAAGACAGGGGTGTCCTCTCTCTCCCCTTTTGTCCTCACAATTGAGACTTTGATTCAAAGTCTGCGTCAGGAGCCACTTCTGTCGGGGGTCTCGATTGGTGACAGAGTGCACTGCACAGCGGCGTTTGCCGACGATTTGCTGATTTTTATCACCAACCCCTCCACAGCCCTACCCAGACTTCAGGAACTGTTTACCCGTTTTGGTGACCTATCCAATTTCAAAATTAATGCTAGCAAATCTGAGGGATTATGTGTCTCCTGTACTCCTGCTCTATTAAAGTCTCTAAAACTCAGCTCCCCCTTCCTACTGCGCATAGATAGTATAAAATACCTAGGAATTAATCTAACTCCCTCGCCAGAACACTGGTATCAATGCAATTACACACCTTTACTCTCAGATTAAGGCCACTATCCTGTCATGGCATATCCCGTACATTTCTTGGATTGGTAGAACCAACTTACTAAAAATGATTATTCTCCCTAAACTTCTTTATCTTTTCCAAAGTCTCCCGATTCCCCTCCCTAGAGCCTTTTTTGTTTCCATTAGACGACAATTTTCTAAATACATTTGGAATAATACTAAACCCAGAATAGCTTTTCACACTCTTATTCGACCTAAACGCTCAGGGGGGATAGGGCTCCCAGATATTGAATCCTACTACCACGCCGTACAATTAGCCAGGATAACTGAGTGGTTTGATAATACATCTACTAGACTTGGGGTTCCTGTGGAGGAGGCATCCATAGGTTTGTCCCTTACCTCCCTTTTGTGGCTTGACAAACTCAACGCAGCTTTGTTTTTGTCTCGCAACTCCATTTACCTCTGCCTCTTATCAGACATGGATGAAAAGTGAGGGGATGAAGTCTCTGCACCAAATTCCGTCTCCCTTGATGACGATCCGTGACATTGTGCAATCGCAGACTGAGAGGTTTCGAGATTGTTCTTCGCTGCCTGGGAGGGCATCCCGCAGCACATACGATTCCATATTAACGGGGCTGTTCCTACTCTCAATGAATTGCGGTCTCAACAGGGTTTTTCGTCTGCTAATTTTCTCACATACATGCATCTCAAAAAGTGTTACCTGTGAGCGTTTAGGCAGGGACCGATAGAACGCCCACTATCCTGGTTGGAAACAACCCTCCTCCTTCGGCAAACACCTAAGAAGCTGATTACGCTATATTATAATAATCTCCTTAAGATGAACTCATCTGTACAGCCTTCCTTTCTTAAAGCTTGGGAGTTGGAACTTACCTTTTCTGAAGAGGATACCAGGGCAGTTTTTCGGAACTCCCTTGGGACCTCGAAATGCATTAAACTACAGGAGTCCGCATACAAACTGACCTCTAGGTGGTACAAGACCCCCTGGGGATTGCATAAAATGTGTAACGAGATCTCCCCAGTTTGTTGGAGGTGTTATAAAGCCCCGGGAACATATTTACATTTTTGGTGGGAATGTGAGAAAATCTCTCCCTTCTGGGCGGAGATAGAAAATGTCCTCAACACTATAACTCAGTCCTCTATTGCCATTTCCCCTCGTGTAGTGTTTCTTAATCTGTGGCCAACATTCCCCAGGGGGGTCCCCAGGGAGCTATGGTTACAGCTCTTTGAAGCGGCCAAATCCCTAATCCCGTTGTATTGGAAGACTGAGACTATGCCACCTATAAATCATTGGCTTAGGAAAGGCGCCCAACTGGCGAGAATGGAGGAGTTATCGCATCTTGAATTTCACTCTCATGCCAAGTACCGGAGGATCTGGGCACCCTGGTTTGAATTTTGCAAAAATTGCTCCTTTCAACACTTATGGGGTACAGACTAGGATGATGGTTACTCTGGCAGGGAACTAGTTCCTACATCTTCACTTTAGATCTGATGTTTGCGGAGGCCTCCATCCGTGCACGTTTCCTTTCCCTCCTCTCCTATCCCCTCCCTTTCGATCCTCTCTACCCCCTCCCCCTTGACGTTGGTGCAAATGACGTGAATTTACGCCAATATGCTCATACTTCCTTCTGGTCCAGTTCGAATGATATGTTTTGTTTCATCTTGCTATAAAGTAATGTACATGCGAGACTCCTTATTGTGAATTCTAACATTTACTCAGTTATTCGATGTACCGTGGCGCCTATGCGCATTGTCATTTGCATTTTTCCTCTCTGTAAAACTTCAATAAAAATGTTATTTTGCAAAAAAAGAAGCAGGACTCAGGATGTCGAGTGCTGCGTCTCATATAAGGCCCTGATTTTTCTCAGCATCAGGACCTGGTTTGTCACGCGGGCTGCTGTGAGAGTCCGAAGGGATCAGGGAGGGGAGTAGCGGTGAGTTCATTTTTTTTTTTACATTATGGCAGAAAACTGATAGGGCCTGGCTGTGGCATACGGCCAGACGAAAAATGTGACATGTATTAAGAGCCATTTGCCTCTTAATAAACAGTTTGTTGGAGTAAGATGCTACAGATTTATTAAGACTGGTGTATGAAACACCAGTCTTTATACAGTGAATCTCCCTTAATGTGTTAGAAGCAGGAAAAATGGGGAAGAGTTAGGATCTGATCGAAAAGGGCTAAATCCTGATGGATTGACGACTGGGTTATAGCAGCTGCAAAACTGCAGATCTTCTGGGGTGTTCCTGGTATGCAGTAGTTAGTACCTACCAAAAGTGGTCCAAGGAATGACAAATCGGTAACAGGGTCATGGGTGCCCAAGGCTCATTGATGCATGTGGGGAGCGAAGGCCAGCAAGTCTGGTACAATCCTACAGCAGAGCTACTGTAGCAAAAAAATAAATAAAAATCAATTGCCGAAAAACTTATTGCTAGCTATGATGAAGAGGTGTTAGTACACACAGCACTGAAAAACTAGAAAGACCCTGGTAGTTGGCGGGTATATGAATGAATCAAAAAACTACTAATCTGCCTGAGGCACAATGAAACCCTAATGTCCAACTACTTAAAAAATGAAGTAAAGTATAACTTTTATTAGCATAAATTAAATATATGTGCCTGAGGCACAATGAAACCCTAATGTCCAACTACTTAAAAAATGAAGTAAAGTATAACTTTTATTAGCATAAATTAAATATCCAAAAGGGACACGCAACACAAAGTAAAATTTAGCCAATGTTGTCTAGCAAAGCGTGGTGAGTCAGAGTACGTTACCGAAACATCTAGGTGAAACATCTAAGGGGGGGCTGTCTAGTTTTTAATCTCATTGTTAGGCTAGCATTACCTGTGAAATCTAATAGTCACGTAGTGTTTAGCTCAGCGGTCTGCAGCCGCCGGCTGATGCACCGTGCATTTAGTCACTACAAGTATTCACCACGCTTTGCTAGCCAACATTGGCTAAATTTTATGTGTTAATGTGTTGTGTGTCCCTTTTGAATATTTAATTTATGCTAATAAATGTTAGATTTTACTTCATTATTGAAGTAGTTGGAAATTAGGGTTTCATTGTGCCTCAGGCATATTAGTAGTTTTTGCTTAGTACACACAGCACATCACAGCTTGGACCATGGAGCAATGGGCGAAAGTGGCCATGTCTGATGAAAACATTTTATTTTACATCATGTGGATAGCTGGCTGTGTGTGAATCATATTCCTGCGGAGAAGGCCGTGTGATGCTCAGGGCAATGTTTTGCCGGGAAACCTTGTCCTGGCTTTCATGTGTATGTTACTTTCACACTAAACACCTACCTAAACAACGTTGCAGACCAAGTACATCTCTTCATGTCAACGGTATTCTCTAATGGCAGTGGCCTCTTTGAGCAGGATAATGCACCCTGCCGCACTGCAAAAACGGTTCAGGAATGATTAGAGGAACACGACAGAGTTCAAGGTGTCAACATCGCCTCCAGATCTTAACCCGATCCAGCATCTGTAGGATATGCTAGAAAAATAAGTCCGATCCTCGCAACTTACAGAATTTAAACAATCTGCTGCGAACGTCTTGGTGCCAGACACCACAGGACACCTTCAGAAATCTTATGGAGTCCATGCCTCGATGAGTCAGAGCACGAGGGGGAACCTACACTATATTAGGCAGGTGGTTTTAATGTTATGTCTGGCCGGTAAATATATATATTTTTATACATTTGTCATGTGGTTACCACCTTCTCCTGATTTATACTGTGTTTTGGTTTATAATTAGAGGGGTAATAAGTTATGGGTATACTCTCCTCGTGGTTTGCTCTTACCCAATCACGTATTTGAACCAGGGATATGTGCACTTATGACACACACGAGAAAATGCCTGTCAAATTAGGCTATGTTCACACATCGTGATTGGTTGCAGATTTTGGTGCAGTTTTTGAGCCAAAGCCAAAAGTGGTTTCAAAAGAAAGGGGAAATATAAAGAAAGAACTTCTGGCTTTGGCTCAGAAACCTTTCCAGTGTGTGTCATAAGTGTCCACATCATAAGTGCACATAACCGTGGTTCAAGGGTCAAATACATGTCGGTTAAGAGCAAACCACGAGGGGGGATACCCATAACTAATTACCCCTCTAATTGTAAACCGAGACACAGTATCAGGGGAAGGTGGTAAATAGCATAGATTCTATTTTAACTTGTTTTATTCTAATGTTGATAATAGGAAAGTCTGAAGACTGTTTGGATCTTCGGTTTAACCCCTTAACGACCGCCCACCGTCTTTTGACGTCAGGCGGTGCATGTACTCAGTCTACAGCGACGCCTTTTGACGTCGCTGTAGTAGAGTGGGTTTATCGGCACCCTGGTGACATCTGCACTAAAAACCGGCTGTAAGTAACAGGTCCGGTTCTTAGTGCAGCCATCAGGACCTGCCGATTTCGTCCTAACAGCACGTGACCGCTGTGACAGCCAATCACAGCGGTCACATGCTGTTACTGCGTACAGAGCCGCCGGGAGTGTCTAAATGACAGCTCCTGCTCTAAGAACGAGCTGTTGCTAGCAGCTCTGTTCTTAGAGCAGTGATCAGGAGCCAATAGTATTGGTTCCTGATCTTTTGTGATCACTATGAGATCCAATCATAGTGATCACTACTATAAAATAAAAGTAAAAACATGTATCTGTTTCTCCTCACTGTTCTAGCTGTGGAGAGAAACAGATACAAGTGTGTCAGTGTCCCCACACAAAATCACTTGTCCCTTACACAGTTTATTAAAAAAAACAAACATTTTTTTCAGTATTTTATAGTATATAGTATATACATATATATATAAATATAAATATATTTACTGTATATACTAAGAATCGTACTATAAACTACTTTCTTTTTATGGTACGCTGTTAGACGGCGTGTACGCTGTTAGGCCTCATGCACACGACCGTAGCCGTGTGCACGGCCGTGATTTTCGGGTCGGCCGGCTGCGGACTGTCCGCCGCAGGCCGCCCGCAAATCGCGGGACATGCACATGGCCGCCACCATTGTTTTCAATGAGCCCGGACCGCAGAACAGGACCGTAATAAGACATGCCCGTTCTTTCTGCGGTCCGGGCTCCCGGGCCGTGCAAGGACCGCAAAAACTATGGTCGTGTGCATGGCCCCATAGAAAAGAATGGGGCCGCAATTCTCCCGTGGATTTTTGGGGGAATTGCGGCCGCAAAAACACGTTCATGTGCATGGGGCCTTAGACGGCGTAGGGTGCTGTTCTGTGCTTGGGTTTACTGTTTGTGTTAGGCGTAGGGTTTAGGTTTGAAAAAAAAAAGTTTCATTCTTTTAGTGTTCTTAGTTGATTAGGCTTCATGCACACTACCGTGCTCGTAATTACGACTCGTAATTACGAGCACGGCCGGGCACGGCCGGCCGCGGGCAGCCGGCCGCTTTTGCGAGCCGTGCGGTCATTATAAAATATAGCAGCACGGCCCGTAAAATAGAAAAATAGAACATGTTCTATTTTTTTTAACGGCACGGGCACCTTCCCGTGAGAAAACGGGAAGGTACCCGTGGGTAACAGAAGTCTATGAGCCCGTTATTGCAGGTCGTAATTACGACCCGCAATAACGGGTGTTTTTACGGTCGTGTGCATGAGGCCTTAGTTGATAAAAAAAAAAATTTAAACCGCTAGTTCCATTTATTATTTGCGGTTTAGACTGTATTATCATTATGGCTGCCAGAAGATACAGCGTTGAGGAAGCCTATCAGATGCTATGCTCAGATACGGATTCTGCATCTGAAGTTGAGCTTTTAGGGTATGTGCACATGTAGTGACCAAAAACGTCTGAAAATACGGAGCTGTTTTCAAGGGAAAACAGACCCTGATTTTCAGACATTTTTTGAGCAACTCACGGTTTTCGCTGCGTTTTTTACGTCCGTTTTTGGAGCTGTTTTCATTGGAGTCTATGAGAAAACAGCTCCAAAAACGTCCAAAGAATTGTCCTGCACTTCTTTTGACGAGGCTGTATTTTTACGCGTCGTCGTTTGACAGCTGTCAAACGACGACGCATAAATGACAGGTTGTCTGCACAGTACGTCGGCAAAGCCATTCAAATGAATGGGCAGATGTTTGCCGATATATTGTAGCCCTATTTTCAGACGTAAAACGAGGCATAATACGCCTCGTTTACGTCTGAAAATAGGTCGTGTGAACCCAGCCTTACTTGAAAGCGACAGCTAAAGTGTCGCTTCAAGGGATTCAAGTTGCGATGCAGAACGCATTTGTCCTGTACAAAAAATCAGCGGGCAGGGTGACATTCTTTGAATTTCAGGAGAAAGTGATTGAAGATCTCCTATTTCAATCTGCAGACCAGAGAGTAGTCCATGAGTCAGAGGATGTACACCGACTTGTTGAAGAACATTTTTTACACCCCATCCCTTCAACATCTAACCAAAAATACCACAAAAAACGGTGTCGGGTCTGCAGCAAACGAGGACAGCGAAGTGAGTCACGATATTATTGTTCCGCTTGTCCTTCCAACCCTGGTCTATGCATAAGTCCCTGTTTTGTCCTTATCAATACACTATGGGCTTTATTACAGTTTTGTTCGGGTTTTTGGTGGACCTCTTACACCCGACAATACTTCTAGAAATAGCGACATTAATTTGGGGAGTAGTGGTCCTTTACTGTATCTATACATACGGTGTGGGACACTGCCCCTTTATATATTCTACAGGTGATTGGTTGTTTTGTGCACATGGCGGTTCCTACCTTGCCGGGCAGGGGCTTGTTATGGTGTACCGCGTCACTTGGCACATTCGTCCCTTATATAGGGATTGATGGAGCTAAAGAGACGTTGCATGACCAGTCACTTTGAATTATAAAGTCATTACAGCCCTACAAATTTTCTTTCATTCTGTGAACATGCTCTAGTTTTCCACATAGCTGGATACATTCTTCCTCCTTTTTTTTGGATATATTGCCTTTTTCCGCCAACAGTTTAATACATTTTCCCACTCTAACTTACTATGTATCAGAGCGGGTTGATATACATAATGTCTATGGACTGACATGATTTCAGGACAGCTGCTTTCTTAGCACGACATAGTCATAGGTTGTAGAAACTGTTATTTCTCAATCTAGAAAAGTAGAATCCTCCCATTTTCAAAGCAAAATGTGTGTCCTGAAAGCCTCCGGGTGCTCCCTTCCTTTTGGGTCCTGCCGTGTGTCCAGGAAACACATTAGGGCCACAATGGGGATATTTTTGAACACAGGAGAAACAGGGTGATACATTTTCTGGTGCATTTCCTTATTCTCATGTCCTCTGTACAAGAAATCTGACCTTAAAATGACACATTTGTGAAAAAAAGTGAAATAAAATTTTCTTTCCACCTGCTTTGCATTACATAGTTACATAGTTACATAGTTAGTACGGCTGAAAAAAGACACATGTCCATCAAGTTCAACCAAGGGAAGGGAAAAGGGAAGGAAAAATTTCTACACATAGGAGCTAATATTTTTTTGTTCTAGGAAATTATCTAACCCTTTTTTAAAGCCATCTACTGTCTCTGCTGTGACCAGCTCCTGCGGTAGGCTATTCCATAGATTCACAGTTCTCACTGTAAAGAAGCCTTGTTGCCTCTGCAGCTTGAACCTTTTTTTCTCCAGACGGAGGGAGTGCCCCCTTGTTTTTTGAGCGGGTTTTACAAGGAACAGGATATCACCATATTTTTTGTATGTGCCATTAATATATTTATATAAGTTAATCATGTCCCCCCTTAGTCGTCTTTTTTCAAGGCTAAATAGGTTTAATTCTTTCAATCTTTCCTCATAACTTAAATTCTCCATGCCCCTTATTAGCTTCGTTGCTCTTCTTTGTATTTTTTCCAACTCCAGGGCATCCTTTCTATGAACTGGAGCCCAGAACTGAACTGCATATTCTAGATGAGGCCTCACTAATGCTTTGTAAAGTGGCATTATTACATCACTGTCCCGCGAGTCCATGCCTCTTTTAATACACGACAATATCCTGCTGGCCTTTGAAGCAGCTGATTGACACTGCATGCTGTTATTGAGTTTATGATTTACAAGTACACCCAGATCCTTCTCAACAAGTGAATCCGCCAGTGTAGCGCCCCCTAGGACATATGATGCATGCAGGTTGTTGGTACCCAGATGCATAACTTTACATTTATCTACATTAAACTTCATTTGCCAAGTGGACGCCCAAACACTTAGTTTGTTTAAATCTGCCTGTAATTCATGAACATCTTCCATAGTCTGAACTATATTACATAGCTTGGTGTCATCTGCAAAAATAGAAATAGTGCTATTAATCCCTTCCTCTATATCATTAATAAATAAGTTGAATAATAGTGGTCCCAGCACTGAACCCTGGGGTACACCACTTATAACCGGTGACCATTCAGAGAAGGAATCATTGACCACAACTCTCTGGATACGGTCCTTGAGCCAATTCTCAATCCAATTACAAACTATATTTTCTAAACCTATAGTCCTTAATTTACCCATTAGGCGTCTATGGGGGACAGTGTCAAATGCCTTTGCAAAGTCCAAAAACACTAAATCCACAGCGGCCCCTCTGTCTAGACTTCTGCTCACCTCTTCATAAAAACAGATTAGGTTAGTTTGACAACTTCTGTCCTTAGTAAAACCGTGCTGGCTGTCACTTATAATGCTATTTATTGTCACATAATCCTGTATATAGTCCCTCAATAGCCCCTCAAACATTTTCCCCACGATGGATGTTAAGCTTACTGGTCTATAATTACCCGGGGAAGACCTAGAGCCCTTTTTGAAAATAGGCACCACATTTGCCCTGCGCCAGTCCCTTGGCACTATACCAGTCACTAGAGATTCTCTGAATATTATGAAAAGGGGGACAGAAATAACTGAACTAAGCTCTTTAAGAATTCTAGGGTGTAACCCATCTGGTCCCGGAGCCTTGTGCACATTTATTTTATTTAATTTAGCTTGGACCATCTCTACATTCATCCAATTCAGTATATCAACCGATATATTAACAGCACTGGCACCGGCTACATCAGCTGCTCTTTCTTCTGTTGTATATACAGAGCTAAAGAACCCATTTAGTAACTCTGCCTTCTCTTGATCCCCTGTGATCAACTCCCCATTACCATTATCTAGGGGTCCTACATGTTCAGACCTTGGCTTTTTTGCATTTATATGCTTGAAGAATTTTTTAGGATTTGTTTTACTATCCTTGGCCACCTGCCTTTCATTTTGTATTTTTGCTAATTTTATTACATTTTTACAGATTTTATTAAGCTCTTTATATTTTACAAAGGCTACAGCTGTACCCTCAGATTTGTATTTTTAAATGCCCTTTTTTTGTCATGTATTGCCCCTTTCACAGAAGGTGTAAGCCATGTGGGGTTTAATTTGAGTCGTTTATACTTATTACCTGTAGGAATAAATTTTGCACTATAATAACTCAAAGTAGATTTGAAAATCTCCCATTTATCATTTGTTCCATTATTTGACATTAGTTCTTCCCAGTCTATATCCTGAATTGCAGCCCTCATCCTGGGGAAATTGGCTTTCTTAAAATTAAATGTTTTTGCCCTCCCAGCCTGCGTTTGTTTTTTACAGTATAGGTAAAATGTAACTATATTGTGATCACTGTTACCGAGGTTTTCACGAACATTGACATTCCCAACAAGATCTGCATTATTAGAAATGACCAGATCCAACAGAGCTTCACCTCTAGTCGGGTCTTCCACAAACTGGCCCATAAAATTTTCCTGCAACAGGTTGAGGAAATGTCTCCCCTTTGCAGTTGAAGCCGAACCATGACACCAATTAATATCCCGGAAATTAAAATCTCCCATTATCACTACAGTACCCGCCTGTGCAGCCCGCTCCATCTGTTTATAGAGCTGAACTTCCATCTCCTCAGTTATATTGGGGGGTCTATAGATTACACCAAAAGTAATTTTTTCAGTGTTTACCTCCCTTTCTAGTTCCACCCACAAGGTTTCAACCTCCTCACAGTCTTCACCCACTATTGTCTCTTTCACACTCGCCTTCATATCACTTCTCACATACAGACATACACCACCACCTTTCCTATTTGTCCTGTCTTTACGAAAAAGTGTAAAACCCTGTAGATTTACAGGCCAGTCATGTGAAGAGTCCAGCCATGTTTCAGCAACACCAACTACATCTATATTTTCTTCCAGTATCAAGGCCTCCAGCTCCCCCATTTTGCTTGCTAGACTTCTGGCATTTGTGAACATACACTTTAACTTGCCTGTCAGTTTTTCACTTTTATTATCAGAAATGTGATTTGACATTCATTCCTGCGAAAACTGTGGGGTCAAAATACTTAGTACACACCTAGATGAATACCTTAAGCGGTCTAGTTTTCAAAATTGGGTCATTTATGGGGAGTTTCTATCTTTTTGGCAGCTCTGTGCCTCTATAAATGTGTAATGGGACCTGAAACATTTTCAAGCAAAATGTGTGTCCTGAAAGTCTTCAGGCGCTACCTCCCTTTCGGGCCCTGCCGTGTGTCCAGGCAACGCATTAGGGTCACAATGGGGGAATTTTTGAAAACGGGAGAAACAGGGTGATAGATTTTGGGGGGGTGTTTCTTCATTCTCATGGTCGCTTTACAAAGAAATCGGTCTTCAAAGTGATACTTTTATATAAAAAGTGTTGTTTTTTTTTATTTCACCTGCTATGCATTCAATTTAGCAAAAAACTGTGGGGTCAAAATACTCACTACAGCCCTAGATAAATACCTTAAGGGGTCTAGTTTTCTAAATGGGTTCGTTTATGGGGAGTTTCTATCGTTCTGGTAGTTCAAAACCTCTCCAAATGTACAGTGGGGCCTAAAACATTTTCACGCAAAATATGAGACCTGAATGCCTCCGGTTGCTCCCTTCGTTTCGGGCCCTGCCGTGTGTCCAGGCAACGCATTAGGGTCACAATGTGGGCATTTTTGAAAACAGGAGAAACAGGGTGATAGATTTTGGGGTGCATTTCTTCATTCTCATGGTCGCTTTACAAAGAAAATCGGTCTTCAAAGTGATAATTTTATGAAAAAAGTGAAATTATATGTTTTTACGCCTGCTTTGCATGAATTCTTACAAAAAAACTGTGGGGTCAAAATACTTACAACACCCCTTAATAAATACCTTAAGGGGTGTAGTTTTTTAAATGGTGTCACTTGTGGGGGTTTCCACCATTCTGACACCTATGAGCCTCTGAAAACCTGGCTTGGTGCAGGAAAACAAAATGTACTTCAAAATTTATAAAATCATTACTAAACTTGTAAGTCTTCTAAATTGCTCAAAAATTTTTTTTATTTTTTTCAAAAGTGCTGCAAAAATAGAGTAAAGCGATGGAAATATATATATTTAATAAAAAAAAAATTGTACAGTATGTATGTACATATGTGACATATTGCAGTTAAAAATAGGGAAAAATGATAATTTTTACAAAATTTCTTCAATTTTTCTATTTTTTCATTAATTTCCGCAAATCGTATCAGTCTACTTTTACCACTAAAATAAAGTACAACATGTGACGAAAAAACAATGTCAGAACTACTTGGATATTCAAAACTTTCGCAGTTATTCTCTGATAAAGTCAGACATACCAGATTTAACAAATCTGGCTTGGTCATTAAGGTCTTTTCAGGCCCGGTCATTAAGGGGTTAATCGTGTAAATTAAGGGTAAGTTCACTGGTAGCAAAATTTTTCCACACAACACATTTTCTTACTCAGGTCATCCTCCATTTCTTCTCACCACATGCCTCGCAGTGTGGAGGAGTTTGAATGGAGTGGCTGTCAAGCATTTGCCCTGCTTCTCTATTCAACATCTACCGGGCTGATGCACCCCCTTAAACTTCCATTGGAAGTAAAGTCGCCTGTGGATAGGTCATAAATGTCAATCTTTGGAAAACTCCTTTCATGAACCCCTTCCCGACCACCCCACGTAGATTAACGGGCTGCAGCACTGGTTCTTGTGCCTGCAGCCTGTTAATCTACATGTGCTCCTAACACAGCACACAGGCGCTCCCCGCAGCCCGGCATTTCCCAGTACAGGCTGCTGCTAGCAGCCTTAGTACTGGGGGAAAACATTGGGTCGGATCACAGAGGTGATCCGAACCGATTAACCCCTTAAACGCGGCAGTCAATAGCGAACGCCGCATTTAAGTTTTTAGAATAAAATCGGCACTCCGCTACGCGATTGTGGGGGCCGATTGTTGCTATGGCAACAAGAAACCTAACAAAGGCTTCCGGTCTGCCATCTATGGAAGGCGAGTCCAGAGGCAGGACCTAATATGCCCCCTGTCAGTGTCAAACTGACAGGTATAATAACCTGCAATACATAAGTATTGCAGGGTATTATAGCAACGATCCAACCATTGGATCTTCAAGTCCCTAGTGGGACTAAAATAAAATAAAAAGAAGTTAATAAAAAGTTCCAAATAATATACAAAAGTAAAAAAGTAAAACTTCAAAATAATAAAATAAAAAAAATCGCCCATTTTCCCTTATAAAGTCCTCTATTAGAAAAAAAAATAATAAATTATGCATAATTGGTATCGCCGGATCCATAACGGCCTGAACTATAAAAATATACTGTAATTTATTCCGCACGTTGACTGCCATAAAAAAAACATTAGCTTGTACTCAAAAATGGTACCAATAAAAACGACAGTTTGTTCCACAAAAAACAAGCCCTCACACAACTTTCTTGATGGAAAAAAAAATAAAAATTGTGGCTCTTAGAATATGGCGACACAAAAACAAAATATTTTTTTTAAAACCGTGATTTTATCGTGCAAACACCGTAAAACATCAAAAACCTATATACATATGGTGTAGCCGTAATCGCATCAAACCAGAGAATAAATGAAATACGTCATTTATAGCGCACAGTGAACGCCGTAAAAAAAAAAAAGAATAAAAAACAATGGAAGTTTTCACGGCCCAATTACACTAAATTCAGCAAAAAACCTATGGGATCAAAATGCTCACTATACCCCTAGATAAATTCTTTTTAGGGCTGTAGTTTCCCAAATGGGGTCACATCTGGAGGGTGTCCACTAATTTGGTCCCACAGGGGCTTTGCAAATGCGACATGACACCCGAAAACCAATCCAGCAAACTTGAGCTCCAAAAGCCAAATAGCGCTCCTTCCCTTCTGAGCTTTGCCGTGGGTCCAAACAGCAGTTTATTACCACATATGGGGTATTGCTGTAATCACGTGAAATTGATTTACAGGTGTCCCCCTTAATTTTTACCCTATGCATGGAACCATTTGCTGAACTTATACGTAGTTCCCCTGATATCCAGGGCCTTCAGGTCGGCCCTATTGAGCACAAAATCGGGTTGTATGCGGATGACGTCCTGTTATTTTGTAAATCGCCTCTAACAACGATTCCCGCAATTCTTAAAGTTATAAAATCTTATTCAGCAGTCTCCTTTTATAAATTGAATGTTGCTAAATCCTCCATGATGCCTATTCATATTTCCCCACAAATGAGAGCGTCCATCTCTAAATGTAAATTTACTTGTACGGAATCGGGTCTGAAATATCTGGGGATTACGCTCACTCCCAACCCTTCTCAGGTAATCTCTACTAATTTTTCATCTCTTATTGAGGCTCTTAAACAGGATTGTATACAATTTGAAAATCTTCATCTTTCATGGTTCGCTAGAATTCAATTAGTTAAGATGTTTTTGCTCCCCAAATTTTTATATCTATGCAGAACTATTCCATATATCCTTCCTGGTTCTATTACAGCACCACTCCAATCCTTATTTCTTAATTTTATTTGGAATAAGAAGAGAGCTAGAGTAGCTAAGAATCTCCTTTATCGCAAAATAAAAAATGGAGGGATGGGTGTACCAAATGTTTTAGCCTATAACATAGCGGCTATTGCAGACCAACTATATCCCTTTTGGAATGATACGACCCCCTTTCTGTGGGCTGTCTTGGAAGAGAATAGTCACCCTAACGTTTCATTTAAATCTACTCTTATAGCGACTTTATTAGGAGCTAAGATACCAAAATTTACTTTGACTTCTATGACCGATTCTTTACAGGTGTGGGTACGATATGTTTGCAAAAATAAGTGGGTTCATGTGTCGAAAGACTGTATTCCACTTTCTGTTCTTGAGTTCTTTATTCCTCATATTTCCATGTCTCCTTGGGTTGCCGCAGGTATGAAGGTTATTTCTGATTTTTATGACTCTGACACTTTTCAGACGTTTGAAGACTTACAGAAGGTTTATCAACTCTCCCATAACCTTTTTTACCAATATCTGCAAATCAGACATTGTATCCAATCCATGAAACTTCCCCAATCACCTACTAATCTCACTTCATTCCACAAATTCTTACATAAAGGGCAGGGATATTCAAAGGGTTTACCACAGTTTTATGATTTGATCCTTGCTTTGGATAATAAGGGTAAAACAAGTTACATTTTAAAATGGGAAAGGGAACTGGGTTCAGTTTTTCCTGAAGATACCTGGATTAAAGCTTCAAATTGGGCCGCAAAACACTCTAAATGTGTAAACCATATTGAATTCATGCGGAAAATTCACCTGCGGTGGTATTTAACACCTTCTAGACTAGCGCATATCATCACGGGTTCTTCTAAACTTTGTTTGAGAGGTTGTGGACAAATAGGATCCCCTTTACATATGTGGTGGTCGTGTCCATCAGTGTCTGGCCTTTGGGTTCGGGTATTTACACTTATTTCGGAATTCGTAAAGGTTCCTGTGCCGCTATCCCCTGCCATAGCAATTTTGGATATTAATCTGGAGGAAATAGATCCGCTAGATAGATTAATTATTCATCATATTCTTATAGCCACTAGAATGGCCATCGCACAATCTTGGAAATCTCAGATTTCCCCCTCTATTCAGGAAGTCATTAGAAGAGTTAATAGCCAATGTTATCATGAAACTTATTTAGTTTCTGATTTAGTTCTTCATGGTCGGAATGTGAAGAGATGGAATTCTTGGACTCATTCAAAATACTATATTTAATTATGATCTTAAATGGCTAATTTGAGATGTGTTTTACTTATATGGAGTGTCATTCTAATACGAACAGTATTGTGTGTCTGTTACTGATGTGTATTTTTGTTTGGTTGTAATGTATAAAAATCTTTCAATAAAAATTTAAGATTTAAAAAAAAAAAAAAGAAATTGATTTACAAAACTTCGCGTGCTTTTTCTTCTTTATTCCTTGTAAAAATTTATAATTTCTAAATTTTATTGGAAAAAATTAGATTTTCATTTTTACGGATGAATTCCACCAAATTCAGCAAAAAACCTGTGGTGCTAAAATGCTCACTATACCCCTTGATAAATTCCTTGAAGGGTGTAGTTTGCAAAATGGTCTCTTTTTGGGGGGTGTTTCCACTATTTTGGCCCCACAAGACCTCTTCAAACCTGACATGGTGCCTAAAATATATTCTAATAAAAAGGAGGCCCCATATCCTCTAGGTGCGCCTTTGCTTCTGAGGTCTGTGCTTCAGTCCATTACCACACTAGGGCCACATGTGGGATATTTCTGAAAACGGCAGTATCTGGGCAATAAATATTGAGTTGTGTTTCTCTGGTAAAACCTTTTGTGTTACAAAAATAAAAAATGGATTAACATGGATTTTCCGACAAAAAAAATAAATTGGTAAATATCCCCTCTACTTTGCTTTAATTCCTGTTAAACACCTAAAGGGCTAAGAAACGTTCTAAATGCGGTTTTGAAAACTTTGAGGGGTGCAGTTTTTAAAATTGAGTGACTTATGGGGGTTTCTAATATATAAGGCCTTCAAACCACTTCAGAAGTGAACTGGTACCTATAAAAATAGGTTTTGGAAATTTTCTTGAAGATGTGAGAAATTGCAGATAAAGTTCTAAGCCTTGTAACGTCCTAGAAAAAAAAAGGATGTTCAAAAAACGATGCCAACATAAAGTAGACACATGGGAAATGTTAATTAGTAACTATTTTGTGTGGTATTACGATCTGTTTTACAAGCAGATACATTTAAATTTAGAAAAATGCTAATTTTAGGAAATTTTCTCTAACGTTTGGTGTTTTTCACAAACAAATACTGAATTTATTGATCAAATTTTTCCACTAACATAAAGTACAATATGTCATGAGAAAACACTCTCAGAATTGCTTGGCTAGGCAAAAGCATTCCAGAGTTATTACCACATAAATTGACACATATCAGATTTGAAAAAATGGGGCTGGTCCTGAAGGCCAAAATGAGCTTGGTCCTGAAAGGGTTAAACAAACTATTTTATTACATTTTTGGAGATAGTCATATATCTCCCAGCAATTTTCATAGAAGACTGATATTTTTTGAGTATTGGGAAATATATATTACTTAGAGTGTGGATAGTTAAAAGCATTCCCAAGTTATTACCACATAAAGTGACACGTCAGATTGGAAAAGAGGCTCAGTCCTGAAGGGGATAAAATCTATGGATGTTTTGGTATGAAGAATATTGACCTCTTAAATTACTTGTTTAACCCCTTAATGACCGCCAATAAGCCTTTTCATGGCGGTCATTAATGGGCTTTATACTACAGCGCCGCCATTCCACGTCGCTGCATTAGAATAAAGTAAACAGAGCAGGGAGCCGTCAAATCTCCCTGCTCTCAGAGGTAGCTGAGGGCTGTGGGCGTCCCTGCTCGACCGGGTGAGATCGATATTAGTATCGATCTCACCCGTTTAACCCTTCAGATGCGGTGCTGAATAGCGTGCACCGCATCTGAGTGGTTTTGGAGAGCTCCCTCTCATCCCACTGACACCCGGCGATAAGATCGTCGAGTGTCTGTGTCACCGATGGCAGCCGGGGGCCTAAAAAAGGCCCCCAGGTCTGCCCGTAGTAAATGCCTGCTAGGTCATGCCGGAGGCATGTCCTAGCAGATGCCTGTCCGTTTTAAATGGACAGGCAGTAATACACTGCAATACGAAGTATTGCAGTGTATTATAATAGCGATCGGAGGATTGCATAGTGAAGTCCCCTAGTGGGACTAGTATAAAAGTAAAAAAAAGTTTAATAAAGTTAAAGAGGCTCTGTCACCAGATTTTGCAACCCCTATCTGCTATTGCAGCAGATAGGCGCTGCAATGTAGATAACAGTAATGTTTTTATTTTTAAAAAACGAGCATTTTTGGCCAAGTTATGACCATTTTTGTATTTATGCAAATGAGGCTTGCAAAAGTCCAAGTGGGCGTGTTTAAAAGTAAAAGTCCAAGTGGGCGTGTATTATGTGCGTACATCGGGGCGTTTTTACTACTTTTACTAGCTGGGCGTTCTGACGAGAAGTATCAGCCACTTCAGACGAGCGACTTTTACTTTTAAACACGCCCACTTGGACTTTTGCAAGCTTCATAAATACAAAAATGGTCATAACTTGGCCAAAAATGCTCGTTTTTTAAAAATAAAAACGTTACTCTTATCTACATTGCAGCGCCTATCTGCTGCAATAGCAGATAGGGGTTGCAAAATCTGGTGACAGAGCCTCTTTAATTTAAAAAAAAAAAGTGAAAAAATGAAAAACCCACTTTTTCCCCTTACAAAATGCTTTACTATTAAAAGAAAAACACAATAAAGCAAAAAAGTTACACATATTTGGTATCGCCGTGTCCGTAACGACCCTAACTATAAAGCTGTTACATTATTTAACCCGCACAGTGAACGCCGTAAAAAATAAAATAAAAAACAATGGAAAAATTGCTGTTTTCTGTGAATCCTGACTTTAAAAAAATGTGATAAAAAGTGATCAAAAAGTCGCATCTACTCCAAAATGGTACCAATAACAACTACAAGTTGTCCCGCAAAAAAAAAACCCTCATACAACTGCATCGGCGGACCAATAAAAAAAGTTATGACTCTTCAAATATGGAGACGCAAAAACAAATAATTTTGAAAAAGAAGTGTTTTTACTGTGTAAGTAGTAAAACATACAAAATCTATACAAATTTGGTATCTTTGCAATCGTAACTACCCGTTGAATAAAGTTGTGTTGTTATTTATACCACATGGTAAACTACGTAGATTTAGGGCGCAAAAAGTGGTGATATTTCAGGTTTTCTTCTATCCACCCCCCATAAAAGTTAATGAATAAATTATATGTACCCCAAAATGGTGCTGTTAAAAAGTACAACTTGTTACGCAAAAAACAAGACCTTATACAGCTATGTCGACGCAAAAATAAAAAAGTTATAGCTCTTCGAATGTGACAATGGAAAAATGTAAAAAATGGCTTGGTCATTAAGGCCCAGAATGAAAGCAGGGGGAAGGGGTTAAGATGACAGCCAGCTGGTGCAATGGACCAAAAGACTGACAGACCTTACACACCGATTCAAGATTATATTTTCATATTGGGTCCCTAAAGGACTGGCATGGTAGGAGCTAGGACCACTACAAACATACTTGCAAATAGTTACAATTTTTGGGTGACAGTCCAGCAAATTGGGCTTCAAAAGAGGTGGGCTTATGCAAATGTATGATGAAAGGAGCATTTCCAGTCAGAATGGAGGCAGTGATTAATGTTTTTTTTTCAGGATAAGAAAAACATA
The DNA here is from genome assembly GCF_050947455.1 of Rhinoderma darwinii. Taxonomy (NCBI): domain Eukaryota; kingdom Metazoa; phylum Chordata; class Amphibia; order Anura; family Rhinodermatidae; genus Rhinoderma; species Rhinoderma darwinii. Next base: position 100,118,846 of record NC_134690.1, read on the forward strand.
GCTTCTTTCTAACAGAAACAGCATCACACCTGTCTATGGGTCGTGTCTGGTATGGCAGCTCAGCTCCATTGGCGTGAAGGAGGATATGCTGCAAAATATCTTGCAAACTGTGCACAGCTGTGGAGCTGTTTTGTAAGAAAGAAGACATGTTGTTCTAACCCTGTTCAACCCTTTTAAAATGTACCGATATTTGAGATTCAAATTTTGGTAAATATGAACAAAAATTTTCCGTATGAAATAAAGTCGCCTACAAAAAAAAACAAAAAAACATACCATACAAAAAACACCCAAACAAACCAAAACCATCATAATAGTTGAAGCTTGATATCAAGTAAGATTATGCGCATAAAGAGCAACACCCTGATCACACACTCTTTATTTGTAAAAGGTGTGAGGGCCATCTATCCTATGCCACCCTCACAATACCTTTTTTTCCCCTAGAGACCAGTAATGTATGCAGCTTGCAGAATATCATCCATGTAGCAGAGGGAATCCTATCCTCATGTTCCCTTGGTTACATTTCCCTTTTTATTTAGAAGTGTTCTCCGTAAAAAAGATTAGGACAGTGTAAAACATCTGGCTCCAACAGCAATCAATAGCAGCTCTCTGTGTCTGCCTCCAGTAAAGTACGGGCCTAATTCTATCAGATGGCTCCAGACATTCACCATTAAAAAAAAACAGAAGACTGCACTTACTGAACACTCATGTGTGTATTAAAGGATCTCAGTCAAGAACCGAGAGATCCATTATGAAATCTTTTACAGTAATGTTTAGAAAGGGGCGAAAAAATTAAGTGGAGGAACGCTGCACAAATACGTCTGTCTTTATATTTTTTCCCCCCGGACTATGATCCCCCCTCACTTAGAGGCTCTGTCACCAGATTTTCAAACCCCTATCTCGTATTGCAGCAGATCGGCGCTGCAATGTAGATAACAGTAACGTTTTTGTTTTTTTTCAAAAACAAGCATTTTTGGCCAAGTTATGACCATTTTTATATTTATGCAAAAGAGCCTTTCTTAAGTACAACTGGGCGTGTTTAAAGTTATGTACAAGTGGGCGTGTATTGTGTGTGTACATCTGGGCGGTTTTACTAGCTGGGCGTCGTGAATAGAAGTGTATGATGCTGACGAATCAGCATCATCCACTTCTTTTCGTTACCACCCAGCTTCTGGCAGTGCACAGACACACAGCGTGTCCTCGCGAGATCACGCTGTGACGTCACTCACTTCCTCCCACAGGAACTTCATCGCGTCGGATGAGCGAGGACACGCTGTGTGTCTGAACTGCCAGAAGCTGGGTGGTAACGAAGAGAAGTGGATGATGCGGATTCGTCAGCATCATACACTTCTATTCACAACGCCCAGCTAGTAAAACAAGTAAAAATGCCCAGATGTAACTAACACAATACACGCCCACTTGGACATAACTTTAAACACGCCAAGTTGTACTTAAGAAAGGCTCATTTGCATAAATATAAAAATGGTCATAACTTGGCCAAAAATGCTCGTTTTTGAAAAAAACAAAACTTTATTGTTATCTACATTGCAGCGCCGATCTGCTGCAATAGGAGATAGGGGTTTGAAAATCTGGTGACAGAGCCTCTTTAAACTATTGTAAACCCCAAGAAAGTGTGCATTGGGTGAGCGTGCATGACGGTTATTATGTGGGCATTCCTACCACAGGATTGAAGTGCTTTCCTCTTGTGTGTTCTGTTTGGCTGGCCATGGCTTCCTTTGGCAAAATGGGCTGTTTGCCGGGGGTGCCAAGAACCAGATCTACAGCTCCCATATGTCTGTGGTGAGACAACTCCTTTAACTTCAGTTCTACAAGTGCATTGCAGCCTTCCCTGAAAAATGAAGCCGTGGATGAATTGTAATGTTCTTATGTAATGATACGACTCATGGGTGCCATTAGTGTCAGCCTGATTACCTGGTTACTGGATTTCACCAGACACTATAGGGACCAAAGTCCCATGATTCTCGTGCATTGCTTAAAGGGAATGTGTTGCCAGAAAAACATGTTTTTTTTTTTTTTTAATTAAACATTTAGTGTGTAGGTGATTAAACATTGTTCACATTGAGTCAGGAAATATTATAAATTAATTCTAATTTATAATATTTCCCATTGCTGGTCACTAGATGGAGCTATTCCCAAAATTGCAGCATTGCAAAATTGGGTAAAAAGCCCTCGCTCTAGTGAGCTCTCAGCATCCCCCCCCCTCCTTTATCCTGGCTAGTGCCGGGATAAACGAGCGGTTTGAACGGTCTAACCTCCTACACTGTGTGTCGCCATTTTTTGAGCTAACACACAGTGTAGAAGGTTTACATACAGTAGTAAACGTACACAAACACGAACATACATAGAAATCTCTTACCTGCTCCTGCCGCCGCGGCTCCCTCCGGCCCGTCCGCTCGTCTGCTGCCGCTGGTCCAAGTGCACAAGTCCGGAAGCCGCGACCGGAAGTAGTAATCTTACTGTCCGGCCGCGACTTCCGGTCCACAGAAAAATGGCGCCGGACGGCGCGCATTTCAAATTGGACTGTGTGGGAGCGACGCATGCGCAGTTCCCACACAGACGGCGTACATGTTAGTGGATGGAACGGGCCCCGTTCGCAGTCCCTATGGGACTGTGGCTGCCGTATTCCATGTCTGTATGTGTCGTTAATTGACACATACAGAAATGGAAAAAAAAATGGCAGCCCCCATAGGGAAGAAAAAGTGTAAAAATAAGAAAAAGTAAAACACAAACACACAAATAAATATAAACGTTTTTAATAAAGCACTAACATCTTTAACATATTAAAAAAAAAATTGTGATGACACTGTTCCTTTAAAATACTTGTGGCACATTAGAATACAGTGCAAGAAAAGTTTCAATTGAGTGATAGTCAATCATGTGCACCGACGCTTCTTTCAAAGTTTGTGACTGACGGAGCTAGCCGATCAATGTGCTGGTGTCATTTTCCTCACCTAAATGCTTTTCTTTTGCTGTTACTGTGGAGAGACTCTGTCCTGGATTCAGGGGTGTAACTAGGAAAGATTGGGCCCCATAGCAAACTTTTCACTGGCCCCCCCTCCCCTGGGTGTCACATACAGCCCCCCTGTAGATAGTGCCCCCCATAGGTTCTGCCATACAGCCCCCCTGTAGACAGTGCTATACAGCCCCAACTGTAGATAGTCCCTTGTAGATAATGCCCCCACCTCCCCTTTGTAAATAGCGCCATACAGCCCCCTGTAGATCGCGCCACACATCCCCCCACTGTAGATAGCGCCATACAGCCCCCCACAGTAGAAAGCGCCAAACAGCCCCCCTGCAGATACTGCCATACAACCCACACTGTAGATAGTGCCCTATAGCCCCCCTGTAGATCGTGCCATACAGCCCCACTGTAGATCGTGCCATACAGCCCCCCTGTAGATCGTGCCATACAGCCCCCCCAATGTAGATAGCGCCATACAGCCTCCCTGTAGATAGCGCCATACAGCCCCCCTGCCTGTAGATAGCGCCCCACCCCAAACAAATAAAACGTTAAACTGACCTAGGTCTCGTTCCCATGACGAACGAGCTTCTACACAAGCCACCTCAACGCCGATGTGATCCTTGCATAAACCGCTGTGATCCAGTAACTTTATCACACTAGCCTGCAGGCCGAACAGCTTGTAGCCAATGGCAGAGAAGGGAGATACCTCCCTGCTCGGTCATAGTGTTCAATAGTATCTGCGTACTAAGGACGCAGATACTATTGAATGTGGCATCGCTGCCGCTGTAGCAGCCATAGCGGCTGCTAGCCGTGCCACCGGGCATGGGGGGCCCGTGCCGGTTGTCGGCGCGGGTCCCGTAGCATCTGCGGTAGTTATGCCACTGCCTGGGTTCTGTCATTTTACAGACATTCAATAATTGTTGGCCAAACAATCATACTATATTACAGAGGGGGGGGGGGGAGGGGTATAGACGGCTGCCGAACACCTCTGCCATAACTTATTCCGGGATTGGACACGTGCCATATTTGTTGGGAATTTTCTAGTCAGATTCCTCACCAAAAATCCACAACAAACTACAGTACAATGTGGGGGTTTACAAAGACCCACTAACACACGCCAGAAAAAAAATCTAAGCGGATTTGAGGGTTTGTTGCGGATTTCAAGATCTTGCAAACTTTTACAGGGCTCTGATTCGGCCTTTGCGGATATTTAAACTTATTGAACCATGCTTTCCCTAACAGCAAATGTCAGGGAACTGTCAAGCTACATAGACATAACCTTGTTGATGAATTCTGTAGGTATTGGCAATATTAGCCACAAAAATCTAAGGCCATGTTCACAAGGCAGATTTTTCCTTCAGAAGAATATGACACAGAATACGCAGTAGAATACCAAGGCTGACCCTTAGGCCTCATTCACACTGAGTTTTTTGCAGGAGGAAAATTCAGTTTGGGATTTTGAGGCAGATTTTGTCCTTCCTACATGGCGTTTGCCACGATTTTCGATCGTGCCCATTGAGTGCTACGGACAAAAAAACTCAGCGAAATATGCTCTCTCTGCCTCCCATTGCTGTCAATGGGAGGTCAGAGGCGTAAACGCGCGAAGATAGGGCATGTCCCTTCTTACTCCTGCGAGGTGATTTTACCGCTCGCGGGAGAAAACTGCCCCCGCCTCCCATTGAAATCAATGGGAGGCATTTTCGGCCGGTTTTTGCGGAGCGGTTTCCGCTCCGAAAAGCTCGTCAAAATACCCTGTGTGAACAGGGCCTTCGATTTCTGCCCCAGATGCGCATGTGGACTAGCCCCAATCAATGGGGCTACTCTGCGTGTAGATACGCACCGCGGCTTTCGTGCCAAATCTACATTAAGAAGTGACACATCAATTTGTTTTCCATGACACAGATTTCATTGAGTCTGCGCGTAAATTCCACCATGTGAACATGGCCTTTGTGCAACTATAATGGTAAATAAATGCAAACAGCCCTAAAAAGCAATAGTAAGTAGTAAGGCCCCATGCACACCATCATAATTTTGATCCGCAATTGCGGTTCAAAGTACATCCCCTCTCATTTCTATTACACATGGACACCTTCCCGTATATTTACCGGGCGGTAGAAAGGCTCCACAAAAAATAGCACATGTCCTGTTTTTTGATTTTACAGACCGTGCTCCCACACTTTATAATGGGAGCATGGCCCACAATCGCGGGTGACTGTCCGTGGCCGTCCGCAGCCGTAATCACGGACGGGAATTACGGCTACGGCCGTGTGCAGGGGGCCCAAACAAGTAGCTTTACATGTATTTGTGTAGTACGTGAGTAGTATTATATTGTGGTGTCTTGTGTAAAATGGATCAGGGGAGATTTGCAAAGAATCTAAACCTTTAGCAAATAAAATATGGATACAAACACAAAGTAAACAGGTCAGGGTACGCTAGATAAAGTGTAAATGTCAATTCTAGAAGTAACAAAACAGAGGAAAGTGTGCCAAGATTGTAATGACAATTGCACCACAAAAGCACATGGTATGCACTACATTTATTAAAGGGGTTTACCCATCAGGAACACCACTTCTGGCATATCCACAGGATATGCCATAAATGTTAGATAGATGTGGGTCCGGGGCGTGGCTTGGACATGGCGGTGTAAAGACGTGTGTGCTCGGAGCTCCGGACCCACGCCACAGAAATCGCCCGTTAAGGGCTTACTCACCGATCCTCGGCGCAGCATGACGAAGGGGAGAAGCCGCAGGAACCCGCCGGATACCTCGGGAACTCCCTCAATCGGCCAAACCTCCGGTCCTCCTTGGACGGCACTCCGCCGCGCTCCTCATCTTCCCCTCCTGTAGGCCGCACTCAGCCTCCGTCGCTTCGTGGGACCTCTCCGCCTCCCTCTCTCACAGGCCAGGATCTGCTCGGCGGCCACTCGCGCCTTCCTGGAAGAGAGATGTCGTCACAAGCAGGAGGTCAGTGTTCGGCAGGCGGCCTCGGGTCGGCTTCCCCACCCCAGACCACGGCCCTTCCCCTTATACTGCCTCAGGCAGCCTCCGGCCAGGGGACATCAGGGGCGCCATTGCACGTGGCCTCACAGCAGCTGCACCCGCCTCCACAGCCGTGTTTGCGCCGAGTCATGACACGCCGGCCATCTTTAGGGGGTCGCTGGCCACAACGACATACTCGGGGGAACCCCAGTCAGTCTCTTCCCAGGGTCCCCCGTTATCCATGGAGCGAACCTTAGCAGAATTATGGGAGATGGTCAAAGTACTCCCCACCAAAACCGACCTCGATCACCGGCTGGAGGAGAAACACGATAGGGCCATTGGCGCGGTCACACAGGAGGTACGTGCATTGGCCACAAGGGTGGAAACTCTGGAGCGACAGTATTCCATATCCTCAGTAGACATCTCTGTCTTATCACAGTCCCAGGCCACCCAAGCTACGCAAATACGGGACACAACGAAAAAGGCGTCAACCCTTGCTCAACCAAAAATATTGCATTAGTTGTCATAAACATATATCATATGCAATTGTAGGATTATATAAACATGTGCGTACCAGAGAGTCTCAAAAAGTTACAGCCAAACTGTCTGTAGGGAATACCACAATAATTGATGAAGATAAATGCGGAGGTTATAACAATTACTATGCAATATTTGTATTATGTATATATGAAGAAAGTCAATGATTGCTATACTCAGAGGCTGTTAAGTATCGAGGCTACTAGAATAAGTTAAGGGGCGCACTTCCACACTCTGGGTCACACGATTCTCCTCAATATGGGTAAGTGCATTCACTGGATTCATAGGGACACTTGTTATTTCCCCAGGAACACTAGTTTCCTTAGGCAAATGGTCTAATGGTCCGGTCTGCTGTACTTTTTGTATTTACATCTTATTATTTATATAATTTTTATAGATATACCCTGTGTAGGAGTAATTCCGATTATCAATGTAACATGTATACTCTTATGTGACTTAATATTTCGCTTTATATTGGTATTGTGACTTAGTCAAGGACTCATTTTTAGATTCTCTGCTTTTTGTTCTATGTATTTATTATCAATAAAGATGTTTAATTTCTTCAGTTGTGGATATATATGGACTCTTTTTCTCTGGTTTATTAGAATAAGTTAATGCGTGTCAAAAGTGATTACCTACCCAAAGTCATGGTTGCACACAGGAGACGCCCACACCCGACGCGCGTTTCGGCAAATGCCTTCGTCTGGGGGTGGCTACATCCTGGCGGGACCCCCACATATATACCCTCTCACACATGTGCTGCAGATCACAGAGAACACCGGACAAGGCGGAAGGAGGATGGCGGCGTCAGATGGGGGTACAAAGATGGAAGCCGCCCCACTTCCGGTGGCCGCGTCATCAGGGAAGATGTGGGGTGGCGATGTCTGACAACGCCTCCCATATGCTACCCTGACCATAGACAGCGGACGGAAGGTGCGTCGACCACTCCCCCCCACAATCCACGCTCCCACCCACCGCAGAGTCCGATGCCCGTAAGCGCAGCACATCGGAGAGGAGGAAAGTGTCTGATATACAGACAAGTATGGGGAACTGAGCGGACATACATCGATGTTAATAAAAATAGATATGTGTGAAACAGTGTAATCTGTATGGAAAAGGGGTTTTGTTGAACAAGAGATATAAATATGTGCAGGAATATACCATTACTACACTCAAGAAGAATATTGAAAGATTTGTTTAATAAAAAACAACACAATTAGTGCACTTTAAGAATTGGCATCAAAAGAATAATGGATAAGTAATAATAAATGTGATCCAGGGACAATGTAGAAAACAGGGGGAGGCGTAACAATTTGAAGCTAAGAGGCATTCCGGAGTCTGTCCTCCCGGATGGACTTTATGACACTGTGTCACAAATTTTTAATAACCTTCTGGACAGACCGCGTGATATGGCCATCGAAATGGACAGAGTCCACAGATTAGCGGGCCCCCGGAACAGAGACGGCAATCGACCCAGGGATGTGTTTTGTAGAGTACATTTCTACAAACAGAAAGAAGAAATTGCCAGGAGAGCCTGGGAGAAGGGGTCTGTTCCCTTCGAAGGCGCTGACATTACAATCCTGACACTCACCATGCGCAGATTAGTCTGTCCATTGCTGGAGGCGATGAAGGCAGCTGGCGCAACCTACAGATGGGGCCATCCCTTTCACATTATTCTCCGCAGGTTGGGACAATCCTTTGCGGTCCGGTCCCCAGATGACCTAGAGGAAACGTTCCAGTTTTTGGAGATCTCACCGGTACGGATAGATTGAACCGAACCTCCGGCACCGTTTGCACTCAGAGGGGGTCCGTTTCCCGAGTTCGTGTCCCACTTCCCGCCTCGTCATGCAGCGGAGTAACCGGTGACCCGACCTCCAGGGCGACGATCTCCGCACGGAGACCGCAGATTCGAGCCCATGGATTCTCGGCTCCCAGGACGCCGCCCTCCTCGAAAGGGACTGATCGCCCCTCTGCCTTTCTATATGGACAGATAAATGCACCTTATTCCCTCCTTTTTCTCTTGCAGGGTTCTCATCGAGCGGTGACTGCTGGCGTTGAAGGGGTTGCTTCAGAGACATTGCTCTAACGGAGGGTCGGGGGGTGCAGGTTTACTTTGGTCGGGGAGGTTACTGCTGTTTAGTTATGAAGGAGATGGTGGGCCCATTTGATAGATGTTCTGGTGGGTTCGGGGCTTCGATGCAATTTATTTGAATTCTTACTGTTGATTGCTGTGCTTGTGATACACTGTTTTCTACATTCCTGTCCTTCCGCGTTCCCCATTAGGGTTCCGAGATCTGTGCTGTGGCGGGAGGCTTCCTCTTGGAAGGCGTAGCTCTCGTTGAGTATTGGAGGTTTTAGCACTCCAACCTTAGAGTGTTTGTGTTTTTCGCTCTTCTCTTTTTCTTTCTCTTCCTTCCTTCCCTCCCCCCCTTCTGTCCATACCTCTGTCTGTCACCATGTCTGACACGTGGCGTTTCTGCAGGAGACTCACTTTCGGGCTGACGGTATACAGAGGCTCAGACTCCAATTACCCAGACGTGTACCACAGTACGTCCCCGGACTCCAAGACTAAAGGGGTTTCCATCTTGATTTCCCGCTCTCTACATTGGGAGCATGTGGAGACTTGCACAGATGGAGCGGGCTGGTACCTCTTCGTGAAGGGTAAGCTAGACAATACACTGTACACTCTAACTTCCTACTACCTCCCAAACACTGGTCAAGTAGCCTTCTTGGAAAGGGTGCTTGGGGCGTTGGACGGCTTCCTGGAAGGCACCCTAATACTGGGGGGGGATTTGAATATCACACTAGACCCCTTGTTAGACTCTTCGAGAGGGCACTCCTCTCTATCCCGGGCGGCACACCGTCGTATTCGTCGGCTGCTGCACGAACACCAATTAGTGGACACGTGGCGGGTCCTGCATCCTTTGACCAGGGATTATACTTTCTACTCGGCGCCCCATAACTCCTACTCCAGACTTGACTACTTTTTTCTGCGCCACACACACCTCCCTAGCCTTACCTCGGCCTCCATTGACAGCATCACACTATCTGATCATGCCCTCATTACTCTCACTCTTTCCCGTCCCGCTGCCCACTCTCGCTCTTGGCAGTGGCGACTGAACGAGTCGCTTCTCCAGGATCAGACGGTGGTCTCGGAGATTCGTAGGGACTTAGTGGAGTACTTCGCTTTAAATACCACATAAGGGGTAGATCCCTTTTGCATCTGGGAAGCACACAAATGCGTGGTGCGCGGGGCCTTTATCCGGGTGGGTACTAAACTTAAAAAGGAACGGTCGGCACTCCTATATTGACTCAGATACATCGCTTGGAACAGTCACATAAGGCAACCCAGGATAGGGAGGTGGGGGCGGAACTGGGACAGTTAAGAGAGCAGGTGCGTTCATTATGCCTTGCTAAGGCAAGGGCCTCCCTAGTTAAATGTAGACGTCACTTTTATGAATTTAGTAACAAACCCGGAAGGGCCTTGGCTAGAGCACTTAGAAAGACCCGCGCCCGTACATATGTCCCTTATGTTCTAGGCCCACAAAATCGACGCCTCCAGCTTCCACAAGACATCTCAGAAGCCTTCCGTGCCTATTATCACGCTCTTTATAATCTTCCCCGAGCACCTCCTTCTTCTGAAGGTGGTGGTCACCTGGAGAAGATTGAGCAGTATCTGCGGTCATCAGGGATGAAATGTATCCCTCCTGAGGCGATTGCGGCTCTGGAGGCACCCATTTCCCCGGAAGAACTGGCATGGGCACTGAAGGACTCACCAACCGGGAAGGCACCGGGCCCGGATGGTCTGCCCCTACAATATTATAGAGCCTATTCGGACTTGCTCTCGCCCCACTTCCTCCAGGCATTCAATTTTATTACTGAGGGGGGGGGGGGCATTCCCCGAGACACCTTGAGGGCCCATATTACGGTCATACCGAAGGAAGGGAAGGATTTCTCCCTATGCCAGAATTATCGTCCTATTTCGCTACTTAATGTGGACTTGAAACTATTTGCTAAGATCCTGGCACAGAGGTTGACTCCGCTCTTGCATAACGTGATACATAATGACCAGGTGGGCTTTATGCCATCGCGTGAGGCACGGGATAATACCACTCGAGCGATTAATTTAATGTACCAAGCTATTGCTACCCCTCCCACTTGTTTTCTGTCGACGGATGTGGAAAAGGCCTTCGACAGTCAACTGGGATTTTATGCAGGCTACCTTGCGGCACGTGGGCTTAGGGGCGGCACATATGATAGATTGGATTTCGGGTCTCTACTCTTCCCCGTCGGCGCAGGTCAAGGTCAACGGATATTACTCCCCATCATTTGCAATCACCAATGGCACAAGACAGGGCTGCCCTTTGTCCCCATTAATTTTCATTTTATGTTTGGAGCCCTTCTTGTGCCATATTCGCTCCAATCCTGACATTGCGGGCATAACCCTGGGCAAAATGATCCATAAGGTTGCTGCCTACGCGGATGACCTGCTCTTCTTCCTCACGGCTCCCAGGATTTCCTTGCCCAACCTAATGGCGGAGTTAAATAGATATTCGAAATTATCTAACTTTAAGGTCAACTATCAGAAGTCTGAGGCTCTCAATATTTCGTTGCCACAGAATCTGGTCGAAGATTTGTCCGAGTCCTTTCCATTCAAATGGGCAAGAGACTCCCTTAAATATCTGGGGGTGCAGCTTCCTGGGGACCTGTCTCGCCTTTACGCGGTGAACTTCCCTCCGCTGCTTCAACGGGTGAAAGGTGATCTGGACTCGTGGACTTCGGGTACCTTCAACTGGTTTGGGTGGTGCGCAATTTTTAAAATTAATATTTTGCCGCGGATTCTGTATCTCTTTCAGGCCCTCCCGATACATGTCCCACGCCCGTTCTTTCAATGTCTGTTGTCTCTCCTACACAAATTTATCTGGGCGGGGAAACGTGCGCGTATTGCCCGTTCCATGCTTTTTCGTACAAAGTGGGAGGAAGGTGTGTGTCTTCCGGACTTTATCTCCTACCATCATGCCTCCCACTTGGCACGAATCCTAAACTGGTTCAGACCTAATGAGGTTAAGGAATGGGTGTCCATGGAACTGGCATTTCTAACGGTCCCTCTGCAGACTTTACCGTGGTTGGGTAGACATACTCCCTTGGCCGCACGGACACACCCGACGATCAGGCCCACCTTGGCAGTTACGGCATGACTTTTTTCTAGGACAGAGATCTCTCCGTCCCCCTCCCCCCTGTACCCGATTTTGGGTAACCCTGCCTTTCCGCCGTGGCAGGAAGGAGGCCCTTTCCTGCTATGGCTGAGGGCGGGTCAGGGACGTGCGACGCACTTCTTGCAGGAGGAGAGTTGGATGTCGGGCGCGCAGTTACAGTCCTTGTCAGATCCTGTCTCCTTTTCTGCATGGCAGGTTACCCAGCTACGACATTTCCTGGCGAGCTCAACTAATCCGGCGGGATATTCGCGTGATAGCTCCCCATTCAAACTTTTATGCACAGGCACGGTGCGACATTCCCTGTCTAAACTGTACATGCTTTTGGTTTCGCCCTCTAACCAACGCATCCCTTCGTACCTGCTTAGTTGGGAACGTGATTTGGGGTTCTCATTCACTCCTGCACAGCGAGATCGTCTGTTTACCATGACACATAAGTCCTCAATGGCCAGCAGATATCAAGAGGCAGGGTTTAAGATTCTGTCTCGTTGGTATAGGGTGCCTTCCAGATTGCACGCTATGATTCCAGCGGTTTCACCTCTGTGTTGGAGATGTGGGGACCATGTGGGTACGATCTTACATATTTTTTGGGACTGTCCACTCTTGGCTGATTTCTGGTCCGAGGGGTGGCGCATTTCCTCTAAATTTACGGATTTTTCCCTTCCAAGATCACCGGACCTTTTCCTGCTCCATCTGTGTGAGATGCCTTTGTCCATGTATAGGCGCTCAGTCGTTCGCCATTTGGTGAACGCGGCGAGAGCATGTGTACCCGCGTTGTGGAGACAGACCTGTCCCCCGTCGGTTGGCATGTGGTGTCACAAGATCCAGGAGATTATGAGAATGGAGGACCTCACAGCATCGATGAAAAGGTCCCATTCATCCTTCCTCAAAACATGGCGGGAATGGATCAGGTTTCAATCCTCCGAGGAATATAAGGCCATCATGGCCTCGGGTCCCCTTCCCTAGGCTCAAGTATGTCAGACCTGTGTCTATCCTTCCCTTCTGTCCTTGTATTTTTCTTTCTTTCTTCACTATATCTCTGTTTTACAATGGAGTCTTATGCATCGCTGCGGGTTCAGGGTGCATAGCTGCATGCCTTCCAAAACCACTCAGAGATATTGCACTTGTTTTTGTACTCACTGAAATTTTTGCTATGGAAGTAACTGGCCTGAGGCCAATGTCAATACCACATTGGTGTGTTCTGAAGGTTTTGTCTGATTGTCTGTTTATCTTTATGCTTCAAAACCAAAATAAAAGAATTTATAAAAAGATAGATGTGGGTCCTACCTTCGGGACCTGCAGCTCTCTAGAATGGGGCCCCCTAAACCCCTTTCTATCTTTCTCGGTTCCCGCTGCCACTTGTAATTCTTAATATTAATATCTGACACTTGTGGCATATCCTGTGGCTACGCCATAAATGTCCCTGATGGGAAAACCCCTTTAATGCTTGTCTCAACAGTTCTGTAAAGTGTCTAGAAAAGTAATACGCCTAGTTTATTAAAGACGTGTCATTTTTTTTGGCGCAGATTACTTTTGAATATGTATAGTAGCCACAAGGTGGCGTAAGGAACAGCAAAGTGTCTAAGGCCCCATTCACATCACGTTTTTGCCCTGTTAGCATATACACCGGGAAAAGTTCCCGATCTATACTTTAAATGTTGGCAGTGACAAAACATCTATTTAACATATGCTTCATAGGTTTTTGCAAAAGCATTTCATGACGTATCCGTGATGGAGGCCAATGGAACCCTATAACCTTTAGCCAGGGCCGGCTTTTGGACAGGGTAAACTGGGCAATTGCCCAGGGCCCCATCCTCTTAGGGCCCCCTGCCCACGGATGCTACGGGGCCCGCGTCCCCTGCTACGGTCCCCCTCGTGCCTGGTGGCATCGCTAGCACTGGAGGGGGCCCCGGTGCTAGCGACAGCCACATTCACTTGTATGTGCGTCCTCAGGACGCAGATACAAATGAATATTATAGGCTGCAGGCCATGTTAGGCCTACAGCCTATAAGGAGCTGGGTAGAATCCCTGCGCAGGCTGGCGTGATGACGTCACTGCATCACACCGGTCTGTGGCATGCGTCCCGCCCGGAGGCTTTGCATCGCTACATCTGTCGTGGGAACAGGGCAAGGTAAACTCAAATTTTTTTTTTGGGGGGGGGGGGGGGGGGGGGTGGAGTTGTGTGACACTATATACAAGGGTGGGGGAGAGCGCTGTGTGACACTATATACAAGGTGGGAGGGCTGTGTGACACTATATACAGGGAGGAAAGCGCTGTGTGACACTATATACAAGGGGTGAGGAGTGCTGTGTGACACTATAAACAAGGGGTGAGGAGAGCTGTGTGGCACTATACAAGGGGAGGAGGAGCGCTCCGTGACGCTATATACAAGGGGAGGAGGAGCGCTGTGTGGTGTTATATACAATTGGGGTTCTGTGTGGCACTATATACAAGGGGGGGTTCTGTGTGGCACTATATACAAGGGGGGTTTCTGTGTGGCACTATATACAAGGGGGGTTTCTGTGTGGCACTATATGCAATGGAGGGGGGCTGTGTGGCAATATACTGGGGGGATTGCTGTGTGGCACTATATACAAAGGTGGGGGTTGTGTGTCTCTATATACAAGGGGGGGCTGTGTGTCTCTATATACAAGGGGGGGCTGTGTGTCTCTATATACAAGGGGGGGCTGTGTGTCTCTATATACAAGGGGGGGCTGTGTGTCTCTATATACAAGGGGGGGCTGTGTGTCTATATACAAGGGGGGGCTGTGTGTCTCTATATACAAGGGGGGGCTGTGTGTCTCTATATACAAGGGGGGGCTGTGTGTCTCTATATACAAGGGGGGGCTGTGTGTCTCTATATACAAGGGGGGGCTGTGTGTCTCTATATACAAGGGGGGGCTGTGTGTCTCTATATACAAGGGGGGGCTGTGTGTCTCTATATACAAGGGGGGGCTGTGTGTCTCTATATACAAGGGGGGGCTGTGTGTCTCTATATACAAGGGGGGGCTGTGTGTCTCTATATACAAGGGGGGGCTGTGTGTCTCTATATACAAGGGGGGGCTGTGTGTCTCTATATACAAGGGGGGGCTGTGTGTCTCTATATACAAGGGGGGGCTGTGTGTCTCTATATACAAGGGGGGGCTGTGTGTCTCTATATACAAGGGGGGGCTGTGTGTCTCTATATACAAGGGGGGGCTGTGTGTCTCTATATACAAGGGGGGGCTGTGTCTCTATATACAAGGGGGGGCTGTGTGTCTCTATATACAAGGGGGGGCTGTGTGTCTCTATATACAAGGGGGGGCTGTGTGTCTCTATATACAGTGAAGGAAATAAGTATTTGATCCCTTGCTGATTTTGTAAGTTTGCCCACTGTCAAAGACATGAACAGTCTAGAATTTTTAGGCTAGGTTAATTTTGCCAGTGAGAGATAGATTATATAAAAAAAAATAAAAAAAATCACATTGTCAAAATTATATATATTTATTTTCATTGTGCACAGAGAAATAAGTATTTGATCCCTTTGGCAAACAAGACTTAATACTTGGTGGCAAAACCCTTGTTGGCAAGCACAGCAGTCAGACATTTTTAGTAGTTGATGATGAGGTTTGCACACATGTTAGATGGAATTTTGACCCACTCCTCTTTGCAGATCATCTGTAAATCATTAAGATTTCGAGGCTGTCACTTGGCAACTCGGATCTTCAGCTCCCTCCATAAGTTTTCGATGGGATTAAGGTCTGGAGACTGGCTAGGCCCACTCCATGACCTTAATGTGCTTCTTTTTGAGCCACTCCTTTGTTGCCTTGGCTGTATGTTTCGGGTAATTGTCGTGCTGGAAGACCCAGCCACAAGCCATTTTTAATGTCTTGGTGGAGGGAAGGAGGTTGTCACTCAGGATTTGACGGTACATGGCTCCATCCATTCTCCCATTGATGCGGTGAAGTAGTCCTGTGCCCTTAGCAGAGAAACACCCCCAAAACATAATGTTGCCACCTCCATGCTTGACAGTGGGGACGGTGTTCTTTGGGTCATAGGCAGCATTTCTCTTCCTCCAAAAACAGCGAGTTGAGTTAATGCCAAAGAGCTCAATTTTAGTCTCATCTGACCACAGCACCTTCTCCCAATCACTCTCAGAATCATCCAGATGTTCATTTGCAAACTTCAGACGGGCCTGTACATGTGCTTTCTTGAGCAGGGGGACCTTGTGGCACTGCAGGATTTTAATCCATTACGGCGTAATGTGTTACCAATGGTTTTCTTGGTGACTGTGGTCCCAGCTGCCTTGAGATCATTAACAAGTTCCCCTGGTGTAGTTTTCGGCTGAGCTCTCACCTTCCTCAGGATCAAGGATACCCCACGAGGTGAGATTTTGCATGGAGCCCCAGATCGATGTCGATTGACAGTCATTTTGTACATCTTCCATTTTCTTACTATTGCACCAACAGTTGTCTCCTTCTCACCCAGCGTCTTACTTATGGTTTTGTAGCCCATTCCAGCCTTGTGCAGGTCTATGATCTTGTCCTTGACATCCTTAGAAAGCTCTTTGGTCTTGCCCATGTTGTAGAGGTTAGAGTCAGACTAATTAATTGAGTCTGTGGACAGGAGTCTTTTATACAGGTGACCATGTAAGACAGCTGTCTTTAATGAAGGCACCAAGTTGATTTGGAGTGTGTAACTGGTCTGGAGGAGGCTGAACTCTTAATGGTTGGTAAGGGATCAAATACTTATTTCTCTGTGCACAATGCAAATAAATATATATAATTTTGACAATGTGATTTTCCTTTTTTTTTTTAATATAATCTATCTCTCACTGGTAAAATTAACCTAGCCTAAAAATTCTAGACTGTTCATGTCTTTGACAGTGGGCAAACTTACAAAATCAGCAAGGGATCAAATACTTATTTCCTCCACTGTACAAGGGGGGGCTGTGTGTCTCTATATACAAGGGGGGGCTGTGTGTCTCTATATACAAGGGGGGGCTGTGTGTCTCTATATACAAGGGGGGGCTGTGTGTCTCTATATACAAGGGGGGGCTGTGTGTCTCTATATACAAGGGGGGGCTGTGTGTCTCTATATACAAGGGGGGGCTGTGTGTCTCTATATACAAGGGGGGGCTGTGTGTCTCTATATACAAGGGGGGGCTGTGTGTCTCTATATACAAGGGGGGGCTGTGTGTCTCTATATACAAGGGGGGGCTGTGTGTCTCTATATACAAGGGGGGGCTGTGTGTCTCTATATACAAGGGGGGGCTGTGTGTCTCTATATACAAGGGGGGGCTGTGTGTCTCTATATACAAGGGGGGGCTGTGTGTCTCTATATACAAGGGGGGGCTGTGTGTCTCTATATACAAGGGGGGGCTGTGTGTCTCTATATACAAGGGGGGGCTGTGTGTCTCTATATACAAGGGGGGGCTGTGTGTCTCTATATACAAGGGGGGGCTGTGTGTCTCTATATACAAGGGGGGGCTGTGTGTCTCTATATACAAGGGGGGCTGTGTGTCTCTATATACAAGGGGGGGCTGTGTGTCTCTATATACAAGGGGGGGCTGTGTGTCTCTATATACAAGGGGGGGCTGTGTGTCTCTATATACAAGGGGGGGCTGTGTGTCTCTATATACAAGGGGGGGCTGTGTGTCTCTATATACAAGGGGGGGCTGTGTGTCTCTATATACAAGGGGGGGCTGTGTGTCTCTATATACAAGGGGGGGCTGTGTGTCTCTATATACAAGGGGGGGGCTGTGTGTCTCTATATACAAGGGGGGGCTGTGTGTCTCTATATACAAGGGGGGGCTGTGTGTCTATATACAAGGGGGGGCTGTGTGTCTATATACAAGGGGGGGCTGTGTGTCTCTATATACAAGGGGGGGCTGTGTGTCTCTATATACAAGGGGGGGCTGTGTGTCTCTATATACAAGGGGGGGCTGTGTGTCTCTATATACAAGGGGGGGCTGTGTGTCTCTATATACAAGGGGGGGCTGTGTGTCTCTATATACAAGGGGGGGCTGTGTGTCTCTATATACAAGGGGGGGCTGTGTGTCTCTATATACAAGGGGGGGCTGTGTGTCTCTATATACAAGGGGGGGCTGTGTGTCTCTATATACAAGGGGGGGCTGTGTGTCTCTATATACAAGGGGGGGCTGTGTGTCTCTATATACAAGGGGGGGCTGTGTGTCTCTATATACAAGGGGGGGCTGTGTGTCTCTATATACAAGGGGGGGCTGTGTGTGTCTATATACAAGGGGGGGCTGTGTGTCTCTATATACAAGGGGGGGCTGTGTGTCTCTATATACAAGGGGGGGCTGTGTGTCTCTATATACAAGGGGGGGCTGTGTGTCTCTATATACAAGGGGGGGCTGTGTGTCTCTATATACAAGGGGGGGCTGTGTGTCTCTATATACAAGGGGGGGCTGTGTGTGTCTATATACAAGGGGGGGCTGTGTGTGTCTATATACAAGGGGGGGCTGTGTGTGTCTATATACAAGGGGGGGCTGTGTGTCTCTATATACAAGGGGGGGGCTGTGTGTCTCTATATACAAGGGGGGGGCTGTGTGTCTCTATATACAAGGGGGGGGCTGTGTGTCTCTATATACAAGGGGGGGCTGTGTGTCTCTATATACAAGGGGGGGCTGTGTGTCTCTATATACAAGGGGGGGCTGTGTGTCTCTATATACAAGGGGGGGCTGTGTGTCTCTATATACAAGGGGGGGCTGTGTGTCTCTATATACAAGGGGGGGCTGTGTGTCTCTATATACAAGGGGGGGCTGTGTGTCTCTATATACAAGGGGGGGCTGTGTGTCTCTATATACAAGGGGGGGCTGTGTGTCTCTATATACAAGGGGGGGCTGTGTGTCTCTATATACAAGGGGGGGCTGTGTGTCTCTATATACAAGGGGGGGCTGTGTGTCTCTATATACAAGGGGGGGCTGTGTGTCTCTATATACAAGGGGGGGCTGTGTGTCTCTATATACAAGGGGGGGCTGTGTGTCTCTATATACAAGGGGGGGCTGTGTGTCTCTATATACAAGGGGGGGCTGTGTGTCTCTATATACAAGGGGGGGCTGTGTGTCTCTATATACAAGGGGGGGCTGTGTGTCTCTATATACAAGGGGGGGCTGTGTGTCTCTATATACAAGGGGGGGCTGTGTGTCTCTATATACAAGGGGGGGCTGTGTGTCTCTATATACAAGGGGGGGCTGTGTGTCTCTATATACAAGGGGGGGCTGTGTGTCTCTATATACAAGGGGGGGCTGTGTGTCTCTATATACAAGGGGGGGCTGTGTGTCTCTATATACAAGGGGGGGCTGTGTGTCTCTATATACAAGGGGGGGCTGTGTGTCTCTATATACAAGGGGGGGCTGTGTGTCTCTATATACAAGGGGGGGCTGTGTGTCTCTATATACAAGGGGGGGCTGTGTGTCTCTATATACAAGGGGGGGCTGTGTGTCTCTATATACAAGGGGGGGCTGTGTGTCTCTATATACAAGGGGGGGCTGTGTGTCTCTATATACAAGGGGGGGCTGTGTGTCTCTATATACAAGGGGGGGCTGTGTGTCTCTATATACAAGGGGGGGCTGTGTGTCTCTATATACAAGGGGGGGCTGTGTGTCTCTATATACAAGGGGGGGCTGTGTGTCTCTATATACAAGGGGGGGCTGTGTGTCTCTATATACAAGGGGGGGCTGTGTGTCTCTATATACAAGGGGGGGCTGTGTGTCTCTATATACAAGGGGGGGCTGTGTGTCTCTATATACAAGGGGGGGCTGTGTGTCTCTATATACAAGGGGGGGCTGTGTGTCTCTATATACAAGGGGGGGCTGTGTGTCTCTATATACAAGGGGGGGCTGTGTGTCTCTATATACAAGGGGGGGCTGTGTGTCTCTATATACAAGGGGGGGCTGTGTGTCTCTATATACAAGGGGGGGCTGTGTGTCTCTATATACAAGGGGGGGCTGTGTGTCTCTATATACAAGGGGGGGCTGTGTGTCTCTATATACAAGGGGGGGCTGTGTGTCTCTATATACAAGGGGGGGCTGTGTGTCTCTATATACAAGGGGGGGCTGTGTGTCTCTATATACAAGGGGGGGCTGTGTGGCTCTATATACAAGGGGGGGCTGTGTGTCTCTATATACAAGGGGGGGCTGTGTGTCTCTATATACAAGGGGGGGCTGTGTGTCTCTATATACAAGGGGGGGCTGTGTGGCTCTATATACAAGGGGGGGGGGCTGTGTGGCTCTATATACAAGGGGGGGGGGCTGTGTGGCTCTATATACAAGGGGGGGCTGTGTGGCTCTATATACAAGGGGGGGCTGTGTGGCTCTATATACAAGGGGGGCTGTGTGGCTCTATATACAAGGGGGGCTGTGTGGCTCTATATACAAGGGTGGCTGTGTGGCTCTATATACAAGGGGGGCTGTGTGGCTCTATATACAAGGGTGGCTGTGTGGCTCTATATACAAGGGGGGGCTGTGTGTCTCTATATACAAGGGGGGGCTGTGTGTCTCTATATACAAGGGGGGGCTGTGTGTCTCTATATACAAGGGGGGCTGTGTGTCTCTATATACAAGGGGGGCTGTGTGTCTATATACAAGGGGGGCTGTGTGTCTATATACAAGGGGGGCTGTGTGGCTCTATATACAAGGGGGGCTGTGTGGCTCTATATACAAGGGGGGCTGTGTGGCTCTATATACAAGGGGGGCTGTGTGGCTCTATATACAAGGGGGGCTGTGTGGCTCTATATACAAGGGGGGCTGTGTGGCTCTATATACAAGGGGGGCTGTGTGGCTCTATATACAAGGGGGGCTGTGTGGCTCTATATACAAGGGGGGCTGTGTGGCTCTATATACAAGGGGGGCTGTGTGGCTCTATATACAAGGGGGGCTGTGTGGCTCTATATACAAGGGGGGCTGTGTGGCTCTATATACAAGGGGGGCTGTGTGGCTCTATATACAAGGGGGGCTGTGTGGCTCTATATACAAGGGGGGCTGTGTGGCTCTATATACAAGGGGGGCTGTGTGGCTCTATATACAAGGGGGGCTGTGTGGCTCTATATACAAGGGGGGCTGTGTGGCTCTATATACAAGGGGGGCTGTGTGGCTCTATATACAAGGGGGGCTGTGTGGCTCTATATACAAGGGGGGCTGTGTGGCTCTATATACAAGGGGGGCTGTGTGGCTCTATATACAAGGGGGGCTGTGTGGCTCTATATACAAGGGGGGCTGTGTGGCTCTATATACAAGGGGGGCTGTGTGGCTCTATATACAAGGGGGGCTGTGTGGCTCTATATACAAGGGGGGCTGTGTGGCTCTATATACAAGGGGGGCTGTGTGGCTCTATATACAAGGGGGGCTGTGTGGCTCTATATACAAGGGGGGCTGTGTGGCTCTATATACAAGGGGGGCTGTGTGGCTCTATATACAAGGGGGGCTGTGTGGCTCTATATACAAGGGGGGCTGTGTGGCTCTATATACAAGGGGGGGCTGTGTGGCTCTATATACAAGGGGGGGGCTGTGTGGCTCTATATACAAGGGGGGGCTGTGTGGCTCTATATACAAGGGGGGGCTGTGTGGCACTATATACAAGGTGGGGCTGTGTGGCACTATATACAAGAGGGGGCTGTGTGGCACTATATACAAGGGGGGCTGTGTGGCACTATATACAAGGGGGGGCTGTGTGGCACTATATACAAGGGGGGGCTGTGTGGCACTATATACAAGGGGGGGGCTGTGTGGCACTATATACAAGGGGGGGCTGTGTGGCACTATATACAAGGGGGGGCTGTGTGGCACTATATACAAGGGGGGGCTGTGTGGCACTATATACAAGGGGGGGCTGTGTGGCACTATATACAAGGGGGGTTGTTTGGCACTATATACAAGGGGTGCTGTGTGGCACTATATACAAGGGGGGATTGCTGTGTGGCAATATATACAAGGGTGGTTGTGTAGCACTATATACAAGGCAGGCTGTGTGGCACTATCTACTAAAGGGGGGGGGTTGTGTGGCACTATATATAAGGGGGGACTGTGGCACTATCTACAGGGGGGCTGTGTGTGGCACTATCTACAGGAGGCACAAAGGGGGCATTATTACTGTGGAGGCACTTTTATTGTGTCGAGTACTGAGGGATCATTATTACCAACTGGGGCACTGTAGATTGCGAGTTTGTTTAGACGATGGGGGATAGGTGTGGAGGATGCTTGAAAAGCGAGGAACCAACGTGTCTGCGTGTCAAATTCTGCAGAGACGAGTTGTGGCTGGAATAAGTTGTCACAGTGGTCTGGGCTGGATGGAGAAAAAAAGGGAAATTGAACAACTAGAAGTCATTAGATATAAATGTGCTGAAATCACTGTATCATCTGCTGAGCTCCTGTGTATAACTGCCATCTACCACTATATGGTATTAGTATGTCTTTGTTTAGTGGCTTTTATTCAGTAACAGTATGGTGCCATTATTCAGTCACTATGTGGTTATGGTGGGGCAGGACTTTATACAGTAACAGTATGGGGGTATTATTCAGTCACTGTGGTTATGGTGTGGTGGTATTATTCAGTAACAGTGTAGGGGTATTATTTAGTCACTATGTGGTTATGGTTTGATGGTATTATTCAGTAACAGTATGGAGGTATAATTCAGTCACTATGTAGTCATAATGTGGCAGTATTATTCAGTAACAGTATGGGGGTATTATTCAGTCACTATGTAGTTATAGTGTGGGAGTATTATTCAGTAACAGTATGGTGGTATTATTCAGTCACTATGTGGTTATGGTTTGATGGTATTATTCAGTAACAGTATGGAGGTATTATTCAGTCACTGTGGTTATGGTGTGGTGGTATTATTCAGTAACAGTGTAGGGGTATTATTTAGTCACTATGTGGTTATGGTTTGATGGTATTATTCAGTAACAGTATGGTGGTATTATTCAGTCACTATGTAGTCATAATGTGGCAGTATTATTCAGTAACAGTATGGGGGTATTATTCAGTCACTATGTAGTCATAATTTGGCAGTATTATTCAGTAACAGTATGGTGGTATTATTCAGTCACTGTGGTTATGGTGTGGTGGTATTATTCAGTAACAGTATGGGGGTATTATTCAGTCACTATGTAGTCATAATGTGGCAGTATTATTCAGTAACAGTATGGGGGTATTATTCTGTCACTATATGGCTATGGTGGGGCAGTATTATTCAGTAACCGTATGCAGGTAATATTTCATCTGGTATAGTATTATGATAGAATAACTGTATATACGTATATACATAGTTTTTTGTGTGAGAGGGGCGACATATGCTTTGGGTCTTGCAACACTCCTGGACGCGCTAGAAATCAGTGATGCAGTTCTCTGCACACCGCCTTCTGAATCAACTGCATTATTGATACAGTAAGGGTGTGTTCACATCTACGTCTAGCTTCCGTTCATGGGTTCCCTCAGACCTTTCCGTCAGGGGAACCCATGACCGCAAACCAAACGGAAACCATAGCTTTCTGTTTGCATTACCATTGATTTTAATGGTAATGTTTTCATTGCAAATGGTTTTAGTTTGTCTCCGTTCCATAAGGTTTCCGTTTTTTGGATGGAGTCAATAGCGCAGTCAACTGCGCTATGGTTTCCGACAAAAAAAATCAAAAGGAAACATTACCATTGAAATCAACGGTAAGGCAAACTGAAAGCTATGTTTTCCGTTTGGTTTGCGTTCATGGGTTCCCCTGATGGAAAGGTCTGACGGAAGTCATCAAAGAAAACTCAGCGCAGATGTGAACAGGGCCTAATTTAGCATTTGGGGCCCCACTTAAGTTAGCCCAGTGCCACACTTTGTCTTTAACTTGCCCCGCCTTTAGCGTGTACACCGGGAGCTTTCCTGACATACACGTTAAACATATATTGCAAACATGATTTGAACAGGGCCTAACATGAATAGCAAGATGAGTCAAATATACTATGCCACATACAGTAAGTTGGTAGAAATATCAAAATACCGTATCTAACAATTACCTGATAATATTACTTTTCTCACTGGTGGTTTAGTTTATAATCATTCTATGCCTGACATATGAGAAATCCGCTCCCAGTGTACTGACTTCTGTATTATCTTGCGCTGGGCTAGTGCTTATAAACAGTAGCAAAGCTGAGCACACAGATCTGCAGTATAAAGAATGTAGAGCAACAGCCTGAGCCACTAATGAGATTGGAGGTTTGTTAGAGACTACCTCAGACTTCTTTTGCAGCCTGCACTCCAATGCAGCTAAGCTGCAGCTCAATGCTGCCTGTGGCACCTAAGTGGTTTTACTGAGGGAGGGTGCTCCCTCTGTAAGCCCATCGGCACTCCCGCGACATGATTGCGGGGTGCTGATGGGCTACCCTGGCCGTTTGGGGCCCAACATTGTCCTCCAGGTTTGCCTTGTACGAAAGCCTATTAGGCCCGGCCTAAGGCAGGACCATATAGGCTGCGTGTCAGTCTAAGGGTATGTTCACACACACTAATTACGGACGTAATTCGGGCGTTTTTGCCCCGAATTACGTCCGAAAAATGCGCCTCGACAGCGTTGACAAACATCTGCCCATTGAAAGCAATGGGCTGACGTTTGTCTGTTCACACGAGGCGTATATTTACGCGCCGCTGTCAAATGACGGCGCGTAAATAGACGCCCGCGTCAAAGAAGTGACCTGTCACTTCTTTGGGCGTAATTGGAGCCGTTATTCATTGACTCCAATGAAAAGCAGCGCCAATTACGTCCGTAATGGACGCGGCGTTCAAGCGCCTGCACATGCCGTTACGGCTGAAATTACGGGGATGTTTCCTCCTGAAAACATCCCCGTAATTTCAGCCGTTACGGACGCTGCCGTGTGAACATACCCTAAGACTGACATAATGGGGTACGTCGGATTCCGCTGAGATGTTCATCAAATTTGACGGGATCTGCAACTGAGGCTCCAAACAGAGTGAACATAAGAGTCAATTTGATTTTCTTCATCCAGCATTAAGGATGTTATAGTAGTAAATTTCTGAGTGCACTGGATAGCTGTTTCCTAAGTTTGTCCCGCCCTGCACAACATCACCAAAAGACTTGGTTTGGTCATTTCGGCCAAACTGATTTCTAAGGAGTGCATCAAACCAAGTATTAACGAAAACACATTATATATAATTTGTCACAGTGAAGAGCTTAGTGGAACGGTCTTTTCCTTTATATATATATATATAGCCAACATTTTCCACAAGAACGTACACACATTGTCCCCAGTAGAGCTCAGAATATAATTTTTTACTAACACTTGGGACAATATTCATAGTAAATCAATTTCCTGTTTCCCAGTGTGGGAGGAAATTGGAGAACCCGGCCGAAACCCACACATACAAGAGGAGAACACGAAAACAGCCTATAACCGAGCACCCCAGAGTAGACAGGCAACCACTGGGCCACCACCATGCTGCTAATCATAGGATGTGACTTTTTCTACCAGCGAGCCCATTACATTTCTGCTCAGCTAGAGCTTCCCAGACAACTAAAAGTGCTGTTATTGTGAAGAAGTCAAAACATTTAGGCGAAACATACATATGTATAAAATCATAGACCATAAGCCCTAGAAATCCGTACACACACACACACACACAAGAATTACATACATGGAACTAGCTAAAAGAAACCTGCACTTTTCCATGGTTACTTCTATTCGGGTCCAGCAATTGTATCTAGATTCTACAGTAATGAGATTAAATTATAGAGTATGGTGTGTGTAGCAATAAAGTATTAATAAGCGCACGAGCCCATGAAACGCGTCCAGCTATTTAACATTCCCTGTCCTAAAACGATCTTCACACTGGTCGCTTGGAAATAAAATATTTGAACAGAGAAAATTGCGGAAGGGAAATTCTTTCAAGTGTAACGCTGCATGACACTGCTTTCAATGATTATTTACCCCTTCACTATTTTCAGTTATTACTGTTGGTATATTTCTTGTTCAAAGCTAGGATTATAAGCGAAATGAGAAAAAAGGGTTTCATGAATTCATTTCATTCTGCTTTTGAAAGTGTGCCCCATAAATTCAGGGCCAGGTAAAAAAAAAAAAAAAAGTGATATGGAAGTGGACCTGTCAGAACCTGAATCTGCCCGATCTGCAGGCGTCAGGAGATGCTGAGCACATTGATCTATAATATTTCAGTAAGTGATGCTGAATTACTTTGACAGCCTTCCCTGCATACATACTCTTATGCCTGAAGACAGAGGTTAATAAGTTTCTATGATCCTATGAGAGTCATGATGAGAAAAAAAAGGTACCATATTACTTTTAGAAAAAATTGTCGTTTAATAGACTGTAATATGAAAATAATGACTTTAGTGTTATACATTTTGTTTTGCTTTTCTCTCCTACTCTTGATCTCTTAATTATTTTGCTTGCTCTGGTGTTGCCATGGTAGTTTCAACAGACTTCTGAGCGTGGACTTCCTTTTACGCAACACATTAATAAGACTGGAGGTCCAAGGACAGGTAGCGCTATACTGGCCATACACAGAAGACCGCCATCTCCTTCAACCCCACATAAACATGCATGCTTGGATTGGCTGAGCATGCATGTTATATTTATATTTCAATAGAAACAGGCATATAAGCCGCTACCGGACAACTGTGGCAGAGCAAGGGATTGTGAATGTAGAAATCCAACATGTCCAATCCTTATTTACAGACAACAGACAAAGGGCACTCGATTTGCCCCCATACACATTCGATTTTCAACTAATCCTGCTACCTGTTGGTGGTCTTGAGACCCACAAAAACAGAGAGTGAGGGGGCTGTGGCTATCTGCACAGTGATATGCCCATTTGGCTTCATTTGTGAAGATGAACCATATCCTGCAATGCCATTCTAGGTATCGTCTTCACAAATGAAATGAGAAGTTAACAAAAGGCGTGTGTTTGTGAAAACAGTGCACATTTATAAACTGACCAGACAATGGAAACCCAAAAAACATTTTTGGATTCCGCAACCTCGATGGATACATTTGTTTCCTTAGTCTTTCTCCTTCCAAAATATGACCGAGCCTGCTTATATTTTTGTACAGAAACTGTATCTTCCAGACTAAACACAGCACGGTCATGTAAAGTTTGAGAAAAGTCGTATTGAGCGACTCCTTTCAAGATGTTTTTGTGAAGTGATCATTCCCAGGGAAGCAAATCACTTTTTCCATATCCCACAAGATCTGCAGTGGGTGGCTGCATTCAGATACAAGGCAAATGTTGTAATCGGAGAAGATGTATTGTAAAAGTGTAAACTAAATAAATAATCAATAGACGTATTGAGGCTGGAAAACAAAGTGGGCAGAATGAATTATTAAACTCCCTCGTGTTTTCAGTAATAACTATTAAAAGGCTTTTCGCAGTAATCACTATATATGCACAGAGGGATTAGGAAGAGACAAGCAATTGATTTCAAATTGAGCCAAGTCTCTGGGAGTTATTTCTAATGATTTGTGGTTTACAGATGATCACGATCTAATAGTTACAGGGTACAAAGTAGGTTATTACAGAGATAGACAACATGCAAAGTTTTCTTGTAACTTACCCATTCATATAGTACAGTGCTTCTCTGCGGAGTGCAATCGGAGGCACCCCGAATTATAGAAATACATGCTAAAAAGACACCTGTCAGCACCAGAACTATACCTGTATAAAAAGCAGGTATGGAACCAAACTCTCTTTGCATACTCCATAGCATTACCCGCCCTCAGCCAGACAGTCACTTTCCCTACAGAGAAATGGCTTTCATGGGAATCAGCGTAGAGCTTCATGCACATTATTCTATTACGATCCATAATATGAACCCATGGCTTGTTATCGGTCCATACAGTGGAGAATATGGAGCAGGCACTATAACGTAGGGACTCCATGTGCTGCTATACACATCGCTCTGATTGAAGATCTATTAAGTGTACTCAATGCCAGGCAGCTGCTGCACTGCCTGGAGGTCTGCTCAGGACACAGCAATATGCTCGCCACAAATTGCTCTCTCCCAGGAGAAATGTATTCCATGGAATTGTTTTTGTGTGACCCTGCTGACTAGGTTCTACTTGTAACTACTTGTTGTATGGGTAAAAACATAATATAAATTTCATATGTGCGTCTCCGGAAACAGGACCGTCTACACTATTTTTGTATTGCTTACAGTATCTCCATGGAGTCGTTTGTTTGTTGTTCAAGAATGAAGGCATTTTGCACATAAAAATATCCAGCACAATTTGTTGCTTTATACTATTCCTCATTTTTAGCAAATGTTATCCTAAAGTGGAGGCTTTTTGGGGTATGTTAATATAGTCAGAGGCACCATACGTATATTCGGCCGGATTATCCGTCCGCTGGAAAAAGTAAAAAAGGCATATACTTACCTCTCGTGGCGCTGCTATAGCAACACGTCCCTGCTTTTCCAGCTGCTCTGTGTCCAGGCGCCCTCCTGTGATGACGTTTCATCAGATATGACCGCTGATGCCTGTGATCACATGGGGCAGCCTGGACACTTTGCTATGGCACAGCTGCAAGAGCTAAGGATATATTCTCTTTTTACCCTGCGGAATTTGCTGCGAATACACCATATAATGGCAGCAAGTTTCGCAAACAATGGCATTTGTGGCAGAATTGGAATTCCTCACTAAACGCAATGGGAAAATTTTGCAACAAATTTGCAGCATAAATTGACATGTAACAGATTAGTAATCTTCACCGCAGGTCAATTTATGCACGTTTTCTGTGCGGAAATTTTCTTCCCACATATCCAGCCGAAAACACTGCAGCAAAGTGTCCAGGCTGCCCCATGTGATCACAGGCAGCAGCGGTCAGATCTGATGAAACGTCATCACAGGAGGGCGCCTGGACACAGAGCAGCTGGAAAAGCAGGGACGTGTTGCTACGGCAGCGCCACGAGGGGGGGGGGGGGGGAGGGTGTGTGTGTGTGTGTGTGTATTACAAGTAATGGAAACCTGCCTACAAAACAGTCTAAAATGTCTTACTGTCACCAACCTCAAGAGAAAATAACAAACAAAAGGCAATGTATTGCATCACAAATACTTGGCATTACAATCAACTCAATCTGGGATTACTGCCGCCTGTATCCAGCACAGCTTATTCTGAAGATATTACAATGTAAATATAGACTCAATTGTGAACAATTCAACTTTTATTAAAGGTAATCATTTTAATTGTAGCTAAACTTTCAAAAAACTTCTGACAGGTCATAGTGACATGTCAGAAGTTTTGAATGGTGGGGATCCGAGCACTGAGATCCCCGCCGATCGTTAACACTTGTTTCTGCTCGGACCTGCTTGGCTTTCCTCGGAAAGTTGAGCGAACAGTGTACGGACTCAAATACTTTTTATTGCGGCTTTGTTTTAGCAATCAGCAGGGGGTCTCAATGCTAGGACCGCCACCGATTGTGACTGAGCGCTGTGCTGCTTCGTTTCTGATCGGCTTTCCTCAGAGTGGTGTACGGGCTCAATAGAAAGTCTACGAGTCCGCACATCGATTGCTTGGCTTTCTGAGGAAAGCCGATCAGAAAGTAATCAGCGCAGCGCTATCCTGAGCACTTCTGTCGCTCATTTTATCGATGGGTGGGGGTCTGAGTGCTCAGACTCCCACCGATCAAAACGACGTCAAAGGTTTTTTTAAAGTTTAGTTACCCTTTAAGGCCTATTTAGACACGCCAATAATCGACCAAATGAGCGTTCTTATGAATGCTCATTCCGAAGTATTGGCCCCTGTAAACGGCAGCGATCATCTGTCAAACGAGCAAACGCTCGTTCATCAGCCGATGACATAGTTTATGCAGTCTCTAAAATTAATGTTGTCGTCATCGTATCTCCCTGTGTATCATCGGGCCGTGTTAAAATCTGTCCGTGTGCGTTGTGTTATGTATCAGTGTGCTTTGCGAGTGCATGCGTTTTTGAAGCAATTGCAAGCACTTTTTTTTTCAATATAATTGATGCTTAAAACACGGGCAGCACACAGATGTGCATCCGTGTGCTGTCCGTGGTTTTCACGCACCCATTGACTTCAATGGGCGTCTAGGTGCGTTAAAACGCACCAATATAGGACATGCAATAAGTTTTACGCAATGGACTCTCGCTGTGTAAAAACTCACGCATGTGTGAATAGCCCTATTGAAATCAATGGGGCCGCGTGCTGTGCGTTATTTCAACGCACAGCATATGGACGAAACTCACGCTTGTGTGAATGAGCCCCAAAAAGTAAACTATTCTTTATATTGCTGAGCAGCAAGCATTGTATCAGTAAGTGACCCTTGATATGGACCACAAATTATAACACCACGTACTTATAATCAGATAAGAACACATGTGAATGAGACGGTAACAAGATTAGAGAACAGCTGAAGACATATGACAAGTGTAGTCTGGAAGAAAAGTAAGTGATAAAACAGAACAGCTGCACTAAAGAGTACACCTTTTCACACACTATTTTACTGTTTACATAATGACATATAGTTGAGCCATTTTACAATGACTTACCTTGTCATTTGCATTGTATCTGTATCTGCACCGTATCTGTATCTGCACCAGGCATGGTTTTAGCAATATTGAATAGGAACTCTCCCAATGCATTATAGGAGATCATCTATAATGTAAGATTGGATTGACATGGCGCAATTATATTGCTTTTTTTTTATTGCTGCGGCTCTGCAAAAACCGTGGCAAGAAACACAATGTGCCCACACTTTGTGAATACACCCTTATGGAGCTGTCCGATGATGGCTATGTGGACTGTTCCCAATGATGACCAGCAGAACTTTGAATACAGCTCTGGAATAATACAGGCTGCAACTCTGGATTAGATCAGTACAAAATATGTAATGTGATGTATTTAAAAATTTACTTAACCTGAGATTAAAGGGGTTGTTTCATGAATACAACACAACTCCTTTCGATATAGCCTATTATAGCATATGGATGTCAAGGAGGCAGTTCCCCTGACTCCAGCATCCCTTTATTAGTCAGAGTAACATGCTGCTGCAAACATCGGCTTTCACTCTGGAGAACTTGTAACAACTATGTATTATGCAATCGTACACTCATTTGTATGGGCGCCATGTAATTCTAAATTTCCCCTGCAATAACATCTTCCCGCAGTTTTCCCTAGTAATAACATCTGATTTCCAATGGTTTCAGCTGTGGAATCCAAGACAATCAGCTGTTCACCAGCAGGTCTGCAGTTAGAAAAGTGGATGTCCTCAAGGCACAACCCCCTTCATTTTATACATAGATATCAAAGTGGTGTTTAAAAGGTGAACATACCCTTTAAAAAAAGGACCTTTCATGTCCCCAAAAACATTAAATTGTGGCCATACCTGGATTTCTGCCACCCCCCCCCCCCATATCAACACAGGTTTGATTTTTTTTGTTTTTTAAATCTCTCGACAAACCTCCATTTCACCGCATTCAGCGCCCTTCGTGTCGGACGCTTATATGCCATTTTACGAATACATAGACAAAAGGATAGCCAGGGGCACCCAGTTACCCTGAAACCCCCCTGTGGCCACGGCCAGATTGTAATTGGAGCCCTAGCTAGTGCCCCACTATCTTCCTGGTCAGGTTGCCCCACATCGGTACCCACTGGCCGAACATACAATTGACAGTGATGACAAGGCAAGAGAGCCATCAGTTCCCTTCCCCACCATTTGGCACTTTTCTTGTGATGCAGGTGGCGCAATGATAACATCACGTCGTACCGCTGGAGAAAGCCTAATCAGAAAAGACCAGGCCGGCATCTCTGGGGGACGGCATGGGAACCGAGACAAGTTAATATGCTTGTTATAGCAAGACACAGTATACTACTACAGGGGGGGGGGGCACTGTGTGTGGCACTATCTACAGGGGGCACAGTGTGTGACATGACTGTATTCTGGGGCATAGTGTATGGTGCTATTATATTCAGGAGTCTAGTGTGTGGCACCATGAAGATTTTGTCTTAGTTTATAGGTGTAGACATGCTGAAAAAGCGAGAAGTCAAAGACATCTGGGAGGCATACCATGCAGAGATGGGTCATTGCCAGAAGTAGTCGTCATGGAGGTTTGAAGAAAAGGAAAGAGAACGATGCTAGTCAAAGACTATGTCATCTGTGAGTTACTGAAAATAAATGTATATTCTCGCTCTCACTGATCAGTACTGTAGTCACTGTAGGATCTGAAGAGAGATTGTGGGTGGTATTTTTGTCAAACAGCAACTTCCAGCATATTCTTACAATGGTTCAGCCCATACTAGAAGCTTTGGTTTCATGCTGTACAAATTTGTATGGCAGGGGCTAACCTAACTTTTCAAATGATCTCTGTATTTCTGCTGGTATTGTATTTATGTACAGAGCTTGCTTCTCGTACAGTATTTATGCAATGAGCTTGGTTCTGGTGCTGTATTTATGTGTTGACCTTGGTTCTGGGGCTGTATGTATCAGAAAGTAAGAAATATTTTCCATGCGTTAATGTTCGTTGTCATGTTGTTTTTTTTTTTTTTGTTTTTTTTTTAATAAACTTGAAATCACTTCTTTGTTGGTTAGAATTTTTCACTCAAATTCCATGCAGTCAGATGGAGGCTGGAAATTTGGGGATGCACAACTGGGCTCTAGAAGAGGAGATCCAGAATATCCAGAAATACCCAGGTTTCTGTCACTGTCATTACCAATAGTCAGGCAAACCAGGCTCTTTATTGCCAAAAGGGAGAAATTTCTTCCTAAATACCCTTGGTAGAAACGAGATTAGGGAAAAGGCATAAGCCAGACTGAAGTCCCATCTGTGAAGAAAGGTAACCTCTCAAAATGGCAATTCACTTGGATTCGAAGAGAAAAACAAAAACATTTTTTTGGGTTTGAATTAGTTACAAATAAGTATATTTCTGGTCTGCCCTACAAGGCCACAATTTGACAAACAAGACGGATTAGTTTAGGATCTAGTCTCCCTGATTAAACAGATGCCGCCAACTTTGGGATCCTTTATGATTCCTCCATGAGGCTTTTTGATATCGCACACCCATGGTGATTGATGGTGTCGGACAGGATTTTTTACATTCTTGTTTAGAATTCTTGTTCTGTCAGTGCTAGTCTGATTGCTGCAAGCTTTTTGAGATTTGATGAGCCTGACGGAAGAGAGCGCTTCCTTAGACCCTGGAATATTTGGTTCTACATATGCGCCCACTAATTGGAAGGATTGGCATCGGTAGTGATCACCGTGGAAAACGAGACCTTCCAGGTAACTCCCTGGAACAGATTCTACCTGTGTTGCCACCAAGAAGTTCTTGTCCCAAGCGCTCAGGATCTCCCACTCTAGTATTCTGGCATGACCCTGGGCCCATACTACCGCCAGGATACAGGCTGCCAGGGTTCCAAGAAGGAACATCGCCTGTCGTAAAGGAACGTGATGATTCTGAATTAGGTCGAAGACCCGATTAAAAACTTTTGATTTTCTCTTCTCGCAAATAATAACTTTGGTGCGGCGAATTAAGTTGGATTCCCAGAAAGATCTGATCTTTTATTGGTGTGTCTTGATTTTTTTAAATTTATAATCCAACCTTGACCTGCAAGGATAGAGGATATTTGACTCACACGATGAGCGCAGGTATTCTCTGTATTCCCTACGATTAATAAATCATTTACATATGGAATAAACAGAATGTCTAAATCCCTAATGGGAGCAGACATTTCTCCCACTATTTTGGTGAACTCTCGAGGGCCCATAGAAATAACAAATGGAAGAGCCTAAAACTGGAGATGATACAGTACCCCCTGTAACCTGTCACCCTCAGAAATTTTTGATGATCTAAGTGAATATGGACGAGTAAGCGACGCATAAATCAATGACTGTCATAAAACATTGAGGATACAGAAGATTTACAGTAGATCTTATAGTTTCCATATTGTATTTCAGAAACTAGGTCAAGGATTTTAAATGTATTAAGGTTCTGTAGGGCGAGTCTTTTTTTTTTTTTTAAACCAAGAATAGAGGGAAGTAAAACCCGTTCCCTTCTTCCCCTTTTGAGGCTGGAACCAATTATTTTTTAGTTTTTCTGAATCCAGGGCAGATTGCCCCTTTGAAGACGCCTGTTGCTTTGTAATAAGAATCCTTTCAGGAGGTAGGGAATGAATGTCTAGAACCCATTTCTTCTTGAAAAAGCGGACCAGGCTGGCAGAATTTTTTTTAACCTTCCACCTAACTGGGGCCTGGTTTCATTGTTGGTTGGCTCTTCTGTTCTGATCTAACCTGAAACCTCTCACCCTGCCCCTGGGGAACTTCCATTTCACCTCTCTTTCTTTGACTAATTAAAGCCACTCCTGTGTTTGGATCAAAAAACTACAACAAAACTGCCTCAAAAACTGCATGTGTGGATATTGTAAATCTAGACATAGCAGTCATATTGCATTTTTTATTTTATTTTTTGCTGCTGCTGCTGCTACTGAAAAATTGCAGAAAAATGCTGTGGTTTTGTTGTTATGTCGTAAAAACGCAGCATTTTGCAGTAGTCGCAGCAATAAACTACGACATGATTGCTATGTCTGAATACACCCTATGAGAAACATTACAATAACTCATTATTAGCACCATGATCTGCAGTTACAGTATAGAAATTATAATTTAAGTGAAGGCCCTTTTACACCGGCCGACACTCGGCCGGTGCAGCGAGCGCCGGTCAACAAGACATCGTTGATCGGCGCTCGCTTGCTCCTGTCACACGGAGCTATGGATGGGGACGAGCAGTCGTTACTTCGATCGCTCGTCCCCATACATTATTATCATGTCGGTATCGCGTCTCCCTCTTTACACAGGGAGATGTCCTGCCGACAACGATAATTTTTTACTTTTTTTAAAATGATACGCCCAGCAGTTTGCTCGTTCATCTGCTGATCGCTGCCCTTTTTACACAGGGCAGTTATCGGCAACGAGCGTTATATCAATGCCCGTGTGCCCGATAATCGTCCTGTGTAAAACCCCCTTTAGACTCCCACTGATGATGGAAACCTTTCTAATAAACCTAATGGTACACATGAGAGAATCCCTTGTGTAGAAGACCCCCTTTATTATACCAGAGAGCCACTGGAAAGTGTTGAGAAACCAGTGAACCCGTGCATTAAAGAAGGACCCCTTGAGTGCGCTTCATCACTAGGGAACCATTCACGTGAGAAGGGGGTCGCACAGAGTGATAAACATCTTTAATATATCTATGAGCAAAGGCACTGCCACATATACAGTCACGTCTCCACTGAAAAGGAGGCGCCCCTAGATCTCAACCTCCATGGAATGTCTTGGATGCAATTCTTACACTTCCCCAGCATAAATTAATATTATTAGAGATTAGCTCGTCATTTTGCCTGATTTACTTATTAGCCATAGAATACAATACAAGGAAAATCAACTTGCCTATTATTTTCTCTACAGCGGATCTCAAACCGGCTAAATGAATCATCGAAGCATTCTAATGACTGGTGAATCCCAAACCCATACACAAATTGGTGAAACTTGGGAGTAAAAATGTGCTCATCTCTAAATATTATGATCATTTAAAAGAACAAACAAATTTTGATACAAATCTAAAGAATTAAAAACTAAGGCTATGTTCACACGGGGTATTTTGCCGAGTTTTTTGACGCGGAAACCGCGTCGCAAAACTCGGCAAAAACGGCCCGAGAATGCCTCCCATTGATTTCAATGGGAGGCGTCGGCGTCTTTTTCCCGCGAGCAGTAAAACTGCCTCGCGGGAAAAAGAAGCGACATGCCCTATCTTCGGGCGCTTCCGCCTCTGACCTCCCATTGACTTCAATGGGAGGCAGAAAAAGCGTATTTCGCGCTGTTTTATGCCCACAGGCGAAAAACGGCACGAAAATCGCCGCGAAAATCGGCGTGCAGGGAGAGGAATATCTGCCTCAAACTTCCAAACGGAATTTTGAGGCAGATATTCCTCCTGCAAAATACCCCGTGTGAACATAGCCTAATACGGCATCCATCAAATCCACGCATGCAGAGCAGTGGGGTATGTCCGCATGGGGCAGATTAGTTGCAGAAATTGTGTCCATACACAAGGCTTCGTTCACATCTGCGTCGGGACTCCGTTCATGGGTTCCGTTGGAGCATTCCGTCAGGGGCACCCAGGAACGGAATCCAAACTGAAACATTTGCATCACCATAGATTTCAATGGTGACGGATCCGTTTGTCACCGTTTCGAATCAATAGCGCAAGTCGAGTACGGTATTGATTCAGTCAAAACGACGGAACCCTTACACAACAGTGACAAACGGAAACCATTTGCATCGGAACCGAGTGTTTCCGTTTGGATTCCGTTCATGGGTTTCCCTGACGGAAAGCTCAAACGGAACGCATTACCGGAGTCCCGACACAGATGTGAACGAAGCCTAAGGGTATGTTCACACGGCAGCCTCCGTTACGGCTGAAATTACGGAGCTGTTTTCAGGAGAGTGCAGGCGCTTTTCGCTGCGTCCATTACGAACGTAATTGGAGCTGTTTTTCTATGGAGTCAATGGAAAACGGCTCCAATTACGTCTCAAGAAGTGACATGCACTTCTTTGACGCGTGCGTCTTTTTTAAGCGCCGTCTTTTGACAGCGGCGTATAAAAAATATGACCGTCGGCACAGAACATCGTAAAGCCCATTCAAATGAATGGGCAGATGTTTGCCGACGCTTTGGTGCCGTATTTTCGGACGTAATTCGAGGCTAAAACGACCAAATTACGTCCGTAAATAGGGCGTGTGAACATACCCTGAATGAGGTTATTTCTGAAACCATCGATTTCTGCAAGCCCCATTCAGATGTATAGTACAGCCAAAGAAATTTCTCCAACAAAATCTGCCATGTGGGAATATACCCTAATAATGCAGAATGTGAGATGTGACAAGACTGTAACACCATCACTAATAATCCTGGACACGATGGTGGGGAGTCAGAGAGGAAAAACAAAGAAAGTCTTAGGCTCTGTTCACATCTGCGTTGGGGTCCCGTTCTGACGGTCCGTCAGAGGTTTCCTTCAGAACGGGACCCTGAGCAGACACAAACGGACACCGACGGAAACCAGAATGGGACCCCAACGCAGATGTGAACAGAGCCTGACAGATGCCTTTATGTAAAGTGAAGAATATGTCGCACATGAGATCACTCAGCTATTTTTATGTCACAAAATCCTTTATGCACAAGTCACACAATGACCCACATCACTAAAAAGTTTTCATTGACGTGTCACAATAACACATTGTGTGTCACCCTGATTGTATCCATACCGCACTAGTAAACGTCCCACTATTTATGGCCAGTATAAAGATATGCCACCGCACCCAGACTTTTTGTACATGATCCCTCCGCCACACTTCTAGTTTAGTTCCCATCCCATGTGGGTTACAACCAGTAACACAACTACGAACCACTCTCCAAAAAATCCTCAGCCATACATATGGTTGTTACTAGGAATCCTCGCCAGCTGCTCAAACAAATGGGAAAGAGACCACCCAAAGGGTCCCGGTGACATCACTCTGATGTAAGAAACATTTAAATATTAACTATTTCATGACCAGACGTGCCTAGCTGTATTAAGGCAATGCATTCATGTCCCCAAAAGTGAGTGCATGACCTGGATCTGTCTGCTAGTGACAGTGTTAACTGGGGAGCAAGATGTCACCTCCAGATGAGGGCACGGACCCTGCATGTGTTTCCCCCCACCCCTGATGTGAGGATGAGGAGGGGGCACAGCTCCCATGAAGCTGGAGTAGAAAAGGATTACATGATCAGAGAGCAGGAGGGGTGAAGGTAACAAGTAACAGTGCCTACCTGGCAGCCTGATCACTGAGCCGGACGATTGCAAAGAAAAGGAGGGTGGAGAGGACTGAATAGAGAGAAGGCGGAGGAGGAGGCAGAGCGATGAATGAGAGAAAGTGGAGGGAGGAAGAGGAGGAGACAGTGAGGGGACTGGAGCGGGTTGATAATGGTGGGGCTCCCCGGAGCTGGTACACGGCTGGGTATGCAGCTTGTGCCGCTCATGCCCTCTGCTCTGTATTGTACGCGAGTGTCTAACTGAGCGGCAGCACCGCCCCCGTCTCACCTTGGATGCTGCTTAGTAACCGTTGCTATGTAAGCGTCACTTGTCTGCCACTTTACGTGTCCTCAGGTGGATAAAAAAAAAAGATCTTCCGCCATCTTTGTTTTGGGCAAATGGGACTCCAGGTGAACGTCAGATAGTTAAAACTTCTATAGATTTTGGTCGATTATCAAAACTAATGCAGGCATAAGGTGGATATGTTGTCCACGGCAGCCAATCAGCTTCCAGCTTTTAGGTTTTAAATCAAGTTGGTAGATGAAAGAAGAGTTCTGGTTGGTTGATATAGGCAGATGATTAATTAGCGATCACACATGCAGCTCTAGCTCTATAACTGTAATACAGAATGGACTAGTTACTGCTGAGTGGCACCAGCCTGAAGTGGCAGCAAAGTGAGGAAGATTTGTCAAAATTAGTGCAGAACTAAAAAATGAAGCAGTTTCTTATAGCAACTAATCAGATTGAAGCTCTCATTTTTAGGCCAGGTTTACATGTAGCATAAATACTGTGGATTTTTTGCAACTGATTTTGTTGCGGAAAATCCGCAGTATAAGGGCTTATTCAGACGAACGTATAAGAGGTCCGTGCAACGCGCGTGATATTCACGCGCCTCGCACGGACCTATGTTAGTCTATGGGGCCGTGCAGACTGTCCGTGAGTTTCACGCAGCGCGTGTCCGCTGCGTAAAACTACCGACATGTCCTATATTTGTGCGTTGTTCGCGCATCATGCACCCATTGAAGACAATGGGTGCGTGAAAATCACGCGCAGCACACGGAAGCACTTCTGTGTGACGCGCGTGATTCGCGCAACAGCAGTAAAAAGTATGAATGAAAACAGAAAAGCACCACGTGCTTTTCTGTTTACAAACATACAAACAGAGTGTCATAATGATGGCGGCTGCGCAAAAATCACGCAGCCACGCATCATACGCGGCTGACACACGGAGCTGTTAAGTACCTTTTGCGCGCGAAAAAAACACTGCGTTTTTTGCGTGCGCAAAACGCACACGATTGTGTAAATCCAGCCTAATACAGTAGCAGCAGGCGTGTAACTAGTAAAGACTGGGCCCCATAGCAAACTTTTGACTGGGCCCCCCCCCCCTCTGCTGGGTATCACACAACCCCCCTGGTAGATAGTGCCTCCCTATAGATTCCACCACACAGCGCCCCCTATAGATAGCGACATACACAGCCCCCTGTAGATAGCGCCATACACAGCCCCCTGTAGATAGCGCCATACACAGCCCCCTGTAGATAACGTCTTACAGCCCCAAATCCCCCCTGTAGATAACGCCATACAGCCCCCATGTAGATAACACCATACAGCCCCCTTGTAGATAACCTCTTACAGCCCCAAATCCCCCCTGCAGATAACGCCATACAGACACCCCCTGTAGATAATACCATACAGATCCCCACCTGTAGATAATGCCATACAGACCCCCCCTGTAGATAACACCATACAGAACCCCCCCTGTAGATAACGCCATACAGACCCCCCCTGTAGATAACGCCATATAGCCCCCCCCCCCCCCAAAAAAAAATGGCCTATAGTTTGTCCTACAAAAGACATGCATCCCCTATCCACAGGATAGGGGATACATATGTGATCGCTGGCAGCGATAAGGAGAACGGGGGACCGAAAGTCCCCCGAAGTTCTCCATGACAAACCTCGGACTTCCGGCGTCTGTGCAGTTCAATAAAAATG
This sequence comes from Rhinoderma darwinii, assembly GCF_050947455.1. Taxonomy (NCBI): domain Eukaryota; kingdom Metazoa; phylum Chordata; class Amphibia; order Anura; family Rhinodermatidae; genus Rhinoderma; species Rhinoderma darwinii. The sequence continues at coordinate 100,158,346 of NC_134690.1, forward strand.
AAAGGTGCGCTGGTCACGCATGCGCACAAGCGCGACCAGTGCACAATTAATTTCTATGGAGCTGCAGAGAACTTCAGGGGACTTTCGGTCCCCCGTTCTCCTTATCGCTGGGCGTCCCAGCGATCCCACATGTATCCCCTATCCTGTGCATAGGGGATGCATGTCTTTTGTAGGAACAACCCCTTCAGTGGCGTCGCGCTGTAGCAGCCATGGCGGCTGCTAGCAGAGCCTCCGGCCATGGGAGGGGGGGCCCGTGCCGGTGGATGGCACGGGCCTCCTCATGCTGCGGGCCCGTAGCAGCCGCTACGGCTGCTATAGCGGTAGTTAAGCCACTGAGTATCAGCAAAGTGGATGAGATTTGAACAAACATGCACAGAAATTTACCTGCGGTGCGTTTTTTTAAATCCGCAGCATGCCAATTGTATTTGCATAATCGCTGCTTTTTTGATGCGAGTTTAAAAAAATTTCTATGTTTTGTTTTATGTTTTACCACTTTTAACCCCTTCCCGCATTTTCACGTACAGTTACGTGATGGGAACTGGTATTTTAATGCAATTCCACGTAACTGTACGTGAAGGAAATGGAGCTGGGTCAGGAGTTGAGCCAGCACCATCACCGCCGGGTGCCAGCTGTATGTTACAGCTGGCACACTGAAGTATCGGCCAGGACCGGAGCTAGCCTCCGATCCGGCCTATTAACCCCTCACATGCTGCGTTCAATAGAGATCGCAGCATGTGAGGAGTTTTTAGCCACCAGCACCCCAGCAACGTGATCGCTGGGTTGCCGGTGGCTTCAAAGGCGATCAGAGGCATAATACTTACCTCCCGGTCTGCCGGCAATGAAAGCCTCCTGTGCCCCGCTCGGCAGCGGGGCCTAAAAGGCTTCCGGTACCATCGATAAGATGGCGCCGGCTCAGCTTCCGACTCAGAAGCTGAGCCGGCGTCATCAGCAGTGGGTGTCCGCTGTATGTTACAGTGGACACCCCGATGTATCGTCAGGAACCGCAGTTAGCTCCGATTCCTACCATTAACCCCTTCGATGCAGCGATCCAATGCGATCGCTGCATCTTAGCGGTTTGTAGCAAATCGGCAGCCTGCCATGCGATGGCAAGGCTGGCGACTGCTACTATGGCAACAGGAGGCCTAACAATGGCTTCCTTTCTGCCATTACGGAAGCCGATTAGACCCCGTCCGGAGGAGGAGCCTGATCGGCATTCTGTCAGTGAACAACTAACAGTTCTAATACATTACACTACATTGGTAGTGCAATGTATTAGAACATCAATCAAACAGTTGGAGCTTCAAGTTCCCTAGTGGGACTAAAGAAAAGTGTAAAAAAGTAAAAATAAAAGTTGTAAAAAATACAATAAAAGTTTCAAGTAATAAAATAAAACACAAATCGCCCTTTTTCCCTTATCAAGTCCTTTATTATTGGAAAAAATAATAAACCATACATAATTGGTATCGCTGTGACCGTAACGACCTGAACTATAAAAATGTTATGTTATTTATCCCACACAGTGAACGCCGTAAAAAAGAAACTAAAAAATACTGCCATAATTGCTGTTTTTTTGGTCACTTTGTCTTCCAAAAATTGAAATAAAAAGTGATCAAAAAGTCGTATGTATCCAAAAATGGTACCTAGAAAAACTATAACACGTCTTTCAAAAAACAAGCCCTCATACAGCTCCATCAACGAAAAAATTAAAAAGTTATTGCTCCCACAACTTGGCGACAGAAAAAATACATTCTCTTTACAAAAGTCATTTTATTGTGCGAAACGTTGTGAAACATAAAAAAGTTCTATAAGTTAGGTATCGCCGGAATCGGACTGACTCGCAGAATAAAGTTAACATGTAATTTATGATGCGTGGTGAACGCTGTATAAAAATAATAAAAAAGTATGCCAGAATTGCTGTTTTTTTTGTCACCTGGCCTCCCAAAAAAAAAGGATAACAAGTGATCAAAAAGTCGCATGTGCCTCAAAATGGTACCAATAATAACTACAGCTCGTCCCGCAAAAATACAGCCCTCATACCACTATGTCTATGAAAAAATAAAATTAGTTAAGGCTCCAATATGTCAGGAAAGAAAAAATATGCAGTTGTGCCGACCCGAGGGGAACATTTCTTCTGTTTCAAGTGGCGAATTATCAAGGCCCCTAAAATTAGGGAACCAGGAAGGGGAGGACCCAATCATATCTGCTGGAAACGAGGGTGGCCGTATTATACCAGGACAACACTTCCCAGCAGATTTCCCCAAAGGTGCGGATTGTGGACCAAAAGGGGGATAAGAAAGGACATTTATCAGCGCGACACTGGCCTGCGCATAAAGGATTGCTTCACAGCGTAACACACATCTATGGATTTTTATTTTTTTATTTTTTTTACCCTATTACTATACCACCTGACTATGCTCCTGACGTACTCTGCCCAGCTTACATATGCCCCCACATTATAAACGGAAACACCAGTAAAACTCCAAACAAAACTACTACCAAGCAAAATCTGTGCTCCAAAAGCCAAATGGTGCTCCCTCCCTTCTGAACCCTACAGCGTGCGCAAACAGCAGTTTACTTCCACATATATGGCATCGCCATACCCGGGAGAACCCTTTTAACAATTTTTGGGGTGTGTATCTCCAGTGGCACAAGCTGGTCACCACATATTTGCCACTGAAATGGCATATCTAGGGAAAAATTTTAATTTTTACTTTGCACCTACCGCAGCGCAATCATTCATGGAAAAGAGCTGTGGGGTGAAGATGTTCACTACACCTCTTAGGCCTCATTTACACGAACATGATATACGCCCGTGCGACTCGCGTGCTTTTCACGCGGGTCGCACGGACCTATACAAGTCTATGGGGGCATGCAGACAGTCCATGAGTTTTGCTCAGCGTGAGTGCGCTGAAAAAAACTCACGACATGTTCTAAAATTCTGCGTTTTTCGCGCATCACGCACCCATTGAAGTCAATGGGTGCGTGAAAACTACGAAGGTCGCACGGAAGCACTTCCGTGCGAACTGCGTGATTCGCGCAAGAGCTGTCAAACTCTGAATGTAAACAGAAAAGCACCACGTGCTTTTCTGTTTACAAACATCCAAACGGAGTGTCTTAGAGATGAGCGAACCGAACTTCACCGGGTTTGGCCGAACTCGTTTTGACCGAACCCCGCAGGAGACAATCACTGTCCAGGGTGCTGAAAGAGTTAAACTGGTTCAGCACCCTGGACAGTGACTTCCGATCACAATATACATGAACGTGTAAAAAAAAAAAGAAGTTCTGACTTACCGATAACTCCCGGCTTCTTCCTCCAGTCTGACCTCCCGGGATGACGATTCAGTCCAAGTGACAGCTGCAGCCAATCACAGGCCAAGCACAGGCTGCAGCGGTCACATGGACTGCCGCGTCATCCAGGGAGGTGGGGCCGGATGTCTTAGAGAGGGACGCGTCACCAAGGCAACGGCCGGGAGACCGGACTGGAGGAAGCAGGAAGTTCTTGGTAAGTATGAACGTCTTTTTTTTATTCACAGGTTGCTGTATATTCTGATCGGAATTCACTGTCGAGGGTGCTGAAAGAGTTACTGCCGATCAGTTAACTCTTTCAGCACCCTGGACAGTGACTGACGTCGACTAGCCTCATCTCTATGATGGCGGCTGCGCGAAAATCACGCAGCCGCGCATCATACACTGTTGACACATGGAGCTGTCAAGTGCCTTTTGCGCACGCAAAACGCTGCATTTTTTTGCAAAATGCACATGCTCTTGTAAATCAGGCCTTAATAAATGCCTTGAGGGGTGAAGTTTCGAAAATAGTGTCACTTCTCAGGGGTTTCTTTTATTACTTCACATCAGAGCGTCTGCAATTGTGAACCAATACTTTGTAAATTGCCAAATTAGGCCTCAATTTCGCATGGTACTCTTTCACTCCTGAGCCCTGTCGAATGTCTAGGAAAAAGATTAGGGTCACACGTAGGGTGTTTCTAAAACCGGGAAACACAGCATAATAATAAGAAAGCGGTCTTGTCATGGTGGTACAAGCTGGGCACCACATATTGGCATATCTATGGAAAAAATCCCATTTTCACTCTGCAACTTCGAGTACGCACCAATTTCTGCCAATCAACTGCGGGGTTAATATCCTCACTACACCCCTAGGTGAATACCTTGAGGGGTGTTGTTTCTAAAATGGTGTCACTTCTGGGGGGTTTCCACTGTTTTGGTCCCACAGGGACTTTGCAAATGCGACATAGAGCCCAGAAACCAAATGCAGCAAAATCTGTACTCCAAAAGCAAATGGCTCTACCTCCCTTCTGAGCCCTACCGTGTGCCCAAACAGCAGTTTATGACCACATATGGGGTATTGCTGTACTCGGGAGAAATTGCTTTACAAATGTTGGGGTTCTTCTTTTCCTTTATTTGTTGAGAAAATGGGTAATAAATATTGATTTGCATTTCTCTGGTAAAATCTTCTGTGTTACAAAAAAAATAGATTAAATTGAATTTCTGAAAAAAAAAAAATGAAATTTGTACATTTCACCTCTGCTTTGCTTTAAAGGACAGGTGTCGCGAAAAAAATAAATGTATATATAAATTTGCTTTTAGTGTGTTATTAAAATAAATTTTATTTATTTGTGTTTTAGTGTTTTACTTATTTCTTACTTTTACTTCACTATGGGGGCTGCCATTTTTTTTTTCATCTCTGTATGTGTCGATTAACGACACATACAGAGATGGAATAAGGCACATACATCCCCATAGAGAATGCGAACGGGAGCCATTCCATTCACTATAGTGTACGCCGTCTGTGTGGGAACGGCGCATGCGCCGCTCCCACACAGTCCAAAAGGAAGGTCTTCGGCCGAGCGAAATCCGGCTCCATTTTCATGTGGACCGGAAGCCGCGGCCAGACAGTAAGATGACTACTTCCGGTCGCGGCTTCCGGACATATGTTCAGAAGCAAGGACTAGGAGCGGCGGCAGGAGCAGGTAAGTTATGTTTGTGTATGTTCGTGTTTTACTGTGTGATTACCACTGTATGTAAGCCTACTACACTGTGCATTCACTCAAAAAATGGCGGCACACAGTGTAGGAGGTTTGAACATTCAACCCCCTCCTTTCTCCTGGCACTAGCCAGGATAAAGGAGGGGGATTGTTTGAGCACACTAGAGCGAGTGTGTCTTCTCCAATTTTTCAGCATAAAGCAAAGAGGTTGCTTTACCACATGCCAATGCTGCAATTTTGGGAATTGCTCCTTCTAGTGACCAGCACATGGAAATGTTATAAATTAGAATCTAATTTATAATATTTCCTGACTTGTGAAAAAATAAATAGAACAATGTGTAATCATGTATATGCTAACTGTTTAACTAAAAAAAAATAAAAAAAAAATTCCCCTTAATTCCTGTGAAATGTCTAAATGATGTTTTGAATACTTTGAGGGGTGCAGTTTTTAAAATGGTGTGACTTATCCGGGGTTTATAATATATGAGGTCCTAAAAGTCACTTCACAACTGAACTGGCCCTGTAAAAATAGCCTTTTGAAATTTTCTTGAAAATGTGAGAAATTGCTGCTAAAGTTCTAAGCCTTGTAACGCTCTAGAAAAGAAAAAAGGATGTTCAAAAAATGATGCCAATCTAAAGTAGACATACGGGGGATGTTAATTAGCAACAATTTTGAGTGGTGTAACTGCCTGCCTTAGGCCTCATGCACACGAACATATTTTTTCCTGTCCGTAAATACTGGGGTAAATACGGGTCCTTGGTCACACGTATTCGACCCGTATTCCACCAGTATTTACGGACCTGTGCCCATAAATACAGGTCCGGTGTCACCAGTATTCCACCCGTATTTACGGACCCTTTTTCTCTGCACTAATCGGCAGCCCCTTCTCTCTATCAGGATAGAGAGAAGGGGCAGCCCTTTCGGGCAGAGTTTCCGCAGTGTTTGAAAGTAAAAAAAAAGTTCATACGTACCCCGGCCGTTGTCTTGGTGACTCGTCCCTCTTCTGACATCCAGTCCGACCTCCCTGGATGACGTGGCAGTCCATGTGACCGCTGCAGCCTGTGATTGGCCTGTGATTGGCTGCAGCAGTCACATGGGATGAAACATCATCCCGGAAGGGCGGACTGGAGGAAGAAGAAAAAGAAGAGTTCTGGGTAAGTTAACTTTTAATACGTTTAACTCCAGCGGTAGTCACTGTCCCGGGTGCTGAAAGAGTTACTGCCGATCAGTTAACTCTTTCAGCACCCTGGACAGTGACTATCCCCTGACGTTGCCTAGCAATGCTACCGTAATTATGGGTGCACACACGTAGCCACCCGTAATTACAGGAGCCCCATAGACGTTATTATGGCGTGAAATAGGACATGTTCCATATATTTCAACGGCACGGGCACCTTCCCGTAAGCATACAGGAAGGTAACTGTGGCCAATAGAAGTCTATGGGCCCGTAATTACGGCTCGTAATTACGGCCGTTTTTACGTTTGTGTGCATGAGGCCTCAATAAAAAAAATCTTTTGTGTTGCCATATTCTGAGAGCCATAACTTTTTAATTTTTCTATGAATTTAGTGATGTGATGGCATTATTTTTGCAGGGCGAACTGTAGTTTTCAGCAAAACCATTTTGAGCCGCGTTGTTTGCGAGCGCAAAATGCAGACGCTCATGTAAACGAGGCCTAAAAGTGGAAAAAGTTATATAAAAAGTTATATAAAAACACGTGGAATCATGTGGACGCTACATGGACACAGTGACGTCAGCGACTTCTGAAGCGGAATCCCTGGCGATGTGGCCGGGGATTCCACTCCAGGAGAAGCCCCTGACTTCACTGTGTCCATATATGGACACAGTGACGTCAGGCACTTCTGAAGCGGAATCCCCGACCCTGTGGCCGGTGTCTCCGCTCCAGGAGAAGTCCCTGACTTCACTGTCCATATGTGGACATTGAAGTCAGGGACTTCTCCTGGAACGGTGGCGCTATCTACAGACAGGTGGGGGGGGGGGGGTGCCATCTATGGGGGGGTGCTGTTTAGAACTACCTGCAGGGGGCTATGTGGCATTACCTAAGGGGGGGCTGTGTGGCATTACCTACAGAGGGCTGTGTGGCATTACCTACAGGGGGCTGTGTGGCATTACCTACAGTGGGCTGTGTGCCACTACCTACAGGGGGCTGTGTGCCACTACCTCAGGGGTCTGTGTGCCACTACCTAAAGGGGGCTGTGTGGCATTACCTACAGGGGGCTGTGTGGCATTACCTACAGGGGGCTGTGTGGCACTACTAACAGGGGGCTGTGTGGCATTACCTACAGGGGGGCTGTGGCAGTATCTACAGAGGGCAGTGTGTGGCATTATCTACAGAGGTAAGTGTGTGGCAAAAATTGACAAATGAAATTCATCCGATTTTAAAACGGACAGGGAAAAAAACGGATGCAAAATGGGTCAAAATCGGCCGTTAAAAAATGGCAACACGGTCAGGAACGGAATCAGAACGGATGCAAAACGGATGCAAGCCGGCCGGGAAAAACAACTCAAAACGGCCGATTTTATCAGCCTACACTCGGACCCTGTCGTGTGAATAAGGCCTTAGCCCTTATTCACATGACAGGGTTTCCTGGCCGGGTGACGGCCATTCATAAATCGTCCGTCACCCGGCTGCATTAGGAACAATAGACCCCTAATGGGGCTATTCACACGACCGATATTTTTGACGGCCCAGGAAACCTGCCCGTCAAAAAATGGGACATGCACTATTTTCAGCCGTTTACCCGGCCGCCGGCTCTCATAGAAGTCTATGGGGCCGGGTAATACACGGCCATCACCGAAATGTGTCCCGAGTGGTGGCCATGTATTCCGTCGCTCACGCTCTCTCTCCTCACAGTGCAGAGCCCTGTATAAGTCGGAATCTCCAATCCCCAACCGGGGATTGGGGATTCCTCTCCAGGAGAAGTGAGTGACTACACTGTCCATATATGGACACAGCAACGTCACTCACTTCTGAAGCGGAATCCCCGACCCCGTGGCCGGGGATTCCTCTCCAGGAGAAGTGAGTGACTACACTGTCCATATATGGACACAGCGACGTCACTCACTTCTGAAGCATAATCTCCGACCCCGTGGCCGGGGATTCCGCTACAGGAGAAGTGAGTGACTACACTGTTCATATATGGACACAGCGACGTCACTCACTTCTAAAGCGGAATCCCCGACCCGGTGGCCTGGGATTCCGCTACAGGAGAAGTGAGTGACTACACTGTCCATATATGGACACAGCGACTGTAATGACGGGGAAGGGAGACAGACAGGTGAGCCCTAATCTACCCGCCACTCAGTCCCTGCCTACTTGCACGGCCCATCCTAGGCGACGGCATACAACTGAGCAACGGTCCCTACCCTCAATATGTGCACGACAGACAAACAGACAAAGCCTGAAAGAACGATTAAGAAAATGTTTATTAATTATATTTATTAAAAATAGGGCTCAACCAGCCACTAACCCCACAACCAGGCATAAGCAAGTGATTGGCGACAAGGAAAGTGTCCAGGGTGAATGGTGTATCTCTAACACCCAGGGACCACCTTTCCCTGCTAATAGTATAATTGTTCGCTACACCCTTACCATTAAATTACAATATATCCAGATCCTACGCGTTTCAGTATCACCATCCAAGTAATACCTCATCAGGGATTCATAGACATTAATTCTTAAATTGTTAAAAACAGAACACTGGATAGCACTGTTCATGTGCTGATTTTAGCCTCCAGACGCGTGTACGACATATATGGACACAGTGACGTCACTCACTTCAGAAGCGGAATCCCCGACCCTGTGGCAGGGAATTCCGCTACAGGAGAAGTGAGTGACTACACAGTCCATATATGGACACAGTGACGTCACTCACTTCAGAAGCGGAATCCCCGACCCTGTGGCCGGGGATTCCTCTCCAGGAGAAGTTAGTTACTTCTCCTGGAAGGGGGGGGGGGGATGAGTGCAACCTACAGGGGGCTGTGTGACATTATCTACAGGGGACTTGGTGGCATCACCTACAGGGGACTTGGTGGCATTACATACAGGGAGCTGGGTGGCATTACCTACAAGGGGCAGGGTGGCATTACCTACAGGGGACTTGGAGGATTTTTATACAGGGGGCTGGGTGGTATTACCTACAGGGGACTTGGAGGCATTTCATACAGGGAGCTGGGTGGCATTACCTACAGGGGGCTGGGTGGCATTACCTGCAGGGGGCTGGGTGGCATTACCTGCAGGGGGCTATGTGGCATTACCTGCAGGGGGCTGGGTGGCATTACAGTGACGTCACTCACTTCAGAAGCGGAATCCCCGACCCTGTGGCCGGGGATTCCTCTCCAGGAGAAGTCAGTGACTTCTCCTGGAAAGGGGGGGGGGGAATGGGTGTAACCTACAGGGGGCTGTGTGGCATTACCTACAGGGGACTTGGTGGCATCACCTACAGGGGACTTGGTGGCATTACATACAGGGAGCTGGGTGGCATTACCTACAAGGAGCAGGGTGGCATTACCTACAGGGGACTTGGAGGCATTTCATACAGGGAGCTGGGTGGCATTACCTACAGGGGGCTGGGTGGCATTACCTGCAGGGGGCTGGGTGGCATTACCTGCAGGGAGCTGTGTGTCATTACCTGCAGGGGGCTGGGTGGCATTACCTACAGGGGACTTGGTGGCATTACATACAGGGAGCTGGGTGACATTACCTACATGGGGCAGGGTTGCATTTCCTGCAGGGGGCTGGGTGGAATTACCAACAGGGGGCTGGGTGGCATTACCTACAGGGGACTTGGTGGCATTACCTACAGGGGACTTGGTGACATTACATACAGGGAGCTGGGTGGCATTACCTACAAGCGGCAGGGTGGCATTACCTACAGGGGACTTGGAGGCATTTCATACAGGGAGCTGGGTGGCATTACCTACAGGGGGCTGGGTGGCATTACCTGCAGGGGACTGGGTGGCATTACCTGCAGGGAGCTGTGTGGCATTACCTGCAGGGGGCTGGGTGGCATTACCTACAGGGGACTTGGTGGCATTACATACAGGGAGCTGGGTGACATTACCTACATGGGGCAGGGTGGCATTGCCTGCAGGGGGCTGGGTGGAATTACCAACAGGGGGCTGGGTGGCATTACCAACAGGGGACTTGGTGGCATTACCTACAGGGGACTTGGTGACATTACATACAGGGAGCTGGGTGGCATTACCTACAAGCGGCAGGGTGGCATTACCTACAGGGGGCTGGGTGGCATTACCTGCAAGGGGCTGGGTGGCATTACCTGCAGGGGGCTGGGTGGCATTACATGCAGGGGGCTGGGTGGCATTACCTGCATGGGCTGGGTGGCATTACCTGCAAGGGGCTGGGTGGCATTACCTACAGGGGGCTGGGTGACATTACCTACAGGGGGCTGTGTGGCATTACCTACAGGGGGCTGTATGGCATTATCTAAAGAAGAGCTGTGTGTGGCAACAAATTTAAATGAAATTCATCCGATTTTAAAACGGACAGGGAAAAAAACGGATGCAAAACGGGTCAAAATCGGCCGGGAAAAACGGCCCAAAATGTCCGATTTTATCGGCCAACACTCGGACCCTGTCGTGTGAATGAGGCCTTAGCTTAATGATTCTTAAGCTATAAATGCCTTGTCAACATGCATTACCAGACACAAATCTAATCTTTATGGTAAGCAAACCACGTTGCAAACTCTACAAGATTATACAAGTTCATGTGATCTGTCATGTAGTCATTTTCTGTTTGGATAGCTAAGTTATGGTATAAGCACACAAGGGTGTGATCACCATTACTGAATAGCAAAGGAGACTGATATTTTTCGCTCTTTCAACTAATGATCCAATTTCCAGTCATTATTGTAAATGATATTTTCTGTAAGAATTACTATAATAAAATGTATTACTGAAGATGAAATTATTATCTGGTTACTGTTTACATTCTTCAATGTGAATGATGATGATCATATAGAGGGAAAAATATTTAAAGTGGATCTCCATGCTTATCTCAGGATCATTGACCTCAGTATATGTATGGCAATTACCATATAATCTTCTTTTCTCATTTGTGGATTAATTTATAATAATTTTATGCAAAGAATGGGAGAATGACAGAGGATCAGCCTGAGCCTCTGAAGTAGCATAAGTTGGATTTCAGACATCAGACAATGCAGCTAAGGCTGTGTTCACTAAGGCTACATGCACACGACCATTGTTTATGTCAGTGTGCTATCCGTTTTTTAATGGATCCGTGTGGGGGTCGTGGGCCGCAAAATTCAGAGCAGGTCATTCCTATTCCTGTCCGTGTTTGCTGCTCAGTCTCGCCCATCCAAGTCAAACCTATGGAACATGGGTGGTATTCGTGCTACGACGGATCCGGCTCTGGAACGATAGTTTACGTTATAAACGGAAACGACGCAGATGTGAATAGAGCCTAAGCTGCAATCGCTGATCATATCAGTGCCCTAGTGGGGCAGATCTAAAATGCAGCTAGCATAAATAGCAGGTAAGCAGCACACAAAGTGAGGAACTTGCTTACATTTTTCAGCACAAAATTGAGAACATATTTGTATGCTGTTATAAAAGACTGGTCAGATCACACAAGGAATATTATGTACAACTATGAGACCCACTGGCATAGCTATAGGGGTCGCAGCAGTTGCAATTGCGACTGGGCCCCGAAGCCAGGGGGGCCCACAGCCCCCCCGCACCACATCAATAAAAAGTTACTATAGTAACTCGGGCCGCGGGCCCCTGTTACTATAGTAACAGACTGTACTTACCTTCCTGGTTCCGGATCGCAGCGGAGGTCCTGACGTCAAGCGCTGTGCGCAGCGCATGACGTCACAGCGCTATGCGCCGCGCACAGCATCGAGACGACAGAACTACCGCCGCGGCTGAAGAGGAAGGTAAGATTAGCCCTGACTCGCGGGATCCGACTCCCGGGACCCGCCAATCAGCTGTTTTGAAGGGGCCGCAGCACTCGTACGAGAGCAGATCCCCTTCATTCCGGTCACTTCATTCCGGTCACACTGTGAATCGGTGTCGGCGATTCACTGTGTGAGCGAGTAGTGAAATGAAGGGGAAGCAGCTCTCGTACGAGTGCTGCGGCCCCTTCAAAACAGCTGATTGGCGGGTCCCGGGAGACGGACCCCGACACATCAGCTATTGATGGCCTATCCTGTGGATAGGCCATCAATGTTTAGGGACTGCACAACCCCTAAGCCTACGATGTAGCAGACTTAGGGGGCCCATTAGACAGGATCACAGATTGTGTGATGCTGTCTGCTGGGCCCTGTATCTAAGCCAATCACATGGTAGGCTTAGATACATGGCCCATGCGTGATCCTGTCTGCTGGGCCCTGTATATAAGCCAATCACATGGTAGGCTTAGATACATGGCCCATGCGTGATCCTGTCTGCTGGGCCCTGTATATAAGAAGCCTACCACACTGTAGGTTTAGATACAGGGCCCCAGCACACAGTAATCTTATACTGTATAAGATTACTGTCTGCTGGACCATGTATCTAAGCCTACGTTGTGGTAGGTTTAGATACAGGGTCCCACAGACAGTATCACACATGGGCCCTGTATCTAAGCCTAACACATGTGTTACTAATCGTTTTTCTTGTGTGTTTTCTTACAGGTTCGGTCGTTGGACTACGGCGGATTCCAGGACGACTTCGATGACGCCTTTTTTTTTCATTATCAATAAAATGGTTAATGAGGGTTGTGTGTTTTTTTTTTTTTATTTCAATAAAATATTTTTTCTGTCTTTGTGTTTTTTTAAACTATATTACTACCGCCTTAGTAATGGCCGCCTGCTGATTGACAGTATCCATTGCTAAGGCGGGGCTTAGTGTTAGCCGGTGCAGAGGCTAACACTAACTACCTTTATTACCCCGGTACCCACCGCCACCAGGGGTGCTGGGAAGAGCCGGGTACCATCCAGTACCTGACCATCTGTAGTGATGGTCGGCCACTGGGGTGGCCGCAGGCTGGTATTATCAGGAGGGGAAAGGCCAGATACAGTGGCCCTTCCCACCCTGGTGATGCTAGGCTACTGCTGCTTTATTGTATCTGGCTGGTTATGAAAAATGGGGGGAACCCCATGTCATTTAAAAAAAAAAAAAAAAAAAAAAATAATTGGAAAGAACGATGTGGGGTCCCCCCCAATTTTCATAACCAGCCAGATACAACACAGCAGCAGCAGGCAGCATTACCAGGGTGGGAAGGGCCACTGTTTTTGGCCTTCCCCAGCCTAATACTACCAGCCTGCGGCCAACCTGGTGCCTGTCCGTCACTACGGATGGTCGGGTACTGGTTCGTACCCGGCTCTTCCCAGTACCCCTGGTGGCGGTGGGTACCGGGGTAATAATGGGGGTTAGTGCTAGCCTCTGCACCTGCTAACTTTAAGCCCCACCTTAGTAATGGAGGTTGTCAATCAGCCAGCGGTGATAATAAAGTTTAAAAAGATACAAGCACATAGAAAAAATATTTTATTGAAATAAAAAAACAACCCTCATTAACCATTTTATTGAGAATAAAAAAAGCGCCGTCATTGAAGTCCTCGAATCCGAAGTCCAACAACCGAACCTGTAAAAAAACCACAAACACACAAAAATAATCAGTAACACATAAAGAAGCAAAATTATTATTCTTACCTTTCCTGGGTCCAGCGCTGGAGCCGCAATGTCAGCGAGCTGAGTCCTGTATCTAATCCGATCATGTGTGATACTGTCTGCTGAGCCCTATATCTAATCTTATCATGGGAGATACTGTCTGCTGAGCCACTGTATCTAATCCTATCATGTGTGATAGTGTCTGCTGGGCCCTATATCTAATCCAATCATGTGTGATACTGTCTGCTGGGCCCTGTATCTAATCGTATCATGTGTGATACTGTCTGCTGAGCCCTATATCTAATCCTATCATGTGTGATACTGTCTGCTGAGCCACTGTATCTAATCCTATCATGTGTGATAGTGTCTGCTGGGCCCTATATCTAATCCAATCATGTGTGATACTGTCTGCTGAGCCACTGTATCTAATCCTATCATGTGTGATACTGTCTGCTGGGCCCTATATCTAATCCAATCATGTGTGATACTGTCTGCTGAGCCACTGTATCTAATCTTATCATGTGTGATACTGTCTGCTGGGCCCTATCCCTAATCCTATCATGTGTGATACTGTCTGCTGAGCCGATGTATCTAATCCTATCATGTGTGATACTGCCTTCCGAGCCACTGTATCTAATCCGATCATGTGTGATACTGTCTGCTCAGCCACTGTATCTAATCCTATCATGTGTGATACTGTCTGCTGAGCCACTGTATCCAATCCTATCATGTGTGATACTGCCTTCTGAGCTACTGTATCTAATCCTATCATGTGTGGTACTGTCTGCTGAGCCACTGTATCTAATCCTATCATGTGTGATACTGTCTGCTGAGTCATTGTATCTAATCCTATCATGTGTGATACTGTCTGCTGGGCCACTTCATCTAATCCTATCATGTGTGATACTGTCTGCTCAGCCACTGTATCTAATCTTATCATGTGTGATACTGTCTGCTGAGCCAATGTATCTAATCCTATCCATAGTTTATAGGGTCGTAGTGCTATAGATATGCTATGCTGTCTCCTATACACACATTTTTTTTTGGGCGGACACATATGTATTGGGGCTATTTCCCCTGACATTTTAAGCCCTGAGGGTATGTTCACACGGCAGCGTCCGCAATCGGCTGAAATTACGGGGCTGTTTTCAGGAGAAAACAGCACCGTAATTTCAGCCGTAAAGGCATGTGCAGGCGTCTTTCGCTGCGTCCATTATGGACGTAATTGGAGCTGTTTTTCCATGGAGTCCATGGAAAACGGCTCCATTTACGTCTGAAGAAGTGACAGGCACTTCTTTGACGCGGGAGTCTTTTTTACGCGCCGCCTTTTGACAGCGGCGCATAAAAAAAATGACATGAATGGGCAGATGTTTGCCAACGCTTTTGAGCCGCATTTTCGGACGTAATTCAATGCTAAAACGCCCGAATTACGTCTGTAAATAGGGTGTGTGAACCCAGCCTTAGTGACGCCCCGGCTGCTAGTGCTGCATTGTTGGGTCACTTAGGAGACCCAGCGATGCAGCTGAAAGCTGATGACCTTCGGCCATGAGAAGTTTGCGGGAGAGGGGGGGGCCCAATAAGAACTTTTGCATCGGGGCCCATGAGCCTTTAGCTACGCCCCTGATGAGACCAATATAGCTGAACTGGGGCAGGTTTCCAGTAGGGGAACAAAAGTAATTAAAGGTATTGGTTGATTGCAGTACCAAGCAAGAATAGCAAAAATAAGACTGTTTAGTTTAGAGAAAATACGTCATAGGAGGGACTTGATTACCATGTACAAATATATGAAAGACCAATAGAAAGATATGTTTGATTATCTTTTTATACCCAAGTTTGTAAGGCCTAATTCACACAAGCGTATTTCACGTCCGTGTTATGTGCGTGAAAATAACGCACGTCACAGGGACCTATGCAAGTCAATGGAGCCATTCAGACATTCAGTGTTTTTCACGCAGCGTGTCCACTGCGTGAAACTTACTGCATGTCCTATACTTGTGCGTTTTTTGCGCATCACGCACACATTGAAGTCAATGGGTGTGTGAAAATCATGGACAGCGCGCGGACGCACATCCGTCTGCTGTGCGTGATTCACGCAACAGTTGCTAAAGAAATGATGAGAAAAAGAAAACCACCTCCTTCATTTTATTTTGCTGACGTAAATAACGTGTGACATACAACGCAAGAAAAACGCTGCGTCTTTTACGTGCGCAAACGGACACGTTCGCATGAATAAGGCCTAACCGTGACAGGGGGCATTCACTACATCTAGCGGAAAGAAAGTTTCACTGTCAAGAGATTCTTTACTGTAAGAGCAGTGATACTACGAAACTCACTGCCACAGGATGTTGTGATGGTTTATTCATTAATACAAAAGGGATCTGGATGTCTTTCTTGATAGATAATATTACAAGTTATGTATATTCAATTGGATAAAAGTATGAACTAGATCAGGGGTCTCAAGTACGCGGCCCGCAGGCCGCATGCGGCCCCTGAGGCTGTCATCTGCAGCCCACGGGACACAGAACCGCTAGTATCACTCTGCTCCGGTACTCTGTGAAATCCCTGACATCGCTGTCCATGAATGGACACGCGATGTCAGGGTCTTCCCCATAGCGGAGTCCCGGGCAGAGCGCTACCATAGGTTCTGCTCCGGGATTCTGTGGAATTCCCTGACATCGCTGTCCATATATGGATAGTTATTATCAGGGTCTTCCCCAGAGCAGAGTTCCGGGCAGAGCACTAGCATAGTCTCTGCTCCGGGACTCTGTGGAATCCCCTGACATCGCTGTCCATGAATGGACACACGATGTCTGGGGCTTCCCCAGAGCCTGAGTCCCGTGCAGAGTGCTATTATAGGTTCTGCTCTGGGACTCTGTGGAATTCCATGACATCACTGTCGATATATGGACAGTTTTGTCAGGGTCTTCCCTGAGCAGAGTCTGGGGCAGAGCGCTAGCATAGGCTCTGCTCTGGGACTCTGGAATCCCCTGACATCACTGTCCACATATGGACAGCGATGTCTAGGGCTTCCCCAGAGCTGGACAGTGATGTCAGGAGCACAGCTGGAGTCCCAGCAGGAGCGCTAGTAGTGCTCTGCCCGGGAATCCAGCTCTGGGGTTACCCATGACATCTCTGTCCATATGTGACCTGTGATGTCAGTTGCTTCCCCAGAGTTCCGGAGCAAAGCCTATACTAGTGCTTTGCTCTGGGACATGGGCTCTGGGGTTGCCCCTGACATCACATTCCGGTCCAGGGGGATCCCCTGATGTCACTGTGTATGAACAGGGACATCAGGGGCTCCTCCAGCAGAGTAATCCCTGGCCAAAGCGTTGGCAACGGTCTGGCTGGGGATTCCACTCCTAGAGGGAGCCCCAATGGAGCTATCTACTGGGCGTGTCTGTGGCACTATCTACAAGGGGTGTGTGTGGCATTATCTACGAAGGGCACTGTGACAGCATCTACAGAGGGCACTGTGGCAGCATCTACAGAGGGCACTGTGGCAGCATCTAGAGAGGGCACTGTGGCAGCCTCTACAGAGTGCACTGTGGCAGCCTCTACAGAGGGCACTGTGACAGCCTCTACAGAGGGCACTGTGGCAGCATTGGGCACTGCGGCAGCATTATCTACAGAGGGCAATGTGGCAGCATTATCTACAGAGGGCAATGTGGCAGCATTATCTACAGAGGGCATTGTAGCAGCATTATCTACAGAGGGCACTGTGGCATTATCATCTACAGAGGGCACTGTGTCATTATCTACAGAGGGCACTGTGGCATTATCTACAGAGGGCACTGTGGCATTATCTACAGAGGGCACTGGCATTATCTACAGAGGGCACTTTGGCAGTATCTACAGAGGGCACTGTGGCAGTATCTACAGAGGGCTCTGTGGCAGTATCTACAGAGGGCACTGTGGCAGTATCTACAGAGGGCACTGTGGCAGTATCTACATAGGGCACTGTGGCAGTATCTACACAGGGCACTGTGGCAGTATCTACAGAGGGCACTGTGGAATTATCTACAGATGGCACTGTGGCATTATCTACAGAGGACACTGTGGCATTATCTACAGAGGACACTGTGGCAATATCTACAGAGGGCACTGTAGCATTATCCACAGAGGGCACAGTGGCATTATCCACAGAGGGCACAGTGGAATTATCCACAGAGAGCACTGTGGCATTATCCATAGAGGGCACTGTGGCAGTATCTTCAAAGGGCACTGTGGCAGTATCTACAGAGGGCACTGTGGCATTATCTACAGAGGGCACTGTGGCAGTATCTACAGAGGGCACTGTGGCAGTATATACAGAGGGCACTGTGGCAGTATCTATAGAGGGCTCTGTGGCACGATCTAAAAAGGGGCTGCCTAATTTTGACATTTGTGTGTCTGCCAAATGCTGCCAACTGAACAGCCAGACTGCATTTAGCGACACTTAAACTGTAAAACTGGATTGTTGAAATAAGCACGTTGAGAAATCTCGCGAATTTCCTGTAAGTTTAAACCTAGCACTATTATTATAGTAATGTAGTATTATAGTAATGTAGTATTGTTATAGTAGTTCAAATAACTAATTAATTAACAATAATTTTGTAATGTATCAAATTTTAAAGTAACTCGGCCCGTCAACTTCACATTTTTTCTATATGTGGCCCACTTACCCGGCCGAGTTTGAGACCCCTGAACTAGATGGACTTTTTTCAACATTAGGATTAATGCAAAGCTGTGTGCACAGACCCTGCCTTAAACGGCACAATTTTTTTTTCTCATGGATTCCATATGAATTTGTGAGAAATAACTTCTGTATACCTATGTATAAAATTGGAGGCACAGAAAGGTACAGTATGGGCCATACCAGGTTATAAGCACAGTATTATGGATCAGTACACCACGTGTGCATGAGGGCTTACTACATAACTTTGTAACCGTACGTGTCCGTTCGATAATTTCAGTGAACTTCACTAGAATTTCACTGGTTAGAAAATGCTTGTTTCAGCTATGCTAAATATACATCTATACCTAAATCATATGGTTGCATTCACACGTTGTGGTCATATTGTATTCTCTGCCACAATTTTTGCAAAATTGTGGCAATACATAGCGGTCTGGCCAGCAATTTTCTAAAATTGCAGCAAAAAAATGTGATTCACGCGCAGTGTGTGAATACCCCCTACGACAATTTGTGTAACTAACTACACTGGTTTGTCGTTAAAGGGGTTGTCCACTACCAGACAACTGATGACCTATCTGCGGGCACCAGATGTTATGGCACATTATGCAATGTATGGAGCCGGAGGCAGTTGGCTTTGTACATTGCATAGCGGCCGTGCTGCTGAACTGCAGCTCTGCTCCTATTACCTTGAATAGTAGTGGAGCTGCAGTACTGCAGCTCGGCCACTATTCCATGACCGGAGCTATCTGCTTCCAACATTGACGTCCGATTCCCAGAGGCAGCCAGAGCGGCTTAAGGGTTTGGGGTCCGGGTGTCGGACCCCCACAGATAATGTACTGATGACCTATCCGGTGGACATCAATTATTTGGTTATGAATGCATCTGTCAAGTGGTGGGATATATAGAGCAGAAAGTGAACAGTCAGGGCAAGCGTAGAGATCTGAGTGTCTTTCACAAGGGCCAAATTGTGATGGCTAGACAACTGGGCCAGAGCGTCTCCAAAATGTGTAGTGTTCCCATTATGCGGTGGTTAGAATTTTTCTCCCACCCTCTTAGTGAGCTAGATTCTAAGGTAAGGTGCAATAAATTAAGTACAAGAGTGAGTCTATAAAAATGTATATTGTATAAATTACTGTTAGAGTTATGTGATTTATATGGAGATATGTACACAGAGGCAGTCATAAACAATAAGCATTACAGAGAGACTTTTTTTTTATCAGCAATAATTACATTACACGTCATAGTAACAGTACCATATATGGACTCTCCACACACTCCAATATGTCTCCTCTCCAGTATGTCCCTCCAAGTCTCTCCCTCACATATCACTCTCTATCTAAGCCCTGCTTGGGTCTTTTATACCCCTTTGGCTAAAGCTGTCTGCTCTCCCGCCGCTTGGAAACACCCATTCTCACCTTCATGATGAAACTTTTGATAATTAGATTGGGCTCCCTCACACACAACCTGCAAAGGAAGAATGATGGTGCCAAATCCTTATCAACCAGTATTAACATATTATGGGATTCTGAGATCGTCCTTACAGCAAGGTTGGGACATATTGTTCACGCTCCTATCTAGCATCTGTAAGAGATACCTGGGATTCTCCAAGACCTTTTGATGTGAGAATCATGGTAAACAATGAGCATTTTACATACTGATGAGGTGTTTCATTCAGGAATGCAACCAAACCCATGACTCTCCATCTTTAATTCACCTAAATGAAATACCTTAATCTATCAAATATAACATACTATAAGGCTTTCATTATTCTAAAGTCTGTATTTCTTACACCTAGCAAAAGTGGTCCCTGTTGAACCAGCAACAGGCTCATTGGCGCCCAAGGCTCAGAATGCATAGTGCAGATTGCTGCTTTTGGGACTGCAGATTGGTCAGTGCCCATGCCACATGGGCACGAGGGCATCAGAACTGGGCCACGTTTTCTTCTACAACATATGGACAGATGTGCGTCGCTTACCTAGGGAAGAGATGGCACCAGGATGCACTATGAGAAGAGGACTGCTGGTAAACCTTGATTCCTGGCATTCATGTTGATGTTACTTTGGCACGTACTACGTAAACATTGTTGCAGACCAAGTACACCCTTTCATGGCAACGGTATTACCTAATGGCAGTGGCCTCTTTTAGCAGGATAATGCGCCATGCCGCATTGCAAAAGTTGTTCAGTAATGGTATGAGGAACACGACAAAGAGTTCAAGGTGTTGACTTTGCTTCCAAATTCATCATAATTCGATTGAGCATCTATGGAATGTGCAGGAAAAAAAAGTTTGAGTCAAGTTTGAACCAAAAACCACAAGACACCTTCAGAGAAATTGTGGAATTCATGCCTCGATGGGTCAGAGCAGTTCTGACGGCACAAGGTAGACCTGCGTAATATAGACCGGTGGTTTTAATGTTATGGCTGAACGGTGTATATACCACATCGCTTCACCAATACATGTACAGGGAGAAGCTGGCTGTGCATTGCAGCTTTGTTCTGACCACTCCTATAAAAGTGCCTGCTGTAATATTGTAAAGCCTTCCAGAAAGAATGGAAATATAAAAATCCTAATTTACAGCTCTGCAGAGAACGGTTTTATACTGCACAGCAATCTTCAGCAGCGTTATTAATCCTTCTCTTGTGTTTTATAAGAAATGATCTAGACAGACTAAACTTTTGCAGGCAAAGCAGGTTTTACAGAACTGCAGAGGTCATTGTGGCATAAGTTTTATTCATATTGTTGTATTACAATAAAAGTCTTATTCACTTCCCGGCTCACGGGACCAGCGAAGTCAGTAATGAAAAGTTCACATTCATATGGAAAGAATATATTTGGGTATGTGCATCTAAGGGTATGTTCACACGATGAGAGGCATTTACGTGTGAAAAGACAGACTGTTAACAGCTGCCTCGTTTCACTCGTAAATGCTCCTCGCATTTTGCGAGGCGTCTGAGACGCTCGTAAATCTTGAGCTGTGCTTCATTGAGTTCAATGAAGAACAGCTCAAATTACGTGGCAAAGAAGTGCCCTGCACTTCTTTGCCGAGGCAGTCCATTTACGCGTCGTCGTTTGACAGCTGTCAAACGACGACGCGTAAATTACAGGGTGTCTGCACAGTACGTCGACAAACCCATTCAGATGAATGGGCAGATGTTTGCCGATGTATTGTAGCCCTATTTTCAGACGTAAAACGAGGCATAATACGCCTCATTTACGTCTGAAAATAGGTCGTGTGAACCCAGCCTAAAACAACAAAAGAAACAACCTACTGTTTTATGTATACAGCTCCTATGCAAACAATCTCTGAACACTGATCCTGCTGTTGTGTGTTGCTATCTTCCATTTTCTCTAGTAATATCTGTAGGTTGGCCCTGTTCACATTACGTTTTTGTTTTTTTACCTCTATGTAGCATAAAGGCTGGGAAAAGCTACAGACGTATACGTTAAACGTAGCCCGTGATGGATGCCTAACAGTGGCATCTATCACTCATAAGTTATTATGGAATTCATTTAATGTATGAGTCATTAAAAAAGCTATTGAAAAGTGCATGACATATGTTTAACCCCTTAAGGACGCAGCCTAGTTTGGGCCTTAAAGAGGCTCTGTCACCAGATTTTGCAACCCCTATCTGCTATTGCAGCACATCGGCGCTGCAATGTAGATTACAGTAACGTTTTTATTTTTTAAAAACGAGCATTTTTGGCCAAGTTATGGCCATTTTTGTATTTATGCAAATGAGGCTTGCAAAAGTAAAACTGGGCGTGTTGAAAAGTAAAAGTACAACTGGGCGTGTATTATGTGCGTACATCGGGGCGTGTTTACTACTTTTACTAGCTGGGCGTTCTGATAAGAAGTATCATCCACTTCTCTTCAGAACGCCCAGCTTCTGGCAGTGCAGATCTGTGACGTCACTCACAGGTCCTGCATCGTGTCGGCCACATCGGCACCAGAGGCTACAGTTGATTCTGCAGCAGCATCAGCGTTAGCAGGGAAGTCGATGTAGCTACTTACCTGCAAACGCCGATGCTGCTGCAGAATCATCTGTAGCCTCTGGTGCCGATGTGTCCTCGCTCGTCCGACACGATGCAGGACCTGGGGCAGGAAGTGAGTGACGTCACAGCGTGATCTCTCGAGAACACGGCTGTGTCTGCACTGCCAGAAGCTGGGCGTTCTGAAGAGAAGTGGATGATACTTCTCGTCAGAACGCCCAGCTAGTAAAAGTAGTAAACACGCCCCGATGTACGCACATAATACACGCCCAGTTGTACTTTTACTTTTCAACACGCCCAGTTGTACTTTTGCAAGCCTCATTTGCATAAATACAAAAATGGTCATAACTTGGCCAAAAATGCTCGTTTTTTAAAAATAAAAACGTTACTGTAATCTACATTGCAGCGCCTATCTGCTGCAATAGCAGATAGGGGTTGCAAAATCTGGTGACAGAGCCTCTTTAAGGCTCAGAGCCCATTTTTCAAATCTGACATATTTCACTTTATGTGGTAATAACATCGGAATGCTTAAACCTACCCAAGCGATTCTGAGATTGTTTTCACGTGACACATTGGGCTTCATGTTTGTGGTAAATTTTGGTCGATATATTCAGTGTTTATTGGTGAAAAATTGCAAAATTTAGAGAAAATTTTGAAAAAATAGCACTTTTCAGAATTTGAATGCATCTGCTTGTAAAACAGATGGTTATACCACCCAAAATAGTTACTAGTTCACATTTCCCATATGTCTACTTTGGATTGGCATCGTTTTTTGAACATTCTTTTATTTTTCTTGGACGTTACAAGGCTTAGAACATAAACAGCAATTTCTCATATTTTTAAGAAAATTTCAAAAGCCTTTTTTTTAAGGTACCTCTTGAGTTCTGAAGTGGCTTTGAGGGGCCTATGTATTAGAAACCCTGATAAAACACCCCATTTTAAAAACTAGACCCCTCAAAGTATTCAAAACAGCATTTAGAAAGTTTTTTAACCCTTCAGGCATTTCACAGGAATTAAAGCAAAGTGGAGGTGAAATTTGTTAATTTCATTTTTCTTGCTGAATTTAAATTGTATTCATTTTTTTTTCTGTAACACAGAAGGTTTTACCAGAGAAACACTACTAAATATGTATTGTCCAGATTCTGCAGTTTTTAGAAATGTCCCACATGTGGCTCTACTGCGCTCGTGGAATAAAACACAAGCCCCAGAAGCAAAGAAGCACCTAGTGCATTTTGAGTCCTCTTTTTTATTAGAATATATTTTAGGCAGCATGCCAGGTTTGAAGAGGTGTTGAGGTGCCAAAACAGTAGGAATCCCCCAATAGTGACCCCATTTTGGAAACTACACCCCTCAAGGAATTCATTTATGGTTGTTGTTATCATTTTGACCGCACAGTTTTTTCACAGCACGTATTTGAATTGGGCTGTGAAATGAAAAAAATTTCATTTTTTCCAATAAAATGTCATTTGTGATCAAAATTTCTTATTTTCACAGGGAACAAAATACCCCATTTTGTTGTCCAATTTGTCCTTAGTGTGGCAATACCCCAGTTGTGGTGATAAACTGCCGTTTGGGCTCATGGGAGGGCTCAGAAGGAAAGGAGCGCTATGTGTTTGTTGGAGTCCAGATTTTGCTGGATTGGTTTTCGGGTGCCATGTCGCATCTGCAGAGCCTCAGAGGTATCAAAGCAATGGAAACCCACCAGAAGTGACCCCATTTTGGAAACTACACCCCTCAAGGAATTCATTTATGGTGTTGTTAGCATTTTGACAGCACAGTTTTTTTCACAGCACCTATTTCAATTGGGCTGTGACATTAAAAAAATGAAATTTTTTCCAATAAGATGTAATTTTAGCTCAAAAATTCTTATTTTTACAAGAAATAAAATACTCAATTTTGTTGCCCAATTTGTCCTGAGTGCGGCAATACCCCATTTGTGGTGATAAACTGCCGTTTGGGCCCATGGGAGGGCTCAGAAGGAAAGGACCACCATTTGGCCTACTGGGGATTTTCTAGTGCGAAGTCATGTATGCAAAAGCCCCTGAGGTACCAGTACAGTTGAAACCCGCAAGAAGTGACCCCGTTTTAAAAACTACACCCTTAAGGCATTCATCTAGAGGTGTAGTGAGCATTTTGACCGGAGACCTTCACCCCATAAACTGTAATGTGGGTTCTCCCGGGTATGGCAATACCCTACATGTGGCTGTTATCAGCTGCCTGGGCACACAGCAGGGTCCAGAGGGGAAAGACGAGGGGGGATAAGCTGTGCGGAGTGCGTCCGGGTAAGTAAAATTGGGGTAAATTATAAACCAAGGGATCTATGATAAATGTTAAAACACTCTTTCATACAAAGCTCTGGTTATTCGGGACACGTGTCACATTGATATATTGTGTCATCCCTTATCGCCCTCTTATAGCAGACTTTGCACCTCTTTTGACTTTTTCCCTTCTTGCCAGTTTGGGGAACTTCTCCTGGAAAGTGTTGCCATCCTGGTACGATGCGTGTGGCCCCGCTTCCAGAAGTACTGGGTGCCCCCCCTTCTTGGTCCCTAAAGATTAGGTTCTTGATAATCACCTCTTGAAATTCCAGGAAAGTTCCCGTCTGGCCTCCACATCGACGTAGCACGTACGCATTGTACAATGCCATCTGTATGATGTGCCCGGCCAGCTTCTTATACCACACCGCATGGCGCTGTAGGACTTCAGGATTTGATCTGACAAGTCCATCCCTCCCATGTACCTATTGTAGTCCAGGATGCAGTCTGGTTTGGGGGTGGCCTTTCCTTCATATATTCTAAACCTGTAGGTATACCCTGATGCACTCTCGCACAGCTTATACATCTTCACGCCATACCTTGCCCTCTTACCCGGCAGGTACTCGCGGAATGAACCCTCCCTTTAAAATGTACCAAGGACTCATCAATAGAAATACACTTCTCAGGGGTGTATACTTGGGAAAAAGGAGCACCAAAACGGTCTAATAGGGGTCTCCGTTTATACAAACGGTCAAAACTGGGGTCATCTCGGGGTGGGCACGGCTCATTATCAGTATAATGTAAGAAGCGAAGTATTGCCTAATTTATTTATTTTTTTAGGTTCCAGTTCAGTTCTGAAGTTGCTTTGAGGGGCCCATATATTAGAAACCCCTATCAAACACCCCATTTAAGAAACTAGACCCTTCAAAGTATTCACAACAGCATAAACCCTTTAGGTGTTTCACAGAAATTTAGAGCAAAGTAGAGGTGAAATTTACATTTTTTTTTTGTCAGAAAATCCTTTTTATACCATTTTTTTTATAACACAAAAGGATTTATCAGAGAAACGCAACTCAATACTTATTGCCCAGATTCTGCAGTTTTGAGAAATATCCCACATGTGGCCCTAGTGCGGTAATGGACTGAAGCACCGGCCTCTGAAGCAAAGGAGCACCTAGTGGATTTTGAGGCCTCTTTTTTATTAGGCACCATGTCCGGTTTGAAGAGGTCTTGTGGTGCCAAAACTTTGGAAACCCCCAAAAGTGACCCCAATTTGGAAACTAGACCCCTTGAGGAATACATTGTAGTTTTCTTGGGGTGCATGCGGCTTTTTGATCAGTTTTTATTCTATTTTTAGGTGGTGTGGTGACTAAAAAACAGCAATTCTACTATTGTTTTTTTATTCTATTTTTTTTTACAGCGTTCACCATGCGCTATAAATGACATATTCACTTTATTCTTGGGGGCGATACAATTACGGCGATACCAGATGTTTATAGTTTTTTTTATGTCTTATGGCGTTTGCACAATAAAATACGTTTTGTAAAAAATCATTCACTTTTTGTGTTACCTTATTCTAAGCGCCAGAACTTTTTTATTTTTCAATCAATAAAGCCGTGCGAGGACTTATTTTTTGCGTAACGAACTGTAGTTTCGATCAGTACCATTTTTCGGTACATGCGACTTTTTTATCTCTTTTTATCCCATTTTTTGGAAGGTGAAGTGATCAAACAATTGTGATTGTGGTACGGTTTATTATTATTTTCTTTTACGGCGTTCACTGTGCGGGATAAATAACGAAATAATTTTGTAGTTCAGGCCGTTACGGATGCGGCGATACCAATTATGTATAGTTTATTTGTTTGTTTATATATTTTTATGACTGATAAGATAAAAAGGGGGATTTTTACTTTTATTACTTTTAATACTTTTATTTTCTTATTTTTACTTTTTTTTACTTTATTACTTTGTCCCACTAGGGGACTTGAGGGCAGGAGGCCCTGATCACAATTCTAATACACTGCACTACATGCGTAGTGCAGTGTATTAGAACTGTCAGCTACTCACTGACAGCAAGCATAGTGGGTCCTGACGTTGTCAGGACCCACTAGGCTTCCGTCTATGGCATAGCCGGACGCCATTGTTTGGTGTCCGGTTGCCATAGTCACCATCGCCGGCCGCTATCGTGTAGCAGGCCGGCGATGGCAGCTTAACCCCTAAAAAGCCGCGATCTCTATAGAACGCGGCTTTTAAGGGGTTAATCAGCGGGGACACAGCGATCGGTCCCCGCTGTAGGAGCTGTGACAGCTGCTGAACAAGACAGCAGCTGTCACAGCTCCTGTATGTGTCGGGAGGACGGCCGAAACGGCCGTTACTCCCGAGACGTACTATTAGGTCATGGAGCGCGAACGATACAGCTGCCATGACCTAATAGTACGTCCAGGAGCCGGAAGGGGTTAAGAAATGGGACAAGCGCGTGCACACCCTACGGGCAGTGTTTCCTCTAACACTTGGCATCTCCAGAGCAGGGCAGTTAGGGAGCAGATCATGTCTCCGGTGAAGATGCACAGTCCTGCGGCTGCCGGTAAGAGGGGGATGCTGGCGGTCAGCGGCTGCATACATAACAGCACCCCCCCTTATGCCTCCTCCTCTTAGGTCCAGAGCGTAGGAGGAACTGAGAGCTGGGGCGTCAATATTCTCTTCAAATTCCAAAGATCTCTCCTCACGACCAAAACCCTTAAAATCCACAAGATAAAAGGTTTTCCCTCTTACTTTCTTGTAGTCTAGAATCTCATTGACCTCAAAGACATCTGAAGAACCACTGGGAGCAGTTGCAGAGTTAGAGGATCTGCTGAACCAGTTGAGAACTATCGGTTTCAGGAGCGACACATGGAAGGAGTTCGGAATTTTGAGGGTAGGAGGCAGATGTACCGTATTTTTTGGACTATAAGACGCACCTGACCATAAGACGCACCGAGGTTTTAGACAAATGAAAATAGGAAAAAAATTATTTGTTATAAAATAATTTGTTCTGTTTCACCACATTCGATTGAGCGGTGTGAGGGCTTATTTTTTGCGGGACGAGCTGTACATTTATTGGCACCATTTTTTCGTACATACGATTTTTTTGATCACTTTTTTTATTTCATTTTTTTAAGCGCTAAGGTGACCCAAAAACGAATCTGATGGTTTAAACATTTTTTATGCCATTCACCGTGCGTTAAATAATGGTATATTGTAATAGATCGGACTTTTACAGATGCAGCGATACCATATTATTTTATTTTTTACATTATGCTTGGGGAAAAATGGGAAAAGGTTTTCTTATTTGAACTTTTTTTTTTTTTTTACACTCCTGAAAATGTATCTAATGTTTTTTTTTACTTTAGTTTTTTTACAAATTTTATTAGCTCCCCTAGGGGACTTGAACCAGCGGCCACTTGGTTACACGTGGAGTTACTGAAACAGCGTAACTCGCTTATCTACGCTGTTTCCGTAATTCCCATAGTAGAAAATGGCATGTATCCCCTATCCTGTGACTATAAGATGCAGGGACTTTTTAGCAAGATTTATTCTTGTTAAAAACGGAGTCTTAGGCCTTATTCACACGAGCGTATTACATGTCCGTGCTACGCGCGTTAAAGGACAGGTGTCGCGGAAATATTTTTTTTTATATAAATTTGCTTTTAGTGTGTTATTAAAATACATTTTATTTATTTGTGTTTTTGTGTTTTACTTTTTTATTTTTTCTTACTTTTACTTCACTATGGGGGCTGGCATTTTTTTTTTTCATCTCTGTATGTGTCGATTAACGACACATACAGAGATGGAATACGGCACATACATCCCCATAGAGAATGCGAACGGGAGCCGTTCCATTCACTATAGTGTACGCCATCTGTGTGGGAACGGTGCATATGCCGCTCCCACACAGTCCAAAAGGAAGGCCTTCGGCCGAGCGACATCCGGCGCCATTTTCATGTGGACCGGAAGCCGCGGCCGGACAGTAAGGTGACTACTTCCGGTCGCGGCTCCTGGACATATGTTCAGAAGCAAGGACTAGGAGAGGAGGGAGCGGCGGCAGGAGCAGGTAAGTTATGTTTGTGTATGTTCGTGTTTTAGTGTGTGATTACCACTGTATGTAAGCCAACTACACTGTGCATTCGCTCAAAAAATGGCGGCACACAGTGTAGGAGGTTTGAACATTCAACCCCCTCCTTTCTCCTGCCACTAGCCAGGATAAAGGAGGGGGGATTGTTTGAGCACACTAGAGCGAATGTGTCTTCTCCAATTTTGCAGCATAAAGCAATGAGGTTGCTTTACCACATGCCAATGCTGCAATTTTGGGAATAGCTCCCTCTAGTGACCAGCACAAGGAAATGTTATAAATTAGAATCTAATTTATAATATTTCCTGACTTGTGAAAAAATTAGAACAATGTGTAATCATGTATATACTAACTGTTTAACTAAAAACACATTCCCTTTAAAACAACGGACGTCACGCGGACCTATGCAATTCAATGGGGGCCTTCAGACATTCAGTGTTTTTCACGCAGCGTGTGTCTGCTGCGTGAAACTTACTGCATGTTCTATTCTTGTGTGTTTTTTGCACATCACGCACCCATTGAAGTCAATGGGTGCGTGAAAATCACGGACAGCACACGGATGTCATCCGTGTGATGTCCGTGATTCACGCAACAGTTGCCAAAGAAATGATGAGAAAAAGAAAAACACCTCCTTCAGATGTCACGCGGAACTGCAACGCAAGAAAAACACTGCATTTTTTACGCGTGCAAAATGGACACGTTCGTGTAAATTAGGCCTTATAGCCTGAAAAATACGGTCGTTTGTAGGACACAGGATTGATGTGTCGTAAGACTTCAAAAGGGACTGAGAAATCTAGGGCATTTGTAGGAAGGAACCCTTAACCCCTTGGCGTCATGTCACATACATGTACGTGACAGCCACCAAGGGGAAGTATGGAGCGCGCTCACGGGTTGAACGCGCTCCGTACCTAGTGCAACAAGCGTAATTGAAGATCACTTAGATTCCGTCCGTTTATTTACATAAATGCTGCGCTCCATAGCAACCGCAGCATTTAAGCCGTTAAAATAAAGGGGGTGCCTCCCTCTGCCGTGCTAACGAACCACCGCGCGGCCTGATCGGGGGAAGGCGATGGTTGTTCTGGGAGCCTGATGAAGGCCCCCAGGTCTGCTATCTACGGCAGGGCTTCATAGGAGACTGTCAGTTTAGCGATATACTGCCATACAGTAGTAGTGCAGTATACCATGTAAGCGATCCAACGATTGCTGACTAGTAAATTACAGTTAAATAAAGGTTTTTTTAATGTACAAAAAAAATATTAAAAGTTCAAAAACGTTTTCGCGTATTTTCCCTAAAGTAATGTTAAAAAAAGTTTACATAACTGATATCGCTGCATCCCTAAAAGTCTGAACTATTACAATATAATGTTAGTTAAGCCGCTCAGTGAACGCCGTCAAAAAAATTATCAACATCCAAATTGCTGTTTTTTGGTCACCTTAGCACCACAAAATATAGAATAATAAGTGATAAAAAAATCACATGTACCTTAAAATGGTACCAAAAAAACAACAGCTCGTCCCGCAAAAAATAAGCTATCACACCACTAAATCGACTGAAAAATAAGAAAGTCATGGCTCTCAGAATGTGGCGACACAAAACTATTTTGTTTTTTTTAACAAAAAGTTTTTTCTTTAAAAAAGTGGTAAAACATGAAAGAAACTGTATAAATTTGGTATCTCCATAATCATATCAACCCGTAGAATAAAGTCGTTTTTACCGCACGATGTACGTTGTAAATACAAAACCCAAAAAACAAAGGAGGATTTCGCTGTTATTTTTTATTCTACCCCACAAAGATTTTTTTGTGCGCACCTTGCGGGACACAGCAGAGTGAAGCGGAAGTGAACGCTGGCGTCTCATGAGAAGGAGATGCGGGCCAGCTCTCACTGATCATGGCTGCGGCCGTCAGGAGGTGAGTAAACCTGACGGTCCATGGCCATGGGTGTTAGGGTATGTGCACACACACTAATTACGTCCGTAATTGACGGACGTATTTCGGCCGCAAGTAGTGGACCGAACACAGTGTACGATGCTAGGAGTCCCTGCCTCTCCGTGGAACTACTGTCCCGTGCTGAAAACATGATTACAGTACGGGACAGTTGTCCTGCAGAGAGGCAGGGACTCCTAGCATCGTACATAAGTATGATGCTAGGAGCCCGGCTCCTTGCACTGTGTTCGGTCCGGGACTTGCGGCCAAAATACGTCCGTCAATTACGGACGTAATTAGTGTGTGTGCACATACCCTTACAAGGATGTTAGCTGTAAACTATGAAAAATTGAGAAGTAGTAGTGGATTCACTTGTATGATTATTATATGATATTTCGGCCCACGGAAGGAGATTTACCCAGTTCTCATGTTGAGCTGATATGAAATGGTGGAGATAGTTTTCGAGCACTTGATTAACTTGTTCAACTTGGCCATTGGATTGCAGATGGTATGCAGAAGAGAAGTCCAGTTTCACGTCCAGAAGCTTACACAGAGGTCTCCAGAATTTGGATGTGAAATGGACGCCATGATCAGAGACAATGTGGAGAGGCAATCCGTTTAGACAAAAGACATCCTGAATGAAATGACTTGCCAGGCAAGGAGCTGAGGAAAGACGAGACAGAGGAATGGAATTTGCCCATTTGGAGAAACGATCTACAACGACCCAGACAGTGGTGCAGCCAGCAGAGGGGGGCGGGGGAAGATCTGTAATAAAATCCATAGCAATATGCTGCCAGGCAGGCAGGCTTGGAATTAACAATTTTGTTTTGGTCAAACTTTCGTACAGGTGGAGACAAAGTCTTGGACATCCTTGGGTAGCGTGGGAGACCAATAGTGGCGGGTGATGAATTCCCGGGTTTTTCAAAAGGAGAGAATCTTCTTCCTGTCTGGTGGAGAGTCCTAGGTGTCACGATCTGTGGGTATGTGGACCCACTGGGCCGTATTGCCGTAGCAGGATAGCAGCTGGCCATACAGTGTACCAAATCAATGTCTACATATTCCAAGCACAAGTGTACTTGTAGCAGTTCAGACAGTAGTAACGGCTAGGCCAAAGTCAGATGGGACCTTGGCAGCCGACACCAGGCGTGGTGTAACACAGCAGGCATGAACGATGGCACAACACGACTCCAACTTTCTAAGGCACAGGAACAATGGTAGCACGGGATACAGGATACAGGTAGCAGGTACCGGAACACTGGGAACAGGATAACACTAATGGACCATTTGCAAGACTAACTGTAATGACGGGGTAGGGAGACAGACAGATGAGCCCTAATCTACCCGCCACTCAGTCCCTGCCTACTTGCACGGCCCATCCTAGGTGACGGCGTACAACTGGGCGACGGTCCCTACGCTCAATATGTGCACGACAGACAAACAGATAAGGGTACACAGAAGCTAAGGGAAATGGGGCAGTTGCCCACGGCAAGACCGTGAGCAACAAGAGTAGTGAACGAGCCGAGTCAAACCAGGAGTGCACGAGGTACCAAACGCAGAGCAGGAGCGTAGTCAGTAAAGCCAGGGTCAAAATGAAGCAAGGTCAATAATGATAGCAGGAGCAGAAGAGCCAGAAAACAGGAAAGAATCACAGGCAGAGACAAGCAGGAAATAAGGTATAAATATACAGAGGGCGGGAGCTAGAACCGTCTGGCCAGGCTGTGATAGGTTCTCCCACTCCTGAGCCTACCAGCCTGAGTGGTAGCAGATCGAGTTACTCTATCAGACTTAGGCCTCATTTACACGAGCGTGTGCGTTTTGCGCACCCAAAAAAATGCAGCGTTTTGCGTGCGCAAAAGGCACTTGACAGCTCCGTGTGTCATCAGTGTATGATGCGCGGCTGCGTGATTTTCGCGCAGCCGCCATCATAGAGATGAGGCTAGTCGACGTCAGTCACTGTCCAGGGTGCTGAAAGAGTTAACTGATCGGCAGTAACTCTTTCAGCACCCTCGACAGTGAATTCCGATCACCATATCGAGTAACCTGTTTAAAAAAAAAGAGGTTCGTACTTACCGAGAACTTCCCGGCCGTTGCCTTGGTGACGCGTCCTTGGTGACGCGCCTCTCTTGACATCTGGCCCCACCTCCCTGGATGACGCGGCAGTCCATGTGACCGCTGCAGCCTGTGCTTGGCTTGTGATTGGCTGCAGCTGTCACTTGGACTGAATTGTCATCCCGGGAGGTCAGACTGGAGGAAGAAGCCGGGAGTTATCGGTAAGTCAGAACTTTTTTTTTTTTTACACGTTCACGTATATTGGGTTTGGAAGTCACTGTCCAGGGTGCTGAACCAGTTTAACTCTTTCAGCACCCTGGACAGTGACTGTCTCCTGCCGGGTTCGGTCAAAACGAGTTCGGCCGAACCCGGTGAAGTTCGGTTCGCTCATCTCTAAGACACTCCGTTCGGATGTTTGTAAACAGAAAAGCACGTGGTGCTTTTCTGTTTACATTCAGTTTGACAGCTCTTGCGCGAATCACGCAGTTCGCACTTCAATGGGTGCGTGATGCGCGAAAAACGCACGATTATAGAACATGTCGTGAGTTTTACGCAACGCACTCGCGCTGCGCAAAATTCACGCATTGTCTGCACTGCCCCATAGAGTAATATACGTGCGTACGACACGCGTGAAAAGCGTTGTAGGGGATTCTATAATCAGGAAGACGGATAGAATAATATGTCGCCAAGACCGCCTCAACCGAATGGTTTGCTGTCTCCCTGGTGCCAGGGTTCGGCATGTGGTGGAACGGGTGGACAAATTGCTGGGAGGGGCTGGTGATGATCCAGCTGTTGTGGTCCATGTCGGTACCAATGACAGAATAAATGGTAGGTGGAGGAGCCTTAAGAATAATTTTAAAGAACTAGGCTACAAGCTGAAGGGAAGGACCTCCAAGGTTGTATTCTCAGGAATACTGCCTGTGTCATGCGCATCACAGGAAAGACAGCGGGAGCTCAGGGAGTTAAATGCATGGCTTAAGTCTTGGTGTAAAGGAGAAGGATTTGGGTTCCTAGAGCACTGGGCTGACTTTTCATTGGGGTACAAACTGTATTCTGCAGATGATTTGCACCTAAATGGAAGGGGGTCCGCTGTGCTGGGGGAGAGAATTCTAGCTGGGGTGGTGGAGTATTTAAACTAGGGCTGAGGAGGGAGGTCAATGTAGAAAAAAAAGGGGTAGCCAGGTTAGAGAGGGGTCAGACTATATTGGTGGGGGGAGAGACAGACGGTGGGGAGAGGACTATGCAACAAGATAAGGAGATCCTTTCGTTACAAAACAGCAGTGAAAATAAAAAGGGCCAAATGTCAAATAATCACATTTCTGATAGTGAAATTGAAACATTTAAAGGCAAGTTAAAGTGTATGTTCACAAATGGCAGAAGTCTAGCAAGCAAAATGGGGGAGCTGGAGGCCTTAATACTGGAAGAAGATATAGATATAGTTGGTGTTGCTGAAACATGGCTGGACTCTTCACATGACTGGGCTGTAAATCTACAGGGTTTTACACTGTTTCAGAAAGACAGGGCAAATAGGAAAGGTGGTGGTGTATGTCTGTATGTGAGAAGCGATATGAAGGTGAGTGTAAATGAGACATTAGAGGGTGAATACTGTGAGGAGGTTGAAACCTTGTGGGTGGAATTACAAAGGGAAGTAAACACTGAAAAAATTACTTTTGGTGTAATCTATAGACCCCCCAATATAACTGAGGAGATGGAAGGTCAAATATATAAACAGATGGAGCAGGCTGCACAGGCGGGTACTGTAGTGATAATGGGAGATTTTAATTTCCGGGATATTAATTGGTGTCATGGTTCGGCTTCAACTGCAAAGGGGAGACATTTCCTCAACCTGTTACAGGAAAATTTTATGGGCCAGTTTGTGGAAGACCCGACTAGAGGTGAAGCTCTGTTGGATCTGGTCATTTCTAATAATGCAGAGCTTGTTGGGAATGTCAATGTTCGTGAAAACCTCGGTAACAGTGATCATAATATAGTTACATTTTACCTATACTGTAAAAAACAAACGCAGGCTGGGAGGGCAAAAACATTTAATTTTAAGAAAGTCAATTTCCCCAGGATGAGGGCTGCAATTCAGGATATAGACTGGGAAGAACTAATGTCAAATAATGGGACAAATGATAAATGGGAGATTTTCAAATCTACCTTGGGTAATTATAGTGCAAAATGTATTCCTACAGGTAACAAGTATAAACGACTAAAATTAAACCCCACATGGCTTACACCTTCTGTGAAAGGGGCAATACATGACAAAAAAAGGGCATTTAAAAAATACAAATCTGAGGGTACAGCTGTAGCCTTTGTAAAATATAAAGAGCTTAATAAAATCTGTAAAAATGTAATAAAATCAGCAAAAATACAAAATGAAAGGCAGGTGGCCAAGGATAGTAAAACAAATCCTAAAAAATTCTTCAAGCATATAAATGCAAAAAAGCCAAGGTCTGAACATGTAGGACCCCTAGATAATGGTAATGGGGAGTTGGTCACAGGGGATCAAGAGAAGGCAGAGTTACTAAATGGGTTCTTCCGCTCTGTATATACAACAGAAGAAGGAGCAGCTGATGTAGCCGGTGCCAGTGCTGTTAATATATCAGTTGATATACTGAATTGGATGAATGTAGATATGGTCCAAGCTAAATTAAATAAAATAAATGTACACAAGGCCCCGGGACCAGATGGGTTACACCCTAGAGTTCTTAAAGAGCTTAGTTCAGTTATTTCTGTCCCCCTCTTCATAATATTTAGAGAGTCTCTCATGAGTGGTATAGTGCCAAGGGACTGGCGCAGGGCAAATGTGGTGCCTATTTTCAAAAAGGGCACTAGGTCTTCGCCGGGTAATTATAGACCAGTAAGCTTAACATCAATTGTGGGGAAAATGTTTGAGGGGCTATTGAGGGACTATATACAGAATTATGTGACAATAAATAGTATTATAAGTGACAGCCAGCATGGTTTTACAAAGGACAGAAGCTGTCAAACCAACCTGATTTGTTTTTATGAAGAGGTAAGCAGAAGTCTAGACAGAGGGGCCGCTGTGGATATAGTGTTTTTGGACTTTGCAAAGGCATTTGACACTGTCCCTCATAGACATCTAATGGGTAAATTAAGGACTATAGGTTTAGAAAGTATAGTTTGTAATTGGATTGAGAATTGGCTCAAGGACCGTATCCAGAGAGTTGTGGTCAATGATTCCTACTCTGAATGGTCCCCGGTTATAAGTGGTGTACCCCAGGGTTCAGTGCTGGGACCACTATTATTCAACTTATTTATTAATGATATAGAGCAGGGGTCAGGAACCTTTTTGGCTAAGAGAGCCGTAAACGCCACATATTTTGAAATATAATTCCGCGAGAGCCGTACAATATGTTTAAAGGGCCATTGACAGATCAATCGCTCCAATGTTCACTTAGTACAGCAAGGAATGCTCCTCCCTGCTGTATAAAGCCACAACTGGACTGAAACAATGGTAATTAGCAGTAAAAAAATTAAATAAATAACTTACATTGTGAGCTTGCGATGCATGACATCAGTCCAGCAGTCTGGCTTCTTCTTTTTCCTGCGCATGACTGGAAGCTGGCATTCTTCCCACCTGATGTTGAGAGAATGCCAGCTTTGAGGCATTCGCAGAAGAAAGAAGCTGGAATGTTGGACATGTCACACAACGCATTGTCAGTTATGTCAATTATCTATTTTATTATTTTACAGCGAATTATTGTTTAGGTCCAGCGGTGGCTTAGTGCAGCAGAGAGGAACACTCCTTTGTGTACTAAGTGACCGCTGGAGCAATTGTATCTGTCAGTGGCCCTTTTAACCCCTTTAGGACACAGCCTGTTTTGGCCTTGTGGACACAGCCTATTTTTTCAAATCTGACATGTGTCACTTTATGTGGTAATAACTCCGGAATGTTTTTACCTATCCAAGCGATTCTGAGATTGTTTTCTCGTGACATATTGTACTTTATGTTAGTGAAAACATTTGGTCGATAAATTCAATATTTATTTGTGAAAAACTTCAAATTTTAGCAAAAATTTGCAAAAATTAGCATTTTTCTAAATTTAAATGTATTTGCTTGTGAAACAGATAGTAATACCACACAAAATAGTTACTAGTTAACATCCCCTATATGTCTACTTTATGTTTGCATCATTTTTTTTCACGTACTTTTATTTTTCTAGGACGTTACGAGGCTTAGAACTTTAGCAGCAATTTCTCATATTTTCAATAAAATTTCAATAGGCCATTTTTTCAGGGACCAGTTCAGTTCTGAAGTGGCTTTGAGGGCCTTATATATTAGAAAGTCCCCATAAATCCCCCCATTTTGAAAACTGTACCCCTCAAGGTATTCAAAACCACATTCAGAAAATATTTTAACCCTTTAGGCGTTTCACAGGAATTAAGGCAAAGTAGAGGTGAAATTTACAAATTTCATTTTTTTTGCCGAAATTCATTTGTAATAAAAAAAAATCTGTAACACAGAAGGTTTTACCAGAGAAACGCAGCTCAATATTTATTGCCCAGATTCTGCAGATTTTAGAAATATCCAACATGTGGCCCTAGTGTCCTAATGGACTGAAACACAGGCCGCAGAAGCAAAGGAGCAGCTAGTGGATTTCGGGGCCTCCTTTTTTTAGGAATGTATTTTAGGCACTATGTCAGGTTTGAGGAGGTCTTGTGGTACCTAAACAGCCGAAACCCCCCAAAGTGACCCCATTTTGGAAACTACACCCCTCAAGGCATTTTTCTAGGGGTATAGTTAGAATTTTGACCCCACAGTTTTTTTGCAGAATTTAGTGGAATTAGTCTGTGAAGATGAAAATCACCTATTTTTCTGTGGAAACATAGAATTTTTTCATTTTTACAAGGAATAAAGGAGAAAAAGCACCCCAAAATTTGTAAAGCAATTTCTCCCGATTACGGCAATACCCCATATGTGGTCGTAAACTGATGTTTGGACCCACAGCAGGGCTCAGAAGGGAGGGAGCGCCTTTTGGATTTTGGAGCGCAGATTTTGCTGGATTGGTTTTCAGTGCCATGTCGGGTTTGCAACGCCCCGGAGGGACCAAAACAGTGGAAACCCGCCAAAAGTGACCCCATTTTGGAATCTACACCCCTCAAGGAATTTTTCTAGTGGTATAGTGATCATTTTGGCCCCTCAGGATCTTTTTTAGAGCTAGGGTGACCAAAAAACAGCGATTTTGGCGCTTTAAATTCTTTATTTATTACAGCGTTCACCGTGCGCAATAAATTACGTTTTAATTTATTCTGCCGGTCGGTACGATTACGCCGATACCATATGTGTATAGTTTTTTTTACGTTTTGCAGCGTTTGCACAATAAAATTAAGTTTCTATAAAATAATTTATTTTCTGGGACACGCTATTCTGAGCCGTAACTTTTTTATTTTTTCGTCAAAAAAGCTGAGGGAGGTCTTGTTTTTTGCGGGACGGGTTGTAGTTTTTATTGGTACCATTTTGGGGTAAATGCGACTTTTTGATCACTTTTTATTCTATATCTTGGGAGGGGTGGTGACCAAAAAATAGCGATGCTGACAGTTTTCCGTTTATTTTGTTTGCGGCGTTCACCGTGCGGAAAAATTAACATTATAGTTTCATAGATTGGGTCGTTACGAACGCGGCAATACCAAATATGTGTACTTTTTTTTAACGTTTTCATTTTTTCCCTATAATAAATGACTTATTATAGGAAAACAAAACCTTTTATTTTTACACTTTTATAAAACATTTTTATTAACTTTTTACACTTTATATTTTTGTTTATTAACTTTTCTATTACTTTTTACACTTTCTTTTTTTGACCTGCAGCTCTGATCGCTGCTGGAATACATTTCACTACCTAGGTAGTGTAATGTATTCCAACTGTCAGTGTGACGTCACAGTCACTCTGACAGTTGGTCTACGAGGATCAGCAGAGGCTGATCCTCATAGGCTGACATACATGGCAGACTTGGGGGCCGTTGTCTGGCCCCCGGGTGCCATCACAAGCATCAGAAGCCCCCACGATTGCATGGGGGCTGCTGATGCGCTACAAACCCGCTACATGCGGAGATCGCAATCGAGCCCCGCATGTAACGGGTTAATTGCCGAAATCAGCGGCGATGAGCCGCTGATCGGCAACACTGGTGAGTGTCAGCTGTCGGGGACAGCTGATCTCCAAGTTCCCGATGCACACTGTCGCCGACAGTGTGCATCGGGAACGGCACAGTGACTTTCTGTCACTCTGACAGGAAGCCTATCAGGACCAGCCGAAGGTTGGTCCTGATGGGCTTCTGTCCGTGGCAGACCCGGAAGCCATTGTTTGGCTTCCGTTTGCCATACTAACTATCGGCAGACCCCGCGATTTCGGACGGGGGTCTGCCGATATGTTAGAAACCCCTAAAATTCGGCGATTGCACCCGATCGCCGAATTTAAGGGGTTAATGCGCCGAAATCAGCGGCAAAGGACCGCTGGCCGGCAAGAGGGGAGTGTCAGCTGTCGGCGACAGCTGACCTCCTGGTTCCCGGTGCACACTGTCGCCGACAGTGTGCACTGGGATTAACTCAGTAACTGTACGTCCTCGTGCGGGAAGTAACTTCCCGCAACGACGTACAGTTACGTCCTGGTGCGGGTAGGGGTTAAAAGTGTTGGTCTTACAGAAAATGAACAAAAAAGAGAGGCTCAGACCCATCTGGGAGACCTCCAGAGCTGTAATAAAGCGCTCAGAACAGATTTTTGCCCTGATAGTGGTCCTTTAAATCAGTTTCTTATGCCCACAAGAGATTAATTTAAAGCCCCCAAGAGTGTAATATGGGTGGCAGATGTTTTTTAAGGCCATATTTTTATTTTTTTTGGGGGGGGGGGGGGGCTATATTATGGATTATGTGGGATTATTTTCAGGGGTGAAGTGGGAAGGGGGGGTTGGTGGGACACACTGTATTACACAGCCCCTTTATTGATGCAGCTCACTGCTGCTGACCATGAGGCTGTGTAACAATTTCCATGTTATAATGTTCACCTTCAAAGCAGCAGCACAGCCAGGGGTTTCTGGAACGTCCAAGGGAGACACAAGGGAGGAGGCAGATGCCGCTTCACTAGGGGACGCAGGTGCGTGCTTGCAGACGGCGCGGCTATGCAGGGAGTTATGGGAAATGTAGTCCATGCTCCCTGCCGCTCACCACTGCCGCCAATGCTTATCAGGCCATCAAAGAACTACCGTATATGTCGGCGTATAAGACGACTGGGCGTATAAGACGACCCCCAACTTTTACCCTTAAAATATAGAATTTAAGATATACTCACCATTTCGTGCAGGAGCGCTTCACTATGGCCATCGGCGGCAGGACCCAGGACTCTCTGTCTCTTTGAACTCGCGCATGCGCAGATAGGCGAGGTACATGATGGGGTTAATTACTATTAATGTGAGGAACATGGAGGGTAAATTCATCGCACCTCGCGCCTCACATTAATAAGTGAATGAAAGCCGTGTTTATTTCATTTTTTTACAGCGTACACATCATAAATGATGCAAAAACATTGTTGTCCGCGCCATTACTGAATGTGTGTATTTTATGTATTGAGACTTATTTTAATGTTTATTGTAAAAAAGGTGAAGGTGTATATTTTTTTAAAAATGTAACCATACTTTGTTTTTACTTTATTTTTAAACTTTAATGTACTGACATATATCAGATATGTGCCAGTACATTAGCCTGTGGACAGATAGCACACAGGCTGTTGTTAGGACATACTTGGGTATATCCTAACAACAAGAGATATGGTCAGACAGCCCTGGGGTCCGTCAATAGACCCTGGGCTGTCTGCCCATATATGGTATGGCCCTCGATCGCGTCACAGGAATTCCCTGTGATGCGATCCAGGGGCATCCCCCCTTCTCACTTTCCCCTGAATGCTGCAGTCAGCTGTGATCGCAGCATTCACGGGAATAACGGCGGAGATGAGAGGTTCTCTGATCTCCGGCGTTATAGAGCGGGGCTGCGGCTGTGTAATACAGCCATTGCCCCGCTCCTGACAGGAAGTGCGCGCGCGGTCAGCATGAGGAGATGCGGCCGGCGCTGCACTAATGAGCGGCAGTTCAGGCACTGAAGACAACATGGGGGTGCTTTGTAGCGCGCCCGCCATGTTCTGTCTTCAATGCCGCAGATCATTAGTGCAGCGCCGGCCGCATCACATGATGCTGACCCCGCGCGCATATGTCAGGACTCAGGAGCGGGGCTGTGGCTGAATTACACAGCCGCAGCCCCGCTCTCATAGTCATGTGTACTATACTGAGCTGTGCGGCTGCAACGTGCATCCCTCCCATAGACAGGTAGGAGCCCTGTCTTCGAGCCAGATACGGCCATCAAAAGAGCCATATCTGGCTCGCGAGCCATAGGTTCCCGACCCCTGATATAGAGGATGGGATTAATAGCACTATTTCTATTTTTGCAGATGACACCAAGCTATGTAATATAGTTCAGACTATGGAAGATGTTTGTGAATTGCAGGCAGATTTAAACAAACTAAGTGTTTGGGCGTCCACTTGGCAAATGAAGTTTAATGTAGATAAATGTAAAGTTATGCATCTGGGTACCAACAACCTGCATGCATCATATGTCCTAGGGGGAGCTACACTGGGGGAGTCAATTGTTGAGAAGGATCTGGGTGTACTTGTAAATCATAAACTAAATTTCAGCATGTAGTGTCAATCAGCTGCTTCAAAGGCCAGCAAAATATTGTCGTGTATCAAAAGAGGCATGGACTCGCGGGACAGGGAGGTAATACTACCACTTTACAAAGCATTAGTGAGGCCTCATCTAGAATATGCAGTCCAGTTCTGGGCTCCAGTTCATAGAAAGGATGCCCTGGAGTTGGAAAAAATACAAAGAAGAGCAACGAAGCTAATAAGGGGCATGGAGAATATAAGTTATGAGGAAAGATTAAAAGAACTAAACCTATTTAGCCTTGAGAAAAGACGACTAAGGGGGGACATGATTAACTTATATAAATATATGAATGGCGCATACAAAAAATATGGTGAAATCCTGTTCAATGTAAAACCCCCTCAAAAAACAAGGGGGCACTCCCTCCGTCTGGAGAAAAAAAGGTTCAACCTGCAGAGGCGACAAGCCTTCTTTACTGTGAGAACTGTGAATCTATGGAATAGCCTACCGCAGGAGCTGGTCACAGCAGGGACAGTAGATGGCTTTAAAAAAGGCTTAGATAATTTCCTAGAACAAAAAAATATTAACTGCTATGTGTAGAAATTTTTTACTTCCCCTTTCCCATCCCTTGGTTGAACTTGATGGACATGTGTCTTTTTTCAACCGTACAAACTATGTAACTATGTAACTATGTAACTATGTAACTATGTAATATAGGCCTTAGGAGCAGACTGATTAACCACGGGCGTCGACACAGAAGCTGTGTCTGGCAGATCCTTTACACTAACATGGGTGAACACAATGCTCAAGGCCATGAATGAAAGGGCAGAGCCCTTTTTTATAGTCCAGGGTGATCATGGGCTAATTACAGATTTTCCTCATGTGTGTGCACTGGCTCCTTAAGGCGTGCACCCTACAGGAACTAGTGCAGCGATGCGGAAGTGAGTGCCGGCGTCTCTCAGGAGGGAGATGCCGCCCGGCACTCACTTGTCCATGGCTGCGGCCATCGGGGGGCAGGTGTAAAAGGTTTGCCAGACACAGGTTCTGTGTCGACGCCCTCATCAGCCCCAAGGTCTGCTAGAGTGACGCGATCTGTTACCACTCTGGCTTGCAGGCTGAGGAGAGGGAGAACCTATCACAGCCTGGCCTGACGGTTCTAGCTCCCGCCATTGGCCTATTTATACCCTCACTTGCAGCATGCTCCTTGCCTGTGATTGTCTGGTTTCCTGGCTCTGCGATTCCTGCTATTCACCCGTTTGACCGCTGTTACTTACTTGACCCTGACTTGCCTTACTATTCTCCTGCTCTGATTTTGCTACTACGTACTCCCCTTGGTTTATTCGGCTCGTGTTCCACTGCCTATTGCTCACGGTGTCTCCGTGGGCAACTGACCCAACCCACCCCCTTGCTTCTGTGTGCCCTTGTCTTGTGTTGTCTGTCTTGCACTTACTGAGGGTAGTGACCGTCACCCAGTTGTATGCCGTCACTTAGGACGGGCCGTGCAAGTAGGCAGGGACTGAGTTGCGGGTAGATTAGGGCTCACCTGTCCATCTCCCTACTCCGATTCATTACATCAGGTAAGCACGACGGTCCGTGGCTGTGGACCAGGGGCGTAACTAAGAAAGACTGGACCCCATAGCAAACTTTTACACAACCCCCCCTTGTAGATAGTGCCTCCCTATAGATTCCATTACACAGCGCCCCCTATAGATAGCACCATACACAGCCACCTGTAGATAGAGCCATACACAGCCCCCTGTAGATAACGCCTTACAGCCCCCTGTAGATAACGTCTTACAGCCCCAAATCCCCCTGTAGATAATGCCATACAGACCCCCCTGTAGATAACGCCATACAGACACCCCTGTAGATAACTCCACACAGCCCCCCTGTAGATAACGCTATACAGCCCCCCTGTAGATAATACCATACAGCCCCCCCTGTAGATAATGCCATACAGCCCCCCTGTAGATAACGTCTTACAGACCCAAATCTCCCTGTAGATAACGCCATACAGCCCACCTGTAGATAACGCCATACAGCCCCCCTGTAGATAACGCCATACAGACCCCCCTTGTAGATAACGCCATAAAGACACCCCCCTGTAGATAACACCATACAGACCCCCCTGTAGATAACACCATACAGAACCCCCCCTGTAAATAATGCCATACAGACCCCCCCCGCTGTAGATAACGCCATACAGCCCCCCTGTAGAGAACGTCATACAGACCCTCCCTGTAGATAACGCCATACAGACACACCCCTGTAGATAACGCCATACAGACCCCCCTGTAGATAATACCATACAGAACCCCCCTGTAGATAACGCCATACAGACCCCCCCAGCTGTAGATAACGCCATACAGCCCCCCTGCTGTAGATAACGCCATACAGACCCTCCCTGTAGATAACGCCATACAGACAGCCCCCTGTAGATAACGCCATACAAACCCCCCTGTAGATAACACCATACAGAATCCCCCTGTAGATAACGCCATACAGACCCCCCCGCTGTAGATAACGCCATACAGACCCCCACCTGTAGATAACGCCATATAGCCCCCCCCCCCAAAAAAAAATGGCCTATAGTTTGCCTACAAAAGACATGTATCCCCTATCCACAGTATATGGGATACATGTGTGATCGCTGGCAGCGATAAGGAGAACGGGGGACCGAAAGTCCCCAGAAGTTCTCCATGACAAACCTCGGACTTCCGGCATCTGCACAGTTCAATAAAAATGAAAGGAGCACTGGTCACGCATGCGCACAAGCGCGACCGGTGCGCAAGTAATTTCTATGGAGCTGCAGATAGACCCCGGACGTCTGAGGTTTGTCATGGAGAACTTCGGGGGACTTTCGGTCCCCTGTTCTCCTTATCGCTGGGCGTCCCAGCGATCACACATGTATCCCCTATCCTGTGGATAGGGGATACATGTCTTTCGTAGGAACAACCCCTTCAGTGGCGTAGCGCTGTAGCAGCCATAGCAGCTGCTAGCGGAGCTTCCAGCCATGGGGGGGCTCCGTAGCAGCCGCTACGGCTGCTATAGCGGTAGTTACGCCACTGCTGTGGACATTACACTAGGTTTTCCCTGGCAGAATGTCTTTTATCTGCAGAGGAGTAACAGTTTTCTTATGCGTGAGGGGTCAATGATGTGCTGTAGATCCTTTTTATGGTTGGTTGTCTCAAACGAGCAGGATAGAGCGTCTGCTTTAACGTGTTTGTCCGCTGGACGAATATGAAGTTGAGAATGAAACCTGGCAAAGAAAAGCGACCACCTGGGTTGACGTGGATTTAAACGTTGTGCCGACTATAAGTAGGTAAGGTTCTTGTGGTCTATGTAAATGACAAATGGATGTGCAGAACCTTCCAACAGATGTCTCAGGGAGACACA
Source organism: Rhinoderma darwinii (assembly GCF_050947455.1). Lineage (NCBI taxonomy): Eukaryota > Metazoa > Chordata > Amphibia > Anura > Rhinodermatidae > Rhinoderma > Rhinoderma darwinii. The sequence goes on from NC_134690.1 coordinate 100,203,067, forward strand.
GGTGAAGATGAACAGTCCTGCGGTCGCGGCTGCTGGTAAGAGGGGGCAGGGGCGTGGCTAGGGGGGGGCAAGCGGGGCATGTGCCCCGGGCGCAGTTCAGAGGGGGGCGCCAGCGCCACCTCCTCCTGCACTATAATTGTAACTGTGTCGCAAGGACACAGGTACAATTAGAAGCAATGAATGACCGGGTACGTTCCGTGCCCGGCCATTCAGCGCCTCTCCACGAATGAAGCGACTGGTACCTTTTGTACCAGTGACGCTTCCATCGATGAAAGGCGCTGACTGACTGGCAGGGAAAGTCATCCTGCCCAGCCAATCAGCGCCTTTCATAGACGCCGCGTTCAACCCCCAGGAGACCTGCGCAGAAGAGAGCAGGTCTCCATGGCTGCCGGACGGCGTGGGAGCGGGAATAAGGTGAGTTTGAAATTATTTTTTTTTTTTTAATTGTAATAGAAGTGTGCGGCTGTATCTGCGGGGGGGACGACTTTGTCTACATGGGGGACTTTATCTACAGGGGGTGTTTAGCTACAGGGGGACTATATCTACAGGGCTGGGCTATATACAGGGGGACTATATCTACAGGGCTGGGCTATATACAGGGCTGGGCTATATACAGGGGGACTATATCTACAGGGGGGCTATATACAGGGGGACTATATCTACAGGGGGGCTATATACAGGGGGACTATATCTACAGGGGTGGGATATATACAGGGGGACTATATCTACAGGGGTGGGCTATATACTGGAGTGGGCTGTCTATAGAGCACCATATACAGGGGTGGGCTATATAGTATAAAGCCCCCTGTAGATATAGCCCACCCCTGTATATGGTGCCCCATAGATAGCCCACCCCAGTATATAGCCCCCCTGTAGATATAGTCGCCCTGTATATAGCCCAGCCCTGTAGATATAGCCCCCTGTAGATATATTCCCCCTGTATATAGCCCACCCCTGTATATAGCCCCCCTGTGTATAGCCCACCCCTGTAGATATAGCCCCCCTGTGTATATCCCAGCCCTGTGTATAGCCCAGCCCTGTACGCTATACACGCAGCAATAATTGGGAAGATGAGGGAACGGCCCCCCTAAGAGCCAATTAAGTTGTGGAACTTTATCTAAACTTTCTGACTCATTTGTTGTTGAAATTTTGTTATAAATATCCGTGCTGATAAGAATAAAGTAGAAGCATTTTCATACAGTAACGTGTCTGTGTGTTTTTGCTACTCCGAGCTGCTCGTATTCATAGGATGATTTTTAAAAGCTAATTTGGAGCTGGATGGAACTCAAGGCGTAGTGTATGCTAGAATTGCACTCACAGTTTATGGCGCCCGAACAGGGACTGCGGCACTAGGAGCCAGAGACCACCCGAACCAGGCAGAGGAGACCGGACGGGAACGTGTAGACCAAGAGCTGCAGCATAGTGTTAGAAGATTTGATTCTCACATTTTGCTCTGCATCTCCCCGTCTGGCCCCCCCTATTTTCGGATGACTAAGGCTCCACCTTAGGGAGTAAGGTATGAAGCCGCAGTTCCAGAACCCTGTACTCCCTTAGAAAGTAAGTGCCTGACTTCCATCTCAGTTTGTGTGAAGGAGGAAACTCCTGTTAGAAGTCAGTTTAGTTTGTTATACTTCTAATCTATTTTGTGTGTGTGTGCGTGTCGGAAAGTGCTGCTCAAAGAGGAAACTCCTGTTAGAAGTCAGTTTAGTTGTTTGATTTTTAGGGTTGAAAAGAGACCCAGAAGATTTTGGGGTGAAAGAGACCCAGAATAGTAGTATTAGACTTTTGGGGTGAAAGAGACCCAGAAGATTTTGGGGTGAAAGAGACCCAGAATAGTAGTATTAGACTTTTGGGGTGAAAGAGACCCAGAAGATTTTGGGGTGAAAGAGACCCAGAATAGTAGTATTAGACTTTTGGGGTGAAAGAGACCCAGAAGATTTTGTTTGCCGGTAGCTGTAGAAAATAGACAGAAAGGGATTGTCTATCAGTGGCCGAAGATTTTGGGGTGAAAGAGACCCAGAATAGTAGTATTAGACTTTTGGGGTGAAAGAGACCCAGAAGATTTTGGGGTGAAAGAGACCCAGAATAGTAGTATTAGACTTTTGGGGTGAAAGAGACCCAGAAGATTTTGTTTGCCGGTAGCTGTAGAAAATAGACAGAAAGGGATTGTCTATCAGTGGCCGAAGATTTTGGGGTGAAAGAGACCCAGAATAGTAGTATTAGACTTTTGGGGTGAAAGAGACCCAGAAGATTTTGGGGTGAAAGAGACCCAGAATAGTAGTATTAGACTTTTGGGGTGAAAGAGACCCAGAAGATTTTGGGGTGAAAGAGACCCAGAATAGTAGTATTAGACTTTTGGGGTGAAAGAGACCCAGAAGATTTTGGGGTGAAAGAGACCCAGAATAGTAGTATTAGACTTTTGGGGTAAAAGAGACCCAGAAGATTTTGGGGTGAAAGAGACCCAGAATAGTAGTAGTAGACTTTTGGGGTGAAAGAGACCCAGAAGATTTTGTTTGCCGGTAGCTGTAGAAAATAGACAGAAAGGGATTGTCTATCAGTGGCCGAAGATTTTGGGGTGAAAGAGACCCAGAATAGTAGTAGTAGACTTTTGGGGGGACTATATCTACAGGGCTGGGCTATATACAGGGCTGGGCTATATACAGGGGGACTATATCTACAGGGGGGCTATATACAGGGGGACTATATCTACAGGGGGGCTATATACAGGGGGACTATATCTACAGGGGTGGGATATATACAGGGGGACTATATCTACAGGGGTGGGCTATATACTGGAGTGGGCTGTCTATAGAGCACCATATACAGGGGTGGGCTATATAGTATAAAGCCCCCTGTAGATATAGCCCACCCCTGTATATGGTGCCCCATAGATAGCCCACCCCAGTATATAGCCCCCCTGTAGATATAGTCGCCCTGTATATAGCCCAGCCCTGTAGATATAGCCCCCTGTAGATATATTCCCCCTGTATATAGCCCACCCCTGTATATAGCCCCCCTGTGTATAGCCCACCCCTGTAGATATAGCCCCCCTGTGTATATCCCAGCCCTGTGTATAGCCCAGCCCTGTAGATATGGTCCCCCTGTAGATATGGTCCCCCTGTAGATATAGCCCACCCCTGTATATAGCCCCTCTGTGTATAGCCCACCCCTGTAGATATAGCCCCCCTGTGTATATCCCAGCCCTGTGTATAGCCCAGCCCTGTAGATATGGTCTCCCTGTAGATATGGTCCTCCTGTAGATATGGTCCCCCTGTAGATATAGTCCCCCTGTAGATATAGCCCACCCCTGTATATAGTCCCCCTGTAGATATAGCCCACCCCTGTATATAGTATCCCACAAATAGCTCCCCCCTATAGTGCTCCACAGAAAGCCCACCCCTGTATATAGCCCCCTTGTACATATAGTCCACCCCTGTATATAGTGCTCCACAGATAGCCCACCCCTGTATATACTATATACAGGTGTGGGCTATCTGTGGAGCACTATATACAGGGGTGGACTATCTAGTGGAGCACTATATACAGGGGTGGACTATATGTACAAGGGGGGGCTATATACAGGGGTGGGCTATCTGTGAAACACTATATACAGGGGTGGACTATATGTGGAGCACTATATACAGGGGTGGGCTATATCTATAGGGGGGCTACATATATGGTTGGGCTTTCTGTAGAGCTCTATATACAGGGGTGGGCTATATCTACAGGGGGCTATATACAGGGGTGGGCTAACTGTAGAGCACTATAGGGGGAGTTATTTGTGGGACACTATATACAGGGGTGGTCTATATGGGGGTACTATCTACAGGGGCTCTATGGCAGGCACTATCTACAGGGGGCTCTATGGCAGGCACTATCTACAGGGGGCACAGTGTGTGTGTGGGACACCGTGTATGGTGCTATTATAATTAGAGGTGCAGTGTATGGCGCTATTATATTTAGGCGCGTAGTGTGTGGTATAATGAGAACTTTATCTTTATTTATAGTTGCAGAAATGTTGGTAAAGTGAGAAGCTGAAGACATGTGAGCGGCAAACTGCAGAAATGGGCTGTGACCAGGAGAAGCCACCATAGAGGTCTGGACCGGATGGAGAAAAAGAACTAGAATCTGAGACGTCACCGGTGAGTCACTTAATGTAAATGTTTATTCTGCCTCTGATCAGCACTGTAGTCACTGTATGATCTGCAGCGAGATGATGGGTGGTATGATTATGATAGGATTTATTTTTTGTGAAACGGCATCTCCCAGCATATCCTTATCATTGTTCCGGCCATGCTGGGAGCTGTAGTTTTACGCCGTACACACCTATACGGCAGGGGTTGCATTAAATTGAGCTGTATTTGTTCTGGGGCTGTATATATGTACCGAGCTTGGTTCTGGTGTTGTGTATAGAACCATATTGCTTGTGAAATGTACAAATAATTTTATGCTAATGTGAAAGCAAAAATATTTTCCAAAGTGTTTTAGACTTAATGTATATCTTATATACTTATATCCTTATATGCTTGTACAAGTTAGTTATATTAGAAGGTAGATGCTCTGGGACTTTAAGGAGTAGTGCCGTGTGCAAAGCACTACGCAGCAATAATAATAATTAAAATGGAGAATCATAGTGCGTGTGCAAAACACTACGCAGCAATAATAAGAATTAAAATGGAGAATCAGTGCTGTGTGCAAAGCTACGCAGCAATAATTGGGAAGATGAGGGAACGGCCCCCCTAAGAGCCAATTAAGTTGTGGAACTTTATCTAAACTTTCTGACTCATTTGTTGTTGAAATTTTGTTATAAATATCCGTGCTGATAAGAATAAAGTAGAAGCATTTTCATACAGTAACGTGTCTGTGTGTTTTTGCTACTCCGAGCTGCTCGTATTCATAGGATGATTTTTAAAAGCTAATTTGGAGCTGGATGGAACTCAAGGCGTAGTGTATGCTAGAATTGCACTCACAGTTTATGGCGCCCGAACAGGGACTGCGGCACTAGGAGCCAGAGACCACCCGAACCAGGCAGAGGAGACCGGACGGGAACGTGTAGACCAAGAGCTGCAGCATAGTGTGAGAAGATTTGATTCTCACATTTTGCTCTACATCTCCCCGTCTGGCCCCCCCTATTTTCGGATGACTAAGGCTCCACCTTAGGGAGTAAGGTATGAAGCCGCAGTTCCAGAACCCTGTACTCCCTTAGAAAGTAAGTGCCTGACTTCCATCTCAGTTTGTGTGAAAGAGGAAACTCCTGTTAGAAGTCAGTTTAGTTTGTTATACTTCTAATCTATTTTGTGTGTGTGTGCGTGTCGGAAAGTGCTGCTCAAAGAGGAAACTCCTGTTAGAAGTCAGTTTAGTTGTTTGATTTTTAGGGTTGAAAAGAGACCCAGAAGATTTTGGGGTGAAAGAGACCCAGAATAGTAGTATTAGACTTTTGGGGTGAAAGAGACCCAGAAGATTTTGGGGTGAAAGAGACCCAGAATAGTAGTATTAGACTTTTGGGGTGAAAGAGACCCAGAAGATTTTGGGGTGAAAGAGACCCAGAATAGTAGTATTAGACTTTTGGGGTGAAAGAGACCCAGAAGATTTTGGGGTGAAAGAGACCCAGAATAGTAGTATTAGACTTTTGGGGTAAAAGAGACCCAGAAGATTTTGGGGTGAAAGAGACCCAGAATAGTAGTAGTAGACTTTTGGGGTGAAAGAGACCCAGAAGATTTTGTTTGCCGGTAGCTGTAGAAAATAGACAGAAAGGGATTGTCTATCAGTGGCCGAAGATTTTGGGGTGAAAGAGACCCAGAATAGTAGTAGTAGACTTTTGGGGTGAAAGAGACCCAGAAGATTTTGGGGTGAAAGAGACCCAGAATAGTAGTATTAGACTTTTGGGGTGAAAGAGACCCAGAAGATTTTAGGGTTGAAAAGATACCCAGTTTAGTTGTTTGATTTTTAGGGTTAAAAAGAGACCCAGAAGAGTAGTATTAGAAGTTGTCTGCATGAGCGTGCGTGTCTGTTGGACTTGTCTAAATTTCAGTATAAAAATAAAATAAAAGATAAAGAAACCCGGGAGTTTGCTGGTCTGATGGAGAGGTCTGGCTTTGCATCTGTGAATTACAAAAAAACCGCGGTAGGTAAGGAGCTTATTCTTACACCATTCACACATGTATAGAAGAGGCTGGACGCAGCAGGGTGAAGGGAGGCCGACATGACCGTCCTGGTAGGGAAAGGGTTAATTAGGTGAGGGAGAGTTGGTAGGAGCTGAAGGAGGGACGGGGAGGAGTTAAGGGGGACGGGGGGCCGTTACTGCGCTTCCCGCTGTTTCTCGGCATTGAGCCGGAAGCAGCGGGAGGAGTAACACAGAAGCAAGTAAGCTCCCCGTTGCCCGGCTTTTAGTAATGGCAGAAGCCCTTATGTTAGAGCGGCTGCGTGCCGCTGCTGTGCACCACGGTCCCGGATGGCTAGAGGAGACCGTGGCTGCAATAACTAGGATCCCGGACGCCGTTTCGCCACGCCGGGCACGGCGTTCGGGGTCTGTTGAAAGGGACAGGCTCCCCTCCCCCGGCCCCCTTACGAGCATGGCTATGGCGGCGGGGGGGGAGTCGGCAACAACCGCTCCTGCGCTGGGCAGGCAGAGAGCGGTGCCAGGGGTGACGGCGACGCAGGCTGGGTCGACCCGTCCCTCTCGGCGGTCCCGACCTCCAGAGCGCCTCAGTCCGGAGGTAGTCCCGCGGACACGGCGTCGCAGAGGGAGCCCGATCCCGGACGCTGCAGGCCAGGCAGCTGGGAGGACCGCCCCTTCCCAGGCCCTGCGTCCTGGCAGGAATCCCAGGCCGCGACGGGGTCCGGCGGTAAGCAGGGAGTCGCAGGCTGGGCTCCCTGTCACCCCTCCCCCATCAGATGGAAGATTTGGAGAACAAGGTACGGCCGCCCCGCATGGTGATGTTCCGGCCAGGGGGCAGGCTTCGTCAGGATCGTCTAGACGGACGCCTAGATCTGCAGCGACGTCAAGGCAACAGGTCCGGTCGGAAGTCTGGGTCCCGGCGGTCGGGCGGCAGGTTGCCGGCCCATCGGTCAGCGCGTCCTCATCCCCGTTCCGAAGATGTCGTTGGGAGGGACAGTCGTCGGCGAGAGAAGAACTGGAGGAAGGTGAACTGGACGTGTATCGTCGAGGTCAGGATGGTCCGGCTGACGGGAACACAGCGCCTGTGCAGCCCGGTGAGTGTATAACTCCATCTTTGTCTTATCCAGCGATTTTTATGCCGGGTGTCGGCGGGGGGGCGGCTAGCATTGCATCGGGGGCCGGTAGTGGCGCGGGCGGACGCGACGGAGCGGGTTTGGCAGACTTAGTGGGTTGCTTAAGGGAGCTGGTGGGGCGCCTGGATAGGGCCGCGGCGCCGGTAGTAACGGAAGTGTCTCCTGCGGTAGTTTGGGAAGGCCCCCGGGACGTGGGATCGTTACAGGCGCGTCCTGTGGTGGCGGTTAGAGAGGCGGTCGCGGTGTCGGTACAGACCGAGGCACAGAAGGACGGCGATCGAGTGCGTATGGACGATCGTGCTCGGGGGGAGGTGTATGTTTGTTTTGAGGGTCCGTTGGGGGCGCATTTAAAGCAGGAGGTGCGTGATCGGATCTGGAAAGACGAATATGTTGAAATTTTTTCTCTCTTGCCGCTGGCTAAATTTAATTTGGATAAGAGCAAGCGGGATGAGAGTAAAAAGGACGAGGAGGAACGGCGGCGGTATAGGCTTATCCCGCAGACGTTCGTTAATTGGTCGCAGGCGTTCGCCATATTGGCTAGTGTGATAGGGGAAAAGGCGCCGGAAAATTGTTCGGCGTTATTTTGTTATTTTGATGCCATTGGGGAGGCTCATAGGGCGTATGGGGGTCAGGCGTGGCTGCGATATGATGAGCAATTCCGTCAGCGGAAGGCGGTTCGGCCGGCGATTCGGTGGGACCAAAAGGATATTGCTCTCTGGTTACGGGTTACGGCTCCGGTTAGGCAGCCCTTTCCCGGGAGCGGTGGCCAGGGAGGCCAGTCTAGTCAGAGTGGACAAAGCGGCGGGGGAAAGGCGGGGTTTTGCTGGCAATTCAATGAAGGTCAGTGCAAGTTCGGGGCCACGTGCAAGTTCAAGCACGTGTGCTCCGAGTGTAATGGTGCATCACACGGGGCGGCAAAATGTATGCGAAAAAAGAGGTCAGGGAACCAGCACGGGGCTGGTCAAGGGGGTGTCGCCGGTGAGGGTGGAAAGGATGGCCCCTTATCTAAGTGAGTATCCGGATAGGGCGGCAGCTAAGTTGCTTTATGAAGGGTTTTGTGTTGGTTTTGTTATTCTTCCGCCTCCTTATGAGGTTCCGGTTACGCGGAGGAATTTAAAATCGGCTTACTTGCATGCGGAAGTCGTGTCGGAAAAGTTGTTAAAAGAAGTTTTGTTGGGGCGCATGTCGGGGCCATTTGTTGAGTCGCCGGTAAAAGATTTAGTCGTGTCCCCTTTGGGTATTGTCCCTAAACGCGAGCCCGGAAAGTTTCGTTTGATTCAACATTTATCGTATCCCAAAGGTTCGTCGGTAAATGACGGGATTGATCACGAGTTGTGTTCCGTAGTTTATACCTCATTCGATAAGGCGGTGGGGTTAGTGCGGGCTGCGGGTCCGGGGGCGCTGCTAGCAAAAACCGACATCGAGGCGGCGTTCAGGTTGTTGCCGGTCCATCCAGAAAGCCAACGGCTGTTGGGTTGTTTTTGGAATGGGGCCTTTTACGTGGATCGGTGCCTTCCGATGGGGTGTTCTCTTTCTTGTGCATACTTCGAGGCGTTTAGTAGCTTCGTAGAGTGGGTAGCGAGGGGAGTATCCGGGGTCGACTCGTTGATCCATTACTTAGATGATTTTTTGTGCGTTGGCCCGGGGGGTTCGCCGGTTTGCGGTAATTTGCTTCATGCACTACAGAAGGTGGCGAGGGATTTTGGGATCCCTTTGGCGCCGGAAAAAACGGAGGGCCCGGTAGCGACGATTTGTTTCTTGGGAATCGAAATTGACTCGGTGGCAATGGAGTGTCGGCTCCCGGCGGATAAGTTGGGGGCTTTGAGGCTGGAGGTTCGACGGGCTTGTAGAATGAAGAAAATGGCGCTGAGGGAGCTTCAGTCGCTGCTGGGGAAGTTGAATTTCGCCTGCCGGATTATGCCGATGGGGAGGGTGTTTGGTAGGAGGTTGGTGGCGGCAACGGCGGGAGTGCGCGCGCCGCATCATTTTGTGCGGCTCAAGGAGGAGCACCGAGCTGATCTTCAGGTTTGGGATGACTTCTTGGGCCAGTACAATGGTCGCTCGCTATGGATGGCGCCTGCGCAGGATACGAGTGATTTGAATATTTTTACGGATGCGGCTGGGGTGGGTGGTTTTGGAGCTTATGGGGGAGGTCCGTGGTGCGCGGGTCAATGGCCGGCTAGCTGGGTGTCCAGTGGACTCACGCGGAATCTGGCCCTGCTCGAGCTGTTTCCCATCGTGGTGGCGGCTACCATTTGGGGGGACAGGCTCAGGGATAAGAAGGTCCGTTTTTACTGCGACAACATGGGGGTGGTGCTGGCCATTAATAACATCACGGCGTCCTCTCCTCCGGTAGTTCAATTGTTGCGACATTTAGTGTTGGTGTGTTTGTCATTGAACGCGTGGGTGGTGGCGGTGCATGTCCCGGGTGTTCAGAATTGTATCGCTGATGCTCTTTCTCGCTCGCAGTGGGACCGGTTTCGGCAATTGGCACCGGGAGCGGAACGTCTCGGGTTGGCGTGTCCGGAGCATCTGTGGGATCTGGTATCGGTCCCGTAGAGCAGCTGTTAAAAAGGTCTTTGGCGCGCGCGACGTGGAGTGCGTATGCTGCTTGTTGGAGGCAGTGGGAGGAGTGGTTAAGAGAGTTGGGTGACGTCAATACGGATAGAGACAGGTTGGTGGCACTTTTGTACTGGTTAGGTGACGCCTGGGAGGCGGGGTTTTCAGTAGCGAAGGTGAACCGGTTCATATCTGCAGTGGCGTTTGGGTTTAAGTTGCGGGGCTTTCGGGATGTATCGAAGGAATTTCTGGTATCGCAGGCTTTGAAGGGGTTGCGCCGAGGTAGGGTGGAGGCGGATAGTAGAAGGCCGGTGTCGTTTGCTTTGCTTAGCTCGTTGGGCGGTTCATTAGCATCGGTATGTCGTTCTTCAGATGAAATGGATTTGTTTCGATTGGCTTTTTCGTTAGCGTTCTTTGGAGCATTTAGAATAGGTGAGTTGGTGTCGCCAAGTACTAAACGGGCAGGGGGGCTGAGATCTGGGGAGGTGAGCCTATTTGTAGATCGGCTAGAGGTATGGTTGCGTCGATCTAAAACTGACCAAGTAGGGAAGGGTAAGCTGATAGTTTTGTTCGCTCTCCCGGGGTCGGTCATGTGCCCTGTAGAGTGCATGCGGGGTTTTACGCAAAACGGGGGGTCTCCAGATTTGCCTTTGTTACGTCATATGGACGGGTCGTTTTTGTCCAGGTTTCAGTTTGGAGCTGTATTTAAAAAATGTTTGACGGCGGTTGGTGTAGCGGCAGGCTCATATTCATCTCATTCCTTCAGGATTGGCGCAGCAACGGAAGCGGGGCGCTGGGGGTTGGATGATGAAGGGGTGAGGCGTATTGGTCGTTGGGAGTCTAAAAGGTTTAAGTCCTATGTCCGCCCCCATATGTTATGATTGGGGTTATTTACGCTTTACAAATGTTATATTGGTGGTGCCTAATTGTTTTTTCCGTTTCAGATTCGCCTCCTTGTCTGGTGTGGTTGATGGGTCATTCGTACGTGCACTGGGGGGCTTTGAGGGCGGACGTCCGCCCGGATGGTCGCCAGTTGCGCATTCCGCGACAGGATGCGGTTGTGCATTGGCTGGGTTTTAGAGGTATGTCGTGGAACAGGGTGTTGGCGGAATTCCAGACATATGCGCGGCTTGATAGGGTTCCGGAGGTTTTAGTGTTGCACGTGGGTGGGAATGACTTAGGAGTCCGCCCTTTTCGTGAGTTGGTGCGGGATATCAAACATGATATGTTGTGTTTGTGGGTATCTTATCCCAAGTTGGTGGTAGTGTGGTCGGACATAGTCCCAAGGAAGCATTGGCGGTTAGCTAGATCGGTGGAGAGAGTCAATAAGGCTCGCATAAAGGTTAACCGGGCGGTGTTCCCGTTTTGTGGCAAAGAACGGGGGCATTTGCGTAAGGCATAGGGATTTGGAGTCAGGAGTGGGGAATTTCTGGAGAAGTGACGGGGTTCATCTGACCGAGGTTGGCATTGATCTGTGGAGCTTGGCGATAGCAGAAGGCATAGAAAGGGCGGTGGTGGTGTGGAGGAACTCACAGGCTTAAGGGGGTCAAGGCCTGTTTCGCTGTGGCGGGGGGAGTCCTTGAGGCCAGTCAGTACAAAATGGTGGGGGGGTCGCATCGGGGGTATGCGTCCCCCAAAAAAGGTACATGGTTGAAGACTTCATCGGGTGTTATCCCTTTGAAGTGGTCTTCTGGTAGAAGGTATATCACTTGAAGGCTTCATCGGGTGTTATCCCTTTGAAGTGGACTTCTAGTGGTCGGTATATCACTTGAGGGCTTCATCGGGTGTTATCCCCTTGAAGTGGACTTCTAGTGGTTGGAGCCATCTGCAGAGGTGAACGGTGCTTCCGAGCTGGTTTACGGCTGGAGGTAATTGGTGGTTTGCAGATGGCTAATTCGGTGTGTTCTTAATAAGGAACATCTGAAGGGGCTTCAAGGACTTCCTCTGCTCGGGTTAATGTTAACGTTTAATTGTTATTTATGATTCTGACCCATGTTGGGTCATGTGAATTATTAGGAGGAATTCTCTGGTGGATTCCTAACTAGTTATCCGAATGTTTCGGATTTAAATTGTTTTTATAAAACTGTGAAATTAATAAACGGCTGCTGTGGCCATTTCACATCCAACCTCGGTGTCATGTGTCTTTACTAAGTGGGGGTGGGGGGGATAGTATGGTCTAAGGTTAACACACGACTCTACCTAGGCAGGTCAAGAAGAGGCTGGACGCAGCAGGGTGAAGGGAGGCCGACATGACCGTCCTGGTAGGGAAAGGGTTAATTAGGTGAGGGAGAGTTGGTAGGAGCTGAAGGAGGGACGGGGAGGAGTTAAGGGGGACGGGGGGCCGTTACTGCGCTTCCCGCTGTTTCTCGGCATTGAGCCGGAAGCAGCGGGAGGAGTAACACAGAAGCAAGTAAGCTCCCACCCTCCCACCCTTGGTTTGTTACTCCTTAGGTCTTAGGTACGTCCGTCTATGAGTGTTGTGTTTTATTTGTGTGCTTATTTAACATGTTTTTCTTTTTTCCGGAGTAGGTTCTATTGTCATGGCAGCTGGCGGGGGGAGTCCTTGAGGCCAGTCAGTACAAAATGGTGGGGGGGTCGCATCGGGGGTATGCGTCCCCCAAAAAAGGTACATGGTTGAAGACTTCATCGGGTGTTATCCCTTTGAAGTGGTCTTCTGGTAGAAGGTATATCACTTGAAGGCTTCATCGGGTGTTATCCCTTTGAAGTGGACTTCTAGTGGTCGGTATATCACTTGAGGGCTTCATCGGGTGTTATCCCCTTGAAGTGGACTTCTAGTGGTTGGAGCCATCTGCAGAGGTGAACGGTGCTTCCGAGCTGGTTTACGGCTGGAGGTAATTGGTGGTTTGCAGATGGCTAATTCGGTGTGTTCTTAATAAGGAACATCTGAAGGGGCTTCAAGGACTTCCTCTGCTCGGGTTAATGTTAACGTTTAATTGTTATTTATGATTCTGACCCATGTTGGGTCATGTGAATTATTAGGAGGAATTCTCTGGTGGATTCCTAACTAGTTATCCGAATGTTTCGGATTTAAATTGTTTTTATAAAACTGTGAAATTAATAAACGGCTGCTGTGGCCATTTCACATCCAACCTCGGTGTCATGTGTCTTTACTAAGTGGGGGTGGGGGGGATAGTATGGTCTAAGGTTAACACACGACTCTACCTAGGCAGGTCATGCGTAAGCCTCAAAATTTAGCTGGCAGTTTATCCAGCAGTGGTATGAAAGATGAATCCAAAAAGGTATGTTGAAACTTTCTGTGTAATGAAAGGTTGCAGAGGTGCGTACGTGATTTTGAACTGTTGATATGAAATACATGAGAGAATTTTTGCCAGCAATTATATTGTTAACCAGGGAGGAATGCAGTGAGGTAGCGCATGGCGGAGAGAAGTCGTAACTCACATGTGAAGTATTTGAAATGAAAGGATTGTAGTACCAGACGTTATATCCCGGCAGTGAGGGGTTTGTAGATGTGTGAAATGAATGTGACTAACTCCTGTTTGATTCAATGGAGGTTCGTAAAGTATGTGAAGGCAAAAGAACACACTGTAAGGAAAAAGATTGTTGAAGAGGCGGGCAGCCGTACGATGGGAAGTTTGCATGTGATAAAGACAATGGTTTGTGGAATGTTGAGAAATGGAGTGGAGTGGCCAGGACAAGGCATAAGTTAAAATGACAAAGCAGGTGATTACAGGTGGTGACAAGTAAGTTGATGTGAGAAAGAACAATTTGGAAAAAGGTGTAAATTTTGATAGGAGTGAAGGAAACGGAGCAGCCGGGTACAATGCAGTGACTAATGTGGGTCAGAACAGGGGGAGTGTAACATGTGTGATGTGATGAGACATCTGTGTGATGTGTGGAGTGTAACATGTGTGATGTGATGAGACATCTGTGTGATGTGTGGAGTGTAACATGTGTGATGTGATGAGACATCTGTGTGATGTGTGGAGTGTAACATGTGTGATGTGATGAGACATCTGTGTGATGTGTGGAGTGTAACATGTGTGATGTGATGAGACATCTGTGCGATGTATGTAATGTAACATGTGTGATGTGATGAGACATCTGTGTGATGTGTGGAGTGTAACATGTGTGATGTGATGAGACATCTGTGTGATGTGTGGAGTGTAACATGTGTGATGTGATGAGACATCTGTGTGATGTGTGGAGTGTAACATGTGTGATGTGATGAGACATCTGTGCGATGTATGTAATGTAACATGTGTGATGTGATGAGACATCTGTGTGATGTGTGTAATGTAACATGTCTGAAGTTTGAAACTAATGGCCACACTATAAAGCAGAACTATATTGTATGTTCTTATCTTGAACAGCAGTAATGTCTAAAATTCCTAGTGTTTTGTGTATGGGGTTAAAAATCCGAATGGAATGTTTCTTATCTTCGCGCACGCGCAGTCGTCTGTAACTACACCAAGCGAGAAAAATATAACAGCCGGCTGGATCTGTCTATAAAAAGATAAAATTTACACTGCAGATTTATGTGTTATAATGTGATAAGATTTAATGTTGGAATGTTTTGATGTTGATTCAAATGAATTAAAATACAGATATTGTGAGACACGGGGTCTTGATGATGTATGTGCCCCCTCTGTTCCCTATTCTTATGTACAGCTTATTGGTTTGCAGTAATTAATATTACCAGATATATTATTTTCTGTGTTATTGAATAACTAATTATATTTGTTTTGTTTTTGTTATCACACATGAGGCACGTGCTATGGGGCTGCCTAAATGTTATTTTTGAAAATGTGAGATGTTTTACAGGTAAATGGTTGCAGGTCATTTTAAAGATAAAATGTATTATTGTCAGGAGAAAGTAATCTTTTTTGTTCCAGGCTGTTGTGTATTACAAGGGGTTAAATTAGTGCCCCCCCCCAATAGAGTGTTTAATCTCATTATGTTAATATGTAGTTTTGAACCCTGCTACATTATTTTCGCAGAGTCCAAATAGGAGGGAATGTTGAAGAGACTGATCAGGTAGTTTTTTTTTGTGTTTTATTTTGTTTTGAATTAATGAATTTGGTTCTAGGAGATCTACAAAATGTGTATGAGCTTCAAGGACCATCCCCCTCCAGCATATTTACACAGGAGGCAGAGGTGACGTCACTCACAGATGAGTCTTTACAGATTTAGATGGGGAGAAGGAAAAATAAAAAAAATAAAAATAAAATTTTTGTCGGAACATTGTTTATTTTATGCCAGATTTCAGTAACATATTTTGTTTGTTTTTGTATTAATCATGTATTTACAGGACCTGGTGGGTGGGATTTACAAGTGTTCTGGATTATCAGATGAATGTGGAACAATAAAACTCTATCCTTTTGAAATGTTCTATCTGTATGTGACATGGGTTTCCAATGTAAATTTGTAATGTAGACATACTTTATCATATACAGCATGTGTAGAACAGGATACGAGGCACAAGGTAAATTACCCAGAAACCACTCTCACCTTCTTGTTCATCTCAAGGAGCAGAGCTGGAGGTGCTCGCTGAGGCTTGTAACCTGGCAGAAGGTAAGACGGCCGACATTTACACTGACTCTAGGTACGCTTTTGGCATCGCCCACAATTATGGGCCCATTGGTAGTAGGAACTTTATTGGATCATCGGGTAAGCCAATTGACAGAGCAAGAGAAGACAGACATGACAACAAGAGAATGTGCAGCCAGGTATCAGTAAATTGGCTTGTCCCTGGATACAATAATGCCACCACTAGGTTTGTAGCAGCCTGCATGATGTGCGCACGGCATGACATAGGTAAAACAGCAAAGGTACCTGTGAAAAGTGCAGCCCGGCCAGATTACCCGTCCCAGCGACTGCAGACCATACAACTACCCACGGTAGAAGGGTATGACAATGTGCTCGTGTGTGTAGACCTGTTTTCAGGGAGGCCTGAAGCCCGGCCTGTATTTTTCCCACTGCAGACGTTGTGTGTAGTGACAGGGGAATAGTGTTCTCCAAAATATTGAACTGATGTTTGTACAATAAGATGTCAGTAGTTCTCCAAAATGTTGTCCCAAATTTAGTTTGTTTAATAACTGTATTCAAGAAGTAAAAACTGTGGTTACGTTTTATGTAGAGTTCTAGACCAGCGTGCCTCAGTATTGGACTATAGGAGGCGTCAGATAAAGGTACAGAAATGGAATATTCCCATTTGAAAACATTTTTATTTATTCCTTTTTTTTTGTTGTTGTTGTTGTTGGAAAGGAAAATTGTGAAAAGAAAATTATGTGCAGTATATATATATATATATATATGTATATATATATATGTATGTGTGTATATATATATATATATATGTATAAAAGAAGAAAAATGAGTTTGCATGTATCACTTCTAGTTATTGCTCAATGTGAACGTTTAATGTAAAGATGTTATTTGTTAATGTTTTTTTTCCCCCTAATTGAATTATCTAATTAAGATCAATTAATGTTTATGCGATGAAAAAGTTTGTTCTCCACAGGAAGAGTCCAACTGGGAGCGGAAGGCGTGAGAACCAGATTCTGACAGAATGTGGACGGATAAGGGTACGTGAACCGGTAACACACAAGGCACTCTTGATAGCACTTGTATTGATGGTGTATGACCTCACATATGCCCCAAGACTGCAAGGATCGATTTGGTAAGATCTAATTGGTATGTCCCAGGCTTTACAGCTGTTGCTGCTAAATTCTGTTAGAGCTGTTTGATTTGCCTACAGAACAGTCCTGGCAGACCGGTGCCAACCTTATCATACCCGCCTCCCACTAAGAGAACAGACCTTGAGAGGCCTTCCCATGCAATACAAATTAGAGTAGGAAAAATTGGTTTGCGACATTTGTCAGATAAACATGTGGAATCTGTGTATATTTTGGTGAGCTGGAAATGTTCCAGGCAATCAGCTCAGATCAAGGTACAAATCCTGCTGAAAAGAGTGACACCAAGTGCAAATGAAATGTACCCAATAATTACATATCTTCTAGGTGCCCTGTCCATTGGAGCAGAGAAGTTTTTCATATATAAAAGGTGTTTGTTTGTTTGTTTGTTTGATTTAGTTTAAGGGCCTGACATTGTTATTGTATGTACTTAGAACAACTTTTATAGTACGTAGATGTTATCACCAGATTAGTAACAATTGACAAGGGTTGGGGTTCCCCAGCAAGTGCCAGTAAACATGAACTAAAAGATTTTTAATGCGATGAACTCCATTACTGAGATGCGGCAAACGCAGCCAGAGCCAGTACAACGCGTTTGTCATGAACTGACGGAAGTGTCACAATTCCAAGCAGCCGCCCAGACAAGTAAGAAGACAGCTGAGCGGAGGGTTTGTGGGGTCACAATAACACCCCACTAATCCGCCTACGTGGGATCTCACACCAGGCTCACAGCATGAGGTGTTGTGTATAGCCCGGTGACGTATACTAAGAGAGACGGTTTGGTCCTTCTCGTCTGTCAGACACCAAGTCCTGATGACATCAGCAAAGATCAAAGTAAAGACCAAAGACCTGAGTGAATCTGTCAGCAGTATCAAGCGTTTTAATAAGTAAGTGACTAGGAGGGGGTAATCATAAATACCCCATTGGACACCACTGTGCAGTCTGACTCCACAATTGTATGGGTTACCCTGAGGCCGACAGTCAGTGAAGAACAGAAGATAGAAGAGGATGATGATGATAATGATGATGTACAAGATTTGTCAATACACTAGTGGGACCCCATACCCAAACTGGACATTGGTGATGGCATCATATAAGTTGTGGCCCTATTGATATATTGTTTGAGTATTATAATCATAATATATAATTTCTGTAATTAAAATATGAGAAAAGGGAGGGTTTGTAAAGGACGGTTTATTTGCTTATATTCTCTGTATGAAATTACATTGTGAATTATCAAGCAGGATGCCGAATTACAAAGATATGTATGATGTGAAAGTGATTATGATAATGTTTAAATGATTTAGTTTTGTGCAGCAGCCATTTTGTCTGGAGTTCCCATCTTGGTTCTTTTGTAGTGAATAAGAAAGTAATTTCCTTTAACACAAGTTATGTTGATTTCATATGTTTTATCTTTGATTTTGGGCTCCCATATGAAGCTTGTAGAGAAAGAACAGGGAGTGAGAAGGGAGAGTGGCAAATATGCTTGTGGGAGAGCCTCCCCCATCTTACAGAAAATGTTTGTATATAGAGATAAAACCACAGAGTGTATGTATGGTTACGGAGGACCCAACACACTAAAACCTTTTTATTACAGGTACCCTTTTCTGGATGTACATTTAATGTTAGTTATATAGAATGGAAGAACCAGACTATTGTATTTTCCCCGGATTTGGATGAGATTGTAAGCACAGTATGGGTACCGGACCCATTGCCAACACTTAATATTAGTTTCCCCTTAGATGAGTTGAACAAAGTTCTAAAAGACGCAGAAGAGGTAAAAGAGATGGTTAGGAGACATAATGTTACACTACAAACAGTCAAAATGAATGCTGTTATAAGTGGGAAGACATTTAGGATCCCAGATTAAGGAGGACACGGCTCATCACTGGTATGATATATATGTACTGTACACAGGGTTTTCTGCCAGTTCAGTGTTAAGCTATTTATTCCAACTATTAATATGTATTATGATTGTTTTTGTTATTATGACTTGTTTTAATTGTTATGTGTTTTATAAGATACGGAGAGCTCTCACAGCGAGGTCTCTGGAGATAAGTGACAGGTTGTTGTGAAATTAGAGGCAGGTAAAGATTACCAGACCTATAAAGTCACAAAAGGGGGGAAATGTGAAAGCAAAAATATTTTCCAAAGTGTTTTAGACTTAACCCCTTAGTGACCAAGCTTGTTTGGACCTTAATGACCAAGCCAAATTTGTCAAATCTGGTATGTGTGACTTTATCAGAGAATAACTCTGTGAAAGTTTTGAATATCCAAGTAATTCTGACATTGTTTTTTCGTCACATATTGTACTTTATTTTAGTGGTAAAAGTAGACTGATACGATTTGCGGAAATAACTTAAAAAATAGAAAAATTGAAGAAATTTTGTAAAAATTATCATTTTTCCCTATTTTTAACTGCAATATGTCACATATGTACACACATACTGTACAATTTTTTTTATTAAATATATATTTCCATCTCTTTACTCTATTTTGGCAGCACTTTTGAAAAAAAAAAATAATTTTTGAGCAATTTAGAGGACTTACAAGTTAAGTAATAATTGTATAAATTTTGTAGTACATTTTGTTTTCCTGCACCAAGCCAGGTTTTCATAGGCTCATAGGTGTCAGAATGGTGGAAACCCCCACAAGTGACCCCATTTTGAAAACTAGACCCCTTAAGGTATTTATTAAGGGGTGTTGTAAGAATTTTGACCCCACAGTTTTTTTGTAAGAATTCATGCAAAGCAGGCATAAAAAAATATAATTTAACTTTTTTCATAAAAGTATCACTTTAAAGACCGATTTCTTTGTAAAGCGACCATGAGAATGAAGAAACACACCCAAAAATCTATCACCCTGTTTCTCCTGTTTTCAAAAATGCCCCCATTGTGACCCTAATGCGTTGCCTGGACACACGACAGGGCCCGAAAGGGAGGGAGCACCCGGAGGCTTTCAGGACTCATATTTTGCTTGAAAATGTTTTAGGCCCCACTGTACATTTGGAGAGGTTTTGAACTACCAGAACGATAGAAACTCCCCATAAACGACCCCATTTAGAAAACTAGACCCCTTAAGGTATTTATCTAGGGGTGTAGTGAGTATTTTGACCCCACAGTTTTTTGCTAAATTTAATGCATAGCAGGTGAAAAAAAAAAAAAAATTCACTTTTTTCATAAAAGTATCACTTTGAAGACCGATTTCTGTGTAAAGCGACCATAAGAATGAAGAAACACACCCCAAAATCTATCACCCTGTTTCTCCTGTTTTCAAAAATGCCCCCATTGTGACTCTAATGCATTGCCTGGACACACAGCAGGGCTTGAAAGGAAGGGAGCACCCAGAGGCTTTCAGAACTCATATTTTGCTTGAAAATGTTTTAGGCCCCACTGTATATTTGGAGAGGTTTTGAACTACCAGAACGATAGAAACTCCCCATAAACGACCCCATTTAGAAAACTAGACCCCTTAAGGTATTTATCTAGGGGTATAGTGAGTATTTTGACCCCACAGTTTTTTGCTAAATTTAATGCATAGCAGGTGAAAAAAAAAAAAAAATTCACTTTTTTCATAAAAGTATCACTTTGAAGACCGATTTCTGTGTAAAGCGACCATAAGAATGAAGAAACACACCCCAAAATCTATCACCCTGTTTCTCCTGTTTTCAAAAATGCCCCCATTGTGACTCTAATGCATTGCCTGGACACACAGCAGGGCTTGAAAGGAAGGGAGCACCCAGAGGCTTTCAGAACTCATATTTTGCTTGAAAATGTTTTAGGCCCCACTGTATATTTGGAGAGGTTTTGAACTACCAGAACGATAGAAACTCCCCATAAACGACCCCATTTAGAAAACTAGACCCCTTAAGGTATTTATCTAGGGGTGTAGTGAGTATTTTGACCCCACAGTGTTTTGCTAAATTTAATGCATAGCAGGTGAAAAAAAATAAAAATTCACTTTTTTAATAAAAGTATCACTTTGAAGACCGATTTCTGTGTAAAGCGACTATAAGAATGAAGAAACACACGCCAAAATCTATCACCCTGTTTCTCCTGTTTTCAAAAATTCCCCCATTGTGACCCTAATGTGTTGCCTGGACACACAGCAGGGCCCGAAAGAAAGGGAGCACCCGGAGGCTTTCAGGACTCATATTTTGCTTGAAAATGTTTTAGGCCCCACTGTACATTTGGAGAGGTTTTGAACTACCAGAACGATAGAAACTCCCCATAAACGACCCCATTTAGAAAACTAGACCCCTTAAGGTATTTATCTAGGGGTGTAGTGAGTATTTTGACCCCACAGTTTTTTGCTAAATTTAATGCATAGCAGGTGAAAAAAAATAAAAATTCACTTTTTTCATAAAAGTATCACTTTGAAGACCGATTTCTGTGTAAAGCGACTATAAGAATGAAGAAACACACGCCAAAATCTATCACCCTGTTTCTCCTGTTTTCAAAAATGCCCCCATTGTGACCCTAATGTGTTGCCTGGACACACAGCAGGGCCCGAAAGAAAGGGAGCACCCGGTGGCTTTCAGGACTCCTATTTTGCTTGAAATTGTTTTAGGCCCCACTGTACATTTGGAGAGGTTTTGAACTACCAGAACGATAGAAACTCCCCATAAACGACCCCATTTAGAAAACTAGACCCCTTAAGGTATTTATCTAGGGGTGTAGTGAGTATTTTGACCCCACAGTTTTTTGCTAAATTTAATGCATAGCTGGTGAAATAAAATAAAAAAAACACTTTTTATATAAAAGTATCACTTTGAAGACCGATTTCTTTGTAAAGCGAACATGAAAATGAAGAAACACACCCCAAAATCTATCACCCTATTTCTCCTGTTTTCAAAAATACTCTCATTGTTGCCATAATCTGCTTATTAGACGTGTGGCTGGGCCAAAAAGAGAGGGAGCACCCTTTGGCTTTCAGGGCACAATTGAATAAATTCTAGGCCCCATATCATGCATTTAGAGGCATTGAGCTGCCTGAACAAAAAAAAACCACGCAGAAATGACCCCATTTTAAAAACTAAACCCCTAAAGGTATTCATGTAGTGGTGTAGTGGGCATGCGGACCAAAAAATTTTTAAAGGAGGAAATAATGGGTATCATTTCAGACACTATGGGTATATAATGTTTTCTTCAAGCTTTTATTACGTTTCCACATGAAATAGAGGAGACGTGGTAGAAGGTTATTTTGTTAGAAATATGCCACATTAATAAATTTGTGCGGCACAGAATAGAAGTGAAGCCGTGTATTCATAACGGATACATGTTGCTATAGACGTATTTGCCTGTACTTATGACTATGTCTTGCTGAAGAAGCAGTTGGTGCCATTATGATGTCATTGTGGACAGAATTCTGTCCTAATATAAAATCAGTCAGAGAGGAAAAAATAAACTGTACTGGAGTGACGGGCAATATCTTCAAACAAATGGAGGAAAATGTATCCAACTATGTTGCAAACTCGAGTCTGTTCACTAGATAGAAGAACACCTGCAGGGCTGTCATGACAAGGATTTTTTTTTTCAGTGACTGGTTGTACAACGTCTCTTTAGCTCCATCAATCCTTATGAGGGACGAATGTGCCAAGTGACGCGGTACACCATAACAGACCCCTGCCCGGCAAGGTAGGAACCGCTATGTGCACAAAACAACCAATCACCTACAGAATATATAAAAGGACAGTGTCCAAAACCATCTATAGGAACAGTAAAGGATCACTAATCCCCAAAATGAGTATTTCCAGAAGAACCGTAACAAAGCCCATGGTGTATTGATAAGGAACAGCTCGATTATTAGAGATCCTCCAAATAAAAAAAAAAGATCATGCCCGTATCACGGTACAGAATTAGGAATGTAACAGCCGTATGTGGCAGGACATAGTCATAAGAACAGTCAAAATAAAAAAATTGTGGATGTGGGATTTTGTACTGGACAATTAATTCCAGCACTTGATCACCCACAAATAAATAAAAAAAATCATAAGGGGTAAAATTAGTTTCACGGTCTGAAAAAAATGTGCTCTACAACCTCTCCCACAAGAAATAATCCCTACTTGGAAAGCCCACGAACTAAAAAGAAAATATAAAGAAATTGACTCCCTAAAAAGGCCCCCAACCCATTATTTTTTTTTGTGTTAAATTCTAGTAATTTGCAACCGTGTGAAAGGTTTCGAAACAGGGATAGTTACAAAGGGCTGGTTTTGATGGACACATGGGGCAATAAAAGCGGGTATCCCTCCTCCTGCCATGCCTGCTACATACCCGACACCTTTTTTGGGGATATTTTTGGGTCTCAGTGGAGGGAATAGGGTGTAAAAAGTGGCGCTCTGAAAGCCTGCGCACATCCTCAGATTCGCAGGATTGTGCCGGTATAGTGGACTCAAAAAGGAGATGCTCAATGACCTTCTCCTGAAATTGAAGGAAAGTGAGCGTTCCTTGGGCTTTTTTGAAAATAACAAAACTGTTATAGGTAGCAACCTGGATGAGGTAGATTGCTACCTTTTTGTACCAGGCCTTATTTTTGCGCTTCACCAGGTAAGGCTGAAGCACCTGGTCGGAAAGGTCTACACCCCCCATAAATTTGTTGTAGTCTGTTACACAGACCGGTTTCTGCTTTGCAGTGGTAGCCCCACTCTCCGTAATTGCCACAGTGGTGTCCGTGTGTACGGTGGACAGCATGTAGACATCCTTCTTGTCGGCCCACTTCACTGCAAGCAATTCCTGACTTGCAAGGGCCATGGATGTTCCCTTTCCCAAACGCCTGGACACCAACTGTTGTGGGAGTCCCACTCTGTTCTTCCGTACTGTCCCACAGGCCCCTGTATTTGCAGCATGGAGGGCTTTATAAAGGGCAACGCTGGTATAAAAATTGTCTGTATAGACGTGGTACCCCTTGTGCAGAAATGGCTCCATTAGGTTCCACACAATTTTGCCAGAGGTGCCAATAGTTTCTGGGCAGCCTGGGGTATAAATTTGGCAGTCCCTGCCTTCATAGATTTTGAAACCGCAGGTGTAACCCGTTGTGCTCTCGCAAACTTTGTACAATTTCACCCCATATCTGGCTCGTTTGGAAGGGATGAATTGACGAAAGGAAAGACGCCCTTTGAAGCTCATGAGCGATTCATCTACTGACAAATTTTTGTCAGGGGTGTACAACTTTAAAAATAAATCATTTAGAAGGGTGATTAATGGCCTTAATTTATTAAGCCGATCATAAGCTGGGTCACTTCTTGGGGGGACTTGGGAATTATCAGTAAAATGCATGAATCGCATTAGGGCCTCATAGCGGTTTCTGGACATCACTGCTGCAAATACAGGGGTAGCGTGGACAGCACTACAAGTCCAGTAGGACCGGACAGAGGGTTTTTTAACCAAACCCATATTGAGGGTAATGCCTAAAAATTTTTTTATTTCTGGGACACTTGTGGGGCTCCACATTCTGGAGTACATAGATGCAGGCTTTTGTAGAACAAACTGCCTAGCATACAGATTAGTCTGCTGGACTATCAAGTCTAGGACCGTATCACATATAAATAAATTAAAAAAATTATAGGGGGTAAAATTTTGGACGTCGACACTAATTCCTGGGGTCGCTTCAAATTGGGGTACTTGGGGGGAAAATGATAGTGCAGGATCCCACATCACGGGAGGGACTGCAACACTCGGCCCTGCACTTGACACCTCTACAGCGACTGACGTATCCACCACCATAGGACTATGGGGTTCAGCGGTGGAATTAGAATCGTCACTGTCACTGTCTGGAACAAATTCTGAAGCGGTGTCTGTTTCGCTTTCAGAAGTGTCGGAACATAGCAAGGCGTAGGCTTGCTCCGCGCTGTACATACGCTGAGACATATTTATAGATGTGTATGTATATATATATATATATATATATATATATATGCCCTATAAGTCCTAACCCTAAAGTAAACCTAAAATCCTAAAAACGACACAAATTTTTTTTTTTATATATATTTTTTTTTTATATTTTATTTTTTTTTTTATATAACAGACGTAAAATTAATTCTAAACGGCCCTAAACACGAACGCTAAACTAGCCCTAACCCTAAAGTAACGCTAAACTAACGGTAAACTAGCACTAACGCTAAACTAGAACTAACGCTAAACTAGCACTAACGCTAAACTAGCGCTGACGCTAATCTAGCGCTGACGCTAATATAGATTTGATATATTATATATATATATATGTATGTATATGTAACGATGATTTTTTATCACTTTTTTTCTTTCTTCACAGCACAGGACTTAGACTGATTTCTCTCTCCTCTCAGAACAACTACAATGGGAGGAGAGAGAAACAAAGCCCATGTCCTGGCTGTGTTTTGAAAATAACTGTCAGTGATCTCTGTGATAGGTTTTATCACAGAGATCACCTGATCAGGGACCAGTCACAACGGTCCCTGATTGTTGCTGTGCCAGATGACGACACAGGTAA
The DNA here is from genome assembly GCF_050947455.1 of Rhinoderma darwinii. Classification (NCBI taxonomy): domain Eukaryota; kingdom Metazoa; phylum Chordata; class Amphibia; order Anura; family Rhinodermatidae; genus Rhinoderma; species Rhinoderma darwinii. Next base: position 100,228,017 of record NC_134690.1, read on the forward strand.
GTAGGGATGTCACGATTCCAGAATTTGGACTTCGATACCGATACTTCGTTTAGTATTGCGATTTCGATACCAATTTCGATACTTTTGCCAACAGTAATAATAAAAAAAAATTCTTCCGTTTTCTGAGGTGAAGCGCGACGTGTGATGATGAATTTTGAACGCGCCTCACATTAATAGTAATTAATCCCATCATGTTTCTCAGTCATAATGGGTTAATGTGCGAGGTACACGATGGGGTTAATTACTATTAATGTGTGGCACATGGAGGGTAAATTCATCGCACCTCGTGCCTCACATTAATAAGTGAAAGAAAGCCGTGTTTAATTTTTTTACAGCGTACACATCATAAATGATGCAAAAAAATTGTTGTGCGCGCCATTACTGAATGTGTATATTTTATGTATTGAGACTTATTTTAATGTTTATTGTAAAAAAGGTGAATGTGTATTTTTTTTTTAAATTTAACAATACTTTTTGTTTTTACTTTTATTTTTAAACTTTAATGTACTGACATATATCAGATATGTGCCAGTACATTAGCCTGTGGACGGATAGCACACAGGCAGTTGTTAGGACATACTTGGGTATGTCCTAACAACATGAAATATGGTAAGACAGCCCTGGGGTCCGTCAATAGACCCTGGGCTGTCTGCCCATATATGGTATGGCCCTCGATCGCGTCACAGGAATTCCCTGTGACGCGATCCAGGGGCATCCCCCCTTCTCATTTTCCCCTGAATGCTGCAGTCAGCTTTGATCGCAGCATTCAGGGGAATAACGGCGGAGATGAGAGGTTTCTCTGATCTCGCCGTTATAGAGCGGGGCTGCGGCTGTGTAATACAGCCATTGCCCCGCTCCTGACAGGAAGTGCGCGCGCGGTCAGCATGAGGAGGTGCGGCCGGCGCTGCACTAATGAGCGGCGGTTCAGGCACTGGAGACAGAACATGGGGGTGTTTTGTAGTGCGCCCGCCATGTTCTGTCTCCATTGCCGCCGCTCATTAGTGCAGCGCTGGCCGCATCGCATCATCCTGACCCCGCAAACTTATCATGACTGAGGAGCGGGGCTGTGGCTGAATTACACAGCCGCAGCCGCGCTCCCATACATTCATGTATTACTATACTTAGCTGTGCGGCTGCGCAGCTCAGTATCGAAATACAGGAAATAGCGATATCGAACCGTTTAGGGATGCACAGTATCGAAACAGTATCGAAGTTTCGATGCACCGTGCATCTCTACAGGTAAGTTATGCAAAGCGCACTCGGGCGCCATTTTGGGGGGGGGGGGAATCGGACCGTGGGGGGGGGATCGGACCGGGGGGGGGGGGATCGGACCGGGGGGGGGGGATCGGACATGAAGGGGAATCGGACGGGGGGGGGCGCACTATTTACCCGTTCTCTCTCCTCTCTAAGGAGTTATTCCATGAGAGGAGAGAGAAATGGCGATTATCCGCCGGTTTAGCGTGAACGCCGTGAAATAGCGATTCACGGCGATCACGTGACCAGAGACCACTCGTTATGGTCTCTGGTCGTTGCCCCGAACTCTCAGCTACCTCCGGTAGCTGAGAGAACGGAGCCCCGATCATTAATTTCGGCGCTACTTTAGGCTAATGCGATCACGTTAAAAGGCGTCGCATTAGCCTAAAGCCCATTAGTGAGGAACGTAAAAAGGCGTACTGTTGGTCACTAAGGGGTTAATGTATATCTTATATACTTATATCCTTATATGCTTGTACAAGTTAGTTATATTAGAAGGTAGATGCTCTGGGACTTTAAGGAGTAGTGCCGTGTGCAAAGCACTACGCAGCAATAATAATAATTAAAATGGAGAATCATAGTGCGTGTGCAAAACACTACGCAGCAATAATAAGAATTAAAATGGAGAATCAGTGCTGTGTGCAAAGCTACGCAGCAATAATTGGGAAGATGAGGGAACGGCCCCCCTAAGAGCCAATTAAGTTGTGGAACTTTATCTAAACTTTCTGACTCATTTGTTGTTGAAATTTTGTTATAAATATCCGTGCTGATAAGAATAAAGTAGAAGCATTTTCATACAGTAACGTGTCTGTGTGTTTTTGCTACTCCGAGCTGCTCGTATTCATAGGATGATTTTTAAAAGCTAATTTGGAGCTGGATGGAACTCAAGGCGTAGTGTATGCTAGAATTGCACTCACACTCGCGTTACATAAAAAGAAATGACACGTCGATTGGTAGAGAAAACAAACACGGCGAGGGGGAAGGAGATGTCGGAAAAGAGGTTGGGGGGGGGTGCGCCAAACTGAATCTTTGCCCCAGGTGCTGGAGAACCTAGCTACGCCTCTGGAGGGGGATGCCAGCTGCAGCGGCCGCAGACATAACAAGGGGTCCTGCTCTGCAATTGATCCAGAAGAGGCTGGACGCAGCCTGCAGGGCTTAAGGGGAAGCCTCCATGACCTCCCTGGTAGGGAAAGGGTTAATAGGTAAGGGAGAGTTGGAGGGAGAGTGAGGAGGAGGGATAAGGAGGAGTCAGGGGGCCGTTGCTGGGCTTCCCGCTGTTTTTCGGCATTGAGCCGGAAGCAGCGGGAGAAGTAACACAGGGAGAGACAAGCTCCCCGTTGCCGCGCTCACTCAGTATGGCAGAGGCAGGGTTGTTAGAGCAGCTGCGTGCTGCTGCTGTGCACCACGGTCCCGGATGGCTGGAGGAGACCGTGGCTGCATTAGCAAGGATCCCGGACGCCGTGTTGCCACGTCAGGCACGGCGTTCGGGGTCTGTTGCAGGAGACAGGCTCCCCTCCCCCGGCCCCCTTCCTAGCATGGCGGCGGGGGGGGAGTCGACAACGACTGCTCCTGTCCGGAGCAGGCAGAGAGCGTTGCCGGGGGTGACGGCGATGCAGGCCGGGTCGACTCGTCCCTCCCGGCGGTCTCGACCTCCAGAGCGCCTCAGTCCTGAGGCGGTCCCGCGGACACGGCGTCGCAGAGGGAGCCCGATCACGGACGCTGCAGGCCAGGCAGCTGGGAGGACCGCCTCTTCCCAGGCCCTGCGTCCTGGCAGGAATCCCAAGCCGCGACGGGGTCCGGCGGTATGCAGGGAGTCGCAGGCCGGGCTCCCTGTCACCCCTCCCCCATCGGATGGAAGATTCGGAGGACAAGGTACGGCCGCCCCGCCTGGTGATGTTCCGGCCAGGGGGCAGGCTTCTTCAGGATCATCGAGACGGACGCCTAGATCTACAGCGACGTCGAGGCAGCAGGTCCGGTCGGAAGTCTGGGTTCCAGCGGTCGGGCGGCAGGTTGCCGGCCCATCGGTCAGCGCTTCATCATCTCCGTTCCGAAGATGTCGGTGGGATGGCCAGTCGTCTGCGAGAGAGGAGCTGGAGGAAGGTGAATTGGACGCGTATCGTCGAGGTCAGGATGGTCCGGCTGACGGGAACACAGCGCCTGTGCAGCCCGGTGAGTGTATAACTCCATCATTGTCATATCCAGCGATTTTTTATGTCGGGTGTCGGCGGGGGGGTTGCTAGCGTCGCATCGGTGGCCGGTAGTGGCGCGGGCGGGCGTGATGGCCCGGGTCTGGGAGATTTAGTGGGTTGCTTGAGAGAGCTGGTCGGGCGCCTAGATAGGGCGGTGGCGCCGGTAGTCACGGAAGTGTCCCCGGCGGTAGTTTGGGAGGGTCCCAGGGACGTGGGATTGTTACAAGCGCGGCCCGTGACGGCGGTTAGAGAGGCGGTCGCAGTGTCGGTACAGACCGAGGCGCAAAAAGATGGCGATCGGGTGCGTATTGATGATCGTGCTCGTGGGGAGGTGTATGTTTGTTTCGAAGGTCCGTTGGGGGCGCATTTAAAGCAGGAGGTGCGGGAGCGGATCTGGAAGGACGAATATGTTGAGATTTTTTCTCTTTTGCCGCTCGCTAAATTTAATTTAGATAAGAGCAAGCGGGACGAGAGTAAAAAGGACGAGGAGGAACGGCGGCGGTATAGGCTTATCCCGCAGACGTTCGTCAATTGGTCGCAGGCGTTCGCCATATTAGCCAGTGTGATAGGGGAAAAGGCGCCGGAAAATTGTTCGGCGTTGTTTTGTTATTTTGATGCCATTGGGGAGGCTCATAGCGCGTATGGGGGTCAGGCGTGGCTGCGATATGATGAGCAATTCCGTCAGCGGAAAGCGGTTCGGCCGGCGATTCGGTGGGACCAGAAGGATATTGCTCTCTGGTTACGGGTTACGGCTCCGGTTAGGCAGTCTTTTCCCGTGAGCGCCGGCCAAGGAGGCCAGTCTAGTCAGGTTGGACAAGGCGGCGGGGGAAAGGCGGGGTTTTGCTGGCAATTTAATGAAGGCCAGTGTAAGTTCGGGGCCACGTGCAAGTTCAAGCACGTGTGTTCCGAGTGTAATGGTGCATCACACGGGGCGGCAAAATGTATGCGTAAAAAGAGGTCAGGGAACCTGTCCTCCGCGGCTGGTCAAGGGGGTGTCACCGGTGAGGGTGGAAAAGATGGCCCCTTATCTAAATGAGTATCCGGATAGGGCGGCGGCTAAATTGCTTTACGAGGGGTTTTTGTGTGGGTTTTGTTATTCCTCCGCCTCCTTATGAGGTGCCGGTTACGCGGAGGAATTTAAAATCGCCTTACTTGCATGCCAAGGTCGTGTCGGACAAATTGTTAAAAGAAGTTTCGTTGGGTCGCATGTCGGGGCCTTTTTGTTGATTCGCCAGTAAAAGATTTAGTTGTGTTCCCGTTGGGTATTGTTCCTAAGCGCGAGCCCGAAAAATTTCGTTTAATTCAACACTTATCGTATCCCAAGGGTTCGTCGGTAAAGGACGGGATAGATCACGAGTTGTGCTCCGTAGTTTATACCTCTTTCGATAAGGCGGTGGGTTTAGTGCGGGCTGCGGGTCCGGGCGCGCTGCTAGCAAAAAACCGACATCGAGGCGGCGTTCAGGTTGTTGCCAGTTCATTCAGAAAGCCAACGGCTGTTGGGCTGTTTTTGGGAATGGGGCTTTTTAAGTGGATCGGTGCCTTCCGATGGGGTGTTCCCTTTCTTGTGCATACTTCGAGGCGTTTAGTAGCTTCGTGGAGTGGGTAACGAGGGGAGTATCCGGGGTCGACTCGTTGATCCATTACTTAGATGATTTCTTGTGCGTGGGGCCGGGGGGTTCGCCGGTTTGCGGTAATTTGCTTTATGCACTACAGAAGGTGGCAAGGGATTTTGGGATCCCTTTGGCGCCAGGAAAAACGGAGGGCCCAGTAGCGACGATTTGTTTCTTGGGAATTGAAATAGATTCGGTGGCAATGGAGTGTCGTCTCCCTGCGGAGAAGCTGGGTGCTTTGAGGCTGGAGGTACGGCGGGCTTGTAGACCGAAGAAATTGACGCTGCGGGAGCTTGAGTCGCTGCTGGGGAAGTTGAATTTCGCCTGCCGGATTATGCCAATGGGGAGGGTGTTTGGTAGACGGTTGGCGGCGGCAACGGCGGGAGTGCGTGCGCCGCATCATTTTTGTGCGGCTCAAGGAGGAGCACCGAGCTGATCTTCAGGTTTGGGATGACTTCTTGGGCCAGTACAATGGTCGCTCGCTGTGGATGGCCCCAGCGCAGGATACGAGTGATTTGTATATTTTTACGGATGCGGCTGGGGCGGGCGGTTTTGGGGGCTTACGGCGGAGGTCCGTGGTGCGCAGGTCAATGGCCGGCTAGTTGGGTGTCCAGTGGACTCACGCAGAATCTGGCCCTGCTCGAGCTGTTCCCCATCGTGGTGGCGGCGACCATTTGGGGGGACAGGCTCAGGGATAAGAAGGTTTGTTTTTACTGCGACAACATGGGGGTGGTGCTGGCCATTAATAACATCACGGCGTCCTCTCCTCCGGTAGTTCAATTGTTGCGACATTTAGTGTTGGTGTGTTTGTCGTTGAACGCGTGGGTGGTGGCGGTGCATGTGCCGGGAGTACGGAATTGTATCGCTAATGCTCTTTCTCGCTCGCGGTGAAACCGGTTTCGGCAATTGGCACCGGGAGCGGAACGGCTCGGTTTGGCTTGTCCGGAACATCTTTGGGATCTGGTCTCGGTCCCGTGGAACAACTGGTAAAAAGGTCTTTGGCGCGCACGACGTGGAGTGCTTATTCTGCTTGTTGGAGGCAGTGGGAGGAGTGGGTAAGAGAGTGGGTGACGTCAATACGGATAGAGACAGGTTGGTGGCACTTTTGTACTGGTTAGGGGACGCCTGGGAGGCGGGGTTTTTTCTCAAAACCTGACCAATTGGGGAAGGGTAAGCTGATAGTTTTGTTCGCCCTTCCGGGGTCGGTTATGTGCCCAGTAGAGTGCATGCAGGGTTTTAAGCCGCGAGCGGGGCCTCCAGATTTGCCTTTGTTACGTCATGTGGACGGGTCGTTTTTGTCCAGGTTTCAGTTTGGAGCTGTATTTAAAAAATGTTTGACGGCGGTTGGTGTCACGGCGGGCTCATATTCATCTCATTCCTTCAGGATTGGCGCAGCAACTGAAGCGGGGCGCTGGGGGTTGGATGATGAAGGGGTTCGGCGCATTGGTCGTTGGGAGTCCAACAGATTTAAGTCCTATGTCCGCCCCCATTTGTTATGAGGTTTGTTGTTAACGCTTAAAGAAATGTTTTATATGGTGGTGTCTAATTGTTTTCTGTTTCAGATTCGCCTCCGTAATTGGTGTGGTTGCTGGGTCATTCTTACGTGCACTGGGGGGCTTTGAGGGCGGACGTCCGCCCGGACGGTCGCCAATTGCGCATTCCGCGACAGGATGCGGTTGTGCATTGGCTGGGATTTAGAGGTATGTCATGGAGCAGGGTGTTGGCGGAATTCCAGATATATGCCCGGCTTGATAGGGTTCCGGAGGTCTTAGTGTTGCACGTGGGTGGGAATGACTTAGGAGGCCGCCCCTTTCGTGAGTTGGTGCGGGACATCAAACACGATATGTTGTGTTTGTGGGTTTCTTATCCCAAGTTGGTGATAGTGTGGTCGGACATAGTCCCGAGGAAACATTGGCGGTTGGCTAGGTCAGTGGAGAGAGTCAATAAGGCTCGCATTAAAGTTAATCGGGCGGTGTCCCGTTTTGTAGCAAAAAACGGGGGCATTTGCGTGCGGCACAGGGATTTGGAGTCAGGAGTGGGGAACTTCTGGAGGAGTGATGGGGTTCATCTGACCGAGGTTGGCATTGATCTTTGGAGCTTGGCGATAGCAGAAGGAATAAAAAGGGCGGTGGTGGTGTGGCGGAACTCACAGGCTTAAGGTGGTCAAGGCCTGTTTCGCTGTGGCGGGGGGAGTCCTTGAGGCCAGTCAGTACAAAATGGTGGGGGGGTCGCATCGGGGGTATGCGTCCCCCAAAAAAGGTACATGGTTGAAGACTTCATCGGGTGTTATCCCTTTGAAGTGGTCTTCTGGTGGAAGGTATATCACTTGAAGGCTTCATCGGGTGTTATCCCTTTGAAGTGGACTTCTGGTGGAAGGTATATCACTTGAAGGCTTCATCGGGTGTTATCCCTTTGAAGTGGACTTCTAGTGGTCGGTATATCACTTGAGGGCTTCATCGGGTGTTATCCCTTTGAAGTGGACTTCTAGTGGTTGGAGCCATCTGCAGAGGTGAACGGTGCTTCCGAGCTGGTTTACGGCTGGAGGTAATTACTGGTTTGCAGATGGCTAACTCGGTGTGTTCTTAAAAAAGGAATATCTGAAAGGGCTTCAAGGACTTCCTCTGCTCGGGTTAATGTTAACGTTAAAATTGTTATTTACGATTCTGACCCATGTTGGGTCATGTGAATTATTAGGAGGAATTCTCTGGTGGATTCCTAACTAGTTATCCGAATGTTTCGGATTTAAATTGTTTTTATAAAACTGTGAAATTAATAAACGGCTGCTGTGGCCATTTCACATCCAACCTCGGTGTCACGTGTCTTTCCTAAAGGTGGGGGTGGAGGGATAGGATGGGTAAGGGAAGGTTCATTAACACACGACTCTACTTAGGCAGGTCAAGAAGAGGCTGGACGCAGCCTGCAGGGCTTAAGGGGAAGCCTCCATGACCTCCCTGGTAGGGAAAGGGTTAATAGGTAAGGGAGAGTTGGAGGGAGAGTGAGGAGGAGGGATAAGGAGGAGTCAGGGGGCCGTTGCTGGGCTTCCCGCTGTTTTTCGGCATTGAGCCGGAAGCAGCGGGAGAAGTAACACAGGGAGAGACAAGCTCCCACCCTCCCGCCCTTGATTTGTTACCCCTGTGGGTCTTTATGTACGTCTGTCTATGAGTGTTGTGTTTGATTTGTGTGCTTATTTAACATGTTTTTCTTTTTTCCGGAGTAGGTTCTGTTGTCATGGCAGCTGGCGGGGGGAGTCCTTGAGGCCAGTCAGTACAAAATGGTGGGGGGGTCGCATCGGGGGTATGCGTCCCCCAAAAAAGGTACATGGTTGAAGACTTCATCGGGTGTTATCCCTTTGAAGTGGTCTTCTGGTGGAAGGTATATCACTTGAAGGCTTCATCGGGTGTTATCCCTTTGAAGTGGACTTCTGGTGGAAGGTATATCACTTGAAGGCTTCATCGGGTGTTATCCCTTTGAAGTGGACTTCTAGTGGTCGGTATATCACTTGAGGGCTTCATCGGGTGTTATCCCTTTGAAGTGGACTTCTAGTGGTTGGAGCCATCTGCAGAGGTGAACGGTGCTTCCGAGCTGGTTTACGGCTGGAGGTAATTACTGGTTTGCAGATGGCTAACTCGGTGTGTTCTTAAAAAAGGAATATCTGAAAGGGCTTCAAGGACTTCCTCTGCTCGGGTTAATGTTAACGTTAAAATTGTTATTTACGATTCTGACCCATGTTGGGTCATGTGAATTATTAGGAGGAATTCTCTGGTGGATTCCTAACTAGTTATCCGAATGTTTCGGATTTAAATTGTTTTTATAAAACTGTGAAATTAATAAACGGCTGCTGTGGCCATTTCACATCCAACCTCGGTGTCACGTGTCTTTCCTAAAGGTGGGGGTGGAGGGATAGGATGGGTAAGGGAAGGTTCATTAACACACGACTCTACTTAGGCAGGTCATGTATTCTGCAGTTTCAAAACAATACACGGCAGCCATTGAATTAATTCAGACATCTCTGTAATGCACGGATGAGTTGGATCTACCAGAATGTTCTGGCTAATAGAGATGAGGTCCTAATCAGGTGACCATCCTCTATTACCACCTTTAGTTAAAATTTGCTGCATTTCCGAAACACAATTCACAAGATGCACATTTGAAAACCCGCTTCATGGCCTGAATTCTATACAGATTTTTTTTTGCTACATGATGATGGGGTTTTCATAACCATATCCACATGTATTGAATTTATGTTTGACCACAGCTTGAATCGGGGCACATTGGAGATGTATGTCAATTGAAAAGTGACTTACAATTACATAAATAGAGCATTAATTAAATAAAAATAAGTCTCAGAAAACCCCTTTTAAAGGAATCACACACATTCCTCAGCATCTGTACCTGTCAGCACAATAAAGAAGAAATCCCTTATGGGCTGTAGAAAAAGAAAGCAGTACAGGAATGAAGCTGTGCTAATACATGAGTATTTCACATTGCAAATCATGTGATTCAAAGAGAATGTGATGCAAAAATTCCTCTTTGCTACATGTTTTTTTCTGGAAAAAAAACACACCATAAAAATATGCAACACACATTGACTCTTGCATTTTTTGTTTTAGGAGGCAAAAAAAACATAAGGAGGTCTATTGGTGAAGAACACCACTAAATGTTGGAAAAAACACCAAAACAAGCCTTGGTGTGATTTTGAAAAAGACGCCACAGACCCAAAAAACACAACCCAAGATAAATTACTGCCACCTAAAAAAACAGCATGTTTGTAGTTTGTTTTTTTATTTCCTCATTGACTTCAAACTAACATCGTGTCAAGACACCCTGAAGAAAATTTGCTTCATATATTTAATACATAAATAAAAGGTTTTATAGTTAAGTTATCATGGAGACTCTACTTGGTTTATTTAACTGTTGTAAAGGTTTCATGTCAGATAGTAAATTATAATATAGAATAGCGACTGAAAAAACAAAATTTGAATAGTCTGAAAAATTGGTTTCATTAATGCAACAACGCCACCTAGCAGTGCAGTTATACACTGCAAAATCAAGCCCAGTCCTGACAATCTGTTTCACAAGCTGACAGTTTTAAATGGCTTCAGTGGAAGACTGAAATTAGTTCTGTAATCAGTGTCAGATATGATAGATCCATTATGATATATATTTTCCCCCATTGACTTATAATGGGTTCCTCCTTTTTTTTTCTACTGGATAGCATATTTAAAACCTGAAACCTGATGGAAAACAACAAACACAAAAGTGAACAGAAACCCACTAATGAAAGTGTTATGTTTGGCTGTAAAATTTTGTTCAGCAAATTCCTTAACATAAAACTATTGTTAATGTTAAAGATATTTTTGGATTCTCCCCAATTATAAGAGGGAGAAAAACTAGTAACAGATCAGAATTCAAATTTCTGAGGCTGCTCTACAGATGTCATCCGCAGGATGCAGCAGGGGCAGATACCGGTAGTAGATAACCCTTGTCCTGGAACAGTATGTGGATTCTTTGCTTACCAAATTAGAATTTAATGAGGGTGGGAGAAAATGCACCCTCATCGCTCTCGAAAAAACTCACTAGAGTGTCAATCCAAGTAATTGTGAGCCATAGGATCCATTATTGTAGTCCTGTTGCATGTAGTCTTGTAGGCAATAGAAAGCACTACTATTTTCTTTTATGATAGTAGTGGACACCATTTTGTACTGTGCCCCTGTCTAGCTCCACAGGTTACACATATGTATATTCGCTCCTGTGATATAGGTGCTGTGTACAGCAGCTTATATTCTGTTAATGTAGGGAACAATGAGGCTGTTATACTGACATTGTAACAATCAGGGCTGGCCTAAGACTACATTCAGACGAGCGTGTATGATTTGCTTGCGTAAAAAACGCATAGTTTTTCCTACATTTCTTGTCCATCTGCGTTGCGTATTGGCATCAGTGTGCTTTGCGCGTGGCATGCGTCATTCACACCCGTGCAAGCACTTAATTTTTTCTTTTAATTTATTTCTCTGCTTTTCAATTAATTTGTTGCGTGAAACACGAACAGCACACGTATGTCGTCTGTGTGCTGTCCTTGGTTTTTACACACCCATAGACTTCAATGGGTGACTAGGTGCGTGAAAATGCATCAATATAGGACATGCAGTGAGTTTCACTCAACACACATGCTGCGTGAAAAACAACGCATGTATGAATGGCCTCATTGAATTGCATGGGTCCGTGTGCTGTGAGTGACTACAACGCACAGCACACGGACGAGTATTACGCTCGTCTGAGCCCTAAGAGGTGTGCGACCTGTGCAGTCGCACAGGGTGCCTTATCTGTCACTGCTAAAGGGGGCACCACTAGGGCTGATGGACTGGGCACTCAGAATACGCACCCTCTGATCCGACACTTTGTGCTTTTGAAAGGCAGCAGCCGTCTCTAGTTTATTGTTCAGACAATGATATTTACGCAAATGTATGGCAGTGTTATTTGGGCACATTACGGCAATGTTATTTGAACACTGTACAATATGCTTGTATTATTTGGGTACTATATGGTAAACCATAAGGCAGGCATTGTCAATAAAAGGTACCGCACAGGGCACCAACCAACCTAAGGCTGGACCTGATAACAGCCACTCTGCTCCTTTCATCTAAAGACTACAGACTGCTATAAACAAAGACTGTATTCCGCTATTAGCGTTTGCAGGGAAGACGCAGTTGGCACTTTGGATTCCTCACTGCTGTCCTGCACTATAGTCAGAATTGCTCCTACTATGGTTTGGTTGAAATTGAAAATGTATGAGACTTACTAAAAAAAATATGTCTAATTGAATTCTTCTGCCCTTTTGTAATGTAAAGAATAGTCACAGGAGTAACGGGGGCACAGTTCTTCTGATCTATCACATGACCACTGCATCCATATTGGACCTTCTTGTGTATATATATGTGTGATACCCAGGAAAATTGGTGTTTATTTACTGTCATTGTACTGTTGCTTTAGTATGCAGGTTTTAATGTGCTTTATTCTGTAATCGTGGTTGGTACTGAATTCACTTCCCTATATGACTCAGCAGAAACATAAATGGGCTGCTTCACCTTTAAGATGTATTCTCCAGAGAGAGGGGAGGGGTGTAGCTAGCTGGGGACTCAGGAACAAACCTCAGGCAGTGCAGTGTGTGGAGCAGCGCAGTGCAGAAGTGAGGAGAAGTGTTCAGCAGCGTGCAGCAGAGGAGAGCAGACAAGTCAGTGTCTGTAGTTGGATTCAGTGAGATGCTGCAGCAGACATGTGGAACTGAGAGGAATTCTGTGAGAGGATCAGCAACAGCCATGTGGAAGTGAAAGGAGTGCAGGTCAGTGTGTATTGCATGTGGCACAGAAGCCAGACAGGGAGCTTGGACACTACTGAGAGTGCCTAGAGCAAAGCAAGGAGCTTGCACACAGCCTAGAATCCCCAAGGGACACCATTCCTCTGTGATAGTGCAACTGGATTGGGACAGTCAGCAGCGCACCTTCCAGCACAGTATAGAGAAGAAAGAGGACCAGAACTCAGAGCACACTTGGAGGAATTACAGACAGAGTCAGGGAGGTGAAGCAGGTACCACCATTTGCAATACCCTGTGATATGTTTATTCTACTTAAAGACATTGCCTCTGTAACAAAAGTAACCACCAAGCATATTGTGCCCAGTAAAACTACTGTGAAAGTTTATTGAACCCTGTCTCCTGGAACATCCTTATTTCGGGGTACACCACATAACATCCCAGGGGACAGAGAACAGTGTATCCTACAAGCACCACTTATTTCACTCGTTCTGCGGCCCGAGGAGCGGGAGAGAGAAAGTGCGCCACCGTGACCAAAGGGCGCGAATACCAACTTCAGCTCAGAGAGCCCCGCCCACCGCGACTCGGCGCCCGCGTTACCACAAATATATGCCTCTATATGTACGCACATGCTAAAGCAGAAATACAAGGGACGCAGTGGTCATGGGATACATCCTGTTACTGCCGCCACTATTGTTTACATGATCTATTGCCCCACAGAGCATGTTCCAGGTTACAAAAGGGCAAAACAATTTAATTCTGAAAGCCATAGCCTGTCAAAGTAGCTATATGAAAACATATTTTTAGGGGAGAGAGAAAAGCCGTTTTCATTTGCACTATTTTGGGTAAACATATTGATTAATTTTTATTTATGTTTGGGGGAGAGGGATGAAAAAACAGCAAATCTGCCATTGTTCTTTTGTAATTTTCTTTATGTTGTTCACCATATGGCAAAAATAATGTGTTTTAATTTTATTCAATTTGATTTTATCCATTCGTCCCTATACATTATTATCATGTGGGCAGAGCAGTGAGATGTGCTGCCGACAACAATAATATTTCAGTTTTTTAAAACAATACGATCGGCAGATGAACGAGCATTTGCTCATTCATCTCCTATTCTCTTGCCTGTTTATACTGGGCAATTATCGTAAATGAGCGACCTATGAACGATTGTCTGCCCGATAATTGCCCAGTGTAAAAGGACCTTTAGGGCATGACCACACGTGGCGGATTTCCTCCGCAACTGTCCGCATCAATCCCGCACAGAATCTGCGTTGCAGATTCTGCTGCGGATCTGCACAAAATGTGCAGTACATTGATGCGGACTAGCTGCTGCGGACTGCGGGAAAAGTGCTTCCCTTCTCCCTATCAGTGCAGGATAGAGAGAAGGGACAGCACTTTCCCTAGTGAAAGTAAACGATTTTCATACTTACCGGCCGTTGTCTTGGTGACGCGTCCCTCTTTCGGCATCCAGCCCGACCTCCCTGGATGACGCGCCAGTCCATGTGACCGCTGCAGCCTGTGCTTGGCCTGTGATTGGCTGCAGCCGTCACTTAGACTGAAACGTCATCCTGGGAGGCCGGACTGGAGACAGACGCAGGGAGTTCTCGGTAAGTATGAACTTATCTATTTTTTTACAGATACATGTATATTGAGATCGGTAGTCACTGTCCCGGGTGCAGAAACAGTTACTGCCGATCGCTTAACTCTTTCAGCACCCTGGACAGTGACTATTTACAGACGTCTCCTAGCAACGCTCCCGTCATTACGGGAGCCCCATTGACTTCCTCAGTCTGGCTGTAGACCTAGAAATACATAGGTCCAGCCAGAATGAAGAAATGTCATGGTAGTAAAACCAATACGCTCCGCAGCACACATAAGATCTGCGGACTTCATTGCGGAATTTTGACTCTCCATTGAAGTCAATGGAGAAATTCCGCCATGAGTCCGCCACTGCTCCGCAACAGACAGAGCATGCTGCGGACACCAAATTCCGCTCCGCAGCCTATGCTCCGCAGCGGAATTTTACGCCTCGTCTAAACGAACACTGCTAAATTAAAGTGTAAGTCAATGGACAAACGGCTCCGCTGCGGATTAACGCTGCGGAGTGTCCGCAGCAGAATTTAAGTGAAATTCCGCCACGTGTGAACCCAGCCTTAGGCTCGATTTACACGACAGTTTCAGTTTTGCATCTGTTTTGCAGTCATTTAGTTTCCATTCCAGGCTGTGTTTTTGTTTTTAACAGGCGATTTTGACCCGATTTGCATCCGTTTATTCCCTGTCCATTTTAAAAACGGATGAATTTAATGCCACACACTTCCCTCTGTAGATAATGCCAAACACTTCCCTCTGTAGATAGTGCCACATACTGCCCCCTGTAGATAATGCCACACACTGCCCTCTGTAGATAATGCCACACACTGCCCTCTGTAGATAGTGCCACAGTGCCCCCTGTAGATAGTGCCACACAGCCCCCTTGTAAGTAGTGCCAGACAGCCCCCTGTAGGTAGTGCCACACAGCCCCTTTGCAAGTAGTGTCACTGCCCCCTTGTAGATAGCAACCCCCGTAGATGGCACGCACCTGTAGATAGCACCACTGTAGCTGCCTGTAGAAACAGAATCCCTCTGGCCGGGAATTCCGATCAGGAGGTGCCCCTGGTGACGCCAGGGACTTTTTCTGGAGTGGAATTCCACTCAGGAGTAGGGATGTCACGATACCAGAATTTGGACTTCGATACCGATACTTAGCGTAGTATTGCGATCTTGATACCAAAACAATACATTGCCAACAAAAATAAAAAATACATCTTCCATTTTGTGATGTGAAGCATGAGGTGTGATGAATTTTGAATGTGACTCACATTAATAGTAATTAACCCCATCATGTTTCTCAGTCATAATGGGTTAATGTGTAAGGTACATGATGGGGGTAATTAATATTAATGTGAGGCACATGGAGGTTAAATTCATCACACCTTGTGCCTCACAATAAGTGAAAGAAAGCAGTTTTTATTTTTGTACAGCGCACACATCATAAATGATGCAAAAAATTTTGTTGTGCAGGTTATTACGGCCGCACCAATACCAAATATGTAAATTTTATGTATTGAAACTTATTTTAATGTTTATTGTAAAAAAAAGGTGTATGTGTATTTTTTTTAATGTAATATTACTTTATGCTTGTACTGGTATATATATATGTGTATATATATATATATGTATATACATATATATATATATATATATATATATATATATATATATATATATATATATATATATATATATATATATATATATATATATATGCCAGTACATTAGCCTGTGTTCTGCTAGTACACTGGCAGTTATTAGGACATACCTAAGTATGCCCTAACAACAGAAAATATGGTAAGACAGCCTGGGCTGTCTGCCCTTGGACTGTCTGCCCATATATGGTATGTCCCTCAATTGCGTCACAGGAATTCCTGTGATGCGATCCAAGGGGCATCCCCCCTCCTCACTTTCCTCTTGAATGCTGCGTTCAGCTTTGATCGCAGCATTCAGGAGAATAGCGACGGAGACTAGAGGCTTCTCTGATCTGCGCCGTTATAGAGCGGGGCTGCGGCAGTGTAATAAAGCCATTGCCCCGCTCCAGACATTAAGGGCTTATTCAGACGAACGTGTAATACGTCCGTGCAACGCGTGTGATTTTCACGTGCCTCGCACGGACCTATGTTAGTCAATGGGGCCGTTCAGACAGTCCGTGATTTTCACGCAGCGTGTGTCCGCTGCGTAAAACTCACGACATGTTCTATATTTGTGCGTTTTTCGCGCATCACGCACCCATTGAAGTCAATGGGTGCGTGAAAATCATGCGCAGCACACGGAAGCACTTCCGTGTGACGCGCGTGATTCGGGCAACAGAAGTAAAAACTATGAATGAAAACAGAAAAGCGCCATGTGCTTTTCTGTTTACAAATATACAAACAGAGTGTCATAATGATGGTGGCTGTGCGAAAATCACGCAGCCACGCATCATACGCTGCTGACACACGGAGCTGTTATGTACCTTTTGTGCGCACAAAACTCCGTGTTTTTTGCGCGCGAAGACGCACACGCTCGTGTGAATCTGGCTTTAGTGTGTGCGCGGTCAGCTGCATTAATGAGCGGCGGCGCAGGCACTGAGGACAGAATATGGGGATGCTCTGTCTTCGTTGCCGGCAATCATTAGTGCAGCGCTGGCCGCATCACATCATCCTGACAGCGCGCACTTGTCAGGCCTCAGGAGCAGGGCGATGGCTGTATTACACAGCCGCAGCACCGCTCTCATACATTCATGTGTTACTATACTTAGCTGTGCGGCTGCACAGCTAAGTATCGAAATACATGAAATAACGGTATCGAACCATTTGGGGATGCACGGTATAGAAACAGTATAGAGGTTTCAATGCATCGTGCATCCCTACTCAAGAGTTGTCCCTGATGTCACTGTCCATATATGGATAGTGACATCAGGGGCTCCGTCTAGCAGCAGAATCCCCGGCCAGAGGGATTCCACTCCTACAGGGAACTACAGTGGCACTATCTACAGGGGGGGGGGGTGCGATCTACAAGGGGGCTGTGGCACTACCTACAGCAAAGAAATCTCCTCACATGCACTTCCCACTGTGAAGAGGAGGAAAGAGCGAGTGTCAGAAAACACGGCCATCACTCGGATCACATACTTCTATGGGAGCTGTGCAGCCGTAAGAACGGCCCAAAATAAGGCATGTTCCATTTTTTTGACGGCCCCGTTTACAGGAGTTGTAAAAAAAACAGCCATGTGAATAGCCCCATTTAGAGTGTATTGTTTTTACTGCTGCCGTGTGACGGCCGACTAGCTCTGCCATGTGAATAGGGCCTTAGTCTGTATTCACATGACAGGGTGCAAGTGTCAGCCGATAAAAACTGCCATTTTGGTCCGTTTTTCTCGGCCGTTTTGCATCCGCTCCATTTCTGTTCTGGCTGCCGGGATTCCACTCCTACAGGGAGTTACAGTGGCGCTATCTACATGGGGGTGCTATCTACATGGGGGTGCTAACTACAGGGGCGGTCAGAGGGAGCCCCTGACGTCACTGTCCATATATGGACAGTTACGTCAAGGGCTTTCCCAAGACAGGAGTCCCTGGCCAGAGATCTTGCGAAGCTCTGGCCAGGGACTCCATTGTTGAAAGCCCTGACTTCACTGTAATGTCAAGGGCTTCCCCGGGCTCAGCTCTCAAAGTAGAGCTGTGTCCGGAGAGTCCTCGGCCAGGATCAGTTTTTACCGGCAGTTTACAAGGACTGATTCCTGAAAAACGTCCATTAAAAACTGATGCATTGAGATCTATGGGAGCGGTCAGGCCATGAAAATGGGCAAAAATAGAAAATGTCCTAATTTTTGACGGTTAATAAAACGGCCGTGTGAATACACCCATAGAACTTTATCGTTCTGAAAACGGCCGTGTGACGTTGCCATGGCCGTTTTTCACTGTCGTGTGAATGTAGCCTAAGGAGAAACGCTGTCAGAGTATTAGTGGGGTTCTCAGTGCACTGATACTATCACCTGCCACGTCAAAAGATAGCAATTTTTGCACAAAGGTGGAACTTCCGTTTTTATGTTTTTGGTTTGACTTCATACATTTACAAAATCGACCTGGTTTTCTAGCTGTTGTGTAACTACGAGTTCCACCATCTCTGAAAATCTGCAATGTGCATGGCATGATGGGATTTTTCTTAAGATAGTTTCTTAATAGCTGATAGCAGACCACTGATGTGACAAGATTGCTGACCAGTGCATACTTACCAACATTTGAATACCAAATCGTGGAACATTTTGAGGCCTGCTCCAATTAGAAATGCTCCAAAACATTTAAAAAAAACCTTTGACGCAAATTAGCATAAACCTCATTTCTTTAGCGTAGAACAGGCCTGCGAAAATCAAGGCTGTTGCCAAGTATGCCACTGATGAACATGTATAAGGTATGTACATTCTTAGCATGGCATATTACATTGCACATGCTCTTGTTCACTAAACCATTACAATTAAAGTGTGCAAGATCAGTAGTGATAACTAGCGACTTTAACTAGATGTAGATGTAACTTGATGGGAAGTTCTCATATACATGGATAGGGATTTATCAATCACAGTAAGCAGTGGGGGGAAAGGTGGAGTCGGGAGCTTGGACATTATTCTGCCTAGAGTCACTAAAAGCCCTTGTACACGTGACAATTATCGGGCAGGCCCGCTCATTACCCTGTGTAAACAAGACAACGATCAGCCGATGAACGAGCAAACACTCGTTCATCGGCTGATTGTATAGTTTATGCAGCAAGAAATATTATCGTTGTTGGCAGCACATCTTCCTGTGTAAACAGAGAGATGTGCTGCGGACTTGATAGAAATGTATGGGGATGAGCGATCGTAGTAACATTCACTCGTCCCCATGCATTGCACCTTGTCTTAAAGCGATTGGTTGCTACTAAGAGCTGACATAGGGAAGGTGAGAGAGAAGCCATATATACAGACACAGCCTTGCAAGCTCTCTCTGACTTGGCCACACGAATGTGAAGTTCTTCCCACTATGAGAGGCACATTAATAAGTCACGTCTCTACCAGTGTAAGATGATGGCTGGCTTGCTGTATTAGTGTCACACACAGGGCCGAGGACACCCTCTCTGATCCAGGAGAATGTCTGGCAATTCAGGCCTAGTAGGCCACAAAATGACTGCTGCTTTCTGCCTATAATCAGGTCTAGTTGGCCAGAAAAGGGCTTAATAGGAGCACAAAGATGGCAGACCTAGGCATTCCATGACAACCATCGGCACCCCGCAATCGCGTTTCGGGAGGGCCATGGGACATCAGAGAGGGCCGTATCTTTTTAACGGCTTATATGCCGCGGGCGTTATTGATTGTGGCATTTAAATGCTTAAAAGAGATGGGTCCCGCTTGTAGCAGTGAAGTGTCGGCTATAACATATAGCCAGGCCTGCTTGCTATGAAGCAGGCTCATATGCGCAACCATTCCACAGCATAAATTGCGGATTTAGAGTTGAAATAGCGTTTACTACTTGCAGCTTTTGCTTAGAATACGTAGCTATTCCTCAGCAAAAACCACAACATTTGACATCTATTGCAGAATTTTCAATTCTCCATTGAACTCAATAGGGAAAATCTGCAACAAATGAGCAACTATTTTGCAGTATAAATTGTGGATTTAAAAGTCTGCACCGCAAGTCAATTTGTAGCCGGAGGCATGGCTTAGCAGAGGCAGACAGAAGGCAGACCTGAGAGCTTTCATTAGGTCCCTGGGCTGCCATGACAATCATCGGTGCCCCCAATCGCGTTGTGGCGGGGGGGGGGGGAGAGCGTTGGGCCATCGGATGGGGCCGTCCCCCTCCTAATGGTTTAGATGCTGCGGTCGCTATTGACCGCGGCATTCAACCAGTTAAATGGCCAGGAGCAGCGTGTCAGCTGTACAACACAGCCGACACCTGCAGTGTATCGAGCGGTCTCAGCGGGTGAGCCAGCTCCAAACATCACCTCCCCCCGCATCATGATGTGCCAGCACCTCATGGGTCGGGAGTGGGTTAAGGAAGTGGTCAAGGGGGTCTGGCGCAGCCGGGCACCTTGACTGCCGACTATAAGACACAGGGACTTTTTAGCAAGATTTAGTCTTGCTAAAAAGTGAATCTTATAGTCCGAAAAATACGGTATATCCTGGGGCAAGGGAATTGCGCATAATATAACACTCTTTTCATATTGCAGGTGATAGGCCAAGTGATTTTATATTTTATCGAAACTGCCGAATCTACAAAATCTTCGCATGTGTCAATGTTAGGGTATGTTCACACACAGTGACCAAAAACAGCTCTGTATTTTCAGACGTTTTTGTAGCAACTCGCGTTTTTTGCGGTGTATTTTATGGCTGTTATTGGAGCTGTTTTTCAATAAAGTTAATGAACAACGCCTCCAAAAACGTCCCAAGAAGTGACATGCACTTCTTTTTCGCGGGCGTCTTTTTACGCGCCGTATTTTGACAGCGACGCGTAAAATTAAAGCTCGTGGGAACAGAACACCGTAAAACCCATTGCAAGCAATGGGCAGATGTTTGTAGGCGTATTAGGGGCGTTTTTTTCAGGCGTAATTCGAGGCGTAAAACGCCAGAATTACGTCTGAAAACACTGCGTGGGAACATACCCTTAGAACAAGCAATGCATCGTCCACAAGGATGACAGCCCCATCTCGGTTTGCCTGCTCCAAAGATTGGCTTTATCCCAAGGGGATTATTATAGCTGTGGAAGAAAGTGTCTCGTACATTTCTCACCCTTCCAGAGGCAAAATCAGGTCTCAGAGTCAAAATTGCAGACAGAATGAGATCAGTCTAAAAGATGGGTCAATATTTAGACAAGCATCGCGTCATCTCCCCCTATCTATCAAGGTTGGTCGTCACATACCTGATTCGTGTATCAGATGATTTCTTAGTTACAGGTTGGAGTAATCGTGTTCTTGTCATTTTGCAGCCTCTGGTGTACGCTTTTCCAAAACACTTTTTGCTATACGCTCTATCTAGGAACCGCTGTTCTAGGTTGGCTGCTTGTTTTCCAAAGTCTCTTCGAACCTCAGAAATTGACCCGAAGGTATGAATGGGATCATGAGCTTAGGATGAGAGGACGAGTTATGTAGATAAGAGTTCACTGCAGACTCCTTCCTGTGAACATCCGTCTGTATGTATCCATCACGGTCTCACTTGATGACCATATCTAAAAAGTCAATTACCATGGCATCAACCTTCCATGTCAGTCTGATGTTCAAGCTCTTACCTTTCAATTCTGTTACAAAATATGATAATTCATCCTTAGTCCTCTGCCAAATCAAAAAGATGTAATCAATAAACCTAGTCTAAAGGAGTACCTGGTTCTCCGATGGTCAGACAAAAATAGGTCCCTCTCCCACAGCCCCAGGAACAGATTGGCATATGAGGGTGCACAAGTCGCCCCCGTTGCCGTGCCTGGAGCTGCAGATAGAAAGACCCATCGAAAGTAAAAAAATTGTGCGTAAGCACAAATTCCAACAGTGTTAGAATGAATTGGGACATTGGGGGATCCATGTCAGTTATCCTCAGAAAGTACGCTACTGCCTGTTAACCATCCTGGTGTCTGATGTTGGTGTACAAAGATTCAACATCACAGGTGGCAAGTAACATGATAGATTCTAGATGAACACCCTTCAACTTTTGCAGAAGATCCACAGAATCCGTCAGGTAAGAGGGGAGTGCCACTATTGGTTTCAATTAGCGTCAATATATTTACTGATGTTATTGCAGAGGTTCCCTCTTCCCGAAATGATGGGGCGACCTAGTGGCAACTTGGGATTCTTATGTATCTTTGGTAGGAGGTAGAGGTTCGCTACTACAGGTTCTAGGACAACGAGACCCTCAAGCAGTGCAGTTGAAATGATGCCCTCATCCAATGCCTTCCTCAATATTCCATTTAGTGATGCACTGAAAGTAAACAGGGAATTAAAAGTTATCTTTTTGTAACAGGTGGTATTCTTCAGTTTTCGGTATGCCTCTTTCTCGTACATGTTCCTCTGACATACAACTACATTTCCGCCAATGTCTGCGGCTTGTATACAATGTCCCTCAGGGTCCTAAGTTTTTTAAGGCTCTTAAGTTCAATTGGTGTTAAATTATCACCTCTTATGGACGCCAATATTTCTTCTGAATCCTAGGATACCAATTTCACAAATAGATCAATAGGCGGACAAGTTGCAAATGGTGGAAATCTAGTTGAGAGTTTACTTATGGATTGTGGAATCCTACCTGTATCAGGGTTGTCTTTTTCTCTCAATAGGTCCTCCATTGCTTGGACCGCCTCCAACTCTTCAGGTGTGTCAAAAGTACTTTCTTCCTTTCTATAAAACCATCTCTAAAACATCACTGTCCGGGTAAAAAGATGTAAGTCTTTTATTGCTGTAAAGGCATTATAATGAGGAGAGGGTACAAACGTCATGCCCTTTGATAACACCCCTAAATCAGTAGATGATAAAACATGTTTAGGTCTAGTTCACACAGAGCTTTTTGGCGCTGTTTTTGACACAGAAACCTTTTCAGAAATCGCTCCAAAAAACGCCCGAAATCACCTCCCATTGTTTTGAATTGAATTGATTTTCCTGGGAGCGGAAAAAACGCTTGCAGGAAAAAAAAGCGACATGCTCTTTCTTCCCGCGGTTCCGTCTCTGATCTCCCATTGAAATCAATGGGAGGCAGAGGAATCGTTTTTGCAGCGTTTTTTTGCCCGCAGCAGTCAATGGCTACAGCCGAAAAATGCTGCAAAAACCGCAGCAAATAGCAGGCAGGTAATACCTTTAGAAAGATTAATTACCTTAAAGGGAATGTGTTGCTAGAATTTTTTTTTAATTTTTTTTATTTAAACAGTTAGTATATACATGATTACACATTGTTCTAATTTTTTTAATTTTTTCACAAGTCAGGAAATATTATAAATTAGATTCTAATTTATAACATTTCCATGTGCTGGTCACTAGAGGGAGCAATTCCCAAAATTGCAGCATTGGCATGTGGTAAAGCAACCTCATTGCTTTATGCTGCAAAATTGGAGAAGACACACTCGCTCTAGTGTGCTCAAACAATCCCCCTCCTTTATCCTGACTAGTGCCAGGAGAAAGGAGGGGGTTGAATGTTCAAACCTCCTACACTGTGTGCCGCCATTTTTTGAGCGAATGCACAGTGTAGTAGGCTTAGATACAGTGGTAATCACAGAGTATAACACGAACATACACAAACTTGACTTACCTGCTCTTGCTGCCGCCGCTGCCGCCGCTCCCTCCGCTCCTAGTCCTTGCTTCTGAACACATGGACGGAAGCTGCGACCGGAAGTAGTCATCTTACTGTCCGGCCGTGGCTTCCGGTCCACATGAAAATGGCACCGGATGTCGCTCGGCCGAAGACCTTCCTTTTCCCACACAGACGGCGTACGCTATAGTGAATGGAACGGCTGCCGTTCGGATTCACTATGGGGATGTATGTGCCGTATTCCATCTCTGTATGTGTCGTTAATCGACTCATACAGAGATGAAAAAAAAAATGGCAGCACCCATAGAGAAGTAAAAGACAGAAAAACGAAAAAAGTAAAACACAAAAACACAAATAAATAAAATTAATTTTAATAACATACTAAAATCAAAAACATATAAAAAATAGTTTTTTTGTGACACCCTCCCTTTAAGTCTTGAGTTGTCAGTCGATTGATTTTGTGTGTCATCCCCTCTCTGTCTATTGGGGGTATCATAATCTTGTGACTGCATTCGTCATCCCTCTGATCTACTTCTGTGACGGCCCCTATGACTCTGGTCATTGTGTCATCTGTAGTCAATACCACTTTGTGTTCTTCCTCTCTGTATATGTTTCACGTGTTTTAATATCCTGTATATTCTTCTCCCATTTATCCATTTCAACTACAAATTGTTGAAGGAAGGAGTTCAAATCCTCAGTTTACTTTCTCTTTGAGTTGTATCTGAAGGAATATTGCCTGTGCCATGCGCATCACAGGAAAGACAGCGGGAGCACAGGGAGTTAAATGCATGGCTGAAGTCTTGGTGTATAGGAGGCTTTTGGTTCCTAGAGCACTGGGCTGACTTTTCATTGCGGTACAAACTGTATTCTGAAGATGATTTGCATCTAAATGGAAGGGGGTCCACTGTGCTGGGGGAGAGAATTGTAGCTGGGGTGATGGGGTATTTAAACTAGGGCTGAGGAGGGAGGTCAATGTAGAAAATAAAGGGGTAGTTAGGTTTGAGAGGGGTCAGAATATATTGATCGGGGGAGAAATAGACTGTGGGGAGAGGACTAGACAACAAGATAAGGAGATCCTTTTATTACAAAATGGCAATGAAAATAAAAATGCCCAAATAATGTATAATAATCACATTTCTGATACCGAACGTGTCAATTTGAAATGCAAGTTAAAGTGTATGTTCACAAATGCCAGAAGTCTAACAAGCAAAATGGGGGAGCTGGAGGCCTTGGTACTGGAGGAACATATTGATATAGTTGGTGTTGCTGAAACATGGCTGGACTCTTCCCATGACTGGGCTGTAAATCTACAGGGTTTTACACTGTTTCGGAAAGACAGGACAAATAGGAAAGGTGGTGGTGTATGTCTGTATGTGAGAAATGATATGAAGGTGAGTGTGAAAGAGACAATAGTTGGTGAAGACTGTGAGGAGGTTGAAACATTGTGGGTGGAATTACAAAGGGAGGTGAAGACTGAAAAAAAATTGGAGCGGAAAAAACGCTTGCAGGAAAAAAAAGCGACATGCTCTTTCTTCCCGCGGTTCCGTCTCTGATCTCCCATTGAAATCAATGGGAGGCAGAGGAATCGTTTTTGCAGCGTTTTTTTGCCCGCAGCAGTCAATGGCTACAGCCGAAAAATGCTGCAAAAACCGCAGCAAATAGTAGGCAGGTAATACCTTTAGAAAGATTAATTACCTTAAAGGGAATGTGTCGCTAGAATTTTTTTTTATTTTTTTTATTTAAACAGTTAGTATATACATGATTACACATTGTTCTAATTTTTTAAATTTTTTCACAAGTCAGGAAATATTATAAATTAGATTCTAATTTATAACATTTCCATGTGCTGGTCACTAGAGGGAGCAATTCCCAAAATTGCAGCATTGGCATGTGGTAAAGCAACCTCATTGCTTTATGCTGCAAAATTGGAGAAGACACACTCGCTCTAGTGTGCTCAAACAATCCCCCTCCTTTATCCTGACTAGTGCCAGGAGAAAGGAGGGGGTTGAATGTTCAAACCTCCTACACTGTGTGCCGCCATTTTTTGAGCGAATGCACAGTGTAGTAGGCTTAGATACAGTGGTAATCACAGAGTATAACACGAACATACACAAACTTAACTTGCCTGCTCTTGCTGCCGCCGCTGCCGCCGCTCCCTCCGCTCCTAGTCCTTGCTTCTGAACACATGGACGGAAGCTGCGACCGGAAGTAGTCATCTTACTGTCCGGCCGTGGCTTCCGGTCCACATGAAAATGGCACCGGATGTCGCTCGGCCGAAGACCTTCCTTTTCCCACACAGACGGCGTACGCTATAGTGAATGGAACGGCTGCCGTTCGGATTCACTATGGGGATGTATGTGCCGTATTCCATCTCTGTATGTGTCGTTAATCGACTCATACAGAGATGAAAAAAAAAAATGGCAGCACCCATAGAGAAGTAAAAGACAGAAAAACGAAAAAAGTAAAACACAAAAACACAAATAAATAAAATTAATTTTAATAACATACTAAAATCAAAAACATATAAAAAATAGTTTTTTTGTGACACCCTCCCTTTAAGTCTTGAGTTGTCAGTCGATTGATTTTGTGTGTCATCCCCTCTCTGTCTATTGGGGGTATCATAATCTTGTGACTGCATTCGTCATCCCTCTGATCTACTTCTGTGACGGCCCCTATGACTCTGGTCATTGTGTCATCTGTAGTCAATACCACTTTGTGTTCTTCCTCTCTGTATATGTTTCACGTGTTTTAATATCCTGTATATTCTTCTCCCATTTATCCATTTCAACTACAAATTGTTGAAGGAAGGAGTTCAAATCCTCAGTTTACTTTCTCTTTGAGTTGTATCTGAAGGAATATTGCCTGTGCCATGCGCATCACAGGAAAGACAGCGGGAGCACAGGGAGTTAAATGCATGGCTGAAGTCTTGGTGTATAGGAGGCTTTTGGTTCCTAGAGCACTGGGCTGACTTTTCATTGCGGTACAAACTGTATTCTGAAGATGATTTGCATCTAAATGGAAGGGGGTCCACTGTGCTGGGGGAGAGAATTGTAGCTGGGGTGATGGGGTATTTAAACTAGGGCTGAGGAGGGAGGTCAATGTAGAAAATAAAGGGGTAGTTAGGTTTGAGAGGGGTCAGAATATATTGATCGGGGGAGAAATAGACTGTGGGGAGAGGACTAGACAACAAGATAAGGAGATCCTTTTATTACAAAATGGCAATGAAAATAAAAATGCCCAAATAATGTATAATAATCACATTTCTGATACCGAACGTGTCAATTTGAAATGCAAGTTAAAGTGTATGTTCACAAATGCCAGAAGTCTAACAAGCAAAATGGGGGAGCTGGAGGCCTTGGTACTGGAGGAACATATTGATATAGTTGGTGTTGCTGAAACATGGCTGGACTCTTCCCATGACTGGGCTGTAAATCTACAGGGGTTTACACTGTTTCGGAAAGACAGGACAAATAGGAAAGGTGGTGGTGTATGTCTGTATGTGAGAAATTATATGAAGGTGAGTGTGAAAGAGACAATAGTTGGTGAAGACTGTGAGGAGGTTGAAACATTGTGGGTGGAATTACAAAGGGAGGTGAAGACTGAAAAAAAATACTTTTGGTGTAATCTATAGACCCCCGAATATAACTGAGCAGATGGAAGGTCAGCTATATAAACAGATGGAGAGGGCTGCACAGGTACTGGTACTGTAGTGATAATGGGAGATTTTAATTACTGGGATATTAATGGGCGTCATGGTTCGGCTTCAACTGCGAAGGGGAGACATTTCCTCAACCAGTTGCAGGAAAATTTTATGGGCCAGTTTGTGGAAGACCCGACTAGAGGTGAAGCTCTGTTGGATCTGGTCATTTCTAATAATGCAGAGCTTGTTGGGAATGTCAATGAAAACCTCGGTAACAGTGATCACAATATAGTTACATTTTACCAAAAAGCAGAGGATTGGAGCAGCACTGTGAACAAATGCCTGACTAGGCTGGTGCAAAGCTTCAAAAATAAAGGAGTGACCTCTCCTTATGTGCTAGACATCCAAAAAAGAGAACGTGAAGCAGCACTCAAATAAAGTGAATTTATTCATCCAACATGGAACCACAACGTTTCACCTCCTCTATGAAGGCATTTTAAAGTAGTGTGTGTTAGAAATACATATGTATATATAAGGGGTACAACCCAAAACAATCAGTGCAATCAATCAGTATACAATAATACAATAAAAGGATTTTTTGTCATCATACAATGATATAAAGTGACTAGTGACATAAGTATCAATGGTGCAAAAGATAAAACATGATATAATATATTGCTTTTCATAAAGTGTAATATCCTCGTGTTACAAAAAGTGTTATAAAGTTAATTAAATATAAGCAATGTAATTATTAAAAACATCAACAGCTGGCACTCACCAATCTAGAAAGAGAGGAATCATTGTAGCTGGACTCATATGTATTCTACATCCTCCATTAACAGCATGTTGAATCTTAGACTGAGCATGCCTCTAACTAACCCACCAATTGGGTCAAAATGCACATGTGATCAATAGTCTTACCTCTTACCTATACTGTAAAAAACAAACACAGTGTAAAGGATCTGCCAGGCACAGCTTCTGTGTCAACACCCATAGGTAATCAGTCTGCACCTGCTTCTATGTCTGTGAGACTGACTCCATCTTCCACCACTCAGGATGGCAGGCTTAGGAGTGGGAGAGCCTATCACAGCCTGGCCAGACGGAGCTAGCTCCCGCCCTCTGTCTATTTATACCTGCCTTTCCTGTTCCTCCTTTGCTTGTGATTCTTCTCTGTTGGTTTCCTGGCCCTGCTGCAGCTTCTTGAACTACTTGTCCCTGCTTCGTATTGACCCTGGCTTACTGACTACTCTTCTGCTCTGCGTTTGGTACCTCGTACACTCCTGGTTTGACTCGGCTTGTTCACTACTCTCCTGCTCTACGTTTGGCACCTCGTACTCTCCTGGTTTGACTCGGCTCGTTTACTACTCTTGTTGCTCACGGTGTTGCCGTGGGCAACTGCCCCGTTTCCCTTTGTTCTGTGTTTCCTTGTCTGTTGTCTGTCGTGCACTTATTGAGTGTAGGGACCCAGTTGTACCCCGTCGCCTAGGGCGGGTCGTTGCAAGTAGGCAGGGACTGAGTGGCGGGTAGATTAGGGCTCACTTGTCTGTTTCCCTATCCCTGTCATTAAATTATGAAGACTTATCTGAGAAGACTCCTCTCCCCAGAGCTCCTTGGCCTCCAATTAATATTCTGGGAGAATCCTCTGACCACTTCACCCTAAAGTTACCCTCAGCCCAATTTTAACAGTCAGCGGTACATACCGCACATTTTGACATCTTCAGGGAATTTTGTCATCTACTTTTGGATTTGCGATCTACCTACAGACTGCCACCCTAGCCCCATCCGTTGTGGAGGACAGTGAAGATGGGAACGCTGATTGGAGAGGCCTGTCATGTCCATGGCCACGTGCCGTCAGGCTCACTCACCTCCAGACGGCCGCGGCCATGGGTCTGCGAGCGCTGGCCCCAGTCTCCTCAGGAGACGCCAGTGCTCACTTCCGTTCACCTCGGCAGGGTCCTGTAGGGTGCGCTCGCACGCTCGTGCCCGCTCTTAAAGGGGCACCGAGCGCACTGGACTTTAATGTAAAATTAGCTCTTGAGTACCCTGGACTATAAGAAGGGCCCAGCCCCCTCCTCCCATGCCTGAGCGTTGTTGTCGAACCCAAAGTTTGTCTATGCAAATGGTCTCCTAGTGTTTTCCAGTTCCCAGTGTTTCCAATACCTGTATCCTGTATACCGTGCTATCCTGGTCAAGTGCCGTGCTAAGCTGTAGTTGTGCTGTGTTGCATACCACGCCTGTCCTGCTACACCATGCCTGACATCTGCCTGCTGCCTAGTCCCAGCCGAGCCTGCCTTGCTACTGTCCGAGGTGCCACAGATACCCTATATGAACTATAGACTGTTACCTGCGCCCTGTTGGCCAGCTGCCATACCGTCAAGGCGTTACGGCCCAGTGGGTCCACGAACCCAACGTTTCAAGGCCCCTTCAATCTACCGCCACGACTGCAGTCATTGCCCTCCAGCAGGTCCTGGTCAGTCTGCTGACTTCCACTACACTGTAAGGGTAGTATATTTCAGTGAAATATATAAATAAAACTGGATGTTTTTTGGAGATACCGATTTCTTTGCCTGACGAAGACGCATGTCCTGCGTTGCATAATAAATCAACTCATGATTACTCATCTGCCTTTTCTTCATATCAAGTAGCGCTCTCCAAAAAACATCCAGTTTTATTTATATATTTCACTGAAATATACTACCCTTACTCTCCTGCGGCTCAATCACATTGATGCCGGTACCTGGATACGGAAAGCTGCAACCTATCTTCATCTAACGGACTTTTACATTAAGCTGTACCTGCCAGTACTAGCTTTTATGGTTTATCTTGCACCATGTGGCGCTGTGTACGTTTTTCTCTCTTCAGATACTTCTACTACACTGCACAGTCCACCACGGGAATTGTGAGAGGCTGCTACCTCCTTTAGTTGCAGGACTCAAGACGCCGCATACCTTAACGACCTAAATTTCTGAAAGAGTGCTGCTAAAGAGCCCTAACTGCGCATTGTGGCTTTGACCTAAAACAGAGGTGTATTTGAGAGAAGATTTTACCTGCTCAGATCCCTACTAGACCTGTGTTACTACACACCACCCGACCCCCTCCCTGAGACTTTGTGCCAGGCCAAAAAACCTGCATCCGCCATTTTACCGTTTTCATACCACCCTATGGAGAGCCTCTTATTCTCCTCACCATTCGGCCATCAGAAGTACTTGACGGGCAAAAGTTACTGTTACAGTGATCCATCGGTGGCCAGTTACACTATAGAAACACCGGAAGCTCCAACTGTGAGTACAAGAGGCAACACCACAATCTGGCCACTCAAATAGGGCTCTGCAGTACTTAGTAAGGCGACTTTAGACACCATTAAAACACCTACATCCCGACCTACCTACCAGCAGGACAAATCCACGCCACTATATCAAGTAGCTATGTTCTCCGCACTGTGTTCTCTACCTCCGGCCTCCGGCCTACTACACAACCCGGCTGGTTTTCAGATTGCCACATACCCACACTTACTCACTGTAATGTTCGTGGCTGCGGGCTGTCAGCTCCAACCTCCCCCTGACAGCCGCAGCCACGAGTCGGCAAGCGCTAGCCCCAGGCTCCTCCTCAGGAGACGCCAGTGCTCGCGTTCACTCACCTCTGCTGGATCCCGTAGCACGCGCACCGGACCTCATGGACGAACTTTGACCCGTGAGTACCCTGGACTATAAGAGGGGTACAGCCCCCTAGTTCTATGCCTGAGCGGTGTTGTGTTTCCTTAGTCTGTCTATGCAAATGATCCCCTAGTGTTTCCTTATCCAAATGTTTCCTGTTCCTGTAACCTGTATCCCGATCTAGTGCCGTGCTTGCTATAGTCGTGCTGTGCTGGATACCACGCCTGTCTGCTTCTTCACGCCTGACGTCCACCTGCTGCCTAGTTTCTGCCAAGCTACTGTCCGTGCTGCCACAGGTACCCTATATCCTATAGACTCAGACCTGCGCCCTGTTGGCCAGCTGCCTTACCGCCAAGGCAGTACGGCCCAGTGGGTCCACAGACCCTTCGTAACACTCACACCCGAGTTGGTGAGTGACTACTGTTACTAAAATAATATTCTTCAGTGGAAGCAAATACATAAATATTCCACACCCTATTGGACTCCTATTATTATACCTAATCATAGAAAGGGCTCACAGATCATTACATCCCAAACCAAAACCTACAGATCCACTGAGGGATGTGATCTTCAGAATCTTGGACATTAGCATTAAAGACAGCATTATTCAAAAGAGCAGGTCTTCCAAATGTATTGTATATGAAAATACACTACTATCCATCTACCAAGACCTGGCAATGGCCACTAAACAATCGCTGCCTGTTGAAGCCCTTCTCAAATGCCTTAAGACAGAAACAGTTCCAATTCCGCTGGCTTCCCCTTCAGGCTCTCCCTATCTGCCGATGGGACAAGTCTCACAGCCAAAACCTCATGGGACATCTGCAGTCTCTGCAATGAATTAAACATTATGCTCAATGAATATCCTGACCTGGAATTAGTCCACAGTGTTTCCCGCCTCCAAACCATCGCAAAACCTCCGCAGTGGGAAATGGTCCACACCCTGAAAAGTGCAAGACATCGTCTCCATAAGACTCCTCCTACAGCGACTTCATCGGATCCACCGTAGGTCAAGAGAGATTATCTATGTAACCTGAACAGACGTCCCTGACCAGAGAAACTGAATGCAGTCATATCTTTTTGAAACAGTTCATACATTGTTTGACATGCTTGTTTTTCTTCCAATAGGTGGACGTCTCCCGCTGCTGAGAATATGGTCTAAGCATTACCCAGTGTGAAGGATGGTTTATTTGCTTATATTCTCTGTATTAAATTACATTATGAATTACCAAGCTGGATGCCGAATTACTAAGATATGTATTCTCCATTTTGTAATGAACTTTCCTCTATATAATTCAAAGAAATGTCTTATCTTCATGTGTTCATAATATGGTCTTTTTTGGGATTTGTTTTACTATCCTTGGCCACCTGCCTTTCATTTTGTATTTTGCTAATTTTATTACCTTTTTACAGATTTTATTAAGCTCTTTATATTTTACAAAGGCTGCAGATGTACCCTCAGATTTGTATTTTTTAAATGCCCTTTTTTTGTCATGTATTGCCCCTTTCACAGAAGGTGTAAGCCATGTGGGATTTAATTTGAGTCGTTTATACTTGTTACCTATAGGAATAAATTTTGCACTATAATAACTCAAAGTAGATTTGAAAATCTCCCATTTATCATTTGTCCCATTATATGACAATAGTTCTTCCCAGTCCATATCCTGAATTGCAGCCCTCATCCTGGGGAATTTGGCTTTCTTAAAATTAAATGTTTTTGCCCTCCCAGCCTGCGTTTGTTTTTTACAGTATAGGTAAAATGTAACTATATTGTGATCACTGTTACCGAGGTTTTCACGAACATTGACATTCCCAACAAGCTCTGCATTATTAGAAATGACCAGATCCAACAGAGCTTCACCTCTAGTCGGGTCTTCCACAAACTGGCCCAGAAAATTTTCCTGCAACAGGTTGAGGAAATATCTCCCCTTTGCAGTTGAAGCTGAACCATGACACCAATTAATATCCTGGAAATTAAAATCTCCCATTATCACTACAGTACCCGCCTGTGCAGCCCGCTCCATCTGTTTATATAGCTGACCTTCCATCTCCTCAGTTATATTGGGGGGTCTATAGATTACACCAAAAGTAATTTTTTCAGTGTTTACCTCCCTTTCTAGTTCCACCCACAAGGTTTCAACCTCCTCACAATCTTCACCCACTATTGTCTCTTTCACACTCGCCTTCATATCGCTTCTCACATACAGACATACACCACCGCCTTTCCTATTTGTCCTTTCTTTCCGAAACAGTGTAAAACCCTGTAGATTTACAGTTCCCTTTGCTTTTTGGTGGTCAAAATACTGTGTGCATTTTGCAGTATTCTGTCTAGTAAACAAATATGGAAACGTAATGGACCTATTATAAGTCAATGGGGGTAAAAATATCCATGAACCCATAACGGATTTGTAAATTGTAGTATAACTGATCAGGATGGATCATAATACATCATTCCAATCTCACATGGATTCTGTAAAAGTAGAAGCCATGATATCAGTGTGAATGGAGCCTCATGCTGGATCCACACATTGCTTATTTGTCTTCATTTTGGTTGCAGAATCCGCAACAAAATTTCACAATGAAGTACCGTTCAATGTAAGAAACAGCATACAAAATCTGCAGCGGAGTCTAAGCTTTTTGCAGATTTAAAAATCCATGGCATGCCCTAACTGTTGCAGATTTGAGATACGGATTTCACCCACTGCAATGGATGAAATCCAAGGACAAATGAAATTTGCATATAACTCATTAGGACTTTGGTGCAGATTTTCAAGCTGGTTCCAGTGTTTTTTTTTTTATGCTGAGTGTTTATCCAGAATAATGTCTGCATGGCATGCACGCTATTCGATCGTCAGACAGGGTACCATATGGCTCCTTTGTCAAAGCCTTTGTGTGCCACCATACAATGCTCTATCCGGTGCTATATGTATGGACCTATGATCCCTAGAAGCGATGCTTCTAGAAAGAATAGCTCCATATATATAACAACCAATGGAACATGGCACAATTTCTTTTCTTTCGGATATGGTTTGAATCCAGCAGAAAAAAAAACCTCTGTACGAGTGCATATGGAGGTACAGTAGCGGGCCGATGGAATTTTTAGCATGGAGGAAATAATGATGGAGTACAGTGATCACTAGGAACATTTTTTTGAGGCGTGGATCCTTTTTAACTATTGTTCTGATTTCAGCTGTATCTACAAACAAGTATTTATTGCACTCTGTCTTCATATGGGTCAGTGTTTATTCCTTATTGGGTAATGCCCTTTCTACAATTTATTTATTTTCTTTTTTTCCCCTTCTTCCACCCCTTGACCCTTTCACCTTTTTTCCTTTTTCCCTTGTGGACAGATATATTTTGACCATTTCATTTTCATTGTCAAACTGCAGAAAAAGAACCTGCTAAAGAAACTGGAAGATAAGAACCTAATAATCCATTTATCGAAAAGTGTGTAGATGAGAAAACTCACCATTCAGCGTTCATGCACACAGCCGTTTTATAGCTCCAAGCATGAATCATATATTTTTCTTGTCAAGGTCCAGATTGAAACCCATCCTGTGAGATTTCGAAAATAGTTCCCAAAGAAGGTTTTGAGAAAGGCTTTCCTGATCTCACAGGGTTGGAATCCATCCCCATCCTGGGCTGTAAATATATGGCTCATATACAGAACATTACTTTACATGTTGGCATAACTTTATATACATAGAAAGATATATTGTGAACTATCAAATCCCATATTGTGGATGCAGCAAAAAACACATATAAGACCCTTATTGCTCAAAATCTTTAGCTTATCATTCTTAATATATGAATGCATTAGAAAACATATTAATGGGTCGATTAACTATTAATGTCCTGCATGGCCAGTATCTTGTACCTGAGAGAATATATGAAGAAAGTGGTGTTGACTTATTATTGATTCTTTATTTTCTCCTCATCAGCATTTTCTAGTGGACTTTCAGTTTTTTTCTAATGTGACATACATGAAGAGTAGTCTGCAGAGACATAAAAATATATTCTGCTGCTGCATAGAAGTAACCATTAAAATCCATAAAACTGACAAGTGTGCAGATTGCTTAGGTAAGACCTGTCCAGTAGTTGTTCAATCAATCATAAGTGTAAGCTAAATGCTGTGTATACTTTAGTCATATCATTTGCCGAGCTCTTTAACATTTTTCTTCTCATCTATGTCTAGTAACCTACCAATGCCCTCTGCCTAACCAACTACGTCTTTTATCGTCCCTCATACCAATCTCTCACTCCTGTCTCCAAGACGTCTGTGCTGCATCTATATCCTTGACTGCTTTGATTCTGACAATCAGAATAAGGTGTCCTAATATATAATATTCTTTTTTAAGTGTACCTTGAAAAACTTTTTTGGTCTGCTTACCACTTTTAAAGGGGTGGTCCAGTCATAAGAAATTAATGGTCTATCCTCAGGATAGGCCATCAACATCTGATCGGTGGGGGTTCGACTCTCAGCACCCCAGCCGATCAGCTTTTTTGAAAGGGCCGCAGCGCTCATATGCTTTCCCTTTGTTCCTTACCGGCTCGCACTGTGAATCGCCCATACTTCAATGGGAGAAGGCTGAAATACTGTGAACCGCCTAGACTTGAAGTTGAATGCACTTGTTAACAGATATAATAAACTGTTGAGAAAGGTATGAATCATCCGGTATAATTGTTTGGTACATCAATGTTCTCACTGTGTGACGATTGTCTAATTAAAGTTTTGGACACAATATTAAGTAGCAACACTGAGTGCCATGGAATTTATTTGGAAGTGTGATTGATGGTCAATTTGCTTATATTATCTGTATTAAATTAGATTATCGAGCAGGAGATGTAATTTTTATTCCACCTGCAATGACCTTCTCACCCTATTTTCAGAAATATATAAAATCTTTGTGTGGTCTTTATGTGGCCTTGATGAAGTTAGCAGTTAGCAGTCTGGCTGAATGCCCAGACATAAAGTTAGCACATTCCTTATTATTTATTTCTATCCTAATATTCTCATACATACAGTGAAGGAAATAAGTATTTGATCCCTTGCTGATTTTGTAAGCTTGCCCACTGTCAAAGACATGAATAGTCTAGAATTTTTAGGCTAGGTTAATTTTACCAGTGAGAGATAGATTATATTTAAAAAAAAAACTGAAAATCACATAGTCAAAATAATATATATTTATTTGCATTGTGCACAGAGAAATAAGTATTTGATCCCCTACCAACCATTAAGAGTTCAGCCTCCTCCAGACCAGTTACACGCTCCAAATCAACTTGGTGCCTGCATTAAACCTAGAGCCCTTTTTCGAAAATAGGCACATTTGCCCTGCGCCAGTCCCTTGGCACTATACCGCAGTGTGCTGTCGCCATTCTTTTCCTGCTGTATATTTGCAGTCACAGGTGTTCCTGCACCTGCATACACATTTTGTATCATTTAGTTGGAATGTGCTGTTCAAATTTTTGTTGTTTTTTTTTGTTGTGTTTATTTGGCACTATACCAGTCACTAGAGAATCTCTAAATATTATGAAGAGGGGGACAAAAATAACTGAACTAAGCTCCTTAAGAACTCCACGGTGTAACCGATCTGGTCCCGGGGCCTTGTGTACATTTATTTTATTAAAATTTAGCTCGCACCATATCTACATTCATCCAATTCAGTATATCAACTGATATATTAATAGCACTGGCACCAGCTACATCAGCTGCTCTTTCTTTTGTTGTATATACGGAGCTGAGGAACCCATTTAGTAAATCTGCCTTCTCTTGATCCCCTGTGACCTACATGTTCAGACCTTGGCTTTTTTGCATTTATATACTTGAAGAATTTTTGGGGATTTGTTTTACTATCCCTGGCCACTTGCCTTTCATTTTGTATTTTTGCTGATTTTATTACCTTTTTACAGATTTTATTAAGTTCTTTATATTTTACAAAGCTACAGCTGTACCCTCAGATTTGTATTTTTCAAATCCCCTTTTTTTGTCATGTATTGCCCTTTTAATTTTAGTTGTTTATACTTGTTACCTATAGGAATAAATTTTGCACTATAATGACCCAAAGTAGATTTGAAAATCTCCCATTTATCATTTGTAACATTATTTGACATTAGTTCTTCCCAGTCTATATCCTGAATTGCAGCCCTCATCCTGGGGAAATTGGCCTTCTTAAAATAAAGTGTTTTTGCCCTCCCAGCCTGTGTTTCAGTA
This sequence comes from Rhinoderma darwinii, assembly GCF_050947455.1. NCBI lineage: Eukaryota > Metazoa > Chordata > Amphibia > Anura > Rhinodermatidae > Rhinoderma > Rhinoderma darwinii. Next base: position 100,264,699 of record NC_134690.1, read on the forward strand.
TATGTAAAATGTAACTATATTATGATCACTGTTACCGAGGTTTTCACGAACATGGACGTTCCCAACAAGCTCTGCATTATTAGAAATAACCAGATCCAAAGAGCTTCACCTCTAGTTGGGTCTTCCACAAACTGGCCCATAAAATTTTCCTGCAACAGGTTGAGGAAATGTCTCCCCTACGCAGTTGAAGCCGAACCATGACGCCAATTAATATCTCGGTAATTAAAATCTCCCATTATTACTACAGTACCAGCCTGTGCAGCCCTCTCCTCAGTTATATTAGGGGGTCTATAGATAAAAAGTAATTTTTTTCAGTGTTTACCTCCCTTTGTAATTCCACCCACAAGGTTTCAACCTCCTCACAATCTTCACCCACTATTGTCTCTTTCACACTCTCCTTCATATCACTTCTTACATACAGACATACACCACCACCTTTCCTATTCGCCCTGTCTTTCCGAAACAGTGTAAAACCCTGTAGATTTACAGCCCAATCATGTGAAGAGTCCAGCCATGTTTCAGCAACACCAACTATATCTATATTTTCTTCCAGTATCAAGGCCTCCAGCTCCCTCATTTTGCTTGTTAGACTTCTGGCATTTGTGAACATACACTTTAACTTGCCTTTAAATGTTTCACTTCCAGTATCAGAAATGTGATTATTTGACATTATTTGGGCATTTTTATTTTCACTGCTGTTTTGTAACGAAAGGATCTCCTTATCTTGTTGCCTAGTCCTCTCCCCACAGTCTGTTTCTCCCCCCCACCAATATAGTCTGACCCCTCCCTAACCTAACTACCCCTTTATTTTCTACATTGACCTCCCTCCTCAGCTTTAGTTTAAATACTCCGCCACCCCAGCTAGAATTCTCTCCCCCAGCACAGCGGACCCCCTTCCACTTAGGTGCAAATCATCTGCAGAATACAGTTTGTACCCCAATGAAAAGTCAGCCCAGTGCTCTAGGAACCCAAAGCCTTCTCCTCTACACCAAGACTTAAGCCATGCATTTAACTCCCTGAGCTTCTGCTGTCTTTCCTGTGATGCGCATGGCACAGGCTGTATTCCTGAGAATACAACCTTGGAGGTCCTTCCCTTCAGCTTGTAGCCTAGTTCTTTAAAATTATTCTTAAGGCTCCTCCACCTACCATTTATTCTGTCGTTGGTAACCACATGGACCACGACAGCTGGATCTTCACCAGCCCCTCCCAGCGCTTTGACTTTTCCACAGCATATCCGAACTGTGTGAATATGCCCTTATGCTACCCAGCGTAAAAACAAACTGAAAAGTGATCTCAGGTTAAAAAAAAAGATATTAAGATATATCAAAGATACTATATTTTATATTTGCTTACTACATGGCCATTTTTAGTCAAAGATACAACTTCACTTTGGGTTCCAATAAAGGCTGCTGATCATTTACATTCTATATAGTGTTAATGCGCTACTGGATGTGCAGCTTAGGCCTTGTAGACTCCAAGGGCTCATGCACATGGACTTGGAGCCAGTATGGCTACGCATGGGGCGGTACAGCCTCCATCGGACCCGTATTTATCTAGATATTCTCCCCTAGAAGCAGTATTTCTAGGAGAGAATACCTCTGTACATACAGAGAATGATGGAATATGCCACTTTTTTTTCTGTCAGATTTGTACAGAAAAAAAAAAACAACTCTGTATGTCTGCATAAGAAATCAGAGACATATGGAGGTACAGTAGAGGCCCCATGCACCTCTTTGGCAGCCCTATTACGGCTCTGTACAAATACGACCATGTACATAAGACATAATTGTCTGATATCTATTCTGCAATCATTCACTTTTGCCACTAGAGGGAGCCTTTAACATTGTTAGTAATGATACACACTACTTTGCTGCGCCTCTGTGTCTTTTAGGGTATGTTCACAAGTACAAAAAGCAGTGGGTGAAAATGACGATGCTGTTTTCAAGGGTATTTTTGAAAGGTGTTTTTTTAAGCTAAAAATGAATCTTTTTTAATTTGAAGTTTAATTTGTGACTTTTTTTAGGAGTTTTTTTTAGGCGTTTTTCATAGTGAGATGGGAAATCAGCTCCAATAATGTCTCAAGGAGTGACATGCTCCTTTTTACAAGGCTTCTCTTTACGAGGCATTTTTTTTTAAATTCAGATGCGTAAAAATACACCTCATGTGAACAGCACAGTGTATTGCCCATTGAAATCAATGGGAAACTGTTTGCAGGCTGATTTCTAGTTTATTTTGGAGCGTAAAATGAAGTCTGGAAATAAGCCGTGTGAACATACCCTTAACGGGGAAGTTCTAGTTAATCCCCCATAAACTACTTTTATGGGATCAACAATATTAATTTTTTTACATGCCGTTTTTCTGCCATGCCAGACATGGCACAACTCAATGCCCTATTATTTGAATAGGATCCCATTCACTTCAAAGTTGAAGGGGATGAATGGGGCTGAGCTGCAATACCAGACATATCCCACAGACAAGAGTGGCACCGTATAAAAAAAAAAAGCAGACCCTTTTTTTTAATCATACATTTTTAACATCTGCCCACTGCCAAAACACTATCACGAGCTGTAACTTGTGAACATCACCTCAGGGACAAATGTTATTCTATATTACAGACTTTTTTGTTTTGCTTGTTTGTTTTTACCTCAATAAGGCTTGCGGACTTTCCTGTGATGTTCAGTAAATTCAGATGATAGTTTGCCAAACTTCCGAATGATGATAGAAGTTATTTTTGTTGTTTAGAATTTCATTATATATACACATGACAAATAGGATCTGCCATGTGGCTTTAATAAAGTATTTGATTGCAGTGTTGTAGCTTAGGTAGACTGGCAGAGCACTTTGCTGAGTGCCACATGTATCAGTGTAGCACTCTATGGGGGAGGGGCACTGTCGCATTCGCCTCAGAGACAACGCTATTATATCTGCACTACCGCTGAAGCTATTCTATGCTTTATGACTAATTCTATTACATATGCCTAATGGCTGATGCTATTACATATATATGTATGCTCCAACTGATTATATTCTATATTAGCTACAGCTGATTCTCTCTTTCAGCCATAACATTAAAATCACTTGTATAGTTCCCCCTCTTGCTGCCAAAACAGTTCTGACCCGTTGAGGTATGAACTCCACGAGACCTCTGAAGGTGTCCTGTGGTATCTGACACCAAGATGTTAGCAGCAGATCATTTATATCCTGGAAGTAGCAAGGTGGGGCCTCCATGGATCGGACTTGTTTTTCCAGCACATTCCACAGATGCTTGATCGGATTGAGATTTGGGGAATTTGGAAGCAAAATCGACAGCTTAAACTCTTCGTCATGTCCCTCAAACCATTTTTTGTAGTGTGGCAGGACACATTATCCTGTTGAAAGAAGCCACAGCCATTAGGGAATACTGTTGCCATGTAGGGGTATACTTGGTCTGCAACAATGTTTAGGTAGGTGGTACGTGTCGAAGAAACATCCACATGAATGCCAGGACCCAAGGTTACCCAGCAGAACATTGCCCAGAGCACCACACTGGCTCCGCTGATCTCCTTTTTCCCAGAGTGCATCCTGGTTCCATCGTTTCCCCACGTAAGTGACTCACATGGACCCAGCCATCCACATAATGTAAAAGAAAACTTGATTTATCAGATCAGACCACCTTCTTCCATTGCTTTAAAGTCCAGTTCTGATGTTAACCCCTTCCCGACATGCGCCGTACATGTACGGCGCTGTCGGGAGGTGCTTCCCGCAAAGCGCCGTACATGTACGGCGCAGTGATTGTGCGGGCTCAGAAGCAGAGCCGGCACCATCACCGCGGGGTGACAGCTGTATTATACAGCTGGCACCCTCCTGTAACTGCCAGGACCGGAGCTACTCTCCGATCCGGCAGATTAACCCCTCAGATGCTGCGCTCAATAGAGCGCAGCATCTGATAGGTTTTCACCCGATCGGCAACCCAGTGATGCAATCGCTGGGTTGCTGTGGCAATCGGACGCCAGAAAATGGCGTCCGAGTCTGCCTTGTACGGGAGCCGATGAGGACCCGCCTTCGGCGTGTCCTCATAGGCTTGCTGTCAGTGAATAACTGACAGCGCTAATACACTGCACTACATATGTAGTGCAGTGTATTAGAGTAGCGATCGGGGCATCAGGCCCTCATGTCCCCTAGTGGGACAAGTCAGAAAAGTAAAAAAAAGTTAATAAAAATGTGGTAAAACAATAAAAACACACACATTTCAAATAAAAATAAAGCCAAACTGACTTTTTTCCCATAGTAAGTCTTTTATTATGGGAAAAACCGTAAAAATTCAAAAAACTATACATAATTGGTATCGCCGCGTCCGTAACGACCCAAACTACAAAACTATTATGTAATTTATCCCGCACGGTGAACGCCGTAAAAAAAAACCATGAAAAACAACGCCAGAATCTTTGTTTTTAGGTCACATCTCCTTCCAAAAAATGCTATAAAAAGTGATCAAAAAGACACATTTACTCCAAAATAGTACTAATAAAAACGGCAATCCGTCCCGCAAAAAATAATCCCTGACACCGCTTTGTGCACGCAAAATAATAACGTTATGTGTCTTACAATATGGCGACACAGAAAACAAATGATTTTATAAAAAAAGTGATTTTGTTGTGCAAAAGCCGCAATACATAAAAAAAACTATATAAATTTGGTATCGCCGTAATCGTATCGACCCGCAGAATAAAGCTAACATGTAATTTAGGGCGCACTGTGGATGCCGATAAAAAAAACAATAAAAAACGATTCCAGAATTGCTTGTTTTTGGTAATTTCCTTTACCAAAAAATGAAATAAAAAGTGATCAAAAAGTCGTATGTGTTCTAAAATGGTACCAATAAAATCTACAGCCCGTCTCGCAAAAAACAAGCCCACTCACCGCTCAATCAACTGAAAAACAAAAAAGTTACGGCACTAGTAATGCGGTGATGGAAAAACATCTCAATGCGCAGGCCGGAGGGGAACATTCCTGCAGTTTCAGGGCCCTAGTATTTAGGAACTAGGAAAGGGAAGGGACATCGCACATCCGCTGGAAGCGAGGGCGCCCGTATTATACCAGCGCAAAACTTTCCCAGTAATATTTCCCAAACTACGAAGGAGAAAAAGTCCCCAAAAGATGCAGAGCGTTACAAAAGGGGGATAAGAAAGAAAACAGTTTATCAGTGTGACACCGGCCTGCGCATAACGGATCGCTTCACATCGTAACACACATCTATGGATAATTGTATTATTTACCCCATTATTATACCCTCTTATTATGCCCTGATGGACTCCGCACAGATTACATATACCCCTGATATACTCCGCACAGATTACATATACCCTGATGTACTCCGCACAGCTTACATATAGCACTGATATACTCCGCACAGATTACATATGCCACCACATTATAAACTGAATACCAGCAAAACTCAAACAAAACTACCAAGCAAAATCCATGCTCAAAATGGCGGTCTTTCCCTTCTTAGCCCTACAGTGTGCCCAAACAGCAATTTATGGCCACAAGTAAGGCATTACCATACCCGGGAGAACCCGCTTAACAATTTATGGGGTAACATTCTCCAGGGGCACAACATCTTGTGTGGTGAATGGGCAGATCAGTGGAAAAATTGCAATTTTCACTTTGCACCATCCACTGCGTATTCATTTCTGAAAAACACCTGTGGAGTCTAAATTCTCACTACACCCCTTGATAAATGCCTTTAGGGGTGTAGTTTCTAAAACGGGGTCACTTTTATTTGGTACATCAGGGGTTTTGCAAATGCAACATGGCGTCCGCAAACCATTCCAGCAAAATCTACGCTCCAAAAGATAAATACCGCTCCTTTTCTTCTGTATGCTCCCATATATGTCAACAGCTGATTATAACCACATATGGGGTGTTACCGTACTCGGGAGAAATTACTTTACAAATGTTGGGGTGCTTTTTCTTCTCTATTCCTAGTAAAAATGAAAAATGTTGATCTAAAACGACATCTTGTTGGAAAAAAAAATTATTTTTCATTTTCATGGCTTAATTCTAATTAATTCAGCAAAAAACCTTTGGGATCAAAATTTTCACTATACCCCTAGATGATTCCTCAGGGGTGCAGTTTCCCAAATGGAGTCAATTTTGGGGTGTTTCCACTGTACTAGTACTACAGGGGCTCAGCAAATGTGACATGGCGCCCAGACACTATCCAAAATCCAAATGGTGCTAGTTCCATTCTGAGCCCTACCGTGTGTCCAAACAGCCGTTTATGACCACATGTGGGGTATTGTTTTACTCGGGAGAAGTTGCTATACTAATTTTATGGTGCTTTTTCTCCTTCAGTCCTTGTGGAAATGAAAAAAAAAACCTAAACCTACATTTTATTTCAAAAAATGTAGATTTTCATTTTTACGGCCTACTTCCAATAAGTTCTGTAAAACACCTGTGGGGTAAAACTGCTCACTGTACTCCTAGATAATTTCCTCATGGGGTGTAGTTTCCAAAATGGGGTCACTTGTTGGGGGTTTCCACTGTTTTGTCCCCTCAGGGGCTTTGTAAATGCGACATGGCCTCCGTAAACCATTCCTGCTAAATTTGAGTTCCAAAAGCCAAATGGCGCTCTTTCCCTTCTCAGCCTCGCCGTGTGTCCAAACAGCCTTTTATTACGACATGTGGGGTATTGTTTTACTCGGGAGAAGTTGCTTTACTAATTTTATGGTGCTTTTTCTCCTTTAGTCCTTGTGGAAATGAAAAAAAATTAGCTAAACCTACATTTTATTTGAAAAAAATGTAGATTTTCATTTTCACAGCCTACTTCCAAAAATTTCTGCAAAAAACCTGTGGGGTCAAAATGCTCACTATACCCCTAGATAATTTCCTCAAGGGGTATAGTTTCCAAAATGGGGTCACTTGTTGGGGGTTTCCACTGTTTTGTCACCTTAGGGGCTTTGTAAATGTGACATTGCCTCCGCAAACCATTCCTGCTAAATTTGAGCTCCAAGAGCCAAATGGCGCTCTTTCCCTTCTAAGCCCTGCCGTGTGTCCAAACAACCGTTTATTACCACATGTCGGGTATTGTTTTACTCGGGAGAAATTGCTCTACAAATGTTGTGGTGCTTTTTCTACTTTAGTTCTTTTGGAAATGAAAAAAATTAGCTAAACCTACATTTCATTTGAAAAAATTTAGATTTTCATTTTCATGGCCTAGTTCCAAACATTTTTGCAAAAAAACTGGCCGGTCAAAATGCTTGCTACACCCCTATATAAATTCCTCGAGGGGTGTAGTTTCCCATATGGGGTCACTTTTGGGGGGTTTCCACTGTTTTAGTTCCACAAGACCTGTTCAAAGCTGACATGGTGCCTAAAATATATTCTAATAAAAAGGAGGCCCAAAATCCACCAGGTGCTCCTTTGCTTCTGAGGCCGGTGCTTCAGTCCAGTAGCACACTAGAGCCACATGTGGGATATTTCCTAAAACTGCAGAACCTGGGCAATAAATATTGAGTTGCATTTCTCTGGTAAAACCTTCTGTGGTACAAAAAAAATGGATTCAAAATGAATTTCTGGAAAAAAATAATGAACTTTGTAAATTTCACCTCTACTTTGCCTTAATTCCTGCGCAATGTCTAAAGGGTTAAGAAACTTTCTAAATGCTGTTTTGAATACTTTGAGGGGTGCATTTTTTAAAATGGGGTGACTTATTGGGGGTTTCTAATATCTAAGGACCTCAAACCCACTTCACAACTGAACTGGCCCCTGTAAAAATAGCATTTTGAAATTTTCTTGAAAATGTGAGAAATTGCTGCTAAAGTTCTAAGCCTTGTAACGTCCTAGAAAAATAAAATGATGTTCAAAAAACGATGCCAATCTAAAGTAGACATATGGGGGATGTTAGTTAGCAACATTTTTGTGTGGTATAACTGCCTGTCTTACAAGCAGATACATTTAAATTGAGAAAAATGCAAATTTTTGCAATTTTTCGCTAAATTTTGGTGTTTTTCACAATTAAATACTGAATGTATCGGGCAAATTTTGCCAGTAACATAAAGTCCAATGTGTCACGGGAAAACAGTCTCAGAATCACTTGGATAGGTAAAAGCATTCCGGAGTTATTACCATATAAAGTGAAACATGTCAGATTTGAAAAATGAGGCTCTGTCAGGAAGGTCAAAAGTGGCCAAAGAGGGAAGGGGTTAATGTGCCCATTATAGGTGCTTTGGCGGTGGACAGAGGTCAGCATGGGCACTCTAACAGGTCTGAAGCTATGCAGCCCCAAATGGAGCAAGTAGTGATGTGCTGTGTGCTCTGACACCTTTCTCTCATAGTCAACATAAACTTACCCAGCAATTTGTGCTACAGTAGCTCTTCTGTGGGGTCAGACCAGACAGGTTAGCCTTTGCTCTGCTCGCTTAAACAATGAACCTTGAGCGCCCATGTCCCTGTCGCCGGTTTGCAGGTTGTCTGTCCTTGAACCACTTTTGGTAGGTACTAACCAATGCATACCAGCATTACCCCACAGGAACTGACGGCTTGGGGATGCTCTGACCCAGTTGTCTAGCCATCACAATTTGGCCCTTGTCAGAGTCATTCAGGTCCTTACACTTCAAGAACAGACTGTTCACTTGCTGCTTAATATATCTCACCCCTTGTTAGACGCCATTGTCATGAGATAATAAATAATTGGACCTGTTAATATGGACTGAGGAGCTCCTGTTCCCACTGCAATTAAAGGCTGAGGCCAGGAAATTCAGGCCTCTCATATAAGTCTGGAAGTCTATTGGTCATTAGCTTTAAGGGGTTTTCCCACCATTAAAAGTGATGATAATTCACTAGTATATGCCATCACTTGTTGATCCTGGAGATCTGTATTCTGGGTCCCCCATGACCCTCAGAATGAAGGAGCTGCTTGAATGGAGTTGTGTTGCAATTTTATATACAGCGGGTGGTGGATGGGAATGCTGCTGTGCATCTGCCTCTTCGTTCTTGGGAACGATAGGGGTCACGGAGGTCGGACCCCATAGATCATAATGTTATAGTATGTCTCAGTGATGGGAATACCCCTTTTAATGGTCTTTTTTTCTTGTGTCCCTTCCCCTAGTGTCCCATTCTTAGTGTACATGGTGTCCATAGGTGAGCATAATCTTTTATCTGTAGTCATCTGATGATACGGGATTATTATTGACATCTCTATTTACATCCAACAATCCAGAATATTTGATTTATTACTGCTACTAAAGAGATTAACAGAATTTTTCTATGACTCATTCTTTATAATAGCATCATATAGTTTTTAGAAATGATAATCACAGTTATTTTCAGCTCTTAGTACTTATTTGACACAATTACCATTAGTAGTTTCCCTATAAGCAGACATTACATCATCTGTAAATTACACTGCTCTGTTATCTGTCTTCTTCAGTTTCATAAAATAAGGCTTCTTAGCTCTCCACAGACAGTGGTAAGCTGAAATTCTTGTATCAGCAGAAGTCACTTCCCCACACACATTGACAAAAGAAGAAGACAGGAGATCCATTTTCCGATAAGACTGCAAATGAAAATAGCTGCAGTTTAGCTGCTGTCAGGATATTCCACAAATACTACCAAATATAGTGGCAACATACCTTCCCTATGGCATTCTTCCAAATTAAATTTTCCTTAAATGGATTTGTTCTAGAATGACCAATAATCAAAATATATACATTCAGCGGCTTCTATAAACTATAGATATATCATGCATTAGATCAAAACTTGACACATGACACATTTGCAGCAGCGCTACCTTTAGGGGGGTACGGTGACCCAGTTATTTGGCAGAAGTAAGCACCAGAGACATAGCCTGAAGCTTTTGGGCTCCAGTTGAAAGTCTATTAGAGCCCACACCTAACCATCCCATGCTATTAGGTTCAATGACCTCACACTGTATAGGATTTATAAATAACATAAATGAGGCATTCATTTGTAGAGTAGGACATCTGTCCAATTTCCCAAAAAATCTCTGCCAAAGTAGGCAATACTAGGCATTAAAGCCAAAAGTGCCCTTAATGTATACACAGAAGAAAAATGGCATATCTCTGAATGTTTTGTTTTACCCCTTAATTTCATTCTCTATGCACTTAAAGGGGCTTAAAGCAAGTAGCCAGGGTCCAGTGCCCAAAATGTATGGCACAGTGATGACGCGGGTGTAAAAGCTATGCTCGTGCTATCACCCATGGGAGGACAGCTGTGATTGACAGACGGCCCCAGACAGCAATGATCAAGATCAGAGAGAACTTCCATCTCGGTCATTTAACTCCTTAGATGCCACTTCCAATAGTGACTGCCAGGGTGGCCCACCAGAGAACCGGAGGATCCTCTAGTGGGCCCAAGCAGCGAGCTGCTTTTATCTAGCAGCGGAGCAGAGAGACATTGTCTCCCTGCCTTGCTGTTTACTCTTGTAGGCAGGGTCGCCCGGCTCATAACATTTATGGACTGGGTGGCACAAGCGCCTCATAGGCCTGCAGCCTATAAGCGCTGGGAATATTCCCTGCACAGGCCGGCGTGATGACATCACTGCATCACGTTGGCCTACGCAAGGGTCCCGTATCGTCATCCCAAGGCTGTGGAGCAGCTCCATCCGTCGCAGGAACGGGGCGAGGTAAGTATAATTTTTTTGTGTTTGCAAGGCTGTGTGGCACTATATACAGTGGGGGGCAGTGTGGCACTATAAACAGTGGGGGGCTGTGTGGCACTATGTACAAGGGAGGGTTGTGTGGTATTATGTACAAAGGGGGACTGAGTGGCACTGTCTACAGTGGGGGCGGGCTGAGTGGCACTGTCTACAGTGGGGGCTGTGCGGCACTGTCTACAGTGGGGGCTATGTGTGGCACTATCTACCAGAGGGAGCTGTGTGTGGCACTATCCACCAGAGGGGGCTGTGTGTGGCACTATCTACCAGAGGGGGATGTGTGTGGCACCATCTACCAGAGGGGCCATGTGTGGCACTATCTACAAGTGGGGGCTGTGTGTGACACTATGTACAGGTGGCTTTGTGTGGCACTATGTATAGGGGGCTGTGTGTGGCACTATGTACAGGGGCCAGTGTGTGGTAGTATCTACAGGGAGCTGTGTGTGGCACTATTACTGTGTAGGGCCTAAAGGGGGTACTGTCATAGTGTGTGGCCCCAAGGGGGCATTATTTCCATCTGGAGCACTATAAATGGTGAGGTTTTTGTAGAGGGTGGGGAGGTGCTAGAAAAGCAAGAATCCAAAGATGTTTGCGTTGCAAATTCTGCAAAGGCAATTCGTAGTTGGGAGAAGGCGTCAGGGCAATCTGGGGTGGATGAAAAGGATGAGAAAACTCCTTTAAAACAAAAGAGTGAAATCCAGTGACTCACAGGTGACGGCTTCTCAGATTGGAGTCGCTCACTTTTCCTTTTCCTTTTCATCCACCCCAGATTGCCCTGACGCCTTCTCCCAACTACGAATGATGAAGAACATGTAAGAAAATGTCTGATCTGGAAGATCTTACCACTGATCGGATGAAAAAAATACATTGCCCTTAATAAGGTTACCACAATTTCTTCAGCCAAGGCAGGGAAAACATCCAGTCTTACGTGGAGTTAATGTCGTCTGAACATTTTTTCGAAGAGGTCCTACATCTGCATGCACTAAATGGTCCCTCAAATTTCTAGGGCGTCTGTATGCCATCCTAGGGAGACAACCAAATTCTGATGTAGAACTAGATAGACTGCCCAAGATATGCCATTGTTTATGAATAATAATACTGATTCTATTGCTGACGGAAGAATATGTAGACACAAAAGACATCCTAAATGAAGACACTTCTATGGGGGGTCAGTAGATTATCTCTAGACATGGTGTCTACTTGTGATCTCTGTCTAGTTATTAGGGATTGAGGATAACGTCGTTGAGAAAATTTCTCACTGATTTCATCCAGTTGTCTAGTCAAATTTTGGGGCTCTGAAACAATCCACTTAATTCTCAGCATTTTACTAAAAGGGAGGGATTCTAGCATACGTCGAGGATGTTGGCTACCAAAATGCAACAAATAGTTGCGGTCAGTCGGCTTAGTAAAAGGTCTGTAACAAGTCTGTCTCCTACCCTATACACAGATGTGTCCAAGAATTGTAGGGAAGTGTCAGAGGAGCTCATCGTAAACTTGATATCAACGTCGATATTGTTAAGAAACGCAAAAAAGTAATCTAGCTCAATAGATGTGCCAGTCCAGATGACGAAAATGTCATCTATGTATCTCCACCACCTCAGCACATGACTGAAGTGGTGGGATATATAGACATGATGCCCCTCGAGGGTGCCAGGAACATGTTGGCGTAAGTCAGAGTCACATTAGAGCCCATGGCGGTCCCTCTTTTTTGGACAAAAAATGAGTCGCGGAATAGGAAATAGTTCTCAGTGAGAACAATCTCCAGAAGGCCCATAAGGAATTGAATGCACTCACCTGAACAGGTGGAAGAACTCAAAGCCTCAAACAACTTGAAGACCCCTTGTGGGGTTTATTGAAGTATATAAACTGCAAACATCAAAAGACGCTAAAATAACACTACCATGTAATGATACCTCACTTAATTTCAAAATGAAATCAGAGGTATCTTGAACATAAGAGGCAGCGGAGATGGCATAAGTTCTCAGAACCCTGTCCAGGAAGATGGCAATGGGGCCAAAGATAGAACCCCTCCCTGAGACAATAGGTTGTTCTGGGGGCTTCAACAAAGATATATGTATCTTTTGAAGGCAGTAAATCACATGGGTGACTGGATGTAAAACCGTAAAATAATCCATAAGCTCATTGTCAATTACCTTACTAGAGACCGCTTTTTGTAATAAGTCACCAATTCTACGTTGGATCTTGAATTTAGGATCATTGGCAACCCTCCCATAAATATTGGCATCATTGACTTGTCCTTTATCAGCTGGCTTAATCATTAGGGACACATCGCTAGAGAGGGCCTCAAGGGCTTCCATCTCATCCCTAGTTATATTAGGATATAACAAGGGGAATTCCTCACACTCATCTCAAGTGCATGAACACATTGCTTTACTGCAAAAATAAAAGCTTCAAGTACAGGTTTATTGGTAAAAGGTTGCCACCCACTTTTTTTAAAGAGACGTAATTACACAATGACAATTCACTGGGGGACACCCTATCAACAGAGGAAGAGCAATCAGAAAAAAAATGTTAAGCTTAATCTTACGAAAAAAGGCAAACAGGTCTAACTCCAATTGGTACCAATCAATTTTTGATGCAGGACAAAATGAAAACTCCTTGTTCAATACAGATATTTGGGTTCATAATAAGGCGGGTGAGGAAATATTTACCACCAGATAAACTAATCGATCTTCTATTCCTTGTTGCGTGTGGAATGCCATTGCCTCCTTATTTTCTCGGGTCTGGTTTTTGAATCTCCTTCTGTGCTTACGGCCTCCTCAACGTATATGTCCCCTTCCACTCCTAAAAAAGGACTAGTTGTCTCCGGAACATCAATGTCGGGGGTCTGAAAACGTCTCTTTCTGTTTAGAACAGATTTACTATTCACAAAACCACATATAATCATGGGGTCTTTTTGCCAGTTGTAAATGTGTCCATCCCTATATTCCTCAACATCCCGACACCATTTCTGGCGTTTGGTGGTTTCCAGAGTGGATCTAAATTTAGCGAATGATTCCAATACACTTTCTTTATATTTCTGTAACTCATCAGTGGACAATAAACTGGTTAATTGATCATCCAAAACTTGAACTTTTTCTTATTCACATGACTGTATAATTATAAGTAGTAATGGTGCACACTACATAATACTTATACTCTTCTCCACTTTATGCCACCTATAGGCTGTCATATGGGTACACCAGTTTATGGGATAAAAAAAAATTCTACTTCAAAGTAAAATAGTTTGCCATGCTCCATGATGCATTTCTCTGTCATATCTGTTGAATATGTCACAGAGCAAAATTCATAAATATGAAATGCATTCCGTTTTTTAACTATGTCTACTGTTATAACACATCATATAGGGGAGGACTATCCTTTTTATCAGATTTGTCTCACTAGACTCTCCAGTAAACAGAAGCCTCTCCTTTTATGTCGGATCCCTAGTCAGAGTGGGGAATCTCAAAAACGGCACATGTGAATATGAGGGCGAAATACGCCTGAAAAAGCAGTAAACACCTACAAACATCTGTCCATGGAATTCAATGAGAAAAAAGGTGTTGCGCACAGACGGGGCGTTTTTTTTATGCCACCGTTTTATTAAATGGCACTTAAAAAAAGCCCCATAAAAAGAAGGCGCATGTCACTTCTTGAGCCATTTTTGGAGTTGTTTTTCATTGTGTCAAACACCTCAAAAAACGTTTTCAGCTTCAAAAACGGCTGAAAATTAGAGGCTGTTTTCTCTGAAAACAGCTCCGTAATTTTCAGCTGTTTTTGACTCAGCGTATGAACATACCTTAATGGCAACTACAACCAGACGTACTGCTAGTTTATCATGAAAAATTCATCCTACAAAGTCATGCTATTTTGTGTATGGGGCCCCAAGATTTTGGGCAGCTGTGCTGGTCATTGATGAGAAAATCACATAGCTAGTCATATCTCCAGCAGATGGCAGTGTGTTAATATAAAGCACAATTGTCTGGACACATTTAGGCTGTTCATTTATTCTACATACCATTATATTTATTTGTAAACTTACAGGAAAATAATGATTTTAGTGGCTCAATCAGTTTCCCATTTACAGTGAAGGTCTAAATTGTCACATATTTTGCAATTTTTCAGCAGATTAAATAGATTTTCGTTACCAGGTATTATTCTTTTTTTTAATTGCATAAATAATATACAAAATGTGTGAATGTTGTTACATCTATGTAGTATTGAGACCAGCAGTACTGAAGGACTCCAGCAGTCTATGTATTACATGGATGGCCATTTATCTTAATGGCCACCATGTAAATACTACATTTCCACTGCAGGGGAATTGTCAGGCCAGAGACGGTTTCCCACTGCCAAAATCAGGTGTACATACATATGTACTTGCTAGCTGAAACTTTATTTATACAGTGCGCCCATAACACTGCCATGCGGTGCCCAAACATACACCGCTACATAATGATGGGTAGTTTTAGGAATAATTTCTGTCCAGAATGGTAAAGGTTTAATGGTAAACTCCTTAGTGGTCTAGGATAGTGTGGCGATTAATGTTGACATCCTTGGTTTTCAAGGGCAGTAAAGGGGGTTAATGGGTAATTCCCTGGCGGTCTAAGGTAGTAAAGAGGTTACTGTTAACATGGTGGTCCAGGGTGGCAAAGTTGTCAATGATCCCATCACTGGTGGTGTAGGACAGTAATAAGATTAATAGTAATGTATAATATTAAAGAGATCTAACACAGTACATGCAGTACAAGTGATACTTTATTCAGTAACCATAAAACAAGACGGACATTTATGCGTTCCTAAAGCTCTTAATCGTTGCTTTTACTGCATTTAGTGTGCTGGATCTCATTAAGATTTTGCATTAAAAACTGTTGCCGGACTTTCCCGTGCACCCAAAGGAGAACCTGATTCTTGTCGCTAAAAAAAACAACAGGGGGAGATGATCTTTATATACTTTTGTCTTAGAGTCCCTGGTAGTCTAGGTTAGTGAAAGAGTGAATGCTAAAGTCCCTGTTTGTCTAGGGGGTTGGAGACTTGGTTTTTGGTCTTTACTCACCTCTCCAAGCTCTAGCAATGCCCTGCTGTGAGATAAAGCTGTATGGTCAGTCCAGAGGTGTAACTTGGAGCACCTGGGACCTCAGTGGAAAACCAGGGCCCCCACCTATTAAGTGCCATTTATAATACTGGTGTTTTCTTATGTGGCAGAAGGGCTTTTGAGCCACCTCAGGCAGCAGGGTCCGGGTGCGTGGGTGTGACTGCTACCTCTGCACCCCCTAGCTACGCCCCTGAGTAAGTTTGAGGCCTTCAGCCTCCTATTTCTGCCCTGCACGGATCACACAGATGAGTTTAAGGCAGGCGATAGAGAGGACTGAGCTGGTATATAACAGCTGCAAAGATTTCTCTATAGTGAGGCAGAGTGCTCAGTGTAAATAAACACTCTGTAGATGACTATTGGGGTATGTGCACACACAAAATAAAAAACGGCTCAAAATACGGAGCTGTTTTCAAGGGAAAACAGCTCCTGATTTTCAGAAGTTTTTTTAATCAAAGTCGCATTTTTCACTTCGTTTTTTTACGGGTGTTTTTGGAGCTGTTTTTATATAGTCTATGAAAAACGGCTCCAAAAATGGCTAAAGAAGTGACATGCATTCCGTTTTGAAAAATGGCTGCGTAAAAAATGCCCCGTTGGAACAGAACGCTGTTTTTCCCATTGGAATCAATGGGCAGATGTTTAGAGGTGTTCTGCTTCCGATTTTTCAGCCGTTTTTCGGGACGTTTACGGGCCGAAAACACTCCATGTATACATACCCTTAGTAGTGACAGTGGAGTGGATTTTTTTTCAGCTCAAATATCAGATTGCTGCTGTTGGTGCTATCCTTGGTCCTTGTCCAGTTTGACCTACCCCTCCCTTAATGCTGACCCTAGCGTCAGACCAGGCTTGAGATCCAAGCTATTATATAAATCTCAGGCCCCACGCACACGACCATAATTTTAATCCTTAATTACAGATGAAATTGCGGACCCATTCATCTCTATTGGCCACGGAACTTTCCGTATATTTACGGATGTGGGTCCGTGCTGTAGAAATTAACCGCAAAATATATAACGTGTCCTTTTCTTGTCCGCAATTGTGGCACGACATTAGCGGATGGATACGAATGTGTATCCGTAGTTACCGTATCCGTATTTCTTGACAGTAAAAACACTTACGGTCGCGTGCATGAGGCGAAAGATTGTTGTCAAAACACCAGGCATGAGCAGGCAGCGTGGGGCAAGTTTCTGTCTGTGACTTCTGAGTAGAATGAAAGCTGTAGTGGTGGGGGAGGTTGGTCAAAGTAAGTATTGTGCATGTGTGTCTGTGTATGTTTATGTTTGTGTGTATATATTCTCACTCAGTTAACACAGGAATTTTTCTGCTTCAGCTATCGTGATAATTATCTGTAAAGTTTATTTAAATCCACAATTATCCAGTCTAGAGCTCACTAGAGGCTGGGTTCTCATGTGGACGCACCACGGCCGGGGTGAGCCTGTGAAGCAGCCATTACCCCGCTGAGGTGTGGATCAGCGCTGTTTTAAAAATGACGCAAGTAAAAGTACTTTCATTGTTAATGGTTGTGTGGTAAACTGACATTTTGCTGCATAAACCTAAGGGTATGTGCACACGACCTCTTTTAAGATATAATGGAGGCATTTTACGCCTCGAATTACGCCTGAAAAGACGGCTCCAATACGTCGGCAAACATCTGCCCATTGCTTGCAATGGGTCTTACGATGTTCTGTGCAGACGAGCTGTCATTTTAAGCGTCGCTTGACACTTCTTGGGACGTTTTTGGAGCCGTTTTCTCATAGACTCTACTGAAAACAGTTCCAAAAACGGCCGTAAAAAACGCCACGAAAAACTCCCTTGAAAACAGCTCTGTATTTTCAGACGTATTTTGTTAAGCGTGTGAACATACCCTAACAATAAAAAGTGCTTTTACCTGACATCAATTTAAAAATTTGGGCTGCATCATGATTGCACCTCGGCTGCTGTGCGTCTGCATCGCGAGAAACCAGTGTATGGTCTCTTTCACATGGCAGTATTTTGTTCAATATTTTGCATCAGCATTTGTTAGCAAAAACCAAAAGTGTGTCCATAACATGGAAGCGGTCTAAATCTTTCCATTATGTTTCTTCTGTGTGAAGGTTTCTCTCCTGGTTTTGGTATCCAAATACTAATGCAAAATACCAACCAAAATACTGCCGTGTAATTATAAGGGTATGTGCACACGATAGCAGGCATTTACGTGTGAAAAGACAGACTGTTTTCAAGAGAAAACAGCTGCCTCGTTTCACACGTAAATGCTCCTCCTCGCATTTTGCGAGGCGTCTGTGACGCTCGTAAATCTTGAGCTGCTCTTCATTGAGTTCAATGAAGAACGGCTCAAATTACGTTGCAAAGAAGTGCCCTGCACTTCTTTGCCGAGGCAGTCAATTTATGCATCGTCGTTTGACAGCTGTCAAACGAAGACGCGTAAATGACAGGTCGTCTGCACAGTACGTTGGCAAACCCATTCAAATGAATGGGCAGATGTTTGCCGACGTATTGTAGCCCTATTTTCAGGCGTAATTCGAGGCATAATACGCCTCGTTTACGCCTGAAAATAGGTTGTGTGAACTCAGCCTAAATGGCCTTATAGTGTAATTTATTATTCCACAAACCTCTGCACGTCAGCATGTAATAATGCAATGTGATGATGTATCCTCATTCATTGTTCTTCATTTAGCAGCTGTAAAGATACTGTGACAGGTGGTGGCACCAGGTGCGATGGGTTCACTGGATACCACAGCTTCATTGATGCATTGGCCATATAAAGGACTGGTACAAAAGAGCCAGGATCAACACTACAATAAAATTATGTTGACAGGTGCAAAAACCCCCTTAATAATCTGGACACCACCTGGTTTCCTCTTCACAACTCTGTAAGATAGAATGAATGGCGAGTTTCAATACACCACAGCACTCAAGTCAACAATATACAATAATACAGTTAAAAGATGAACTAAAGCTACTGTTTTTCAATTAATATTACCAAACTTTAGTAGGGACGAGAAAATGTTTAAAAATTATTATAAGGGACTACAGACTGTTATCAGACAACAGACATATCATAGTGTTATATATATATATATATATATATATATATATATATATATATATATATATATATATCCTTGCAGCTGTAAGTCAAATCTGTCAGTTCAGTATTTGGAAACCAAAACCAGGAAAGGAACCTACATAGAGGAAAAATATAATGGAAATATTTGTACTTCCTCTGTGTTTGGGTCCATTCCTAGTTTTGACTACCAAATACTGAAACAAAATATTGACCAAAATACTGCCAAGTAAAAGTGGCCTAACCCTGAAGCCAGGATCACACACGCAGCTTTGATGCAGTTTTTGGTGCACTTTTTTTAGCCAAAGTCAGAACCAAAATCTACATCACAACAGTGTTTGTTATCCTGGTCTTACACTTGTGGTTGTGTTTTATATATATATATATATATATATATATATATATATATATATATATATATATATAAATATATATATATATATATATATATATATATATATACATATATATATATAAGGTATTGTGCACGGTTCCAATTAATTAGAATTGTAGAGTTGCCATGGCATTGTTACGTATGTTAGTTCGGGCAGGAGAGTTCAACTGGAGGGACAATTTAAAGGTTTCCCCATAGACGCCAATGGAAGAAGAACACTAAAAAAGCACCACAAAAAAGCCAGAAATACAATGTAACATTGGGGATCTGCAGCAATGGCGTATGTGCCATAGAGGCAGCCCATATAACTGCTATGGGGCCCATTTATAGAAAAAGTTCCAGTCAAGGATTGTCACATTCCCTTTGCTATTGCTATCAAGGACATCCTTCTCCATAAGTACTAAAATATTAGCAAAGCACAGCAGGGGGGAATGGGCACAAGGGTCAAAGGAACGGTGTGGGGAAGACAAAACAATCACTAGGCCCTTTTTTCGAGGCTGACATTACCCAGCACCATAAAAGGGACCCCATTTTGATCCCTGCTTGGGGCCCCTTTTCCTGTAATCCCTTTCTCTAGGTGTGTATTATAGTTGCTCGCTGCCTTAGCTCTGCTGCATACAATGTGTGAGCGGTGATATGAACGACATCCTTCAGTGAATTATTCTCTAATTTGCCACTACAGCTGGAACATGGAATCTGAGAAAGTTTCCATTGAATATTATGTTTGTTTGAGTGGTGTAGATTGCTGACCTGCGTTAAACCTCTGTGTGATGACAGATCCCCATTATACTGACTACAAGCACTAAACAGATATGGTCTATTCTCGAGTTTCTGCCCATTGTCAAAAAACATTTCTCTTCCATTCCTGCTCTGATGAGAATCTGTGGCAAGTGAAGACTCAAGCAGTGTTTTATTTTTATTCCAGACACAAATCAAGCCATGGCTATAAAGATAAAGTGTGACTTTATTTGAAATATTTTGACCTTGGCAGCTCAAGGTCATACAAATGCCTGACAATGCCCCATGGCTTTAACAGCAGTTCCTTTCCTACAACATATTTTTTATCATCTAATATATTATATTTTGTAAGAATAATTTTCATGTTTCCATATAAAAGGGACATTTTATTGTGTCTAAATTTTATGAGTAGAATATAAACTGAACTGCGGGGACTAAATATATATATTTTTTATAGTTGACCCACAAGAAGTCTAAAAAGGCTGTATGGTGTATTGCTTCACTGTTATTCTAAATGATGTAGCACAGGGCTGGATTATAGGAGGGACAGAATTGACAATTACCTTAGGGCCTTCATCATCTAAGATTCCTCATCATTCCGTTCTCTTCACCCAGCTCTCACAATGGATGAAATGGTCCAAAGGGTATAATTCCCTCCAGAGCCTTTCCTCACAAAGACATATCTTGTCACCTTTGTGTGAGTTATCAGGACTCCACCACAGTAAAACCTAAGGGAAAAAAAAGAGTACACAGCACCACATGGTGCAAGATAAACCTGATGGATACGGTAGAACAAATATAAAGGAACGTGATCGCGCTCACCTTTACAGGTTGTACAAGTCAGGTACAACACTGATGTAAGCATGTAAGAATTTAAACAAACAGCTCCCCTGTATATCCATACATTTTTCTTCCAATTCTTCCACCACAGTAAGGCTCTGTTCACAGCGCGGTGATGTCTTCAACTGTGTGCCTATAGAGCTGCATACGTCAGTCATTCCCTGCAAGTGTAAAAAAAATGTTTTATACTGTATGGTATTTTTTTTTTTTTTGCGGGATCCACTTTTATTTAAAACCATAGTCCACTACGCTTTTCAATACAGTAAAAAAAACAGTATACAGGTGTTTATATGTCTAATGTAGGCCAAAGACACCGTTTTTTGGCATATTTTTGGCCCCATATAACTATATAGGTACATCACAGGATATATATCGCTGAACAGAGAATAAGTATGTCATAGCTACTGCTGAGGACAGAGGTGTAACCTGAAGCTCCTGGGTCCCAATGCCAAATCTGTAACAGGGGCCCCACCTACCATGTGTCATTTATAATACTGGTGTCTTCTTATGTGGGATAGAGGCCTCTGGGCCCCCTCAGGCACCTGGGCCCTGGAATAGCTGATGCTACCTCCTACCTATCATGCTCCATTTATAATACTGGTGTCGTTTTATGTAATCATAGCAACAGCTAAAGGGACATATATTTACTCAAAAACACACACAAAGCATGGCCACTTATTGAAACAGGAGCAGGATAAAACACCACCTCCTAACAGGACACAGACAGGCCACAACTGCTATATAGACTGGGATTGCACAGGTGCAGATACTGATAAAACAGCCACTCACACGCCTCGTATCCATGAGGAGGGTGGCTACCTAGTATAAACAATGCATACAGTTAAGGCTTCTATAAGTGTGCCAGTCGCACGTTTGTGTGTAGTGCGCCATGCTCGCTTACCGCCTATTAGTTACGCCCATCGTATTCCATCAGACGGGCTGCACAGCACATATCAGACACACTACAGCAAGCGCTGACATATTATTCTCCCACAGCATTACAAGGCCTGGCTGTGTCCTGAAAAAATATACATGATAAACATGGAGTAACTAATAGGCGGTAAGCCAGCATGGCGCACTACACACAAACATGCGACTGGCACACTTCTAGAAGCCTTAACTGTATGCATTGTTTATACTAGGCAGCCACCCTCCTCATGGATACGAGGCGTGTGAGTGGCTGTTTTATCAGGATCTGCACCTGTGCAATCCCTCTCTATATAGCAGTTGTGGCCTGTCTGTGTCCTCTTAGGAGGTGGTGTCCTGCTCCTGTTTCAGTAAGTGGCCATGCTTTGTGTGGGTTTTTGTCTTTTTATGTGGCAGAGGGGTCTTTAGCCCCCTCAGGCACCTTGGTCGAGGTGTGACTGCTATCCCTACATCCTCATCAGCTACTCCCCTCTCTGTGGTAAAGCTGCTGAGGGATTTTGGCACATTATAGTACAGTTATTATAGGGCACCGTATAACAATATCATTTGAGCACTTTATAGTGGTACTATTTCAGTACAACATATGTTTATTACGTTGATTTTCTGGGGGGAAATTCTTTATTAGGTTGTTTTTTTTTTGTAAATTATTAAGTTGAGTTTTTTGTGTAAATTCTTTATCAGGGTATGTTCACACCCAAACTCAAAAACGTCTGAAAATACGGAGCTGTTTTCAGAGAAAACAGCCTCTAATTTTCAGGCGTTTTTGAAGCTGAAAATGAAGCTTCTTTTAATTTGGGGCTTCTTTTAATTTGGAGCTTCTTTTGAGGCTTCTTATCAGGCTTCGTTTCAGGCGTTTTTTGAGGCGTTTTTCATAGTGTTCAATGGAAAATCAGCTCCAAAAACGCCTCAAAAAGTGACATGCTACTTCTTTTTACGCTCCGTTTTTTAAAACAGAGGCGTAAAAAGACTCCCCATATGAACTAAATGCTGTTTTCCCATTGATCCATCATGTAATGCATGGATGTGGCAGGTCCGAGAGAGAGAGAGAGAGAGAGAGACTCTTTGTAGTGATAGATGCTATTGCCTTCCCTCTACCTTATTAACTCAGAATTCTGTAATAGCATATTCATATTTCCAAATGGTTTTCTAAACCAAACAACTACTTTAAGAATGTATTTTTTAATTCCCTTTCCTTATTTATTTTAGATTTTATTGTTAGAATAATAAGAACTGCGGTGGATCATAGTAAGTAATATTGTATTTTGCTCTGTATTATATATTTGTTTTCTATCTATGAGATACAAGCATATTTGGCCTCATGTTATGAATAAGTGTTTGTTTGAATCATCGTTCCCATATTATAGTCTTTCATGAACATATCCAGGAGGTTTAACAAACTCCATGCATGGTTTGAATGAACATATGAGCTAATAATGTCTCACATTAATCCAATATCATTTCAAATCTGCAGAAAATTTTAAGTAATGAACACAGTCCTTTGGGTTTCAAATAGCGCAAGGTAAAATCAGGAATACATTGTAATTTTATATTACTTACAATTCTCATGAATTCAGTATGCCCTGATGGGTGACTATGACTGTGAAGACCCTGAAGTGGAAATGGTATTGTGTATGCAAGATGCAATGCTGTGCTGTTGTGTTCAGTGGGAAAGATGTATGATAAATGGTACTAGATGTCTTTGTAATGAAGAAAAAGTGACTGATGGGAATGCTTCTCATTATTTTATGGCTGCTCTTTCTACCATTTAATCTCCATCATATGACATTCTGTGAAAGCACATGTAGATGAACACCATCAATTTACCCCTCTGACAAATAGTACTAGTGTAATAACTCTCCTGGATTTACACTAGCCCGCTCATTCCACTTGGAGGAATTAAAATTTTTTTTTTTATTGCTCTATTAGGTGGTTGTATTGTTGTTCATAGCAATATCTGTCTTTTAGCCAAGATTTAATTCACATCTTCTGCACATCAAGGCATATTAAGAAGAAGAGTTGAACTAGATAGTACTTATTGGCAATACAACACTGTAAAAAAATGTCTAACTCTTATTAAACACTGACTGGCTCATCTTTTTGGATCTATCAAAGTTGCCACCAGTCCCGAATTTACCAGGACTGTCCATATTATTTTAGGGTAATCCCGCACTGTCTCACAGACTTAGGGGAATGCGAGGTGATAGAGACATCACCCTATACCCCATCACCCCCCCCCTGAACTGTACCACCATTTTTATTTATTTTTTAATTAGCCATTATCCAGTTATTATCCAGTGTTGTGGGTAATCCCCTCCCTTTCCACAGTTCTCACTGTAAGGTCCTCATAATAAGGACTGTATACAGGGACTATTCGAAAAAAATTACATTCTGACAAGCCTCGGCCCATCGCAAGTTATGCCCAACAAAAACTGCCTCATGACAGAGATGTAACATGTCGTTTCTGGACCCCAATGCAAAATTCACTATTATGCTTCATTTATAGTACTTTTCTAGTCACCTCATATGGGGAAGAGGGACCTTTGTGACCCACTCAGGCTCGTGGACCTCTGCACCCCCTATAGTTACATCCCTGTGCCATGACAAGCCAAACCCAACAAACCACACCCTGTCGAAACTGGTGTCTCTACAAGATTTGTTGGCCGCTATAGTTCTATGTATTATGTCATTTCCCAGCAAAATTTAGGGGATATTTAATAGCTGCTTTATACCCACATAATGCCATGTTTAAGCTTTAAATCTATGGTTATATTTAGATATATTACCTCTCGGAAGGTACTTATTTTTGTTGTGGAGATCCAGCTGGTAGGGAGTCATTAGAGCAATCTTCCCTGGGAAAAAGTATGCAAAATAGTTCTCCTCCAGAAGAAACAAAACTGTCTCTCTAGTGCCATATAGGTTTCTACCCTGTAAGTCCTTGTTTGACCCTTTTAGGAGCTTTGAAACATGACAAGCCAGAGAATGATAATTTAAGTCATATTTCAAGCCTCTTTAAAGGGTCAGACATTGACATATAGGATAGCCACTTTTAGGTGGCACTAGAGACACAGTTTTCTTCCATCTTTATGGATGCTATTTGTTTTATAATTTAGATATATTACAAAGTCCCATGTCATCTCTCCAATCTATGCACAAAATCACCATGCAGAAGGCTTTAAAATGACTGGTGATGAAACGTGAATAGACCAATCATGTTGTGACCTGAAAATCTGAAAGATGTCAAACGGAGAGGGCAGGCTAATATTACCAATACTGGTGATTACATAGCTGACCACAACCTTGTCCTTATCTATTCTGTTTAGACTGGGGTGTAAATAATTGTTTATCTGCTGATATGTGTTACTATAGATTCATAGCATTATTTACTGGCGGTGACGGGAAGGAGGAGGGTATCTCTTCATCAGTTAGAGTATACTTACAGCTTTACCTAGTGTGGACGAGAAGTTGCGAGACTTCATGAGTATAGATGAGCCACTGGTACTCTTACAATACCATTACTACTTATGGAATATTGGCCGATGCTGTGTGTTTATGGTAGCAGCTAATATATTTTATTCCACCCCTGATTTTTCACAGTCATTTAATGATATGTTGCGTTTTGCCAACTCATTAAGGAATTCTTTACATGTGGTGTTAAAATAAGACTTTGAAAAACAAATTTTTGGATTTAGCTTTTTTAATACAGGTAATACCTGATGTTTCTGCTGTTCAGCCAATATCCCTGAATCACACTAGTTAAAATGTTGGCTCTGTTCGGCCATTATAAAGAACCACTGCTGTTTCCACATTAACAATTCCATTGGGGTGCCCTTTATCAGGAAGGATAGCATCCATTTCACTTATTTGTTGCACCAAATAGGTTTGCATTATCTACTGTAACTGGTAAATGTATCCGGTTGTTAAGTGAATGCTGTCAATATGCTGTCATTTAATGATGACCCTATCTCTCCCATCATAACATATGTATGTATGTTTTAACAACTTAAAGCATTTTTCTCAATAAGATCACTTTAGTAGCACAAATATAGACTTATACATTGTATAATATGCACTATACATCAAATACTATACATTAAAACCAATTTTATGAATTTGTAGGATTATCCATATGATATATGAAATATCAGTTTTAGATAAAGTACAGGGAAGCACTGAATATTTAACACATCTTTGGAATCTGCTGTGGCAAGGCTTAGTAAGGCTGCATTCACATCAGCGTTGTCTTTCCGTTGAGGGGTTCCGTCGGAGTCAACTGCGCTATTGATTCTGTCAAAAACAACGGAACCCTGTCACAACTGTGACAAACGGAAACCGTTAGCAACGTCTCCGTCACCATTGAGATCAACGGTGATACAAACGGAAGCTAAGGTTTCTGTTTGCCTTTCAGTTGAGGGGTTCCCCCGACGGAAACCTCCAACGGAACCCCTCATCGGAAAGACAAACGCTGATGTGAACAGGCCCTAATCGTTGCCTTTATTCTCAGCACTAATGTTAAATCAGTTGATGTTTATTATTCCTTTTTCCAAAAGATTAGAATTCCATTTAGGTTGAATAAGCCAAGGAGTTATGATTAAAGCTGACACATTGCTGGTTTCTTATCTCTGATATTGTCAGAGTATTTTATACCACCTATGTTTTCTATTATTATACTTAGAGTTTATTTTCTCTGCTAGATTTTGTGTGTGTATGTGTGTATGTGTGTGTATATATATATATATATATATATATATATATATATGACTGTTGACTGTTTCTAGAGCCGTAGCAACTAGTTGAAAAGCTATTAATACCTTATTCAAAGTTTTGCAAAAATGGGTTTCAATGGATAACATTGTGTTTTTGTCTCTAATCATTTCTAGGTTTTACAATGTCAAGCAGCAGCTGCAAAAGCAAATAAAATTTTAGGGTGCATAAAATGAGACATAAAGACATGTGATCCAAATAATATCTGCTCTCTACAAAACTGAGGAAGGAATATATTGGCCTCACCTATAAATCAAAGGTGTCTTTTTTTCACAACCTATGTAACTCTGCATTTCTGGTCCATAGACAAAGCATTGCACAGCTCTTACAAAATAACAGTATTCTGTAAATGTACATAAAGTCAATAGATTAGCAGTAATGATACGGCTACCCAGCCTTTAGGGCAACACTATTGAGTCAAAGCATGATTCATCATTTACATCACTAATACTTCTAAACAGGTACAAATAAAGCTGCAGTCCCTACATGCATCAATGCTGCAAACAGGCCAGTGACATGGTATGGTATGGCATGGTGGGTCAATGCTGTGGCATGGTGTCCATTACTATCAGAGCATTGCATGGTGCCAATGTTGCTGCAACAAGACGTTTATTGGGTCCACTCACTGAGAAAGTCAACAAGACTTCAGTCTGTCATAAGAATGTCAATGTCTTCTGTGACTGTCCTAAGTGCTTTCACTCCAAAGGGAAAGTTGAGTTTTTATAAACTGGAATAGATCTTAGAAAAAGTTGGGGAATTAGGGAAAGTTTTATCCTTCTCTTCTCTCTAGAATCTATTTCTATAATGTTTGATTACAGTCTTATGGTTCAGAGTTACCTAATACTGCAGTGTGGCATTGTGAATATTAGCAATATTATTGGAATAAGTCTTAATAATTGTTAAACCTGCTGTAATAACTCAACACTTTATCATAAGGAATAGTTCTATACAGTGGCGGATTAAGTAGACCATGGGCCCTGGGCTGTTACCCAAACTTGGGCCCCCCTTCCTCACCGCTGCCCTGCCGCGCCGTAACTATTTTTAACACTACCTTTTTGGGCAAGCATTAACAGTGTTATGATTTCCCTTGTCACAGCGCGGTGTCTCTACATACTGACAGTATGACACTGTGCAGGGACACAACCTCCTGACAAGGGGAATTGTCTATTAGTCCTGGACTGCAGAAAGACTTTTTGTGAAATACAAGGATTTCCTATAATAAACATGTCAGGAAAGGTGACAGATTCTCTATAAATCTAGTGACTCACAGGTGACGACGTCTCAGATTCTAGTAGTTTTTTTCCTCTTTTCTTCTCCATCCGGTCCAACGCTCATGACGATTTCTCCCGGCCATGACTCATTTCTGCAGAATTTGCCACTCAGACGTCTCCTCACTTTTCCAACATTTCCACACCTATAAACGAAAATAATAATACCACACACTGTAAAACACCACATACACACAGCCCCCTGTACATAGTGCCACACACAGCCCCTGTAGATATTACACACCCCCATAGATATCGCCATAACGCCTCTATATATCACACATCCCCCCGTAGAGAGCGTTACACACAGCCCCCTATAGATAGTGCCATACAGCCCCCCTGTAGAGAGCGCCACACAGCCCTCCCCCTCTTGTAAATAGCACTAAAAAGCCCCCCTATAAAGAGCGCCACACACATACCACTGTGGATAGCACTATACAGCCCCCCCTTGTATATAGTGCCACACAGCGCTCCCCCTTGTATATAGTGCCACACAGCACTCTCCCTTTTATATAGTGCCACACAGCGCTTCCCCTTGTATATAGTGCCTCACAGCGCTCCCCCTTGTATATAGTGGCACAAGGTTATGTACACATTTAAAAACTTTATATTATAATTTTATATATATATATATATATATATATATATATATATATGTGTGTGTGTGTATCAGTGTGATTGATTTGATTTTATTTTAAATCAATAAATTTTTATTGAAAATTTTTTACAATTTTTTTTAAACAGTATAAACCATCCTTGATCCCAGAACATGGACCTGCATACAATAATACAAACATGTGATATGTCATTGAATGATATACATAATCATAAACAAAAAACAACAAACAACTTTGCTATGCCATTGATTTTATTAAAAAATATTTTCACTTTTTGAGATACAACTGCTTTGTATCCTGTATCCGTCAGGTCAGCAGGACGGACAGGATCAGTGACACGCAGGATTCACCTCAAATCTATCACATCTAAGATTATAATTTAGCGCAGGGCTCGTTTCACTGATCCCGTCAGTCCTGCTGAACTGACGGATACAGGATACAAAGCAGCTGTATCTCAAAAAGTGAAAATATTTTTTAATAAAACGTAATTACAAAGTTGCACCAAACACACATTTTTATTAAAAAAAAAATAAAAACGACGTGATTTTTGCGAAGTTTTTTCCGTAGACAATGCAGGTTTCGTTTTTTATCGTTTTTATACACACCTTTTTTGCTATTTTAGAATTTTTATTCATAAAGTTTGAAAATAATAGTAAAAAAATAAGCTTTTTTACGTTTCAGCTATTTTTTTTTGGTAGTAACATAGTTTTACCCTAAAATAGACCTTTTATTTGTAATCGTCATTGTTTACCGTAAATTTTAATATATTACATGTCTATATTAGGGTAATTGGGTCAGCGCTAGCGTTACAACAATGATTGGCAGGGGGAACGTTTTTTTTTGGGGTGGGTATTTTATGTGTATTTATTATTTAATTTTTTTTTGCACTTTACTTTACTATTTTTTTATTACTATGGTCTGTCCCTCAAAGGTCAAAAAAGACCTTTGGGGAACTTTATATATTTTTTTTTCTTTCTTTTACACCATGTTTTTCCACTGTGCAGCCCCAGTTACAGGGGAAATCAGCCCTCTCATAGTGACGATTGTCACTAATAGGGCTGTGCTGGGTCTAGTAAGACCTAGCAACAGTCTGCCACTAATGGCACCCGGCGATCATGTGACCAGTCACATGATCACCGGGAGGAATAGAGACAGCGCCACTGCTGCTGTCTCTATTCCTTTACACAGCGTTCATTGAGCGCTGTGTAAAAGAGATCAGAGAAGACAGAAGCAACGAAAGCTGCTTCTATCTTCTCCTCAGGGTCCCTGGCAGTCACTGACAGCCGGAGACCCGACATTAAGCTGCCCGATCGCGCGGGCAGCAAGTTAAAACCCGAGCCGTAGAAAATCTATGGCTTGGGTTTTAAGGACCCGTCCCTGACCGCTGGCCGTAAAAATACAGCCAGCGGTTGGGAACCAGTTGGGCAGGAGGATAAGCCTGTAATAACCTCAGCGACGGTGACCGCCCGCTCGGCTCTTCTCTTGCAGCTTTGGAGTAATAGAACAGCTGTCCGTCGCTGTTCTGTTACTCAATGGCAGCGCCCGCACTGTCAGGGAGGCATGTCCTACCCCTGGATCCCGGCCCCATCTTCGGCAGTTAGCAGCGCTAGCGCGCTGAATAGGTTTATAGGACGATGTGCGGTTCGGGCTGCCATGGGCCCCCTGGGAGCCTCAGGCCCCGGGCGGCCGCCCGAGCCGCCCATATGATAATCCGCCACTGGTTCTATATAAATAAACACCCTTTTAAAGGCCATCATCTTCAAGTGCCCAATTGTGTTCTGCATAAAAATAATAATTGCAACACACACATTGCTTGCAAGAAGTACACTCATTATATACATTCCATTAACATGAAATCCCATCCAATGTATCCCTTCTAAGGCCTGATTCATACGAGCGCTGCGCATCTCTGTTTTTCACGTCCGAGGTGCATCCGTGCTCAGCGTTGCGGGACGCGATGATCTGCATCCACCATAGTTGAGAAGGTATGGAGGGATGCGTGATGCATGAAAAGAACGGACATGTCCTATTTTCCCACGGACCCTTCACGCGGTCCGTTGAAACAACGTCTGTGTGAACGGCCACATTGAATTACAGAGGTCCGTTTAACACGTTTGTGTGAATCAGGCCTAACTTGATTGTGAGCTTTTGTCAGCTGGTTGGATACCACGAGGTTGGACAGGCAGTAAGGTCTCATGCACACGACAGTATTTTAATCTATCCAGAAATACTGTCAGTAAATACGCATCAGTAGGCATCCGTATTTCATCAGTATATACACTCGGGTGTCCGTAAATACGGTCCGTATTGCACCCGTATTCCATCCGTGTTTACGGGTCTGTGAAAAAAGAGGGACGATGCAAATGATGTCATCAGCATGTTGCATAGCACACTTCTGTAAATACGGACGGTATACGGATGCACATAGAAGTCTATGGGAGAGTCCTTGCCGTACTTACTGACAAGAATAGGACAAGTTCTATAATCTTTTCAGCACCAACAACCATCAGTAAAAATACTGAAAGGTGTCCGTTGCCAATAGAAATGAATGGGTCCGTAATTACTGATGAAAAATACGGTCGTGTGAATGGGGCTTTAGGCACTGCAGGATGCAGGTTACTATAATGTGGTCCCAGAATTGGCCAAAACTTGCAGCCATGATGCCTATTGGAGACGTTACTCATATAATAAACTAGACCCTTGACATAAAGAGAGTAATGGGTGCATTATACGCATTATAATAATAGCGGGACTTAAGCAGCACAAGTTTGAAATTATCAACTCCAGAAACACACAGACATATATAATTAATTAAACCTATAATAGGTAAGAATGCTTTTAGTCCTTTTAGCACTTGTTCTTATAGAAAATTGCATGTGCATATGTTGGATTATTACTTCTCAGAATACTTTCCACTAATTTTATCCATAAACCCAAGGCACAGCCAATCCCTTCTTTCACCCAAATGATTGGATTGGACAAATTTGAGCAAAATCACATCCCAATTTCAGCAAGCCAACTATAAGGACCATGCTAAGTTTGGGGAACTGGCCAACGGAAACCATCCCAAAAACGTTTGTCCTGCTAAAGAGGTTAAGGGCTTGTCCACACGTTACGGAATTGCTGCAGAAAATTTATACAGCAATTCTGCAGAAACTAGTGGGATTTTTTTTTAAAACGCACAATTTCCTGCGTTTTTTACTACAGAAAATGGTTTTTCTCAATGTTGGGAAATGGTGACATCTACTCTGAAAAACCCAGCAATTCAGTCCACTTTCCGCAACAGGAATTGACATGCCGCAGTATGAAAAATATGCACCGCAGGTCAATTTCAGGTCTAAAATTTTACCCACTTTGCTGCTACTGTATTCTGCGTATTTTCCGTCCGCAATTCCGGACGGAAAATACGCAGCAATTCCGCTACGTGTGGACAAGCCCTAGGGCACGGCAGAGGAATTCTCCTGCGGCCGTTTTTTACAGTTGTTTCAATACATTTTTAGGGAAAGTAGTTCAGCCGTTGCGGAAAACTCCGCTGCGGATCATAGGCTGCAGTGAGGAATTTTCCCTCCACAGCATGCACTGACTGTTGCGGAGAAGAAGCGGAATTTCACTGCGGATTTCAGCCTTTGCAATGCAAAAACTGAAATCTGTGGCAAGTCCGCTGTCTTTTCTGCAACGTCTGAATTACCTGTCAAATATGCAAATGTTGGTGCAGATTCGTTGCGTAAATGCCCCAAATCTGCACCAACATTTGCAGCGGAAAAACGCCGCCATGTCTGGCCGTGACCCTCGGACTCAAAAACTCATTCACACTGCTGCTAATATATGTGATATTCTTTCTTTCTTTATGTGTCAAAAACACAAAACAAAAAGTATTTTGTTTTTAATCCTTATAATTAGTGGAAGACAGATTTCATGATGACAAAATGCATCCATTTAGAAATTCAGTTCTCTTAGCAGAAGTGTGAATAGAGCCCCTGTTTTCAAACAGATAGACAGTAGGGGTATGTGCACACACACTAATTACGTCCGTAATTGACGGACGTATTTCGGCCGCAAGTACCGGACCGAACACAGTGCAGGGAGCCGGGCTCCTAGCATCATACTTATGTACGACGCTAGGAGTCCCTGCCTCGCTGCAGGACAACTGTCCCGTACTGTAATAATGTTTTCAGTATGGGACAGTTGTCCTGCAGTGAGGCAGGGACTTCTAGCATCGTACATAAGTATGATGCTAGGAGCCCGGCTCCCTGCACTGTGTTCGGTCCGGGACTTGCGGCCGAAATACGTCCGTCACTTACGGACGTAATTAGTGTGTGTGCACATACCCTAGTTGTTATTGTGAGGTTAGGTGTGAAAACTTGTGCAACACTATAAATAAACAGATAGCTGTAATGCCCTTTTCACACAGAGTTTTTGGCGCTGAATATGACGCGAAAACCACGTCGGAATCATCACCAATTAACGTCATAAATCGCCCCCCATTGATTTCAATGGGTGGCAGAGGCTTTTTTTTCCCCCGGGCAGCTTTTAGGCATTTGCAGGAAGGAAAACGGCATGTCCTTTCTTGTTTTTCGTTTCCGAGTGTTTTTTCACAGTGGTTTATGCCTACAGTCCTTGCATTAGCTTCATGGCCGCGGGCTAAAAACGCAGTGAAAAACACAGCAAAAACTGCGGCACAGAAAGCACAGGCAAGTCAAAATCTGCCTCAAAATTCCTGAAGTATTTCTGAGGCAGATTTTTTTCTGCCTGCAAAAAACTCTGTGTGAACAGGGCCTAATTCTCCCTGAATAGTTATGACAGTAAGGCCGGATTCACACGAGCGTGTGCGTTTTGCGCACGCAAAAAACGCAGCGTTTTGCGTGCGCAAAAGGCACTTAACAGCTCCGTGTGTCAGCCCCGTATGATGAGCGGCTGCGTGATTTTCGCACAGCCGCCATCATTATGACACTGTTTGGATGTTTGTAAACAGAAAAGCACGTGGTGCTTTTCTGTTTTCATTCATAGTTTGACAGCTGTTGCGCGAATCACAAGCGTCCCACAGAAGTGCTTCCGTGTGGTGCGTGTGATTTTCACGCACCCATTGACTTCAATGGGTACGTGATGCGCGAAATACGAACAAAGAACGGACATGTCGTGAGTTTTACGCAGCGGACTCACGCTGCGTAAAAATCACGGACAGTCTGCACTGCCCCATAGACTAATATAGGTCTGTGCGAGGCGCATGAAAATCACGCGCGTTGCACGGACGTATACCACGTTCGTCTGAATAAGCCCTAAAACTAACCATCCGGATGCTATAGACTATAAGGGTATGTTCACACGCCCTATTTACGGACGTAATTCAGGTGTTTTACACCTCGAATTACGGCCGAAAAACGGCTCCAAACCGTTTGCAAACATCTGCCCATTGAATTCAATGGGTCTTACAGTGTTCTGTGCAGACAGGCTTTTTTTTAACGCGCCGCTGTCAAAAGACGGCGCGTAAAAAGACGCCCGCCTTAAAGAAGTGCATGTCACTTCTTGGGACGTAATTGGAGCAGTTTTTCATTGACTCCAATGAAAACCAGCTCCAATTACGTCCTTAAAAGACGCCGCGAAAAACGCGTGCACTTGTCAAAACGTCTGAAATTCAGGAGCTGTTTTCGCCTGAAAACAGCTCCGTAATGTCAGACGTAATTGCCGTTGCCGTGTGAACATACCCTAACACTGTTCTGATGCACGTTTACACTGTATTTCCATAATTTCTTATCAAATCTGATTTGCAGACATGATTTACCAACATTTATTAAGGCCAACAAATGACCTCTATAAGCAACAAATATGTTTGTAAAAAAATGTATAATAATAAATTCTGTGAAATAAAATTATCCAACAGGACGTGTTATTGTAACTTGTTTTTGAAGAGATCTGTAGTTCATCAGAAGAGCTACCCTAAGGCCATGTTCAGACGTGGCAGAATTTTTCCGCTGCAAATATTGGTGCAGATTTGGGGCAATTACGCAATTAATCTGCACCAACATTTGCATATTTGACAGGTAATTCAGAAGTTGCAGATATCACAGCGGACTTGCCACAGATTTCAGTTTTTGCATTGCAAAGGCTGAAATCTGCAGTGAAATTCCGCTGCTTCTCCGCAACATAATGTTTATGCTGCGGAGGGAAATTTCTGCACCGCAGCCTAATTTCCGCACAGTTATTTTCTGCAACGTCTGAACTAAGTTTCATAAAAATGTATAGAAAGAAATGTAAAAAACGTCTGCTGCAGAATTCCACAGCGGACTGTCCACAGCAGAATTCAACAGCAATTCCGACACGTCTGAACATGGCCTTAAGGTATTCCTTCTAAGCTGTGCTCGCTGGAAAGGAAAGAGTTATAACATTTTTCTAATAAGATTAACAAACCCAATAACCGCTTTGCAAATGTTCAGGGTGTGGGATATTTAACTCTATAATCTGCATTGCTTATACCAGTGGTGGACACAGGCAGCTGAGGTCCCTGTGCAAGAACAGTATAACGGCTCCTTGCTCTTTAATATCTCATCATAAATCACCCCCTTACATGTCTCTTGCAGTCTGAGTAATTGTTAGCCATAAAATTCATTAAATCAGGCTTTTACATGCAATCTGATAGAAGGCTGCTTTAAGGTGACAGTGGGCCCCTTACCTTCTGGGCCCCTGTGCAGCTGCATAGGTTGAACCAATAGTATGACCAAGGGCGTAACTAGGAAAGACTAGGCCCCATAGCAAACTTTTGACTGGGGCCCCCCCTCCGCTGGGTATCACAAACCCACCCCTTGTAGATAGTGCCTCCCTATATATTCCACCACACAGCGCCCCCCTATAGATAGCACCATACACAGCCCCCTGTAGATAACGCCTTACAGTCCCCTGTAGATAACGCCATACAGCCCCAAATCCCCCTGTAGATAACGCCATACAGCCCCCTGTAGATAACGCCATACAGCCCCCCCTGTAGATAACGCCATACAGCCCCCCCTGTAGATAACGCCATACAGCCCCCCCTGTAGATAACGCCATACAGCCCCCCCTGTAGATAACGCCATACAGCCCCCCTGTAGATAACGCCATACAGCCCCCCTGTAGATAATGCCATACAGCCGCACTGTAGATAATGTCTTACAGCCACCAAATCCCCCTGTAGATAACGCCATACAGCCCCCTGTAGATAACGTCATACAGCCCCCCCTGTAGATAACGTCATACAGCCCCCCCTGTAGATAACGCCATACAGACCCCCCTGTAGATAACGCCATACAGACCCTCCTGTAGATAACGCCATACAGACCCTCCTGTAGATAACGCCATACAGATCCCCTGTAGATAAAGCCATACAGATTCCCCTGTAGATAACACCATACAGACCCCATTGTAGATAACACCATACAGTCCCCCCTCCTGTAGATAACGCCATACAGCCCCCCTGTAGATAACGCCATACAGACCCCCCATGTAGATAACCCCATACAAACCCCCCTCCTGTAGATAACGCCATACAGACCCCCTGTAGATAACACAATACAGACCCCCCTGTAGATAACGCCATACAGACCCCCCATAGATAACTCCATATAGCCCCCCCCCCCAAAAAAAACGGCCTATAGATTGTCCTACAAAAGAGATGTATCCCCTATCCACAGGATAGGGTATACATGTGTGATCGCTGGCAGCGATAAGGAGAACGGGGGACCGAAATTCCCCCGAAGTTCTCCATGACAAACCTCGGACCTCTGGTGTCTGCGCAGTTCAATAAAAATGAAAGGAGCGCTGGTCACGCATGCGCACAAGCGCGACCAGTACACAATTCATTTCTATGGAGCTGCTGACAGACCCCGGAAGTCCGAGGTCTGTCATGGAGAACTTCGGGGGACTTACGGTCCCCCGTTCTCCTTATCGCTGGGCGTCCCAGCGATCCCACATGTATCCCCTATCCTGTGCATAGGGGATGCATGTCTTTTGTAGGAACAACTCCTTCAGTGGCGTCGCACTGTAGCAGCCATAGCGGCTGCTAGCGGAGCCTCCGGCCATGGGAGGGGGGCCCGTGCCGGCGGGTGGCACGGGCCCCCTCATGCTGCGGGCCCCGTAGCAGCTGCTACGGCTGCTATAGCGGTAGTTACGCCACTGAGTATGTCCACCCATGGCTTATACAGTATCTTAAAGGGAAGTAGTAGTAGTGGTAGTGGTAGTAGTAGTAGTAGTAGTGTCAGGTCCGTATTTCACACCGAATAACCACCTCTGTAAATTGAAAGCTGAAGGCATGCCTGGAGAGAAGTACACCACACAAATGTCTGAGGTACAGCTTCAATGTCAGCCAGGAGGAACTGAACTTTATTCAGAACAAAGAAACACACACAGAGAAGACACATGCTCCTCCCTATAAGTTTTCCTATACATTCTTCTGCACACTCCTCTTTGCATTCCAGGGGGCGGTGTCTTCCATAGGTGTGTCCGACATGAACAAAGAACTTGTTATATATATCAGTATATTACACAAAGAACTGAAATGTATATACATATGTGTGAGGATAATATTTTTCAGACAATATACATAGTAATGATCCCTGACAGTCCCCCCTAAAAATATTATTCTATCCCTGAGTCGTGCCTAGCAACCTACCACTGACCACTCGAACCAGGCGGGTAGGGGTTTTGGATTTCTTCACCAGCTTGAGACGAGCTACTCCTGATGAGTAACCCCCCTTTGTACCTGGACTTCCAAGGTGTCGGAGTGGTCCTAACTTTCCCTATTCTCCTCTGGATACAGGATGGTTGTCTTGATATAATCTACAAACCACTGCTGGTTGTAATATATATATATTAATCCGGTCTACATTTTTATTAACAGTAATAATTGTCGCACTGTCACTTACTGTCCTAATGGGACTTTACCCCTGCAAATATGACAGGTCATGGGCAGCACAATGACCTTCACCTCACACCTTCACATAAAACTCCTCAGATTGTAATTTGCAGCACCGTGGCATATTTACATGCATTATAATTATAAACCTCAGACATTATAAACAATAGGGCCTCAACTAATAATCATAATGCTATCACCCTCAGGTTTCGGGTCCCATCAGTTCATTGCCAGTCCTGTACACCATCGTCTTCTTCTTCTCCTGTCTTCTGCTCTTCACTGACTGTCACCCTCAGGGTAACCCACACAATTGTGGAGTCAGACTACGTTGGTGTCCAGTAGGGGAGTTATTATTACCCCCTCCTGGTCACTTACTTATCAAAACACTTGATCCTGCTGACGGATTCACTCAGGTCTTTGGTCTTTACTTTGCTGATGTCCTCAGGACTTGGTTTGGTCCTTCTCATCTGTCCGACACCGTCTCCTTTAGTTTACGTCATCAGGCTGTACATAGCACCTCATGTTGTGAGCCTGGGGTGAGATCCCACGTAGGCGGATTAGTGGAGTTGTATTGTGACTATCAAACCCTCCGCATCTGTACTCTTCCTCTGGCAAGTTACTTGTCTGGGCGGCCGCTTAGAATTGTGACACTGCCGTCAGTTCATGATAAACGCGTTGTACTGGCTCAGGCTGTGCCTGCCGCATCTCAGTGATGTTCATCGTGTTAAAAGTCTTTTAGTTCATATTTACTGGCACTTGCTGGGGACCCCCAACTCTTGTCAATTGTTAAAATAAATACTAATCTGGTGATAACATCATCCGCATACACTATAAACGTTGTTCTAAGTACATACAATAATGTCAGGCCCCTAAATGACATCAAAAACCTTTATATAAGGAAAAACTTCTCTGTTACAATGGACAGGGCACCTAGAAGATGTGTAACTTATTGGGTACATTTCATTTGGACTTGGTGATACCCTTTCAGCAGGATTTGTACCTTGATCTCAGCTGATTGCCTGGAACATCTCCACCTCACAGAAAGATACACAGATTCCACATGTTTATCTGACAAGCGTCTTAAACCTATTTTTCTTACTCTAATCTGGTTCGTTCTACCTGGGAAGGCCTCTCAAGGTCGGTTCTCTTCGTGGGAGGCGGGTATGATAAGGTTGGCACCGGTCTGCCAGGACTGTTCTGTAGGCAAATCAAACAGCTCTAACAGAATTTAGCAGCGACAGCTGTAAAACCTGGGACATACCAATTAGATCTTACCAAATCCATCCTTGCAGTCTTGGGGCATATGTGAGGTCATACACCATCAATGCAAAAGCCATCAAGAGTGCCTTGGGTGGTACCGGTTTACCTTCCTTTATCCATCCACATTCTGTCAGAATCTGGTTCTCACGCCTTCCGCTCCCAGTTGGACTCTTCCTGTGGAGAACAAGCTTTTTCATTGTATAAACATTAATTGATCTTAATCAAATAATTAATTTGAAGAAAAACATTAACAAATAGCATCTTTACATCAAACGTTCACACTGGTCAGTAACTAAAACGTACAAATTGATTCTTCTTCTTTATATACATATCTATACATACACATATACACTGCACAGAATTCTCTGCTCTAAAATTTCCCTTTCACAACAAAAATAAAAAATAAACAAATAAAAATGTTTTCTAATGGGAATATTCCACTTCTGTACCTTTTATCTGACGCATGACTCTAATAGTCCAATGCTAAGGCTGGTCCAGAACTTTACATAAAACAACCTCAGTATTTAATATTCTCACAACCCTTCTTAAATACAGTTATTAAACAAACTAACCTTGGGACAATGTCTAGAGAACTGCTGACATCTTATCATTGTACAAACACCAGTTCAATACTTGGGATAACATTGTTCCCCCTGTCACTTACACACAATGTCTGCAGTGGGGAAGATACTGGCCGGGCTTCAGACCCCCCCTGAGAACAGGTCTACACACACAAGCACATTGTCATACACGTCTACCTCGGGTAGTTTAGTCGCTGGGACGGGTAATCTGGCCGGGCTTCACTTTTCACAGGTACCTTTGCTGTTTTACCTATGTCATGCCGTGCGCACATCACGCCGGCTGCTACAAACCTAGTGGTGGCATTATTGTATCCAGGGACAAGCCAATTTACTGATACCTGGCCGCACATACCCTTGTTGTCAGTTCTGTCTTCTCTCCCTCTCTCAATTGGCTTACCCGATGATCCAATAAAGTTCCTACTACCAATGGGCCCATAATTGTGGGCGATGCAAAAAAGCGTACCTAGAGCCAGTGTAAATGTCGGCCGTCTTACCTTCTGCCAGGTTACAAGCCTCAGCGAGCACCTCCAGCTCCGCTCCTTGAGATGAACAAGAAGGTGAGAGTGGTTTCTGGGTGATTTACCTGGTGCCTCGTATCCTGTCTTGTACATATTGTATAATAAAATATCTCTTTATTACAAATTTACATTAAAAACCCATGTCACATATAGATAGAACATCTCAAAGGGGTGGCGTCTTCATTCTCTAAAATAAAACCAAATGTTATACACTTTTCCACACTCATCTGATAATCCAGAATACTTTGAGAATCTCACTTTTATCAGATTCTGCAAATACTTGATTAATACAAAAACAAATAAAAATAAAACATTCCTAAAAACGTTACATCAAATTAACAATGTCCAGACAATTTTTGTTTTGCCTTCTCCCTCATCTAAATCCATAAAGACTCGTGTGAGTGATGTCACCTCTGCCTCCTGTGTAACTTTGCTGGAGGGGGATGGTCTCTTACACATTTTTAGATCTCCTGAAACCAAATTAATTAACTCAAAACAAACCAAAATTGTACCTGATCAGTCCCTTCACCATTCCCCCCTTTGTGGACTCTGCGAAAATAATGTAGCAGAGTTCAAAACTACATCTCAACATAACAAAGTCTGGCACTCTATCTGTGTGGCACTAGTTTAACCCCCTGTAATGTGCAACAGCCTGAAACAAAAATGACTTTTTCCTGACGAAAATACATTTGATCTTTACAATGACATAACTCATGTGTGAAATCAAAAAACAAAACAATTGTAGTTAGTTATTCAATAAAACAAAAAATATTATCTCTGATAACATTAATTACTGCAAACCAATAAACTGTATATAAAAATAGGGAACAGAAGGGGCACATACATTTTCAAAACCCCGTGTCTCACAGTATCTAAAGTTTAATACATCTGAATTAACATCAAAACACATGAAATCTGATCACATCAGAACACATAAATATCGTAACTTTTATAAACAACAGCGCATGCGCAAAAGAGAAGTAATTTATTTAGGTTTGTACACATTACTGATATATATATATATCTCAGCAGTGCATATTGAAATCCCTTTGTCTCATCAGCCCTGCAGACTGCACCCAGTCAGCCCCCCCTGCTCCTCCTCCCAAACACAGCACACTACAGGGGAGAGGGAGGGGGGGTCACACACTCACAGCTTCTCACAATCTTAACACTTTCAATGCCGGCAAAACAACATACGTAACTGCAATCATTTATCACACCATTGTATAGGAATTATCTACGTATCAAACACATAATCTTTAACAGTACAATCTGTCGGCCACCATCTCTATATTATGATGACGTGTTGTTTCATCAGTGAACTAGACTGGAACTTCTGTAAATAGAAAAAAAACACTACAAATGACAAAATGAACAAGGTGATTATTTCTTACTGATTTGGTTGGGCCGGGCGTGGCCACATCAGGGGTGGGTGGTGGGGGGCAGCCTCTCCCATTGGAAACACATTGCGCAGCTGTGAAGGGGGGGTTCCCCCCCACAATGAGGACACACTCAACATGAGGTACGGACACCATTACCGGGCGTCGGCTGGTCCTGTGTTTTCTAATACATATAACATACAATACCTTTCTTACTCCTAACTTCCATTCACTTCACCAAATCATGAATAGGATCGGGTGATCCTGATGATTTGAATATGGACCGTAAACCATCTATTCTAACAGTCTATATTATACACGTAACTTATATAACAATTTTCGGTCTACAACTCTCTTGTCTGGCCACTATATTACTAACAATTTAATACACGACTTAACAGTTTTTTTTTCCCTCAGTTTATACACCCCGCATATGCCTTATCACACGACTTATCAGTGTTTTTTCATTGTCTCACGTCTTATCGCACGTCTTATCAGTGCATTTCACCCCGCGTGCCCGCGTCTCATGTCTTATCACACATGTACTTATGCCCGCGTGCCTATCCACGACTTATCACACATGTACTTATGCCCGCGTGCCTATCCACGACTTATCACACATGTACTTATGCCCGCGTGCCCCTGTATAAGACAGGTTATAATACTATCCACGACTTATCACACATGTATATATTGTGCCCGCGTATTTTCTATCTAGTCCCTAATTACCCAGAGGATGGTTAGTCGGGCGCGACTAAGGTCTCACAGGTTTTTTACCTCACAGCGGAAAATATCACCTCTGTCGCCTGAGATAGTCCAGGAAATCAACAAAAGGGTTCTACAGATCGCCACATGACTGTCCACTAACACAGATAAGACGAAGATTTATAAAATCAATTCGCTTACCGTGTTATTGTGGAGGTGATCAAATTCCTTCAGTGGGCAACTTTGAGTTATCTGTTTCACCCTGTGATTGTCGATTGTCCGGATTTTGATATTTCCTCGAGTGAGGTCCCATCTGGGGTGCCAAATGTCAGGTCCGTATTTCACACCGAATAACCACCTCTGTAAATTGAAAGCTGAAGGCATGCCTGGAGAGAAGTACACCACACAAATGTCTGAGGTACAGCTTCAATGTCAGCCAGGAGGAACTGAACTTTATTCAGAACAAAGAAACACACACAGAGAAGACACATGCTCCTCCCTATAAGTTTTCCTATACATTCTTCTGCACACTCCTCTTTGCATTCCAGGGGGCGGTGTCTTCCATAGGTGTGTCCGACATGAACAAAGAACTTGTTATATATATCAGTATATTACACAAAGAACTGAAATGTATATACATATGTGTGAGGATAATATTTTTCAGACAATATACATAGTAATGATCCCTGACAGTAGTAGTGGTAGTGGTAGCAGTATTATTATTATTATTATTATTATTAGTAATAGTAGTAGTGCTAGTAGTGGTAGCAATAGTAGTGTTAGTATTAGTAGTAGTATTGGTAGTAGTAGTAGTAGCAGTACCACCGCCGCTGCGGTGGCGGTGGCGGTGGTGGTTATATCTTCTCATAGTGTAACTCTGGTTTTGAGGCACCATGGCGAAAATATTTGGGGAACCTCATTATCGACTGTTATGTACCGCATAATATACTGTTAC
The DNA here is from genome assembly GCF_050947455.1 of Rhinoderma darwinii. Lineage (NCBI taxonomy): Eukaryota > Metazoa > Chordata > Amphibia > Anura > Rhinodermatidae > Rhinoderma > Rhinoderma darwinii. The sequence goes on from NC_134690.1 coordinate 100,307,336, forward strand.
TAACCAAATGAATCCAGGAATGATCTGAACATAGAGTAGTCACTGAGATATTCACATCCCCTGCAGCTCCCCTTTCATCAGACACATGCTGTTTTACGACTGCCTGTAGTCAGCATTTTATACGCATTTTATACGCACACACAATATTTCTTATAAAACAACAACCTAATATTTTAGCCAAGTTACCTCCAAACCTAAGGTCTACTTTAATGTTCCCCAACTAAATTCACCTTTCTCTAGTCTTAGTTCAGTGTAATTTGAAGTGATCTAAAGGCCTGAGTGAATTTACAGGTTACCAGGAATGTGCAGCCTGACATCTCCTGTTGTTAGGCAGTGTATCCTTAGCAACCAATCTGGCTCAGCCGTTAAGCATTAAAGGGAATGTGTCGCTAGAATTTTTTTTTTTTTTTTTTTTCAGTTAAACAGTATTTAAAGAGGCTCTGTCACCAGATTATCAAATCCCTATCTCCAATTGAATGTGATGGGCGCTGCAATGTAGATAACAGCAAAGTTTTTTGTTTTTTTTTTAAAAAAACAATCATTTTTGCCCAAGTTATGAGCAATTTTATATTTATACAAACGAGCTTTTCAATTGACAACTGGGCGTGTATTGTGTTTTTACCAACTGGGCGTGTATTGTGTTTTCACAAACTGGGTGTTGTGAATAGAAGTGTATGACGCTGACGAATCAGCATCATACACTTCTCATCGTTCCCACCCAGCTTCTTTCACAGCAGACACAGTGTGACGTCACCCACAGGTCCTTCTACCTTGTCGTCGGACAAACAAGATACATCGGCTCCAGGCGTCCAAAAGGTTAATATGCTCGTCTCTAGGGAGTTTGCTATGCTTACCTGCACATACCCTGGAACTGTACTCTCTGACGCCTGGTGCTGATGTGTCTTCTCTCTTCCGACGCCAAGGTTTATTGACTCCATTGAAAAACAGCTCTAATTACGTCCGTAATGGACGCCGCGAAAAACGCAAGTACTTGCAAAAACGTCTGAAATTCAGGAGCTGTTTTTTCGCCTGAAAACAGCTCCGTCATTTCAGACGTAATTTGTTTAGACGTGTGAACATACCCTAAGGGTATGTTCACACGGCCTGTTTTCGGGCCGTAAACGCCCGAAAAATGGTCGAAACAGAGCCTCGAAACATCTGCCTCGAAACAGAATGCCTCGAAACATCTGCCCATTGATTTCAATGGGAAAATGGCGTTCTGTTCCGACGAAGCGTTTTTCGCTGCGTTTTTTTATGCGTAAAAAAACGGCCGCAAAAAAGAAGTGCAGGACACTTCTTGGGAAGTTTTTGGAGCCGTTTTCCATAGACGCTAGTGAAAAAAGCTCCAAAAACGGCCGCAAAAAACGCAGCAAAAATCGTGAGTGGCACAAAAATCATCTGAAAATCAGGAGCTGTTTTCTCTTGAAAACAGCTCTGTATTTTGACACTTTTTGACTCTGCGTGTGAACGTACCCTTAGGGTACGTTCACACGGCTTATTTACGGACGTAATTCGGGCGTTTTACGCCTCGATTTACGTCCGAAAATGCGTCTCGATAGCGTTGGCAAACATCTGCCCATTCATTAGAATGGGTCTTACGATGTTCTGTGCACACGGTAATTTTTTTTACGACCCGCTGTCAAAAGGCGGGGCGTAAAAAAGACGCCCGCGTCAAAGAAGTGCCTGTTAATTCTTCAGACGTAAATGGAGCTGTTTTCCATTGACTCCATGGAAAAACAGCTCCATTTACGTCCGTAATGGACGCAGCGAAATAGCGCCTCAACATGCCATTACGGCTGAAATTACGGTGCTGTTTTCTCCTGAAAACAGCCCCGTAATTTCAGCCGTTACGGACGCTGCCATGTGAACATACCCTTACATGTACAGCAGCGATCCAGCCAGGGAATTTAGAGCCCTGTATCAGAATAACTCAGACTTCCAACCACTTGAAAGATATAGCGAGAAATTAATCAGCACAGATTTGTGGAACTAAAAATGACAGTGTTAAAACGTGGACACCATATTTGTAGTACAATCTCGGATATTTTTTTTAACATTTTTTTCCGTTTGAATATTTTTTTTTGTTCCGTATTTTGTTGAGTTTTTCATCCGTATTTTTTCAATTTGGTTAAAGAATTAAAGCTTTTTTTTGCTGTTTTTATAATGTTGCAAAAATATGGATGTAAAAAAAATTGGAACAAATACACACATGTGAATTATGCAAAAATGGAACATGCGTTTTTAAAATCAACCCATTGACTTCTATGGGCTAAAAACAATACCAATACAGTTAGTTGGAATATACTGCGTAATGAAAAAATGGCATGTGCATATAAAAAATGTAACTGTGAATAAAATAATTTTAATATTTGGAACAATTTTTTTGAATAAAAAAATAGGTTATAAGATGGAGCCGATATATACAGAAGTGTGAATGAGTCCTTAGGTAACAAAATGTTCTAAAGCCAAATAATGTATAGCTAAACATGTGCCGTTTTTCTCTACCAGAAGTACTGTATTAAATAGCATCTTTCTAAATCGAAACAGAAAAATTCATCACATATATACATTAAAAAAAGAAAACTATGTTAAATCGAATGGAAAGTATTTTCTTCAAATAAAAAGTGACGAGCATTTTATTCAAAAATGAAGGAAGAAAAACAGTGTCCTTAAATCTCAAGTGAGTTCTTTGCATCTGAAATCGTCCCACAGATATCGGCTTTGGTGTTCTTTTTAAATAAACTGGAATCAGGAGGATGGGAGGCAAAAGCAGACTTTCAAGATATAATAAAAGAGTCAACTTATTAGGTTTAACCCCTTCAAGACACAGCCTGTTTTGGCCTTCAGGACACAGCCAATTTTTTCAAATCTGACATGTTTCACTTTATGTGGTAATAACTCCGGAATGCTTTTACCTATCCAAGCGATTCTAAGATTGTTTTCTCGTGACACATTAGACTTTATGTTACTGGCAAAATTTGCTCGATACATTAAGTATTTAATTGTGAAAAACACCAAAATGTAGCGAAAAATTGCAAAAATTTGCATTTTTCTAAATTTATATGTATCAGCTTGTAAGACAGATTGTAATACCACACAAAATTGTTGCTAATTAACATCACCCATATGTCTACTTTAGATTGGCATCGTTTTTTGAACATCCTTTTATTTTTCTATGACATCACAAGGCTTAGAACTTTAGCAGCAATTTGTCACATTGTCAAGAAAATTTCAAAAGGCTATTTTTACAGGGGCCAGTTCAGATGTGAAGTGGATTTTAGGGCCTTATATATTAGAAACCCTCGATAAGTCACCCCATTTTAAAAACTTCACCCCTCAAAGTATTCAAAACAGCATTTAGAAAGTTTCTTAACCCTTTAGATGTTTCACAGGAATTAAGGCAAAGTAGATGTGAAATGTTCAAATTTCTTTTTTTTTTTTGCAGAAATTCATTTTTCATCTATTTTTTTTGTAACACAGAAAGTTTTACCAGAGAAACGCAACTCAATATCTATTGCCCAGATTCTGCAGTTTTTAGAAATTCCCCACATGTGGCCCTAGTGTGGTAATGGACTGAAGCACCGGCCTCAGAAGCAAAGGAGCACCTAGAGGATTTTGGGGCCTCCTTTTTATTAGAAAATATTTTAGGCTCCATGTCGGGTCTGAAAGGCTCTTGCGGCACCAATACAGTGGAAATCCCCCAAAAGTGACACCATTTTGGAAACTATACCCCTTGAGGAAATTATCTAGGGGTATAGTGAGCATTTTGACCCCACAGGTTTTTTGCAGAAATTATTGGAAGTAGGCTGTGAAAATGAAAATCTACATTCTTTCAAAGAAAATGTAGGTTTAGCTAATTTTTTCTAATTTCCACAAGGACTAAAAGGAGAAAATGCACCACTACATTTGTAAAGCAATTTCTCCCGAGTAAAACAATACCCCGCATGTGGTCATAAACGGCTTTTTGGACACACGGCGGAGCTTAGAAGGGAAAGAGCGCCATTTGGCTTTTGGAGCTCAAATATAGCAGGAATGGTTTGCGGAGACCACGTCGCATTTGCAAAGCCCCTAAGGGACCAAGACAGTGAAAACACCAAAAAAGTGACTCCATTTAGGAAACTACACCCCTTGAAGAATCCATCTAGGGGTGTAGTGAGCATTTTGAACCCACAGGGGTTTCATAGATTTTATTAGAATTGGGCAGTGAAGATAAAAAAAAAACCTTTTTTTCCAATAAGACGTAGCTTTAGCTCAACATTTTTCATTTTCTCAACAAATAAAGGAATAAAAGAACCCCAACATTTGTAAAGCAACTTCTCTGGAGTACGGCAATACCCCATTTGTGGTTATAAACTGCTGTTTGGGCACACGGCAAGGATCAGAAGAGAAGGAGTGCCATTTGGCTTTTGGAGCACAGATTTTGCTGGAGTTTTTTATTGGTACCATTTTGGGGTACACGCGACTTTTTGATCACTTGTTATCCTTTTTTTTGGGGAGGCAAGGTGACCAAAAAACAGCAATTCTGGCATATTTTTTTAGTTCTTTTTATACAGCGTTCGCCACGTGTTATAAATTACATGTTACCTTTATTCTGCTGGTCAGTCCGATTCCGGTGATACCTAATTTATAGGACTTTTTATGTTTTACAACTTTTTGCACAATAAAATAACTTTTGTAAAGAGAATGGATTTTTTCTGTCGCCAAGTTGTGAGAGCCATAACGGTTTTACATTTTTCATCGACGGAGCTGTATGAGGGCTTGTTTTTAGCGAGACGAGTTATAGTTTTTATAGGTACCATTTTTAGGTACATGCGACTTTTTGATCACTTTTTTATTTCAATTTTTGGAAGACAAAGTGACCAAAAAATAGCAATTATGTCAGTATTTTTTAGTTCTTTTTTTTACGGCGTTCACTGTGCGGAATAAATAACATAATATTTTTATAGTTCAGGTCGTTACGGTCACAGCGATACCAAATATGTATGGTTTATTATTTTTTTCAATAATAAATGACTTGATAAGGGAAAAAGGGCGATTGTGTTTTGTGTTATTATTTGAAACTTTTATTGTATTTTTTACAACTTTTATTTTTACTTTTTTGACACTTTTTTTGACACTTTTCTTTAGTCCCACTAGGGGACTTGAAGGTCCAACAGTTTGTTTGATGTTCTAATACATTGCACTACCTATATAGTGCAATGTATTAGAACTGTCAGTTGTTCACTGACAGCAAGCGGATCAGGCTCCGCCTCTGGGCGGGGCCTAATCAGCTTACGTAATGGCAGACAGGAGTCCATTGTTAGGGCTCCTGTTGCCATGGTAGCAGTCGCCAGCCTTGCTATCGCGTGGCAAGGCTGACGATTTGCTACAAACCTCTAGGATGCAGCGATCACAATGGATCGCTGCATCGAAGGGGTTAATGCCAGGAATCGGAGCTAGCTCCCGTTCCTGGCGATAGATCGGGGTGTCCGCTGTAACATACAGCGGACACCCACTGCTGAATACGCCGGCTCAGCTTCTGAGCCGGAAGCTGAGCCGGCGCCATCTTGCCGATGGTACCAGAAGCCTCCTGGGCCCCGCCGACGACGGGGCATAGGAGGATTCCGTTGCTGACGGACCGGGAGGTAAGTATTAGCCCTCCGATCACCTTTGCAGACACCGGCAACCCAGCGATCATGTTGCTGGGGCGCCGGTGGCTATAAACTCCTCACATGCTGCGATCGCTATTCAACGCAGCATGTGAGGGGTTAATCGGTCGGATCGGAGGCTAGTAAAAGTACAACTGGGCGTGTATTGTGTTCGTTACATCGGGGCGTTTTTACTTCTTTTACTAGCTGGGCGTTCTGACGAGAAGTATCATCCACTTCTCTTCAGAACGCCCAGCTTCTGGCAGTGCAGACAGCGTGTTCTCGAGAGATCACGCTGTGACGTCACTCACAGGTCCTGCATCGTGTCGGACGAGCGAGGACACATCGGCACCAGAGGCTACAGATGATTCTGCAGCAGCATCAGCGTTTGCAGGTAAGACGATGTAGCTACTTACCTGCAAACGCTGATGCTGCTGCAGAATCAACTGTAGCCTCTGGTGCCGATGTGTCCTCGCTCGTCTGACACGATGCAGGACCTGGGGAAGTGACGTCACAGCGTGATCTGCCAGAAGCTGGGCGTTCTGAAGAGAAGTGGATGATACTTCTCGTCAGAACGCCCAGCTAGTAAAAGAAGTAAAAAAGCCCCGATGTACGCACATAATACACGCCCAGTTGTACTTTTACTTTTCAACACGCCCAGTTGTACTTTTGCAAGCCTCATTTGCATAAATACAAAAATGCTCGTTTTTAAAAAATAAAAACGTTACTGTAATCTACATTGCAGCGCCTATCTGCTGCAATAGCAGATAGGGGTTGCAAAATCTGGTGACAGGGCCTTTTTAAATAATGTGTGTGTGTGTATATGTATATGTATATGTATATGTGTATATATATATATATATATATATATATATATATATACAGGGCCAGATGGGGGGCCCCTACTAACTTGGGGGCCTTCACCAATTCCAGACAAAACTAATAACGTTACTTTACATTTTAAGCCGTATGGTTGACAATATATACTGTAGCTTAAATTTCTTATCTTACACCAGAATTTTGCACAATAAAAACTCCATTAACAACCTGGCTCCTACCAGCTACACCTTGCATCTTCCTTCAGCACAATATCACTGTTACCAGGCAGGGACATATTTACATCTCTGGTTGGGTTCACACCTGTGTTGGGTGATTCCGTTGTTTTGCTCCATCAGAGAAGCAGAACAAGGAAATATCACGGACACCACCGGCGGCCTACGGAACACGTTGGCATTAATGGTTTCCATCAGCTTTCTGTAGGGGTGTCTCTGTTTTTACCGGAAACAATAGCGCAGCATGATATGCATATGTGAACCGAGCTTAATGCTGTCAAAAGCATTATGACTGAATACATCCTCATGTACTCAATTTGCTCCACTTTCTACTACAATATGTTACATCTATGGCCGGGGGTCGTCGTTCTGACTTACCCCTTGACGATCCCGGCCATGGACATCTCTCTTCTCGGCGTTAGCTCCCTCCAGGGAGACGCCGGCACTCTCTTCCGGGTCCTCGGACTGTGTCCCGCAGGGTGCGCGCACGGCCTTAAAGGGCCAGTACGCGTCCAGCTGCCTAACATCAATTATCAGCCCAAATGGCTGCTGGACTATAATAAGGGGTCCTGCCCACTGGTTCCTTGCCTGAGCATTGTTGTATACCCTAGTTTGTCTTGCTAAAGGTCTCCCAGTATTTTCCAGTTCCCAGTGTTACCCGTTCCTGCTGCCTGTACCCTGTGTCCCGTGCTATCGTACCTGCTGTGAAAGTCAAGTCGTGTCTTCCCGCTGCATCCGCAGCGTTACCTGCTGTGAAAGTCAAGTCGTGTCTTCCCGCTGCATCTGCGGCATTACCTGCTGTGAAAGTCAAGTCGTGTCTTCCCGCTTCATCCGCAGCGTTACCTGCTGTGAAAGTCAGGTCGTGCTCCTGCCACTGTCTACATTGCCTCAGGTACCCGTTCAGAACTATAGACATTGTTTTGTACCCTGTTGGCCTGCTGCTACCCCGCTACGCGGTATTGCCCAGTGGGTCCACACCCCGCGCCGTGACACAATATTATATAGAAATAATAATCCCATACAATGCCAACATAATAACAAACAAACATAATAATAACTTTCAATGTGCAAATAATACCTATACAATGCCTAAAAATAGTGTAATACAGCATCTATATAATACTGTCTAAAAGCAAGTGATGCTGAAATAATACCTATAGTACTCGAATAATACCTCCATACAAAGTCCAAATAATATCACCATGCCATGTGTAAATAATACCCCCATACAAAGTCCAAATAATATCCCCATGCCATGTGTAAATAATACCCCCATACAAAGTCCAAATAATATCACCATGCCATGTGTAAATAATACCCCCATACAAAGTCCAAATAATATCCCCATGCCATGTGTAAATAATATCACCATGCCATGTATCAATAATACCCCCATAAAAAGTCTAAATAATATCACCATACAAAGTCAAAATAATATCACCATGCCTTGTGTAAATAATACCCCATACAGTGCTCCTAACAGAACATAAAACACACTAGGGACTTCTTTAACTACACGCACAGGACGACACGTTACTATACTCGCTCTCTTAGGACCCATCCTCCAGCACTGCCATCTTCTGTTGTAGTCCTGCACCTGAATTTTTTTAATTATTGCTTTCAAAAACATACAAATATAAAGTATAAATATAAATCCAACTCAACCCCACTGACCTGTGACCCACCCACAGCCGCAGAGAGAGAAGTGTTTTTTCATAAACCCACATATGCAAACATTTCTTTTCCAACACCCTCAATCCATAAAGATGGACCTCTGACTCCCCCTGACATCTTATTATGACTGTATTCCACACTATTGTATTGTTGCTCAGCCTAAGTGCTGTATACTTTATATAAAAAACAGACTGATAACCCATCAGAGGTATGCAGGACAGCCTTTTCCATAACTTTTAGTTTGGGTTGGTTTTCCTGATTTCTTCTTCAGGGCATGTTAAGACTTATCGGATTTGCTACGGAATTCCTTTGAGGCCAGGTAGTGGCAAATTTCTGCCAAGTCTGAACACGCCCTTATGGGGTCTGATCAGTTCTGTGGTGATCTGTGTAGAACCGTGTAACATAATACAGACCCTAAACTGCACTCACAGACAGAATTCATATCTATTACATTCAGTGACTAACAGGTGTTTTTTTCTGAGGTGTTCTCTCTACTTTTCTTCTTCATCCGGTCCAGGATGCTGTGACGTTGTCTCCTGATGACTGCAGAGTTTGCTGCCGGGACATCTTTGACCCAGCACTTCTGCAAAATTAATTCAGACCGCTGATCATATTTCAAAATTAAATCAGACCCCAAGACTGGACCACTAATTTAATCCCAGACTAGACTTAAAGAGGACCTGTCACAAGGTTCTAACATCCAACTCACATATATTACCTTTAGCCCGCTCCTCCCTGTTTCCAACGCTGTTTTTCTTTTTGTTCTTCTTCCCCTGTTCCTGAGTAATGATGCTCCGTACTTTAGGCGCCCAAAATGGTAATTCACTGTAGTTAGCCAACAAGGCGTGAACTACAGTGAATCTCCCTTAGTGGAGCTATCTTCACAGCCTCTGACGCTGTCTCCTAAATAAATTCAGACCCCCAAAAAGACACCTAAATATTAGATCCTCAGATTAGACCTCTATTTACCACTCATACGTCTCACACATAGATGGTGCATACGCTTCACTACATAAGCACTAGATACACACACACTACTTACAACACATCACTAAACAAGTATCTCACAGCTTCCCATGTACTTCCAGTGCCTCCCAGACTGCCGCTCATGCCCGTCTCCAGACTTATCCCCATGTACCAACCTCCTCGCACAATGCTCCCCATATACCCCTCTCTTCACACACTGCTCCCCATGTACCCCTCTCTTCACACACTACTCCCCATGTACCCCCCTCTTCACACACACTGCTCCCCATGTATCCCCCTCCTTACACAACGCTCCCACAGTACCCCCCTACTCACACACTGCTCCCCATGTACCCCCTCCTAACACAATGCTCCCAATGTACCCCCTTCCTCACACACTGCTCCCCATGTACCCCTCTCTTCACACACTACTCCCCATGTACCCCCTTCTTCACACACACTGCTCCCCATGTATCCCCCTCCTCACACAACGCTCCCCATGTATCCCCCTCCTCACACAACGCTCCCCATGTATCCCCCTCCTCACACAACGCTCCCAAAGTACCCCCCTCCTCACACACTGCTCCCCATGTACCCCCTCCTCACACAATGCTCCCAATGTACCCCCCTCCTCACACACTGCTCCCCATGTACCCCTCCTCACAATGCTCCCAATGTACCCCCCTCCTCACACACTGCTCCCCATGTACCCCCCTCCTGACACACTGCTTCCAATGTACCCCCCTCCTCACACACTGTTTCCCATGTACCCTCTCCGCACACACACTGCTCCATCTCCTTTTCAGACCACTCATTACCTCCCACTTCTCTGCAGCCTCCTTGTATCTTTTCTTCCTACATAGAGATGCATTAGGAGTTAGACCCTCCCCTTTCTGAAGTCACCTGACCTCCACTCTACCATCTATCACTTTACTATCCTCCTGAGTGGTTTAGAACCTTTGTCATGTGACTATGATGTCACCAAAGATCCTACTCCTCTCCTAGTTGCTGTTTTGGCGTAATTTGCGCCAAATAGCGGCAAAAACGCAGCGTTTCTTTGTGTAAATGCGTAGAGACATTTAGAGACAATGCAGTTATGCACAAATCATGCTAAATTTGCAGCAGTTTTGAAGTAAAAATGCAAAAATATAAAAAATATGCCTGGGGGCCCCCTGAGCCAATCAGAGACTGAGGCCTGGAGCCGTTGCTCCAGGAGCACCAATGATAATCCGGCCCTGAGTATATATACAAACACACAAACCGTATATATAAATGTGTGTATTTATACATATACTGTCTGTCTTCACACATACTAGTCCTTCTCAATGAATTAGAATATCATCAAAAAGTAAATTGATTTCAGTAATTCAATTCAAAAAGTGAAACTCAAATATTATATAGATTCATTACACACAGTGATCTATTTCCAGCATATTTTTTTTCTTTTAATGTTGATGATTATGGGAACAGTTAATGAAAACCCAAAATTTAGTGTCTCAGAAAATTAGAATATTATATAAGCCCAATTTCAAAAATGATTTTTAATATCGAAATGTTGGCCTACTGAAAAGTACGTCCAGTATCTGCCCTCAATACTTGGTCGGGGCTCCTTTTGCATGAATTACTGTTACCATAATCATCAACATTAAAAGAAAAAAATGCTGAAAATGAAGCACTCTGTGCGTAATGAATCGATATAATATATGAGTTTCACTTTTTGAATTGAATTACTAAAATTAACTTGAAGATATTCTAATTCATCGAGGAGGACTAGTATATGAGTCAAAAGTCAGGAACCACACAAATATCAGTAAATGGCACAAATGCATTTAAGATGGTGGATTTCAACATGGCAGAAGAAAATTAAAGGTACACCGAATGGCCTAATTCATAATGGATGATGAAATCAATCTAACATTACAGGTGTTCTCTTGGTCTTTAACATTCTCTCCGCAGCTATTTTTCAGATTTAAATGTTTGCTTTTTCCTCTCCACCTTTCAAAAGCCATAACCAGCGTCGGCCCTCTGGTGGGCCCAGGCAGCGAGCTGCTTTGATCCGCCAGCGGAGCAGAGAGATATTGTCTCCACTGCCTCGCTGCTTACTCTTCTAGGCAGGGCCGGTCTTAATGGGCAGGCAAACTGGGCAATTGCACAGGGCCCCCATCCTCTCAGGGCCCGCAGCATGAGGGAACCATGCCGCCGGCACATATTTAGGGGGCCTTGGTGCTAGCGACTGCCTCATTCAAATGTATCTGCTTCCTCTGGAAGCAGATACAATTGAATAGTATAGGCTGTAGGTAACATTAGGCCTATAAGATGCTCAAGCCAGCGTGATGTCGTCATTGCATCACGCTGGCCTACGCGAGGGTCCCGTCTGAGACAGTGGAGTGCTCTATCGGTCACGAGAACAGGGCTAGGTACTAGGTAAGTAAAAATAATAATTTTGGGGGGTGCTGACTGTGTGGCGCTAACTTCTAGTGAGGGGGGGCTGTGTGGCGCTATCTACTAGTGCGGGTTGTGTGGTGCCATCTACTGGGGGGGGCTGTGTGGCGCTATCTACTAGGGGGGCTGTGTAGCGCAATCTACTGGGGGGGCTGTGTGTCTCTACTAGGGGGGTTGTGTGGTGATATCTACTAGGGGGTCTGTGTGGCACTATCTATGGGGTGCTGTGTGGTGCTATCTACTAGGGGGGGCTGTTTGGCGCTACCTACTAGGCGGGCCGTGTGGCACTATCTACTACAGGGGGGCTGTGGCACTATACAGGGGGAGGGCTGTGTGGCGCTATCTACTAGGGGGGCTGTGTGGCACTATACAGGGGGAGGCTGTGTGGCAGTATCTACTAGGGGGGGCTGTGTGTGGTACCATCTACAGGGAGCTGTGTGTGGCACTATTATTATTGGGGGGCCTAACGGAGATACTATTAAAGTGTTTGGCACCGAGGGGGCATTATTTTCATCTGGGGCACTATAAATGGTGAGGTTTTTGTAAAGGCTGGGTAGGTGCTAGAAAAGCGAGAAGCCAATGATGTTTGTGTTGCAAATTCTGCAGAGGTGATTCGTAGTCGGGAGAAGGCGTCAGGGCAATCTGGGCCGGATGAAGAAGAAAAGGAAAAGTGAGCGACTCCAATCTGAGAAGCCGTCACCGATGAGTCACTGGATTTCACTCTTTTGTTTTAAAGGAGTTTTCCCACCTTGGACATTTATGGCACATCCACAGGAAATGCCAAAAATGTCTGACAGATGCGCCTATATCAAGAACTGACCGCAGAATCCAGGCGGAGACTAGTGGAGAGAGGGTCATTATATTATATTGTTGTGCTCTAATTTTTATGGATGCGGCGATGCTAGTTATGTTTGTTTTTGTGTTTTTTACAATGCTTTTTGGGGAGAATGGGAAAAGTTGTTTTTTTTACTTTTTAATATTTTTTTATACATGAATTTTTTTTATTCAACTGTATTTAACTTTTTTTTAGTAGTCCCCTAGGGGACTTGAACCAGCGATCAAATGTACTGCAGTATATCGTAATTCTGACAAGGTCCTATGAAGCCCTTGCCAACCATCGATACCCTGCAATTGCGTCGCGGTGGGTTGATGAAACGTCAGAGGGGGCCGTCCCCTTGTTTCGGCTTGAATGCATCTAAGAGATTAAATGAGCGAGTTCACGTGAGCCCGCTCTATACTCTTCCACGCAACCTCCGCCGTATATATACAGCAGATGTCGGGAAGGGGTTAAAAGTTTTGTCTGATTTCAGCCAATTATTTTTTTTATAATTAATAGTTACACAATCTTCCAATATACTATTATTATACAGTTATTCAGCAAGAACATTCATTGTTTACTTCCAGTAGACACATTTCTGTCCATGCTCATGTGATAATCACACAGGTGCTGGGATCGTTACAATATGTGTATCAGAGCTGTGTCTGCTACCGATCCCAGCGCCTGTGTGTCCGTCACATGACCATGGACAGAATTTAATCCACTGGAAGTATGAATGAATGTTCCTACTGAATAACAACAAGCAGAAATCTTAAAACTGTGAGGAATTAATACAGAAAGTATATTGTAAAATTGTGTACATTTTAATTATACAAAAAATAACATTAATTTGCTGAAATCGGACAATCCCTTTAATGGCCTATCCTTAGGATCATTCACTTGAATGGGACAAGCTGCAGTACCAGGCAGTGGTGCTCATACGAGCCGAGGTGCTTATGTAAACAATAAAGGGTAGCATCATTGTCACTTTATTCTGCTAATAGGCAGCGTTCCCAAAGCTCTGGACCTGACCAGTGAAATATTAAAGGCATATCTTAAGGATAGACCATCAGTGTTAAAGGCTATGCAAACCTTTGAAAGGCAAAATTTTTATTTTATAAAAAAAAAGGTGTATCAGTGTGTTTTGTGTAACTTTATAAATAGTTTTTATTAAAAATAATTTTCACTTTTTTAGGTACAGCTGCTTTGTATTCCCTATATAGCGCAGCTATATCTAGCGCTATTCACTGAATCCGTCAGCCCCGCTGACCCGACGGGTTCATTGTCCACCTGTAATCTATTTAATCTAAGTTCATAACTTAGAAGTGATAGTTTACAGTTAGATCCAGCGTGTCATAGACACGCAGGACCCGCTGTCACTGAAGCCGCTAGGTCCGCGGGACAGACGGATTCAGTGAAAAGCACTAGATACAGCAGCTCTGTAGAGAATACAGAGCAACTGTATCTAAAAAAGTAAAGTTTATTTTTAATAAAAAGTATTTACAAAGTTACACGAAACACACTGATACACGTTTTTATTTAAAAATAAATAAATAAAAGGTTTACATAGCCTTTAACGCAAAACATTTAAAAAAAGCTTTTAACAGGTATTTAGCCAGTTCCTGACATTTGAATATACAGTATATCAGGAGTCGACCATCTCTGTATTACACTGTCATCTATTAATTTTAATGGTTAGCATGGAATACTACATTTTGTATGTGAACTGTATGGCTGGCATTAACTATATCCCTGGCAATATCAGCCGATCCCTAGGGGTTTCAGAAGCTAGACCAACAACAATCAGGTGATCGCCCGGCCGGCATTAATTTCTCTTGATGAGACAACCCCGTTAGGAATTATTGTCTAAACATTGTGTGCTTATCTGTGCTTTAACAGATTAAAGTGGCCTCGTGAAGATGTATCTGCAATGCAAAGTATTGTCTGGGCCCCTACCCATGCACCCTACTATTCCTGGTGCTGACCGAACCTCCACAAAATGTATCTGCAATGCATTACTGTCACAAAGGAAATAGCAAAAATATTTCTAGTTCTATGAATAACTATCATGTATTTAAAAAATGAAATCATGTGAATGCTTTGACAAAGCAATTTCCTAAAGAGGCAGATTTCAACTGTGTGGACAGTGACAGGAAATTGTAAAAGTCATCTGATTTGCTGTTTTTAGGTGTAGAAGAACTGTCATGGCTGCTGTTGTAGGTGGGTATCATACTATAGTGGACAGATGAATTAGATTTGTTGTAGGTAGTTTACTTTTTACATTTTTATTTTTTTTCTAGATTTCAAAACTATAAGACCGGCTAAGCTGAATTACAGTGTTTCTCCACCTAAGTTTATTTTTAGAAAAACATGGAATACGCTCAGATGGGCAATGGAATGACTTTACTTTTCCTTTTTTATGTCAGCAAAGTGCTAACCAGAGTCAGACTGGCCCACTCTTGTGTGCCCTGGCTCTTTCACAATTATAGGTTTCTATTATTCCAAAGATCCAGCAGAAGACAACCCCATTTGGAGCTGACTTTAGAGCCAAACTCTTGTCACTATCTGGGTCTATACTGTATGTTATGAATTGATTCACAAGTAACCTATTAGACCTTACTAATGTTCTAGGTTACACTGTCTAACACCCCACAGTCTTTCAAATTGAGTTGACAATACATGTGTCCCTAGCAAACGGACTGTCTCAAGTTGATGAGGTCTTCAGTTTAAAGAGGCTCTGTCACCACATTATAAGTGCCCTATCTCCTACATAATGTGATTGGCGCTGTAATGTAGATAAAAACAGTGTTTTTTTATTTTGAAAAACAATCACTTTTGAGCAAGTTATGAGCAATTTTAGATTGATGCTAATTAGTTTATTAATGCCCAACTGGGCGTTTTTTAACTTTTGACCAAGTGGCCATTATAAAGAGAAGTGTATGACACTGACCAATCAGCGTCACACACTTCTCTCCATTCATGTCCATTTGTACTCAGCACAGCATGATCTCACTGTCACATACACCCACATTAACTTTACTGAACTGTCTTGAGAGTGAATAGACATCACCTCCAGCCAAGATGTGACGTCTATTCACACTCCCGACACTTTAGTAACGTTTTTGTGGGACTTACTCGCGAGATCACTCTGTGCTGTCATTCACAGCATGATCTCGAGAGATCACGCTGTGCTGTGATTAAGTCCCACACAAACTTTACCGAAGTGTCGGGAGTGTGAATGGACGTCGCATCCTGGCTGGAGGTGATGTCTATTCACTCTTAAGACAGTTCAGTAATGTTAATGTGGTGTATGTGACAGCGAGATCACGCTGTGCTGAGTACAAATGGACATGAATGGAGAGAAGTGTGTGACGCTGATTGGTCAGTGTCATACACTTCTCTTTACAACGCCCACTTGGGCAAAAGTTAAAAAACGTCCAGTTGGGCATTAACCCCTTCCCGCTTTTGGGCGTGACTGTACGTCCAAATTCGAAGTGCTTTCCCACACACGGGCGTACAGTCTTCATCTTCAGCAGCGCGCTTCATCTTCAGCGGCTGTCAGTTGTAATACACAGCTGACATCCTGCTGCAATGGCTGCGATGGTAGTTACCACTGATCACAGCCATTTAACCCCTTCAATGCGGCTGTCAATGGCATCCGCCGCATTGAAGTGGTTGACAGAGGGAAGAAGCTCCCTCTGTACCACCCCGGGCCCCCCCGCGATGAAACGCGGATGGCGATGGTTGCTATGGCAACCAGGAAGCCGTTGCTAGGCTTCCTGGTTGCCCAAGTATGGTAGCCTATTAGGTCCTGCCCGAGGCATGACGTAATAGGCTAACTGTCAAATGAAGAATGACAGTTACAATACACTGCACTACATCAGTGGTGCAGTGTATTGTACCGGGGATCAGAGGACCATATCTTCAAGTCCCCAGGTAAGTGTAAAAGAAAAAGTGAAAAAAGTTTAAAAAAAAATGTGAAAGAAAAATAAATAAAAGTTTTAACTAATAAAAACAACAATCGCCCTGTTTCCCTGATCAAAAAATGAAAACATGAAAAAAAAAACATACATAATAGGTATCGCCGCGTTCGGAACGGCCTGATCTATAAAAAGATCACATTTTTACCGCACGGTGAAAACCATAAAAATTTTTAATAAGAAAAAATTACAGCATTTTTTTGGGGGGTAAATTTGCCTAAAATTTTTTTAAGAAAACGTGATCAAAAAGTTGCAAGTAATGCAAAATGGTACCAATAGAAACTACAGTTCGTCACACATAAAACAAGTCCTCCCGCAGCGATATCAACTAAAAAATAAAAAAGTTATGGCTGTAAGAAAATGGTGACACTAAAACATGATTTTTTTAGAAAAGAGTATTTTTATTGTGGGAACGTAGTGAAACGTAAAAAAACGATATAAATTTTTCGCTGTAATTGTATAGACCCACAGAATGAAGTTAACATATTGTTTATACTGCACGGTGAACACTGTAAAAAAACAAAAAAACAAAACCGTGCTAGAATTGCTGTTTTTTGGTTTCCTCATCTCCCCAAAAATTTAATAAATAGTGATTTAAAAAAATCGCATGTACCCCAAAACGGAACCAATAAAAATTACAGCTCGTTCCACAAAAAACGCGCCCTCACACAGCTCCGTCAACGGAAAAATAACACATTAGAACTCTCAAAACGCAATGATGCTAAATGACAGCCCAGACTAATGTTTTAGGTCCAGTAGTTTTTCACTAAATACCCCACATCATCATTTGCTGGACACCACAGGTGGACCCCGTAGACGCAGCGGAGATGAGGAAACTTTAGGGCCTTGTGCTGCTTATAGGGCTAGTGAAGAAGTCAAAGATTAGGCAATACTGGAGCGCAGATATTTTGTATAATATCCCCAAAAACACGGCCTGTGCATAAAGGATTGGTCCAAAGCGTACCACACCAATCCATGGATTATTCATTCTCTCCATTATTACATCATCCTATTATGCCCTTATGCACTCCGCCCAGTTTACATATACCCTGATGTACTCCACCCAGTTTACATATACCCTGATGTACTCCACACAGCTTACATATACCCTGATGTACTCCGCCCAGCTTACATATGCCCCCACATTATACGATAAAATACCACTAATACACCAAACAAAATCTGTGCTTCAAAAGCCAAATGGTGGTCCAACTGAGCCTGGCAGTGTGTCCAAACGGCAATTTATGACCATATATGGGGTATTACGTTATTCTGGAGAACCCGCTTAACAATTTATCGGATGTGTGTCAACGGTGGTACAAGCTAGGCACAACACATTGGGCACTGAAATGGCATATCTGTGGAAAACGGCAATTTTCAATCTGCAACATCTATTGTTTGCTCATTTTTGCAAAACACTTGTGCGGTCAAAATGCTCACTACACCCCTAGATACATTCTTTGAGGGATCTAGTTTCCAAAATGGGGTAATTTTTCGGGGGTACCACTGTACTGGTACTATAGCTCAATGCAACATGGTGTCAAAAAACGAATCTTGTAAAATCTCCACTCCAAATACTAAATGGCGCTCCTTCCCTTTAGAGCCTTGCTGTGTGTCCAAATAGCAGTTTATGACCATGTGTGGGGTATTGCCCTACTCTGAATAAGTTGCTTTACAAATGTTAGGGTGCTTTTTCTCCTTTATTTGTTGAGAAAATGAAACATTTTGAACTAATTCTACGTCTTATTGGAAAATAATGTAATTTTTAATTTTCACTGCCCATTTCTAATAAAATCTATGAGACACCTATGGGGTTAAAATGCTCACTACCCCCCTAGATGAATTCCTCAATGGGTATAGTTTGCCAAATGGAGTCACTTTAGGGTAGTTGCTACTGTACTGGTACCTAAGGGGCTTTGCAAAAGCGACATGGTGCAGAAAAACCAATCCACCAAAATCTGCTCTCCAAAAGCCAAATGGCGCTCCTTCCCTTCTCAGCCCTGATGTGTATTCATACAGTACTTTATTACCACATATGGGGTATTTCCCTACTCTGGAGAAGTTGTTTTACAAATGTTATGGTGCTTTTTCTCCTTTATTTGATGAGAAAATGAAACATATTGACCTAAAGCTACGTCTTAGTAAAAAAAAAATGAAATTTTTCATGTTTACTGCCCAATTCTAATGAAATCTATGAAACAGCTGGGGGCCAAATTGCTCACTACACCCCCCCTAGATGAATTCCTCTAGGGGTGTAGTTTCCCAAATGGTGTAACTTTTTGGGGGTTTCCACTGTACTGGTACCTTAGGAGCTTTACAAATGAGACATGGTGCCGAGAAATCAAACCAGCAAAATCTGTACTCCAAAAGCTAAATGGCATGCCTTCCCTTCTGAGTCCTGCAGCTTGCCCAAACAGCAGTTTATGACCACATGTTGGGTACTTCCGTACCCTGGAGAAGTTGCTTTACAAATGTTGGGGTGCTTTTCCTTATTTATTTGTTAAAAAAATTAAAAATTCTGAGGTAAAACTACACATTTTTTGGGAAAATAATGTAATTTTTCATTTTCACTGCCCAATTCTAATGAAATCTATGAAATACTTGTGGGGTCAAAATGCTCACCACAGCCCTAGATGAATTCCTCTAGGGGTGTAGTTTCCCAAATGGAGTCACTTTTGTGGGGTTTCCTTTTGTTTTTGCACCACAAAACCTCTTCTAACCTGACATGGTGCCTGAAATATAATTTAAGAAAAGGAAGGCCGAAAAATCCACTAGGTGCTCCTTTGCTACTGGGGCCTTTGTTTCAGGCCCGTAGCACACTAGGGCCACAGGTGGGATATTTCTAAAAACTGCAGAATCAGGGCAATAAATATTCAGTTGTGTTTCTCTGGTAAAAACCTTCAGTATTAGGGTATGCACACGATATCGACCATTACGGCTGAAATGACGGAGCTGTTTTCAGGAGAAAACAGCTCCGTAATTTCAGACGTAGCTGCTCGTCCTCGCATTTTGCGAGGCGTCATTGACGGCCGTAATTTAGAGCTGTTCTTCATTGAATTCAATGAAAAACGGCTCAAATTACGTCCAAAGAAGTGTCCTGCACTTCTTTGACGAGGCAGTCATTTTACGCGTCGTCGTTTGACAGCTGTCAAACGACGACGCGTAAATTACAGGTCATCGGCACAGTACGTCGGCAAACCCATTCAAATAAATGGGCAGATGTTTGCCGACGTATTGGAGCCGTATTTTCAGGCGTAAATCGAGGCATAACGTTTACGCCTGAAAATAGGTCGTGTGAACCCAGCCTTACAGGAAAAATGGATTAAAATGGAATTTCTATGGAATTTCTGCAAAAGAAATGAAATTTGCAAATTTCCCTTCCACTTTGCTTTAATTCCTGTGAAACACCTAAAGGGTTAAGAAACTTTCTAAGTGCTGTTTTCAATAATTTAAGGGGTGCAGTTTTTAAAATGGGGTGATTTGTAGGGATTCCTAATATATAAGGCCCTCAAAGCTACTTCAGATCTGAACTGTTCCCTAAAAAAATAGGCTTTTGAAATTTTCTTGAAAATGTGAGAAATTGCTGCTAAACTTATAAGCCTTGTAACGTCCTAGAAAAATAAAAGGATGTTCAAAAAATGATGCAAACATAAAGTAGACATATGGGAAATGTTAACTAGTCACTATTTTGTGTGGTGTAACCATCTGTCTTACAAGCAGATACATTTGAATTTAGAAAAATGGAAATTTTTGCAAATTTTCTCAAAATTTTGGTGTTTTTCACAAAAAATATTGAATTTATCTACCAAATTTTTTGACTAACATAAAGTACAATATGTCACGAGAAAACAATCTCAGAATCGTCTGGATAGGTAAAAGCATTCCAGAGTTATTACCACATAAAGTGACACATGTCAGATTTAAAAAATGAGGCTGTGTCATTTGGTCCAAAAGTGGCTGCGTCCTTAAAGGAACAGTGTCACGAAAAAACATTTTTTTACATCAGTTTGATTTTAGTGCTTTATTAAAAACTTTAATATTTATTTGTGTGTTTGTGTTTTACTTTTTTTTTTATTTTTTAACTTTTTCTTCCCTATGGGGGCTGCCATTTTTTTTTCCATTTCTGTATGTGTCGATTAACGACACATACAGACATGGAATACGGCAGCTACAGTCCCATAGTGAATGCGAACGGGGCCCGTTCCATCCACTATGGTGTACGCCGTCTGTGCCGCTCCCACACAGTCCAAGTTGAACTGTGCGCAGTCCGGCGCCATTTTCCTGTAGACCGGAAGTCGCGGCCGGACAGTAAGATTACTACTTCCGGTCGCGGCTTCCGGACTTGTGCACTTGGAGCGGCGGTAGCAGACGGAGCGGACGGACCGGAGGGAGCGGCGGCGACTGGAGCAGGTAAGTGATTTCTGTGTATGTAACTGTTTTAACTGTGTGTTTACTAGTGTATGTAAACCTACTACACTGTGTGTTAGCTCAAAAAATGGTGACACACAGTGTCGGTTTGACCGTTCAATCCCCTCGTTTCTCCCGGCACTAGCCAGGATAAAGGAGGGGGGGATTCTGAGAGCTCACTAGAGCGAGTGAGTTTTCCCAAATTTTGCAGCATAAAGCAATGTGGTTGCTTTACCACATGCAATGCTGCAATTTTGGGAATTGCTCCATCTAGTGACCAGCACTGGGAAATATTATAAATTAGAATCTAATTTATAATATTTCCTTACTCGTAAAAAAAATAAAAAAAATTAGAACAATGTTTAATCACCTATACACTAATTGTTTAACTAAAAAAAAGACATTTTTTTCTAGCAACACATTCCCTTTAAGGAGTTAAGAAACCAATTAGCATAAATCATAACTTGCTCAAAAATTCGTTTTTCAAAATAAAAAACACTGTCTACATTACAGCGTCAATCACATTATGTAGGAAATAGGGCACTTATAATCTGGTGGCAGAGCCTCTTGAAGGCGAAAATTACACTGACCTGAAGGTAGAGAAGTGACAAGGAGGCTTAGCTGTATGCAACAAAACTGTTCTAAATGCTTCTTTTTTTTTCTTTTTTTTCTATCGTGAAGTATGTTTTTATTGGACTTTGGATTGGATTTTGCAGTGGTTTTGACACGGATACACGGCAAATCCACGGTGGAGAAACTCTGCCACATCCGAAACCAACCTCAAACTGATGAGTCAGCCAGTAAATTAGTAAACGTGAAAAGTCATAAGGCTTTCTATTGATATACTTGTCAACATCAAGAAGATAACTTATTGATTATAAAGGAGAAAAAAAAAACATACTTGAAGTCATTCTCTTTTTTTATTTATACTTTTTCAGCAAACCTTCCAAAAATCTCACTGCTCAAATCCAGACAATTCCCATAAATGACAAACCAAAAAGATATGCATTCATACAGATGTGGAATCACTTGGTTGGTTCCAACAATAGCCATAATAGTTTGGTGTTCTGAGTAGAGAAATGAAAAGCCGTGATATTTCCCAATGACATGGCTACAGGGTAAATGTGATTTCATGATATCATTTTGAAACATGACAGTGTCAATCTACGAATGATATCCAAGCTGTGTTTAATGAAGGTGAAGCTTTTCACAATGTCATTGTGGACTCTGTTGTGGAACATATATGATGTCATCAAGGTGAACAGAGTACCTACAGACTGACAAACCATTCAGGCGGTTATTGCCTTTTTAAAAATACACCTGATTTGATTGCAATCACATTTTCTCAACACATGTGATACAAATGAATGTTGTAGACATGATTCATGTATAGATGTACAGAATAAATTTGATATTTAGGGGTCCAAGTTCAGTAGTTGTGTTTTGTATTGGTTCTAGTGGCATTTTTAACAATACAAAAAACATATGGGAAGGACTGTACATATAGAAGATGATGCCTCATATTAACTCCTAATAGGTCTCCCTCCTGTTGCTGGTTGATGCTACTACACTCCACATACTGGTACAAGAAGGCCCAGTGCTTGTTTGATCCAGAACCTTCTTATCTCTTGAGTTTTAAGGGAGCTCTCTCTTACACAGTAGTGCCCGTGGAGAGGAGGAGCCTTGGAAAGGTTCACACCATCCATAAATTAGGTTAATGGGACCACCTGAGCTGGGGCCCCACCTCTCCATGAGCTCCGTACCAACAACAGGGGCTGCGTCTATGGTATGTATTTACTGATATTTGTACTACAAGAAAATATCCTCACTAGAACAGAGGTGAGTATTCTAGTTGCCTCATGACTCCCCTGTGTTCCACTAAGGGTATGCCACGTTCCTGAACCACTAGCTGCATGTGGCTAGTTTTCAACTAGCAACACATTATTGTTGCCATATTGATATGTGAATCGTTTTGACGCCTTGTTCATTTTCTAGGCAGTCCTGACTCTGTTTTAATGGCATAGGTATATGTGCCTTTTAGATGTGGAAAATGTTATAATTTCTACATCTGATATACTTTTATATATGCTATATGAAAAGTAAATGGCTGGACAAAAATTGGGAATTCGTTTGGAAAACAGTACTGGATGGAACATGAAACAAGATTTTTCAAGTAGTCCATTAATGCTCTTGTGGCACTGCATCCAGAAAAAAAAGAACACAATATATATATATTAAAAATTAAATAATGTGTAAATATCCATCGTAAAGGAATTTTGTTTCCATGTAAACAATATCTGTGTTGCATTATATCTTCTCTCCATTCTCTGCTGTGTTGTTGTCCGTCTGAGGCTTAGAGGCGCAGTGATGATGTCACTGGTACTGTAAATAGTTCTTTAATGACTGAGGCAAAGGTAAAGACTCGACTTGGTTCAAACGTTCTCTGCCAATAGCAAACCGAACAGATCTCCGGCACAAGTCCATCAAAGGTAATGGCTCCGCTGAAATAAAACAAGAGATACATAAATTACCATACAATTTAATATAGCGTTTTTAAGGAGTGATAACATGAAGCAAAAAAGTGATTTTCTGGGATAATATTTATGTTAATATTACGGTTATCAAATTAGCTAAAAACTACTGTATCACCTATCAGAATAATTTATTAAGAATGTAAGAATCCCTGGGATCTCCTTTTGGGAACGGAAAAACTACAGAGACTACCTTATAAACTGGCTGGCCAAAACAATGTTTCTTTGAATGAACTTTAATTATAAAATATGAACGACCCTTTTAGAGTGTATTTTCACCTTTGGCGAAGAGACGTAAAATATACTGTAAATTGCAGCTCTAATATAATACTATCATCAGACTAGTTCTTATAAAACAGGTATAATCCGATAATACAGCAGGGTGACCGAGGGAAGAGCACAAATCTCTCACACGCTCTCAGCAGGCCCATCTCAACCTGGGAGACCAGTCCAGCATGGGCTCAGCTGGAACATATGGCTCATTTGGAACCTCCCTCGGTGATAAAAGCTCATTCTGGTGGGGTGCCCGGCAGTGGCACTCCCCATCAGCTTGTCACTGATGAAAAAGGGGTTGTCCAACCATGACAACCCCTTTAAACGTTTTAATCTTGACCCTGGCAGGGATACGGCTGCCTGCTCAATACAAATTGCTCCCTCCTTGGAGAATGAGGTTCTATGAGATATGCATAACAGCTATAGTAAGGGATCTGCTTGTCCACTTTAATTCCATTCCACCTCTGCATAGTTCAGCTATATATTTCATGTTTTATTAGGAGATGTGCCAATCTAGGATGCTATTCTAAAGGTCAAATCTACAAACCTCCAATAGCGTTCTTAAGAATCATTGCCAAGTAAGTGTGGCAAAATGCGTTAAGGGATTTAGAATCGGCTCCTTAAGGCTTTTGTGTGTTGGGATGAATACAACGCAGACGCTGCAGCGCGGTGTGGAATTTCTGCTTTCCACAGGAAACCATAGGTTTCCTTATAGACTATGAAAATACTAGTCATGCAGATTTGTACAGTTACACACTGTGTGGAGCTCAAAATATTCTCCAAAGCCTGCTCTGCAGCTCGACTGTGAGAACAAGTTACAGTATGTGTGAATTCATGGGGACGGCAGTCTATGCTTGTCATCTCTTACAGACAATTAAGAATTATCAGGCCTCAAGAGTTTTTTTGTTACTTTATCAATTTATTTTTTAATCTAGTTTGAAATGAATAAGATGATCTAGAAATTATACCCATGAACTGTTTTGCAGCCCTCTAGTGAAAAAATAACTAATTATTACATGTATTGCCTAGAGAGTAAAGATGATTTGCTTGCGTTTGTAAAGATAGCTGTCTGCTGGCTGTAAGCATTACAACTTAATATCAGAATTTCAGTGTTACATTTGTTCAATCTTTCTTGTTGCATTTTACAGCCACAGTTGCCAACAATTTTAAAGGAATTCTATAGTTTACACATATAGGGCCAACTAATACCAGCAGCAGAGTATGAGGTGGGACATAATGTGTATCTACTGACCTACATCATTATGGCATTATATGTAGTTGCACTAAATGTACATACACCACATACACAGAGATCAATGTACACACTGCGTCTCTATTCACTGTCACGTGGATATACGATCGTAAAAAAAAGAAACGGTTTCTGCCTTCAGACTCCTGAGATTCACGCTTGGTGGCCAAAATACAGAAAAAAAACCTGGAAGTCTTAAAGAGGTTGTGCAGCATTAGATAATCTTGGCTGCTTTCTCTCAGAAACAGTGCCACATCTGTCAAAGGACTGTGTCTGGTATTGCAGCTCAACTCCATTGAAGGGAATGGGGCTGAGCTACAATATCACACACAACCTGTGGACAGGTGAGGCACTGATTTTGGAAGCAGCCATGTTTTTCTAATCCTGGACAACCCCTTTAAATCTTTTCTCCTTTTTATTGATGATTAGACTACTGGATCTAGATAATGTAAATATTTCTCAATGTTCTGCTACTTATGGGTGCCATACAAATGTAATACCCATACACTTTCTTAGCTAAGTATAGATTAAGTGAAATTCCCTAATGGGTTGGAGTTGGGAGACTTTGATCATTGTGGATGGTAGAAGGATCTAAGATATTTCAGGATATTTTCTTTTTCCTTCCTTAGCCGAGGACGACTTTCATCTTCTCTTAGACTTTATTAATCTGTAAACTGAGTCGTTACCATCTGTGCCAGACGTGAACTTACTAAACTCAGTTAATGCTACCTTGTTTTATCTAGCAGCGCCGTAAAGGCACAGACACACCTCTTTAAAGAACAACCATCAAAGTAAAGGGAACTGGACTAAAAAAATGAACAGAAACATGGAGCAGTGCGTGTAGAAAGCTGTAAGATTCTAGCATATGTCAAAAAGGCAGTAAATATATGAAAAGCATATTTATAAAAATAGAGTGTAATGAATTCATAAATATGTTGGAGCCCTAGCATCATTGCAACAAACACAAATAAGTTTTACAGATTATATTATCTATACATGCCCAGCAAAGTTGTAGCAGTAAATACAACTTAAAGGATTTCTCCACTTTTGAACACCATTTTACAATTTATATATAGAATTAATCTACATAAGAGTTCAGTAATTTTGTAAATAAATTGCATCACTTATCTTGCACGAAGCTGCATTCACAATTCTGAAGGCTTCAGAGCTTAAATCTCCCACCAATCTCTGATGTCTCTTTCTGCACAAAAGCTTGCTATAGTACAATGCATTCTGGGAAATGTGGTCTTTATTCAGGCACTATACATATACTAAGTTAAAGGGGTTGTCCCAGAATCAACAATTATCACCTATCCACAGGATAGGTACAAATTGTCTGATTGTCGGGAGCCCCACCGCTAAGATCCCCCAAGAACAGGTTTCTCAAACCCCATAGATTCTCCTTACTGCAACCCTGCCACAGTGAGGAGGAGCTTGAATAGAGCGACAGTCGAGTATGCGCCCTCCGCTCCATTAAATGTCTATGGGACTGATGGAAACAGCCCAGCACTGTACTCGGCTATTTCTGTCATTGCCATAGTCTTTAAATGGAGCAGCATCCCATAATGCTTTACCACCGCTCCATTCAATGTCCTCCTCACTGCGGTCGATCAGTGAGTATGAACAGAGTTCAGGACCCCCATTCTCGCAATCGGTGGGGGTCCCAGCAATCAGACAATTATCACCTATCATGTGGATAGGTGATAATACTTGATTCTGGGAATACTCCTTTAAGTATTAACTTATCAATGGAAAAATGTAACAATAAAATGGTGGTAGTAAACAGAAAATGCTGAGAAAAAGCTGAGAACATTTACTATTTAGTTAATGTTATAATATGCATTTAATTTGTTAATGTCAAGAAAGTGTGAAGTTATGTCAAACCACGCAGACATTAAAGAGATCTCATAGTAGTCACACTATACAGCAACAAAAGACTGCGTTCACACTGAGGTAAATGCTGAAACATGACAAACAGCCTCAGTAATGTCTCCCGCTGCGGTAATGCATGATAAGTGTCTGTAATTTCACAGCCTTTTTTTATTTTTTTACTTTAATTTTCTCATCTGGCAACTTTACTTACATCATCTGTGGCAGAAATGATTTAGGGGGCAATATTTAAACAGTTTACGTAGGTGCTGATGACATGGCTTGTATTCTCAGCCTATACATTGAAAATTAAAATAACATCTTGTCCCCACTACAGCTATCTACGCAGTGTTCATTTATCTTCAGGGCTCCCCATGGATGGCTCAGATCCTAGCAGACTAAACAATCTCTGGGTCATGACAGGAGCGGAAACTGCAGTGACGGCAGCTTGTATTCCAGCAGAATAAGACTGGATTCACACACACTGCGCTTTTCTGCTTGTTTGTGTGTTTTTCATGGCATTTTTTATGCATTTACAATAGAGTCTATAGTGAAATATAAAATGCACTATATACAATACCGTTTTGGTTTGTGGCGTCTGTTTTTATTAGCCTTTTTTATAGTCAGTGGCGTTTTTTAAAAAACACAGCATGGTTTGGGTGTGGCTTTTTTCTTTAAAAAAACATCTATGAAATTACATTAATTTAAAAAAAGCCACAAAACACGCCATTAGGCTTAATTCACAAAGCGTTTTTCGTAGTGTTTTTAACTGCTTTTTTATGCATTTTCTTTGTACGGCGAGATGTTACAGTAAAATCTATAGTGAAATATAAAATGCCATAAATACAACTGTGTTTTGGTTGTGTCATTTGTGTTGCTTTTCTATGGTAAGTGGCATGTCTCCTCAAAATGTAGCATTCTCTGGGTGTGTCATTTTTCTCATAGGCTTCTCTCTAGGACTAAAAACACATTACATAAAAAACACCACCAAAAAATATACGCCATAAAAACGATTTTTACAAAACACTTCCAGTTTTTCAATCTATCTGCGAAGGAGGCCCAGGGCTGGTGTCAGCACCCGGCCAAGTGCAGGGGCCCACTACCCTTTGGGGGGGCCACTTGGTTTACGTTGCCATCATGGCTCCTCCAGGAGAGGACAGAGATGTCAGAGGGCTCCTCCAGGAGAGGATTCCCCGGCCAGAGCGTCGGCAATGCTCTGGCTGGGGATTCCACTTCTAGAAGGAGCCCCAATGTCGCTATTGACAGGGGGCGGAGTGTAGCGCTATCTACAGGGGTGTGTGGCACTATCTACAAGGGGATGTGTGTGGCACTATCTACAAGGGGGTGTGTGTGGCACTATCTACAAGGGGGAGCTGGGTGGCACTACCTACAAGGAGGTGTGTGCAGCACTATCTACAAGGGGGTAGTTTGTGGCACTTTCTACAAGTGGGTTTATGTGGCACTATCTACAAGGGTGTGTGTGTGGCACTATCTACAAGGGGTACTGTATGGTACTATCTACAAGGGTGTGTGTGTGGCACTATACAAGAGGGTGTGTGGCACTATCTACAAGGGAGTGTGTGTAGCACTATTTACAAGGGGGTGTGTATAGCACTTTCTACAAGGGGGTGTGTGTGGCACTATCTACAGAGGATGTGTGGCATTATCTACAGGAGGTTTGTGGCACTATCTAAAAAGGGCACTGTGGCACTATCTACAGAGGACACAGCATTATCTAGACAGTAGACTGTGGTATTATCTACATGGGCTGTGTGTGGCATTATCCACAGGGCACTGTATATATGGAGGCATAACTTCTAAATAGGGATATAAAGGGTGCCTAACTTTTATATGGGGCTCAAACTGGGGGCCTTACTTCTATATGGGGGCATAAACAGGGCCTAACTTCTATATGGTAGCCCCATCTGAACCCCTGAGGACGCTACGTTTGTAGCAAAACATGTCAGGGTGGGGGGCTTCTTCCTATGTTTTAATCTCAATACTCTACTGGCAGCCAGTTACAATCTCTATCATGCTTATGTAATTACAGTGTTCTGCAGGCGCTGTTTCAATACTAATATAGTACCGTACTGACCGAGTATATCTCTGGCAACTAGCCATGCAAACTTCTCACTGTCAGTGAGCATTGGCTAATTTTTAACAAGTGTGATTTTTTGTTTTTGTTTATTTAATAATACTCAATAAAAGTTATATTTTAGTTTATACTTTAGCAGCTAGCTGGAAATCAGTGCATCTTTTTGCTTAATTGCAAATTAGTTAATCTTTGCAACTTCTATATGGGGCACAAACTGGGGGCCTAACTTCTATATGGGGCACAAACTGCAGTTTTCTGCTGTTTAACTGCTGCTGTGAATTCCCCCGAAAAAGGGATCCACTAAGTCTGTGTCGCCCAAGAGCCCACATAAACCTGGAGCCGGCCCTGAGGAGGCCTAAAGGCATGGGTCTGAGGAATAGTTCCAGGTGTTGCTAATGTGTAAGGTAGGATATGATGATATGTGATGTTTCGCTGTCTATGCGGTACATTTCCTGCCTTAAAGAGGCTCTGTCACCACATTATAAGTGTCCTATCTCCTACATAAGGAGATTGGCGCTATCATGTAGGTGACAGCACTGCTTTTTATTTAAAAAAAACGATCTATTTTCATCACGTTATTAGCGATTTTAGCTTTATGCTAATGAGTTTCTCAATAAACAACTCGGCGTGTTTTACTATTGACCAAGTGGGCGTTGTACAGAGGAGTGTATGACGCTGACTAATCAGGGTCATACGCTTCTCTCCATTCATTTCCTCAGCACATAGGGATCCTTTTAGATCACTATGTGCTGTCTTATACAAACACATTAACGATACTGAAGTGTTTAGACAGTGAATAGACATTCCACTGGATGTCTATTCACAATCCTGGCATTTCGTTAACGTTTCTGTGGTAGTTACAGCAGAGCAAGTGTAATCTCGTGAGATTATGCTGTAGATGACAGGTTACAACGAGATTACACTTGCTCTGCTGAAACTACCACAGAAACGCTAACGAAGTGCCGGGATTGTGAATAGACATCCAGTGGAATGTCTATTCACTGTCTAAACACTTCAGTATCGTTAATGTGTTTGTATAAGACAGCACATAGTGATCTAAAAGGACCCCTATGTGCTGAGGAAATGAATGGAGAGAAGTGTATGACGCTGATTGGTCACTGATTGGTCAGCGTCATACACTCCTCTGTACAACGCCCACTTGGTCAATAGTAAAACACGCCCAGTTGTCCATTGGGAAACTCATTAGCATAAAGCTAAAATCGCTAATAACGTGGTGAAAATAGATCGTTTTTTTAATAAAAATAACTGCTGTCATCTACATTATAGCGCCCATCTCCTTATGTAGGAGATAGGCCACTTATAATTTGGTGACATAGTCTCTTTAAGCCATTTCCCTTGTTTAAAAGGCTGTAGATGTTTTCCAATTATCCAAGCAACTTCAAAGAAGACACAAACTAACAACAAGTAACTGCTTTGAAAGCAATATATTAGGCCTACAGAAACATGTACTATCATCCCAGGAAAACAATGCACCGAGAAAGTTCATAGGATCTTCCATAATGGAAGGAGTGGCATAATAAAAAATCTAGTGTTTTGTTTATATTGCGTCCTTCGTTGTCTAAATTGTCACTCATAAGGGCAACTATTTATGTGAGGCAAAGTTACTTTCAGGGACCTAAACGCTCAAAACACAAATCACCAGCATCATTTTTAGCCTGTTTCTATCTCCTCCAACGTTGTCATGTACAAGCCTATTCTGGTTGGTCATAATAGCATGTTAATTTTATGGTGGGGGCTAGGAATAAGGCCCTCTTACACTGGGCGATTATTGTGCAGATAAGCGTTCATATAGCGCTTGTTGCCGATTAATTGCCCTGTGTAAGCACGGCAGCGATCAGCAGATGAACGAGCAAACACTCGATCATCTGCCGGTCGTATCATTTTAAAAATGTAAAATATTATCTTTGTTGGCAGCCGATCTCCCTATGTATAGAGTGAGATGCACTGCCGACATGATGATAATGTATGGGGACGACCGATCAGAGTAACAACAGCTAGTCCCCATCCATAGGTCCGTGTGACAGGAGCAAACGAGCGCCGATCAACGATGTCTCGTTGATCGGTGCTCGCTGCACAGGCCGGGTGTCGACCGGTGTAAAAGACCCTTTAGGCTGTGTTCACATCACCGTTGCCCTTCCATTGAGGGATTCCGTCTGAGGTTTCCGGCGGATTAACCCCTTAAAGAATTTGCATCACCATTGATATCAATGGGGACGGAAACGTTGCTAAAGGTTTCAGGTTGTCACCGGTGTGACAGGGTTTCGTCGTTTTTGACAGAATCAATAGCGCAGTCGACTGCGCTATTGATTCCGTCAAAAACGACGAAACCCTGTCACAGTGGTGAGACACGGAAACCGTTAGCAATGTTTCCGTCACCATTGATATCAACGGTGATGCAAACGGAAGCTTAGGTTTCCCCTTACCTTTCCCATTGAGGGGTTAACCTGACGGAAACCTCAGACAGAACCCCTCAACGGAAGGGCAACGCTGATGTGAACAGGCCCTAAGACCAGCTTTGTAATGTATGACCTCATAGTGAAGGACAAGCTAAATGTCCAATAAATGCTAAGTGATTATCGAAGCTTGCCTCCCTTTGGCCACGTTTACTCGCTTCTCTGCCCAGATGGCCACAAAGACACTACTAGGTGCTATGATACATAGAATACATCATGGGTAGTCCTTACTTCATCAGATATGTTAATCTCATCTAATCCTACATATGAAATTAGAACAAAATTACCACTATTACACACTGTACATGCAGGCAGCCACTAAAGCAAGAAATACATTACTTGGCAGGAAGTCTTGAAATTATCCAAAATATCAGGTGTCAGAGAGATGTAACAAGGTTAATAATTTTACATCAAAGACTGTTCGCTTTATACTAGGCACTCAATTATTGGATAAATAACATTGATAAATGGTAAATCATACAGCATGTAAGGAAATGTAAATAGGTTGTGGAGATAAATGATATAAGAAGATATATTCACCTGATGCATTCTAATAAATATAGCGGCAAATAAGTTATTGAGACATTAGTAAATAGCATATTGAAACATTTTGTAAGACTTTCAGCCTAGAAGCTGCCAGTCTGAACATCTGTATGATAATTGAGTAAAGAAGTGTGGCTAACCAGGATTCAGATGAATCACAGTTCAGTAAGTGCCACCAGCTGTAGCCGCTACAATGTACCATGTATGGAGTGTGCCCAGATGGAGACGGAAGCCGATGATACGCTTTAGCATAATGTTTCTTTTTCATACCAGCTTGGTCTAACTATTGGAAAATAATAGTCATTTGCATACAAGAGAAATAAGTGAAGGATTGGAGTTTAAATTTGTAGCCCTAGGCATACACTGAGTCGAACGGAGGAGTTCTCCGGCCTGTCTTCCAAAGCATGAAACAAGGCAATGAAGGTGTCATGATCAGATGAAGGTGTCATGACCAGAGGAAGCAGGCCAGGAGAACCTCAACTGTAGGACCCCAGGTAAGAAAAAGTTTGCTTACTGTAGGGTTGTCCCGTTTTACATCCGAGCTATTATGTCAAATAAGGTGCTTGACATGTGGATGGGCAGCATGGTGCCTCAGTGGATAGCACTATGTTCTACACTATGTATGGCTATGTTCACACTGAGTTTTTTTTGCAGGTGGAATTTCTGCCTCAAAATTCAGTTTGGAAGTTTGAGGCAGATTTTCCTCTCCCTGCACGCCGATTTTCGCTGCTTTTTTGCCCACGGCCATTGAGCGCCGCAGGCATAAAACGCAGCAAAGTACGCTTTCTCTGCCTCCCATTGATGTCAATGGGAGGTCAGAGGCGTAAACACCCGAAGATAGGCATTTTCTGGCAGTTTTGGACGAGTTTTGCGACGCGGTTTCCGCGTCAAAAAACTTGTCAAAAAAAATGTGTCTGAACATAGCCTAAATGCAACATCTGCATGGAGCTTGTATGTTCTCCCTGTGTTTGCGTGGGTTTTCTCTGGGTGCTCTGATTTCCCCCCACACTCCAAAAATAAACAGTAAGAGTATTTAGAGTGTGAGCCCCACTGGGGACATTCAGTGATGACAACTTATGTACAACGCTACTGCATATGATGGCGCTACATAAGTAACATAAATTAATACGTTTTAGAGCACAGAAATATATTTTGCTTTCAAATTATAGTTCTCCGCCTCTGCTAACATTTCAAACACTCTAGAGGTGCCCATACACATTAGTCAAAACTTGACAAACTTGACTCTCTCCCGACAGCCGATGTCGGATGAAAGAAGGATCGGCGTGTTGGATTTCAACATGCCCGATCATTTGAACCCACTTGAGATAAGCCGCTGATTATTCGATAGCAGCAGACACTGTTTATAAATTACTACATTACTGTGATACCGCAATAAAAATCTCTAACTTGCATCTATATATTCTGGAGTGTGGATAATTTTCCTTGAGTGAATTGTGGATTTACATATCCTTCCAATGGGTACCACCCAGCTATCAATTCATGCAAGTTTTGTGAATAACTGTTTTTATGGTTCTTCCACATGTGGGGCTCAAATATTACATCTCCAGTTCAGTCACGTCTTTACCTTTCAGTTATAATAGAAAGATAACTGCAGTGTCTGAACTCTTACTCTTGTCATCTAGCTGTTAAATGTTAAAATGGTTTTCAATCAAAGACATTGAAGGATCTGAGGTTTTTTTTCTTCCAGCCAACTCCAATTTTTTTTATACATTCTGATTATTTCTGATCGAATCCAGTGATAATCGCAGTGGGTAAATTACATTTACTGATTATTTTCAATTATAATCACTGCCACCGTAATTAAAATTCATTTTACATGGTAAATTTGTGTTGTCAGGTAAGGCAAATTGTGGTGATTCCCAGGGTATGATTTTATTTCCTTTAGTATGTATGCCACAACCAGAGGGCAAACACTATCAGGGAACCCTACCTTGAAGAAGCTTGGTGTGGGCTAAGGATTTTATATATTTTTTTGCCAACAATATATTCTGGCTAATTGTCCGTCCGTCCGTCTATCTGTCTGTCTGTCTATCATCTAGCTATCTATTTAACTCTATCATAGTTAATCTCATAAAATTAAACATCATATAATCAACCCATCTTCTTGATTTCGGACATTGCTTGCCATCTGTAAGACTGCGGATAATTCTGCGCTTTACTGTAACTGTATGATACTTCTTTAATAAGCTGTATTAGCTTTGACTTTGCCGCACTCCTCTGTATAATGTCTTCAAGAGTAGCCCTTCTCACTGTCTGTTCATATCAAAGATAAATCACAATGAATCCTATTCTTGCCGATTCTAAGCTTTTATCAAAATTGCTGTAGGAAGATTGTTCCTGGCGAATGCTACATTCATTTTAGTGTGTTAAAATGACCAATGTAGAGGTCCGCCTTTTGAGGAGATATTGGTATGAAATGATTTTCGAACGAAATATATTTTATGCATTGTGATAAAATATTGGTTGGGGCTTCTTTATAAAATAGGTTATATCTTCTTATTGTTGTCTATACATCAGTCCTATTGAACTCGCCCACGAATCACCTGTACCATATGATTTCACCTTCTATAATATATAGACACCTACTACTACTACTACTCTGACTTTGCCTATGGCCTAACATAAATTAACGGTGAATGTAAATATCATGGTATTTCCTTCAACCATGAAAACTGAAATATTCATGAATCTCCTCCAAG
Source organism: Rhinoderma darwinii (assembly GCF_050947455.1). NCBI lineage: Eukaryota > Metazoa > Chordata > Amphibia > Anura > Rhinodermatidae > Rhinoderma > Rhinoderma darwinii. Next base: position 100,342,055 of record NC_134690.1, read on the forward strand.
TACTTCATATAGACCTTTATGTGCATGTATGTGACAAATTTTAATGAGAATTGTTTATTTTATGTTAATATGTGCTCATAAAAATCTGATATCATGCAATATTGAAACACATATTTTAATAAGTTCATAGATTCATTCTTCATTGAGGCAATATCTGCGTGGGGTTTGTATGTTCTCCCCATCTTTAGAGAGCATAATAATTAGCCATACAAGCAGATCAAAGCCTAATGCACACGGCTGTGTGAATGGAGCCTATGCTGCTGTATGGTGCCGCCATATGGCGCTGTATTACAGAATTATTTTCCAGGGGTGAATACCACCGCAATACGGTATTTTCTCTTTATATTGTATTTATATAGAATCCAACACAAAAGACCTCTGTGTTTCTCCGTATGCAAGTGGATCCACAGTAGGGCCTCACAAAGTTCTGTGGGTGTGGTATTACCGCTCTGTAATATGGTTATGTGCTTAAAGAGGCTCTGTCACCAGATTATAAGTGCCCTATCTCCTACATAACATGATCGGCGCTGTAATGTAGATAACACTGTTTTTTATTTTGAAAAACTATCATTTTTGAGCAACTTATGAGCAATTTTAGATTTATGCTAATTAGCTTAATGCCAAACTGGGCGTCTTTTAACTTTTGACCAAGTGAGCGTTGTAAAGAGGAGTGTATGACGCTGCCCAACTTCTCTCCATTCATGTCCATTTGTACTCAGCACAGCGTGATCTAGCGAGATCATGCTGTGCTGTCACATACACCCACATTAACTTTACTGAAGTGTCTTGACAGTGAATAGACATCACGTCCAGCCAGGACGCGATGTCTATTCACACTGCCCACACTTCGGTAAAGTGTGTGTAGAACTTAATCGCTGCACAGCGTGATCTCGCGAGAACATGCTGTCATTCATAGCGTGATTTTGCTGTGCTGAGTACAAATGAACATGAATGGAGAGAAGTGTATGACGCTGATTGGTCAGCGTCATACACTTCTCTTTACAACGCCAACTTGGTCAAAAGTAAAAAAAACGCCCAGGTGGGCATTAAGAAAGTAATTTGCATAAATCTAAAATTGCTCATAACTTCCTCAAAAATTATCGTTTTTCAAAATAAAAAACAGTGTTGTTATCTACATTACAGCGCCGATCAGATTATGTAGGAGATAGGGCACTTATAATGTGGTGACAGAGCGTCTTCAAACGCTAAATTGACCCTCTAGTTTTATTTCACATAGAAAGGATACAATTTATAGGGTAATGAAAAGACAATATTCTTATACTATAGTGAGTTATATATAGACTTCAATAAATTGTCAGAACAACACCTCTGGTGTTTGGCCTGTGTTCCTTAGTCAGCCACCACAGAAATATTCCTTTTAGCCGAGTCATATATGGACTGTTATCTCAATCAGTAAACCACAAGATACTTGCAATAATCATCTATTATGTGTTCCTCTACTGTGTGATAGTCTGAATAACTGAATCTGACCATGTATTGGTAGATTATATTGCTTTCCTTTGTCACAAGTGAATAAAGAATATTAGTATCGCAGGCTTTTGGCAATAGTGCACAAGCTTCAACTGACCTTTATCTTTAACCTTTTCAATATCATTCATTTTCTTTTTTGGCCTGAATTCTACTCCTCGGAAAATTCATCTGTTTCCTCTTCATGATACTGTCAGCATAGATTTGTTGACAAGAATGGTACATTTTGACAAACACCCAATCATTTATGGCATAGCTCTTATTATTTTAGTTCTGCATTAGGACAGCTCTTGCTTACTAGTTTGCGGTGGTGTTCATCAATTTCACTAGTGAAAGGTTGACTTTTATATGTCTCAACTCTTTAGAAGACTAAACAATTTATGGGTCGCTGAACACAAGGGGAAATTGTATATATAAGAATGACATTTTCTTTTTTCAAATACAGCACTGTTTGACCTTCTTTTACTGTGAATGACCTTTAGGAAATTTTCTCACTTATGCCCTCTGCAGGTTACCAGAGAATATGGTGGTCTACAACGTTCTGAATTCATCCGGAAGAACGATGTTGTTAATTATTCATCTCCCGATGATATTTTATACGTTCTTTAGTTATATTACAGTTATTTCAGTTATCTTTAGCTCATGTACTCTAGGCAGTTTTCCATGAGTAGTACCATCTAAGGTTTTCATCAGAAATGCCATAACTATATCTCTTTATTACTGTATATCTTTGGTCCAGATCACATAAAGTAAATTTTTAGTATAAGATGATATCTGCATGTAGTTTTATCTTTCTTTATTATACAATCCAAGACCACAGAGTCAGACTTGTCTACCAGAAGAACTTCTGGTGGGCCCAGATTCTGATAAAATATTGGGTAGGCAGGACACAATCCCAATTTGAAGCTGATTTAGAGCCCAGTACTCGAGGCTAGGGATTATTCTTATGTGGTCATTCACATATAATTTATTGGAATGTGTTAATGATATATGGCCGTTGTGCACAATGATAAGAGTATCATTAAGGATGTAATAAAAACTAGAAATTCACATAACATATTCTCTATAGATTGATGGCAGAAATATATTCTGGTTGGCTCAAAGAACACCAGTTGAACACGGCTTGACTAATTCCAAGCAAATAAAGATTTACTCATAATGGATAAAATAAACTGGACAATTATATCTACAGCAAATCTATGGAGGTCCTCACCATGTTGGGAGCAGTAGAATAAATGATGGTCACAGCCTACCAAAAGGGCACCACAGTATAGTCTTATTTTCAGCAAAGATTACACTTGCTTGATTTATCTACATTGTGAAGCCCCATTACAAAAAAAATTAAAAATAATATTAACATTTTATGATATTTGGAGGCTGAACTGACTTTTTAGCTTACTTCTGAAACTTCAAAGCATGTATGACCTCATGGCGTTTACAGTTTACGTGCACACATAAAAAGGAAATGAAGACGTAATTGCTTATTGATTCGTACAAGTTCTGGAAATCATCTATTTTTAAAAGACCTTTGCTGTGGGAAGGTTATTGGTTTTTTGTGCACATTTGTCTGAGATTGAAGTTACCAGATATCATTTGGACTCAATGGTGTAAGATACATTTTATAGTGCAAGTCACAAGGAAGCAATGACTAAATGATATACAGTCAAAAGAAAATCAAAGTTATAATGGAACAGTGTACGACCAATCTTTGTTACTTAAAAAGTGAAGTATCCTTGAGTTTGAGTAGCACTATACCTCACTAAGGGAAATCCCTCACGAAATGCCAAGGTCTCGCACATGGCACAACTTGCAGCACTGTGGAGGTGGGTTTGACTAACCAAGGTATCATGAAGCTAGTATGTTCTTCCCATTTCCTCTCGGTATTTGACACTAATTAATAGGTAATTTTTTTTACCTCACACAATTTGCAAAACTGAGAGAGATTAAATGGATGAAAGGGGGATTATTTTAGTTTAAATAAAGTACAGCCCCTTGATCTGCTTTCACACAGTATTTAATATTACACTAAAACCCTACAGCTCTATCTCTTTCAGAACATGAAGTGTAAGTCTCCAGTGAAAGATTAATTTTATTGGGTCTTCTACAAAATGAAGGTTGCAAATTTTGATGAGGTATGTGCTACCACGAAAGATATTAGATTTGACTGTGATTTTGATGTTGGGGGAATGAAGTATTTCAACATGCCCGATCCTTTTCTCCCGCAGGAGATGAGTTACTGCCAGAGTTTTATTAGCAGCGGCTTATTTTCCTTTCCCTATTGAAATAAGCATGCACGTTCGGCCAAGAATAGCATGCATGTCAATAGTGGAATCGGGTGAAAAAGCTCTTGCCTATTGCATGTATAAGGACAGCCTAGGTCAGGAAAAACTGATTATTGGTGATCACAGTGCTCTCTGCTTGTCACAGGCAGAAACAGGGACATATAAAGAAGCACTATACTATGAGAACCCGTACAACTATTCCAGGTCATTGTGAGTGTGAAGCTACTATTTCATTAGCTACATTTACCAAGGTACCAGGCAGCTTGCATTCATTATGCATATACACTATATGGACAAAAGTATTGGGACACCTACACATTACACCTAGAGGACTAGAGGAGCTTTTATGACATCTCATTCTAAATCTATAGGCATTTATATGGAATTGCCCCCCCCACCCCCACCTTTGCTGCTAAAACTCTTCCACTCTTTTGGGAATGCATTCTACAATATTCTGGAATGTGTCTGTGGGAATTCTCCTAGAAGAGCAGCTGTGGGGTTAGACACCAGTGGCGGATTAAGTGTACCATTGTCCCTGGGCTTTTGACACAACTTGGGTCCCCTCCTTCCCCCTCACAACCCGCTCACCCTCAACCCCCCCAACCTGCTAACACTGTACCCGTCAGTCCACTGACCTGACGGATACAGGTTTTAGCACTAGATACAGCTGCTCTGTATTCAGGATGTAAAGCAGCTGTATCTCAAAAAGTAAAAATAATTTTTAATAAAAAGTATTTAGAAACTTGCACCAAACACACTGATACACTGTTTTATTAAAGAAAAAATAAAATAATAATAACAATAATAATAACAAAAAAATTGTTACACCTTTTTTTAAAGTGTAACTAAACTTTTATAAAACGTTTCACATGCCAGTGATATGTCTTAACTTTTAATCGGTGGGGGTGCGAGCACTAAGCCCCCCACCGATCGCTCAAGTGAAGTGGCAGAAACGCTCGATTGAATGCTGCGCCGCTTCGTTTCGGCGTACCTCGGAGTGGTGTACCTCCGTACACCGCTTGCTTGGCTTTCAGAGAAAAGCAGATCAGAAATGAAGAGGCACAGCGGTCACCTGAGCGCTTCTACCACTTTGTTTCAGTGCTCGGATCCCCCCCAGAACTTCTCATATTTCACTATGACATGTCAGAAGTTTTTTTTAGAAGCTTAGTTACACTTTAAAGGGGTTTTCCCGAGAGGGACATTTATGACATATCCTGTGGATCCTGTCAGATAGATGCGAGTCCCACCTCTGGGATTTGCGCCTATCAGTTTTCCTGTTCCTCTCTGGCGGTGCGTGCATCGTACTGTAGCCTCCCCTGTAGATTGTGCCCCATATATAACCCACTGTAGATAGCGAAAATAAATATCAGCAGCACAACCAGCAACCAGACCATATGGACCACATAGAAATCCCAACTTCAGGGGGGTGCTCGCAGAAGATAGTCCCAGTCCAGGGGAAATAGCAGATCCAAATAAAGAGAAAGAATCCGCAGCACTCCAGTGGAAAAATTTGTTTTTAAAGGGAATGTGTTACCAGAAAAACATGTTGTTTTTTTTTTAATTAAACATTTAGTGTGTAGGTGATTAAACATTGTTCACATTTTTTTTATTTTTTTCACGAGTCAGGAAATATTATAAATTAGATTCTAATTTATAATATTTCCCATTGCTGGTCACTAGATGGAGCTATTCCAAAATTTGCAGCATTGCAAAATTGGGTAAAAAGCCCTCGCTCTAGTGAGCTCTCAGCATCCCCCCCTCCTTTATCCTGGCTAGTGCCGGGATAAACGAGGGGTTTGAACGGTCTATCCTCCTACACTGTGTGTCGCCATTTTTGAGCTAACACACAGTGTAGTAGGTTTACATACAGTAGTAAACGTACACAAACACGAACATACATTGAAATCTCTTACCTGCTCCTGCCGCCGCGGCTCCCTCCGGCCCGTCCGCTCCGTCTGCTGCCGCTGGTCCAAGTGCACAAGTCCGGAAGCCGCGGCCGGAAGTAGTAATCTTACTGTCCGGCCGCGACTTCCGGTCCACAGGAAAATGGCGCCGGACGGCGCCAATTTCAAATTGGACTGTGTGGGAGCGGCGCATGCGCAGTTCCCACACAGACGGCGTACACAGAAGTGGATAGGACGGGAGCCGTTCGCAGTCCCTATGGGACTGTGGCTGCCGTATTCCATGTCTGTATGTGTCGTTAATCGACACATACAGAAATGGAACAAAAAATGGCAGCCCCCATAGGGAAGAAAAAGTGTAAAAATAAGAAAAAGTAAAACACAAATAAATATAAACGTTTTTAATAAAGCACTAACATCTTTAACATATGAAAAAAATAATTGTGATGACACTGTTCCTTTAAGGTATGCTGAAGGGTTAAGATTTCCATTCACTGGAATTAACGGGCCTACACCAACACCTGAAAAATAACCCCATAGCATTATCCCTCCTCCACCAAACTTTACAGCTGGCACAATGCAGTCAGGCAGGTAACATTCTCCTGGCATTCACCAAACCCAGACTCATCCATCAGACTGCCAGATAGAGTCCAGTGGTGGTGTGCTTTACACCACTTTATTAGACGCTTGGCATTGTGCTCGGTAATGTAAGGTTTGCATGCAGCTGCTCGACCATGGAAACCCATGCCATGAAGCTCCATGCACACAGTTTTTGTGCTGATGTTAAAGCCAGAGGAGGTTTGGTGCTCTGCAGTTGAGTCAGCAGAACTTCGGTGACTTTTACGCACTATGCGACCACTTACCGTGGTCTGTCACATTGTGTCTGAGTTGCTGTGGCTCCTAAACGCTTTCACTTTACTATAATACATATATATCACTCACAGTTGATGGTGGAATCTAGGAGTGAAGAAATTTCACAAACTGACTTGTTGCAACGGTGGCATCCTATTACAGGACCACAATGGAATTCAGTGAGCTCTTTAGACTGACCCATTCTTTCAAAAATGTTTGTAAAGGCAGACTGCATGGCTAGGTGTGGATTTTATACACCCGTGGCAATGGGTCTGAATGAATCATCTGAATTCAATGACTGAGAGGTTTGTCCCAATACTACTTCTGTCCACATAGTGTGTGTGTGTGTATGTATATATATATATATATATATATATATATATATATATATATACATACATATATATGGATAAACATACATATATCTGTATAAATATATCGTGGCAGGTGGGCAAACACTTTTTGATCAAAATGTGCACTAAGAACCTCCCCATTTGTAAGTAGATTTAGCAGTAATGCATATTTATTTATATTTAGTGGCTTAGGTGGCATTGGTGTTCGCAGTGTGCTGTCGCCATTTCTTTTTCTGCTATGTATAATATATATATATATATATATATATATATATATATATATAATCCCAAAAAATGAAGAGGCAGCACTCCAAGTTGTTTGGAGTGCTGCCTCTTCATTTTTTTGGATTTCATTAAAGAGACTCTGTCACCACATTATAAGTGCCCTATCTCCTATATAAGGAGATCGGCGCTGTAATGTAGGTGACAGAAGTGCTTTTTATTTTAAAAAACGATCTTTTTTCACAACGTTAGGAGCGATTTTGGTTTATGCTAATGAGCTTTCTTAATGCCCAAGTGGACGTACTTTTACTTTCGACCAAGTGGGCGTTGTACAGAGGAGTGCATGACGCTGACCAATCGGCATCATGCACTCCTCTCCATTCATTTACACTGCACTAGCGATATAGTTATATCGCTATGTGCAGCCTCATACACAAGCCCTAACATTACTACAGTGTCCTGATAATGAATACACATGAAATCCAGCCTGGACGTCATGTGTACTCAGAATCCTGACACTTCTGAATCTTTTTTTGTGAGATTCCGGCAAGTGAAACCAAATCTCGTTTAGCTCTGTGATCTCGCGAGATTTTGTATCCGTTGCTGGAAGCTCACAAAAAAGAGTCAGAAGTGTCAGGATTCTGAGTACACATGACGTCCAGGCTGGATTTCATGTGTATTCATTATCAGGACACTGTAGTAATGTTAGGGTTTGTGTATGAGGCTGCACATAGCGATATATCTATATCGCTAGTGCAGTATAAATGAATGGAGAGGAGTGCATGATGCCGATTGGTCAGCGTCATGCACTCCTCTGTACAACGCCCACTTGGGCGAAAGTAAAAGTACGTCCACTTGGGCATTAAGAAAGCTCATTAGCATAAACTTAAATCGCTCCTAACGTTGTGAAAAAAGATCGTTTTTTTAAATAAAAAGCATTACTGTCACCTACATTACAGCGCCCATCTCCTTATATAGGAGACAGGGCACTTATAATGTGGTGACAGAGCCTCTTTAACAAGGGTTCCTAGCCTCAACCTAGGAGGCCTGCACCCACTGCTGTTGCTGTGCTGCTTTACTCTTTTTCTCATTATATATATATATATATATATATATATATATATATATATATATATATATACACACACATACACACACACACACACACACACACACACACACACACACACACACACACACACATGCATAAAAAACATTAGATTGGCATTCATTGACTTGAATATTTTAGAAATAATAATCAATTCATTTCCATGAGTCTGCTTTTCTTTGAGTAAGTGAATGTCTAAAAAAATAAAATATCTTATATAACATGGTTTTCTACTGCATCATTGGCCAGCCTACATTACCGTCTTCCTTCCAAATTCAACATGAACTTGAAATGGGGAGATCAATGTGTCTTGACAGTTCTACTGCTGCTGTTTCACAGGTTGCTGATGCCGGTATGGATCTAGTATTAGATTTCTGAAACAACAGGCCTCTCAATTCAGAAGTCTGGAATGGTTAAATTATTCATGAGATGTACCCACGGCAACATCAACGGCTGCAGAAAGGTCAGCGGTTTTTATATACGGCAAAGAAAATACATATATTATTAACTGTTCCCTTTGAGTTGTTTGAAAGAAGTGCAATTATTCCCCTGTTTGCATTCATTCTCAAATCTACTTAAAGAGGCTCTGTCACCACATTATAAGTGCCCTATCTCCTACATAAGGAGATTGGCGCTATAATGTAGGTGACAGCAGTGCTTTTTATAAAAATAAAAAAAACTATCTGTTTTCACCACGTTATTAGTGATTTTAGCTTTATGCTAATGAGTTTCCCAATGGACAACTGGGCGTGTTTTACTATTGACCAAGTGGGCGTTGTACAGAGGAGTGTATGACGCTGACCAATCAGCGTCATGCACTTCTCTCCATTCATTTCCTCAGCCCATAGGGATCCTTTTAGATCAGTATGTGCTGTCTTATACTAACACATTAACGATACTGAAGTGTTTAGACAGTGAATAGAGATTCCTCGGGATGTCTATTCACAATCCCTGCACTTCGTTAATGTTTCTGTGATAGTTACAGCAGAGCAAGCGCAATCTCGTTGTAACCTGTCATCTACAGCGTAATCTCGCAAGATTACGCTTGCTCTGCTGTAACTACCACAGAAACATTAACGAAGTGCAGGCATTGTGAATAGACATCCCGTGGAATGTCTATTCCCTGTCTAAACACTTCAGTATCGTTAATGTGTTAGTATAAGACAGCACATACTGATCTAAAAGGATCCCTATGTGCTGAGGAAATGAATGGAGAGAAGTGTATGACGCTGATTGGTCGCTGATTGGTCACTGATTGGTCAGCGTCATACACTTCTCTGTACAACGCCCACTTGGTCAATAGTAAAACACGCCCAGTTGTCCATTGAGATACTCATTAGCATAAAGCTAAAATCACTAATAACGTGGTGAAAATATATAGTTTTTTTTAATAAATAGCACTGCTGTCACCTACATTATAGTGCCGATCTCCTTATGTAGGACACTTTAAAGGGGCTCTGCCACCACATTATAAGTGCCCTATATCTTACATAATGTGAACGGCACTGTAATGTAGATCACAGCAGTGGAAAAGCGATCAATTTTGACCAAGTTATGACCTATTTTAGATTTATGCTAATAACTTTCTTAAAGCCCAACTGGGCGTTTTTTAGCTTTTGACCAAGTGGGCATTGTAAAGAGAAGTGTATGACGCTGACCACTCAGCATCATACACTTCTCTCCATTCATGTACTCAGCACATAGTGATCTTGCAAGATCACGATGTGCTGTTACTTACTCACACATTAACATTACTGAAGTGTCTTGAGAGTGAATAGACATCACTTCCAGCCAGGACGCAAGGTCTATTCACAATCCCGACACTTCGGTAACGTTTGAGTGGAACTTACAGCTCGGCACATCGAGATCACGCTGTGCTGTCATTAAGTCCCACACAACTGTTACCGAAGTGTCGGGAATGTGAATAGACCGCGTCCTGGCTGGAGGTGATGTCTATTCACTCTCAAGACACTTCAGTAACGTTAATGTATGTATTTTTTGTTTAAAGTGATTCTATTTGACCATGAATATCCCCCTGATATTATGAGGCCAGGATCACACGCAGTTAGGTTACATGCACACGTTGCAGAATTTTGTGCCGGAAATCTGCAGGTGAAAGCAGGTAAAATCTGCTGCGTTTTTTACATTTTGATGCATAAATAGGTGCGGTTTTTATGCTGCGGATTTTGGTGCTTTTTTTTATATACATATCAGACACAATTCGCAGGCGGAAACGCAATTTAAATTGACATTAAAATACTCACCACAGGTTATTTTACGTGCGGAAAAATTCTGCAACTTGTATATGAAATTACTTCAAATCCCATTTACTTTGCTGGTGCTGTATTAGGGTATGTTCACACGGCTTATTGTCGGCTGTTTTTTGGGCTGTAAACGGCCTCCAAACGGCCGAAAAAAACCAGAAGCAGAACGCCTCCAAACATCTGCCCATTGATTTTAATGGGAAAACAGCGTTCTGTTCCGACGGGCCGTTTCTTTACGCGGCCGTTTTGAAAAAATGGCCGCGAAAAAGAATTGCATGTCACTTCTTGAGCCATTTTTGGACCCATTTTTCATTGTCTCTATATAAAAACAGCTCCAAAAATGGCCGTAAAAAACGCTGCGAAAAAGCGAGTTGCTAAAAAAAACGGCTGAAAATCAGGAGCTGTTTTCCCTTGAAAACAGCTCCATATTTTCAGACGTTTTTGGTTAAGCGTGTGAACATACCCTTACGCTGCAGATTTGCCGCAGGAAATTCTGTGCGGCATATCTACACATAATCCGAATCCTGTGTATTTGACCTTTTGATGCAGTATTTGGTGCAATTTTTTGTTAACGATCACAGCTAAGTTTTGAACTTAGATGTGATCGATAACAGGTGGATCCAGCAAGTCAACAAAGCCGTCAGTCCTGCAGACATGACGGATTCGTGTTTGAGAGTAAGATGCAGCTTCTATGTATCCAAGATACAAGATGTATCTAAGAAACAAATAAAAAAATTATATAAGAACCAATTACAAAGTTTTTTAAAAAGTGTTCAAAGGTTTACATACACCAATTTTATAGATGGCAAATGTTAGGCAGTGGGGGGGTCTGTTACAGAGTTTGTAATGGGGCCCAGGAGTTTCAAATTATGCCTCTGAACGCAGATGAAAAGTGTGTTTTTAAGGCATGCAGGTCTTTTTTGTGTAAAAACACGATACAAATCTGCATGTAAATATCATGTTTGCGGTTTTTACATGTTGCTTCCCACATTGGTTCTAGGAACGTTTCTTAGAACTGTTTGAGAAAGAGAAGGTGATGTAACACCCGAACCCCCTTACTGTAAGTTTGTTTCGGTAATATCGCAGGATTAATGTGGCCAGTCTGAATAAGGCTTTTGCACAGAATTTTAGTGCTGGTGTCCATATCAGTATAAATAAAGCATTATTTCTAAATTCACTGCAAAACTTCTTCTCACCAGCTTTGTGGTCACAACCCCATCTGTATCTTTAGGAGTACTGCAAATCATTTACAGAGCATGACCCCTCTTTGGCCAACAGAGTTATTTACAGTCCTATCAAGAAACTGCCATAAAGCCAGCTCTACAAACAAGAGATGCTATTCATGAAGCGTGGCGGTAAAGTGACAGAAGTGCACACGTGAATTATATTTTCCACTATAGCACAAAGGTCATAAAAAAAAAAGAAAAAACACAAAATTGAGTAGACAATGTCACTATTTATATGCTGTGCTCAGTATTCCGGGGGAAGCTATGCCCTTATCTTCTGGAATGTTGCTGACCAGCGTGGTTGTTACCTTCCCCCAATGTAAACCTACCAAAGGGATCCTTTTGAAGACCTCAGTATACAGGTTTGGATTGATATTTTCTGCTTTTATGTATATTAAACAGATAGATACACTTTATAATGAACAGATAATTGAACTTAATTACATGGACTACTGCCGCACTTTGCAACCAAGTTTTTTTATTACTCCAATAAGTCTAAAAAAAAACGGAAGCAACTTTTAGTAAAAATATCTTACCGTTTTGTGTTTACAACTCCTTTGCAGATTTATGTGTCTCTACGGTTACAGAGTACAAACAAACCCTGTGTAGTATGAAACTACAGCCGAGAGGCCCTATTACACCAACTGATTTTGGCCGATGCAGCGAGCGCCAATCAAAAAGCTCGTTGACCGGCGCTCATATGCTCCTGTCACAAAGAGCTATGTATGGGGACGAGCGGTCGTTCCCCCGATCACTTGTTCCCATACATTATTATCAGGCAGATGTGCTGCCGACAACGATAATATTTAACTTTTTTAAAACTATACGATCAGCAGATGAACAAGCGTTTGCTTGTCTATCTGCTGATCGTTGCCCTTTTTACACATGGCAATTATCGGCAACAAGCGTTCTATGAATGATCGTTTGCCTGAGAATTGCCCAGTGTAAATCACCCTTCCATCTGTCCTTTATTTTGTGTCACCTACCAAAGATACATTTTCAATAAGTAGGGGATAGATGGAAGGGTGTATGACTGCAGTACCAGACTGCACAGGGCTTGTTTGTAGTCTGTAACCATAGATACACATACGTCTGCATAGGAACACAAAACAGGAGAGTATTAATGAAAACTATTTGAAAGGTTGCTACACTTTTTACTTTAGATGCATTGGACCAATAAAAAAAATTAATCGAATACGTGAATACAGCAATAAATCCTTGACACTTCTAATTGTTAATTAAAATGGTGCCTTTAGCTAACCGGCATAGGATACAGAATCTCCCCCATCAACAGGGATATTTATAATTTTATGTTGGGTAAGTGTCATGGACCTTATTCTGTTCCTTCCTTGTCTCAATGGATTTCAGGTTACTTGAACTGTGTTCAATAAATCTGCAATGCGTGTTCACTAAAACATTAATCTGCAGCTGAGGAGTCTTATTTTTTGGCTGATTGTGGGTTACTGAAGGCTAAAGTTGTTCACAAAATAGTTATTTTTTTGTGTGGGCTTGTTTTTGTTACATATTAAATGTTATATTATAATTTTAAAGGGAGTCGGTCACCAGAACGTCCGTATTAAACTAGTAACCGTGTATTCTAGAGGACACTAACCTGTTTCTAACGTTTATTTTCAATCTCTGCTTATTGCCTCCTTTGTAGAGAAATCAGTTTTATTAACTTTATGCTAATGAGCAATTAGGTGCAATGAGGGCGTTACCATTGCACCTAAATGTCCCTACGTTGCTACCCAGTTCAACCCCCCTCCCTCCCTTCTTACATTGATTGACAGGGGCCAGGCAGCGTAATCGGCGCGTGGCTGGCCCCGTACTGTCTGTAATCCCTGCTCTTTACTCGGCGCATGTGCAGTAGAGCCAATTAGAACGGAGAGAAGAAAGATCATGATTAAATCTTTACCGATAATCTCATTTTATTGGATATTTGCATCTGATACATTGGATAAAAGAAAAGAAATACAGCCTCCAATGTAATAGGGTTATTCTCTGGACAATAGACTTCCAATACAGTGGACTAGAGTGATTGATAGTTTTCTTTTTCAAGGTTTGAACAGAAACAGAACCCGACTTTTTGTAGATGAAGCTTTTCTCTCTATATATATATATATATATATATATATATATATATATATATATATATATAAAACTATACCTAAATAACCACATTCAGTACTAATAGTCATAAATATGAATACATTTAAAGTATGTCTGAAAGAAACTGTTTTCACATTAGCAAATTTTGAGTACTGTGGTTTGGTGTTTTATAAAAAAAAAAAAAGAGAGAGATGTTCTGTCAACTCTCCTGACATGTCTGTTTTAGTAGATAATTGTATTCCCCATGAAATTACAATTTCGGAGCAAATTTTATTAGAACTCTGCGTTGTGCTGTTTCTCTGCTATTCCTCCTAGAAATGTATGAGTAAATGGACTACTGGGAGTTATCTGTTGGGGGTTGTCCTTACACAGTCTGACACTGTCCAATCATTGCTTGTAGAAGAAAAAGAGGGTGGATCCAGCGCTGTGGTTGTTAAAAAGAAACTATTTCTAAGTTTTAATTATATCCATTAAAATTAGGATCGGTGGCAACGTAATGATGATGTCCTGGAATGCTGAGAGTGTGGAAATAAAGGTAGGTAGCCTACGCGTTTCGAAAGCTGCCTGCGTTCTTATTCATGGCTTGAGGTGTGGTTACCGACTGTGAATGCTGTGTTTAAATGTCCCGGCTAACGTGTTTTTTTGTTGATTGCGTTTCAGGAACAATCAATGATGGAAAGCAAACTTTGGTTCGTTGAAACCTGCTGACATCCTGTCTCTGGGCTTGGATTACTTCGTAATGGTAAGTATTGTGGTTTATTTATGTTTGAGAGAAAATCGTGATGTTTTTTTAAAAATGTGCGTTCTTTTTGTTTCTTGTTTTAATAACTGTTAGAATTGTTTTTTGTTCCAATTATGAGGTCTGGTTGACACTTAGGGTATGTTCACACGGCCTATTTACGGACGTAAATCGGGCGTTTTTGCCCCGAATTACGCCCGAAAATAGCGCCTCAATAGCGCTGACAAACATCTGCCCATTGAAAGCAATGGGCAGACGTTTGTCTGTTCACACGAGGCGTATATTTACGCGCCGCTGTCAAATGACGGCGCGTAAATAGACGCCCGCGTAGAAGAAGTGACCTGTCACTTCTTTGGCCGTAATTGGAGCCGCTATTCATTGACTCCAATGAATAGCAGCGCTAATTACGGCCGTAGTTGACGCGGCGTTCAAGCGCCTGCACATGCCGGTACGGCTGAAATTACGGGGATGTTTTCAGGCTGAAACATCCCCGTAATTTCAGCCGTTACGGACCCCCGCCGTGTGAACATACCCTTAGGGTATGTTCACACGCTGAGAGGCAGTTACGTGTGAAAAGACAGACTGTTAACAGCTGCCTCGTTTCACACGTAAAAGCTCCTCCTCGTAATTTACGAGGCGTCTGTGACGCTAGTAAACCTTGAGCCGTGCTTCATTGATTTCAATGAAGAACGGCTCAAATTACGTGGCAAAGAAGTGTCCTGCACTTCTTTGCCGAGGCAGTAAATTTACGGGTCGTCGTTTGACAGCTGTCAAACGACGACTCGTAAATAACAGGTCGTCTGCACAGTACGTCGGCAAACCCATTCAAATGAATGGGCAGATGTTTGCCGACGTATTGTAGCCCTATTTTCAGACGTAAAACGAGGCATAATACGCCTCGTATACGTCTGAAATTTGGCCGTGTGAACATACCCTTAGGATGTTTTTTATCGGGATATTGGTATTGTCGGTAATGGCAAGTAAATCGCATTGGGTCAGTGTCATGTGTATGGTGACTAAGTAAAGATTGAGAAAATTACTCTTTAATGTTTAGGAAAATGTGTGAGGAGAGGCTAAAAAGCATATATACCTATGGATTTGGGTATGTATTGCTGGTTAAAAATAAATTACATTTTTTGTTTAGGGTTGTGGTTGTCTTGAAGAAACCTTTTGATACAATATAATATTTAATTGTATTAAGTATTGATAATTTCTATTTGTGTATTTCTGTTATGAGCAAACATATTCTATGCATTTATTGTTGTGTACAAAACTTGTTAATATTTTTTGTATTATGGCAAATTAGTAAACAGCATCTGGGCACTGTTGAATGGAAAAAAGTGACTGATTTTCAATGTTTATTTGTATAGAAATATACTAGAAATATGTGGATGCAGACTTGTATATTAATATAAGGACTTGTTGTAGAAGTGAAGCTGTCCAATCATTGCTCACAGTGCCAGTCTATGTAGAAACATGCCCCTTTGACAGCCGTGAATGATAATACCTAGTTATAAATCTATTCATAAATTTCTAGGAGGAATAACAGAGGAACTGCACAACGCACAGTTTTAAGAAAATATGTCCCAGAATTGTCATTTCAAGGAGTATACAAGTATTTACTAAACTAGACATGTTAGGAGAGGTGACAGGTCCTCTTTAAGGGGGTTTCCTCACATCCCCATTTAAATAGAAGCCGACCTTTAATTCAGATGATTTTCGTGGGCCTGGCCTCCCTGGTGATCAGCTATTTTTTTCCAATTCAAAATTTTTATTGGTTTTAATACAAACATTTACAGAAACATTCAGAGAAAATGTGGTCTCAATAAAAAAACACAACAAATAGGGTACAGCCCAAACAGAAGGGTAAGCATCACAACCCATGAAGAGCACACAGTACGCCAACCTTCTGAGTAGCAAAAACACAAGGAGCCAATAATGGTACGGATCTTCGGGTAAGTAGTTTGGGGTATAAAGCCGTTATCAATTAAGAAAAATCCATAGGACCGCTGAAGCCAGGTACACAAAAACCGGAGACGAAACAAAGTCACCGCTGGAGAGGATTGTAGATGAGAGAAAAATAACTTTTTTTGTGAAAAATTAAAAAAAGTTAAAAATATTAAAATTAATTAATGTTCACAACTTTTTAAAATTTTTCACAAAAAAAGTTATTTTTCCCTCATCTACAACCTTCTGAGTAAGATCAGCTATTTTAAGGGGTGGAAGACACATCTGTCCAGACATTTCCCCTGCAGTGGCTGCTGCAGAGGAAATAAAGTATTACATGGTGTCCATTCAAAAACTTGGCCGACCATGCAATAGATGGGGGTCCACTGTGTCTGCCAGAGTGGCTCATAGAGGGTGGTCCTAAGCAGAGAATTATTATAAAAAGATTTTCCAACATATTGGAAAAAAATTAACCAAATTATTGGAAAATCTCCTTGCAAGCAAGTGACTTTTCCTTTCAATTATTGCACAGGCAGTAACTGAACAATTGAAGAGACATGCCCAACCTTACAAAGGCAAAGGCTATACTGCGGGGGATGTAAAGACATAATAATACAGTAATATTAAATTTTACTAATATTGCTATGTCGATGCATCCCCCGCAGTACACCTTTTGTGTGTGTGTGTATGTATGACAAACAGCACTGCCCATCTTAGCCTGCAGGTGGCATCTAAAAGGCTTAATAAAAAAGGGTAGCTCCAACACTCAATCTAAACATTAAATATTGAACCAGAAGGAGCTCTCACAGCTATGGCATTATACTTCTGAGAATCTTTTTTTGTATACTGGCACGATTAATTTGGCAAACTAATTTCCCTCGACTCTATCCGCACTGAACGTTTTGACAGGCTGCCCTTGGGCTTGAGACCAGCTTGTTTTAAAAGGAATGATGCTGAGTGATCTCTCATTTTCACATGCACCCATTACTGGCCTCAGACTTTTACTGTGAAGAACAAGCTGATGTGTTAAGACAGGGAAGAGGGCTGTGGTGATAGTTTCCCACTCACAGCTGCCATTTATCACAGCTCTGATCAGAATATGAGCATGTTATAGGCTGATAATAAGTAAGCATCTTCCAGAATGATAGGGGAAGGTCAGATTGTGCGTTCTATAACCAACGCCTTGTTACGCAGGTACTTGAAAGCCTCCATTAGACTCCCTCTTTAGCTAACAAATTAGTTTTTTTCAAACTTGATCAGAAGGCTACGTAGGCTTCTAGCGCCTGCAAGATATAAAACTTTTATAATGGATTATTCTGCAGCAATGTAACAAACCAAATCTATCAGTATAACTGGCAAAATTACATTTAGTTCACAGGTGGGGTAATGCACAAATAGTGGGGACCAAATTGGTGGATGTTTATAACAACATCAGTAACTAGATATTGAATTATTATGGTGCACAGAGGACAGAAACTTAGTACTCCAGAACAGATAATATACAGAAAACAGGTCAGTCATATGTGGCATTTATATATCTTTATACAGTATATAAATCATAAAGAGCATGGTGGCTCAGTGGTCAGCATTGTTGTCTTGCAGAACTGGAGTCCTGGATTAGAATCTGACCAATGCCAACCTATGCATGGAGTTTGTGTGTTCTCCCTGTGTTTCTGTGGGTTTCCTCCGGGTACTCTAGTTTTCTCCCACACTCCAAAAAACATACACAAAGGAAATTTAGACTGTGAGTCCCACTGGGGATAATGATCGAGGTCAACTTCTGTACAGCGCTGCAGAATATGTTGGCATTATATAAGCTAGGTTGTACATACCCATAACCGATGTCATCATCTTGTCATTACGCTGCATATCACCATACGGTGGAAAATTAGGGCTAGACTGAACATGGTCAGATGTTTTTGCAATTGTGACATCTGACTATTTACCACAGGAAAACATAGCATTTTTGGCACATGTTGCGGTAATGACACAATTTTACTATGTCCTGTGGATGAGACTGTGCAGTCTTATAAATATGGCACATAAAGCTCCTTTCTGCCCACTTGTAGTCTCATATGTTAATATAAGAAATATTGATATGATGAATCCTTAACTGCTAGTGTAGTATCATGCCTATATATTACCCAGCATAGCCTGATATGATTAAAGGGGTTTTTCAGTCCCATAAAATTGATGGCCTAGCCTTAGGATAGGCCATCAATATGTGATCAGTCGGTGTCTGACTACTGGCACCATCACTGATCAGCTGTTTTGAAGTGGCTGCAGGGCTTGTACGCTTCACTTTTATTCCTTACCGGCTTGTACTGTGAATCGCCTACACACTTGTAGCGGAGGTTCACAGTATTACAGCCTTTTCCCACTCACTTGAATGCTGTAATACTGTGAACCGCCTAGACTTGAAGTTGAATACACTTGTTAACTGATATCGTACACTGTTGACAAAGGTCCGAAATGTCCAGTATAATTGTTACGGTACATCAATGTTCTCACTTCGCCTTTATTTCCACTGCTCATACTGTGAATCATCAACACACTTGTAGCATTCTCCCATTCAGTTCAATGGGAGAAGGCCATAATATTGTGAACCGCCGCTACAAGTGTGTCAGTGATTCATAGTGTGAGCAGTAGAAATGAAGGGGAAGCAGCGCTCGTACGAACGCAGCCGCTTCTTTAAAAAAGCTGATCGGCGGGGTGCCGGAAGCCGGACCCCAACCAATCACATATTGATAGCCTATCCTGAGGATAAGTAGGCCCTCAATTTTATGGGCCTGGAAAACCCCTTTAATGACTCTTGATTACTTTTTTTTTAAGAATTCATCCCATTCAAGGTTCACAATTTTCTCTCTTAAAGCCAGGAGTATAGCTAAAGTGGATGAAGGTAGCAGTTGCACCCGGGCCCTGGTGCCTGAGTAGGCCCGAAGGGCCCTGTGCTATATAAGAAGATCCCAGTATTTTAAATAGCACCTAGTAGCTAGGGGCCCCTATTACAGGTTTCTCATTTGGGGTCTCTCACCTGTTTCCTCTGTCTGTAATGCCTGACCCAATCTTTCATCTACACACAGAGGTAGCCCATAACTCACAATCTTTCTTGTTTCCTCCTTATCTTGCTTGTGTTATCTAAATCTAGTTAAATCTGTGTAGTATTTGAGATCTAGACCATTGAACAATAGGTAGAACTTTTTATGACCACGTCCAAACAGCTACTGTATATGCCGAATCAAATGGTGGTCACCTGGGCAGGAAGTCAAGTGGTTGCTAGGTAACCTGAGCTCCCACAACCTGCAGAATATACTAATGGCGAGTCATCAAGAAGAGAAATAGCGATAGCTTCTGCAAAGGTATATATAAGTAACTATGTGTATGAAGTGTATGACGACCACATGACTTGTGAGCTAACGTGATGGCTGGGCTGTGAGACACGGTTCAATTTGTTAATTGGTCTTCCTGAAAGTCCGAGGCTAAATTAACCTATCACAGTACAAAGAAGTATAAACACTACAAGTATGTAAGTCACTGTGACATAAAAAAGAAGTTATTGTTATATAAAATAAAGAAACACTGTACCAAAGATGTTTATTTTACAAGAAGCGCAAGACACCTTACATCCTATTCACTTAAGTAAGCAATGAAATGTCTCCTGGCGCCAGAACCTGTCTTGTGTACCAACACTACTTAGAAAATATGGGCCAAAACACTGCTCCTATTACAAAGGTCTGCACGTGTATGTTGGAAGCATGCCGACGGGCCTTTCTTCTTCTGCCAGTGCTGTTTAGCTAATGTAATCACAGTTTGGGCACAGGAAGCTGCAGCCATTTTTCAGAAATACTACACTGCCTCTGTATTTGTCTGGCTCCAGAATAAGCAGACTATGAAATACTGTACTGTTTGCCTCTTGTTTGGTTTATGAAAAGCTTCCTCAGTGCATCAAATACCTGCTCAGGTAAAAGGCGGAATTATATCAATTGTGAATTGAGCAGCCCAGTAGGTAACACAATAATGGGTCATGTCAGTCCATTCTGTAGAGAATGCTCTCGTCTGTTTTTTATCCCTGAAAATTCTTTTAGTCTTTTTTTTTTTTTTTATAGTTTCCAAGATTGCTGTGAACACCATGTTGTGTTTTGCACGGATGCCTAGGCCTCACCATTGGTCATCGTACATGCCAAAATCTTTTAAAATTACAGTTTATATAAATATTTGTCTCCTTAACCAAGTAGAATATATATTTTAAAAAAAGGACAAAAAAGTCGTTCATGTGGCTAAACCAGAGATTGGGGCAACCATACAAAGGCCTGTGCAGCATATAATAATCTCTGTCTAAACTAACAAGTAGGGGGCACCTCACAATTTTAGAGGCACTGGTATATAACAAAAACTTGGTACAGGTGTGTTTTCTGCACCTTCGACTGCCTTAATGGGCTTCCTGTAACCCCCGTATTTTTACGAATGCACCATAAATGTCTATAGTGGAACACCCCTTGCCTTTTAGAATACTAATCAATAAAAATGTATATTATATTCTCTTGGAAGTTTTACATGACATCTCATTAAGAAGTTTTTTGGGAAATTGCAATGAGTGCTGTGAGCTTTACAGTTGAAGGAAGATCAGGATTGGATTGTTACTTGGTATATGCTTTCCTCTAATGACCCATCAGCTAGATGATATGTGACAGCCTATTAGTTATTTTGCTATAATCAGCATTGGAGCAGAGTGGATATAATGGCTACTTTGAGGAAGCCAAATTTAGGAAAAGAAGTCAGGACGGTTATTATGCAGCTTTGGCTGGAGACTACCATCATCATACGATATATGAGAAAAGCAATAATGTCGTAGTATAATGCATAGACTGACATAGTAGTTGACATACATATAAATAGCTCTACGGTACAAGCTCTCAGTGAGGAGTACACCTAAATGAAGGTATAATGCCATTTCCAGCAGTGAATGAGTGATGGGCATATAACAGAACTTGTGACTTGTTTGCAAACTACTCCTGAGCGATGTGTCCTCTCTTGAGGCTGGCAGCTATTTTACAGAGATTACTGGAATGAAGTCTCCAGACAGGATACCCGCACCACCGTCCTCGCAGAGCTGATTCATCCTGTCGCCTCCCTGCGCTTGCAGAAGGGAAGGATAAAGTCAAAGATTCGTGCAATGCTGGAATGATGTGTCTTTCATTTTTCTGCTCATAAAAAATGCATTTTCCTCTTTGAGTCTTTTGTCTCTTAGGCAGAAATGCTCCCTTCTTTTTTTTTTTTTATCAAACTTGTACCAGTCATTGCTTATTTATATGTCACTATTTGTGTAATTATCAATTTACATGACAAACTGTGTTATTAATTTGATCGTCACAATTGATCTTAGTGTGTCCTAGCTACTTAATTGGATTAATGGAAATTGTCTTCTCACATTTAACTCGTAAGAGCTGGTATACATGGCTATATGTCAGGTCTGTGTCGCTTTCAGGGGTGTTGGTAGATTGTAAAGATACCTGAGACACCAAGGTACTCCACTGGTGGAGTAGGAGGACGTTGGTTAAAATAAATGTGATGCTCATTGGCGCCGAGAGATCTGGGGCACTGGGCAAAAGTGGCACATTCCTCTGGTGCAAGCAATGACACTTTTTTTTACATGGGCAGATATGAATCCCAGCTGAAGGGAATAAGGATCCATTCTCATGTTTAAAAAAAAATATACTATGAAACTCAGATAAGTCCAAGACTCCAGATATGCAAGAACACTGCACTGGTTATAGAGATCCTCAAGTTATATAAACTTACACTTATTCACACGAACGTTGAATATGTCCGTGTGACGGCCGTTAAAACAACGTCAGTTACACAGACACATGTATTTCAATGGGGCTGCACACAGGGCCGTTATTTCAACGGACGATGTGAAGGGTTTGTTGAAAAATAGAACATGTCCTATTTTATTCAGTTTTCATGGGCCCCTCCATAGACTCAAGTTTCCCCACGTTCGTGTGAATAAGCCCTTAGGCCTTGTTCACACTGCAAAATTTTCATGCTGATTCCAATTCATTTTTCATATCGGAATCAGCGTGAAGGACGCTTGTAAACAGCCTTCCATTGTCTTTAAAGGGAAACCATTCCTTTGTTCATCCGGGCAGAATTTTTAGCGGGCGGAATTGCAAAAATCACGCAAAACCACGGCAAAAATCTAAGTGTCAGCCTCGGATTTATGCTGCAGTATTTGGGATAATACCACGTTGGGTTTTTCCTTAGGAAAAATTTCTTGTGTGACCATAGCCTTAGGCCTCATTCACACGAGCATATCTGATTCACGCACGTGAAAAGGGTTCATGTGTGCTGGTTTATGCATCAGTGTGCTTTGCGAGGTGCATGTGTTATTCACGCACTCGCAAAGCACATCTTTTTTTTTGTAAATTATTTTCAACTGAATTGATGGGCAGTCACGCACACGCAAGTGCATCCGTGTGCGGTGCGTGGTTTTCACGCACCCATTGACCTCAATGGGCGCGTAGGTGCGTGATAACGCACCAATATAGGACATGCAGTGAGTTTCACGCAGCGGACTCTCGCTGTGTGAAAAATCATGCATGTGTGAATGGCCCCATATAAATCAATGGGTCCTTGTGCTGTGCGTTGTTTCATGTGAATGGGGCCTTAGGGCTCCATGTGCTTTTCTTTGTCTTTTTGCAGTTTTATATTTTCTCATCTCCCCATATTGAACATACTGTCCTCTCTGCGGGCCAGGGTGAGTTGAACAGGTTGATATATAATTCATTAGGAAATGTTAAAGGGGGTGGGGTAATAGCGGGATTCACTGGTTAGCACTTCCCTTTACAGGAATCGTATCAGTAATTTCTTAATTTAAAACCCTCCTCACTGGGTGGTCCTAATCATTGAGCAGGGCCACCTACTGGACTCGTAAACTCCCAGTAAAGAGGGATTTAAATTAATGAATTACAAGTTACACGGAATCTTTTCCCACAAAACTACTATATATTTTAGTTTACTTAGCTTCTCCCTGTCTATACCATGATGCCTGTGGATTTGACATATGTTCAACCGGACAGATTCAATTTAAAGTTTTTTAGTAACACATAATCATAACCCCACATGAAGTGTAATTTCACCTTTGTTGAACGAGCACATGTATTGATTAAACGTATTACAATAATGCATATAGCTGGGGATGTGGAAATCCCCTGATTATATATATATATATATATATATATATATATATATACACATATATATAGAAAAAAGCAGAGGATTGGAGCAGCACTGTGAACAAATGCCTGACTAGGCTGGTGCAAAGCTTCAAGAATAAAGGAGTGACCTCTCCTTATGTGTTAGATATCCAAAAAAGAGAACGTGAAGCAGCACTCAAATAAAGTGACTTGAAAATGCCTTCATAGAGGAGGTGAAACGTTGTGGTTCCATGTTGGATGAATAAATTCACTTTATTTGAATGCTGCTTCACGTTCTCTTTTTTGGATATACATATATATATATTATAGCAGCACTGGTCACAGAAATTGGGTGCAGTTTTACACCTTATCTATGGAACAATGCACTGATGTTGTCCATTTACCATTGGACGCAATTAACTATGTTTGTATGTATACTGTACATTGGTTTGTGTATATGAACTTTATGCTGTAACCTAACTACACAAAAGTCACTTCACTTAACCCCTTAACCTTCAAATGTTGTTTAGTACCACCAGTATCACCCATTATGCATGAGTCTACTTTATTGACCACTCTTGTACTGCTTGTCACATGTGCCCTATATATACCTCCACATGTACTTGTGAACACATGCTTGAGAAAGGCTCTAGGATATAGAGCCGAAATTTAGAACAGACTGCTGTAAACAGCAGCCTGTACTCTGCAGATAGATTTTCAAGACAATGACAAAGCATTTCCATTTCCATCTGTACTTATTTAGCAATGTTTCTGGAACAGGCTTAATAGTGAGTTTGTGCTCATATTACAACTACAAATGACAGTGGTATAGTTCTAATTTGACTTCTGAGTCTAATAGGACATACATTGCTATGCTTGTGTCCTTGTGTAGAGCTGTAATGAGTTTCGCCACCAGGCTAAGCACAGTGTCAGGTTAACACCACCTTTTTCTGATAGGTCAGGCAGATACTTCAGAGACTAGAAGGCAATGTCAACAACATCTCCAGTAAGAGATATATCTGACGTTCTGCAGTCACTTCACGTATAAGCCAGCTCAGTTTGTAAAGAGTGAATTTAACTATTAACGTGAGTGGATGTGACTGGGAATTTGGGAGAGATTAATTCTCTTAGTGCTTTTACTAAGTGATTTAATCAACTTTGCTGGATTTTAAGTGCGCTGGGACAACTGCCAAATCGTCTTTCTCACAGCAAGTCTTTCATGGCATTTCAGGTGATCGGCTAACCTTAAATGAGCAAATACATAATTGTCCTGTAATGTCAATATCATGTTTGAAATATCCGATTACAATAAGAATGGTTATTAAAAAAAACTGTGCCCGCAGAAACAGACACGACTCTTGAATTAAAATTGGTAATGATAGTTTGCAGACCTTTTGGATATCAAAAATATCTAAAACCCACTGTTTATAGGGGAACCCTGCCTTGCACTGTTGATGGGAAACTCTGGCTAGTACTGTTTATGAGGAAACCTTTGGCTGAAACTCTTTGAGAGAATTCTGGCTGCCATTCAGGGCCGGCGTCAGCACCCGGGAAAGGGCCGGGGTCCACTCCACTTGGGGGGGGGGCACACTCGGCCGTCGGATGCTGGCACTGCCTTCGTCACCGCATCACTGTCCATATATAAACAGTGATGTAAGAAGGAGAGGAGTCCCAGGCAGACTAAGTAGTTATTATTTTTCTATTAGGTACATATGGGGGCATTATACTGTATAG
Organism: Rhinoderma darwinii; assembly: GCF_050947455.1. Classification (NCBI taxonomy): domain Eukaryota; kingdom Metazoa; phylum Chordata; class Amphibia; order Anura; family Rhinodermatidae; genus Rhinoderma; species Rhinoderma darwinii. The sequence goes on from NC_134690.1 coordinate 100,367,476, forward strand.
GACAGCTAAGGGGGCCATTATACTGTATGGGACAGCTATAGGGGGCATTATACTGTATGGGAGGCATTATACTGTATGGGGCAGCTATGGAGGGCATTATACTGTATGGGGCAGCTATGGGGGGTATTATATGGTATGGGGGCATTATACTGTATGGGGCAGCTATGGGGGCATTATACTGTATGGGGGCATTATACTGTATGGGGCAGCTATGGGTGGCATTATACTGTATGGGGGCATTATACTGTATGGGGCAGCTATTGGGGCATTATACTGTATGGGGAAGATATGGAGGGCATTATACTGTATGGGGGCATTACACTGTATGGGTCAGCTATGGGGGTATTATACTGTATGGGGCACCTATGGGGGACATTATATTGTATGGGGCAGCTATGGGGGCTTTATACCTATGGGGGGCATTATACTGTATGGGGCAGCTATGGGGGCATTATACTGCATGGGGAATTATACTGTATGTGGCAGCTATGGGGGGCATTATACTGTTTGGGGGCATTATACTGTATGGGGCAGCTATGGGGGCATTATACTGTGGGGGCAGATATGGGGGCATTATACTGTATGGGAGTATTATACTGTGTGTGGCAGCTATGAGTGGCACTATGCTGTGGGGAAGCTATAGGGGCATTATACTGTGGGGGCAGCTATTGGGGGCATTATACTGTGGGGGGCAGCTATGGGGGCATTACACTATGGGGGCATTATACTGTCTGGGGCCAGCTATGGGGAGCATTATTCTGTGGTGGTCAGCTATGGAGGCATTATACTGTGTGGGGGCAGCTATGGGGGCATTATACTGTGGGGGCAGCTATGGGGGGCATTATACTGTGGGGGCATTCATGGGGTCCGTCGGGCAAGGCAGCTGGGCATAGGCGTGCACAGGGGTCTGGTGGTGTTGGGAAGGGGTAGGGGGGCCCAAGTTGAATTCTTGCACCAGGGCCCATGAGAGATAGCACAAATGTTAGGAGTGGCCAAATCAACAGTTTGGTGCATTTTTGTGCAGCAAGGTTGATTGGACGTCGCTTCACAGTACAGATGGACAATGACGCAAAACATACTGTGAAAGCAACCCAGGAGTTTTTTAAGGCAAAGAAGTGGAATATTCCGCAATGGCCAAGTCAAGCACCAGATCTCAACCCGATCGAGCCTGCATTTCACTTGCTTAAGACAAAACGTAAGGCAGAAAGACCCACAAACAAGCAACAACTGAAGACCGCTGCAGTAAAGGCCGGGCAAAGTATCACAGAGGAGGAAACCCAGCGTTTGGTGATGTCCATGGGTTCCAGACTTCAGGCAGTCATTGCCTGCAAAGGATTCTCTACAAAGTATTTTAAAAAAACACATTTTATTTGTGGTAATGTTAATTTGTCCAATTACTTTTGAGCCCCTGAAATGAGGAGGCTGTGTAGAAAAATGGTATATATATATATATATATATCTGTCTGCTACTCCATTAAGCGTGCCAGGATTGCATCAGAAAGGAGCTCTGCGGAAACTCTGGTCTCATGAAATACCATTATTGCAATGTACTATAAATATCCCATAATTCCCTGCCAATCAACTGTTATTGAAAGTTACTCAGGTTAAACATTCATAATAAATGAAGGAGACAGGAAGCATGGCTACAGGGCCCAACCTTAAAAAAATTATGTATTTAGAAGAAAGTCCCCAAAAAATATTTGCCATCTACTGACTCGATGCCTTTGTATGAGATGGAACATCATATTATTTACAGCATGATGTCTAAGAAAATATCGAATTTTTCATATCAGGAAATAAAAGCAAGTAAATTGTTAATTTAGAAGACTAGACACAAAAGTGAATGGAATTAGGAACGGCTGCGGGAGCCGCCTAACTGTCTAAAAGCTGAGTATTTGTCCAGTTCTTGCTAAATGAGGCAGATGTTCTATTCAGAGCTAATTTTGGTAGGCACCGGGACTTCATTTCTCCCGCACGGTGAATAAAAGGTTTTTCCAATCTGCCAGTGCCATTTTACCATATCGTTCCATGCACATTGTTCAGCCCACCAGGCTTTTATAATATTGGCCCTGAAACAATACAAAACTGAATTTGCACAGACCATGGCAAATCCATTCAAATGTATACCCAACTATCTGCAGCCAACACAGTTAGTAAAAATGGAGCTTAGAGAATCCTGCTGAGCTAAAGATTTTGTCTCCACTGTTATTTTTCTATCTTTCAGTATTGTATTATGTATAAGGGTGTGCCATATGAGAGCATACTAACAAGACATAAAAATTTTATATATTTTAGATAAAGCTACGTTTTTGCTATGCCTGACACACAAAGTATAGGTGCCTTGAGTCAGCCTAAATTAAACGGACAATCCAGAAATAAAACACTGATAGTCTATCATAAGGATAGGCCACCAATATTTAATTAACCTCTTGTACTACCCCTGCCCCTTTACTGTTTACCCAGGCGCAGCTCATCCGTACTTCTGGCTGTGTCTGCAGTTAAGCCTCAATTAATTGAATAGGGCGGAGCTGCAGGAAAAGGCACAGCCACACATACAGAAGGCCACTCTGCTTGGGCAAACAATAAAGGGGCTGCGGGGCTCCAATGAGTAACTCAGCCCCGTATTCTAATAGTCCTGGGGGTTGGACCGTCGCCAATGAAATATTGGTGGCCTATGCTAAGGGTGGATTATCAATTTTTTAGTGCCGAAAAAAACGATAATATTTTAGAAAATTGCATAAATTCCCATTGGCTTCGCTGTTAGTCCATTACTTGGGACCAGCCTGTGGCCTCTGTCACATTAATGGGCTGCATGATGATGTAAGGTGTGTGACTGCTGTGCAACTGTACTGTGCCACCATAAAGTTAGAGTCAACTGTAAATAGGGGGAGACAGTCAGCAATCCTGAAGGTCTAAGGGGCTTTTAGAACATCAGTACATGTTCATGTTACAGGAAAGAAAAAAAGAGGGGTTGAATAAGTTCTTAGCTTTCAGACAATCGCTTTTAATTTGCCTTCTTAGGGTACGCGTAATTAACATAGTTAGAGACCTTCCCCTATAAGCTCTTTACAGCAGATGACGTAGCTGTATATTGATATCAATAGTCACCCCATCATACTTTATTTTCAGAACCAATATAGGGAAACAGAGTATACTTTGTGACTTCATAACCGATACAAGCTGACAGCAATGGTGAGACCCATCCCACCTTACCATGAACTTGGCTATGCTGGGTTCAAATGTTGCAATGGGGTTGTCCAAACAGGACATAACTGAGATATAACTGTTCTCTGTCACATAGGAGATATATAGACGTCAGGGGAATCTTAAAAGTTCCTTTATTTTAAGTCTGATTTATTTTTTTCTGCTGAACAAAGATATCAATACTGAATGTCTCCTCTTCTCTACACATTCAGCCCAGTTTTGCAATTCGAAACAAAACCAAAAGGCTTCCTACCCTGTCACAAGGTTATAAGAAGGATGTGGATTAGCAGAAACAGACAAATCTCCAGAGGCAAGGAGCATATACAGGCTGCTTTTCTGGTTTCCTCCCACAGACACACAAAAATAACATAATCAATGAATGGAGTGGCTCGGCTTGCATTATTAATGTGAATATGGCACGCAATATCTATAATTCCATTAAATGACCTCTAAGAAGAAAGTTAGTGAACAAACCCTAGGTATATAACCTCTTCGTTGCCAAAATGATCATGAGTAGTAGTCAATACCAGTGATGACATTAAGGCTTCAAAATGAAAATTAGATACAATTCCATTTTGGCTTCTGAAGATAAAATTGGCAATAAAATAAACAGCTGTGAGTCAGCCGAGCATGTATTATTCAGCGCTTCACAGACCCAAACTTGCAGTGACTTCTTTTGTGCTCTGGGTGGCCGAACACCTCCCCGGTTACTCAGCAGCTTATGCCGCCAGAAGCCCTCAGCAGCCATATGGTGTTCATTACTTTGCTGTTTCTGCACTGCTGCAATGTCATATCCCATCTAATTTGTCCCTGAATACATGAATCCTGCAAATAAAGAGAATTTGGTGCAAAGACCATTAAGGCCATGTTTCCAAAAGCGAGTACATTTCTGTCTCCTTTAAGAAAATCAAATTCCCTAAAGCTTCCCTGCAGCCCAACAGCAGATCAAAGTTGTTTTATGACTGACAACCTGCTTCACCATAGGCAGAATACGGCAGTCTCTATACTGCTGAAGGCCTCACAGAACTATAGTAGGTTTATCATTTCCCTGTTGTATCCCTGCGCTCATTAACGTGATCCCATAATAATGTGAACTAACAATTGATTCCCAGTTGTAGTATCCATAGCTGTAGGATTATTACGCATTTAAGGCTGAAAAAGTTTCTTGAATTAAATATTATTTGCTGAGCATATTTTCATTTATTTACATTAGTGAGAATATACATTATATCAAGGCAGAAGATAGCTATATATTGTGATAGAAAGGATACAATGGAAATGAAAACAATATATACGTTTTTCACGCTGAATATAGAGTTCAACTGAGTTAAGCTTATGAAGGAAACTGTGCTAGGCAGAAACTTCCAAACACCTCTTTACTAACCACAAAGTTTATCTCTTAGAGATGATTTCTCCATAAAACAGTGTATATTTCCAAAGAGAAACATAAACCAATCACTTTTATTGTAGCAGTTAACAAAAGCACCAGTTAATGCGGTAATGGTAAGTACTGATGAATAAATAATGTATCCTAGTGGTTGCAAATTGTAATTACATAAATGTGGTTGCTAATGGTGTAACGACAGGCCTGTTCAGCACACCGCTCGCAGGTGATTCTTTTAGCACCTGAACCTAATGAAGGGAAAGCAGTTGCCTTCTCTGGGTTAGTGACTGGGCATGCTTGGCCTTCTATATGAATTGAATGATATAGAAGGCCATAGATTGACGAGGCTTGTCCAGATACAAAAAGGTGAATTTGATCTGTGATGTTACATTTACCTTCCTGGCATCACAGACACAAAGCTGCCAAAAGATGATCTGACAGAAAACTTTGCTGAATTTTATCATACTAGACAGAATTTTTATAAATATTAACCAATCGGGCACCAAGGATAGAAATATTATAAAATTAAACTAGTCTGCTTGGAGCATTTTGAGGTAATATAGCGGGGAGGGGGGGGGTCTTAGGTGGAGACTCAAGAGCTTTCATTGTAATCACCGGCTGACCCACTTATTTCAATTGGACGCCACGTACTGCTACGTGTCTCCTGCATTCAGTGCTGGCATCTCAAAGAGGTAACGAATTGATGGCATGTATGGGCATTAAAGAGGCTCTGTCACCACATTATAAGTGCCCTATCTCTTACATGAGGATATTGGCGCTTTAATGTAGATGACAGCAGTGCTTTTTATTTAAAAAAAACGATCTATTTTCACCACTTTATTAGCGATTTTAGATTTATGCTAATGAGTTTCTTAATGCCCAAGTGGGCGTGTTTTTACTTTAGCCAAGTGGGTGTTGTACAGGGGAGTGTATGACGCTGACCAATCAGCGTCATGCACTCCTCTCTATTCATTTCCTCAGCACATAGGGATCCTTTTAGATCAGTATGTGCTGTCTTATACTAACACATTAACGATACTGAAGTGTTTAGACAGTGAATAGACATTCCACGAGATGTCCATTCACAATCCCTGCACTTCGTTACTGTTTCTGTGGTAGTTACAGCAGAGGAAGCGTAATCTTAAGAGATTACGGTGTAGATGACAGGTTACAACGAGATTACGCTTGCTCTGCTGTAACTACCACAGAAACAGTAACGAAGTGCAGAGATTATGAATAGACATCTCGTGGAATGTCTATTCACTGTCTAAACAACGCCCACTTGGTCTAAAGTAAAAATACGCCCACTTGGGCATCAAGAAACTCATTAGCATAAATCTAAAATCGCTAATAAAGTGGTGAAAATAGATCGTTTAAAAAAAAAAAAAAAAAAAAGCATTACTGTCACCTACATTATAGCGCCGATCTCCTTATGTAGGAGATAGGGCACTTATAATGTGGTGACAGAGCCCCTTTAATGACAGGGAACATGTAGTAATATTTTATGGAGCCCTCACCTAAAATGTGCCATTTGGTTGAACAGCCCTGGTGTACAGCATTAACATACCAGTTGCATGCATATTTTATGAAAATACCTTTTTACCTATATTTTCAGAGTTTTTATTCCACATAAGACATATTTTAAAAATTTTGTTTTGGATACTCGTAGAAGGTCCTATAGACTTCTATGGGGCAGTGTTGTTAGTATGCTCACATGTGCAGTGGTTACTGTGCAGGGAGGGGGGAGGGAGGAGGAGCTGAACTTTGTCAATCACCTATAGTCAATGGTTTGGTGCTGTGTTATTTGCGTCTAGATTTATATAAGAGATGTTACCTTTCACTGTAATCCTGCTCCCTTGAAAGCTGCAATATTCAGGATCTTTTAAAAATATATCTAGTAACTTAGAAAATTAAATAAAACACCAAAAATGTTGATGATAGATTCCCTTTCAGGTGACTTCACTTCTAAACATAAAAGCATATTTTGTACAAGCAGCTGTAGTTACTAGACCATTGCTGACCTTCACATCATGAAATCACTTCCGTCTTCTTCATATTGACATGTGTGCATAATAGATAAGGTATATAAGAAGTAGTGCTGGTTTTTCGGAGTTGCTGGTGACATTATGCAATGTCACTTAAGCCCCATTAACAATATAAAATATACAACTTAGTCAGCATTTTTTTGAAGCATCAGGAATGCCATCAATGTTAAAAATAAGGCACCACTGCCTTCTGCTAAGCAATCTCCAATCAATACACATTAACGATGTCAGATATTACACAGATCATGGATTTTATCTCTGCATACTCTGTGTAAAGTGAGAGCTAGGCATTTTGCTAGCTGTCATATAACAACAATTAAACTGAAGTGGCACCAGAAGAACCAACTTCAGAATCCCGGCATTAGTTGAACTACATTTCTCAAGACCACCAACTGACTAACCCTCCAGAAAATGTATTCTTGTTATTGATGCATTACAGCATCTTATACAAGGGTAGCAGCAGTTTAACCCAAAGAGAACAAAAATACAGAATTATGTGACCGGCATGGCCACTATTCTGGTTTTTTTACAGCTAAATAATTATATTATGCAAATGTAGTTTATTAAAACTGAGATGGCATTGTGGTTCTGAAGTAAAGATGACACAGTGGCAATTTTAAAAGGTGAGTATAAACCATACGAACATCATGAAATCACCTGTTCAGCATCATACACTACTAGCCAGGATGGAGAGCAGCACTATCAGGGCAGCTCCGGTGGACTTTTTTTTTTTAGTTAAACAATCATTATTTGAGTGATTACACATTGTTTTAATTTTTTACATTTTTTCACAAGTCAGGAAATATTATAAATTAGATTCTAATTTATAACATTTCCATGTGCTGGTCACTAGAGGGAGCAGTTCCCAAAATTGCAGCATGGCCAATGTGGTAAAGCAACCTCATTGCTTTATGCAGCAAATTTGGGGTAAATACACTCTCTCTAGTGTCCTCAGACAATCCCCCCTCCCTTCTTCTAGCTAGTGCCAGGAGAAGGAGGGGGTTGAATCTTCAAACCTCCTACACTGTGTGCCGCCATTTTCTGAGCGAATGCACAGTGTAGGAGGATTAGATACAGTGCTCAGCAGACAGAATAACACGAACATACACTAACATAATACACACATCACATACACAAACATAAATTACCTGCTCCTGCCGCCGCTGCCGCCTCCGCTCCTATTCCTTGCGCCTTTGCTTCCTTGAACATATGGCCGGAAGCCACGGCCGGAAGTCGTCATCTGACTGTCCGGCAGCAGCTTCCGGTCCACATGAAAATGGCGCCGGATTTCGCTCTGCTAACGAGCTTCGTTTTGGTTTGTGTGGGAGCGGCGCATGCGCCGCTCCAACACAGATGTCGTACGCTGTAGTGAATGGAGCGGCTCCCGTTCGCATTCACTATGGGGATGTATGTGCCGTATTCCATCTCTGTATGTGTCGTTAATCGACACATACAGAGATGAAAAAAAAATGGCAGCCCCCATAGAGAAGTAAACGTAAGAAAAAAGTAAAAAGTAGAACACAAGAACACAAATAAATAAAATTTATTTTAATATCTCACTAAAAGCAATATTATAATGAAAAACAAAATTCATGACACCTTCCCTTTAAGATGTCCATGTATTATATGAAGAGCCATTCATCTAAATAGCCGCATGCATATCCCCCAATGTAGCTGGCTGGCCGTGACGGCTCTGATCTGGAAGTGGTTTACTCTGATTAAACCACTCCTCTAAGAGGAGCTGTTTGTATTACTATGGGCTTATCCAAGTAGGTGTAAAAGACAGTAGAAAAAGTGAGGGCCGGAGCGGAGCACAGCTAAGCGGGGGACTGAACATTACTGCATTTGGGTACTGCCTACCAAGATTTATTTTCAGGTTCTTCAGAATTGTCCAGTGAAAATGTATGTACAGTATATAGTAAGAGAGATGATTTACATTGGAATGTTATTTATACTGTTTATATTTAAATAAAGAGGCGGCTCTGACGATTATTTTCCAATGCGATGCAGCATGTTTGTCTGATTTATTTGTTAAAAGGAAGAAAACAGAAAAGTTTGGATTAGTATTAGCTGGATCTACTCTTCAATATGCTAGTCAAGTAGGGAAGAAGATCTGAGTGCTGGTATGCAGGTTGTATAGCTGGGTGACTAAAGATAGTTCTCCGTAGCCTTCAAAATGGCTGACTGTTCTTGGGCTGCGTTCACATCTGCGTCAGGGCTCTGTTCCGACGGAGCTTTACATTGGAACGTAGCCCTGACTGACACAAACGGAAACCATAGGTTTCCATCACCATTGATTTCAATGGTGACGGATCCGTTGCAAATAGTGCACGAAGCCTTAGTCGGCTCAGTTATCACATTCACTATGGTGCATTCTTGTCCTGAAATAGTTTGATTCTTTTTGATTGATAGCTTTAAACATTTTAAATGAATTACTTTTTTTTGCAAGAGAGCAGTGAAAGCAATGGAAGTAAGTGTGAATCATCTTGGTGTTATAAATCTGTTTCAAAACTCAGAGGAAAAAAATAGGTACACAGCTCTACACAATATGTCTACGCTGTGCATGAAAGCGAATTAAATAATTAATAAGTTTGTACTAAAACATTAAAGTACGAGCGTGTTACTCTAAAGGGACTTGTGTATTGTCTTTCAAATACTGAAGAGGAAGGCATCAAAACTGATGCTAAGGATCCATGCTGTTCCCAGCAGCTGCTGCGGAGTTTGGCAGCGGAGCACAAAAGACCCCAAGATTGAGGAAGCCATAGGAATTGTTAATAATGCAGCTGAACAAAGGCTTAACTTGACATTTTAGACATATGCATCTGCCTGCATAAATAACAAACAGTGTTTTACTGCCATTTCAAGAGTCTAAAGCAGGACTTAAAAAAATTGGAGATAAAAACTATAAAGGGAATGCAATAGGCGCTTTGATGATGCTACGGGAAGTCGACCGGAGGGAAACATCTGGCTGTTACTTTGAATTATTGAAGTGTTTAATGCAGACCTGCTAAGATACAGAATCTTATTTACTACTTCATAGTCACACCTTCGGTTGGCAAGAATGCGATTCTGGAGGCATATTTGAAAATGATACAAAAATGCTGATGTTAAAAAATCTAGGGGGTATCCGGAGCCGACTCCAGATTTACGTAAGCACTTGGACAATAAAGTCACATTGTGCCCCTTTTTGCCTCAATTCCTTTCATCCATCCAGTATTCGATACAATTATGGCCTCAGTGATGTCATGTTTTTTGCATGTTTTTTTTTTTTTTTTTGTAAAAATGACATAAATATATTTTTATTTTATTTTTTCAAACAAAAAAATTATCCATTTTGCCATACACATTAATAAGCCTTTCATTTATATTAACTTTTATTTTGGGTTAAATGCATAAAAAAAGCAAATGTACCAATTTTATTTACTTTATTTACCAATCACCATAAATAAAAGGTTCACTGTGTTCTACAGGTTGTTACGGTTATGGGGATTCAAAAAATGTCTTTGTTATTTAATAAATTGTATTAAAAAAAAAAAAGTGGTTGTTTTATTTTTTTTTGCATATATATTTTTTAGCAACTTAACAAAATAAATTTTCACTTTTACTTTTCACCTTCTTTTCTACCTATGATGTATTGGCATATAGAGATATACATTTATATACCAGTACATTATGTCTGTGAACAAAAATGCTATTAAATTTGTAGGCAAAGAAAATCCTCCCACAGACACTAGTGCAGCCTGTGGCTCACTATTAGGGCTCGTTTACACGAGTGTGTTATACGTCCGTGCAGACAGTTGCGTGATTTTTACGCAGCATGAGTCCGCTGCGAAAAACTCACGACATGTCCTATATTTGTGCGTTGAAGTCAATGGGTGCGTGAAAATCACGCATGCCACACAGAAGCACTTCCGTGGGATGCGCATGATTCGCGCAACAGCTGTGAAAAGGATGAATGAAAACAGAAAAGCACCACATGCTTTTCTGTTTACAAACATCCAAAGGAGTGTCATAATGATGGCGGCTGCGCGAAAATCACACAGCCGCGCATCATACGTGGCTGACTCACGGAGCTGTTAAGTGCCTTTTGCGCACGCAAAACGCTGCACACGCATGTGTAAACCCGGCCTCAGTCCCTATTCACATCACATTTTTTGGCCAACGTTTGACATATATGCTAAAAAAAGCTTCTGACGAAACAGTGGAATTCGTCACCCATAGACTATTATGGGATACGTTTAACGGATACGTCATGAACTCTCATGACTATTTCATAACGTATCCGTTAAACGGATTTCATTATAGCCTATGAGTGACAGATGAAACTGTTAGGGTATGTGCACACACACTAATTACGTCCGTAATTGACGGACGTATTTCGGCCGCAAGTACCGGACCGAACACAGTGCAGGGAGCCGGGCTCCTAGCATCATACTTATGTACGATGCTAGGAGTCCCTGCCTCGCTGCAGGACAACTGTCTCGTACTGAAAACATGATTACAGTACGGGACAGTTGTCCTGCAGCGAGGCAGGGACTCCTAGCGTCGTACATAACTATGATGCTAGGAGCCCGGCTCCCTGCACTGTGTTCGGTCCGGTACTTGCAGCCGAAATACGTCCGTCAATTACGGACGTAATTAGTGTGTGTGCACATACCCTTAGGCTGGGTTCACACAGAGTTTTTTGCAGGAAGAAAATTTGCCTCAAAATTTAGTTTGGAATATTGAGGCAGATTTTGCTCTGCCTGCACGCCGATTTTTGCCTGCGGCAATTGAGCGCCGCGGGCAAAAAATGCTGCGAAATACGCTTTCTTTGCTTCCCGCTGATGACAATGGGAGGTCAGAGATGTAAACGCCCAAAGATAGGGCATATCCCTTTTTCCCGCGAGCCGTTTTTTCCGCTCGCGGGGAAAAAACGCCTCCACCTCCCATTGGAATCAATGGGAGACATTTTTGGCCATTTTTAGGTGCGTTTTTGGCATCAAAAAACGTGTGAAAAAACTCGGTGTGAACTGACCCTTAGGCTATAATGGCATCCGTTTAACAGATACATCATGAAAAGCTATTAAAAAGCTAATGACATCTGTTAAACATATAGTGGCATTTATCACCCATAGGCTACTATTTTAAAAAGTATACTGGCCAGACAGAGGCCAAAGGAGCACTGTTTTGGCCTCCGTCTGACAGTGAAGTCCTAAGAACACATTTAGTATGAACTTTGGGAACTTTCCCGATTGTACACACTAAAAGTAAACAAAAAAGTTATGTGAACAGGACAGGGCCTTAGTGTTTCAGCCTCCCATACATCATGTTCTAGTTTATACTACTGTCCTGTGCATACCCATGAGATAAATTCAGAACAGAGAGCAGCAGTGGGCCCACCTGCCTCCAGTGGGCCCCGACATCTGCCCGACCTTGTTGGGTACTGACGCCGGCCTTGGGATTATCTGTTTATCATCTTTAAACAGCTCAGAAAAAAAATCACACTGAAAAATGATGGCAAATAATATTAAATACAGCTCAATAACTAATAACTTGTAGATCATTTATTAAGATTAACATGAAAATATATCAATTCATTAAAGAGAATAACTTGAATAAAGATTGGTTTTTCATAAAATGGGGAAGCGCATAATGGAGAGAAAACACTGTAGAAAAAATACAAATGGGTTCCCTCTTGGTGCCCCCACAATTATATCCAGGGACAGGATGGCTTTCCCCTTTCCATCCCTTGAGGAAGGCCAGTCCCCCAACCTTGTTTACTAATATAAAGGTGCCTTTAGAAAATGGAGACTTGTTCAGGTTCTCAACATATAATAGTAATAAGATCGATGTGACCAGAACTGAGGCCCACCATCTCAATGGGCCACATAGCTGTCCCAAGAGCTGTTTTGTGTGTGTGTGTGTGTGTATGTATATATATATATATATATTCCCAGAATCAGGCAGCACTCCCGAAATGTAGCAAAAATAGAAAAATGTGCTTTATTCCATCAGTCAAAACAGCAACGTTTCAGCTCTACCATAGAGCCTTTCTCAAGCTTTTTTGTTTCTCTATATATATCTATATATATCCTAGGGAAACATTTAGGAATGTTTTATTACAAAATGAGTGTAAATATATATTTAGGGGTGTACATAGAATAAAGGATGTATCCTTTAATGCATGCCAGCCAGGATAGGAGGACTTAATACTTGTTTTGCCCTCCCCATCCCCTTTCAATGAACCCATGTACTGATTCCCCCATAACTTGTTTGCTAACTTTTCAGTGAAAGGTGTCATGGAGAAATGTGTCCTTCAAAGCTTCTCACTACCCAATAGTAAAGGTGGATGGGATCCACCATGACTGTGCCCTCTCTCCCTCCAAGCCGCATGGGCTGTCTCTATAGTACGTACGTCTTTGTCCTTATTACCATTTATAAATTACCTTCATTAACCATAGAAATATTAGATAGCTCTATATTGTATTCTTCCACATTCTCATCATGCAATAAATTGTTAACTTATATGACGTACCCATAATTAAACTCTCTTTTCTACGCTAAGAAATATTTTCACAGTAATGAGTATTTGGATATAACAGGGGATAAGTTCAGCTTAAGTGATACATTTTGATTAAATAACTTTTAGCATTTTGCTCACTTTAATAAGGTCTCTAGAGCTTTCCATCATACCAGATGCAAGGAGATGCCTACAACATTCTAGACTTAAAGAACTGATAGTATACACACTAAATTATATTCTTGTTTTGTCCTATTAGGAATTTGAAGAACATCGTATTCCCATCCACAGATATGTAGTGCTTTCAACATACACATCCAATGACACGCAGACAGACAATATCTTTCCAGATGTTTGCAGGACAAGATAGGCAATCTATCTGCTTGTGTAAGGAAATATCAGTTCATCTAACCGGTCATGGTCTGTTTCTTGTTATATTTGCTCTCCTCAGACATCTTTCTTCCCTAGTGTGTTTATAAGGCACCCGACAAAGGTCAAACTTTACTTTATCATCTTCACCACCAATGGCAACTAAGAAATATGCTGACTGTATTGCAAAAAAAAAAAAAAAAAGGTCATTAAACATTATGCGGTTTCCCGGAAACACCTGCACTCTTATCTGAAAGACTTGAGATCCAGTTTTTGTACTTGTTCAGTACACCAAAAATGAGGAGGCACTTCACTTCTTTTTATATAGTGCATTCGCAGTCTTCAGACCCTTTCTCTTTTTTCACACTTTGTTATGTTGAGGCCATAATGACAAACTGAAAACATTGCAAAAATATTTTTTTTCCGCATGGGCATAATTATTCGGACCCTTTGCTATGACACTGGAAATTTATCTCTGGGGGCCTCCCATTTCTCTAGATCATTTTTGAAATGTTTCTACACCTTGATTGGAGTCCACCTGTGGTAAATTCACTTGATTGGATATGATAGGCAATCTATCTGCTTGTGTAAGGAAATATCAGTTTATCTAACCGGTCATGGTCTGTTTCTTGTTATATTTGCTCTCCTCTGACATCTTTCTTCCCTAGTGTGTTTATAAGGCACCAGACAAAAGTCAAACTTCACTGCAGCACTCTACCAATGTGGACTTTATGGCAGAGTGGCCAAAAAGAAGCCTCAGCCTCAGTAAACGATACATGAAAGCCGCATTGAGTTTGCGAAAAAGCACCTAAAGGACCCAGACTGTGAGAAGCAAGATTCTGTGGTCTGATGAAACCAAGATTATAATTTTTGGCCTCATCTCTAAGCATCATGTCTGGAGGAAACCAGGCACTGCTCATCACCTGCCCAATACTTTTCCTACAGTGAAGCATGGCGGTGGCAGCATGTGGTGGGGGTGTTTTTCAGCGGTTGTGACAGGGAGACTGGTCAGGGTTGAGGGAAAGATGAATGGAGCAAAGTACAGAGATATTCTTAATGAAAACCTGATCCAGAGTGCTTTGAACCTCAGACTGGGACTAAGGTTCAGTTTCCAACAAGACAATGACCCTAAGCACACAGCCAAAACACAGGAGTGACTTAGGGACAACTCTGTGAATTTCCTTGAGTGGCCCAGCCAGAGCCCTGACTTGAACCCAATTGAACATCTCTGGAGAGACCTGAAAATAACTGTCCACCGATGATCCCCATCCAACCTGACAGAGCTTGAGAGGATCTGCCAAGAGGAACGGCAGAAAATCCCCAAATCCAGGTGCGCAAACCTTGTGGCATCATACCCAAGAAGACTGGGGGGCTGTTATCGCTGCCAAAGGTGCTTCAACTAAGTACTGAGAAAAGGGTCTGAATACTTATGTCAATGCAATATTTTCGTTTTTCCTTTTTAATAAATGAGCAAAAATTACTAACATTCTGTTTTCAATTTGTCATTGAGTGCAGAATGATGGGGGGGGGACTTGATTTTTTTTATTTTAGCACAAGGCCTCAACATAACAATATGTGAAACAATTAAAAGGGTCTGAAGACTTTCCAAATGCATTGTAGCCTTATAGTCCTGAATACTTGAAAGTATTTAGTCATTTACTGTTGCTTATAAAGCACCAACAAGTTCTGCAGTGATGTACAGAGATTTTCACCACTCACTTTACTCCCCGTTCCCAATGGAGCTCACAAAATTCACTAACTTTCCAATCTCCCACATACATAGACGCTTGAGACAATTTCGTTTTTTTCAGTGTTTTTTGTGTGTGGGAGGAAACCGGAGTATCCGGAAAAATCCCACGCACACAAGGGGAGAACATACAAACCATGCAAAGGAGACAAAAATTCAGTGTCCAATTGTCATTCACTCAAGTGTTCAATTCCACACATCCATGTTTAAACACATGCTGGTCCAGTGGGAGTTCTGTACTATCTTGCACTACATGGTTGCAATTTCACTGTACTTGTATATTGCCACTGGTCCAGCAGGGTGGAGTTGAAATGGTGGCGCAGCAGTTAGTGATCCTGCCCAGCAATACCATGGGGTCAGTTCTGAAAGAACATCATCGATACAGAGTCTACATGTCCTAAACAGTATATAGGAACATATGTTATACTTCAGTACTTAAGTTTCAAACAGTGCATTGTAGAATCCGTAAGTACTATATGATAATAATATATAAAAAATGTTACGTTTCTGCATTACACTGAAATGTCACTGCTTGCTGGGAGACGATCCTCTTTTTTTTCCAGTAAAAATCCTTGTAATTATTTCTTTATGATGTTACACCTGATGACTTCAGGTTAACAGAACATGCCGGAGAGATTCCTGTATATGTTTTCTTGAGCCTATATCAGATGACATGAGCATTCATTTTTGCACTATAGTTTCAAATTACGGGAATTCTAGACAGGACACATACTTTAATCTGTATTACAGGAGTGAAGCAGACCACGGCCACAAATCAATACATGCAGTAAAAAAATGTTTGTCAAACAACTCTTTTATATGGCAGGAGTGACAGAGTAGAAATTTGCTCTGTATAAAAACACAGATTTCTACATTATGTCTTGTGCACTTTGTGGTATTTATTAGAGTTGTGGAGACACTTAAAGGGGTTGATCGATTGTTAAAAAAAAAAGATACATAACGGTTTTAAAATAACAAAAAACACGAATCCCTGCCGATCCAGCGCAAATGCTCCAGAGAGCTTCTGCTGGTCTTTGTTTACAAGCTGCCAGAGATGACGTGCAATGGCTGAACCTGACTGCTGCAGCCAATCAGTGGCCTCAGAGGTCCTGTGCCGTACTACTGGCATCATCAGTCCCTGTGTTTTAACAAAATAGTCTGCTTAAGAATTCGATGTCCATTCAAGCGACGCCAGCAATAGGGTTCGGAAGGTTATTCACTGCGCTCAGGGGGTCTTTGCTGAGTGCCTCCTCTGACTGTCCGCACTACATACTCCTAAGTCAGTAGCATAGGCAACAAGAGGAGGCTCCTGCATGGGAGAATAGCCCGCTTTTCCAGGAGGTCTCCATTTTTCCAGGGGTCTTATGAATAAGAGAACGTGATACTGGAATCTGATTGGTTGCTATAGTTGTCTCTTCCAGTTTTCCCCATAGGAGAAGCCTAGTTTTAGTAATTTTGCCCTTTTAAGAATATTTCATACAACTGGTTCAGTCGAGCCCATTATCTGTCTGAAACTGCTTACAAAGATCTGCTTCATCTGGTGAACAGTATAACATTTCTTTTTGTTTTGTAAGAAAAACTAAAGAGAAATCTAAAGATTTTTTTTGTGTTGTCCATATATCAAATATTTTTATGACCTAAAGGCTGGAAGTTTAGTGCAATGTTGGAAAATAATTTACTACCACATAAAAAGTGAACTTCTTCCTGTAGACCCTGCAACCCAGTTCATGTAATCAAAGTTGAGCCTGAGACAGACTAAACTCACACAAACTTTTCAGATATTTGAGGCACGCTTTCCGGAGGAAAGAATGGAAGGATAATAGCCTTTGAAACCAACTGATCCTTATGTGGTTAGCAAAACTATGAAGCATGGAATTCGATTAGCCTTCCTGGTGTGCAAATACAAAGCTCTGCCACCCACATTTAAAACTTCAGTAGCCTTTTCGAGAACCAGAAAAACAACTCAATTGCCTATTTTGACACAGTATTTGCAAATGAAAAGGCTGTACTTTCTACCTGTCCTTTACCACCCATACTAAACTGGAAATCCTATTATTGGTATTTCATTGTTTCACAATTGGAAAAAGACTTGGTATTAGAAATAAGGCAGTCTAAAATTTATAAAGGGGTTGGGGTATTGCGCAATTGAAGGATTCTGCAGTAAGCCTCTGCCCAGTTTGATACTGCAGCAATATTTTGCTGCGCAGTGCAATTTATGTGATAATATAAATATGTTACAGGAGATTTCTGGCAATATACAATGATAGCCTGTCCCTAGGACCCGTCCCCCATGGACCCCACAATCTACAGACTCAGACTTTTTCAAGGTAATAGCCATGATCATAAAGGTCCTGGGGGTGGAACTCATATTGATTTCAAAATGATGGCCTAATCTAAGAATAAGCTATCATGGTAAATTCCCAGAAAACCCCTTTAAAGAATAATTTATCTTTAATGATCCAATAGTAAACTACCCATATGTAAATTTGGGAAATATACTTCTATTATTGGAATACCTATCCGTGAGCAGAAGCACTATGATAATAGAGCAGGGTAGTAATGAGGAAATAAAATTACCGTACTTTCCGTTGGAGTCCATCAGCAATATACAGACTAATGTTTGACATTAGCCACAGACTGTCATAAAACAAATCATAAAAGTGATTCTACTAATAGCAATGTATTAGGAAATTCTATGCCTAGCGCAGGGTCTGATGGGGTGGTGAATAACAGAGGGATTCCCTTTTTGATTTTCTTTGAATTCTTGTGTCAAGCACCGCCCACTCAAGCCCCGCACAAGACATAGCACAGACTATATGTTTTACCTGTAGTGTTCCTTTTACTTTCTCTGTACTATTGCTATTGTATATGAATGTTTATTTCTATGAATGCCATTAAAAGCTTGTTTGTATAAGTTCACCCTAAAAAAGATTTTGAGGGCTTTTAAAAAGCAAAAATGAGAAAATCAGATCATTAGGTCGATCCACAAATCCAGAATCATGTTCCATCCTGGTTTTCCCTCCTCTCAATACTTATTTCCAAAGGCCAGCCATGATTATCAGACCACAAAAAGCATGGGGCTTGACAGAATGGAGGTGCTATGCAGAGAAATTTGGACGTCACTCTGAAAATTCAGGGAGCTTCTTATCCCTGCCCTTGTTTCTTGTTTTAAAATGAACCACATGTTGTAGTAGTTGTAATATAAAGCAGTTTATCGTAATGCAAAGACAGCGGGATTTACCTTCCTGGACTTCACTCTCTGAATTCTAATGTTTGCAATGTTGGTAGAACACTAAAAAGGAATAAGGTCAAAGACTGAAAGACTGGAAAGCTTCTGTCAGTCCATATTGAACACTAATGACACAATGACAGTACTTCAATGAACAGAATTGTGAAGCCATGCATGACTTTCTATTTACAGAGTGCAACCTGTAAAACATAAAGCAACCTACATACCCGGTCAAACCCAATACTGCTGCTTGTATGAGAAGCTCTTCATCCATAATTCAAATAACTGAAACCATATTGGAAGGAGTATTTTATCTTACTTGCAAAATTGTGAAACCTGTAATATATGAGAGCCATCTAAAGAAACCGAGCAAGGTATATGCAACATATAAATGTTATAAATGTTCTAGTTCTATGGGACACATAAAGGGGTTTTCCCATAAAGTTTATTTATCATCTATTCGCAGGATAGGTGATAAATATCTAATCGGTGGGGGTCCGACCACTGGGACCCCCACTGATCACAAGAATGGGCTTACTTTGCCATTCCTGGGAGCCCCATAGGAATAAAGCAGTAGTGTTCATTCTTGGCCACCGCTTTATTCATTTCTATAGGGCTGCCGAATATGGTGCTCGGCAGCCCCATAGAAATGAATGGAGAGGTAGTCGAGCATGCGCACTACTGCTCCATTACTTCAGGGCCCCCTTGAATGGCAAGGTAAGCCCCTTCTCGTGATCGGTGGGGGTCCCAGTGGTTGGACTCCCACCGATCAGATATTTATCATCTATCCTGTGGATAGGTGATAAATAATGATTATGGTAAAACCTTTTTAACTTCACCAATGGCAGTAAATGTCACACATCTTAAAACAATAGCGAAAACAGAGGACACCACTTTATAGGTCCCATATATGCAGCAGACGCCAATCTGATGCCATTTTTCCATAGTTGAATAGTTGCTAGTAGTAGCACTCACAAAGTATGCTCTGTAAACCTTGACACTTGAGCAGTACAACCTTTTTAATATTGGAGCTGCCACGGCATTCAGCTCCCGAGACCCCCTGTCAAACAGCTGATATTATTGTTGACATCACCTGATCGAATGTAGTGATAAATGAATGACGCGATTCCGGCAGAGTAAGACTTTCTGCTTTTTAGCGGGTCTCCACTCTGGCTTATACAGGGTGGTCCTGAGCGGGGGACGCCCCTCTTTGACATCAATAAACCAAAATAGTGCATATGGGCAGGGGTTGTCCTGATCGGACAACCACATTAATTTTTGAGGGGTGGGCAGGCTACAAACTGCATCTTACAATACCCATTCACTTTAAGATACAAACATCTATAAAAAATTAAATCAGTTACTATTCTGAATCAATTAGAATTTTACCTGTTCTTGGTATGTTATATTCCAGGGGAATTGCAAGTAATACTAAATTATGCCACAGGCCACACTTGACTGGTTTGAAGTGCAAATGAACTGGCAGCTGGTGCACAATGGAAATTCCTGGAAGTAATTTCAGAAAATTTAGAAAGGATGCTCCAGTGCCCTTCCTTCATTAAATCTGTAAATCTTTACTATGCACAAGACTAATATAATCACAGGTCACGCACTTCATTTGTAAGAGATCTAGCCCTTCCAGACAACTTAGTGCTATTAATATATCATTAGATGCCCCCTGTACATTTGTAAAAAGCTTTGTGTATGAAAAATGCATCTTATTATTATTACTACCTGGTGTCAAACTATGACATGCTATTAAAAGGTCTATAAGCAACGACTCAACGCTCGCCATATTCATGTTAGTGAGATATCGGATTATAGTTAACCATTATTTATCTTACAATCCTGATGACCTGTTAACGGCAGACAGGACTATTGAACCATTGTCTTTAACAATAAGCAAACATAGGAATACACAGTATATGACAATTTGTACATTAAGATCTTTAGATATTTCTTATCGACAACGCCGTCTTCAAATTGAAAAATAGTATTACTTCTGCCCTTATTTTCACATCAATGCATTGTTTATGGCCAGCATACTAAATTTGGATTTTATGAAATATGAACGCTATTGAACAGTTGGCAATCAAAAGACGCAACCCTAAAACTTGGCTGAGCCCCTATAAGGTGATATCATTTGTTGTAGTGCCCTCTGGAAGAGTAAAAGTTTTGTACATGCGAGTACCGTACAATGACTGGCATATAAATAACCAGATCAAGCTATGTAAAGACACTGAACAAGTAGGACATGCTGGGAGATTTGGATTCAGCAGCCTTTGGAATTGTGAATGCAGTTTTCTATGTAAAGGGTCATAAGATATTGAATCTATGTTTTAAATAGATTTTGCACTAAAATGGAGAGCACTGGAGCGGGGCAAACCCGTAGCATAATGTGGCTTGACTGGGGTAAAAGTAGGGAGGCTTGAGAAAAATCAGTTAAGGGGTTAAGTTTATAAAGCAGTTCCAACGTTGCACAGTAGCCTTTTACCACAACAGTAGTTTGAGTCTTTATTCTGGAAGGGGATGGTCTAGATCATATATAAGCCGACTGTTAATCTTCTATCTTTTAAAGTCAGGAAAGACAGGTAAAATGTAATCAAATATTATAAAGTCTAATACACTGAAAATACATTTTCTAATTTTATCATAAATTATACAAACTCGCAAGCATTAAATATCAAGAACATGGCAGTTCTGCAGGACAAATGATGCCCATTGATGTCGTGCCATATCAGTGTCATGACCTTGCAAATTCCTGAAATCTTCGTTACCCATAAATTAACTTATTATAAATTTTACCACATTAAACCTCATCCCGTGAAGGCAACAACGATTGAACTACTTTCAACCACCATTGACTGCATGCCAAGACAGTTTTGATACTGAAGATGGTTTTGTTATGGAGCTGGAGAAACAAAATGCACATTAAAATAATAGGTGATGGTAACAGCCTATTGTCCTGCTGCTCTGTACTCTAATATCACTGACATTTTCAGACTGCACTTTAGAGAGAGGACACAGTAATGTTGACATTACAGCAAATTCATAGTCATTTCCGTCTGTAGGGAGCACCAATACAAGATGAAAAAAATATCATTGGAATAAAATGCTGTTACTGTTATTAGAAAGGACGTGCACTTTTCCTCGGAGACACACAGGCATAAGGCTGGAATCACACATGCAGTTTTCGTGGCAGTTTCTGATATCACTGAAAAAACATAAATCTGAATGGGGTTGAATATGTAGCATGTGCATGGAGATCGGCAAACTCCATTCAGATGTATAGAATCTATAGTCTGCCTTTACAACATTTGTGAAAAAAATGGGTCAGTGTAAAGAGCTCACAAAATTTGAGCGTGGCACTGTAATAGGACGTCACCGTTGGAACAAGTCAGTTCCTGAAATGCAGTGCACGTAAAGTTACAGAACGGGATCGCTGGGGCGCATAGTGCATAAAAGTCGCCAAGGCTCTGCTGACTCAATTTCTGCAGAGTTCCAAACCTCCTCTGGTATTTATATCAGCACAAAAACTGTGCGCAGGGAGCTTCATGGCATGGGTTTCCATGGCCGAGCAGCTGCATGCAAGACTTACATCACCAAGGACAATGCCAATCGTCGGATGGATTGGTGTAAAGGCCCTTTTACACCAGCTAATATTCGGCCGGTGCAGCGAGCGCCAATTGACGAGACATCGTTGATCGCTGCTCGTTTGCTCTTGTCACACGGAGCTATGGATGGGGACGAGCGGTCGTTACCCCGATTGCTTGTTCCCACACATTATTATCATGTCGGCAGCGCGTCTCCCTGTTTACACAGGGAGATGAGTTTCCGACAACAATAATATTTAACTTTTTTATAACGATACGATCAGCAGATGAGGGAGCGTTTGCTCATTCATCTGCTGATCACTGTCCTGTTTACACAGGGCAATTGTCAGCAACAAGCGTTCTATGAATGCCCGATAATCGTCCTGTGTAAAAGGGCCTTAGTTGCCACTGGACTCGTGTTCTGTGGAGTGATGAATCACGCTTCTCTATCTGGCAGTCTGATGGTTTGGCGAATACCAGGAGAATGTTATCTGCATTGTATCTGCATTGTATCAACTGTAAAGTTTGGTTTAGGATAACGCTTTGTTGTTGTTTTTCAGGCATTGGCCTAGGCTCCTTAACCCCTTCAGGACTGAGCCTGTTTTGGCCTTCAGGACGAAGCCGATTTTTCAAATCTGACATGTGTCACTTTATGTGGTAATAACTCCGGAATGCTTTTACCTATCCAAGTGATTCTGAGAATGTTTTCTCGTGACATATTGTACTTTATGTTAGGGAAAAAATTTGGTCGATAAATTCAATATTTATTTGTAAAAAACACCAAGATTTATAGAAAATTAGCAAAAATTTGCATTTTTCTAAATTTAAATGTATTTGCTTGTAAGACAGATAATAATACCACACAAAATACTTACTAGTTTATATTTCCCATATGTCTACTTTATGTTTGCATAGTTTTTTGAACATTCTTTTATTTTTCTAGGACGTTACAAGGCTTAGAACTTTAGCAGCAATTTCTCATATTTTCAAGAAAATTTCAAAAGCCTGTTTTCAGGGACCAGTTCAGTTCTGAAGTGGCTTTGAGGGCCTTATATATTAGAAAGTCCCCATAAATCACCCCATTTTGAAAACTGCACCCCTCAAAGTATTCAAAACAGCATTCATAAAGTGTTTTAACGCTTTAGACGTTTCACAGGAATTAAAGCAAAGTAGAGGTGAAATGTACAAATTTCATTTTTTTTCTCGAAAATTCATTTGTAATACATTTTTTCTGTACCAAAGAAGGTTTTACCCAAGAAATGCAACTCAATATTTATTGCCCAGATTCTGCAGTTTTTAGAAATATCCCACTTGTGGTCCTAGTGCGGTAATGGACTGAAACACCGGCCTCAGAAGCCAAGTAGCACCTAGTGGATTTTGGGGCCTCCTTTTTTTAGTATATATTTTAGGCACCATGTCAGGTTTGAAGAGGTCTTCTGGTACCAAAACAGTATAACCCTCAAGGAATTTATCTATGGGTATAGTTAGCATTTTGAACCCAGTTTTTTTTGCTAAATTTATTTGAATTAGTATGTGAAGATGAAAATCTACTTTTTTTGTGAAAAAACTTAGAAATCGTAAATTTTTACAAGAAATAAAGTAGAAAAAACACCCCAACATATGTAAAGCAATTTCTTCCGATTATAGCAATACCCCATATGTGGTAATAAACTGCTGTTTGGACCCACAGCAGGCCTCAGAAAAGAAGGAGCACCATTTGGATTTTGGATTTCTGATTTTGCTGGAATAGTTTTCAGTGCCGTGTCGCGTTTGCAATGCACTGGAGGTATGAAAACCGTGGAAACCCCCCAATAGTGACCCCATTTTGGAAACTACAACCCTCAAGGAATTTTTCTAGGGTTAAAGTTAGCATTTTGACACCACAGTTGTTTTGCTGAATTCATTGGAATTAAGTCTGTAAAGGTAAAAATCTACTTTTTTTCTGTAAGAACTTAGAAATTTTAAATTTTTACAAGGAATAAAGGAGAAAAAGCACCCCAACATTTGTAAAACAATTTCTCCTGATTACGTAAATACCCCATATGTGGTAACACCGGGGCTTAGAAGGGAAGGAGCGCTATTTGGCTTTTGGAGCTCAAATTTAGCTGGAATAGTTTTTGGGTGTCATGTCGAATTTGCAAAGCCCCCGAGGGACCAAAACAGTGGAAGCCCCCCAAAAGTAACCCCATTTGGGAAACTACACCACTTAAGGAATCTATCTAGGGGTATAGTGAGCATTTAGGCCCCACACGTCTTTTGCAGAATTTATTAGAATTAGTCTGTGAAAATTAATATCAACATTATTTCCACTAAAATGTTGCATTTTTTCAATTTCACAAAGGATAAAGGAGAAAATGCACCCCAACATTTGTAAAGCAATTTCTCCAGAGTACGGCTATACCCCACATGTGGTCATAAATGTTTTTCATTAGAAAGTAATTAACCCTTTCCGAACTGATCCATGTTTTGCTTTTTCTTTTTCGTTTTTCCTCCTCGCTTTCCGAGAGCCACAACTTTTTTATTTTTCCGTCAATAGAGTGGTGTGAGGACTTATGTTTTGCGGAACGAGCTGTAGTTTTATTGGTACCATTTTTTTGGTACATAAGACTTTTTGAGCACTTTTTATTACATTTTTTGGTAGAGCCAAGGTGACCAAAAAACTGCGATTTTGCAGTTTAAAATTCTTTATTTTTCACGGCGTTCACCGTGCGAGTTCAATAATGGTATATTGTAATAGCTTGGACTTTTACGGATGCAGCGATACCAATTTTGTGTATTTATTTTATTTTTTTAAATTACTTTAGAGAAAAAATGTGAAAAGGGTTTCTTTTTGGACTTTAAATATTTATTGAATTTTTTCCACTAATAATAACTATTTACTTTTGTTTTTACATATTTTATTAGTCCCCCTAGGAGACTTGAACCAGCAATCGTTAGATCACTGGTAGAATACACTGCAATACTAATGTATTGCAGTATATTGTGATTTTTACAGGCTCCTGTAACAGCGTGATCGCTGTTTCTGTCTGTTTCGCTGTTTCTGTCCGTTAGTCCTTGGTATCAGCTGTAATACACAGCTGACACCCGCATCGTATGGCGCGGGCTCAGCGCGTGAGACGCTCCATATATCACCCCCCACACCACGACATGCTATTAAGTCATGGTGCGCAAAGGGATTAATGCGCAGCGGATGGTGCAGAGTGAAAATTAAAATTTTCCACTGATGTGCCATTTTAGTGCACTATATGTTGTGCCCAGTTTGTGCCACAAATACCTCATAAAATATTAACCGGGTTCTCCCGGGTATGGCGATGCCATATCGGTGGACGTAAACGGCTGTTTGGGCACGCTGTAGGGCTCAGAGGGAGGGAGCGCCATTTGGCTTTTTGAGCGCAGATTTTTCTTGGTAGTAGCTCTGGCGTTTTGCTGGTATTTCAGTTTATAATGTGGGGGCATATGTAGGCTGGGCAGGGTACAACAGGGCATAATAAGAGGGTATAATAATGGGGTAAATAAATAATAATCCGCAGATATGTGGCCAGTGTCGCACTTATAAATGGCGCCCGATCCTTTCCCCTTTTGGAACGCTCTGCACATTTTGCATCGCCATAATCTGGGAGCCGGAACTTTTTTATTTTTTCACCACTGGAGCTGCGTGAGGGCTTATTTGTTGCGGGACAATCTGTACTTTTCATTGCTACCATTTTGGGGTACATGCCATTTGGTTGATCACTTTTTATTCCATTTTTCAGCAAGCTAGGTGACCAAAAACCATCAATTCTGACAATGATTTTTATTTATTTTTTACGGCGTTTACCCTGGGCTATAAATGACCATTATATTTTATTCTGCGGGTCGGTACGCTTACGGCGATACCATATGTATATCGTTTTTTTTATGTTTTGCAGCGTTTGCGCAATAAAATAACTTATTTAGAAAATAAATTATTTTTTGTGTCACCATATTTTGAGAGCCATAACTTTTTTATTTTTCAGTCAAAAAAGCTGTGTAAGGGCTTGTTTTTTGCGGGACGGTAGTTTGTATCGGTACTATTTTGGCGTACATGCGACTTTTTGATCACTTTTTATTGTATATTTTGGGAGGGGTGGTGACCAAAAAAGTGATTCTGGCATTGTTTTTCGTTTATTTTTTTTGCGGTGTTCACCGGGCGGGAAAAATAATATTATAGTTTTATAGTTGGGGTCGTTACGAACGCGGTGATACCAAATATGTGTACTTTTTTTTCCTATAATAAAAGACTTATTATAGGAAAAAAAAGCAGTTTATGTCACTTATAACTTTTATTTTTACACTTTTTTTTTAAACATTTGTATTCTTTTTTTTACTTGTCCCACTAGGGAACACTTAGACTTGCAGCTCTGATCGCTGCTGGAATACATTACACTACCTACGTAGTGTAATGCATTCCAACTGTCATTGTGACGTAACAGTCACACTGACAGGAAGCCTACGACGACCACCCTCCGGCTGGTCCTCATAGGCTTCTGTACATGGCAGCCCGGAAGCCATTGTCTGGCGTCCGGTTGCCATGGGTACCATCGCCAGCCCCCGTGATTTCATGTGGGGGCTGCCGATCGGCGCTAAACACCTTAATTGTGGCGTTCAAAATCGAACGCCGCAATTAAGGGGTTAACTGCCGAAATCAGCGGTGATGGGCCGCTGATCGGCAACGGTTAATGCAGGGCAGACACCCTGCACAGTTAACTGTCAAAGCACGTTCGTAGTAAATTAAGTATCACCCCAACAGAGCCCTTGGCAGATAGTCTCCACTCCCTTTTGGGGTCTGAATTAATTTAGGGGACTGAATTTGTTTTGCCATCTGGTCTGGGGTTTACTCTGGTGATGTGTGTGGCATGTGTGAGATGAAAGCAGAGACTTCATCAAGGCGTGCCGTAGCGGTGAAAGATCTTAGAGTCTGCAGGTGCCAGAAGCAGTAGCCAGCACTGCAACTTGGTAAGTGTATTTCAAACACCCTTCATCCCATCTTTAGACTATTTGGTATCCATGTCGCAACCATGCTTACGGTTTGATGCAACATTTCTTATGCCTTTATATTAGCCATACATGTTGAAGGATTTAGGTGATTTTGGGGGTAATTTCTATTGGCCGCTTATCAGGGTGGCAACCCACTTTTGTATTTTGTCCAGCATGATGTGCTGTTTTAAATGTTTTTAAACATGTTTATGTAGTGTGCCTATTTCTAAATAAACTTATTTTTGTGCTATTTGGAGTGACTGCATGCCCACTGTTTCCCCTTGTTCCCCCCCCCCCCCCACAGAACACCTACCCACCTGTTTCTTCTGCCTCTCCACAGAGCTCCTGTTAGGTTGTCCCCATTCCCACACCTGCCACTTTCCGTCCTCTAAATCTCTCCTCTACCCCACAAAGCCCTGCCACCTAGTCTCTCCACCTAACCCCTAGCAGAGACTCTGCCCACCTACTGTCTCCACCCTGCCTTCCCACAGAGCCACTTCTCACCCCCGCTCCATCTCCCTTAACCCCCTCAGTATTGAGTGTGGGGTGGGGGCCAAGACTGCTTGGCTGTATGGAGCCCGGAAATTTCCAATGGCAGCCCTGCTGACCTCAACGCCATCTAACACCTTTGGGATGGACTAGAACTAAGACTGCAAGCCAGGCCCTCTCATCCAATATCAGTGTCTGACTAAGTGGAAGCGGTTTTAGCTGCAATGGGGGGGACTAACTCCATATTAATGACTATGGGTTTAGAATGTGATGTCATAAAAGCTCCTGTAGGTGTAATATGCATGTGTTAATATATATATATATATATATATATATATATATATATATGTATATATATATGTGTGTGTGGATATATATATATATATATATATATATATATATATTTATGTAACTGCATTGCCTACCGCTGAGTTCACTTCAGGGCTCTCCTAGGGTATTCTTAGCACACCATGGTTGTCCTTGCATGTTACTCCCATAGGGTATAATCAAAAACTTATTGCAGACGAGAGCTCAGGGCGCGGTGTCGCTTGTGTAGTCCTTGGGAAAAACTATTACGAAGATTTGAGCTGTTTCCACCACAGCTGTGTAATATTCCTGTGCTTTGAACAAATCTTATAAGAATAATATAAACTTATACAAAACTTACAAGAATAATAAACAGAATAAAATGAGACACAGGAGGGTCTCATTAATTTAGTAATACAATTAGAATTTGGTAAAGTTGTTACTTGTTCTATTGAACTTGTGCTATTTTGTACTTTTAAAGAGGAATTTTCAGGATAAGAGAATTTTATTGCAAGCATTTCTTTTCATATTTGACCTTCATATTATTTCATATACCTTGGATTGGATGTAATTTAAGCCTAGCCAAAGACCAAAGCCTCATGCACGCAGCAGAGTTGTGTGCAGAGAGCCTGAGAACCTGTACAGGGGCACATGGAGTCCCTGCGGCTCTGAACTACAAAGCCGTAGACACTCTGTGTGACATTGTACAGTGCCTCCATACGACTGTATTACGGAAATATTCTGCCCTAGAAGCAATGCTTCTAGGAGAGAATACATCTATAATCCAGCAACCATTATTTTTATCTCTAATATAACCGAAAAGCACAGCATGGATCTGAGCAGCCCAAAAGAGGTATTAGCGCCGAAACGCGCATTGGGGTGGACATTTTGCTGTGCATCTAGTCCTGGACTTACCATGGGTATGTTTAACTATCGCAATTTGTTCCTATACTGTTTCATTCATTAGCAATGTGTACTTTCTGCCATCTTCACATATACCTGTTAATTCAATTATCTCATTTGGTATTTTTCCATTCTATGTTGATTTAAACTGTGTTGGGCAGGATTTAACTTGTTATTGCTTACAGTGATAGTCTCTACAACCAGGCATTTTTTCATGCATTTATACTTATACAATTTACCTATTTCATGAGCTGCATGGCTTGTATGTCCTTTTAACCTGTTGGTTTATGGATTCGTTTTTTATCTCAGTACGTCTACATGTTGTCCTCAATAAAGTATTTTTTCAATTTCTTATACTTCTAGTCTTCTGGCATCTTCTTTTTTAGGTTATACATTATTTTTATCTGTCCAATTCATACAGAATTCAGCAAGATAATGTCTGTTGCCACAGAATAAAAATCAGAGGTATACAGAGGTACGGTAGGGCCCCTTAGAAGTCTATGGATTTAGAAGTCTGTGGATGCCATATTACAACTCTAGAGGTTGTATGAAGCCGTAATACTGTAGTGTGCATGAGCCCTATGGCACAGTTTACACTGGGCAGTTTTGGTCCAGTTTTTTTTCTGCATTATTTTTACAATGAGGATAATTATAATTGAAAACTTTATGTGCTTCCTTCATTTCCACTGTTCTGCATATTGGTCGGTCATGTTTTTTGCCTACTCTTGATCAACTGGTGTTTGTAAGAATACAAGGCTGAACTTGATGGATTGATAGCTTTGATCAACCTACTAACTATTCAATAGTAGGCAAATGCATTTTGGTCACACCTGAAGTACTACTATTTGGTAGAGTTTAACATTTACAATCAGAATGACCATATGGACCAAATTACCTATGTAACGAAGGTTTTTTTTCCATGCAGCTATGCCCCAAAACCGCCAAAATGCAATGTATCCTTTTGGATTGCTTTTGTAATACATCAGCCAATATGACAAAGTGACCACTACAGACATGGCATAGAACTGTTAACTGAGAACACCAAAGGAAGTTACTCATAAAATCCAGAAAATTTTTGAACATTAGTACATTTATGAGTCAGATCAGAGAGAAGAAAATGAATTGTGAATCAACGAATACTAGCTTTAATTCTTGGCTGTGTCTCAAACACAATTGACCGCATGGAGAATACCTCGCAGACCCTACTCCATAATACTGCACAGGAAAGAGAAGCCTTGTTTAACACCATGGTCTCTATGGTAATTATTTGATTGGTAAATGCCAAATTGTTACCAGATAAATCATTTGCCAGATTTTTGATCCTTTAATTTTTTCACAATTTCAGAGCCAAAAAACTATTAAATCATACATAACAATGTGAAAATCAGAAATTTGCACAGCAACAGCCTCTCCTCTGTCCATTCACAGAATACAGGCTGTTGTACACGGCACTTATATTCTGCTGAAAGCACCTGCCATCTATTAGCCAGACATAACACTCTATAGGTTTATGATGGATACTAGTAGCAACCATAGGAATTACCATATATTTTGCAACTTGTGGAATAGATGTGTATTTTTGGTGTACAAAACTC
Organism: Rhinoderma darwinii; assembly: GCF_050947455.1. Taxonomy (NCBI): domain Eukaryota; kingdom Metazoa; phylum Chordata; class Amphibia; order Anura; family Rhinodermatidae; genus Rhinoderma; species Rhinoderma darwinii. Next base: position 100,397,837 of record NC_134690.1, read on the forward strand.
CTACGCAAAGAATACTTCCCATTCAAGTAAAGTCCCATCCACACCTTTTGGGATGGATTTTAAGATGTGCTGCGGGTATCCAAAATTACAAAATGCCCCATCAGTTGTGAATTTCACTTATTTCAACTAACTGGAGAATTCACCAAAGAACCGATAGAAACTATATAGGGGGTTGTCCCGCAATTAAATATTAAATTTCTCTGTTAGATCACACAACATTTGGAAACATTTGGAAACATTTTATATAAAATGCTCCACCTAATGTGGCCAGTGCCGGTGAGAAGAAGCTGGTGCCGTTTCTTATAGGCTTCCCACGCAAGAGCAGGAATCACTCCGCTGCCAATGTACAAGAGGATCCGGGTGGAAGGACTGAGCATGTGGACACACTAGGTGGACATTCAAAAGAGGACGTAGTGCACCATAACAAGTATGTAACAGTAATGTCTAGACACAGGAGTACATTTAGAAAATTATTCCAAATAAAAAAAAATTTAATATTTGAGACAACTCTTTTAATACGATCAGTCACTTTTAATAGAGTGAATCCAGATCCCCTGATACGTTCTCTACTAATGCAATGCAGCTGTAGGTCACACAACACTGACATCTGAGAGAGAACGGAGATATCCGTGATACCTGGCCCCTCACATTCTAGCAGCTATGGGAGAATGGCTCTTAAGGAATATTCTGCTCAGTCTGTCACTACTTTCAGTATACATAGGATGCGGTGGTCTATTCTCATGACATGTTTTTATCACCAACTATAAACTATGGCAGCAAAGTCCTGCATTTTGTAAACAGTCTGAGACAGGACCAGTCCAGAAGAGGTTCAATGTGCTATACTTAATACTTAAGCCATGCTTGTCACTGTCCTATTAATGTCTATGGATGGTTCAGGTTCAAGTTTTATGCCATGTTTTAGAGAAATAGATATAGTAATATATATTATATATAGGAAATGTTTACATGTTTGCATTGCCCATGACAAAATACAATCTGCTTTCAGTCATTATTTTGAAAGTGATGAAAGCATCTGATTGGTTGCTATAGGCAGTAAGACTGTTAATACATGAGACAAAGGCCGCATCACTGTTAAGCACGCCAATTGAGAGATATAGTTATCAATACATTTCATAGGAATAAATATTGTAATAGTAAAAAAAATTATAATTGCAAAAAATCTGTGTACACTATTATAGTGCAATGGAAGTGTATGTTATGCACTAGCAATATAACTTATCCCCCATCGAACATTACATAGAATATATATGCTAAAATAGAATGCACTCTTTTAGAGCAAATGTAAACTTAGCCGGAGATAAAAATACAGAACTACAAATAAGACACAAAAATTCACATCTAAACAGACATCTAAATGGAGCTACAACTGGTGTATTGACTTCCTACTGACTATGTCATTCCTGCATATTCTGGCATTACTCCATTAAAACCTGAATACAGAAACAGTATCTATGTGCTAATACTCCAGGGACTGCACCAGATCACTGAGCAAAAAATAAAACCTTCATAAAGGACTGGGACTAGTGGTTTAAAGAGACTGTCACCAGATTATAAGTGCCCTATCTCCTATATCTCCTACATAATCTGATCGGCGCTGTAAAGTAGATAACAACAGTGTTTTTTATTTTGAAAAACGATCATTTTTTAGCAAGTTATGAGCAATTTTAGATTTATGCTAATTAGTTTCTTAATAGACAACTGGGCGTGTTTTTACTTTTTACCAACTGGGCGTTGTGAAGAGAAGTGAATGACGCTGACCAATCAGTGACCAATCAGCGTCATACACTTCTCATTGTTCCAGCCCATTGTTACAGTGTGATTATGCAGCGAAAGAAGCTGGGCTGGAACAATGAGAAGTGTATGACGCTGATTGGTCACTGATTGGTCAGCGTCATACACTTCTCTTCACAACGCCCAGTTGGCCAAAAGTAAAAACACGGCCAGATGTAGGAGGAACTTATGATCTGGTGACAGAGCCTCTTTAAGGGTTTAACAGCAAGATCAGGACATTGTACTATATAGGGTATATATCCAGTTTATCCTGTAGTGGAATTGCAATGTTTGCCGCTTATTCTTATGTAGAAAGCTAAGTAACGAATGGGATACAGAGTTCAACGCAACCAAAAACGGAATTTATTCTAACTAACCTTAGAAAACCTGGTATATCACCAGCTATTACACTTTGCTTCTGCCTTGTTATATACAAGCTCTTGGGCCCACATGCAAAATTTGTATTTCAAACTCCCATTCCCCGCACGTCATATGTCATATATAACACTGATGTCCACCTATGTTGTTTAGGTCTTTAGGCCCCCTTCAAGCACAAGGGCCGAGGTGCAACTGCAGAATGCGTAAATGCAATCTCAAATATATTTAATAAAAATAAAAAGCACATTATAGCCATGTGTATAAATATTTGAATGTGTATATTGTGAAACAAGGACACCAAATGGAACGACTCAGTAGTAGGTGGAATCTATTTTTAAATATTGTCAGCTATACATGTTACAGCGAGATAGTGGATTAAACAGACGGTGGAGAAAGACCTGCTTACATGATCTCAGAAAGAAGCAAGCACATGAATTGTAAACAGTTGTCTCGTACCATTGCAGATTCTAGTTCGGAAAGAATGATGAAAAATGTGTTCAACATACAAATTATGACCCTAGAAAAAAGCTGCTACAGAAAATCTGCATTTTATTTATTTTTTAATCTGTAATTGACATTGTCCGGCCTGCAAAAATATGAAAAATAGTTATTTGACCAAGGTATTAAAGAAAGCTTCAGTTCTGTGGAGGTTTCAGATACACTAATTTAAAGTTCTCCTTGTTGCGTAGCAACCAAATACAACCTATTGTTTTTAGGCTTTAAGCAGCCCCTTGATATAAGCTATATGATAGCATGCTTAGCTAATAAAGGGGGCCTCATTTATTAGACCCCTATCTATTGAAAATGCATGGTTCTCTCTTAGGTGGGTTGCAGGCTTACATCAAAAACAAAGGACACCAACCAATTTCACAAGGTGCCCTCCAATGCTTTGCTTTTCAGCAATTCAGCAGTGATATTAGCTGATTACGGGGGGTACAAGCACCAACTCCAATGATCTAGGGTAACCCACAAGTGGAGTTGTCCAAAATAATAATTGCCAAAACACCAGATTGAGAGGGTACTATAGCAAAGCATACAGAAATTGGGTTTCTACTGGGGTTGGTTCATGCCATTACCCCCTGCCATCCCAGGCAGGACTGTCTAGTGGTTGTAGTCTTCTAGCCAAACCTATGCAGAGTCCCACAGGCTATAAGAAAGGGGGATCTAGCATGAACTGCCCCCCGTTTCTCATGGAAACTGCACTGTATGTACACCATTGATATAAATTCTCTAGGCGCTGTATCTGCTGTATAGAGTACTTTTATGACTGGCATAAGGGTTTATTAATACAATTATTAAAGGGCATATCTCTGCACTACCAAACCAAGCCTGTCAAATGAGACCGTGCTGAGGACGGCCTTCCAGGCATCGCAAATATAAACTACATTAGCATTCAAATTACTGAAAATGCAGCATAAACAACCATGAAATGATTCACTTGTTAAATCAATCAACCTTTCTGCTGGCCTGAGGATATAATTCAGGTACAGGACAGGTTATTTCCAGCCCTGCTCCAGCATAAATAATAGATCTACAGCAACCAAGCTGGGTGTATCTTTTACAATAACCTGAATGGAAACTCTAAGATAAGGAATTGGAGCCCTAAATTGCTTTCCCTTTATGAAGCAGCTACCCAAATGTAAAGCAGCGTTCATAAGTATATATTAAATAGAATCCCATAACACATAATGAACACATGACATAGTATATGCTGCATGCAAACACAGTAAATTGTGAAGGTCTAACAGGAGTACATGGCGCCGTTCACAGTGAGGATTCATTACAGCTATGATATCCGGCTTTCAGTTCATTAAATATTAACCCTCCGTGTATGTTTTGCTATGTTCCATATCTTTGGGAGCTAGATATGTCTTCTGGCTAGCAACATTGCGTTATCAGATCTGGATAATTTTATTTTACTGCAGCAATTCTTGATTACAATTCAAGATCCCTTTTAGGATGAGAAAGTCTGGCACCTCGACTGGTATCAATTCAAAGCCATGAAAAAAAATCTGCGAAACGCTAATCCTTCTAGAAACACACGTGGAAATACATTTTGTTCAAGAGCAAACAGAGGATAAAAAGTTGGCGTCTCTAAAGTAGCACAATCCTTAAGAATAAAGTAACTACAAAATAATCTTAACTTTCCACAGTGCAGCGGCATTCAGGAATTTTGTTTACTGGCAAATGAAATTCAACTAAAAGCCAAAAAGCAAAAAAAGGTAAAAAATAAAAAGCACCAGGTCACTGCCTCCACAACATTGTGCAATCTGTGTGGGGTTCATGTTGAGGAACAGATAACAGGGTTTTGCTGGCTTGCTTAACGTTCCTACCCCACCACAGAGTTCTTTGTGTATTCACAGCGTGCAATGTAGAAACCTGACATAAACTGTGCGGTGTGCATGTGTGCGACTTATTTATATATTTGTGTGAAAAGCAAGTGTGGCGCTTCCTGTGGATTTATATAGTACACCATTTGTAGTAGCTTGGTAGTGGGATGTACCAGGGTACTCAGGTGCCAACATGTTACAGTAACGACAAAATGCTATTGTTAGTAATTCCTGCTTGTCAGTTACCTTTAAAATAATACATTCATTAGACTATGGATTCCAAAGTCCAGCTCCTGGTATTCTTTACCAACCAGCAGTATGCCATGCGATAAGCAACATAGGAAGCCAACACAAAGATATTAAGTGTCTCAGCTGTATATCAATATTAGTATTATCGACATAAGAAGATAAATTGTATTCACATCCAGGAACAGAGTACAGTAAAAGCAAAGTTTGTGACTGTTGCGACATTAACAATTCCGAAATGTATAATTGGTTTTAGGCCCTGTTCACATCACGTTTATGCTCTCTGCCGAGTGTATATGCTTGAATATCAAAAAAAGGTATTCAGACTTATTCTACGGTGTATCCATTGACTTTGATGGGCCATTCATAGTCCAATAGAGTATACTTTTGACTATGTTTGACCTCTGTTATGTCAGCATGTGTTTTTTTTAGGACAGAATAGCGTAGTAGTCTACCACGCTATTCTGTCTTTCCAAGAAGTATACTTGATGTATACTTTTTTTTACATTATAGTCAATGGGGGACGTATACAAACATAATGCTTTATGTTTTCATACATTAAACGTATACATTTTAACCCTTTTTTGGTAGAAGAAAATAAAATATTTTAATGTTAAATAAATATGTAAAAAAAAAATAGACGAAAGCATTGTAATGGCATCATTTTGGCTACGTCTGTACCATACACGTTAAACGTAGATTTAAAATGTGATGTGAACACAGCCTTATATGTATATTACTATAATATCATAATAGTACTTACGATCAAGTCCGTTGATGTATCGCATTGTAATTTCACAGTGACCCCATACAGCGCTGACAATAGGGTACAGTTTTTTCCCTTTAAGTCCTCTGAAGGCAACTCCTAAATATTGTCCATCAACTATGAAGCTAAGAGTCCCCTCATCCATGTCTAACACTACCAGCAAAGAGTCTGGGAGTACAAATGATTCATCAGGTTCCAGAAAAGCTGGATATGTAACACCAGGTTGGTTTTTACAGTTGTAATACAGTTTGTTCCGTCCTAGGTCCCAGCCCCAAGACTCACTATTGCTTCCTACCAATGAAGTATATCCAACTGAATGTAATGGAGAATCTGCAGTTGCTACCCCAACAACAGCATGTGTTCCTCTTTGTCTTGTAGGCCAATGAATTTGCCAAACATGAAGGCCTCTGGTGTAGCCAACTTTCCCTCTGATGCAGTCTGTACTTTGGGCAACTGGGTGCCGATGGAACGTCAGACGGTCGTCCTCCTTCACAAAGATATTCAAAGACCGGTCCTCATTATTCCAAGCATGTTTGTGCTGAACTTCCAAAGTAGCCATGGGCATATCCAGCAGCATATCTAGTCTAGCAGGCTTACAAAAGTCAGGACCCCTAAGTTCTCTTTTGACTGGTCTATACGGTGGGTCCCGTACATCCACAGACTTTATACTCCCTGAGATTTTTTGACCCATTTCTTGTCTGTGGGTTGATATAAAGGGATAGGGTAGGGGAAAAGGAAGATGTTCCTTTGTTTCCTTCTGTTACCTCATTAAAAAAAAGTATATGGAAGCCAGTTACTTGTGCTCCACAAGCAGCCTATGAAGACCCTCAGCAGATCAGTGATGTTCTGGAAAGCTTTTCCTGGAAGAGAAAAGAACAATATATTAGACCCGGATGAGTGACATAAGTGGGTTTGCACATAAAAAGTTTCTAAAGTTTCTCAACCTTGGACCTCATGTTCCTAAACATTGTTTATCTGATATGCGTATAATGTGTTTCTTTTTTCACAGTTGCATAAAACATGTTTTATCCGGGAATCCTGCCGAGAACAAATCTAAAAACGAAGAGGTGCTAGAACACAAAGATTGCTGCACAGCAGGGAATTCCATAGAATAAATGCTACTAGGACGCCATACAGAAAGCATAAGACTTCATCACTGTACTTTAGATATGTTTAGGTTCTATTTTGTCCCAAATATGCATTGAAAAAAACATACAAAAACAAAAAAGGTTCCACTCGGCAAGAGCATGTTCTGTGATACCTTCTAGCTGCTAGGCTTGAAATTCTACACAAATTGCAAAGACTTCAGAGGCCTCTTCTTTAGACATAACTCCATATATTTCCGAGCCTTAGTGGCAGCTGACAGGTTTAGACACCCTGCACAGACTCTGACTAACTAAAAACAAAATGTGCCTGAGAATGTACAGAGCTCACAGTGTGCTACACAGACAATAACTTCCTCTGATTCATAATGGGATACAGACACACACCGCTTTCCTTCCCTCCACCCCTCCACATAAGTCTAGCCAAAGCCTCGCCTTTGGATGCAAGAACATTATTCACATTCTTTCAAGTAACGGTTCTGCATAGGGAATCGGATGACACATCTCTCTGATGCCGTTATTATATTTTCCTTATATAACCCATATGTCAGAACATAGGTGGATTTTTATTATTTCTATATAAAATGTGCGAAAAATGCATGACATGTAGGTTATGAAATGCCCCTGAAAGTAACAGATATTTTTGATACAGAGATTTAAATACTATCACCCATATGTCCCACTTTTTAAGTTACTCATCTAGTCCCTGACCTGAATGTTTCCCATGTTATATCAGAGAATAAAAATCATAATATGAAACCCAATAGAACGTCTAACATCCATGGAAACATATTTATAAATAGATCATTATATGTTTGCCTAGTAGACATGTTAATTTAAAAAAAACAAACAAGCTTTTTAGATGAGGCAGATAATATTGCAATGGAGGCTTTAAAGCCTGATCACATTTATGCAGATGTGGGACAGATGTTTATATTTTCAGGGACTGTTCTTTTGAGTTATTTTTGTTTTAAATTACACATCGTGCCTTTTATTAACTTAACTCATCTGCAGCATCTTATGAACACATGCTAATATGGAGGCATTCAACTAAACGTGTGCATATGTACAGTCAGCAGAAACCTGCCGATTTTGGTGGGGCCAGCCTACCAACTAATGTGTATGGGGGTGTCCCGACTCTCTCCTGGTGGCAATACCGGGGAAGGAAGGATCAGTCATGTTAGATTTTAACATTCCCAATCCTTTGTTTTCACAGCGGTTAAGCCACTGCCAATTGTGTCTAGCAGCGCCTTATCCCCCCCCCCCACTGAGTGCATGGGGAGGATGGGAAGAATTTCTATGGTTTATGGCCACATTTAGGCTGTTTGGCCGACAGCTTAAGATCTGTCTTACAGCCTAAGGCCTTATTCACACGAACATGTTTAACGTCCGTGATACGCGCGTGAAAATCATGCGCGTCGCACGGACCTATGTAACTCAATGGGGCCATTCAGACAGTCCGTGATTTTCACGCGCGTCGCATGGACCTATGTAACTCAATGGGGCCATTCAGACAGTCCGTGGTTTTCACGTAGCGTGTATCCGCTGCGTAAAACTCACAACATGTCCTATACTTGGACGTTTTTCACGCATCACACACCCATTGAAGTTAATGGGTGCGTGAAAATCACGCGCAGCACACGGAAGCACTTCCGTGTGTCGCGCGTGATTCGCGCAACAGTAGATCAAGAAATGAAGAAAAAATAAAACCACTTCCTTCATTTCTTTTTCTAAACATCAAAACCGCGTGTCATAAAGATGGCAAATGCGTGAAAATCACGCAGCCACGCAGCAAACACTTATGACACCCGGAACTGCAACTCGTAAAAAACGCAGCGTTTTTTGCGCGCGCAAAACGCACGTTTGTGTGAATAAGGCCTAAAGATGACCATACAACTTAGATAGCTGTCGTTCGACCGACAGCTATTCCTCCTCACCACACATGCATGTGTACTCAATGGGGAATAAGCCGCTACCAGACACCTTTGGCGGCGTCTTAACTCCCATGAGAACAAATGATCGGGGATGTCAAAATCTAACATGCCAGATCCTCCTTTCCCCTGAAATCTGTTGTCGGGGAGAGTTGAAACATCCTGTACACATTGGATGGTTTGTGGGTCCCGCCCAAATTGGGATGTGTACCGGCACCTTAATATAATTTTGTGCTTGGTTCTCCAATAACTACACACGAAAAGTCAACACAAACAAAATAGAGAAGCTGAAGATTGTAAGACTTTACCACCATGGTTGTAAGACTATTGCTAAACTATGATAGATATTGCAAGATGTATCCACAGTGGTTTTATTGCTCCAAAAACACCACTTTTCTGAACATTTCCGGTATAGTCCTCCATTATAGTCATTCTGGATGCTGCTTTACTGCATCTCCAATTTACAGTCTCAATCTTGTTTCCGGACAGGTCAGCCATGTAGACCCCCAACATTGTCACTTGTTTATCACCTATGTTGCCATTTCCTAAAACAAGGTCAGGGCAGCAGGTAAGAATAATGTGATCACATCGGACTCTCATCACTGGTGTACTCACAGGGTTACAGTAAACGGGGAGAGCGTGAGTCATTCTGAAAACATTTAGCTAAGTATTACACACAAGGACAAGAAACATTAGTAACATTTACTACTGTACATCATAAGGAGACGTTTTCTTCAGACACATCATGTCATTTCAACACTGCCAAGGTTTGTTGTTGTGTTTGTCATAAACCAGAAAATAGAGACTGTACGTACTGTACTCCTTCCATGATATTATTCTGTTTTGCTGCATCGGTTAAACATATTTGTGACAATTGCGTATTCTTACAATTATCTGATTGAACTTTGTGTTGCTTCAAAATATTATGTAACTGTTGCCAAAGTTGCATTCAAATTTTGGTCTTGTCACATTGATTTACCACCAGTGACGCAACACTCTATTACATGGGGGGAACACAATGTGATAAAAGTGTTAGGTCAAGTCACTTAAAGGAACAGTGTCACCAATTTTTTTTTTTTTATATCAGTTTTATGTTAGGGTTTTATTAAAAACGTTTATATTTATTTGTGTGTTTGTGTGTTACTTTTTTCTATTTTTATACTTTTTCTTCCCTATGGGGGCTGCCATTTTTTTTCCATTTCTGTATGTGTCGATTAACGACACATACAGACATGGAATACGGCAACTCCAGTCCCATAGGGACTGCGAACGGGGCCCGTTCCATCCACTATGGTGTACGCCGTGTGTGTGGGAACGGCGCATGCACCGCTCCCACACAGTCCGATTTGAAATGCGCGCCGTCCGGCGCCATTTTCCTGTGGACCGGAAGTCGCGGCCGGGCAGTAAGATTACTACTTCCGGTCGCGGCTTCCGGACTTGTGCACATGGAGCAGCGGCAGCAGACGGAGCGGACGGACCGGAGGGAGCGGCGGCGACTGGAGCAGGTAAGTGATTTCTATGTATGTTCGTGTTTCTGTGTGTTTTACTAATGTATGTAAACCTTCTACACTGTGTGTTAGCTCAAAAAATGGCGACACACAGTGTAGGAGGTTAGACCGTTCAAACCCCTCCTTTCTCCCGGCACTAGCCAGGATAAAGGAGGGGGGGATTCTGAGAGCTCACTAGAGCGAGGCATTTTTTCCCAATTTGGCAGCATAAAGCAATGTGGTTGCTTTACCACATGCAATGCTGCAATTTTGGGAATTGCTCCATCTAGTGACCAGTGCTGGGAAATATTATAAATTGAATCCAATTTATAATATTTCCTGACTCGTGAAAAAAATTAAAAAAAATTAGAACAATGTTTAATCACCTATACACTAATTGTTTAACTAAAAAAACAAAAACATGTTTTGTCGGCAACACATTCTTAATATAAAACAGAGGAAATTCTTTGTTTTTTTTTTAAGCTTGTCTCTAATTACTATTGACAAGTTATGTGATAAGACCATTTATAATATGGGGCTACGTCTATTGGTTATGGTGAAATTCAAAGTAGTCTTTGAACACTATCGTTATATTAGACTTAGTGTCTACAGTGACATTGCTTATATAGCAGAGGTACACAGGGGAGGATAGCAAAGAGAATATTATAAGTTATTGCGTAATAGCGTATGTCTCTTCAAAACAAACCATTTCAATGTACGCTACTAGGACATGTGGATATCATAGAGTCGAGTACTCTGCTTGGGACCATCTTCATTATCTAGAGCGGAGAGTTACTAAAGGCCTTATTACACCGGACAATTTTGATAGGCTCGTTGATCGGCGCTCGTTTGCTCCTGTCACAAGGAGCTATGTATGGGGACGTGCGGTTGTTACTGCGATCGCTCGTCCCCATACAGTACCATTATGTCGGCAGCGCATCTCCCTGTTTACACAGGGAGATGCGCTGCTGACAACAATAATATTTCAGTTTTTAAAACGCTACGGTCAGCAGATGATTGAGCGTTTGCTCGTTCATCTGCTGATCGCTTCCCTGTTTACACAGGGCAATTATCGGCAATGAGCGTTCTATGAACGATTGTCCGCCTGATAATCGTCCTGTGTAAAACACCCATAACAAAGAGTGGTTCTCCCTGCATTTTCCCTGCAGGGACCAGATCAGTCGCAGCAGGGGTTTTCTAAAGCGGGACACATGGTGATCAACTGATCATCGGGCCATCTTCATTTTAAGACAGGGTTATCTTGATTGGAAAACCCATTTAATATGGCTTGCAAAACTATATATGAAATTATGGTCTGACTTTGATCAGCACAATGCCCAACCCAGAACACCTTAAGTAAATCCTGACACCTGTTTTTAACTTACAGGAAAATTATTTTAGATGAAAATTTGCCATAAAACAACTGCTATGGACTTTCTTTCAAGGAACAACATGTCATGTAATATCCAAAGCTATCTTAGTCATCTAACCCTTTTTTGTGCAGACCAATAAGTATGATAAAGAACATCTTAATACCCACAAAAACAGTTTGATACACGTTAAAGGTAGGTCTTCCTCAAATTGATGGCCTATCCTCAACACACATTTAGTGGCGATTCACAGGTATAGCAGCCTTTTCTCCCATTGAAGTGAATAGGAGAATAGGCTGCAATACCTGTGAATCACCGCTAAATGCGTGTCGAAGATTCACAGTGAGCAAGTAGAAATGAAGGGGAAGCAGCACTCGTACGAGCGCTGCACCCCCTTCAAAACAGCTGAACGGCGGGGATCCCGGGAGTCAGACCACGACCCATCAGCTATTAATCCTGAGAATAGGCCATACATTTTTACTGTCTTGAAAACCCCTTTAAGCATTCAAAATTGGACACAATTCAAAATGTATACGAGGACCACTAAACCAGAGACTTGGGAGCCACATGTGGCTCCCCTGTTGTTATTAGTTCCAGATACTATTGTGCCCCAGTGGCACTACATCAGGAAGGGTCATTGTATTACTAGTACGATGGTCAAAATCATATCGTTGGCAGTTAATACTAGGGTAAAAGTCATATCACTTGGCCATACCTTTAAAGGGGTTTTCCCATAATCAATATTTATCACCTATACACAGGATGGGTGATAAATAACTGACCAGCGAGGGTACGACCGCTGGGACCCACACTGATCCCAAGAACGAGCTTACCTGGCCGTCCCTGTGTGCCTCATATGAATGGAGCGGTACTGCGCATGCTCAGCCGCCGTTCCACGGCGGGGATCCCGGGAGTCAGACCACGACCCATCAGCTATTAATCCTGAGAATAGGCCATACATTTTTACTGTCTTGAAAACCCCTTTAAGCATTCAAAATGGGACACAATTCAAAATGTATACGAGGACCACTAAACCAGAGACTTGGGAGCCACATGTGGCTCCCCTGTTGTTATTAGTTCCAGATACTATTGTGCCTCAGTGGCACTACATCAGGAAGGGTCATTGTATTACTAGTACGATGGTCAAAATCATATCGTTGGCAGTTAATACTAGGGTAAAAGTCATATCACTTGGCCATACCTTTAAAGGGGTTTTCCCATAATCAATATTTATCACCTATACACAGGATCGGTGATAAATAACTGACCAGCGAGGGTACGACCGCTGGGACCCACACTGATCCCAAGAACGAGCTTACCTGGCCGTCCCTGTGTGCCTCATATGAATGGAGCGGTACTGCGCATGCTCAGCCGCCGTTCCATTAATGTTCTATTGGGCTGCCAAGGAAAGCCGATCGAAGCGCCATGGACCAGGCATACTCACTCATTTTTTGGGACCCTCTATTATTATTTAGCTCTATGGTTGAAAATGATTTAGTGAATGTTTTTTTGTAAAACAAAAAGCGAGCACCACATTTTCTATATGGCTTATGTACATATTGAAGATTTGTGGAGAGCTCAGTGTAGAGCTGCATAAATACATGTAGTAAATAACCATATGGCCAATTTGCAATAAAGATCGTAGATTACATTTTTGTTCCCGAACTTTACAAAGAAAGTTATGTCTTCAAAAACAGGCCTAGATTCATGGCTCAGGAACCTTCCAAAACATTTTTTTCTGCCAACAAAAGAGAATATTTTCCACAGTGAGCATACTATGCTGACAAAACAGAGACACTGTCCAATATCCAGCTCAACACTAAGGACATTATGTGGTTATCCATAAAGACAAACTTTCACACCATATCGTGACATCTCAGTTAACTAAAAATTATTAATAGTCATTGTTAATCTATCGTCATGGGAAATCTTGGAAATATTTACCCAAAAGTTTCACTTAGCCATAGGTGGTTTGTTCAAACAGGGACTAATGCAGGGTATGTGCTCTTTACATACTGAAGGATTTGTTCAGCATGTTCACATTTCAAGTATAGGGTCTCTTCACCACTGAATAAATATGATTTAAAGGCTCCACCCAAAGTCAAACATGGTTTTAGCTAAAAACTGAATATGATTAAATTATTAGTCAATTATTTTTCCTTGATTTTCATTTTCATGGACCATGAACTAGGCAGTGGTCAAAGAACCGTTTTGAGTTAAGATATATTCGGCTCTGTTCACCTCTTTATCAAAGGTTCCCCTCATCCTGTTTCATTAAAACACTGAGCGAGAAACTGCATCTGCCTCTCCTCTTCCTCATCCCTTCTCTCTGTCCTCCATTATCTGTTTTACACTAGATGGATTTTTAGGAGCTGACCATTTGCAGAGAGGAAAGAGGAACTACAAGTACATGGAATGTGAGAAAGATCATTTGTTTCCCCTATTAAGATGTATTACAAAGTTTGATATATTCACATGTACTTCTTTGTTATGGAAAAAATATAAAAATCAGTATTCTGGAACAATCACCTTTTATAAGATTTTGGTAGTTATCTATACTTTTTTTAAAAATAACTTTTCATGGAGTTCATACATTTACTGTAAGCAAAATTTTTTAAAAGTATTCTAGAGAAACTGTGATACAATTCTTGTGCATTGCATTATGAGAATGCAGCATTAATTACAGGCTAGGTCATTTTTCATTGCACACTATTAAAGCCTGCACATCCATCATTGCTATTAATTCATGAAAAAACTTCAATACAGTCTGCTGGTTGGAGCAAGTCCAGGGGTGCAAAAAGATTGCTCATGAAATATAATAGAAAGTTGGAGGTATGTGGATTGGTTAACCACGAAACGACATTTGTTACTAATCATATTACAGACGTAAGGGGAAATGCAACTATTCTGTATTCTGATTCAACTCTAAATCACCAACTGCAAACCATAGAAAGGAATTTAACATCAGTCATTGGAGAAATTTAAGGCAAGATAACTAAAGAATATCCAAAGAAACGGACAAAAGAAAAAAAAAGTTTACAGGGCTGAGGTAGTCATCGGACATTGTTTAACTTTTGATTCAACAACCATACACAAGTGTCACAAAGGGTCCAAACAATGTCACATGTGGGCAGGAACTGGACATTACTCAACTTGAAGGATTTTCCACCAATCTCAAATCAAATGTGATAGATGTTGCGAAGGCTTTGATTGGAAACTGTGAGCAAATAAATGAGATTTACGATTAGGGTTTGCTTTTTTTTTTCCAGAAACAGTCTCACTCTTGTCCATGGGTTGTACCTGGTAGCACAGCCCTGTCCAATTAAACTGAATGAGGATAAGCCGCACTACCATACCTAGCCCATAGAAAAGAGTGGTGCAGTGTCTGGGCAAAAAAAAGCCCCCTTTTTTCTAATCCTGGACAACCCTTTAATAATGAGTTGCCAAAAACTGTTCTATGTCAATATTTGGTAAGATTACAGTATAGTCTTTGATATTCCATTCTAGTGCATACAACTATACATGAAAATCAGTTTTTGTAAAATAACTGTTATCTGACAATAGCTAAGATTCTTTTATATTCATCAATTCCACTGAATAATGATTTTTTTTTTTCTAACTGTGGACAAAATTAAGCAATTTATCATATAAAAATAATAATATCCTTGATAGCTAGGAACATGTTTTTTATGCAATGGAAAACATTAAAGGGGTTACATGATACACTATGAGGTGCTGAGGCTAATCTGATCACAATCTACTAATCTGGCATATTGTGGTCTCGATGCCTTGTGCTAATTGCATGTTTCGCCTCTGCAGCTAGTCTGCTGTGTTTTGACCAGACAGTCAAGACAAATAAGTAAAGCCCGTGGGATATTCAATCCATCTCTGAATATCAGATTCCTATGTTTCCAGTCAATTGCGCTAGACTAATTTTAGCTGCTGATGACATAAGTATACTAGGAAAAAAAAATGCCTATGGGTCTGACCAACAGACTACAGTATGTGCATCTCAGCTATGCAGAAACTGAAGTGTCACTGACAATGATCAAAGTAACCCGTTACTTTCTAAAAAGAAGCAAAATCAGCTTAAAGTAGTAAAAGGGCATTAACCCTAAAATAAGAATAACCATTTCTAAACATAAGTCCTTTATTTTTTAATGATAACCATAAGTCCGCCCACTTTCACCTGATTGACAGATGTCTCTATATTATGTGCATAAGGGGGCATCTATTAATTAGCTGAAAATGGGCGGAGCTAGCAGAGAGTGGGTAGAGCTAGTGGCAGCTCATGAATACGCTCAAGCGCTGAATGTAAGCCATTGGTTTCCATCCAGCACAAAGCCCAACTCCTTATATAGCAAAGGAATAAGATAGATATCACAAATGTCAGGGGACATGCCACCAATTTAATCGTCATTGTAGGGCAGATCCCACAAACTTGATGATGAGGTCACATCCTTGTAACATCACATTTAAAGGTGTCTGCATTTCCTGTCGTTATTTAATACCAAATCACTATACAGAAGCGTATGTTCACCTTTAAACACCATTTTACAGTTTTTATATATACACTATATGGCCAAAAGTTTGTAGGCAGCCTTCCTAATGATTACATTCAGGTTTTTCAGATGTTTCAGTGACACCTATTCCAAACAAGTGCAAAAAATCAAGCACACAGACATACAATCTCCATTTACAAACATTGGTAGTATTGGTAGTAGTATGGACCATATGGAAGATCTCAATGAACAATTTAAGATCTTTCTAGATCTTTCCTGGTCAAATGTAAGTGCTATTATTGTGAAGTGGAAGCATCTAGGATTAACAACAGCTCAGTCACGAATTGGTAGACCACGCAAACACGCAGATTAGGGCTGCTAAGTGCTGAAACATGAAAACATTTGCAATCCCCTGTTACATCACTCACTATAGAGTCCCAAACTTCTTCTGGAAGTGACATCAGCACGAGAACTGCGCGTCAGGAGCTTCATGAAATTTGTTTCCATAGTCGACCATCTGCACACAAGCCTAAGATCAACATGAGCAATGCCAAGTGTCGGCTGGAGTGGGGTAAAGCACGCCGCCACTGGTTTCTGCTTCGCAGATGCCAGGTGAACACTACCTACTGGAATGCATAGTGCCTACTATAAAATTTGGAGGAGTATTTTTCAGGGTTAGGCCTATTATTTCCAGTGAAGAAAAATGTTAATTCTACAGCATACCAAGTCATTTTAGACAATTGTATGCGTCCAACTTTGCGGCAACCGTTTTGGGAAAGCCCTTACATGTTCCATGACTCTGCCCCAGTGCACAAAGCAAGGTTCATAAAGACATGGTTTATCAAGTTTGATGTGGATGAATTCAAGTGGCCTTAAAAGAGCCCTGACCATAACCCCATCAAACATTTTTATGGTGAATTGGAATGCCAATTGCAAGATGGACCTTCTTGTCAAACATCAAAGACTGACCTCTCAAATACTCTTATCTGAATGAGCAGAAATTCCCACAGACACATTAAAAATCTTGTGGGAAAACACTCCCAGAAGAGTGGGGGCTGTTATATTTGCAAAAGTGGGCCCAATTCCAGATCAACGCCCATATTTTTGGAATGGGATGTCTAACAAACTCATATAGGTTTGATGGTCAGGTGTTCACATACTTTTGGCCATAGAATGAATCTGCTTTTTAAAATACATTTCTGATCTTGAGTTACGGCCTATATTATAGCCCAGAGCTGGGGCCCACACTAATCACTGAAATTAAGAGACCTGCAAAACCTATGGCAGCCGGGGCATGCTGGTTGTTGTAGTTTTGAAATTGCTGGAGAGTCACAGGAATTTTTGTCTATATTATGTGAGTAGCTATCATCTGCCCAACATGACTTCAGAATCCATGGTAATATGTGAAGTAGATCTGGCTGCTCACCCATTGCTAAAGAGAAGATGGGTGAGGTCCATTCATAGCATGCCTGGTTAGAGTGGCATGGCCAGCTGAACTATTAGAAAGTTGGAGTAAACCCCTGTGAACATACAAATTCCATGATGGAGATTCAAACCCATTTCTCCAGTGATGCAAGCAAATTGTGTCAATTGTATTGTAACACTTCAGTACAAGTTGCGATTTATCTTATCTTCCAGTGGTGAATAAAAATGTCACTACAGTTCCACAAAGTCCATCAAGTTACAACAAACAAACAGAAGAGGTCCTGACAACAAATATATTTTACCATACAGTATGATCCTAATATACTAGAAGCGGTATATAGTGGTATAAATGTGGTGGTAATCGATGACACGTTCACATATTTACTGTACTTGTGTATTACTATGTTCAAAGTAAACAAAGGCGATCTAATCCCATGGTACTGAGGACACGCGGAGAGGACATCAAATGAACTCATTGTAAATTCATAAAAACATTATGCTCTTAGGACTTGCTGATGTTTTCTATTTGTGCCGTCAAATCTTCCTGTAGGATGGACAAAATCTGCTCACACTATGGCATTGAGCACTCATGACGCCGGTTGAGCTTCTTCTACTGCCAGGGACATATTATTTCGAGAATGTGAGGGGAATACACGTGTGGTTAAGTGTACTGTTCTACAAGAATTCCTAGAAATATTGTTAATCTCCGTGGAACAAGGAGTTTCCTGTTATGTCACACATGCTTGGAGAACAGTCAGAAAATATGATGTATGGCAGGAGTGGGCACACACTTTATTTCTGTCTAACATAGACAAATGGAAACTATTACAAAGCTATCCTCCCTTTTTTATACATCGATGTGAAAATCAAAGGAAGTTGCGTGTTTAAAGAAGAAAAGAATTGACTCTAAAGTTCATTTTAGGACATGTCTCTAAACAGTTACTAGTCATTACGTCTGGAATGGCGCATTGGTTTCCTCTGGGTCTGCTGAAGACTTCACAAGGATATTGCACACCCATGCAATGTGCTTTATACATTGATATCATGTGAATGGCACATATCAATGACAAACACAAACTGAACTGAACATTTAATAAAGTTTTTGAAATCAGCTCTCAAAAAACGATAAATAGACCATATGCACAGTACATTAGGGAAGAAGATGAAGCTCTAAAGCTACTGTACATTAAATAAAAAATAGGAATACTTGCATTTTACAGCTATGACTATCACATTTTTAGTATCCCCCTGCTGAATTCTGCTTTTAACACAAAACGAAGCTCGTGTAAAATATACTGCCAAAGCTTTCTTCAAGCTCAACTGGCCATACAAGGGACAATTGTTCATCAGATTAAATAGTATATTAGGGAATTCTGTGATTGGGGTTTAGGACCCTCTTCTATTAGTCAGTGTGAAGAGCGGCTAAAAGGAGCAACTCTTAGGACCCTTTTACACCGGCCAATTATTGGGCAAACGAGCGATCACAGAATGCTCATTCCCGATCATTGCCCTGTGTAGACAGGGCAATGATCAGCCGATGAACGAGCAAATGATTGTATAGTTGTAAATGCCGAAAATATTATCGTTGTAGGCTGCACATCTCCCTGTGTAAACAGGGAGATGTGCTACCGACATGATAGAAATGTATAGGGACGAGCGATCGTAGTAACAAGCGCTTGTCCCAATTCTAGCTCCTTGTGCAACAAGCAAACGAGCACCGATCAACGAGCTGTTTCGTTGATCAGTGCTCATTTACACGGCCCACGTCAGGCCGTGTAGGAGTATCTTTATTCTGGAGGACCAATTTCATTGAGAACTGTGTAATGCTTTACTTCCCCTGCAGTGGTGCTGTAAGAAAATGTTATATTTGCCTATTGTCAGCGAAACAAAAAGGGATTGCCCAAAGTTGTCCAAATGTGCATGTTTATCAGCATTCCTGAACTATAGAAGTCTGGTAACCCCAAAAATAATTGTCTTTTTGCAGGTTACATCTTTTATACGGTCTACATCAAACTATTCCCTTTGTTCACTGTGAGGTTTAAATGTTGATAATGTTGTAATGTGATGGATCTCCATGTATGTGAGTATATTGACAGTGGACATTTGTTGGATTTACTGTGGCAAAATTGACAATGAAGATAAGGGAAAAAAAATTCTCTATATATTACCAAAGCATCATGTAAATACATGTATACAATTTACATCATATTGTGCTCATGGCTTATCAGAGGTACCATCATTTCTCCATATTTTGCTAAACTATTTGCATGGATAATATATATTAGCTGCAATTTACTAAAACTCATACCAAGTTCAGACTGTTTCTCTACATTGTGCCAAGAGTACCAAGAGGTTTTGGAGTCTACATTATTTAAATATAAGGGGCAGCATGATGGCTTGGTGGTTAGCACAGTTGTCTTGCAGCAATAGTCCTGGATATCTGCATGAAGTTTATTCTCCATGTGTTTGAAGGAATTTAGATTGTGAGCACCACTGCGGGAAGTGAGTGACGACAACTTCTGTACAGCTCTGCAGAATATGTTAGCGCTATACAAGCAATATAAATAAATTATACTTGCCAAGCACAAACCTAAATCAAGATATATAACTAACTTCAGAATGAGGACAGAGTATTTTAATAAGAACAGCTGTTTGTGCATTCATCCTCCTAGATGACTCACTTCACCTGATAGACAATGTTTTGCTCTCAGTTTTTGTGCGTATTTTCCTATAGCGGCCTCACAGGCTGAAACCATTAAAGGAACAGTGTCACCCCAAAAAATTTTTGGATATCAGTTTGATGTTAGTGTTTTATTAAAAACGTTTATATTTATTTGTGTGTTTGCGTGTTACTTTTTTTTTACTTTTTCTTCCCTATGGGGGCTGCCATTTTTTTTTCCATTTCTGTATGTGTCGATTAACGACACATACAGACATGGAATACGGCAGCTACAGTCCCATAGTGAATGCGAACGGGGCCCGTTCCATCCACTATGGTGTACGCCGTCTGTGTGGGAACGGCGCATGCGCCGCTCCCACACAGTCCAAGTTGAGCTGTGCGCCGTCCGGCGCCATTTTCCTGTGGACCGGAAGTCGCGGCCGGACAATAAGATTACTACTTCCGGTCGCGGCTTCCGGACTTGTGCACTTGGAGCAGCGGCAGCAGACGGAGCGGACGGACCGGAGGGAGCGGCGGCGGCAGGAGCAGGTAAGTTATTTCTATGTATGTTCGTGTTTCAGTGTGTGTTTACTACTGTATGTAAACCTACTACACTGTGTGTTAGCTCAAAAAATGGTGACACACAGTGTAGGAGGTTAGACCGTTCAAACCCCTCGTTTCTCCCGGCACTAGCCAGGATAAAGGAGGGGGGGATTCTGAGAGCTCACTAGAGCGAGGGATTTTTTTTCCAATTTTGCAGCATAAAGCAATGTGGTTGCTTTACCACATGCAATGCTGCAATTTTGGGAATTGCTCCATCTAGTGACCAGCACTGGGAAATATTATAAATTAGAATCTAATTTATAATATTTCCTGACTCGTGAAAAAAAGAAAAAAAATTAGAACAATGTTTAATCACCTACACACTAATTGTTTAACTAAAAAAAAAAAAATTTTTTTGCTAGCAACACATTCCCTTTAATTTATGTGTTTTCCTCAGATAAAGAATTTACTTCAGATGGAAAACCTGTGACAGAAGGTAAATTGTGTATTTAATAACACAGTCAGTTAATTCATCCAAAACCTTTTTATCGAGTCTCCCAATAAAGGGTGTATGTACCCTAGGGAAAGATTCTACAGCTGCTAATGGGCACATAAAAAGCTGGCAGCTCAGGTTGTCCTCTTCCCTTTGGAATGGTAAACATGCACATGGCTCCTTGTTATCACGAGTGTCACAGCTGTAGAATCGAGGGTGCGAAATCTTGCCAAGGTCACACCACTAATCCGCATCAAATTGTATGGATTTAAGTGCGTATTTATCTGCGAACAACAGCAAAGTGCCCCTATACACCTGGTATCCCGCGATGACGTGTTGTCACATATGACCCATGCAGCTTTTAATTGGCTGCAGTGGTAACATGTCAACACGACACTTCATCATAGGAGACTGGCTGTGCAGAGACCTGCAAGGGAGCAGGAAAGCATTAAAAGCGTCAGGGGAGGTGAGTATAGTGTTTCCTTATTTGAAACTGTATGGACGTGCAGATTTTCCAGGTAATCTGAAGCAAAATATTAACACTTGAATTTGCTTGCAGATTTCTTCTTTCCCATTGAATTCAAATAGTAAAATTCACAACAAATCCATGCACTTTCCGCAGCAGAAATAAACATGCTGAGTATTTAAAGATTTGCACCGCACTTCATTTTTTACGAGGAAAATTTCCACAGCATGTGGATGAGATTTGCTGAAATTTCATACAATTCGCTGCTACTGTATTCAGCTGCAAATTTTCCACTCGCAAATCTAGACTATAAATATTTAGCAAATCCGCTTCGTTTGATTGTAGCCTATGGTATGAACAACTCCGTTCCTAATATCTTTGATTTGATCAAGACCGTACCAGCAACAGAACATGAGAGTGGTACCTAATAAATATGGAATATTTGGCCTATGACCTATCAAGAGTAAAGTAAGATCAGGGTAAAGACTTATTTCATCCCAAAGTTGCTCCATCATTAATCGTGATGTATTATTTAGAAAAAAGAAAGCATACCTCCCAAACGTCCCATTTTCTGCCAAACAGACCCACAATGGGTGGGGTATATGCAAAAATAACAAGTGGGCATTTCCAGGAGGTTTTGTGGTCTGGCTTGGGGCTTTAAAATGTCCTGCGAATGGTGATTAAAATATTGGACGGTATGAAGAAAGTGATTGATGTGTTCCTCTGTGTATTATGGTTACGCAGCATAGGAGATTCTGTTGCCACTCACTGTCAGAAACATACTGTTGATAGAATAAACTAAACATGGTACAACAGTTAAGTGGGATCAACACATGCTAGAACTTCTCTATCAAGCTTGCTGCTCAGAGAAAGGACTCAGGGAATCAGAAGGTGCCTCAGAGCCTGGAGATGGGCCGTAGTCACCCCAACACCCAGAAAGGCTGTAGATCTCATTATCGGACTCTTGCTTGAAATTGTCAGTTGTTGGGACTCCACCTGCACACTATGCATATGTTTGGTAACATCACTAGTTCCAGACTGGGGACCCAGTCCTCCCCTGAGTAAGTCGTTTATATATACAGCCTAATCACGTAAGAACTTTTACAAGGATATGGCAAGTTAAACCTTAACCCCTTAAAGACCAGGCCAATTTGAGTTTTTTCATTTTCATTTTTTCCTCCCCGCGCTCCAAAAGCCATAACTTTTTTATTTATTCGTCGACATAGCCATATCAGGGCTTGTTTTTTTTGCAGGACAAGTTGAGGTTTTTCATGGCACCATTTATTGTACCGCATAATGTACTGGGAAGCTGGGAAAAAATTATTTGTTGGGTGAAATATGCAAAAAACAGCGATTATGCCATTTTTTGATTTTTTGGGGGGTTTTGTTTTTACGATGTCCATCAGGTAGTAAAAACGACATATTCATCTTATTCTACAGGTTAATGCGAGTACGGTGATACCAAAGTTATATGTTTTGTTTTATATTTTACCACTTTTAAAAAAAGAAAACTATTTGCTAAAAAAAAAATGTTTTGTGTCGCCATATTCTTTGTCTCCATCAATTTAACGATGTGAGGGCTTTAATTTTGCGGGGCGAGCTGTAGTTTTCACAGATACCATTTTGGGTACATGCGACTTTTAGATCACTTTTTATTCCATTTTTTTTTAGAGCTAATGTGACCAAAAAACAGCAATTTGAATGTTCTATATATATATTTTTTATGGCGTTCACCGAGCGGGTTAAACAACGCTATATTGTGATAGTTCAGACTTTTACAGATGCGGCGATACCAGTTATGTTAACTTTTCTTATTTTTATTATTGCTTTAGGGAAAAAATGTGAAAAGGTTTTTTTTTTAACGTATAATATTTTTTGGGGCACATTATACAAAACTTTATTTAAGTGTTTTTTTTATTAGACCCCTTAGGGGACTTGAACCAGCGATCGTTGGATCGCTTGCATGATATACTGCAATACTAATGTATTGCAGTATATGTATTGCAGTGTATTGCAGTATATTGTGATACTGACAGTCACCTTTGAAGTCCTGCCAGAGGCAGGGCTTCAAAGGAGTACAAAGATGGCAGACCTGGGGGCCTTTATCAGGGCACGATGGCGTGTTTGAGGGGGCGCCCCCCTGAGTCTAACAATTTAAATGCCGTGGTCGAGATTGACTGCTGCATTTAAGGTGTTAAACGGGCGGAATCAAAGTGATCTTTGATTCCGCCTGTTGCAGTGAGTTGTCGGCTGTATAACACAAATCAAAAAATATCACAGCACCGGACCCAATGTCTCAAGCTTGAGAAAGGTCCTGTTGGACTGAAACGTCACATGGTGAATAAAGCTGCTATTTATTTTGGAAGTGCTGTCTTTCTTCTTGGCTGTATAACACAGCTGTCACCTGTTGAGTATGGAGCAAGCTCAGCCTGTGAGCCCGCTCCATGCTTCCCCTTAACGGCTATCACATACATGTACATGGTATGTCGTTAAGGGGTTAAAGGGGTTATCCACTACAGGACAACTGATGACCTATCCACTGGATAGGTTATCAGTATATCATCGGTGTGGGTCCAACATCCGAAACCCGCACCAAACAGCTGCTCTGTTGGCCTGCGGACACTGGATGTTATGGCACATTATTCAATGCCGGAAGCATTTGGCTCCGTACATTGCATAGCGGCCGTGCTGCTGAACTGCAGCTCTGCTCCTAGTCACTTAAATAGGAGCAGAGTTGCAGTTCAGCAGCTTGGCTGCTATTCCATGACCGGAGCTATCTGCTTTCGGCATGGACGTCCGGTGGCCGGAGGCAACTGGAGCGGCTTAACAGTGCGGGGTCCGGGTGTCGGACCCCCACAGATAATGTACTGATGACCTATCCGGTGGATAGGTCATCAGTTGTCTGATAGTGGACAACCCCTTTAAATGCAAATACCCGGTTGGCTGATGTGACTTCAGTACAATTCATATTCAAGTACGGTAATTCATTACCAATAAAGTGTGCTCCTTATCACACAAGGACAAAGAACAACAATGACTTCTATGCAAGTAGATATTAAGATCTGGATATTGAGTGATCTTGCTCTACATGTCTACATGTGAGGATCAGGAACAGCAATGCGCTTGAAGCTACACTTTGTTATTTTTAAAGAACATATCACAAGGGACCAATACTAATTATTCAGTCTGGATGCTTTGCAAATAATTTAATATTAAGCTTCCACCAGTAATTACACTAGGAAAGGAGAAAATTAATAATAAATAGATAAATAAATAAAAAAGATGACGTAAATAAATATGAAAATACCCAGTCTGTATCATTATAGTCCAATTGGAATAAGCTTAATTTACGGTAAAAGTAAATCATAAATCCCAGTGCCCATTACATCTACAATGATCATAAATGAGTGTTTTGGTTGCTACAAACAAAATATTAAAAGTTCCTTTGTGGGTTTAACATGCTCAGCTCCCATGCACTAAAGCGAAGTTCTGTCTAGACACCATGTCACCATATCTCGTCTACATATGCCCTGTGTTCCCACCCACCTAAAAAAATACATTTATTAATAGCCTAGTTTATGTTTTGGCTGCTTAGTTCGAAACTTGTCTAAATTTTATCACTTTAGATTTGTTGCATGTAAAAAAAAAGAAAAATGAGAAAAAGAGAGCTTTTATGTTTGGCAAGTGAGGGGAGCGATGTAAAGTATTCATTTATTAGATTAGCAACATTCAAGGGAGTTTCCAACCAAACATTTATGACATAGCAATGGAACCTGAAAAAGGGGGTCCCATGTCCCCTATTTGCAGAGCCATCTGAATGGAGCCTGTACGGCGGCACACTACGTCCCTAGTATCTCTCCAAGTGTTGCTGTATGGTGCGTTTGTACATTATCATATTACGGTTATATTCTCTTTTTGTTGCAATGACTTGAAGTACAATACCTTGTAAGGGACCGTGCCACGTATAAAAAATATGGAGGTATAGTATGGCCTCATAGACTACTATTGTTGTCGTATTACGACTCCGTATAACTCGGAGGTTGTATTGAGCAATGGTCAGGCTTTTGTGCATGACCCCTTAGGCCTGATGCACATGACAGAGTAGAGTGCAGGAGGATGTACTGCTGCCCACAGAGTCCCCAGGGGCTTCATGTGGTACTGTTTGATACTCTATTAGATCCGTATGACAAAGCACTGCTTCTAGGGGAGAATACATCCGTAATATGACATGCGTTGGAACATGCCACTATTTTTTGTCTGTTGGGTTCATATGGCATGCGACAAGAAAAAAATCTCTGTATACCTCCGTATGAAGTTGAAGTTGGGGGTATGGTAAGGCTCCATGCGCCTCTATGGGCATTTTTTTACTGCTGAATACTGAGATGTAATACGGCTGTTCCGAAAAATTCCTTTTTATATACTGTAGATGTAGTCATATTACACAAGGCATATACATAAAGATATACCTATAGAAGACCTTTAAGTCTTTGAAAAGCATAGAATGACAGTAAAAAATAGTGTAGCACCGTGTTAGCCACAAACAATATGCAATGTCAAATACTCTTGTGTCAAAAAAGACAAAAGTATAGTAGGTATGATACCTTTATTGGCTAACGATAGAAGTTCTTTTTCTCAGTCATTCATTTGTAAATGCCTGAAGAAGGGGCCTTTGTGCTCTGAAAACTTGCATTTAGAACTTCTATCGTTAGCCAATAAAGGTATCATACCTTCTATACTTTTGTCTTTTTTGACACAAAAGTATTTGACATTGAACAACATAGAATAAATCAGTGAGATCAAAATAAAATACCTAAAACACTGAACATTTACATTGTCCAACAAGATGGTTACTATTAAAAATATGAAAAATTGGTGATAAAAAAAACTTTGAAAAAAAAGGTAAAGGTGTCTAAATTATCGTTTCCTGAGGCATAAATTAAAGCCGCCAACAAAATGAGGTCTATATATGTCAAAAAATCTATTGTCTTTCCTGCCCTATATCTGGGCTTTATCACATTTGTACCTTTAACCTTATTGTCATAAAATATCTTGGAGAACTGAGCGCAAGTAAGAAAAGGTCAAGGAGGGCTCTGATTAAAAACAAGATAAATTTGAACCAAGACCCCATGACCTTCCCCACCCGCACTGCAGAAAAGGTAAATAGCTACAAAAAGGACAATCTGTTAACCTTTTGAATCCTATCGTATAGTAATAGCCAAAGACTCATAATAATCCAAAACACACCATGCAAATATAAAGCCACAAAGTCCCCAGAGTATATATTCTAAACACAGATTCTTGCCATGAATAGTATTGCATGCTGGGAGTTTGAATTTAACAACAGCCTCAGGCAGCGTAAACCTGAACTAATGTGTAGAAGAGTGGAAGCGGCAAGCTGAGCTCACTATCCCTGAATTTTAAAGAAAACAAATGCAAGCAAAACACCATTTATTATATTACCTGCTGCTATTTAATACTCATAAATGATTTCATTAATTCTAAAACAATAATTTTTTACCAGACATTTTTACCAAACATTTTAAGACCATTTTACATTATTTTATGCAATTTCCTATTTGTATGGGGTAAAGGAAAATGAATACAGGTTTCTTTATTTATCACACACTGTGGTATGCTAAATATTACACCTTCCTTTCTCTATCATCTGTATAAGGCTGGATTCACACGAGCATATTACGTCCGTAATGGACGGAACGTAATTCGGCCGCAAGTCCCGGACCGAACACACTGCAGGGAGCCGGGCTCCTAGCATCATAGTTAGGTACGATGCTAGGAGTCCCTGCCTCGCTGCGGGACAACTGTCCCGTACTGTAATCATGTTTTCAGTACGGGGCCACTGTTATCCAACCTATTTATTAATTATATAGAGGATGGGATTAATAGCACTATTTCTATTTTTGCATATGACACCAAGCTATGTAGTATTGTCCAGTCTCTGGAAATGTTTGTAAATTGAAAGCTGATTTGGACACACTAAGTGTTTGGGCATCCACTTGGCAAATGAGGTTTAATGTAGATAAATGTAAAGTTATGCATTTGGGTACCAACAATCTACATGCATCACATGTCTTAAGGGCTTCGTTCGCATCTGCGCCAAAATGGAACCCTGACTGACACAAACGGAAACCATAGCTTTGCTCTGGACTACAGCACTGCTCCCAACATTTGGTCAGTGACTTCAGGGGTTTCCTATCGCTGGAGTTCCCGAGCAGTGCACCAACTGAGCTCAGCTGATGCTCTGCTCAGGGACTCCAGCATTGCTGCCAACTTCACTGTCACTGCCCATATACATACAGTGACGTCGGCAGCAGTAATGGAGTCCCCGAGCAGAGCATCAGCTGATGCTCTGTCCGGGGACTTCATGGTTGCTGCCAACATTACTGTCACTGTCCATATGTGGACAGTGATGTCGGCAGCAGGACGGGAGTCCCCAGGTAGAGCATCAGCTGATGCTCCTTCGGGGACTCCACTATATATGGACAGTGACTTCAGGGGTTTCCTATCGCTGGAGTCCCCGAGCAGAGAATCAGCTGATGCTCTGCCTGGGGACTCCAGCACTGCTGCGAACGTCACTGTCCATATACGGACAGTGATGTCAGCAGCAGTACGGGAGTCCCCAGGCAGAGCATCAACTGATGCTCTGCTAGGGGACTTCAGTAATGCCGCCGACGTCACTGCCCATATATGGACAGTGACCTTGGCAGCAGTGCTGGAGTCCTCGGGCACAGCATCAGCTCCAGCTATAGGAAACCCCTGAAGTCACTGACAAAATGTCGGGAGCAGTGCTGGAGTCCCAAGCAAAGTGCTAGCTGATGTGCTAGTCGGGGACTCCAGCAATAGGCAGTATGTGTCATGTCCGTGGCTGCGGGCTGTCAGCTCCAATCTCCCCCGGACAGCCGCAGCCACGAGTCAGCAAGCGCTGACCCCAGCCTCCTCCTCAGGAGATGCCAGCGCTCGCTTCCACTCACCTCAGCCGGATCCTGTAGGACTTTAATGAACATCAGGCCGTGAGTACCCTGGACTATAAGAGGGTTCCCCCTGCTTTGATGCCTGAGCGTTGTTGTTGTTTCCCTAGTTTGTCCATACAATGGTCTCCTAGTGTGTTCCTGTTCCTGTTCCCTGCATTCTATACTATCCTGGTCGAGTACTGTGCTGAGCCAAAGTCGTGCCGTGCTGTATACCACGCCTGACCTGCTTCACCTCAGCTGACCGTCTACCTGCTGCCTAGTCCCAGCTGAGCCTGCCTTTTTACTGTCCGGGCTGCCACAGGTACCTATACGAACTATAGACATTGACCTGCGCCCTGTTGGCCAGCTGCCATACCGCCAAGGCGGTAAGGTCCAGTGGGTCCACAAACCCTTCGTGACAGTATGACAGCCCCTTGCAGTCATGCGTTTGATAACACACTGACACAGATAGCACAGCAAGCAAGTCCTCAGTCACGTGGGGCCGTGTCAGCGCGTCATCAATTTTAGAAAAGCTCCAGGACTTCCGGTAACAGTTTACCGGGTTTGAATGGCACCATTTAGAATTTTTAATTCAAGTATATTAGTAAGTGACTTATTTTTACATAAAAATATGAATGCAAAGCAATTTTTGGTCCTCAGATAACCCCTTTAAGTATATAATTGTGACATCTCCTGTAGCAGACATTTACATTGTTGCTTTTGTTTCTGATCACGAAAATGGATTTCAATGATAGGATTTACAACCTCCCCAAAAGTCTGCCACTGGTTGCCTCCAGCTCATCTTCTGCTATGCATTCCATTATTTTATTTTTTTTATACATACTGACCCAATCTTAACACACGTTTTCTATCCCATTTAGACTTTAAAAATTCCAGACCATTTAGGGTAAAATAGTATTAAAGAAGTTGTTCAAAATGACACAAAACATGGCTTTCAAAAACAGCACCACACCTGTCCACAGGTTGTGTGTGGTATTACAACTCAGCCCCATTCTCTTCTGTAAAACTAAGTTGGCAATACCAGACACAACCCATGGACAGATGTGGCACTGCTTTTAGAAGAAATGTTTTTTCTTATCCTAGGGAACACCTTTAATGTATGTTATTTGTTGGTATCAAACCGGCGTCTTCCAGACCATCAGGTGCCATCATTTTAATGGAGAATAAATGAAATTACAAGTTTCACTTTTCACTAATATGAGGAAACTGCTTTTATAGCCATTTCTAATATACTTGCATTATTAGAACTGGGTGCTGGAGCTGCAGGATTTAAAAGTTCCATCTGCACACCCCCTGCTGACTACAGGCAAGTAGATAACTGTTTGGTTATCCGAATACTGTCGTAAAATCATCAGTGTTTGTAGCTGAAGATGGAGGGCAGGGGAATATATATATATATATATATATATATATATATATATATACACACATGGTTGGTGTATTCAAATGGCTCATGTTCTTAGCATGTTTGCTAATTCTCTAAAAGAGATTTCCATTTAGTGAAAAATGAGAATCGTAATTGTAGCTACCGTTAAGAGAAAATGTGTGTGTGGGGTGGAGGGGTATGCCTCTGACAGGTGACCACGCTGAGATAGTTATGGTGTGATGGAATAGCAGGCATAACACATTTTTCAGGTTTGTTCAATGTGTTGTAAGGTGAGCTATAAATGATAACCTGCTTATTTATTTTATTTTTGATTATTTATTAATGTTATGTTATTATTCTTACTACTTGGTCCTGTAACTATCTGATTTTGTTTATAAAAATAAAGCTATAGTGGGTGATAATAGAGTGCAAGCCCATTAAAGGTAAATTTACAGATACATCTGACCCCAGCATGTACAGTCCACTAAAGTAATTCTTCTTATCCCCAGCCGTAATCTCACAGAAGCTATAACAGTGAATGCACCGCTCGTAGCTCAGACAATGTGGTTATGTGGTTTGCTTAATGAGTGAATAAGCTTCCAGAAGAGTATTCCAGAGCAAATATTTAAATGCACAATGGAACCAAGATGAAAAACACATTGTAAGGCCTCATGCACACGACCGTGTTTTTGCGTCCGCAATTCAACCGCAAATCCACGGGTAAATTGCGGACCCATTCATTTCTATGGGCCCATACACACTATCCGTGTTTTCACGGCTCTCCGCATGTCCGCACATCCGTGCCGCAGAAACTACGGACATGTCCTATTATGGGCCGCAAATGCGGTGCGGACATGCCAATAGAAGTCAATGGGCCCGTGGAAATTGCGGATACACCGCCGTGTGTCATCCGCAGTTTTGCGGATTTGCGGAAGTGTTGCTAGGCGACGACCGGGAATGAGTTCTGTCGTCATCATGTTTTACCTAGGCTTTTTATTTTTCATCCGCATTTTGCGGATTACATACGGATGAACTGCGGAGGACATACGGATGAACTGCGGATGACATTTCACGGAACACGGTCCTGGAATTTGCGGACCAGAAAAACACTACGGTCGTGTGCATGAGGCCTTACTGGTGGGAATCAGATATGATTAAAGCAATGTGGTATACAGCTAAGCAATAAATAGATGTGTTCAAATATTTACCAATTATATTAGGAACTACTGTACTTGTTTGTGTCTTTCACAGTATAAGAGGCGAAATCACTATTACTGTAATGTCTGGGTAGGGAGACAGACAGGTGAGCCCTAATCTACCCGCCACTCAGTCCCTGCCTACTTGCATGGCCCATCCTAGGCGACGGCGTACAACTGGGCGACGGTCCCTACGCTCAATAATTGCACGACAGACAACCAGACAAGGGTACACGGAAGCTAAGGGAAATGGGGCAGTTGCCCACGGCAACACCGTGAGCAACAAGAGTAGTGAACGAGCCGAGTCAAACCAGGAGTGTACGAGGTTCCAAACGCAGAGCAGGAGTGTAGTCAGTAAAGCCAGGGTCAATTTGAAGCAAGGTCAATAATAATAGCTGGAACAGCAGAGCCAGGAAACAAGACAGAATCACAGGCAAAGGAAGAGCAGGAAATGAAGGTATAAATAGACTGATGGGGGGAGCTAGCTCCGTCTGGCCAGGCTGTGATAGGTTCTCCCACTCCTCAGCCCACCAGCCTGAGTGGTAGCAGATCGAGTCACTCCCATCAGACCTAGGAGCAGATGCAGACTGATTAACCACAAGCGTCGACACAGAAGCTGTGTCTGGCAGATCCTTTACAATTACTGGCTGTTCTTGAGTACCTATTAAGGACATTAGACTGTAAGCTCTGTGGGGGAGACTGATAGATGACTGTAGAATATGAGAGTGCTGTTAGGCCATGTTTACATTGCATATATTCAGGCTGAAAAATTCACGGCTGATTTCAAGAGAAATCAGTCTATTAATCCAGGCGTTTTCAGAGTTTGTCAAAACTTTTTTGATTTTTACCAGCGTATTTTGAGGAGTATTTTCAAAGCGGTGTTAATGGGAAATGGGAAAAATCAGCCTGTACAACACTTCAATAAGTGACATGTCACTTCTTCTTTAAAAAGCGTATTTTTACGAGGAATTTTTAAATTAATCAGTATAAAAATGCACCTCATACGAACTACACAGCATATTTCCCATTCTTTGAAGGCTTATTTCAAGTGTATTTAGTAGCTTAATACGAAATTTTATGCTCCGAAATACCACTGAAAATATGCTGTGTGAACATGGCCTGAAAAAAATACTTTAATATGTGTTACAGTCTTGGGAGTCTCAGAGATGCTGTTTATAGCCGCTCCCCACTCCAGCTAATTACTTCTTTCAAGATGTAAACTATACTATTAAAATAGATGCAAACCAAGATGCAGTTGAAATCTCGGTTGTCACACACTTTTCCCAGAGATAGATATCAATAGAAAAAAAGGCTGATTAGAATTTTTAACAACTAACAATAATATAGAAACTGGTGTTTTATTTTTTATTTTTAGATGGACTGAACTGTTAATATTGACATTAGTGCTGCCTTTTTGAGTTTTCATTTTACGTATAAGGACATAATTTTAAAAACAAATTTCAATGAAAAAATGACGCTGAATTGTCCTCTGAAGTTCATCATTGCATTCCAGACTCTGACTTCAAAACGAACGCTTGCTTCCCTCAAACAGCAGGATCTAATGGAGATGCCTGCAGAATCACAGCACTGTACTAAGACTAAAGTCACTAGAATCCCAGCAGGTGACATCATGTGCTAGGAAGGCCTGCCAGTTTAGCACACATGGTATTACCAGCATCCCAGCAGGGTGAAACCTCCTGCTAGAACAAAGTAAGGACGCTCAATACATACAGTAATGTATGCAGAATTTAGTTACTATGGCCTCAAATTTCATTTACAGTAAATTTTCACCCCAACATTTGGCTATATCATACTAACATCTTAAGTTATTCTACAATAGCTAGACCCCATTTACCATTTATCAAGCTACAGGGGAAACGCGCGTCAGGGCGCTCTTTCACACCCTGGGTCACACTGACAGTCTCCTAAACATGGGTAAGTGCATCAGTTAGGGCTGATTAGGATTTATGTCACATACTTAAAGAGGCTCTGTCACCAGATTTTGCAACCCCTATCTGCTATTGCAGCAGATAGGCGCTGCAATGTAGATTACAGTAACGTTTTTATTTTTTAAAAACGAGCATTTTTGGCCAAGTTATGACCATTTTTGTAGTTATGCAAATGAGGCTTGCAAAAGTCCAAGTGGGTGTGTTTAAAAGTAAAAGTCCAAGTGGGCGTGTATTATGTGCGTACATCGGGGCGTTTTTAATACTTTTACTAGCTGGGCGTTCTGATGAGAAGTATCATCCACTTCTCTTCAGAACGCCCAGCTTCTGGCAGTGCAGACACAGCCGTGTTCTCGAGAGATCATGCTGTGACGTCACTCACAGGTCCTGCATCGTGTCAGACGAGCGAGGACACCGGCACCAGAGGCTACAGTTGATTCTGCAGCAGCATCAGCGTTTGCAGGTAAGTAGCTACATCGATTTACCTGCTAACGCCGATGCTGCTGCAGAATCAACTGAAGCCTCTGGTGCCGATGTGTCCTCGCTCGTCTGACACGATGCAGGACCTGTGAGTGACGACACAGCGTGATCTCTCGAGAACACGGCTGTGTCTGCACTGCCAGAAGCTGGGCGTTCTGAAGAGAAGTAGATGATACTTCTCATCAGAACGCCCAGCTAGTAAAAGTATTAAAAACGCCCCGATGTACGCACATAATACACGCCCACTTGGACTTTTACTTTTAAACACACCCACTTGGACTTTTGCAAGCCTCATTTGCATAACTACAAAAATGGTCATAACTTGGCCAAAAATGCTCGTTTTTTAAAAATAAAAATGTTACTGTAATCTACATTGCAGCGCCTATCTGCTGCAATAGCAGATAGGGGCTGCAAAATCTGGTGACAGAGCCTCTTTAAATGCACTAGTCACTTTAAAGTAAACACAAGCTTTTACATTGAGCTTTTTACACTCTGCTTTTGTACTATCCCTATTTCAGCCCACTAACATAGATGCATCCTATGTTGGAGTTACATTAATCTAATAAATTCTCTTATACTATATACAAAATGTATGTCTATACCTTGATTCATGTATGTATTGGTGATCCAGACAAGGATTTATTTTAGATTCTCTGTTTTTGTTTTTTGTTTTTGATGTTATTAATAAAGATTGTCAATTTTTTCACATTTGATATATATGGACTCTTTTGTTCTCTAGTTTATATTATCTATTGTTAGAGTCCTTATCTCTAATAAACTTGAGCGGGTGGTTGAGACTTGTCTCCCACCTTGATATTTACATGTCCTGTGAGACTTCTTGTCTAATCATAGCAGGTATCGACTTGTTTTTCTGCCTCTCAACAGTGCAAAATGCACAAATTTATTAAAAGGCGTTCATGTTTTAATAAATGTAGCATAAATCATGCCAACTATCTCATATACTAAGAGTGGCATCAGACATGCCAGTTTTAATAAATGTGGACCTATGTATCTACCCAGGTTTCCAAACATCTAATATTGAATTTTCTGTAAAGCTTACTGTGACATATATAACAAATCAGGTCATCTGGGAGGAGACAAAAAGGTTCAACACTGAACTTTTCTGAAATTCTTAATCCACGATGTTGTATGATTTTAGAAAGTTATGAAATGCTTTAGTCTTGACTCATCTTTATAAACCAATAAATCATCAAGTGTCACCAAGTCGAGCATGCAATCCATAATTTCAAAACATTTCTATTGTGGAAATCTGGGCAATCATCTATTTCTACAAAGATCAACTCTGAACCATGCATTAGGTCTCATGGACAAGGGTATTAATAACTTAAATTGTTAAATGAACCACTCAGATAACCAGAAATAAATATGAGGGAATGAACCTTTATATGCACACTATCTGACCAGCATGACTTTTGTTGTATGTCAATCTCAGCACAGCCTGCAAATCTTGCTTTTTAATGTAACGGAATATAGACATGTTGAAAGACCACACTGGTACACTTCACCCTGTTCCAACTAACCTAAAATTTCTTAAAATTTGGATTTCTTGGGATGGAAAAATCTGAGATGACACTCTTCATAGCGGCACAGCTCTTTTATTTTGTAAGTTAGAATAAATCTGGTATCATGAGCCTCTAGAATTTTTATTTTTTTTGACATGTCTATATAAAATATTGTTGTAATGGCAGGAAGGAGGTGAAGGGAACAAGTGAGCCCTAATCTACCCACCGCCCTGTCCCTGCCTACTTGCAACGACCCGCCCTAGGCGACGGGGTACAACTTGGCGGCGGTCCCTACGCTGTCTAAGTGCAAGGGAGTACAAACAGGGAACACGCAAGGGAAGGGGCAGTAGCCCACGGAACGCCGCGAGGAAACGGAGCGGTGAATGAGTCAGTCAGGATCAGGATGTAGTGGAGTATACCAACGAGAGCACGGAGCAGGAAGCAAGCCAGGGGCAAAGTGAAGCAGGATAAGCGGAACTGAAGCAAGGCAGAAGCACGGCAGAAGCAGGCTGGAGCAAGGCAGCAGTGGGGCCAGGAATCCAAGAAGAATAACAAGCACTGAGGAAGAGAACACGGCAGGTATAAATGGACAGGGGGCGGAGCTAACTCCGACTGACCAGGCCGCGATAGGCTCTCCCGCTCCTGAGCCTGCCACCCTGGTTGGTGGGAGCTGGTGTCAGTCTAAGAGGTCTGGCCTCAGGTGTCGACTGATTAATCCCGGGAGTATACACAGACGTAGTACCTGGCAGATCCTTTACAATTGTATTTTCCCTTTAGACAGGTTGTCCCATCAGGACAACCCCTTTCCATATGTCCTATTAGGGCACATAACCATCATTGACGGGGGTCCCTTGCTCACATCTTCCCCTCTATGAGCCAGAGCAGAGAACCACTGCAAAGAATAGATCCTATCTTGTGGATGTTCTTTTAGGCACCAAGTAATATTACATTTCCCCCTTGGAGCTTCCCCATGAAATAACAGATGATCAGCAGGGTTTTAAGATACCGGCTCCTTGTAGATCAGTTGATCGCTTAAATCTAAGAATTAGTATCCAGATGGAACAACCCTATTAAAAAAACATCTCAACCCATTTTCTGAAGGTAATGATACAAACATACCGGGCTGAAAAATGGACAGCCAAAGGTCTACAACAGGGTTGGGGGGAACTGTAATTATTAAAACTAAAAATCCCTACACCACAAAGCTTTCCGATTCAAAATTTTGGCATCATGAAAAATGTTCTTCGACCTATGAAAATGAGCGTTGGCCCCATCGTGTGCTATAGTTTGCACAAATTATTCTTTACATCAAAGTGAATGGATTTTTGGAGCAGAATTTGCGGAGGATCTGGTTAACAAAGAGTTGACCAGTCTGTATTGTGGGCATTTTTCTTAAACTGCCCCGGGCACACAGTCTATGAAAAGCATTGCCAGACCACAGAAGGCTATTAAGAGCAAGCAATGTGTCCGGTAAATGTGGTCTAGGCGACGGCATTCCTAATAAATACTGATTCTGTCACTGTCATTAAATTGTCTTTCTAAACTCTGTCATATAAAAAACTAAACAAATGCATCCATTACTTGTTCTACCTTTTAAAAATAGACTGGTCAGCAGGCAGTTTTAGGGGAATTTGTCAAGCTTATGTGTTGCCAGTACTAACAAAACATAATTCTTAGTTATGTCATAAAAAATGTACCAGTTGCATAGTTATAATTACACAGTACGTCAGTTAATAAAATACAGCTGCTGAAATTTAATCAGTGGGAGCATTCATCGTATGGCCGTACAGAGAGGAAAAGA
This sequence comes from Rhinoderma darwinii, assembly GCF_050947455.1. Lineage (NCBI taxonomy): Eukaryota > Metazoa > Chordata > Amphibia > Anura > Rhinodermatidae > Rhinoderma > Rhinoderma darwinii. The sequence goes on from NC_134690.1 coordinate 100,434,628, forward strand.
AACGCTTTCATTGAAATTTCATCTTTGCGTGTCTTAATTTTAAATTATAGCTGAATAACAGTTGACATTCCATTGAAATGATCTGCAGATTACAAGGGTGTGACCTATTACTCAGTACAGCTATATGCCCACCTTCAGGTAATCATTAGCATCCAACTATCCTATTCAAACAATACCATATTAAGCATGATGGGTAAATTCATGAATATATTTATTTAGCCTAAGGCTCTGTAGTATGCAGCATGTGGGAAATTACTTCAAGGGGAGAATAGCTTCGTAATGTGGCGATTTTGTGGCCATTTTTCTTCTGTTGAATTTGTGTTTTTGAGTGAAAGGCGGAATTTCCATCTCAGACATTTACGGCATATTCAGAGGATATGCCATAAATGTCCAATATATGCCGGTCCTACCTCTGGCGCCCCTTGACCCCCATCCTACCTTCTACTGCTGTCGCTGGGCTCCGGCCACTAATGACGCTGAGGACTTCGGCTTTACAGTATGTCCCGAAACTGTATCATGCCAAATGAGTCGGGAAGCAGGTAGAAGACACAGCGGTTCATCGTGGGAACAGGGCTAGTGGAGTTTCCTTTTTTTTTTTTCATTGGTGCAAAGGGGACGCCATTCATAAAGGCAGTGGGCCTAATTACTATATGGGGCACCTATCTACTATATAGGGGCCTAATTACTATGTGAGGGCACCTAACTACTATCTGGGGAACTTTTATACTGTATAGAGGGCCTAACTATATTATTAGGGCACCTATCTACTATATTGAGACACCTATCTATAATATAGGGTGGCCAACTACTATATGGGGGCTAACTATTCTATGGGGGTGCCTAACTACTATATGGGGCACCTACATACTATATGAGGGCACCTGACTACTATACGGGGGCACCTAACTACTATATGAGGCACGAAAGAGGAGAACTACTATATGGGGGCACGAAAGATGACAAAAGGGTACATTACTACAGTTTAGGGGGCACTATTGCTGTGTGGGGTCTAAAGTGGACACTATTACTGTTTGGGAATAGGTGGGTGGAGTGTTGAAAAATTGCAGGAAGAAGATGTCATGGCAGTCTGGTCTGGATGAAGAAAGAAAGGGAACGTAAACGACTCCAATCAGAGAAAAGGTTACTATTTTTGGTAATATGTGATAATGGTGTTGTAAAGGATCTGCCAGGCACAGCTTCGGGGTTAACTCCCAGAACTAATCAGTCAGCACCTGAGAATACATCCCTGAGACTGACTCCTGCTTCCACCATTCAGGCTGGCAGGCTTAGGAGTGGGAGAGCCTATCGTAACCTGGCCAGACTCAGCTAGCTCCCGCCCTCGGTCTATTTAAGCCTGCACTTCCTGTCCCTCGGTGCTTGTGATTCTTTCCTTGTGGTTTCCTGGCCCAGCTACAGCTCCTGCTATTTTTGATCCTGCTCCATACAGACCCTGGCTTACCGACTACTCTTCTGATTTTCGTTTTGTACCTCGCACACTCCTGTCTTGACTCGGCTCGTTCACCACTCTGGTTGCTCACGGTGTTGCCGTGGGCAACGGCCCCTTTTCCTTGCTTGTGTTCCTTTGTATGTTTGTCGTGTTTGTCGTGCACTTACTGAGCGCAGGGACCGCCGCCCAGTTGTACCCCGTCGCCTAGGGCGGGTCGTTGCAAGTAGGCAGGGACAGAGTGGCGGGTAGATTAGGGCTCACTTGTCCGTCTCCCTACCCCCTGCCATTACAGGTGTGGTGGTATTATTCAGTAACCGTCTACTGGTATTATTCAGTCCCTATGTAGTAGTAAATTGTGGTCATGGTGTGGCGGTATTATTCAATAACTGTATGGTGTTATTATTCAGTCCCTATTTAGTAGTAAAATGTTATCAGTCACTATGTGGTCATGGCGAGGCGGTATTATTTAATAACTGTATGGGGGGTATTATTCAGTCACTATGTGGTTATAGTGTGGGGGTATTATTCAGTAACAGTATGGGGGTATTGTACAGTAACAGTATGGTGGTATCATTCAGTCATTATGTGGTCATGGTGTGGCGGTATTATTTAATAACAGTATGGTGGTATTATTCAGTCACTATGTGGTGCTAATATGTGGTCATGGGGTGGAGGTATTATTCAGTAACAGTATGGTGGTGTTATCCAGTCACTATGTGGTGGTAATATTTGGTCATGGTGTGGCAGTATTGTTTGTTCCTTTGTATAGAAGTGTCATTGAGAATATTGGACTTGGTATACAGAGTTTTCTTAAAGAGGCTCTGTCACCAGATTCTGAAATCCCTATCTCCTATTGCATGTGATCGGCGCTGCAATGTAGATAACAGTAACGTTTTTGTTTAAAAAAAAACGTTCATTTTTGCCCAAGTTATGAGCTATTTTATATATATGCAAATGAGGTTTGAAATTTACAACTGGGCGTTTTTTTTTCGGTATGTCCAACTGGGCGTGTATTGTGTTTTTGACTGGGCGTGTTTACGTGTATGACGCTGACCAATCAGTGACCGGTCAGCATCATACACTCCTCTCCATTCATTTACACAGCAGCGATGTGCAGCCTTGATTAACGTTAATCAAGTGTCCTGATAATGAATACACATGATCATCCAGCCTGGACGTCATGTGTATTCAGAATCCTGACACTTCTGACTCTTTTTTGTGAGATTTCCAGCAAGTTTATAGGTGCAGAAATGTTTGAATAGTGAGAAGCTGAAGACATCTGAGCGCAAACTGCAGAAATGGGCCATGGACGGGAGAAGTCATCATAGAGGTCTGGACCGGATGAAGAAGAAAAGAGAAAAAGAACAACTAGAATCTGAGACGTCACCGGTGATTCACTTAATGTAAATGTTTATTCTGCCCCTAATCAGTACTGTAGTCACTGTATGATCTGCAGCGAGATGATGGGTGGTATGATTTTTTTTTGTGGATCAGCAACTCCCAGAATATCCTCACCATTGTTCGGTCCATGCTGGGAGCTGTAGTTTTACGCTGTACAAACCTATACGGCAGGGGTTGCACTAAATTGAGCTGTATTTGTGCTGGTGCTGTATTTATGTACTGAGCTTGGTTCTGGCACTATATGTACTGAGCTTGGTTCTGGTACTGTGTTTATGTAATGAGCTTTGTTCTGGAGCTGTATATATGTACTGAGCTTGGTTCTGGTGTTGTATATATGTTCTAAGCTTGGTTCTGATGCTGTATATTTGTACTGAGCTTGGTTCTGGTGTTGTATATATGTACTGAGCTTGGTTCTGATGCTATATTTATGTACTGAGCTTGGTTCTGAAGCTATATTTATATACTGAGCTTGGTTCTGGTACTGTATTTATGTAATGAGCTTGGTTCAGGAGCTGTATATATGTACTGAGCTTGGTTCTGGTGTTGAATTTATGTATTGAGCTTGGTTTTGGTGCTGTATATATGTATGAGCTTGGTTCTGGAGCCGTATATGTCAGAACTTGGTTCTGATGTTGTAATTAGGGATGTCACGATACCAGAATTTAGAATTTGATACCTATGCTTCGTGTAGTATTGCGATTTCTATACCAAAACGAAACTTTGCCAACAGTAATAATAAAAAAAAAAGTTCTTCCATTTTATGATGTGATGAATTTTGAATGTGCCTCACATTAATAGTAATTAACCCCATCATGTTATCATGTTTCTCAGTCATAATGGGTTAATGTGTAAGGTACATGATAGGGTTAATTACTATTAATATGAGGCACATGGAGGTTAAATTCATCACACTTCGTGCCCCACAATTACTGAAAGAAAGCAGTTTTTATTTTATTTTTTTACAGCGTACACATCATAAATGATGCAAAAATAATTGTTGTGCAGGTTATTACGACCGCGCAAATAGCCAATATGTGTATATTTTATGTATTGAGACTTATTTGAATGTTTATTGTAAAAAAAGGTGTATGTGTATTTTTTTAAATTTAATATTACAGGAAATATGGTAAGACTGCCCTGGGGTCCTTCAATGGACCCTGGGCTGTCTGCTCATATATGGTATGGCCCTCAATCACGTCAATTCCTCTTATGCGATTCAAGGGGCATCCCCCCTTCTCATTTCCTCTTGAATGCTGCAGTCAGCTTTGATCGGAGCATTCAGGGGAATAACAGCAGAGATGAGAGGTTTCTCTGATCTCCGCCGTTATAGAGCGGGGCTGCGGTTGTGTAATACAGCCATTGCCCTGCTCCTGACAATAAGTGTGTGCGCGGTCAGCATTAGGTGATGCGGCCGGAGCTGCACTAATAAGCGGCGGCGCAGGCACTCAAGACAGAACATGGGGGTGTTTTCCAGTGTGCCCGCCATGTTCTCTGTCTTCACGTCCGCAGCACATTAATGCAGCGCTGGCCGCAACGCATCATCCTGACCGCGCGTACACTTATCAGGACGCCAGAGCGGGTCAATGGCTGTATTACACAGCCGCAGCCCCGCTCTCATACATTCATGTGTTACTATACTTAGCTGTGCGGCCGCACAGCTAAGTATCGAAATACATGAAATAACAGTATCAGGACGCCAGAGCGGGTCAATGGCTGTATTACACAGCCGCAGCCCCGCTCTCATACATTCATGTTTAGGGTATGTTCACACGCTAGCTGTCATTTACGTGTGAAAAGACAGACTGTTTTCAGGAGAAAACAGCTGCCTCGTTTCACACGTAAATGCTCCTCCTAACATTTTGCGAGGCGTCTGAGACGCTCGTAAACCTTGAGCTGTACTTCATTGAGTTCAATGAAGAACAGCTCAAATTACGTGGCAAAGAAGTGTCCTGCACTTCTTTGCCGAGGCAGTCCATTTACGCGTCGTCGTTTGACAGCTGTCAAACGACGACGCGTAAATTACAGGTTGTCTGCACAGTACGTCGGCAAACCCATTCAAATGAATGGGCAGATGTTTGCCGACGTACTGGAGACGTATTTTCAGACGTAAAACAAGGCATAATACGCCTCGTTTACATCTGAAAATAGGTCGTGTGAACCCAGCCTAACTATACTTAGCTGTGCGGCCGCACAGCTAAGTATCGAAATACATGAAATAACAGTATCGAACCGTTTGGTATCGAAAAAGTATCGATGTTTCGATGCATCGTGCATCCCTAGTTGTAATTATATAGAATAAATTTATAATAACATAATTGCAGGGCCGATGGATTTGTTTTCAATTCATTGTATATTTAATGGGAACCTGCCTGGTAGTTTTAACCCCTTGAACCGCCACCATGCGGTAATACATGACCTGACAATATTTCCAAATATTCCCCTGTATGTTGTTTTCAGATGCAGAAAAACTATAAACTCAACTTTTAAAACGTTGCACACTGTATGCTAATTACTCGTTAAAGGGTCATGGGGCGGTGCCGCTATCCTGAAGAGTCAGACTCCTGCCTCCAAATCCAATTCTCCATGCTTGATTGACATCCCTCTAGCTGTTATAAATCACTACCAGTCTCCTCCAACTTTCTCGGATGTGCCATTGCCTTGTACTACTTGGGCACACACCGTGAACGTGTACTCTGCCTGGCTGCACCACGCAAGCCAGTACAAGGCAACGGCGCATCCGCAAGAGTTGGAGGAGGATGCTAGTGATGTAGAACAGCCAGGGGAATGTCAATCAAAATCTGGGGGGTGCCATTTAAATTTTCACCTCAGGCAGCAGAAAAGCTAGATTCAGCCCTGCGGACAGTGGTGAAGACAAGCACCAACATTACACTAATTGCTGCCTCCTGCTGTTTAAAACCACATCTTTCCGAGATTTATTGCTGTGTAGTCTGCAATGATGGGAAGGAGCACTGCAGAAATTAAGTATAGTGCTTGTTGGCCGAGTCACAGCTAATCGGCTATAAACTGTTTTCTGCACTATTGCCCGCTCATTAGCACACATCTCTGGCACCGCAGCGGAAAAGGAGAATCAGTACCTGTACCAGTCTGCATGTACAAACCAAACATAATGCTGGTAGGCTGAGCATCAGCCAATCAGTGATTGGCTTGCTCTTTCTACTGCCCCCTTAGCACAATTATGCATTTGTGTGAGTTTTGTGTCTTCTTCTAATGTATTAGTGGCATTTGTGTGCGTGTTGTTTTCAGTGTGAGAGGTATGTGTGGTATAGGTCTAGTGTGTAAGTGTTATGTGAGGTATGTGTTTAGCATTTGTGTGGTATGTGGGGTATGTGCCTAGTGTAAGCAGTGCGTGCGGTATGTGTTTAGTGTCTGGTACGTGTCTAGTATGTGAGTGGTGTATGCGGTATGTGTCTAGTGTAAGTGGTGCGTGCAGTATGTGTCTAGTGTGTGGTACGTGTCTAGTGTGTGAGTGGTAAGTCTCTAGTATGTGAGTGGTGTGTGCAGCATCTGTGCCAGGTGTGAGTAGTGTGTGTTCAACATGTGTCCTTGGTGTGGGTAGACAATGTGCAGCATATGTCTTAGGTGTGAGTGGCGAGAGTAGAGGATATATCCTAGGTGTGAGTCTTTTGCGTGCGTATGTGTTCTAGGCGTGAGTGGTGCATGTGCGGCATATGTCCTCAGTGTGAGTGAGGGATTTGTTCTTGGTGTAAGAGGTGTGCGTGCGCATGTGCCCTTAGGTGTGCATGCGCATGTGTACTAGGTGTGAGTGGTGTGTGTACCGCATGTGTCCTAGGTGTAAGTGGTGTGCGTACGCATGTGTCCTAGATGTGAGTGGTGTGCGTACGCATATGTCCTAGGTGTGAGTGGCACGAATGCAGCATGTGTCCAGCTTCTGGATTGCATCTGTGCGTCATGTGTCCAGCATGTGAGTGTGTGTGTATATGGCTGAATCTAAAATATAAATCATAATTTTTAGTTACAGTATGGTGATATTTTAGCATTATATAATGCTATAATTTGCAATATTTATACGTCAGTATTAGGCCATGATCACACAATCAGGATTTGCTTAGGACTAAGGCCTCATGCACACGAACGTGCTTATGCGGCCGCAATTCCACCGAAAATCCACGGGAGAATTTCGGCCCCATTCATTCCTATGGGGCCATGCACACGACCGTGGTTTTCACGGTCCGTGCATGGCCCAGGAGCCCGCACTGCAGACAGAATGGGCATGTCTTATTATGGCCGTGTTCTGCGGTCCGGGCTCATTGAAAATAATGGCGATTTGCGGGCGGCTCGCAGCTGTCACTCCATGGCCGGCCGACCCGAAAATCACGGCCGTGCACATGGCGACGGTCGTGTGCATGAGGCCTAAGTCCCTGATACCACACCTAAATCCCTTTTAAATCCACTAATATTCTGCATTCATTACAAGTGATTGGAAAAGTTTATACCCCATTCACATGCAGTCAAAATAAGTCTGCTTGAATTTTTTTCCGCTCTGCAAAAAAAATCCTCTAGAATAATGAGCATGTTCATTATTCTCGTGGAAGAGCAGTGCATTCGTTGGAGTTGGAGCTATCAGGACTATTCCTCTTTTCATTTACACCTGTTTTAATAAATCTCCCCATGTCTTGTATAGCTGAAAGGTGGTCCCATGTACTCCAGCCCAACACTGGCAGCTGCGTATGGCCTGCGGTGGGTCTGTGTGCTTAAAAATGCCAGGGCTGATTTTAAGTCCCAGTCCGGCCCTGCTTATACCAGAGGGCGAAATATATCAGACATGTTGAACATTGTCTTGTCATATCCTATTTTTTTTTATTTTTTACTCAAGATGCGGAGCATTGGACAAGACTGGCAGCCTCCATAAAGAGCATGCAGGTCAAATGTGCTTGTTAATGGGGGTGTTAAACATTATTTGTTGGCTTTAGCCACAATTTCCCACCCCAAGATTGAAAGATAATGTGACCAAAGTTTAACACGTACACAATACATGAATATGTATGAAACAATCAGTGGGAATTATTTATTTTAGGTACACTTTAATGTGCAGAATACATTATGACTTGGCATTGTGGCTTTTGTTGTTTACCACGGTTGATGTAGATACTCCAGCAACCGGCAACATTATATAAGAGCATTCGAAGGTATGCAGAATATTCATGAAGTCAGTAGAAATTGCCTCAGACAACCATAATAGCCCATAGGAATTGCTGTTCCCTTCTCCTCACTGAAATGATTTGCTATGGAAATGTAGCAAGAACTGGTCACTTAAATTGTTCCAAATCAGACCAAAAATAACTTTTGACACTACATAAACGTATAAGACATAAAATGAATAATTTTTATATATATATATATATATATATATGTATAAATATATATATATATATATATATATATATATATATATATATATATATATATAAAAAGCAATTCCTATGTAATTATAGCTAGCAAATCTTATATAAATGCATCATGGGTGCAGATCTTATAAACATTTGGAATTCACCCTTTACCCGTGCTTCCCTTCTTTCAGAGCGGTTATTATGCTAGAAGGGTCCCCTGATGATAACTTGATTTCAGAGTGTCCAGTTGCTGGATTCCCAAATAACCATCTGTAAGCAGTGGGGGAACCCAGCAACGAGTGTTCAGTTTACCTGCAGCGCCACCACAGGAGAAATGAAACATTACATAATGTCCATTGAAATCCATGAGCTGTGATGCACAGATGTGCTGGTTCTTCCAGAGTGAGAGATACTCTACAGCAGGGGTCAGCAACCTTCTGCGCTCCAGCTGTTGTGAAACTGCAACTCCCAGAATGCTCTTACAGGCCCAGGCTTTCAGGGCATGCTGCTAGTTGTAGTTTCACAACAGCTGGAGCGCCGAAGGTTGCTGAATCCTGCTCTACAGTATGCAGCAGATGTCTGCTCTAGCTAATAGATAGCGGTCTTAATGGGGGACCCCCCTCATTTTAGCTCAGAATTTCATAGTAGGTTATATGCTGTTTTGCTAAACCAGACAACTCCTTTAGATCAAATTTTTTTCAGTTCTTCAGTTCAGTTCACTGAGTGGTAGAATTCCCAATGATTGACAGCCAATCAGTGACAAAGAAGGACAGTTTAACATGAATCACAGTTACAGTTTCTGCCACATAGAAGCAGATCTCAGAAGTGGAACCTCAAAGCATCAAATAATTATCATAAGCCATAAAATATGTGTGACTTCTATTAACAGAACTTGTGCACTACCCCCATCATTTTTCTGTTAAGGGGGTTTTACACTGGGCAATTATCTGGCAGACAAGCGTTCATAGAACGCTCGTTCCCAATAATTCCCCTGTGTAAACAGGGCAGCGATCAGCAGATAAAGGACTGGCGAGGGAGGTGCATGCCTCGGGCAGAAGCTTAAAGGGGTTGTCCACTTTCTGAAAACTGAGGAAATATCCACCGCATAGGTGATCAGTATATGATCGGTACGTACTCCGGGCGCCGGACGATGTTGCCGGAAGCAGATGGCTACGGTCAAAGAATAGCGACCGAGCTGCTTCCAGCTCCAACTACTGAATCCCGTTCCAAACATCCGGGGCACGGAGGCAGCCGGAGTTGCGTAACGGTGCGGGGTCCTGATGTCAGACACACACCGATCATATACTGATGACCTAGCCGGTGGATAGGTCATCAGTTTTCAGAAAGTGGACAACCCCTTAAAGCTTCTGCCCTAGGCATGCACCTCCCTCGCCTGTACCTACTGCGAATAAACAACTTAGCATACAATAGAATTACATTCCAAAAGAAACTGTATACAGTGTCAGTCAAATTCGATTTCAGTATTTCACATGGAGCAATTTCTGCTGCATCTATACCAGCAGGATCCATCAAGGAAAATAAGAGGCTTCATTAAGTGTATTTTCACACGCCCTATTTACGGACGTAATGGTGTGTGGAATTACGGCAGAAAAAACGGCTCCAAACCGTCGGCAAACATCTGCCCATTGAATTCAATGGGTCTTACGGTGTTCTGTGAAGACTGTTCTGTGAAGACTAAAAAGACGGCCGCCTCAAAGAAGTGCATGTCACTTCTTGGGACGTAATTGGAGCCGTTTTTCATTGACTCCATTGAAAAACAGCTCAAATTACGTCCGTAATGGACGCCGCAAAAAACGCGTGCACTTGCAAAAATGTCTGAAATTCAGGAGATGTTTTCGCCTGAAAACAGCTCCGTAATTTCAGACGTATTTTATGTTTGCATGTGAACATACCCTAAGTCATTAAGTCCTAAAACTGACATAAAAGAAATATGAAGATAGCTCGTTGATCGGCGCTCGTTTGCTCCTTTCACAACGAGCTAGTATGGGGACCAGCTCGTTACTGCTATCGCTCATCCTCATACATTTCTATCTTATTGGCAGCGCATCTCCCTGTTTACACAAGGAGATGTGCTGCAGACAATGATAATATTTTCGGCATTTATAATGCTACAATCAGCCGATGAACGAGCATTTGCCCGTTCATCGGCTGAGCGTTGGCCTGTTTACACAGGGCAATTATCAGGAACGATAGTTCTGTGAACGCTCGTTTGCCCGATAATTTACCTGTGTAAAAGGCTCTGCTTTATAGAGCCACTTCTTCTAGGCTGGGTTCCCATGTAGGGTAAACACTGAGGAATTTCCGCAATGGAATTCTGTGCGAAAATTCCACAGCATTTACAGTAGCAGCAAAGTAAAACGATACGACCAGAAAATGATCGAGCGTTTGCTCGTTCATCTGCTGATCGCTGCCCCGTTTACACAGAGCAATTATCGGCAACGAGTGTTATATGAACGCTCGTCTGCCCGATAATCGTCCAGTGTAAAAGGGCCTTTACAGTCGGAGCTGGTAACCAAAATCTACTGATAAACCTCTAAAAGATTGAGAGGACTCCCAGGAGGCGGCATACAAGGAGTTATATAAAAATATGATATAACAATAAATATTACATTGAATATAATATATTTGTGGATACTTTTAAGTTTCATGCTAGTATTAACGTCAGGATGTCTCTACTTCACAATACAATGTTTAAATGTGTCTTTAGAGATGTCATTATTTTGAGTAGTTCTTCAAAGTACATAGTAATTATTCTTATATATCATTCACTTATAGGCAGAGGATCAAAGGAAAAAATGTATCTAAAATATAATGTATATAAAGTGTCACGTGTGCTACATAAGACATCACTGTAAAGTCTTGATCAGGAAGTAGTTTGAAGCACTTATCTAAGAACAACACACAGACAAATACTTGAGCATTGTGAAAACACACTAGAGACTTGAAGATAAGACTGTATGACATATAATTGTGCACCGGGGTTAGGGGCCTTTTAGAGTCGATTCTCGTTCCAATAATCGTTAGATTGAGCAAAAGTGATCAATCAGCCTTGGTGTAAACACTGCAAGCGATCAAACGATTATCCTTCGTATATCGATGATCGCATCGTTTTGAATGAGGGAACTATTATTGCTCGTCGTCACTAAATGTGCTAGTTTAAAGAGGCTCTGTCACCAGATTTTGCAACCCCTATCTCCTATTGCAGCAGATCGGCGCTGCAATGTAGATAAGAGTAACGTTTTTGTTTTTTTTTAAACGAGCATTTTTGGCCAAGTTATGACCATTTTTATATTTATGAAAATGAGGCTTTCTAAAGTACAACTGGGCGTGTTTAAAGTTAAGTACAAGTGGGCGTGTATTGTGTATGTACATCTGGGAGTTTTTACTTCTTTTACTAGCTGGGCGTTGTGAATAGAAGTGTATGATGCTGACGAATCAGCATCATCCACTTCTCTTCACAACGCCCAGCTTCTGGCAGTGCACAGACACACAGCGTGTTCTCGAGAGATCACGCTGTGACGTCACTTCACTAGGTCCTGCATCGTGTCGGACTAGCGAGGACACATCGGCACCAGAGGCTACATTTGATTCTGAAGCAGCATCGGCGTTTGCAGGTAAGTCGATGTAGCTACTTACCTGCAAACGCTGATTCAGAATCAACTGTAGCCTCTGGTGCCGATGTGTCCTCGCTAGTCCGACACGATGCAGGACTTGGGGCAGGAAGTGAGTGACGTCACAGCGTGATCTCTCGAGAACACGCTGTGTGTCTGTGCACTGCCAGAAGCTGGGTGTTAACGAAGAGAAGTGGATGATGCTGATTCGTCAGCATCATACACTTCTATTCACAACGCCCAGCTAGTAAAAGAAGTAAAAACGCCCAGATGTACATACACAATACACGCCCAGTTGTACTTTAACTTTAAACACGCCCAGTTGTACTTTAGAAAACCTCATTTGCATAAATATAAAAATGGTCATAACTTGGCCAAAAATGCTCGTTTTTTGTAAAAAAAAAAACGTTACTCTTATCTACGTTTGCCTCCTCTCTCCATATATGGACACAGCGAAGTCACGCACTTCTGCAGCGGAATCCCCGACTCTATGGCCGGGGATGCCGCTACAGGAGAAGTGCGTGACTACACTGTCCATATATGGACACAGCGAAGTCACGCACTTCTGCAGCGGAATCCCCGACTCTATGGCCGGGGATGCCGCTACAGGAGAAGTGAGTGACTACACTGTCCATATATGGACACAGCGAAGTCACGCACTTCTGCAGCGGAATCCCCGACTCTATGGCCGGGGATGCCGCTACAGGAGAAGTGAGTGACTACACTGTCCATATATGGACACAGCGAAGTCACGCACTTCTGCAGCGGAATCCCCGACTCTATGGCAGGGAATTCCTCTTCAGGAGAAGTCAGTGACTACACTGTCCATATATGGACATTGAAGTAAGTGACTTCTCCTGGAAAGGGGGGGGGGATGGGTGCAACCTACAGGGGACTGTGTGGCATCACCTACAGGGGGCAGGGTGGGTGGCATCACCTACAGGGGGCTGGGTGGCATCACCTACAGGGGGCAGGGTGGCATCGCCTACAGGGTGCAGGGTGGCATCGCCTACAGGGGGCTGTGTGGCATCGCCTACAGGGGGCTGTGTGGCATCGCCTACAGGGGGCTGTGTGGCATCGCCTACAGGGAACAGGGTGGCATCGCCTATAGGGGGCTGTGTGGCATCGCCTACAGGGGGTAGGGTGGCATCGCCTATAGGGGGCAGGGTGGCATCACCTACAGGGGGCAGGGTGGGTGGCATCACCTACAGGGGGCAGGGTGGGTGGCATCACCTACAGTGGGCTGGGTGGCATCACCTACAGGGGGCAGGGTGGCATCACCTACAGGGGGCAGGGTGGCATCACCTACAGGGGGCTGTGTGGCATCGCCTACAGGGGGCAGGGTGGCATCGCCTACAGGGGGCAGGGTGGGTGGCATCACCTACAGGGGGCAGGGTGGGTGGCATCACCTACAGTGGGCTGGGTGGCATCACCTACAGGGGGCAGGGTGGCATCACCTACAGGGGGCAGGGTGGCATCACCTACAGGGGGCTGTGTGGCATCGCCTACAGGGGGCAGAGTGGCATCGCCTACAGGGGGCTGTGTGGCATCGCCTACAGGGGGCTGTGTGGCATCGCCTACAAGTGGCTGTGTGGCATCGCCTACAGGGGGCAGGGTGGCATCGCCTACAGGGGGCTGTGTGGCATCGCCTACAGGGGGCTGTGTGGCATCGCCTACAAGTGGCTGTGTGGCATCGCCTACAGGGGGTAGGGTGGCATCACCTACAGGGGGCAGGGTGGGTGGCATCACCTACAGGGAGCAGGGTGGCATCGCCTACAGGGGGGCTTGGTGGCATTACCTACAGGGGGCTTGGTGGCATTACCTACAGGGGACTTGGTGGCATTACCTACAGGGAGCTGGGTGGCATTACCTACAGGGGACAGGGTGGCATCGCCTGCAGGGGGCTGTGTGGCATCGCCTGCAGGGGGCTGTGTGGCATCGCCTGCAGGGGGCTGTGTGGCATCGCCTGCAGGGGGCTGTGTGGCATCGCCTGCAGGGGGCTGTGTGGCATCCCCTACAGGGGGCTGTGTGGCATCACCTACAGGGGGCTGTGTGGCATCACCTACAGGCGGCTGGGTGGCATTACCTACAGGGGGCTGGGTGGCATTACCTACCAGGGGGGCTGTGGCATTATCTACAAAGGGCTGTGTGTGGCAACAAATTTTAAATGAAATTCATCCGATTTTAAAACGGACAGGGAAAAAAACGGATTCAAATCGGGTCCAAATCGGCCGGTAAAAACGGCAACTCGGCCCGGAACGGAATCGGAACAGATGCAAAACGGATGCAAACCGGCCGGGAAAATCGGCCAAAAACGGCCGATTTTCCCGGCCGACACTCGGACCCTGTCGTGTGAATGAGGCCTAAGGGTATGTTCATACGCAGTATTTTCAGACGTTTCTGGTCACTGCGTGTGAACATACCCTCACAATGGGCTGGAACAATGAGAAGTGTATGACGCTGATTGGTCACTGATTGGTCAGCGTCATACACTTCTCTTCACAACGCCCAGTTGGTAAAAAGTAAAAACACGCCCAGTTGTCTATTAAGAAACTAATTAGCATAAATCTAAAATTGTTTATAACTTGCTCAAAAATTATAGTTTTTCAAAATAAAAACCACTGTTGTTTATCTACATTACAGCGCCGATCAGATTATGTAGGATATTTTTGGCCCAAAAAAAGCAAGACAAATAGTGTGTGTGAGTGAGGCTTAACTCAGTAATAGTAATTTACACAGAAGGATGCTCGTATCTACCTTTTAAAGTACTGTTATCACTGTTATAGGGTCTACTGGTTCAGTCATACACTGAAAAGTAAAGACAATTTGTGAAGTGTCGATCCCTCTTTCTAATAACTTGGCTTTGTGTTCTCAAGACGATAGAAATAAATTAGCTCCGCAAATGAATCAAAATTGTCTTTTGCAGAGATCGAGTTCTTTGCGCCTCAGTGGGCACACGTCAAGGTTTATTTCTTGGCTTACATAATGCAACCAGAGATTTTCCCCAGCCCTGAAACCATTACTATTCCTCACTGCATCTGTCTCATTTGCCTAGAGTTGGCTTGAGAAATTGGCATGCAATTTGTGTCACAGCAGCATCAAACAGGCTCGTCCCAGAGCTCATTAACCTATCTACCAGGCCCCAAAAGAAAAGGGTTAAACCCACACATGGCTACAGTGTCAAATTTAGATCATTCCAAAATGAAAACATTGTTTTTACTGATATATAGATATATATTTATCGTTGTTATAACTGTTATTGATGCTTTTATAATAATGTTAAACATTATATTACAAACCTTATACATTCATCTTTTGATGAGTGCATTATCACACATGTATCTTTTCTAGTTTCTGACTTTTCCAATGACTCATTATATCCTGTCTACTACAACTTATACAGTAAGATATTATTATCATGATACTTAAACATTCGAGACATTCCGGTGTATGGCGCACTCACCATGCACGGGGTAAAGGTGACCGGATAACCTTATCTATGGACCATCCATCCATCCATCCATCCCTTCCACCTTTTATTATGTACCCATCATGTATTTAAAGAGACTCTGTCACCACATTATAAGTGTCCTATCTCCTACATAAGGAGATCGGCGCTATATTGTAGGTAACAGCAGTGCTTTTTATTTAGAAAAACAATCTATTTTTACCATGTTAGGAGCGATTTTAGCTTTATGCTAATTAGTTTCTCAATGTCCAAGTGGGCGTGTTTTTACTTTAGACCAAGTGGGCGTTGTACAGAGGAGTATATGACGCTGACCAATCAGCATCATGCACTTCTCTCCATTCATTTAGTCAGCGCATGCTGCTGTCTTATACTGACACATTAACGTTACTGAAGTGTTTAGACAGTGAATAGACATTCCTTCCAGCCAGGACGGGATGTCTATTTACAATCCCGGCCCTTCGTTAGCGTTTCTGTGGTACTTACAGCAGAGCAAGCGTAAGCTCGCGAGATCACGCTGTAAATGACAGGTTACAGCAAGATTACGCTTGGTCTGCTGTAAGTACCACAGAAACTTTGTGCCGGGATTGTGAATAGACATCCCGTCTTGGCTGGAAGGAATGTCTAGTCACTGTCTAAACACTTCAGTAACGTTAATATTTCAGTATAAGACAGCACATAGTGAATAACGCAATGTCACTATGCACTGACTAAATGAATGGAGAGAGGTGCATGACGCTGATTGGTCACTGATTGGTCAGCTTCATACACTCCTCTGTACAATGCCCACTTGGTCTAAAGTAAAAACACGCCCACTTGGGAATTAAGAAACGAATTAGCATAAAGCTAAAATCAGTCCGTACGTGGTAAAAATAGATTGTTTTTCTAAATAAAAAACACTACTGTTACCTACATTACAGCGCCCATCTCCTTATGTAGGAGATAGGGCACTTATAATGTGGTGACAGAGTCTCTTTAAAGAGGCTCTGTCACCAGATTATAAGTGCCCTATATCCTACATAATCTGATCGGCGCTGTAAAGTAGATAACAGCAGTGGTTTTTATTTTGAAAAACGATAATTTTTGCGCAAGTTATGAGCAATTTTAGATTTATACTAATTCGTTTCTTAATAGACAACTGGGCGTGTTTTTACTTTTTACCAACTAGGCGTTGTACAGGGGAGTGT
The DNA here is from genome assembly GCF_050947455.1 of Rhinoderma darwinii. NCBI lineage: Eukaryota > Metazoa > Chordata > Amphibia > Anura > Rhinodermatidae > Rhinoderma > Rhinoderma darwinii. The sequence continues at coordinate 100,451,130 of NC_134690.1, forward strand.
ATGACGCTGACCAATCAGTGACCAATCAGCGTCATACACTTCTTTTTCGCGACACTCGTCCTTTAAAGGGGTTTTCCACTTTCTGATAACTGATAACCTATTAACTGGATAGGTCATCAGTATATGATCGGTGTGTGTCCGACACCCAGACCACACAACGATCCGCTACTTCGGCTGCCTCCGTGCACCGGATGTTTGGAACGGTATGCAGTAGTTGGAGCCGGAAGCAGATAGCTTGGCTAGGTCATCAGTTGTCAGAACCCCTTTAATTTTGGAGCGTGAAGGGGTTCACTATTGTGGACAATACCTTTTTGCTACAAGCATCCCCTGAATGTGTGAAAACCTAGAAGCTAGTGTTCATTTCCACTGCAGCGCCACCACAGCGAAAATTAATCATTACACAATGGACTGCCCGTGTAATTCATGCACTTGCTGCATTCTCCAGATATGAGGAACAATCTTTGTAATCACTGGATATGCCATCCCTTTGTGATCGGTGGGTGTCTGACTACCAGGACCCCCATCAATGCTAAAAATAAAAAGGACGCAGTGCTGGTTTAGTGCTGTGTCTCCTTCACTGTTTTTCTTTGTACAGTCGTGCTATGAGCCACCCGCTCTGTAGGGAACTGTGGCACGGCCAAATTAAGGACTCTTTACACACAGAATTTTTCTGGCTTCATACCCAGAGCATGTTGCGTTTTGAAAAAACTCCACTGACCAAAAAAGTGTGTAGTGCATTTGATATTTTACTATTAACTTGTAAAGGATCTGCAAGGCACTACGTCTGTGGATACTCCCAGGATTAATCAGTCGACACCTGAGGCCAGACCTCTTAGACTGACACCGGCTCCCACCAATCAGGGTGGCAGGCTCAGGAGTGGGAGAGCCTATCGCGGCCTGGTCAGTCGGAGTTAGCTCCGCCCCCTGTCCATTTATACCTGCCGTTTTCTCTTCCTCATTGCTTGTTATTCTTCTTGGATTCCTGGCCCCACTGCTGCCTTGCTCCAGCCTGCTTCTGCCTTGCTTCAGTTCCCGATTATCCTGCTTCGCTCTGCCCCTGGCTTGCTTCCTGCTCCGTGCTCTGCGTTTGTATACTCCACTACATTCCGATCCTGACTGGCTCGTTCACCACTCCGTTTCCTCACGGTGTTCCGTGGGCTACTGCCCCTTCCCTTGCTTGTTCCCTGTTTGTATCCCCTTGCACTTAGTCAGCGTAGGGACCGCCGCCAAGTTGTACCCTGTCGCCTAGGGCGGGTCGTTGCAAGTAGGCAGGGACAGGGCGGTGGGTAGATTAGGGCTCACTTGTTCCCTTCACCTCCTTCCTGCCATAACATAATAACAAGCCCATACCTAGTCTACCATTTCTCCTATGCTGACGCTATCATGGACCCCCTTGAGACCCTGACCCAGCAGATGCAGGGCCTCTCCCTACAGGTCCAGGCCCTGGCTCAGAGGGTCAACCAGTCTGACGCTGCCATAGTAGTACCCCTCATCTCACCTCTAGAACCCGACCTCAAGTTACCTGACCGGTTCTCAGGGGACCGTAAGACTTTTCTCTCCTTCCGGGAGAGTTGCAGACTTTACTTCCGTCTAAAACCTCACTCCTCAGGTTCCGAGAACCAGCGGGTGGGTATCATTATATCCCGACTCCAGGAAGGGCCCCAAGAGTGGGCCTTCTCCTTGGCTCCTGACGCCCCTGAACTTTCCTCCGTTGATCGTTTTTTCTCTGCCCTCGGACTCATTTCCGACGAGACTGACAGGACTGCCTTAGCCGAGAGTCAGCTGGTGACCTTACGTCAGGGTAGGAGACCTGTTGAGGAATACTGTTCTGATTTTAGAAGGTGGTGGTGCGTAGCTTCTCGGTGGAACGACCCGGCCCTAAGGTGCCAGTTTGGGTTAGGATTATCTGACGTCCTGAAGGATCTGCTTGTCAGCTACCCCTCTTCTGACTCCCTAGACCAGGTTATGGCCCTAGCAGTACGACTTGACCGACGTCTCAGGGAACGTCAGCTTGAACGTTTTAATGTTTTCCCCTCTGACTTCCCTGCGATTCCCCCCGAGGTCCCGTCTCCTCGCTCTTCCACGGAAGACTCGGAGGTACCTATGCAACTCGGGGCCTCCATGTCCCCTCGACAACGTAGAGAGTTCCGCAGGAAGAATGGTCTCTGCTTCTATTGTGGGGATGACAAGCATCTACTGAACACCTGTCCCAGGCGCAAGAATAAGCAGCCGGAAAACTTCCGCGCCTAAGTGATCATCGGGGAGGTCACTTGGGCGCACAGGTATTTCCCGTTAATATGAAACGCAATAAAATTTTGCTTCCCTTTCAGGTCTCGTTTGCTGGCCGGTCTGCCACTGGCAGTGCCTTCGTGGATTCTGGCTCATCTGCTAATATCATGTCTGTGGAATTTGCTATGTCTCTAAAAATGCCTTTTATTGATTTGCCTTATCATGTCCCGGTAGTGGGTATCGACTCCACTCCTCTTGCTAATGGTTATTTTACTCAGCATACTCCTGTTTTTGAACTCCTTGTTGGCTCCATGCATTTGGAGCAGTGCTCTGTACTGGTGATGCAGGGATTATCGTCCGATCTGGTATTAGGTCTTCCCTGGTTGCAGCTGCATAATCCCACGTTTGATTGGAATACTGGGGATCTCACCAAATGGGGTAGTGAATGCCTGACGTCATGTCTTTCGGTTAACTCTATTTCTCCCCGTGAGGAGGTAAACACGCTACCTGAGTTTGTTCAGGACTTCGCTGATGTGTTTTCTAAGGAGGCCTCCGAGGTGTTGCCCCCTCATAGAGATTATGATTGAGCCATCGATTTGGTACCTTGTGCTAAGCTTCCTAAGGGTAGGATATTTAATCTTTCATGTCCTGAACGTGAAGCTATGAGGGAGTATATCCAAGAATGCCTGGCCAAGGGTTTCATTCGCCCCTCGACTTCTCCTGTAGGTGCTGGCATCTTCTTCATGGGGAAGAAGGATGGTGGTCTTAGGCCGTGCATTGACTATCGGAACTTGAATAAGGTCACAGTAAGGAACCAGTATCCCCTTCCTTTGATTCCGGATCTTTTTAATCAGGTTCAGGGGGCCCAATGGTTCTCTAAGTTCGATCTACGGGGGGCATATAACCTTATCCGCATCAAAGAGGGGGATGAGTGGAAGACTGCGTTCAACACGCCCGAAGGTCATTTTGAATACCTGGTCATGCCCTTTGGGTTTTGTAATGCCCCTGCCGTCTTCCAGAATTTTATTAATGAAATTCTGAGAGATTACCTGGGAAATTTTCTTGTAGTGTACCTTGATGACATACTGGTGTTTTCCAAGGACTGGTCCTCCCACGTGGAGCATGTCAGGAAGGTCCTCCAGGTCCTCCGGGAAAATAATCTGTTTGCGAAAACCGAAAAATGTGTGTTTGGGGTACAGGAGATACCATTTTTGGGTCAAATCCTCACTCCTCATGAATTCCGCATGGACCCTGCCAAGGTTCAGGCTGTGGCGGAATGGGTCCAACCTGCCTCCCTGAAGGCGCTACAGTGTTTTTTGGGGTTCGCTAACTATTACAGGAGATTTATTGCCAACTTCTCGGTCATCGCTAAGCCTCTTACGGACCTCACTCGCAAGGGTGCTGATGTCCTCCACTGGCCTCCTGAGGCCGTCCAGGCTTTTGAGACCCTCAAGAAGTGCTTTATCTCGGCCCCCGTGCTGGTTCAGCCCAACCAAAGGGAGCCATTTATTGTGGAGGTTGACGCGTCCGAGGTGGGAGTGGGGGCCGTCTTGTCCCAGGGTACCAGCTCCCTCACCCATCTCCGCCCCTGTGCTTACTTCTCTAGGAAGTTTTCGCCCACAGAGAGTAACTATGATATTGGCAACCGCGAACTTTTAGCCATTAAATGGGCTTTTGAAGAGTGGCGTCACTTCCTGGAGGGGGCCAGACACCAGGTAACGGTCCTTACTGACCACAAGAATCTGGTTTTCCTAGAATCTGCCCGGAGGCTTAATCCTAGACAAGCTCGATGGGCGCTATTCTTTACCAGATTTAACTTCTTGGTTACCTATAGGGCTGGGTCCAAAAATATTAAGGCTGATGCACTGTCACGTAGTTTCATGGCCAATCCTCCTTCTGAGAAGGATCCTGCTTGTATTTTACCCCCTGGTATAATCGTTTCTGCCACTGATTCTGATTTAGCCTCTGACATTGCGGCTGATCAAGGTTCAGCTCCCGGGAACCTCCCTGGGGACAAGCTGTTTGTCCCCCTGCAATACCGGCTAAGGGTACTCAGGGAAAACCATGACTCCGCACTATCTGGTCATCCTGGCATCTTGGGTACCAAACACCTCATTACCAGAAACTATTGGTGGCCTGGGTTGCCTAAAGACGTTAGGGCTTACGTCGCCGCTTGTGAGGTTTGTGCTAGGTCCAAGACCCCTAGGTCCCGACCTGCGTGCTTACTACGTTCTTTGCCCATTCCCCAGAGACCTTGGACCCATATCTCCATGGATTTTATCACCGATTTGCCTCCATCTCAGGGCAAGTCGGTGGTGTGGGTGGTAGTAGACCGCTTCAGCAAGATGTGCCACTTTGTGCCCCTTAAGAAACTACCTAACGCCAAGACGTTAGCTTCTTTGTTTGTTAAACACATTCTGCGTCTCCATGGGACCCCAGTCAATATCGTTTCTGACAGAGGGGTACAATTTGTTTCCTTATTTTGGAGAGCTTTTTGTAAAAAGTTGGAGATTGATCTGTCCTTCTCCTGCGCCTTCCATCCCGAAACTAATGGCCAAACGGAAATGACTAATCAATCCCTGGAACAATATTTAAGGTGTTTCATCTCTGACTGTCAATTTGATTGGGTCTCATTCCTTCCCCTCGCCGAATTTTCCCTGAATAACCGGGTCAGTAACTCGTCAGGGGTCTCCCCGTTTTTCGGTAATTTCGGGTTTAATCCAAGGTTCTCCTCCGTTTCTCCTGGTTGTTCCAATAATCCCGAGGTAGAGGACGTTCATCGGGAACTGTGCACAGTCTGGGCCCAGGTTCAGAAGAACCTAGAGGCGTCCCAGAGCTTACAAAAGATTCAGGCTGATAGAAGACGTTCTGCTAACCCCCGGTTTGTCGTCGGGGATCTGGTGTGGTTGTCGTCTAGGAACTTGCGCCTTAAGGTCCCGTCCAGGAAGTTTGCTCCCCGATTTATTGGGCCTTATAAGGTCATTGAAGTCCTCAACCCTGTATCCTTCCGTCTGGAGCTGCCCCCATCCTTTCGCATACACGACGTCTTTCATGCCTCCCTCCTTAAAAGCTGCTCCCCGTCCTGGTCCCCCTCGAGGAAACCTCCTGTTCCCGTTCTCACCCCTGAGGGGGTGGAATTCGAGGTGGCCAAGATTGTGGACAGTAGGATGATCCATGGCTCCCTCCAGTACCTGGTCCATTGGAGAGGATACGGGCCGGAGGAGAGGACTTGGGTACCTGCTCGAGATGTTCACGCTGGGGTATTGGTCAGGAGGTTCCACCTTCTCTTCCCCACTAAACCGGGTCCTCTTAGTAAGGGTCCGGTGGCCCCTCATAAAAGGGGGAGTACTGTAAAGGATCTGCCAGGCACTACGTCTGTGGATACTCCCAGGATTAATCAGTCGACACCTGAGGCCAGACCTCTTAGACTGACACCGGCTCCCACCAATCAGGGTGGCAGGCTCAGGAGTGGGAGAGCCTATCGCGGCCTGGTCAGTCGGAGTTAGCTCCGCCCCCTGTCCATTTATACCTGCCATTTTCTCTTCCTCATTACTTGTTATTCTTCTTGGATTCCTGGCCCCACTGCTGCCTTGCTCCAGCCTGCTTCTGCCGTGCTTCTGCCTTGCTTCAGTTCCCGCTTATCCTGCTTCGCTCTGCCCCTGGCTTGCTTCCTGCTCCGTGCTCTGCGTTTGTATACTCCACTACATTCCGATCCTGACTGGCTCGTTCACCACTCCGTTTCCTCACGGTGTTCCGTGGGCTACTGCCCCTTCCCTTGCTTGTTCCCTGTTTGTATCCCCTTGCACTTAGTCAGCGTAGGGACCGCCGCCAAGTTGTACCCCGTCGCCTAGGGCGGGTCGTTGCAAGTAGGCAGGGACAGGGCGGTGGGTAGATTAGGGCTCACTTGTTCCCTTCACCTCCTTCCTGCCATAACATAACTTTAAAGTGTTTTTACAGCCAATAAAAATTGATGGCCTATTCTCAGGATAGGCCATCAATAGTTGATCACTCGATCGTCGATCAGCTGTTTTAAAGGGGCTGCAGCGCTGGTACTTCCCCCCTTCATTTCTTCTTGCTTACTGTGAATCTTCAACACGCATATAGCGGTGATTCACAGGTATAGCAGCCTTTTCTCCCATTCACTTCAACGGGAGAAAATGTGTGTAGAGTAGACGGAAAAACGGAAACCTGACGGAATGGTGACGAACGGAAACCATTAGCAATGTTTCCGTCACCATTGATATCAATGGTGACTGAAACGGAAGCTGTGGTTTCAGTTTGACTTTCTGTTGCGGGGTTCACCCGACGGAAACCTCAGACAGAACCCCGGAACGGAAAGCCAACGCTGATGTGAACAGGCCATGAGGCACCAATGATCAGATTCTTTATTTTATTTATATAACTCCATAATTTATTCCAGAGATTTATGTAGCAGATGGGAAGAAATGGATCTGTCTGCATTATCCTACAGAATACACCTGGTCATATGTCATGACCATCTTTGAATACAGTACTGCACCATATTGCACAGATCAGCAAGACAGTCTGAACATACAGATAAAATCACCATCTTGTCTAAACAAACCGCCATTAAAGTTGAATTAAATAAGATGATTATCGGTCTTTGGTATATGTGCAGCTTCTGAAGAGTTGCTAACACTGGAACCAAACATTCTAATTGGTACTTGTTGGTTGATGGTATAAAGATGTATTGTTATATAGGAATATCATCTGGGGGTTTAGATGCTCGTTTTGAAAGACTACTTTCAGATGTTTGAGAACTTTGATGCCTGCTTAGACCTGCTGACTTACGCCTTGTTCATACAGTGCAGTTTGCTGCAGACATTGCTTGTATTTTTTAAGCCAAAACCAGGAACGGAACCATAAGGGTCAGTTCACACATTGCGTAAATACTGCGGAATTTGTTGCGGAAAATACGCAGCAAATAGAGTAGCAGCAAAGTGGATGAGATAAAACAAATCTCATCCACAATACTCAGTACTGAGCTGAAAAAGCACTCAGAAATTTACCTGCAGTACGGAACTTTATTCCGCAGCATGTCAATTGCATTTGCTTGAACGCTGCTTATTTGTTGCAGGTTTTCCCCATTGAATTCAATTGGGAGGTAAGACCCGCAATAAATATCAGATGTTGCGGTTTTTTGCGGTGGGTTCGCAGCGATTAGGCCGCAGAAAAAACTCAGAAAAAAAACAAAAAACTTATACTTACCCAGGAGTCTGTGCTTCTTCCTCCTGGCCGGCCTCCTGGGACGACGTTTGATCCCATGTGACCACTGCAGCCAATCACAACCAAACGTCATTCCAAGAGGCCGGCCTGGATAACGTCAGAGGGCCGGCCTCCTGGGATGACGATTCATCCCATGTGACCACCGCTGCAGCCAATCATAGGCTGCAGCGGTCTCCTGGAATGAAACGTCATCCCAAGAGGCCAGCTAAGTAGGCAGGCTAAGTGCTGCAGTTATCCGCAGCAAACATTCTGGGCGAAAAACTGCATCACAGTTCAGTGTTTGGAATTCCCTGCGGCGGACAGGGCGGATACACTGCGTAAAAGCAGGCAGCGTATCAGCCCCGTGTGAACTCAGCCTAAGGGTATGTGCACATGCAGAGTAAATAATGCAGATTTTCTGCAGCGGATTTTGTTGCGGAAAATCTGCAGCATAATACAATAGCAGCAGAGTGGATGAGATTTGAACTAAGAAAACTTTAAAAAAAATCTTATACCTACCCAGAATAATGTGCTTCTACTTCCAGGCCGGCCACCTGGGATGACGTTTCATCCCATGTGACCGCTGCAACCAATCACAGGCTGCAGTGGTCAGATGGGATGAAAAGTCATCCCAGGAGGCCGGGCTGCAGGACGTCAGAGGGTAAGTATGAACCGTCAGGTCCCTGTTTCAGCATTAGTACAGAGGACTCCCCGGGCACAGCGCTACTTTAAGGTCTGAGCCCTGGGGAAGCCCTTAACGTCACTATCCATATATGGACAGTGACGTCAGTGGCTCCTCCAGGAGCGGAATCCCCTGCCAGAGTATTGCCGCTGCTGTGGCCGGAGATTCTGCTCCTAGAGGGAATCCCTGACGTCACTGTCCATATATGCACAATTACGTCAGGGGCTCCTCCTGGAGCGGTATCCCCGGCCACAGCGCGGCTGATGCCCTGGCCAGGGATTCCACCCCTCGAGGGAGTCCCAATGACTACAGAGGGGGTAGCACCATCTACAGGGTGTGTTGCACTATCTTTTACAGGGGTGGCACTATCTACATGGGCACTGGCACTAGGAGAAGCTAAGGGGACATTATAATGTGTGGGGCAGTTATGGGGGCATTATAGTGTATGGTGGCAGCTAAGGGCGAATTAAACTGTATGGGGGTAGCTATTGGGGTATTATACTGTATGGGGGAATCTATAATGGCATTATACTGTATGGGGCAGCTGTGGGGGCATTATACTGTATGGGTCAGCTATGGGGAATTATGCTGTATGAGGGCAGTTTTTGGGTCATTATGCTGTATGGGGCAGCTATAGGGCATTATACTATATGGGGGCTTCTGTGTGGGCAGTATAGTGTATGGGGGCATCGGTGTGGGCAATATACTGCATGGGAGCATCTGTGTGGGCATTATACTGTATGGGGGCATCTGATTTGGCTTTATACTATATGGGTGCATCTAGTGGGGCATTATACTGTATGGTGGCAGCTATGGGGGCATTATACTGTGTGGGGGCAGCTATTTGGTATTACACTGTGTGGGAGGCACTATGGGAGCATGACACTGTGTGGGCTGAACCGGTGTGTATGGGCATCGCTTGTCCATCTTTGCGATACTTGAAAGTTGGGAGGTAAGCCATTTACCAAACATAGAGACTACTTTTTTGTAAAAAAAAATAAAATAACTAATCTAGAAAAAAAAATTCTAGCATTTATCTAATGATACATGGAGTTTTTTTTTAGATGCATTTTTTTTGCAGTGTTTTTTCTATTAATTTCATTTAAGAAGCCTGTGGGGAAAACTTCATAAAAAGCCTCGAGCATGCGGCGTATAAAAAAAAACGCCATTAACCCAAAAAAATGCACTAAAAGGCCAGAAAAACTCCACAAACAAAAAGCATTGTTTGTAGTACATTTTTTATTTACTATGGACTTTCAGTAAACATCTTGTAGCAGCATTTTTGGCCAAAAAACGCAGGAAAAATCGCCAGGAAAAATGGCACAAAAAACTCAGCTTTTTTCCCAAAAACGCTATGTGTGAAACCAACCTAATGATGACTTGACTTGTTCGAATGTGGGGATATAAACAAAAACTGTTTGAGAAGCAAGAACAGTGGTAGCGTGGGAACAATAATGTATACAAGCGGAAACTTTTATTTTTATTTTGGCCACATAGAAACTAATTCCTATAAACCAGCTTTAAATTTAAACTTGCATCTATAATAAGTAGGGACACCTACTAATGCTACACAATTACATAGTCAGATTTTTTTAAATTAGTCGCAAGGTTGCTACCAACTTTTTTTTTTCCATGGGGAAACATTAAAGGTTTTTTTTTGGTACTCTGCAATTTTACCAAGACCTGCAGTCAAATCTGAGTAAACCCAGCCTGCATAAAGTGGTAGTCCATAATCAAACAAAAAAGTGTCTTTTTTTCAGTAAGGGTATGTTCACACGAGGGCGTCCGTAACGGCTGAAATTACGGGGATGTTTCAGCCTGAAAACATCCCCGTAATTTCAGCCGTAACGGCATGTGCAGGCGCTTGAACGCCGCGTCAATTACGGACGTAATTGGCGCTGCTATTCATTGAAGTCAATGAATAACGGCTCCAATTACGGCCAAAAAAGTGACAGGTCACTTCTTTGACCCGGGCGTCTATTTACGCGCCGTCATTTGACAGCGGCGCGTAAATTACGCCTCGTGTGAACAGACAAACGTCTGCCCATTGCTTTCAATGGGCAGATGTTTGTCAGCGCTATTGAGGCGCTATTTTCGGACGTAATTCAGGGCAAAAACGCCCGAATTACGTCCGTAAATAGGCCGTGTGAACATACCCTCACAGTGCCACTCTAGTCCATGGGCTGTTCTTGGTATAGCAACTCTTCCTCATTTGAGTGAAAGGGACAGTGCTGCAATACCAGACACATCCCATGGAGAGAAATCGCACTGTTCCTGGAAAAAGAAGCTAACCCTTTTTTTTTTATTTCTGGACAACCCCTTTAATTAGATAAACAAAATGAGCAATGCTGATCAATAAAAACATCATTGACGTAACTGAGCATCCATACATATAAATATCTCCTATCTCCGATGTTTGCGTGTAGAGCTTGTTAAGTGTAAACAGAATTATTAATGCGCAGAACAATCATTGCTCTGCAGTCACTTTTTGATGATTGCTTGGTGTGAATTAGTCTTTAGTCATTGGTGTGTTCACAGAAGAGAGAAAGCTTTTCTCTTATTTATTTGCACTCGGTTAATTAAAAAAAAAACCCTGGTACTTGAGGTCTGACAACAAAGAACATGTGTCCGCCATTTATCAAACAGCAGCGAGAGGCTGATGGAAAAGACCGACAAAGGTGCCGTAAAAAAAATAATATGTCAGCAAGACTCTGGTGTAAATACATGTCCCAAACGTTTGTTTTTGTTTTTTTAGAAAGTTTAAAATTAAAAATGTTTAGTGTGTAAAGACTTTGGAGACAAATACGGCTACATGGGATCACATTGGTTTTATTTACAGACAGTAAGGCTGGGTTCACACACCCTATTTACGGACATAATTCGGGCGTTTTAACCTCGAATTACATCCAAAAATACGGCTCCAATGCGCCGGAAAACATCTGCCCATTCATTTGAATGGGCTTTACGATGTTCTGTGTCGACGGTCATTTTTTTGACGCGCGGCTGTCAAAAGACGGCGTGTAAAAAAGACGCCCGCGTCAATGAAGTGCCTGGGACGTAATTGGAGCCGTTTTCCATTGACTCCATAGAAAAACAGCTCCAATTACGTCCGTAATGGACGCTGCGAAAAACGCCTGCAACATGCCATTACGTCTGAAATTCCGGAGCTGTTTTCTCCTGAAAACAGCTCCGTAATTTCAGCCGTAATGGACGCTGCCGTGTGAACATACCCTTAGGGAGCTGTTTTTCTATGGAGTCAATGGAAAACGGCTCCAATTACGTCCCAAGAAGTGACAGGCACTTCTTTGATGCGGGCGTCTTTTTTACGCGCCGTCTTTTGACAGCCGCGCGTCAAAAAAATGACCGTCGGCACAGAACATCGTAAAACCCATTCAAATGAATGGGCAGATATTTGCCGGCGCATTGAAGCCGTATTTTCGGACGTAATTCGAGGTTAAAACGCCCGAATTACGTCCGTAAATAGGGTGTGTGAACCCAGCCTAACACAGACTGCCTTATTTAGATTGGCTTACTATCTCATGTGTATGGGACATCCCGACTGTCCCCAGAGAGCAGATGGCGGGAAAAGATTTTTGCAAGGTAACGAGCACCAATCGACTAGAACAGCATACATTCATTTTGCATCATGGCAGCAGCACATCCCCTCTTTGCACAGAGGTTCCTGGCGGTGGCTTATTCCCTCTCCTCATTGAGATAAGCATGCATGCAACAGATATCTGAAGCATATAGCTTGAGGGTATGTTCACACGCTGTGTCTTCAGGCATATTTTGAGGCGTAAACGCCTCGAAATACACCTGAAAAAACTGTCGCTAAACGCCTTCAAACATCTGCCCATTGAATTCAATGGGAAAAACTGTGTTTCTTTAGATGGGACGTTTTCTTACGGAGTCATTTTAAAAAACGCCACGTAAAAATAAGGAGCACGTCACTTCTTGAGCCGTTTTTGGGGCTATTTTTCACTGTGTCAATGGAAAAACAGCTCCAAAAACATCTGGAAAAAAATGCCTCAAAAAACATTTTCAGCTTCAAATACGGCTGAAAAGCAGAGGTTGTTTTCTCTGAAAATAGCGCTATCATTTTCAGCTGTTTCTGACTTTGCGTGTGACCATAACCTAAAGGTCCTATTACACGGGCCAATGATCCAGCAAATGAGTGTTGATATGAACGCTTGTTCCCGATTATACCCTGCGTAATAATAGCAACGATCAGCCGATGAACTAGCAAACGCTCATTTATCGGCTGATCTGCTCTTTTATGCACAATTAAAAATCATCGTTGTCGTCAGCACATGTAAAGAGGAAGATGCGCTGCCGACATGATGAAAATGTATAGGAACGAACGATCGCTCGTCCCTATACATATCCAATCATTGCTCTGTGTGATAGGAGCAAACTTGTTTACACTGCCCATGTCGGCCTGTGTAATAGTACCCTTGGGCTCTGTTCACATCCTTTTTCCGCTTTCTTCAAGAGAATATTTTCATTGCTGTATGCAGCAATGTTTTCCCCACCAATAATACTGGGATCCACCAGGATTCGGAACAGAATCCAAGACGCTAGTGTGAACATAGCCTATAAAAGTTTCTGCGTTATGCTGTTGGCTTCCACATGGCAACGGCAGACAATTCCTCGGACTTACATATTGTACGTGCTGTTTAATGCACAATGAAACATGAATAGGTTCACATTAGCAGCGATAACGTGCAATATCGCACCGCATTGAGGAATATATTGACGCTTTATTTATTGGACGCTTTCATTTAATGGCCATACATGAGTGTTAGATTACTGCAATTGTTTTAATCATTTTACGATTGGATCTTTACTACAGATATACACTTCTGACTACCTGTACCGTCATAAATAAATCTTAAGCCATGTGTGAGCCATTACAAAGCTGGCATGATGCAACGCCTGGGCTTCTACACCAGGATGAGCAGCTGACAGCACACTCATTTATTAACATACCACAAACGCAAGCCTGATTCATTTCCATGATATCATCAATTATTACAGGAAACCCAAAAAACATGATTCATATGAGCAGTTAATTATGGTTTAGTGACGCCCACTTCTATTTTACTCTCCATCATAACGCGCCATCTCTGCCAGTACAGCAATTAACACATACCGCGCAATTCAATGAATGCTGGCCCAATGACAGCACTGACAAACTGGCTCCATCTCATCGTGATGAGACTAAACCTTCTTCTAGCGCTGACCCCATTCAGCATGATTGCTTATATTATTGTATATTTCTTACAAGCTTCACGGGTCTCTAATGGAGACAAGCCAACATTTTTTTTTTTATTCCCAGAAAGACATTTGTCTAGTGCAGTATTTCCACTTCCATTTTTAAAAAAAAAAGGAATAAAAGTTCACTAAATTCATGGATTTATATGATAAAGCCGACATGCAAATCCAGATGCACCTTTTCATAATGCTGAGTAAAAACCTGTGGCTGGAGGGAACGAGAAACCGGGTTCCCTCGTCCTGGCGACTGGTGGGGGGACCAGCTGTTGGACCCCCATCGATTTTTTTTTTTGCCTATATAGTGCATAGGTGAAAAATGTTGCAGCATGGAATTCCCCTCTAAGTATTGGATATATCAGCGTATGCTAGAATGGCTGATTCCAATGTCAGATGGCCGGATTTGTGGAGGGAATAGTTTGGAGGCTCGGAAAACCAGTTTTTGGGCCCCCCAGAGGAAATTATTCTGCGGACTCATCGTAGGATAAACAGAGACATGCTTGTTCTCTGCTACTATTTCTGCACACCCAGATATATCATCAATGGTATGTGAGGAATAAACACCCAAAAAAGTAATAAACTCCAGCAGTACCCTCAGTTTCAGATGGGGTTGTTACTGTTGCAATCATGGGTTTTGCTATCATGTCAGATTATGAGCCCTGCTGAGATTATCTGGTCCTCTACCTCTACATAACCAGCCTTAAACTGCTGCAAACATGAAAAATGTTAGTAAGGCTATGTTCACACTAGAATCCTCGGTTCCGTTAATACCAAAGTGAAGACTGCTAAGATACACAGCGTTCCAAATTATTATGCAAATGTTATTTTTCGCTGATTTTCCTAAATAGTCGATGCAAATGACAGTCAGTATATTCTTCAAGCCATCAACCGTTGGAGTATAATGCGAATTTTATTGAACAAATCTCCTAATGATAACAGATTTTTTTTTAGAAGTAAAAAACTCAAAATGCACGGTTTCACATTATTATGCACAACAGAGATCAAAACATTTTAAAGGTTGTAAAGAGAACTAAAATGGTAATTTGTTGAATTTGCAGCATCAGGAGGTCATATTTACAGAAATCAAAAGCTCTTTCAATCAAAAAAAACTTAACAGGCCAAGTTACATGTTAACATAGGACCCCTTCTTTGATATCACCTTCACAATTCTTGCATCCATTGAATTTGTGAGTATTTGGACAGTTTCTGCTTGAATATGCAGGATGTCAGAATAGCCTCCCAGAGCTTCTGTTTTGATGTGAACTGCCTCCCACCCTCATAGATATTTTGCTTGAGGATGCTCCAAAGGTTCTCAATAGGGTTGAGGTCAGGGGAAAATGGGGGCCACACCATGAGTTTCTCTCCTTTTATGCCCATAGCAGCCAATGACACAGAGGTATTCTTTGCAGCATGAGATGGTGCATTGTCATGCATGAAGATAATTTTTCTACGGAAGGCACAGTTCTTCTTTTTGTTCAACGGAAGAAAGTGGTCAGTCATAAACTCTACGTACTTTGCAGAGGTAATTTTCACACAGTCACGGACCCTAAAGGGGCCTACTAGCTCTCTCCCCATGATTCCAGCCCAAAGCATGACTCCGCCACCTCCTTGCTGATGTCGCAGCCTTGTTGGGACATGGTGGCCATTCACCAACCATCCACTACTCCATCCATCTGGACCATCCAGGGTTGCACAGAACTCATCAGTAAACAACACAGTTTGAAAATTAGTCTTCATGTATTTCTGAGCCCACTGCAACCGTTTCTGCTTGTGAGCATTGTTTAGGGGTGGCCGAATAATAGCTTTATGCACACTTGCAAACCTCTGGAGGATCCTACACCTTGAGGTTCGCGCCATTCCAGAGGCACCAGCGGCTCCAAATACCTGTTTGCTGCTTTGCAATGGCATTTTAGCAGCTGCTCTCCTAATCCTATTAATTTGTCTGGCAGAAACCTTCCTCATTATGCCTTTATCTGAACGAACCCGTCTGTGCTCTGAATCAGCCACAAATCTTTTCACAGTACGATGATCACGCCTAAGTTTTCTTGAAATATCCAATGTTTTCATACCTTGTCCAAGGTATTGAACTATTTCACGCTTTTCGGCAGCAGAGAGATCCTTTTTCTTTCCCATATTGCTTGAAACCTGTGGCCTGCTTAATAATGTGGAACATCCTTCTTAAGTAGTTTTCCTTTGATTGGGCACACCTGGCAAACTAATTATCACATGTGTCTGAGATTGATTACAATGATCCAAAGAGCCCTAAGGGTATGTGCACACGTAGTGACCAAAAACGTCTGAAAATACAGAGCTGTTTTCAAGGGAAAACAGCCCCTGATTTTCAGACTTTTTTGAGCAACTCGCGTTTTTCGCGGCGTTTTCGCGGCGTTTTTTACGTCCGTTTTTGGAGCTGTTTTCATTGGAGTCTATGAGAAAACAGCTCCAAAAACGTCCAAAGAAGTGTCCTGCACTTCTTTTGACGAGGCTGTATTTCTACGCGTCGTCGTTTGACAGCTGTCAAACGACGACGCGTAAATGACAGGTCGTCTGCACAGTACGTCGGCAAACCCATTCAAATGAATGGGCAGATGTTTGCCGACGTATTGTAGCCCTATTTTCAGACGTAAAACGAGGCATAATACGCCTCGTTTACGTCTGAAAATAGGTCGTGTGAACCCAGCCTAAGACACAATACCATCCATGAGTTTAATTGGAAAACTAATAATTAAATGTTTATGACACTTAAATCCAATGTGCATAATAATTTGGAACACGGTGTAGATCCATTTTCGTATGGATCCCAAAGAATCCTAACATACCTTATTGTCTATAATGGAATCCATCAGGTTTCATTCGGGGTCCCAATATTTTTGACGGCAAAGACAGTAGTTAAAGTGTAGCTAAACGTTTGACAAACTTCTGACATGTCATAGTGACATGTCAGAAGATTGGATTGGTGGGGGTCCGAGTACTGAGACCCCCACCAATCACTAGAACGAAGCAGCTGAACCGCTTGTGAGCGCTCAGCTGTTTCGTGTCTGTTCGGCTTTTTCCAGAAAAAAAAGTATCGTGTACGGACTCAACAGAAAGTCTATGAGCCCGTACTCCGATACATCGCTTGGACGAAACGCCCCCTTAATAAACGTCATCAGGTGCTTCTCCAAGAGTGGAATCCCCGGCCAGAGCGTTGCCGACGCTCTGGCTAGGGATTTCAGCATCTCAACGCCCCTAATGTCACTCTCCATATATGGACAGCGATGTCAAGGGCTTTCCCAAGACAGGAGTCCCCGGCCAGTGGGCTTGCGATGCTCTAGCCAGGGACTCCATGGTTGAAGGTCCCTGACATCACTGTCCATATATGGACAGTGACGTCAGGGGCTTCCCCGTTCTCAGCGCTTAAAGTAGCGATGTACCCGGGGAGTTAGGAGCGACGTATCCTACTGTATGCTTGAGTGCTTTAAGGTTTACCGTTTTAACTCTTTATACACATTTATTAGTCATATGTGGGTAAAGAATAGTGATCTTATGTAATATGCACTATGAGCAAAGACCACTGTGAAAGAACACACTATAATAGATAATAAATATACATGTGATCGACTAAAATGTCAGATTGTAACTAGCAAACTATCTGTACAATTCCTTTGTTACAAAATACCCTATTCAGGATTCTATAGCCAAATCCACAAACAACGGAATGGAACGACCATTGACACGTTAATTATTTACCTACATTTGCAAATACAAAGGCACTTCCTAAATCCTCTCGTGACAAATGACTGCTGAGAAAGGATCTCTACTCAATAGGACTGACTGCAGTAGAATGCAAAGTGCATGACTCAAATAAGTCGAGTCGCTTCTCCCCTTATGTAAATCTACCCTCCCAAAGCAGACACTGAAACAGAGTTGGATTTTAATGGCCACAGCAGCCGTTTATTATTTAAATAACAATAACTTTAAATACCATAATTTTTGAATCCCCAAAAAAGGGGATACATCATAACAACAAATAACCCACTGCGACCCTATCAGGGTCATAACATTATAAACCAACCAGAATGACAGGGGCAAGTCCTTGAAGCCACCGATACTTAATTTTGGCCATCTGCCCACAAATACCTTACCCCCAGCCGTAACCCGGCCCAGGAGCACCAAATTACCTTTTTGCAGATGACCACCATATATATATAAATATATATAACCCAGCTTTCAAAAGGGGTAACACCCTAAGAAGCCGACAAATTGGGGGTGCATCCCGTGATGCATTCCCCCCCACCACTTTTTACGACCTACTTCAAGGACTCCCCCCCGCAGCTGCAATGACAAAATTTAACCTCCCCCAAAGACAAATGTCAATAAGCAAATAAACTTTGACGAGAAGAACCACCATCCGCAGCAACCTTTTGCCGCGGTCAACCGATCCACATCAGGGCGGGCGGGCGGGAACATGTTCCTGCTTCTGTGTCCTGGCGAAGAGAGGGAGAGCACAAACAGGAAACAGGTACATCCCCTTCAATCCCCACCCCTTCTCACTCAAGCCCTCCTGCTGTCCCCCCCCCTTTCCTCTCATAGGCCAGCCAACTCTGTGTCCCTCCCATCTATTTTAGTCATGGAGGCCTTCCCTTATTCCTTTTTCCTTCTTTCAGTACGGCCTCTTCTTGACTCAAATAAGTCGAGTCGCTTCTCCCCTTATGTAAATCTACCCTCCCAAAGCAGACACTGAAACAGAGTTGGATTTTAATGGCCACAGCAGCCGTTTATTATTTAAATAACAATAACTTTAAATACCATAATTTTTGAATCCCCAAAAAAGGGGATACATCATAACAACAAATAACCCACTGCGACCCTATCAGGGTCATAACATTATAAACCAACCAGAATGACAGGGGCAAGTCCTTGAAGCCACCGATACTTAATTTTGGCCATCTGCCCACAAATACCTTACCCCCAGCCGTAACCCGGCCCAGGAGCACCAAATTACCTTTTTGCAGATGACCACCATATATATATAAATATATATAACCCAGCTTTCAAAAGGGGTAACACCCTAAGAAGCCGACAAATTGGGGGTGCATCCCGTGATGCATTCCCCCCCACCACTTTTTACGACCTACTTCAAGGACTCCCCCCCGCCAAAGCGAAACAGGCCTTGACCACCTCACGCCTGCGAGCTCCTCCACACTCCCACCGCTCGCTCAATTCCATCGGTCAAAGCCAGACTCCACATATCCATCCCCACCTCATTGAGGTGCACACCGTCCTCTCTCCAGTAGCTGCCTGTCCCAGCCTCCAGATCCCAGTGGCGCACCGCAACCCCACCATTACGCGTCACGAAGCTCGATATGGCCCTATTAGCCTTAATGCGAGCCTTGTTCATTTTTCCCACAGAACGGGCCATCCGCCAGTTCTTCCTAGGGACCATCTCAGACCACACCGTCACCAATTTAGGATAAGTTGCCCATAAGCAGAGCAAATCATGCTTGACGTCCCGTACCAACTCCCGGAAAGGGCGTATACCCAAATCGTTGCCTCCCACATGCAACACCAGTACCTCCGGCGCCCTGTCAAGCAGTACAAAATTGTGAAACTCGGGCAATACCCTGTTCCATGTCATTCCCCGTATACCCATCCACCTCACAACCGCCGCGTCCCGCGGAATCCTGAGCTGTCGACCGTCCGGCCGTACATCCGCGCGAAGGGCACCCCAGTACACAAAAGAATGTCCCATAATCCACACCATGCATGAGTCACGGCCTGCAAAACAAATGAAGAACATACACGCACCACCTCTTGCTGCCGCGTACCATTAATACTCAGGCGGAAACGCACGCACCCGGAACATGCTATACATCAATATATCACAACATGTTCAAGCGCACATAAGAACGGAAACGCGCCGACTCCCAACGCCCTATCCGCTGCACGCCTGCATCATCTAAACCCCATCTCACCGCCTCCGTCGCTGCCCCTATACGGAAAGAATGAGACAAGTATTGCTCTGCCTGCACCCCGCTAGCCACCAGACACTTTCTGAAAACCGAAATAAACTGATACCGCGACAGAAACGAGCCATCCTCGTGCCGCAGCAACGGCCCGTCTGAGAGATCTAAACCCGCCAAGTACTCCTTGACACACAACACTGGACAAACCGGATTCTTTGGGACCGCCAGCAAAACCACTCGACGTCCTGCCCCTCCTTGGTCCGTTTTGGACCTTCGCAACACTATCTCCACCCTGTCTTCATACAAATCGACATTATCCTGCAACAAGCCCCCCGCTCTCACCGAACTGGGGGAAACCAATTCCCCTACCCGAAAAGCTCCAAAAAAAGCTAACGCAAAAGCCAACCGGAAAAGCTTGCTCTCATACTCTGAACGACACACCTGCCGCACCACCACCTCCAGGGAACACAACAATTGAAATGACACGGGACGCCTCTTATCCCTCACGACTACACCCCGTCTCAGCCCTTTCAATGCCTGGCCCACCAAAAACCGCTTCGTGATATCTGCCAACCCCCGTAACTTACAACCGAAAGCAATGGCCGCCACGAAGCGATTAACCTTAGCGACCGTGCAACCCCGGGCGAACGCATCCCCCAACCAAAACAGCAAGGCCACCATCCTATCATCATCCGAGCACACATCCCCCAAAGATCTCACCCACTCCTCCCATTGCCTCCATCCAGCCGCATACGACGACCACGTCGCACTGGCCAGTGAACGTTTAATCAATGCACCTGCCGCCTGGATACCAGCTCCCACAGATGACTGGGACAGTCCACCCCTGTTAACTCCGCGTCCGGGACCAGCTGCCGGAAACGATCCCACTGCGAGCGAGAAAGCGCGTCAGCAATACAATTCTCTACCCCGGGAACATGCACCGCCACCACCCATGCATTTAAACTCAAACAGGAAAGCACCAACTGACGCAACAAGCGAACCACTGGAGGGGACGACGCCGAAGTATTATTTATAGCCATCACCACCCCCAAATTGTCGCAATGAAAACGCACTTTTTTGTCCCGGAACCTGTCTCCCCAAATGGTGACCGCCACCACGATGGGAAACAGTTCGAGTAGGGCCAAGTTACGCGTCAGCCCCGCCTCCACCCATGCAACCGGCCATTTTTCCGCGCACCATTGACCTTTAAAGAACGCCCCGAACCCCACCGCCCCAGACGCGTCAGTGAACAATTCCAAATCGAAGCTATCTAACGCCCGGGACATCCAAAGAGAGCGCCCATTATACTGTGCCAGAAAATGGAGCCAGACCTGTAAATCTTCCCTGTGCTCTGCAGCCAGACGAATGAAATGATGGGGTTCCCGAACCCCCGCCGTCGCCGCTGCCAACCGCCGACAAAAAACCCTGCCCATCGGCATGATGCGGCAGGCAAAATTCAACTTCCCCAATAAGGACTGCAATTCACGTAGCGTAATTTTCCTAATCCGACACGCTCGCTCCACTACCAACCGCAAATCCCCCAACTTATCCTCCGGCAATCTGCACTCCATTGCTACGGAGTCGATAGTAATTCCCAAAAAACAAATGGTCGTCACCGGACCCTCAGTTTTTTCCACAGCCAAGGGTACACCGAACTCCCTTGACACCCAATTGACCGTCTCCAACAAATTTGCGCAAACCCCCGAACACGACGGGCCAACGCACAAGAAATCGTCGAGAAAGTGAATAACTGATTCCACCCCCGCGACCTCCCTGACTACCCATTCCAAAAAAGAACTAAACACCTCAAAGTACGCGCACGACAACGAACAACCCATGGGAAGGCATCGATCAATGTAATAATCCCCTTCCCAATAACATCCCAACAACCTCTGGCTGTCCGGATGAACCGGCAACAAACGAAACGCCGCTTGAATATCAGTTTTTGCCATCAGAGCCCCTCTTCCGTAACCACGTACCAACGCTACCGCCGCATCAAACGACGTGTAGACCACGGAACAGATATCCTGGTCAATGCCATCGTTAACCGACGCCCCCTTCGGGAAGGACAAATGCTGAATAAGCCGGAATTTGTTACCTTCTCGTTTTGGAACCACCCCTAACGGTGACACCACCAAACCTGGAACTGGGATCGTGCTAAAGGGGCCCGCCATTCTGCCCAGATCAATCTCCTTCCGGATTTTTTCCGAGACTACCCCCGCATGCTGATATGCCGACTTAAGGTTGCGCTGCGTGAAAGGGACCTCATGCAAAGGGGGCGGAATAACGAAACCGTAACCAAAACCTAAACTAATCAACCGCGCCCCCTCCTTATTGGGGTACCTACTTAGAAAGGGGGCCATCTTTATGAGTTTCACCGGAGTCTCCCCCATAACCAGACGCACCGCTGGCTCCCCCTTGTCGTTTACCCTTCTTAAAACATTTAGACGCTCCATGTGACTGCCCGCTGCAATGTGAACACGCATGCTTGAATTTACACGTCGCTCCAAATTTGCACTGCCCCTCATTGAACTGCCAACACGTCCCAAATTTTGAACCTGAGCCCTGACTACCCCCGCCGGAAGTTCCTGCTGCATTCCCGCTCCTGGGAAAGGACTGCCCCTGCTTATAAAGTGCCGTCACTTTCAACCATAAGGCTATGTCCTTATGGTCCCACCGTATATTCGGCCGCACCGCTTTCCTCTGCCGAAACTGCTCATCGTAACGAAGCCAGGCCTGGCCCCCATAAACCCGATGTGCCTCCCCCACCGCATCCAAATAACAAAACAAGCCGGAACAATTATCTGGCGCCTTTTCCCCAATAACGCTCGCCAAAATTACAAAAGCCTGCATCCAATTGACGAACGTTTTTGGAATCAACCTGTACCGTCTCTTTTCCTCCTCATCCTTTTTTGTTTCATCCCGCTTCACCTTATCTAAATTAAACTTCTCCAGCGGAAGCAAGGAAAAAATCTCCACATACTCGTCCTTCCAAATCCTTTCCTTTACCTCCTGCTTTAAATGCGCCCCTAACGGGCCCTCATAACAAACATAAACCTCCCCGCGCGCACGATCATCAAGACGCACCCTATCAACCTCCTTTGGCGAGTCTGTTTGAACCGCCGCCGCCACTGCCACCGCTGCCCCGGCATTCAACCCCCCACCGTTTTGACGAACCGGAGCGCTTCCAACACTGCCCCCCCACACCGCGGCCGGCGCCACACCTGACGATTCTTGGGAAGGGGAACCACCTAGCCGCCCCACTAACACTTTTAAACATCCCACTAACTCCGCCAAACTATCCCCCGCACCCGCCTGTAGCGACGGGACCCCCGACTCCGCCGCGACGCCCACCGCCTCGACACCCTCTACACCGATACCCGACATCAATAAAGCTGGAAATGGTAACGTAGGTGTCAACTCACCAGGCTGCCCAGGGGCTGTGAACCCGTCAGCCGGACCCCCATGTCCACGTGGAGAGGCCCGCCGCTCACCGTCCTCCAATGCTCCGAACTCCCTCTGGCGCTGTCCGCATTGGCAATGTGTGCACGGGGAATTCCGATTTTCGTCTGAGTAAAGGGGGGGGTGACATCGCATCATCCAATTGGCCGAGGTCCAGTTCATGCCTCATCCGTCCCGCTGAACCAGCTCCAAGCTGTTCCGTCCCTGGCACTCCAACCACCGACCTCATCCTGCGACCTCTGGTCGTTTCCACCTCGACGACACCATGAGCCGACCCTCTGGCTGGCACATCACCATGCAGGGTCGCCGTTGCCCTTCCGCCACGTGCTGAAGAAGGAGAGGATGTGACCGGAAGTGAAGGCCGCGTCCTCCTCGCCGCTGCCGCCGGGCGCTGCCGCGTTTTGGGATTCCTCCCAGGACCAGACGAAAGAGCAGCGGCAGGCCGCCCTGGTGTCTGGCCTGCAGGGTCCACTGATGGGCTCCTCTTGCGCCGCCGCGCCCGCGGGATGTCTTCAGGACGGGCGCGAGCGCCTCGTGCTGCGCGTCACGCCGGGAGTGCCAGCCCTGGCCTGAGTCATGGGGGAAACGGGCTCTCCTCTTCTCCTGCCCGACCCCCTGGTACGCCGGTCCTGTACCTCGGCCTGCTCCAGCAGCCCCGCGACCACCGGCATGACAGAGCGCTCCCCGCTTGCTCCAGCCGACTCTGCTCGCTCCTGGACCGGAGCGCCCGATTGTCCCTGCAGCAGCGTCGCTACTCGTGCTCCGAGCCATCCAGGACCCTGAGAGGCTGCCGCGGCCCGCAACAGCTCCATAGCCTCCTCATCAGACGCAGCAGGGGTAGCAAACATGTTCCTGCTTCTGTGTCCTGGCGAAGAGAGGGAGAGCACAAACAGGAAACAGGTACATCCCCTTCAATCCCCACCCCTTCTCACTCAAGCCCTCCTGCTGTCCCCCCCCCTTTCCTCTCATAGGCCAGCCAACTCTGTGTCCCTCCCATCTATTTTAGTCATGGAGGCCTTCCCTTATTCCTTTTTCCTTCTTTCAGTACGGCCTCTTCTTTATTGTTACAGGTTTTTAGTTTTTAAATGATTTAGTCATTGAAAGCTTTTCCAAGGAGCAACATTATTGTCAATAAAAAAAAAACAAGAATTACACCGCTGGAAGCAGCTTCTGGCTGCATCTAATGACAAGTCCCAATCAGTAGACCCTTCTTTATCAGCTAAAATAGGCAACCCCCTTAAATATGTCTATCACGGGGACCTCTTTCTATATACAAGTCTACCTTCCAATGGCAACAGTTATAAGCCATTAGTGATATCAGCAGTGGACTGACTACATAATATCCAGCAGACCAGTGAGACTGAATTCACACATCGCAGATTTGTTGCTGACTTTGATGCAGATTTTTAAGCCAAAGCTAGAAGTGGTTTTAAAAGGAATGGGAAACATAAAAGAAAAACTTATATTTCTCTTTTCTACTGGATCTACTTCTAGGTTTGGTTAAAAAAACTGCATTAAAATTTGCAACAAATATGCGATTGTTGAATCAAGCCTAAAGTGAAATTCCAGTTGAGGTCTAAATCATGATAATAAGCCACTACTCCATGTATAATACTTTCCTACTATTTCAGTGTTTGCTCCTTGGCTGCTGTTCAGCTATGTTCTATAAGTGACAATTACGCTGCAGTGATGTTTTGTCCACAGTGACGTAATATGACGGGACCACATTGCCCAGCGGCTGTAGGCCACAGTGATGCATCCACTGGCCTAGAGACTAGGCTAGCAGCAGAAACTAGTGACAAATCTTTTTGAAGTGTCCACCTATGGACAAAATACACTATCTGTAACATGATCTGAACTTATAGTACTCAGTCTGAATAAACCTACATGGCAGAAAGGTTGGTCTCTCCTAGCCTGGATGAGAGGCCTATGCAATACAGGATCATTTTCACATCAGCACCATACTAAAAAAAAAGTATCACAGTAAAGTCTGCATTTTCACTTGTTGTTTTTACATGCAGTTTCCCTAATAACAGATGAAGCAGAGCTAGGTTCCCATTCTGCCGGACACTCAGATCCATGTCACAGAACATCCAGACAATAATAAATACACCTCCATATAACGCCAATCTACATGTTTTGTTACGCAATGACATGGTCGTTTCCATAAAGTGTACAATTAAGACGGCTCCATCTGTTTACAGGTAGTTAAATGCATGCTGTAAAACCACTTGGTGTCATTCGGGGACATATATTACAATTCCTGAAATCTATGAAACCTAAATGAGGTATTCTGTGGTGACAACTATGCATCTATAGTATCTATGGTATTTTTGCATTTCAGCCATGTCCATTGCTATTGGAAAACCCTGCAATACACTGTAACCGCCCTGGCAAGCAGCGGAGGCATTAACAATGCTGCCAAGTCTAAGTGAATTGACAATTTAGAAGAGGCTCAGCTTTGTCAACAAGAGCACAGTGCTGCATTATATTGCAAGGCAAAAAGAGTGCTGCATGTGTTCCTCTAGAAGAAAATGCTAGCCCAAATGTAGTCTTACCATGGAGAATACACTCTGTCCGATTAATGCAGCTGACTCCAGCTTCAATGTTCATTACACTGATGAGCGGTGCATGTATAGGCCACTATTCTACATGTATAGGCCACTATTGTACATGTATAGGCCCGTTCACACACTGTGCTGTTATTGCATTTTTGCTGCTGTGGTTATTACTGCAGCAACTAGGCAGGCGATGGGAGCTTTCACAATTTACACCGTTTTTTTCTGCTGTGTTGGTTTATGTTGTTTTAGAGCTTTTTAGGCCTCATGCCCTCTTCAGTTTTTTCTTGAGGGTGCTATCTGTTTTTTTAACGGATAGCACCCTGACACATTCATTTCAATGAGGCCATGCACACTTCCGTTGTTTTAACGTAATCGTGTGGCCGTTCCGTCAAAAATAGAACAGGTCCTACTCCTGTCCGTTTTTGACAGAACAGTCTCTGCCTTTTCATTGACTTGGTCTGTGAAACAACGGACTGCACACGGAAGCCAGTCGTGTGCGGTCCGTGTTTCACTTATCCGTCATTAACGGCCGTACGACGGCCAATGGAAGTGTGCATGAAGCCTTAATGTAACGTAAGAGTGATGCACATCCCTTTTAAGGGCTATAATTTAGGCGAAATTCACACGAACGTGTGCGCTTTGAACGCGCAAAAAATGCAGCGTTTTTGGCGTGTTGCAGTTCCATGTGTCATAAGTGTTTGGTGCGTGTCTGCGTGATTTTCACGCATATGGCATCGTTATAACACTGTTTTTATGTTTCGAAACAGAAATGAAGGAGGTGGTTTTATTTTTGCCTTCATTTCTTCAGCAACTGATGCGCGAATCACGCGCAGCACACTGCAGTGCGTCCATGTGCCGCGCGTGAATTTGACTTCAATGGATGCGTGATGCGCGAAAAACGCTCAAGTATAGAACATGTCGATAGTTTTACGCAGCGGCCACATGCTGCGTGAAAAGCACGGACCGTCTGGGCGGCCCCATTGAGTTACATAGGTCCGTGCGACGCGTGTGATTTTCACGCGCGTACCACGGACGTGAACTACGCTCGTGTAAATAAGGCCTTATGATGTATAATATTCCAGAGTACGATCAATTTAATTTTATTCAATGTGTATTTAAATGCCATGTGTTGTCTTTTCCCTGCTTTTCTCCCCAGGAGCGGAATCCAAAAAGAAGATATGTCATGTTGCAACATATGTGTATTTTATGTTATGCTTTACTGTATTGTGTGCTGCTCAGGAATTGATGGCTGGCTATCATAGCGTTAAATATGTTGGTGCCAGGAGCAACGGTTTGGATGCCATCTTAGTTAGGATGTTCCTGCGCCATAACAGCAGGGAGGACAAAACCAGCATGGCTACAAGGCGTCCTCAAGCTGGGGATGGTTCTTAGTTTACAAAAAGCGGCTGTTCCCACCTAAGGCTGGGTTCCCGCAAGTCGTATACGCTGCACAAAAATCACGTAGCGTATCAGACCTGGAGCCCACAGCATTTTCCATTTGAAAAAATGGAACTACGCTGTGTTGTGCGGTTTTTCGGATGGAAAAGCACTCATACTTACCTCCTCCCTCCTTTGATGTCCACTCCGGCCTCCTACGATGATGTTGCAGGCCATGTGACGCTGCAGCCTGTGATTGGCTGCAGCGGCCACATAGGATGAAACGTCATCCTGGGAGGCCAGGCTGCAGGAAGAAGGAGGGGGTAAGTATGATTTGTTTATTCCGGAATTGCGTTTTTTTGCGGCGTAATCGGTGTGATTACACCACAAAAGTCCACAACAGTTGGCTTTCTGTTGCAGGTCCTGCATCCCCATTGAATTCAATGGGGAAAACCCGCATCCGAAAATCAACTAAATTTCATCCACTTTGCTGCTACTGTAAATGCTGCGGAATTTCCGCACACAATTCCGTTGCAGAAATTCTGCAGAGTTTACGCTACATGGGAACCCGGCTCAACAGTGTTTAGTGTGTGGGCAAAAGCTCATCGTGAAGGAGCTGCAGTGCTGCCTGCGGTGTTGAGTGGCACGAGTGCGGGCCTGGAGTTGCTGTAGGTCCAGGAGCATTCGAGGATGTTGAGGCAGCAAATATTGGCGGGTGAACAGGCAGGAGCCTCTCCGCAAGCAAGTCAGCCAGCATGTAAGCAAGGCCTAGTGGAGGGCCTGAAATTTGCAGTGGACGGCCCTTGACTCTGTCCTGTTTGTTGTAAGCCAGACATCACAGTCTGCCTCTGCGTTATTGCTGTGACCGGGTGTGAAGTCACACTGGTGTTAGGAAATACTTTGTTTGGAATCATCCTGGTGCTTCATTCCACCTTTTCCACCACTTGGCCGTCTACTACTTCAGTCCTGCTCATTACAAACAGTTTAAACTAAGTTTCTGCTTTGCCCCATGCAGCCAGTCCTCCCTGATAGTCCAGGAAATTCCTGAAAATAGGGGAGAGCTCGCAGACTCCCAGCAGAGCAGGCATTTCTCCCATAAAGCCAGAGGTCTTGTCAGCAGGAGCGGTCTGTCTGAAATCAGCAGCAGCAAAGGAAGTGACAAGCAAGCGGCTGCTCATTGACTGTCACTTTATGGCAGTGCTGGAGCCAGGAGGAGGTGTTCTTTTAAGGGCACGTTCAGACGTGACAGAATTTTTCCGCTGCAAATGTTGGTGCAGATTTGGGGCAATTACGCAACAAATCTGCACCAACATTTTCATATTTGACAGCTAATTCAGAAGTTGCAGATATCACAGCGGACTTGCCACAGATTTCAGTTTTTGCATTGCAAAGGCTGATACGCAGTGAAATTCCGCTTCTCCGCAAACGTCATCAGCATGCTGCGGAGGGAAAATTCTGCACCGCAGCCTGATTTCCGCAGTTATTTTCTGCAACGTCTGAACTAACTTTCCTAAAAATGTATACAAACAAATGTAAAAAATGGCTGCTGCAGAATTCCACAGCGGACTGTCCGCAGCAGAATTCAACAGCAATTCCGCCACGTGTGAATGTGCCCTAATTTAACATATTGACTGAAACTGTAAAACTGTACTCTCTGACACTTAATGGGGCTCTTTGCACTGTTTATGGAGGCACTCTAGTCTTGCACTGATAATTGGGTTTTCACCATATTTGAATTGTGCGGGTATGAATGCTGGGTCCTACACAATCATGAGAAAGGAGTTCTAGTGTCCCCATTTGTTATAAGTGATTCAACAGGGGAGGAACAAAGGTGAGGCTGCACATAAAGCAGGCAATATTCATTCTTCCCTATGCGACATAGAGAAACAGCCCAGGTTGGTGGGCAATACTGGTTGTATTGACTAAAAGTGTCAGACCCTGAAGTCTAGGGGCTCTAGTCATGATGTATGTATGTTCTAAACTTCTAAAAGAAAGGTGCATTAAATACAGAGTTCGTAAAGAGACACGGAGGTCACAAAAAATTAGATTGTGGGGCCTCATTTCGCACGCAGGTCACCAACGGCTGGACAGGCTCAATGCTTTCATGTAACATATGTAGATACTGTGAACTCAGGATTCCGTTTTTGCTCAGTCCTATAGCTGGAAGTGCCTATATAATTTCATATGGCTGCTATGACCCTATATGTGTGTTCTTCTATTAGCAGCACTCCGAGGCGTTAAATACTCTACTATTAGAGACCACGTCCAGTGGTCTGTAATAGAGGTTCTAATATGTACATATAAGTCTGAGCATCACCCTCTGCCATTTATGCACTAGGAAGGAAGCCCCTTAGATGCAGCATTGCTTACTGATCATAATCACATATTAGTAAAACTTTATTCATTTTATCCTTTTAATTCTGTTGTTTTTTACTTGCCCTTCCCCAATTACATGCTCTGCAGCACTTCTTTTTCGGAAAGGGGGTTAAAGCTCTGTTCATCATCACTGCTTTATGAATAAAATGCCAGGACTACAGTCAAGACTGACACTTATAAGGGAAGAAGCAGGGGGAATAAAATTCTGTATAACAAAGCTGATTCATATGGTTTGTAGAAACTAATTTATATGATCTGTGGAAGGCTGGATGACAACCCTAGAGAACAATGTAATAGTAACCATCATCTATTAAAAAGGTTGAACCTGAATATTTTCAACTTCACCAATCCTGGCAACAAGGATGCCCGGACCCAGTCATGTTGTAGATGGAAAATTGGCTGTGCATGCAGTTATATGGGAGATACAGAGATAGCCGAGGCCACCTTTTAACCATAGGAGACTAAGATAACGAAAAAAATAACTGAAGTGACTGCAAACGCTTTACAGAATAATAATTCTAGAATTGACAGAGTGACACTTTTCTATTTTAGGAGTAAATGCTACTTAACGCAGCACATTTTATAAAGTGTTCTGTATTTGTCCTAGAAATGCTGCATACAATATGAGCAGGGATAGATAAACCCTCGTCTTTCATGTGTTACCTTAGTATCATAATACCAGTAATAAGAAATGATAGTTTCTTCACTCATTTTTGTCACGGTCCAAACATATAAATGTCAACACTGCACAAAATCCACTCTAATTATAATTCACAGTCGTAGCCCCCTGGCCTAGACCACAGACGCTTGTCTAACTACATGACCTCTGGATGCTTCAAAACTCAGGAACAGACATCTAAATACTGCATTTTCCCCTCCCTAGGCCACATTCTGCACACACAAAGGTCCAGTTTATTACAACACCCCGCTAGGTAGTAGTCATAATGGATAATTGCACATTCTAGTTCAATAGACAGCACACAATTGCCACAATGTATTATTCTGGGCCCAAT
The DNA here is from genome assembly GCF_050947455.1 of Rhinoderma darwinii. Lineage (NCBI taxonomy): Eukaryota > Metazoa > Chordata > Amphibia > Anura > Rhinodermatidae > Rhinoderma > Rhinoderma darwinii. The sequence continues at coordinate 100,481,272 of NC_134690.1, forward strand.
TCTGACTTGCCTGAAAGAACTGTTATAATATGCCACCTACTGTGTGACCTCACTTCAATGGGGTAACAATGTATCCTCCAAGTGGGGGCAGGCATTAACAACAATGGATATAAAGAGTAAAAAAAAAGTGTAGAAACTCCCTTCATGTTCCTATGTGGGTGCTGAGATATGATGAGCACATAGCAGACCATGTGCCAAACAGGAACATCATCCTATTGAATAAAAGACACAAAACACAAAGAAAACTTACAAACATAAACATGGCAGCAGTTCCTTACAATACAGCTGCACATGCCAACAATGCCCCGTTCAGCCTGCCACTTGTCTGCAGACGCCTGATATGCTTGGCACACTTCATATACATGTTCGGTATCATTTATAATGGAAACAATGTTGCAAAGTTTATTATTGAGCCTTCACAACAAGCAGAAATGAGATTTATTGACCTGGGAAGATGCCTATTTGAAAAACAAAGGTCTCTTGGTTTTACATAAACAAATCTAACTGAACCAGGAGGCAGATGGATACATGTGGCACAGTGTGGGCACAATATACAGTAGTTGTAAATGCCATGATTATACGGAATAGATCCATGGTGAGAAGATAAAGGTGGAGCTGTGTGTTGTACATTCGTGGGCTCATGTGCAGTATATATTACTTAGGGGACACATAAAGCACTTACCTTACAATGAGCAGATATATCCAGTACTTGTCATTTAAAGCCCTAGGACACAATGTAAACCAGAAAGGATGAAAATTGTACAAAGGATCCTCGGAAAACGTTAGTATTCCCCTGCGTCTCCAGATGTGCAATGCGTAATGGCACAGCGCAATGTTGCGCCAGCCTCCTGCCACGACCTGGGTATCCTGGTAAAGTTACTGGTGGAATGATACTCCCATATTAGGCGCAGGGCACAGTTGTACCCCTTTTGGATCCACACATGTAGTTGAAGGCACAGCTAACTGGCACCCCTGTTCTTCCTGGCATATCACAGGGCAGCACTAGTACAGCCATCAGTAATAGAAGCGGATTCTCTATGCAGGTCCTTGTTTTTTTTCCTTTGGTGGAGCCCTATGGGGGCAGTTTTGCTTTGTGTTTAAAGATTACCTTTGTCACCCCCACCCCCTGCATAGGAGAGAGACAGCCCAGATGGGAAGAGCCTGCTGCTGAAGCAATGCCCCATCCTGAAAGCTGATCCCTGCTGATCTCATCACTTACAACTCACTAATCCAATGGCGGGGGAATGAGGAGCAGATGGAGACGCCCATACTCTGCCTCCTCTTCTTCCAGGCATCGCAGCCCTTGTATAAGAGCATACAATGAAAGGCGCCACCATCCGGCTGAAAGTGGAAGTGGTGGAGATCCAGGGGTGATAAGAGTACAAGATGCTGCTACATAGTCACAACGATGACATTTATTACATCCTATACAACGCTTATTATACATCATTGGTAATAAAATATGACATTGCTACAGCTTTATATAAAATACGGATTACAGTGCAGCTCCACCATTATCAGCTATTTCTTTCTTTTAAACACACCAGATTTATTTTCATTTTTTGGAGTGCCTCTTTTTTTTTTAGAACATTATCTATCTATCTATCTATCTATCTATCTATCTATCTATCTATCTATCTATCTATCTATCTATCTATCTATCTATCTATCTATCTATCTATCATCATCATATATAATCTATCTATCTATCTATCTATCTATCTATCTATCTATCTATCTATCTATCTATCTATCTATCTATCTATCTATCTATCTATCTATCTATCTATCTATCTATCTATCTATCTATCTATCATCATATATAATCTATCTATCTATCTATCATCTATCTATCTATCTATCTATCTATCTATCTATCTATCTATCTATCTATCTATCTATCTATCTATCTATCTATCTATCTATCTATCATCATATATTATCTATCTATCTATCTATCTATCTATCTATCTATCTATCTATCTATCTATCTATCTATCTATCTATCTATCTATCTATCTATCTATCATCATCATATATAATCTATCTATCTCTATCTATCTATCTATCTATCTATCTATCTATCTATCTATCTATCTATCTATCTATCTATCTATCTATCTATCTATCTATCTATCTATCTATCTATCTATCTATCATCATATATAATCTATCTATCTATCTATCTATCTATCTATCTATCTATCTATCTATCTATCTATCTATCTATCTATCTATCTATCTATCTATCTATCTATCTATCTATCTATCTATCTATCTATCTATCTATCTATCTATCTATTACGCTCGCCTGAATGATCCCTTAATGTGTGTGTCTGGGACAGGGAAATTATATTCAGAGACAGGGATTTATGTGAGTGATGACAGTGTCTGTACAGCGCTGCAGAATATGTTGGCACTATATGGACTTGTCCACTCACAACAGAATTGCTGCAGAAAACTTTCTGCAGCAATTCCATTGAAAGTATCAGACTTTCACTGCAGCAAAAATTTCACAATTTCCTGCGGTTTTTACGGCAGAAAATGGTGCGCATTTTGATGCATTTTTGCCAATGTTAGGAGATGGAGACATCTTCTCTGAAAAACGCAGCAATTCAGTCCACTTTTCGCAGCAGGAATTGACGTGCTGCAGTCTGGAAAATACGCACCACATGTCAATTTCTGCACATTTTTATGCAGCGTGTGGATGAGATTTGTTAAATCTCATCCACTTTGCTGCTACTGTATTCTGTTTCGTTTTTTCCGTCCGCAATTCCGGACGGAAAAAACCTCAATAATTCCGCAGCATGTGGACGAGCCCTATAAGCAACAAGAAATCTATCTTTCTGTCTGTGAATATCTATCAAGAAGTCTATCTATTTCTCTTATTCTTTGTCTGTCCTCTCTATTTATCTATGGTGATTCCTTAGGGTATGTGCACACGACCTATTTTCAGACGTAATTCAGGCATTTTACGCCTCGAATTAAGCCTGAAAAGACGGCTCCATTACGTCTGCAAACATCTGTCCATTGCTTGCAATGGGTCTTACGATGTTCTGTTCAGACGAGGTGTAATTTTACGCGTCACTGTCAAAAGACGGCGCGTAAAATTACGGCCGCGTCAAAGAAGTGCAGGACACTTCTTGGGATGTTTTTGGAGCAGTTTTTCATTGACTCTAATGAAGAACAGCTCAAATTACGTCCGTAAAAGACGCTGCGAAAAACGCGTGTACATGCAAAAACGTCTGAAATTCAGGAGCTGTTTTCGCCTGAAAACAGCTCCGTAATTTCAGACGTATTTTGCGTTGTCGTGTGAACATACCCCAACTATGTTACTAAAAGTAATTATATGGTTAATTTTAAATTGTCTTTGAAGTAATATATCGTCCTCAGTGTTGGTTGTTACAGGTACATGCACAAGTTCAGAGTTATTTTCTGCAGTTATTGATACTACATATAACTCCCTACAATTATGAGTGATTATTAGAGATGGACTAATTGTTTCATATGTTAAGGCCATTTTACACGGACCGATAATCGGTTGGTGCAGCGAGGGCTGATCAACGAGACATCACACGGAGCTATAGATGGGGACAAGCGGTCGTTACTCCAATCGCTCGCCCCCAAACATTATTATCATGTCTGCAGCGAGTCTCCCTGTTTACACAGGGAGATGTGCTGCCGACAACGATAATATTTCACTTTTTAAAAACGAAATGACCAGCAGATGATCGGGTATTTGCTTGTTCATCTGCTGATCGTTCCCCCGTTTACACTGGGCAATTATCAGCAATGAGCGTTCTGTGAACGCTCGTCTACCCGATAATCATCCAGTGTAAAACCCCCTTTATACTAAGGAGATAAAAGTGTGAGACCTCCACATAAAAGTCTGACCATGTCAATTATTTATGTGCAAACCCCTCCCACATCCATCCCACCATGACTACATAGAGTTTAGTATTGTGTATGACTACTCCAGGTGCACATACACCCTGTGGTGCTCTGTATGGTGCCATTCTGTTACACAGATTATGTAGACAATTCTTCATTGTGTTTATAAATTCTTTAGTTTTTACCCCAAATTGGGCTGGTAGAAAACCAATCAGTTCTGACAGAGCAACATTAATTCCTCAGTCAGGACAAGGATAGGACTTATTATCTCCAATAAACTCTACATTCACGGTTGACGGAAAGTCACAGTTATTTTTTTATGGAAAATTCTTACTGTTGCAAATATGTTTCTATGTATACCCATTTAATGACCAGTGACCAGTGGCCAGTGAAAAATATAAAAATTGGTCAGATTGGGCCAGCAATTCCAATCGCTCGATATTAAACTGTGCATGAAAATGGTTGTGTGAGTTTCACATATCTTATACATCCTTGGTCAGTTAGCATGATAATATTACAGGGGTATTCCGTAGGGTAAGGGGTAACTTGCTAATTGGTGGGCATCCGACAGCTCAGACCCCCACCCTTTACGAGAACTGGGACCCCGAAGTTGACTGAACCCCTCGTTTGAACCGAGCGGCAGGTCTCGTATGCGCACCGCCACTCCATTCATTCTCTATGGGAGCTCCGGAGATAGCTGAGTGCAGTGTTCTGCTTTTTCTGGCACTGCCATAGAGAATGAATGGAGCGGCAGTGCGCTTGATCAACCTGTAGCTCGGTTCAAACGAGTGGTTCAGGCAACTTCAGGGTCCACGTTCTCGTAAACTGTGGGGGTCTGAGCTGACGGACACCAACCGATCAGCAAGTTACCCCGTACCCTACGGATAGGGGGTAACTTGCTGCAACCGGAATACCCCTTTAAGTAGATAGTAACCTTTCATGTTACTTGATCCTTATGGCACGCCCAGTGGATCACAGACCCTTTATCTGACTTTGAGCTTTATCTGCAGTCACAAATATACATATTTTACCCACGGACAGTCTGCTAAGCCACAGATTATTTTCCATTTCTGCCTTTCCTCTTCATTTAAAGGAACAGTGTCATCACAAATTATTTTTTTATATGTTAAAGATGTTAGTGCTTTATTAAAAACGTTTATATTCATTTGTGTGTTTGTGTTTTACTTTTTCTTATTTTTACACTTTTTCTTCCCTATGGGGGCTGCCATTTTTTGTTCCATTTCTGTCTGTGTCGATTAACGACACATACAGACATGGAATACGGCAGCCACAGTCCCATAGGGACTGCGAACGGCTCCCGTCCCATTGACTTCAGTGTACGGCGTCTGTGTGGGAACTGCGCATGCGCCGCTCCCACACAGTCCAATTCGAAATTGGCGCCGTCCGGCGCCATTTTCCTGTGGACCGGAAGTCGCGGCCGGACAGTAATATTACTACTTCCGGTCGCGGCTTCCGGATTTGTGCACTTGGACCAGCGGCAGCAAACGGAGCGGACGGGCTGGAGGGAGCCGCGGCGGCAGGAGCAGGTAAGAGATTTCAATGTATGTTCGTGTTTGTGTGTGTTTACTACTGTATGTAAACCTACTACACGGTGTGTTAGCTCAAAAAATGGCGACACACAGTGTAGGAGGTTACACCGTTCAAACCCCTCGTTTATCCCGGCACTAGCCAGGATAAAGGAGGGGGGATGCTGAGAGCTCACTAGAGCGAGGGATTTTAACCCAATGTTGCAATGCTGCAATTTTGGGAATAGCTCCATCTAGTGACCAAAAATGGGTATTATTATAAATTAGAATTAATTTCTAATATTTCCTGACTCGTGAAAAAAATAAAAAAAATTTGAACAATGTTTAATCACCCACACACTAAATGTTTAATTTAAAAAAAAAACAAACATGTTTTTCTGGCAACACATTCCCTTTAAAGAGGCTCTGTCACCAGATTATAAGTGCCCTATCTCCTATATAATGTGATCGGCGCTGTAATGTAGATTACAGCAGTGGTTTTTATTTAAAAAAAACCAATAAATTTTGACCGAGTTATGAGCAATTTTACATTTATGCTAATGACTTTCTTAATAGACAACTGGGCATTTTTACCTTTTGACCAAGTGGGCATTGTAAAGAAGTGTATGACGCTGACCAATCATCATTATACACTTCTCTCCATTCATACTCAGCACAGCGTGATCTTGCGAGATCATGCAGTGCTGTCACATACTCACACATTAACTTTACTGAAGTGTCTTGAGAGTGAATAGACATCACCTCCAGCCAGGATGCGATGTCTATTCACAATCCCGACACTTCGATAAAGTTTGTGTGGGACTTAATGACCGCAAGCGTGATCTCGCGAGATCACGCTGTGACTGACAGCACAGCGTGATCTTGATGTGCTGTGTGAGTAAGTCTTTACCAAAGTGTCGGGAGTGTAAATAGACATCGCGTCCTGGCTGGAGGTGATGTCTATTCACTCTCAATACACTTCAGTAAAGTTAATGTGGGTGTATGTGACAGCACAGCATGATCTCGCGAGATCACGCTGTGCTGAGTACAAGGATTGGTTAGCGTCATACACTTCTCTTTACAACGCCCACTTGGTCAAAAGGTAAAAACACGCCCAGTTGTCTATTAAGAAAGTCATTAGCATAAATCTAAAATAGGTCATAACTTGGTCAAAATTGATTGTTTTTCCAAATAAAAACCACTGCTATCACATTATGTAGGAGATAGGGAATTTATAAACTGGTGACAGAGCCTCTTTAAAATTTATGGTGTTATAGCCTTAAAGAGGCTCTGTCACCACATTATAAGTGTCCTATCTCCTACATAAGGAGATCGGCCCTGTAATGTAGATGACAGCAGTGCTTTTTATTTTAAAAAAACAATCTATTTTCACCACTTTATTAGCGATTTTAGCTTTATGCTAATGAGTTGCTCAATGGACAACTGGGTGTGTTTTACCATTTACAAAGTGGGCGTTGTACAGAGGAGTGTATGACGCTGACCAATCAGCATCATACACATCTCTCCTTTCATTTAATCAGCGCATAGGGATCCTTTTAGATCACTATGTGCTGTCTTATACTAACACATTAACGATACTGAAGTGTTTAGACAGTGAATAGACATTCCACGGGATGTCTATTGACAATCCCTGCACTTCGTTAACGTTTCTGTGGTAGTTACAGCAGAGGAAGCGTAATCTCGCGAGATTTCGCTGTAAATGACAGGTTACAGCGAGATTACGCTTGCTCTGCTGTAACTGCCACAGGAACATTAACAAAGTGCAGGGATTGTGAATAGACATCCCGTGGAATGTCTATTCACTGTCTAAACACTTCAGTCGCGTTAATGTGTTAGTATAAAACAGCACATAGAGATCTAAAAGGATCCCTATGCGCTGATTAAATGAAAGGAGAGATGTGTATGATGCTGATTGGTCAGCGTCATACACTCCTCTCTACAAAGCCCACTTGGTCAATAGTAAAACACGCCCAGTTGTCCATTGAGCAAATCATTAGTATAAAGCTAAAATCGCTAATAAAGTGGTGAAAATAGATCGTTTTTTTAAATAAAAAGCACTGCTGTCACCTACATTATAGCGCCCATCTCCTTATGTAGGAGATAGGGCACTTATAATGTGGTGACAGAGTCTCTTTAAATTATTCTGAAATGAGAATTAGGCAATAGGCATAGACCTAAAGCAGTTATTTATAGTCTATTACTTTCCAAATACATATTACAAATGTAGCAGAGCTGAATTTATCATGTTAGCACCATGACAAAATGCAGTAGATTAATTCTCGTCAAGTGTTTCAATATATTTCACTATTGGGATGATTGCTGCTAAAATGGTGTACACTGCAAGATCTTCAATGCTTGGAAGAATTGTGCCTGTAGACAGTCCTTGCAATCTTTGCCAATATCATTTATGTGCATTGTTACAGGAATTTTCTTGTATGATAACTGATTAATTTCTACAATTTATATATTTACCATTGCTTTTATAGCAACAACCTATTCTGCATTGCTGTACATAGATCATCATCACCCATATGAGACCCTGTTCTTAATGGGGCTCATAACCTAATTTTCCTATCTTAGGCATGTGGTATACATTTTTTTTTTGCAGAGTCCCCCTATATTCAAAACTTTAGTCAGCTAGGCTTTTTGATAAAGTGGAAAAATGTTGACACTCTTATTCTCCCTTAGAAGCAATGCACGTTAGGGTGCCATGAACCTCGGTATGCATCCGAGTGACTTCAATATTATGACTCTGTACAACTCGAAGTCTGTACGAAGCTATAATGCAGCCATGTGCACGAGCCCTTTCATATACGGTAGTCTGTTACCGTAGGCACAGCTAATTTGTCCGATGTGACCAATAACAAGCATTCCTGTTGATGTCCCATGGTAACAAAACGATTGTTTGCAACTAATGGAAATCTGTGCCACTGCTCGTAAAACTGATTAGTATTGGACACATGAGAAATTTATTACCTCTGTAGGGGGTTGGTTTTGGACTCTAACAATGTGGAATGAAATCAGCCAGACTATATGAATGTGTCACAGCCAGAATGACTTACCTTGGGAGAAATCATTCCAATTGTTTTCAAAATGACTGTATTGATAAATTGTTCTAAATAAGTGTTCCGATAGCTGACAATCTTAAAGCATTATTGTGACCAACTAACATCTTTCCATAGTCCAGAAGTGCTGGGTCATATCAATACACTGCACAAGCTCTTCACTAGTATAGTGAGTTGTACAGTAATATCAGCTGGATCTCTACAGGATCATGGATATCAGGCTGTGTCACACTCCCCCGGTGGAATCTTGTCAGGGCTATGGGGTATGTGGACCTACTAGGCCGCTCCACCGTAGTGGAGTAGCAGCTGATCAAACAAAATGTCAATGACAATCACTAGGGAGAAAGTACCTGGTTTGCTGGCTTGTGCCGGATAATCAGAAGCAGGCTGGTGTTGTAGTATCGGAAGCTGGCTTGTGCCGGACTTGTCTCAGATACTCGACTTGAACACACAAGTCGTCTCGGACAATGGACTTGAACACAGAAGTCGTCTCTGACCAATTGACTTGAAAACAGAAGTAGTCTCAGACAATGGACACAGTGGAAGTGGGCAGGGTTTCTTTTAAAGTCCCGGGTATGCTGGGATTGGCTAGGGGTGAATTTCCTGGTGCGCGTGCTGGCTCTATAAGAACGGGGACGAGTGTACGTGCGCGCCTGACAGGCAATAGCAGAAGGAGAGAGCAGTGTGCGCCGGCGTCTCATTGGTAGAATATGCCGGCCAGGATCCAGGGGCCTGTGGTTGCGGCTGTGGGTATAACAAATCTATTGCTAAGCGAACAGTCTGAAGGACTGACTACTGAATAATTACTATGCTATGGACAAGGCAGTTTTTTGCTGAAGTTTTAGTTTATGTGGACTCATATTGAATATATATAAATTAGATTCTTACAAGTATCATTCATATACATCCAAATTTAACATGTTTTACAATTGTTCAGTACCTGGGGAAAGAGTACAACAATAATGTTGTGCCTATGGGGCAAAATGGCAGAAATCCATAATCATCAGATTATTTTCTAAGCTCTATATTTGGATACATTTATATATGAATATTTGGATACGAATGCCCTTGGGACCCCCCCTCTCTTAGCCAAAGTGGAAAGCTACTAACAAAATGCAGCTCATGCTCTGGCGAACTCGACCTGTCTACATGGTAAATCATTCATGTGAATGGCCGGCATGCAAAACTACATGGCTAGCCCCAGCTTTACCATGTCTTAGAGAAGTTGCAGTAGTTATTCCATATAGTATTAAAGAAACACTAAACCATGAAATTAATAATAAAAAGAAAAACAGGGAATAATGTTGCTTACACTGTTTGTCAGTCTGCAAGATCTTCTGCATGTTCAAGAAATACACAATCTTTTTGAAATCCTGCAGAGAACACAGGGGTAATTCCCTGCTAATCTCTTCCATTTTTGTCTGGTGAATGATGGATGGGCAGAGCTTAACAAAGGGGGAATTTAGCAATCTGTCTGTCCTACTGCAGACTGTGCAGAAAGGGGAGGCTCCTGCTGCAGCCAGTTGTCTTACAGCCAGACACAGGATTGTGAAGAAAGAGGAGGAATATGGTTGATCTCCTGGAACACATATAAAATAATTCTTTATATATTTCTCAGTATTAATTGCCATATGAGACAAAATAGGATCAAAGGAAAGGATTCTATAAAAGGAGCAAATGCTAGTGTATATATATTTATTTTTTTGGAGGGGGCATTTTGTATGTTGAGTATTTCTTTAAGTGGGCTGAATATGTCATATAAAACATGTAAAAGATGGGGAGAGGTTTTTTAAATTTAGTTTTTAACCACTCTCATCTGTTTGCTCAAGACAAATGCTCCTCATGGTTTCCCCTAAACCAGATGCTGCTTGTTGACAGACATGACAAAGGCAAACATTTCACAATTTAGGACTACACTTGTAATTGTAACGATACTAATATCTGTGATGGGGTTGTCCTGAGCTTGCACCTTCCCTTCACCCTCTGATGCACAGACGTAGTCCAGCTGCATTAATCCCTGCACAATAACAATGCTTTGATTACATTAACACCCATCCCCCATCGCTATATATATCTCCCACTGAAAGTTCTTTTGCAAAGCATGCTGCAATAATACAAATAATGAAGTTAAAATTAAATCTACAAAATCACTCAGTAGCATTTTATTATTTTACAGAGGAATGCCTAAACTGAATACGATTATAGCAAACCCTCAGCTGTGAGAAGTTTTAGGTCTGTATAGTTTTTTTCCCCTCCGGATGGAAACAGGAATGTGTTAGAAAGTTTCATAACTTTTCATTAGAACAGCTGGTTATTAGAGATGAGGTTGATTTCATACTAGTATTTACTGCATATTTAATAATAGAGGCTGCAATATTTATATTATATAAAATATATGTGTACTTTATGTGTACTTTAATACATATTCCTATTCATTCTGTATTGTTTTATAAAAAAAATAAAAATACTCTATAATAGGAAATGTACTGATATACCAGAGAAGTAAATCTTGACTGATTCACTCATCTGTACTGGTTATAATGGACCTAGGTTGAAATGACTCTGCCCCACCATTCATTACAATAAAGAGCAGAAGCATTTGGCAAAGAAATTTGCCCTTTGGTCGCTATTGGCATATTCTAGCTTTCATGTAAAAGCTGTGTCCGACTGTCTATATGCTGCCTTCAGCTAACCTTGCCTCTTGGAGAAGAGGTGCAAAATGCTGACAGCAGTCAAAGGGGCACAGCGTTTAGCTGAGACATAGAGGGGCATCACCCATTCAAATGTACAGAGCTCTGAAATTTCTGCTGGCAGCCCTGGCAAAAAGTATAAAGCCAGTTCAATTAGAGTTTCGGAATGTAAATTTCTTCTGAAACACACATATGATTCCTTCTAAATGTGGTGATGCTATAAATTCAATAGCCTTTCCTCCACCACCAACTCCCCCCCAAAAAACTGCAGAACCCGTGTATATGTCCCCATCTCCGAATTGTCTAAATTGTCATGCAGATGCCCTACAAAACATAGTGAAGGATATAGATGACCCATTTTCAAATATCCTATTGGGGTATATTCAGTAAAAGGGAAGAGGGTCCAATATTCAGAACTTCGATAAATTAGCCAGAGCAGAGAGTGCCTACAAAAAGTTGCTGTGCATCGCCTGGACAGCCCAGTAAATGCAGTGGGCTTTTTTCTCCTGTGGTGGCGCTGTAGGAATATTTAACGCTTGTTGCCAGGTTTCTTCACAGATTACAGCGGATCTTTGGGGGTACCAGTAGTGATCAATTTATTTTCAGGGGACCCTTCTATCAAAAAGGGATGGTAAAAAAAATATGGACAAAGCATTTAAGCTATACTTTTATTTCAAGGAAATTGTGAATACAATATAACGTTTAATGACTATTCATTCTGACATCAGCAGGAAAGAAAAAGCATTCAAAGACATGAAATGTCAATGACAGGATTTACTCTGGGCTACAGGTACGCAGTAGATCTAAGCTGAGGGTTTGGACGCATGTGACCCAGAAAAATCTAAAAGAAACAGGAGCTTCATCCAAGGAATGTTGCACATATTACCTGTATGTGAATTGTATTGTATTGAATAAAATATGAAATATATATTTTATTTTTTTAATGGACAGTTTGAAAGACTATAGTGCATATTTACTAATACTGTCTAAGTTTTAGACCGTGTAAACTTAGACAAGCAGTCAGAAAATGTGCCAAATTTATCAAAGTGGTGTATACTGTATGATAAATTAGGCACATCTGTCTAGATATGTTAGACACTTTTGTCTACCTTATACCACCTATTAGTGGTCTTAGATTTTGGTGCATCATTTTAAGCCACGCTCCTTTCCACTAGATCACACCCCTTTCCTGCTAAGCCAAGACCCTTGTAAAAAAAAAAGTGTCTAAAACACTAATAAATGTGGCGCATAGCATGTACGCCAGAATTCTAGCTGAATTTTAGCTAGAATTATGGCGTATATTGAATCTTAAATCTGCCCCGTTTTTTCTAAATACTTTTAACTAAAGGCAAACTCTCGTACAATCTAAACTAGGTGGTCCCTTATATAAGGGAGATATTTTGTTATTAACTCAAGGCAGGGGAAGAATGTGAATAGGGCTACTCCTTTCACAAACCGTGGACAACCATTTAAGAAGTCAAGTTGAATATTACATGTAGCAGATGGATTACTTAGAAATTAGATAAAGGCTTGGTCAAATGTTAGGTTTTGGGTTAAAATCTTCGAATCAGTTCAGATCTAGGTCTCTTATAATCTTGAAGCTGCATAGTACTTTCATAAAGATTATTAGAAGAAACAAGTATGTATTATTTTAATGCCTTTGTATATTTGACTATATTCGCTAAAGCAATGGAATGAGCAGATTCAGCTTTTATTCTAAATGGGCACCAGTTGCCAAAAAGGGAATTTGAGCCCTCTTTTATCCAATATCTAATAACCCATCCCTGTGCTTGTGGCCCATATCAAACATCTATTCAATAGAAAAAAGTGACTACATTATAAATAATTAGAAAGAAAAAAACAAAACAAAGTAAAAACTAGTAAAAATCATCAATGAATATTTTCCTTCGCTAAATATCTTCAAACGCCAGAATGCACTATACTCATTATATACCTAAAATTTCTGGCAATTTTGGTGAATTTTGTTTAGAGATACATGGGATAGTCAATATAGTCGGTTGCTGCCCAGCAGGCTGACTGTGTAGTGTGGATTGCCGCCTCATGACTGTTCCGAAGCTGAACATACACATCACATAAATGTCAATGGATCCCACTGAGAATGAATTTGTATGTGGCAGCCCAAATGTCCCCTGCATCTGCTGTATGAGAAAACAAGGATTGGGTTGGAGGAGATAGGTAACCATATTATCTTATGATCCACACTACAATCTTCAATTCTATGGGAAGACAACGTTAAAGTTTGATCAATATTGAAATAAATTAAACGTAATAGGGAATAGGGAGAGGATGGACTGTATATTGTGCTGCAAAGGGAACCATTGACTTACAAGACTTTGCTAATGCCTTTTCAGATGACTTTTTTTTACTTAGTGACCCTTTCCAGTTTTCCAGTTTAAATGAATGTCAAGCCAAACACCTTGGGAGACTCATATCACGTCAAGCAAAACTCCTTGAGAAAATGATAGAGGAAGAGGTCATAAAAGAAAATAGAATATTAGATAATAATAAATCACTAGGCCCTGATGAATTCACTAATGGGTATTATAAGAGCTTTAAGTTGGAAATTACATGATAACTTATGTGTCTGTTTTACTGTGCCATACAGGAAGGGGTATTAAATCAAGGATGTCACGAGCTAATGTGTTTGTTATTCCGAAACCAGCTAAAACGCTTGATTCCTTGAGCAGTCATCACCAAATATCATTGGTAAATTGATAAATTCTGATCTAAAAGTAAACACCAAAAACGGTGTTAATTGACTAAATTAGGTTTTTGCCCTCTTTGGTCTCGTAGTACAAACACAATGGGACCAAAGGATTTTTGGTTCTTTTTAACACAATGGAGAGATCTTAGCTGCCTTCTCTGCTTCTTTCAATTGATGAAGCGAAAGCATTCAACCAAATTCAATAGGGATACACGGAGGCTATACCGAATAAAGTCAGACTTCCCCACTTCCCTCCCTTCTGGATAACAACCCTCTTATTCTGCCCTACAGGCAGCTTGCTTGCCTTGGCACTTATCTCGAAATCTTCGTCAATTTTTAATGGGCTGCTAGTTATCTCCACTGATATTTGTACTGGCACTGGAAACAATGGCAAGACACAATAAATAATTTATCTGCTGTGCCATTTGGGTTAATCGGAAGATACAGATCAAGATGAAAATACTGAGTGAGTCCTAGGTTTATTACTATAAAGTTAATGGGGATGTTCTTAATTCTTAGTAATGGTGATGTTCTTTAGATAAGCAAGCTATAATCCAGCAAGAAAAAATGACTAAGTAATATGTATTTCCCAATACTCAAAAAATAACAATCTTCTATGAAAATTGCTGGCAGATAAATGACTATCTCCAAAAATGTAATAAAATTGTTTGTTTAAACAAATGACCAATTTCTCATCCTACTGATTAAATTCAGGACAAGCTGTTCTAAAAGAGCATTAGCGATGGTGGTTTGGGGTTTACAAACCTTACAATTTATTTAAAAGATATTAGTGTTGGGCAAACGAAAAACAAAGAGGAATAATGATGGAGTCGTACATTAGATGGATATTCACACGCTTTTGACATGGGAATATTCCCTATATAAATACTTGTGAAATGTAATGATATTTTTGATTGTTGCCGAAGATGCACAAACACTGCAGGAGATCTCTGCATTTGGTGATCTTACACCCATATGCACCATTTTGGCATGTAGTGCTCAATTTAATAGGAATTGTATCAGGCTTTGATGTTATTTGGGATAGAGCTTTGGTTCTGCTATTATTATATAACTGGGACCAGAGGTGTAACTTGAAGTTCCTGGGCCCCAAAGACAAATCTATAACAGATCCCCCCATCTGTCATGTGTCATTTATAATACTGGTGCCTTCTTATATTAAGGGGCCTTTGGGCGCCTCAGGCACCAGGCCCAGGTGCGACTGCTACCTCTACACCCCCCATAGTTATGCCCGGGCAGGGTACATATTAATGGATTTTTTTGAAAGATCAGTGTGTGCACATAACAAAAAGGTGGGGAACCAATAAAACCTAATTTCTCCTCTTAGTAGATTGCTTATTGCCTTTTAGTTGAAATTGTGTATAGTACAGCAAAGAAAAATATAAGGAACATTTTCACAATACGGTACATGACAATGACAGTGCAAGTTCAATGGCTTTTTGCTTTTATATTCTGAAATTATAAAATGTAGAAAAAAAATGTACAATTTTTTTTTTTCTGCCTACCTTTCTGGAATATTAAAAAGTCGTTGTATACTGAACTTATACTCTAATGCATGAGTCTTAAGGGACCGAAGTGTCAATTTAATGCATACCGCACATACTGGATTATCACTAAAAATAGAACACAAGCCATTAGAATGTAGAACATGAAAAAAAAAATCATACTTTTTTCCCTCTAGATATATTTGTCATACATATATTAGTCAAAGTATGCACAGATGCCCCATTTATGATGTGCACCTGAAGACCACCACAAATCTTTACTACCTTCCTGATCGTCTTCAAGCTGCCCCTTAAAAAGAGTTCTTAGATGTGCAGGTACCTACTTTTTATTGAAGTGCACTTTATTAAGCGGCTTAGTGGAAAGAACTAGGGTTCTGAGTTTGAATACAACCAAGAGCTAAATTTGCATGGAGTCTGTGGGGGGAATTTATTAAGACTAGTGTTTCATATGCCAGTCTTAATAGTAAGAAAAGTTGCAGTGAGGTTATGTTCACATGCTGTGTTTTCATGCGTATTTCGGCGAGTAAACTCCCCGAAATACGCCTGAAAAAACGGTAGCTGAACGCCTACAAAATCTGCCCATTGAAATCAATGAGAAAATCAGCATTTAGTTAATACAGGGTGTCTTTTTACGCCGCTGTTTTAAAAAACGGTGCGTAAAAAGACGCTTTGTAAAAAGAAGTAGCATACCACTTCTTGAGCCTTCTTTTGGAGCTGATTTTCGATTGAATAGTATGAAAAACGTCTCAAAAAACGCCTCAAAAGAAGCCTTTTAGGGTATGTTCACACGGCTTATTTTCACCTGTTTCTCTGGCCGTAAACCCCCCAAAAAATGGCTGAAAATACGGGGGTTGAAGGCCTCCAAACATCTGCCCATTGATTTCAGTGGGAAAAACAGCGTTTCGTTCCCACGGGGCGTTTTCTTATGCGGCCGTTTGTAAAAACGGCACTTAAAAAAGCCCCATAAAAAAGAAGTGCATGTCACTTCTTGAGCTGTTTTTGGAGCCGTGTTTCATTGTCTCAATAGAAAAACAGCTCCAAAAACAGCTGTAAAAAAACGCATCAAAAAAACACCTGATGCATAAAAAACTACTAAAAGTCAGAGGCTGTTTTCCCTTGAAAACAGCTCTGTATTTTACAGCCGTTTTTCGTCTAGCATGTGAACATAGCTTAAGGGTATGTTCACACGCAAAATGAAAAACGTCTCTAAAATACTAAGCTGTTTTCAAGGGAAAACAGCCTCTGATTTTAAGCCGTTTTCGAAACCACAAACGTTTTTTGAGGCGTTTTTTAGGCCTTTTTTTGCGGCCATTTTTGGAGCTGTTTTTCTATTGCCACAATGAAAAACGGCTCCAAAAACGGCTCAAGAAGGGACATGCACATCTTTTGATACTCACCTCAGCGATCATCTTCTTTCCTCCGACTCCCTCAGTACTCCAGCGGCGATTGTACAAGGTCCTGACTCTGAGAAGCGTCAGAGCCTTATATGCAATGCAGCACTTTAATGTCATTAGTACTGTGTCACATACAACATCCTGGCGCTGCCCAGTGTTATTATCTTGTATGATCTGCACTAAAGTGATTAGGGAGTCGTAGGGGAGAAGAGGAGGGGTGAGGTAAATAAAATATGAATTTAAAAAAAATAATTTTTTTTTTAAATTTAACTGTCCAGATAGGGTGGTGGGGGTAGTCTGATCGGAGGGGGCAAGGTAGGGACCCAGCGGGGGCTTCTACCTTGCTATGCCCCATAGAGAGAAATCGACACCACTATAATTTACACCAGTTTTCTGGCATAAATTATAATAAATTTGTCGGGTCGTGTCCACAAAAGTGCCCAGGGTGGTGCAAAAAGCCTAAAAGTTGAAATTTGCATTGCTAATTGCAACTTTTGGGCCCGTTTGCGCTTTTCTATGCCAGAAAAAGGTTAATAAATGACCCCCAGTATGTTCTCGCCGTGTTTGCGTGGGTTTCCTCCTTCACTCTAAAAACATCCTGTTGGTAAATTGGCTTTCTAAGAAATTGAGCCTAGTTGCGTCAGGTACAGCTTAGATTGTGGGACCCATTGAGGACTCGAACTAATGTGAGTGTCAGCAATCCCTGTACAGTGCTGCAGAATACATGGACGCTATATAATCAACAGGAAATGAATTAAAATAATATCATTTGACTTAAATAATAAATCTCTTCTAGAGATAAGCAAATTTTTCATGCCCAATTCACACAATGATCAAACTTTATGATATATCAGTTACTAGGAATTATTGGGCAAACCCATTTGCCATGTTTCAGATTAGCTTTTGGTGAATAATAGGTGAACAGTTTCTTCCATTATATTGTATGAATTGGTGAGTCAGCAAATTATGAATTGGGCAAAAAAATCGCTAATCCCTTCAAGTAGACTTCTATTAGCAGCATTAATGCTTTCCACAAATGTCACTTTATATTCATTGTGAGCTTTATGTTTTTGCTTCCATAAAACTTTGTGTCCCTCTTTCCAAAAACGTGCATAGGTAGAATTTGCTCAAAACAAATTTCACAAATGCATTATTTACGAATATACATATATATATATGACGAAGGAAGTATGCATCAGATGCAAAAGGTCTTACCACGTCTTTTGTTTCACAGAGCAGCCTTGAGCATGCCCAAAGCACTGGGGAGGTAAACTCAGCTGGCAGACGCCAATTCACCCTGCGACAGATGGTTGACAAAGGCAAATAATAAATAGGCAATAAATAGGCAATAAAGATGGTCACTTCTGAAACAAAAGCTTCTCTAACCTTCTAGTATTTCGACACCAGTCTACTCATAACGGCCAAATTCACATGTGTACTCGTATTAATATTACATGACTGTCTATCACATTGTATCTGCTTTCAGGCATATGGTTCAGTAAATATGGTCCTAACTGCACATTAGACCTGGCTGATTCCTCCATTGTCTGAAACTGGGGGGATACAAACAAAAATTCTGTCATGTCCAGGTCTGATCTATATCCTAGACATGTAAAGCAGCACATAAATGATGAGCTGATATGCTTTTATTGGTAAAAACTATACACAACCAGGGGTGGACTGAGAGCAGTGTTAACCATAATGATCACGGGCCCCTTGGCACCGCAGACATTTTTCAGTATTTTATTTTCGTTTTTGCCTCTCGAATTCCACTGTCAACATAGTCGTATGAGGGCTTGTTTTTTGCAGGACGAGTTGTAGTTTTTAATGGCAGTATTTCATGTACCATATAATGTACTGTAATATTTGTGTCACCATATTCTGAGTGCCATAACTGTTTATTTTTACGCCGATTGAATGGTGTGAGGGCTTGTTGTTTGAGGCGCGAGCTGTAGTTTATATTGGTACTTGTGCATTTTTAAGCACTTTTTGTTCCTTTTCTGGGAGTTAAAGACTCTGTACACCTTTGAGGGCATTTGTTTTTTAATAAATAGATTAGGCAGTGTGATTACTGTAACTGAATCCGTCAGCCGACACTGAACCCGTCAGGTTTGCGGGATTGACAGATTCAGTGTAAAGGGAACGATACAGCTGTTCTGTATAGAGAATACCGAACAGCTATATCTCCAAAAGTAAAACAAATTTTTAATGAAAGCTATTCACAAAGTTGAACTAATCACACTGACTAATATATATATATATATATATATATATATATATATATATATATATATTTATTTTATTTAAAAAAAAAGGCCATTTAAGGTGACAAAAATCATCAATTCTGGTCTTATATAATTATTTTTCTTTACACTGTTCATCGTGCAGGTTAAATATATTATATTAGAATACTTTGGACTTTTACGGACACAGCAATATGAATTATTTTTATTTTTTAACTTTTTAAAAATTACTTTAAGAAAAAAAAATTATTTTAATATTTTTTTGCACAGTATATGATTTTTTTTTTACTTAACTCTTTTTTTTTCAACTTATTTTTAGTCACCGCAGGGGACTTTAACATGTGTTCGTTTGATTGCTAGTACCCTAAATTGTAATACTTATGTATTGCAGTGTATGGTACTTTTAACCAGCTCCGATTAAGTTCTGCTTACGGCAGAGTGTAAGGGCTTGTCCATGCATAACGGAATTGCGGAAGAAAAATACGGAGCAGAATGCAGTAGTAGCAAAGTGGGTGTGATTTAACAAATCTCATACACACGCTGCGTAAAATTTCCGAGCAAAAATTCACCTCTGGTGCGTATTTTTCGTACTGCAGCATGTCAATTCCTGCTGCAGAAAGTGGACTGAATTGCTGCGTTTTTCAGAGGAGATATCACCATCTCACAGACTTGAAAAAAAGGAGATAAATCCGCACCATTTTCTGCAGTAAAAAACGCAGGAAATGGTGTGGTTTTTCCGTAACGGAATTTCTGCTAGTTTCTGCGGATTTTCTGCAGAAATTTTCTGCAGCAATTCCGTTCTGTGTGTGTAAGCCCTAATAGTAGGAGAAACATGGCAGACCTGGGGGCCTTCATTAGGCCCCCCATTCTGCTATGACAATCATCGGCAAGATTATGTTGCTGGGGTGCCGATGGGCTAACGGAGAGGGCCGCGCACCCTTTCTTTCGGCTTAGATGCCACCGTCAATATTGACTGCGGCATCTAAGTGTTTAAACGGTTGGGATCAGAGTTATCTATGAACATAGTCGTTGCAGTGAGGTGTGGTCTTAAACATACAGCCGACACCTGCCGAGTATTGAGCGGGCTCAGCCCGTGAGCCAACTCTGTACACCCCTTTGTTGGCCGTAACGTACAGTTATGATACATGTCACTAAGGGTTAAGCTGGCCATTCACTACAGATTTTGGACGTACGAAACGGCAGATTTAAAAAAAATTCTGATGACCATTGGCGCCTTTTAGTGACACAAACGAGCGTGCCACACAAATGAGACTCACATTGAGGGTCTCATAGGAATGCATAGAGAAAGAGACTTCCGGTCTACACAGCAGACGTTATATAAATCGGCTGGCCACAGTGCGGTCACGTAACCGCAATTTCGGCTGGGATATTTCCTAAACAAAGTGCCCTTTTAAGAGAATGGCCTTCCCTTCCTATTGCCAGATGTACTGTACAAACGGTAGCAATAATAAAAAAAATCACTGGAGTGTCTCTTTAAAGAAAAAACCCAGGGTTTTGTTTTCTACCCTACCCATTTGTAAATGTAATGTAATATAATGTAGTGATGTGTATTGACTCGCTTCGTACTGTATTTTACGGGCCGTCGCTCCGTCTGCTGTAGGGACTGAAAGTCAAGCTTTCAATGCAAATCTATGAGAGCCTTGATGCGAGCCTCATAGACTTGCATAGGGAGACGCTGTAGGATTTTTGTTATTAGAGTACAGACCATGTGACCCCATGGTGGCACAGAACGGAGCGAGGGACCGTGAAATACAGCACCAGATAATACACATCACTACCTTACACTACTTTACACATACGAACAAGGGGCAGATAAAAAACAATCTCGAAGTGCTTCTTTAAAGGGAATGTGTCGCTAGAATTTTTTTTTTTTTTTAGTTAAACAATTAGTATATACATGATTAGACATTGTTCTAATTTTTTAAATTTTTTCACAAGTTAGGAAATATTATAAATTAGATTCTAATTTATAACATTTCCATGTGCTGATCACTAGAGGGAGCAATTCCCAAAATTGCAGCATTGGCATGTAGTAAAGCAACCTCACTGCTTTATGCTGCAAAATTGGAGAAGACACACTCGCTCTAGTGTACTCAATTAATCCCCCTCCTTTATCCTGGCTAGTGCCAGGAGAAAGGAGGGGGTTGAATGTTCAAACCTCCTACACTGTGTGCTGCCATTTTTTGAGCGAATGCACAGTGTAGTAGGCTTACATACAGTGGTAATCACACAGTAAAACACGAACATACACAAACATAACTTACCTGCTCCTGCCGCCGCCTCTGCCACCGCTCCCTCCGCTCAGTCCGCTCCGTCCGCTCCTAGTCCTTGCTTCTGAACACATGTCCGGAAGCCGCGACCAGAAGTAGTCATCTTACTGCCTGGCCGCGGCTTCCGGTCCACAAGAAAATGGCGCCGGATGTCGCTCGGCCAAAGACCTTCCTTTTGGACTGTGTATGAGCAGCGCATGCGCCGTTCCCATACAAACGGCGTACACCATAGTGAATGGAACAACTCCCGTTCGCATTCTCTATGGGGATGTATGTGCCGTATTCCATCTCTGTATGTGTCGTTAATCGACACATACAGAGATGAAAAAAAAAATGGCAGCCCCCATAGTGAAGTAAAAGTTAGAAAAAAGAAAAAAGTAAAACACAAACACACAAATAAATAAAATGTATTTTAATAACACACTGAAAGCAAATGTATATATAAAAAAAATATATTTCGCGACACTTGTCTTTTAAGCAGAATTTATCATGTATCTCTTCCTTTTTGCAGGCCCTACACTCATTTATTTATTCATGTCTTTATATCTCGCCAACAAATACTGCAGCGCTGTACAGAGATTATTATCGACCACATCCTGTCAGTTCAAGTCATTAGACCTGCGGTCAGGCTGTGATTTGCAGCTTTAATAAAAACGCTAAAATGTGGATACATTACAGCTATCTGAATGAAGCCTTAAGCCCCTTTTACACTGGCCGATAAGCGGCCGATGCAGCGAGCGCCGATCAATGAGACATAGTTGATCGGCGCTCGCTTGCCCCTGTCACATGGAGCTATGGATGGGGACGAGCAGTTGTTATTCCGATCGCTCGTCCCCATCCATTATTATCATGTCGGCAGAGCGTCTCCCTGTTTACACAGGGAGATGTGCTGCCGGCATTGATAATATTTAACTTTTTTAAAACTATACGACCAGCAGATGATCGATCGTTTGCTTGTTCATCTGCTGATCGCTGCCCTGTTTACACAGAGCAATTATATGTTATAAAGTTAGATTAACGCTCGTCTGCCGATAATCGTCCTGTGTAAAACCCCATTTACTCAGCGTCTTTGGGCCCTTTCTACTGTCGATGAGCCCTAATCTCCGAAAGGTAAGTTCAACCCTGTATACTGTATAACCGAGGGCAAAAAAAACCCCTGTTACTTTAAAGGTAACCCTAACAAACCTTGTACGTTTTAGTTCTGTCTATTTTAGGGTATGTAATTTATTTGCTCTTTGACAGATAATTGAGCTTTTAAAATAAATGAAAGAATCAAAGCTCCCTATTAACACAGCTGCATACACAGTAATCTCCCAGGTTCAGACAATTTCACAACGCACGTGCTTGTGCTGCAGTTTTTTTTTTTGTTTTTTTTTATTTGCAAAAAAAAGCTGAAATTTGCATAAACAAAAAATTTCGTTTTATCACAAGCAAATTTCCATATACACCTAAATGCATCCTATTCGTCTGTATTTAATAATGTAATGGAATTTTTAACATAGGCATTGAAATACCTTTGGCATTCTTCATGTATTGAAATGACAAGATATTACCTATAATTCAGACATTTTTTTTTTATTTGGTTCTCAATTTACTAACTAATCTATATCTGGTCACTGCAAAGGGATGCTTAGATATTGAATGATACTGAGCAGGGGCGTTGCTAGGGTCTTAAAAGACCAGGGGCACAAGCCCCAAGATATATGCCCTCCTTCAAAGATAGATTAGATAGATAAATAGATAGATAGCGAATACAACTTTGATAACGCATAATAGACTGACAAAAACAATAGCTCAGAAGTAAACTGTCCCTGGATATTACGCTGATGAATTAAAATAATTTCTTGGGTGCCTGAAACATGTATTCATAGTAGACCTGCCCCCAAATAATTTGCCCTTTCATAAAAACAAATCTATGTAAGATAATACTCTAAGCAATACTCTCACACAGTTGTCATGTAAAACCACTATAGAAGGGCCAAATAATACAGCCACACAATGACCATATATTACCAACACATTGTAACTGAATAATACCACCATACTGTTACTGAATAAAATCTTCATACCATAACCACATAATGACTGAATAATACACCCATACTGTTACTGAATAATACCTTCACATCATGACCACATATTACCACCGTATAGTGACTGAATAATACCCCCATACTGTTACTGAATAATACCGCCACACCATAACCACGTAGTGACTGAATAATACACCCATACTGTTACTAAATAATACCGCCACACCATGAACACATATTATCACCACAAAGCGACTGAATAATGCCACCATACTGTTACTGAATAAAACCTCCACATCATTACCACATATTACCATCACATAGTGACTGAATAATACCACAATACTGTTAGTGAATAATACTTCCACATCATGGCCACATATTACCACCACATAATGACTGAGTAATACCACCGTACTGTTACTGAATAAAACCTCCACATCATGACTACATATTACCACCTCATAGTGATTGAATAATACCGCTATACAGTTACTGAATAATATCACCACATCATGACCACATATTACCACCACAGTGACTAAATAATACCACCATACTGTTACTCAATAAAACCTCCACACCATAACCACATAGTGAGTAAAAAAAAAAACATTCTGTTACTGAATAATACCTCCACATCATGACCACATATAACCACCACATAGTGACTAAATAATACCACCATACTGTTACTGAATAAATCCCCCACATCATTACCACAAATTACCACCACATAGTAACTGAATAATACCGCAATACTGTTACTGAATAAAACCTCCACATCATTACCACATATTACCACCACATAGTGACTGAATAATACCGCTATACTGTTACTGAATAATACCTCCACACCATGACTACATACTGCCCCCACATAGTGACTGTATAATACCCCCATACAGTTACTGAATAATACCACCACACCATACCCACATAGTGACTGAACAATACCCCCATACTGTTACTAAATAATACCGCCACACCATAACCACATAGTGACTGCATAATACCCCCATATTCTTACTGAATAATACCACCACACCATACCCACATAGTGACAATAATACCCCCATACTGTTACTGAATAAAGTCCTGCCCCACCATAACCACATAGTGACTGAATAATGCCACCATACTGTTACTGAATAAAAACCACTATACAAAGTCCGATATTACCATCATATAGTGACCATACAGTGGTAGATGCCAGTTATACACAGGTCTGCAGACTATATAAGTGATTACAGCACATTTATATCCAGTGACTCACAAGTGATGTATTCTCTAATTAGAGTCATTCACTTTCCCTTTTTTTTCTACATCCGGCCCAGACCACTGTGATGACTTATTCCAGCCACGACTCATCTCTGCAGAATTTGACACAAAGACATGTTGGTTTCTCGCTTTTCCAGCACCCTCCCCACCCATGTCCCATCCTCTAAGCAGCCCCCCTTGTAGATAGCATCACACACAGCCCCCCTTGTAGATAGCGCTACACACAGCCCCCCTTGTGGATAGCACCACACACAGCCGCCCTTTGTAGATATTGCCACACACAGCCTCCCCTTGCAGATAGCACCACCCACAGCCTCCCCTTGTAGCTAGCGCCACACACAGCCCCACCTTGTAGATAATGCCACACAGCCCACCGTGTAGATAGTGCCCCCCCAGTAGGTAGTGCCACAAAGCCCCGCGTATAGTGCCACACAGCCCCTCCCCTAGTAGATAGTGCCACCCCCTTGTAAATAGTGCCACACAGCCCTCACCCTGTATAGTGCCACACAACCCCTCTAGTAGATAGTGCCACACAGCATTTCCCCGTATAGTGCCTCACAGGCCCCCAGTAGATAGTGCCACACAGCCCCCTGTATATTGCCACACCCTCCTGTATAGTGCCACACAGCCCTCCCCTCAGTATTGTCCAACACAGTCCTCCCCCTGTATAGTGTCACACAGCCGCCCCTAGTAGATAGTGTCACACAGCCGCCCTTCTAGATAATGTCATACATCACCCCCCAGTAGGTAGCGCTATACAGACACACCCTGTTTTAGATACACAGCCCCCCCAAAAAAAATTGTACTTACCTGGCCTCGTTCCTGTAACAAACGGAGCCCTCCACCGCCTCTAGACGGGACAATTGCGTAGGCCAGTGTGATGCAGTGACGTCATCATGCCAGGCTGCGCAGGTACTCCGTCCCAGCGACTTATAGGCTGCAGGTCTAACGTGGCCTGCAGCCTATAGTATTCAATTGTATTTGTGACCTGAGAACGCAGATACAATTGAATGTGGCTGTCGCTAGCACCGGGGCCCTCCACCCATTGCTAGCGATGCCACCGTGCATTAACGGGCCCGTGCCACCTGGCCGATTAATGTTATGTGCCGGCTGGCGAGGGCACTCTCATGCCGCGGGCGCCGTAGCAGCCGCTATAGGGGCCCTGAGAGGGTGGGGACCCTGGGCGGTTGCCCAGTTTGCCCCCCCCCTAACGCTGGCCCTGGCTGGAAATCCGGGGCACTAGACAAAAAATACAGGACATGACCTCCGAGTGCCTGGTGCTCACGACGCACCTGATACTGGGTATAATGATGGGGGTGGCTGCAAATCTGCAAACTGGGAGCCAATTTGTACAATATACTGTTGTGTAAGCATGTTTAGCTAATAGGGGTGGGGGTATTTATTTCTCAATCTAATCCCCAAAATCATCACTGGGGTGCCACAATGTCAAGATTTATGAGGTCTTCTGGTCTGATTGGCAAGGGGCAAGGTAGGAAATCTTGTCTAAAGGCCCTTTTACACGGGCCAATTATCAGGCAAATGAGCGTTCACAGAACGCTTGTTCCTGATAATTGACCTGTGTAAATAGGGCAACGATCAGTCGATGAACGAGCAAACGCTCATTCATCAGCTGACCTATCATTTTAAATACTGAAAATATTATCGTTGTCGGGAGCACTTGCTGATGTGCTGCCCACAAGATAGAAATGTACGGGGAAGAGCGATCGTGGTAATGAGCGCTCGTCCCCATACATAGCTCCTTGTGAAGAGAGCAAATGAGCGCCAATCAACAAGCTGTCTTGTTGATAGGCAATCGTTTACACGACGCATGTTGGGCTGCGTAAGAGGACCCTTACATTATAACTGCAACCTTCACTGGAGTGCTATTAATTATCTTCCTTGGAGATTTTTGGGGACTTCGAGTTGTGGGTTATTGAGTACTAGGTTTGCAATGATGAGAGCAATAATTTTATATAGTTCTTCTATTGTTTTTCATGGGTATCACTAGTCACAAATAGGTCAATGCTTCTACTTTGTTTTAGTAATGAGTAAAAGGATAATTATTGTTTTGCATATACACAAGAAACTATATTGAATGTGATTCGGCACATGCCAACCTTTGATGTTACTACTGTTGGGTACTGCGTATAGCAATACAGACAAGATCCCTTTTTTTTGTCTTTCTAAGCTTTATCTTTATGCCTTGTTCACACGGCGTGTATTTGACGCGTTTTCCCATCGTCAATGGGAGTCCTAATTACTCAAAAAATAACCGCGACGAAAACGCCACAAAAAATGCATCAAAAACGCGGCACAAACGCCTGTACTTTAAAAAGCGCTTTGCAAAAAAGCTAGCGTTTTTTACGTGTTTACACATCGTTTTTTTTAGCGCCGTGTGAACAAGGCCTAACTAAAAGCCGAATTTTCAGTGTAGAGGGCACCAATTAAGTTTCAGAAAATGTTGGTAAATTTGGTGCAGACATAATAGAATAGAATTCTGAATAAATACAGGGGAGTCAGAACCCTCATCAATCACCAAGTGGAAAGTAGCTACAAAGAGTGTCTCTTGCTTTGGAGGTACCATTCATTTAAATGGGAACTGCGCAATGCTTCATTTCCCCTGTGGTGGCGCTACAGTGAAATTTTACACTTGCTGCTGGGTACCCACCAGGCCTGCCAACCATCTGTCAATTCCTGGACAGTCAGTAAAAATAGGACATAACCCAGTTTCCGTCCAAATTTTTTTTGGGGTGGGTGGTGGAGCAGGTGCAGGTTTTGATGATTGTGACAAGTCACAGTCTATGCTGCTGATGTGGTCATATCAGTATCTGACTTATAGACATACATCATTTATCATCTTTATGATTCCTTATGGTTTTCCAATTTGTCCGTAAAAAATGTTGTGTGGCCATCAAGATGTCCATAAAAAAAAAAAAATAGGTTTTCATCCCTGGTTCCAACGCAGGTTACTCATTGCTGGGAGTCCCAACAGCAAGACATCATGTGATCAGCTTATAATTGGGGGCACTTCTAACAAAAAAAGGATTGTCCAAAATGGATCTCTTTAACCTTTAGAACTCTATACCATGATTCCAGCATGCCAGCTATTAAACTGGTGTGCAGTACAACTGGATATGTAGAATAATACGGTATTCTTATTGTATATTGTACTTTCTAGAAAATGCCGCTTTTATGACTGCATGTCTAACCACACATTGAGGTGGCAACCTAATTTTGCCAGCCGTACCTAAGTACTGTAGATTACAGAAAAACTTGCTGGGATTCTTTGTGTATTGTAGTCATGTGAAAAGTTACTTAAGTGAGCATACACTCGCTTTTAGGAGAACAGTTTTTGATGTACGAATAGCAGTAGTACAATATTATCCATTTTCAATCTGCAAGGACCGCATGTGTTGTCTATAAGTCTAGCAAGCGACAAATTGTCCGAGCAGAATACAAATGAATCCTGAGTGATTATTTTGGATAGAAAATCCCATAGCACCTGCTCCTGAAGCCAAGAAAAGTCATCTTAAATGAATCAATTGTGTGAAGTGAACTGCAAGGAGAGTGAAAAGAAAAGGCAACCAAATGAAAAAAGACAATAATTCAAAGAGGAGTTTATCTTTTATAGGTATAACAAATGAATTCACTATTGCCACACAATGGCGTCTATGAAGGAATGGAGCTGGGACATTTTTATTACCAATTTAGCATTTTTAAATTAAGATCTAATCACCTGGTGAATGAATTTATGCTCACCTTGTGTTTACATGCAGGTACTGCAGAATCACATCGGTACAGTAATTTTGTTACAGTTTATAAGTTTATATGTTTGAAAATTAATTTTACTATGTATATTTAATGTAAAAAAATTGAATAATAACAGAATAGTAAAAAAAAAATACAATAATGTATTAGGTATCCCCACGACTGTTACACAATAAGGCCTCTTTTACACATAGATATTTTCTGACGTTTTAAACTGCATGAAGAAATGTATGTTAAAAGCCACATTTTTTTATGCCATTATTGTTGGCATTTTTCATTTTGGCTACATTCACATAACACTGCTGTTTTCAGCACAATGTAGTTCTATTGCTGTATTCACATGGCCGTTTTTTTAACAGCCCATGAATACTGGACGTAAAATAAATAGGAAATGTCCTATTTTTGGCCATTTTCATGGCCAGATGGCCCCCATAGAAGTCAATGGATCAGTTTTTATTGGCCGTTTTTCAGCAATTAATCCCTGTGATGGCCGTTAAAAACTGATCCTGTCCATGATGACTCCCAGGGCACAGCACGATTTTAAGTGCTGAGCCCGGGGAAGTTCTTGGTGTCACTGCTGGAATCCCCGGCCAGAGCGTCGGCAACGCTCTGGCCGGGGATTCCGCTCCTAGAGAGAGCCCCTCATGTCACTGTCCCTATATGGACAGGGAAGTCTGGGGATCCTCCTGGAGCAGAATCCCCGGCCAGAGCATTGCTGACGCTCTGACCGGGGAATCCGCTCCTAGAGAGTGCCCCTTACGTCACTGTCCCTCTATGGACAGTGACGTCAGGGGATCCTCCTGGAGCGGAATCCCCGGCTACAGCTTTGCCGACGCTCTGCCCCACTATGGATATTGATGTAAGCGGAACCTCCTTGGGCGGAATCGCCGGCCGGAGCATCGGCAACGTTCTGGCCGGGATGATTTTCGCTTTTATAGGGAGCCCCAATGGAGGGGGGTGTATGGCACTATGCACAGGGG
This sequence comes from Rhinoderma darwinii, assembly GCF_050947455.1. NCBI lineage: Eukaryota > Metazoa > Chordata > Amphibia > Anura > Rhinodermatidae > Rhinoderma > Rhinoderma darwinii. Next base: position 100,510,703 of record NC_134690.1, read on the forward strand.
GGAGTGTCTGGCGCTATCTACATGGGGGGGTCAGGAGCTATATACAGGGGGATGTCTGGTGCTATCTGTAGGGGAGGGTGTCATATGGCGCTATCTAAGAGGGAGGTGTCGTGTGGCGCTTTCTATAGAGGGTGTCGTGTGGCACTATCTAGGGGGTGTCTTGTGCCACTATCTTCGGGGGTGTGTGGCACTATCTTAATGGACACTGTGGCACTATATGGGCACTATCTAGAGGGAACACTGTGGCACTGTCATCGTGGGCAGTGTGGTGCTATCAACATGGGCACTGCCACTATCTATGTGGGCACTGTGGCACTACCTACGTGGGCACTGGCACTATCTATGTAGGCAAGGTGGCACTATCTACGTGGGCACTGGCAATATCTACAGTGGGCACTGGCACTATCTACAGTGGGCACTATGGCACTATCTACAGGGGCATTAAGGCACTAGCTACAAGGGCACTGTGTTGTTTTCAGAGGGTTTGGACAAAAAAAACCTGACTAATTAAATCCATCAGTTTTTTTTAAAGGCCATGAAAAAAAGATGGCAAACGGATGACAAACGGCCATTAAAAACTGACAGACAGACTGGAAAGTTTGGAGACACAGTGATGCAAAACGGCCATCAAAAACTGACAGTTGATCAGTTTTTAATGGCCATTTTTTTTCAATGCAGCCTGAGGCTATATTCACACGACAGTGAAAAAAAAATGTCCATTAAAAACTGATCAACTGTCAGTTTTTCATGGCCGTTTTGCATCAGTTTGTCTCTAAATTTTCATCCATTTCCAGTCCGTCTGTCCGTTTTTAATGGCCGTTTGACATCCGTTTTGCATTAGTTTTTCATGGCCGTTAAAAAGACTGATAAATTTCATTGGTCAGGCTTTTTTTGTCCCAGCCCCCTGAAAACACCCAAAGGAAGGTCACGTTTACCTAGACACTATTTACAGCCTCCCTGTATATAATGCCACACACCTCCCTGTGTATGATGCCACACAGCCTTCCTGTATATGATGCCACACAGCCTCCCTGTATATGATGCCACACATCCCCTGTATATGATGCCACACAGCCTCCCTGTATATGATGCCACACACCTCCCTGTATATGCCACACACCTCCCTGTATATGATGCCACACACATCCCTGTATATGATGCCACATACCTCCTGTATATGATGCCACACACCTCCCAGTATATGATGCCACACACCTCCCTGTATATCATGCCACACACCTCCCAGTATATGATGCCACACACCTCCCTGTATATGATGCCACACACCTCCTGTATATGATGCCACACACCTCCCTGTATATGATGCCACACACCTCCCTGTATATGATGCCACACACCTCCCTGTATATGATGCCACACAGACTCCCTGTATATGATGCCACACACCTCCCTGTATATGATGCCACACACCTCCTGTATATGATGGCACACAGACTCCCTGTATATGATGCCACACACCTCCCTGTATATGATGCCACACACCTCCCTGTATATGATGCCACACACTTCCCTGTATATGATACCACACACTTTCCTGTATATGATGTCACATACCTCCCTGTATATGATGCCACGCACCTCCCTGTATATGATGCCACACACCTTCCTGTATATGCCACACAGCCTCCCTGTATATGCCACACAGCCCCCTGTATATGATGTCACACACCTCCCTGTATATGATACCACACACCTCCCTGTATATGATGACACACACCTCCCTGTATATGATGCCAGACACCTCCCTGTATATGCCACACAGCCTCCCTGTATATGCCACACCCCTATATATCGTTTTTCACGGCCGTTATAAAGACTGATAAATTTCATTGGTTAGGCTTTTTTTTTGTCCCAACCCCCTGGAAACACCCAAAAGAAGGTCACATGTTCACGTAGACACTATTTACAGCCCCCTGTATATAATGCCACACACCTCCCTGTATATGATGCTACACACCCCCTGTATATGATGCCACACACCCCCCTGTATATGATGCCACACACCTCCCTGTATATGATGCCACACACCCCCTGTACATGATGCCACACACCTCCCTGTATATGCCACACACCTCCCTGTATATGATGCCACACACCTCCCTGTATATGATGCCACACACCTCCCTGTATATGATGCCACACAGCTCCCTGTATATGATACCACACAACTCCCTGTATATGATGCCACACTGCCCCCTGTATATGATGCCACACAACCCCCTGTATATGCCACACACCTGCCTGTATATGACGCCACACACCTCCCTGCTTATGATCCCACACACCTCCCTTTATATGATGCCACACACCTCCCTGTATATGATGCCACACACCTCCCTGTACATGATGCCACACACCTCCCTGTATATGATGCCACACACCTCCCTGTATATGCCACACACCTCCTGTATATGATGCCAGACACCTCTCTGTATATGATGCCACACATCTCCCTGTATATGCCACACAGCCTCCCTGTATATGCCACATACCTCCCTGTATATGATGCCACACACCTCCCTATATATTATGCTACACACCTCCCTGTATATGCCACACAGCCTCCCTGTATATGCCACACAGCCTCCCTGTATATGGTGCCACACACCTCCCTGTATATGATGCCAGACACCTCCCTGTATATGCCACACAGCCTCCCTGTATATGCCACACAGCCCAGATGTAGATGATGCCACACAGCCCGACATGAATGCTCTACATACCCACCGATGCAGCACTGTCTTCTTCTGGTAAGGTCTTTCGTCTTTACGGGACGCTCACCGATGCAGCTCGTCTTCACGCGTGGTCTCTTGTCTTCTTCAGGTGTGGTCTCTCGTCTTAACGGGATCTGCATAGGCGGCATCGCGTCGCCTTCGCAGAACTTGTGAAGACGAGAGCCCACACCTGAAGAGGTCGGAGCTGCATTGGTGAGTATGTGTTATCGAGCCGCCGATGTCCTACATACTCACCGATGCAGCGCTGTCTTCTTCAGGTAAGGTCTCTCGTCTTCACGGGATCTGTGAAGGTGACGCGATGACACTCACCGATACAGCTCGTCTTCACGCGTGGTCTCTTGTCTTCTTCAGGTGTGGTCTCTAGTCTTCACGGGATCTGCAAAGGCGGCATCGTGTCGCCTTCGCAGAACCCGTGAAGACGAGAGACCACCCCTGAGGAGGTCGGCGCTGCATCGGTGAGTATGTGTTATCGAGCCGCCGATAGCCAGCAAGGGAACTAGTAGTTCCCTTGCCAATCCCCATGTCACAGATTCTGTATTGACATCCGTTAAAAACTGATCCATTGACTTCTATGGGGACCGTTAGGCCGTGAAAACGGCCACACATAGGACATGTCATATTTTTTCATGGCCATTATTCACGGGCTGTTAAAAAAACAGCCGTGTGAATACACCCATAGAACATCACTGTTCTGAAAACGGCCGTTTGACGGCCGTTAAAAGAACGGCTGTCGCACGGCCGTTTTTCACTGTCTTATGAATGAGGCCTTAGTGTAATTTTGTACTTATTTTTTTACTGACGTTTTTGATGTCCTATAGAGAAGCCTATGGATAAAACGCTTGAAATAATGCCATACCCAGAGCATGCTGCGTTTGAAAAAAATTGTTTCTGACCACAAAATTGCCACAAATATTCTGCAAACAAAAACACAGTGTATTTACTGCTTTTGATATTTTACTATAGACGTTAATGTCACATCTGCCTGCATGAAAAAAGCTCCACAAAACACTGATTAAAAATGCCATTTAAAACGCCACCAAAAATGTAGCAAAATGCTGTGTGTGAATCCAGCCAGATACAAACCCCTAATATTGATACTACTAATACTAATACTAACACTAACCCCTATATGGCATCTAAGAAAACTAGTATTCCTCTCACATAAAACAAGGCCTCATAGAGCCAGGTCAATAAAAAAAAAATTAAATGATGGCTGACGAAATGCGGCAAAAACGAAAAAAATAAAAAATTACTTTGAACTGCACCTTTGAACTGAATTTTCTTTTATTGTTCATTTGCTTCCTAAATGCAAAATTAAGCATCTTTCTAAATAGTCTTCATTTAAAATTCCCTACCATTTGGCTGCTGTAGTAGCTCCTGTAGAAAGCTGGTCTCCTGCAAATTCTAAGGGTATGTTCATACGCTTAACAAAAAACAGCTGAAAATACGGAGCTGTTTTCAAAGGAAAACAGCCTCTGATTTTCAGCCGTTTTTTTTTAATAAACTTGCGTTTTTTACTACTGTTTATGGAGCTGTTTTTCTATTGAGTCAATGAAAAACGTTTCCAAACACGGGTCAAGAAGTGACTGGCACTTCTTTTTACAAAGCGTTTTTTTACACGACCGTTTTTAAAAATGGCCACGTAAAAAACACCCCGTGGAAACGGAACGCCGTTTTTCCCATTGAAATTAATGGGCAGATGTTTGGAGGCGTTCAGCCCCCGCATTTTTAAGCCGTTAGCTGAACATAGGCCATGGTGAACGTACCCTTAGGGTATGTTCACACGGCAGCGTCCGTAACGGCTGAAATGACGGTGCTGTTTTCAGGAGAAAACAGCACCGTAATTTCAGCCGTAATGGCATGTTGAGGCGCTATTTCGCTGCGTCCATTACGGACTTAAATGGAGCTGTTTTTCCATGGAGTCAATGGAAAACGGCTCCATTTACGTCTGAAGAAGTGACAGGCACTTCTTTGACGCGGGCGTCTTTTTTACGCCCCGCCTTTTGACAGCGGGGCATAAAAAAAATGACCGTCTGCACAGAACATTGTAAGACCCATTCTAATGAATGGACAGATGTTTGCCGACGCTTTGGAGCCGCTATTTCGGACGTAATTCGGGGCAAAAACGCCCGAATTACGTCCGTAAATAGTGTGTGTGAACATACCCTAACTCTAATCCATCAGTCGAATATTACTGACGGCTGACTCAACTGCTCTCCCCAGTGGCGGATTATGAGTACTAAGGGCCCTGGGCTGTTGACACATCTGGAGCCCCGTCCTTCCTCCTCACACGCAATTCAACCCCCACAACCCGCTGACACTGTACGCGTCAGTGCCACTGACCTGATGAATACAGGTTTTATAACTAGATACAGCTGCTCTGTATACAGGATACAAAGCAGCTGTATCTCAAAAAGTAAAAATAATTAAAAAAAAATAAAATATTTAGAAAGTTGCACCAAACACTGATACACATTTTTATTAAGGAAAATAATAATAATAAAACAATTGTAACACCTCTCTTTAAAGTGTAACTAAACTTTTAAAAAACTTTTGATATGTCATAGTGATATGTCAGAACATTTAACCCCTTTAAGTAGTCAGACACCCCCCCCCCTTGTAGTAAAATAACTACTGAGGGCTGTATGGGGGGATTATATTGCAAGGGGAGGTCAGATTGTCTGACAGACTGCTGGGGGCTCTGTAGGGGGGTCTGAGTGTCTTACTCTGATGTCTCTGGGGGGGGGGGATATCCCTCACATAGAGACCTCAGCAGTTAGTCACCCAGACCCCCATATAGAGCCCCCAGCCAGAGGCGTAGCTAGGTTCTCCAGCACCCGGGGCAAAGATTCAGTATGGCGCCCCCCCCAACCTCTTTCCTGACATCTCCTTCGCCCTCGCCGTGTTTGTTTTCTCTACCAATCGACGTGTCATTTCTTTTTATGTAACGCGAGCATAAAAATATTTGTACATTTTACAAGCAATATGGTTCTATACACAACACAAGAACCAAGCTCGGTACATATATACAGCCCCAGAACAAATACAGCTCAATTTAGTGCAACTCCTGCCGTATAGGTGTGTACGGCGTAAAACTACAGCTCCCAGCATGGCCCGAACAATGATAAGGATATGCTGGGAGATGTATTTTCACAAAAAAAAATCATATTATAATCACACCACCCATCATCTCACTGCAGATCGTACAGTGACTACATTACTGATTAGAGGCAGAATAAACATTTACATTGAGTGACTCACCGGTGACGTCTCAGATTCTAGTTATTTTTCTCCATCCGGTCCAGACCTCTATGACGACTTCTCCCGGTCACAGACCATTTCTGCAGTTTGCCGCTCACATGTCTTCAGCTTCTCACTTTACCAACATTTCCGCACCTATAAATAAATATAAAGTTATCATTATACCACACACTACACCCCTAAATATAATAGCGCCATACACTGCACCTCTAATTACAATAGCACCATACACCGTGTCCCACACACACACACACACACACACACACACACACACACACACACACACACACACACACACACACACTGTGCCCCCTGTAGATAGTGCCTGCCATAGAGCCCCCTGTAGATAGTGCCCCCATATAGCCCACCCCTGTATATAGTGTCCCACAAATAAGTCCCCCTATAGTGCTCTACAGATAGCCCACCTCTGTATATAGTGCTCTACAGATAGCCCACCCCTGTATATAGCCCCTCTGAAGATATAGCCTACCCCTGTATATAGTGCTCCACATAGTCCACCCCTCTATATAGTGTTTCACAGATAGCCCACCCCTGTATATAGCCCCCTTGTACATATAGTCCACCCTTGTATATAGCCCCCCTGTAGATATAGCCTACCCCTGTATATAGTGCTCTATAGATAGCCCACCCCTGTATATAGCCCCCTTGTAGATATAGCCTACCCCTGTATATAGTGCTCCACATATAGTCCACCCCTGTGTATAGTGCTCCACAGATAGCCCAACCATGTATGTAGCCCCCCTGTAAATATATCGCCCACCCCTGTATATAGTGCTCCACATATAGTCCACCCCTGTATATAGTGTTTCACAGATAGCCCACCCCTGTATATAGCCCCATTGTACATATAGTCCACCCCTGTATATAGTGCTCCACTAGATTATACAGGGGTGGGCTATCTGTGGAGCACTATATACAGGGGTGGACTATATGTACAAGGGGGCTATATACAGGGGTGGGCTTTCTGTGGAGCACTATAGGGGGAGCTATTTGTGGAATACTATATACAGGGGTGGGTTATATCTACAGGGGGACTATATACAGGGGTGGGCTATATCTACAAGGGGACCATATCTACAGGGGGACCATATCTACAGGGGGACCATATCTACAGGGGGACTATATCTACAGGGGTGGGCTATATACAGGGCTGGGCTATATATAGGGCTGGACTATATACAGGGCTGGGCTATATACAGGGCTGGGCTATATACAGGGCTGGGCTATATACAGGGCTGGGCTATATCTACAGGGGGGCTATATCTACAGGGGTGGGCTATATACAGGGCTGGGCTATATACAGGGCTGGGCTATATACAGGGGGACTACATACAGAGGGCTATATACTTTATAGCCCCCCCTGTAGCTATAGCCCACCCCTGTATATGGTGCTCCATAGATAGCCCACCCCAGTATATAGCCCCCCTGCAGATATAGCCCCCGTGTAGATATAGTCCCCCTGTATATAGCCCACCCCCTGTAGATATAGTCCCCCTGTATATAGCCCACCCCCTGTAGATATAGTCCCCCTGTATATAGCCCACCCCCTGTAGATATAGTCCCCCTGTAGATAGACACCCCCCATAGATAAAGCCCCCCGCGTGTAGACAAAGTCCCCCCCGCGTGTAGACAAAGTCCCCCCCGCAGATACAGCCACACTTTTATTACAATAAAAAAAATAAAAAAATAAAACTATTCAAACTCTCCTTATTCCCGCTCCCACGCCGTCCGGCAGCCATGGAAACCTGCTCTCTTCTGCGCAGGTCTCCAGGTGGTTGAACGCGGCGTCTATGAAAGGTGCTGATTGGCTGGGCAGGATGACTTTCCCTGTCAGTCAGTCAGCGCCTTTCATCGACGGAAGCGTCACTGGTACAAAAGGTACCAGTCGCTTCATTCGTGGAAAGGCGCTGAATGGCCGGGCACGGAACGTACCCGGTCATTCATTGCTTCTAATTGTACCTGTGTCCTTGCGACACAGGTACAATTATAGTGCAGGAGGAGGTGGCGCTGGTGCCCCCCTCTAAGCTGCGCCCGGGGCACATGCCCCGCCTGCCCCCCCCTAGCTACGCCCCTGCCCCAGCAGTCAGTCAGACAATCTAACCTCCCCTTGCAATATATTAGTAACTACTGAGGGCTCTATGGGAAGGGGGGCATTATACTGAAAGGGGGGGGGTCTAATCATATAAATGACTGCAGAGGACTCTATGAAGGGGGGATAATCCCTCTCCCCCATAGAGCATTCAGTATTTATTATACAGCAGGGAGGGGTTGAGCGTCTGACTGCTCTATATGGGGAAATAATTTTTCCCCATAGAGTCCTCTGCAGAGAGTTACATGGACTGCCCAGCACCATGCTGTATAATTAATCCACCCCTAGCATCGGGGCAGGAGGCGAGTACCACAATAACCTCTCCGCATGACCACCGCCCTGCTCTCCTGTTCCTCTCTGGCGGTGCGTGCATCGTCACAGAGGCGTGTTCTATCTTCTACCACCAGCAGACGTGCCTATCATGACGCACGTCTGCTAGCCCTATGCCACCCCTGCAATTGCTCTCCCTCCCCCTCCTCCCCATCAGCAGCGGCCCTATTCTGTCCCAGCCCGCCCCTGCTATTGCTCTCCCTGTTCTGCGGCCATTAGCGGCGCTAGTGTGCTGCATAGTTTTCTCAGTAATTTTTAAAATGATGTGCAGTTCCGGCTGCCATGGGCCCCATGAGAGCCCTGGGCCCCCATATGATGATCCGTCATTGGCTTTCCCCTCCTCTCAGTGTTAGATATAGCTGCACGGAGGGGGGAAGGTTGTACACAGTAGATAAATTTATGGAGATGGAGAAAGCTTTCAAGTGTTCAGGGAAGATAGAATACACAAGCTGTTAGTATCAGGGGAGTTTCTAGGGACAGCAGGAAGAAAGAAAAATTGGATCCAGCGTGAATGTATATAAATTGGAAGCTAGTTCCAAGTTTAATTGTATAAAGTCTAAAACAGGACCTGGTTAAAAGGCATTATCCTGAAGTGTAAGGAGAGATATCGTAGGTGAAGTAAGCTGAAGCTGAAGCCATGATTAAGGACGCGAGAAGCGTCTGAAACGCGTAGGCTTACTTCACCTACGATATCTCTCCTTACACTTCAGGATATTACCTTTTAACCAGGTCCTGTTTTAGGCTTTATACAATTAAACTTGGAACTAGCTTCCATTTTATATACATTCACGCTGGATCCAATTTTTCTTTCTTCCTGCTGTTCACTCATCGTGTGCCGACACGAGGATCCGTGCGGGTTCATTTGAGCAAACTCTCAAACAAGGTGAGCTGGAGGTTTCCTTTCTACTATTTTTGAGATTCTAGGGAATATGGTAAACAGGGTAAACATCACAAAAGCACGCCCCCCACTTCAAAACGAAATAAGGCTTACAACATTAATAATAAGAGCAGAGCAAGCACCTGTGTATAAAAGATAGAAAGAAACCACATACAGTTAGGTCCAGAATTATTTGGACAGTGACACAAGTTTTGGCATTTTAGCTTTTTACCAAAACGTATTGAATATACAGTTATATAATCAATATTGGCTTAAAGTGCAGACTCTCAGCTTTAATTTGAGGGTATTCTCATCCCAATTTGAGGAAGGGTCTAGGAAATACAGCTCTTTAATATGTAGCTGCCTCTTTTTCAAGGGACCAAATGTAATTGGAGAATTATCTCAAAAGCTATTTAATGAGCTGCATGGGCTATTCCCTTATTAATCCATCATCAATTAAGCAGGTAAAAGGTCTGGTGTAATGGCAGGGGGTAGGGAAACGGACAAGTGAGCCCTAATCTACCCGCCACTCTGTCCCTGCCTACTTGCAACGACCCGCCCTAGGCGACGGGGTACAACTGGGCGGCGGTCCCTGCGCTCAGTAAGTGCACGACAAACACGACAAACATACAAAGGAACACAAGCAAGGAAAAGGGGCCGTTGCCCACGGCAACACCGTGAGCAACCAGAGTGGTGAACGAGCCGAGTCAAGCCAGGAGTGTGCGAGGTACAAAACGAAAAGCAGAAGAGTAGTCGGTAAGCCAGGGTCTGTATGGAGCAGGATCAAAAATAGCAGGAGCTGTAGCTGGGCCAGGAAACCACAAGGAAAGAATCACAAGCACCGAGGGACAGGAAGTGCAGGCTTAAATAGACCAAGGGCGGGAGCTAGCTGAGTCTGGCCAGGTTACGATAGGCTCTCCCACTCCTAAGCCTGCCAGCCTGAATGGTGGAAGCAGGAGTCAGTCTCAGGGATGTATTCTCAGGTGCTGACTGATTAGTTCTGGGAGTTAACCCCGAAGCTGTGCCTGGCAGATCCTTTACAGTACCCCCCCTTTTATGAGGGGCCACCGGACCCTTTCTAAGTGGACCTGGCTTACTGGGGAAACGCAGGTGGAACCTCCTGACCAATACCCCAGCGTGAACATCCCGGGCGGGTACCCAAGTCCTCTCCTCGGGCCCGTATCCTCTCCAATGGACCAGGTACTGGAGGGAGCCTTGGACCATCTTGCTGTCCACAATCCTGGCCACCTCGAATTCCACCCCCTCAGGGGTGAGGATGGGAACAGGAGGTCTCCTCGAGGGAGCCAAGGACGGGGAGCAGCGTTTGAGGAGGGAGGCATGAAACACGTCGTGTATCCGAAAAGACGGGGGTAACTCCAGCCGGAAGGAGACAGGATTGAGGACCTCAATGACCTTATACGGCCCAATAAACCGGGGAGCAAACTTCTTGGACGGAACCTTGAGACGCAAGTTCCTAGACGACAACCACACCAGATCCCCGACCATAAACAGGGGGTTAGCAGAACGTTTTTTTATCAGCCTGAGTTTTTTGTACGCTCTGGGACACCTCTAGGTTTTTCTGAACCTGGGCCCAGACTGTGCACAGTTCCCGATGAACGACCTCTACCTCGGGATTGTTGGAACTACCAGGTGAAACGGAGGAGAACCGTGGATTAAACCCAAAATTACAAAAAAAAGGAGAGACCCCTGACGAGTTACTGACCCGGTTATTAAGGGAAAATTCGGCGAGGGGAATGAAAGAGACCCAATCAAATTGACAGTCAGAGACAAAACACCTTAAGTACTGTTCTAGAGATTGATTAGTCCTCTCCGTTTGGCCATTGGTTTCAGGATGGAAGGCAGAGGAGAAGGACAGATCAATCCCCAACTTCATACAGAAGGCTCTCCAAAACAATGAAACAAATTGTACCCCTCTGTCCGAAACAATATTGACAGGGACCCCATGGAGACGCAGGATGTGTTTGACAAACAAGGTAGCCAACGTTTTTGCGTTGGGTAGTATCTTGAGGGGCACAAAGTGGCACATCTTACTGAAGCGGTCCACCACCACCCACACCACCGACTTGCCTTGGGATGGAGGCAAATCGGTGATAAAATCCATGGAGATATGTGTCCAAGGTCTCTGGGGAATGGGCAACGAACGCAGTAAGCCCGCTGGTCGGGACCTGGGAGTCTTGGACCTAGCACAAACCTCACAAGTGGCGACGTAGGCCTTAACGTCTTTAGGCAACCCAGGCCACCAATAATTTCTGGTAATGAGGTGTTTGGTACCCAGGATGCCTGGATGGCCAGATAGTGTGGAGTCATGATTTTCCCTAAGTACCCTTAGCCGGAATTGCAGGGGAACAAACAGCTTGTTCTCAGGAAGGTTCCCGGGAGCTGCACCTTGATCAGCAGCAATATCAGAGACTAAATCAGAATCGATCGAGGAAATGATTATACCTGGAGGCAAAATACAAGCAGGATCTTCCTCCGAAGGAGGGCTGGCCATGAAGCTACGCGACAGTGCATCAGCCTTAATATTTTTAGACCCAGCCCTATAGGTAACCAAAAAATTGAATCTGGTAAAAAATAACGCCCATCGAGCTTGTCTCGGGTTTAGCCTCCGGGCAGATTCTAGGAAAACCAGATTCTTGTGGTCGGTAAGGACCGTTACCTGGTGCCTAGCCCCCTCCAGGAAGTGGCGCCACTCTTCAAATGCCCATTTAATGGCTAAGAGTTCGCGGTTGCCAATATCATAGTTACTTTCAGTTGGCGAAAACTTCCTGGAGAAGTAGGCACAGGGGCGGAGATGGGTGAGGGACCTGGTACCCTGGGACAAGACAGCCCCCACTCCCACCTCAGATGCGTCAACTTCCACGATAAATGGCTCCATTTGGTTGGGCTGAACAAGCACCGGGGCCGAGATAAAGCACTTCTTAAGGACCTCAAAAGCCTGGACAACCTCAGGAGGCCAGTGGAGGAGATCAGCACCTTTGCGAGTGAGGTCCGTAAGGGGCTTAGCGATGACCGAGAAGTTAGCAATAAATCTCCTGTAATAATTAGCGAACCCCAAAAAACACTGTAACGCCTTCAGGGAGGCAGGTTGGACCCATTCCGCCACAGCCTGAACCTTGGCGGGGTCCATGCGGAATTCATGAGGAGTGAGGATTTGACCCAAAAATGGAATCTCCTGTACCCCAAACACAAATTTTTCGGTTTTGGCAAACAGTTTGTTTTCCCGAAGGACCTGGAGCACCTTCCTGACATGCTCAATGTGGGAGGACCAGTCCTTGGAAAACACCAGTATGTCATCAAGGTACACTACCAGAAAAATCCCCAGGTAATTTCTCAAAATCTCATTTATGAAATTCTGGAAGACTGCAGGGGCATTACACAACCCAAAGGGCATGACGAGGTATTCGAAATGGCCTTCGGGCGTGTTAAACGCAGTCTTCCACTCATCCCCCTCTTTGATGCGAATAAGGTTATACGCCCCCCGTAGATCCAATTTAGAAAACCATTGGGCCCCCTGAACCTGATTAAAGAGATCAGGAATCAAAGGAAGGGGATACTGGTTCCTTACCGTGACCTTATTCAGGCTACGGTAGTCAATGCATGGCCTAAGACCACCATCCTTCTTCCCCACGAAGAAGAAGCCAGCACCTACCGGAGAAGAAGAGGGACGAATGTAACCCTTGGCCAGGGATTCCTGGATATACACTCTCATAGCTTCACGTTCGGGACAAGAAAGATTAAATATCCTACCCTTAGGAAGCTTAGCTCCTGGTACCAATTCGATAGCGCAATCGTATTCTCTATGAGGAGGTAACACTTCGGAGGCCTCCCTAGAGAAAACATCAGCGAAGTCCTGAACAAACTCGGGTAGCGTATTCGCCTCCTTAGGGGGAGAAATAGAATTAACAGAAAAACATGACGTACAACATTCATTACCCCATTTGGTTAGCTCCCCAGTATTCCAGTCAAACGTGGGATTATGCAACTGCAACCAGGGAAGACCTAGAACCAAATCGTACGATAATCCCTGCATCAACAGTACAGAGCATTGCTCCAAATGCATGGAGCCAACAAGGAGTTCAAAAACAGGGGTATGCTGTGTAAAATAACCGTTAGCAAGAGGAGTGGAGTCGATACCCACTACCGGGACAGGTTTAGGCAAATCAATCAGAGGCATAGCAAGGGACATAGCAAATTCCACAGACATGATATTAGTAGAGGACCCTGAATCCACGAAGGCACTGCCGGTAGCAGACCTACCACCAAAAGAGACCTGAAAGGGAAGCAAGATCTTAGTACGTTTCATATTTACGGGAAATACCTGTGCGCCCAAGTGACCTCCCCGATGATCACTTAGACGCGGAAGTTCTCTGGCTGCAATCTTACGCTTAGGACAGTTGTTCACTTGATGCTTGTCGTCCCCACAGTAGAAGCAGAGACCATTCTTCCTGCGGAATTCTCTACGTTGTTGGGGGGACACGGAGGCCCCGAGTTGCATAGGTATCTCTGAATCTTTCGGGGAGGAACGAAGCAACGGAGCTTCGGGAGGCATCATGGGGGAGTCGGAGGAGAAAGCACATAAACGTTCACGTTGTCGTTCCCTGAGACGTCGGTCAAGTCGTACCGCTAAAGCCATAACCTGGTCTAGGGAGTCAGAAGAGGGATAGCTAACTAGAAGGTCTTTCAGGGCATTCGACAGACCCAACCTAAACTGGCACCTTAAGGCAGGGTCATTCCACCGAGAAGCTACGCACCACTTCCGAAAGTCAGAGCAATACTCCTCAACAGGTCTCTTACCCTGACTTAAGGTCACCAGCTGACTCTCGGCAAAGGCAGTCCTGTCAGTCTCGTCATAAATAAGTCCGAGAGCAGAAAAGAAACAATCAACGGAGGAAAGTTCAGGGGCGTCAGGAGCCAAGGAGAAGGCCCACTCTTGGGGCCCTTCCTGGAGCCGGGACATAATTATACCCACCCGCTGGCTCTCAGAACCTGAGGAATGAGGCTTTAAATGAAAGTACAGCCTACAACTCTCCCGAAAGGAGAGAAAAGCCCTCCGGTCCCCTGAGAACTGGTCGGGCAACTTGAGGTGGGGTTCAAGAGGTGCGGTGAGGGGAACTACCAGGGTAGCATCAGGCTGGTTGACCCTCTGAGCCAGGGCCTGGACCTGTAGGGAGAGACCCTGCATTTGCTGAGCCAGGGTCTCACGGGGATCCATAGTGGTGTCAGGGACCAGGGGTAGACTAGGTATGGGCTTGTGATTAGGTAATGGCAGGGGGTAGGGAAACGGACAAGTGATTCCCTAATCTACCCGCCACTCTGTCCCTGCCTACTTGCAACGACCCGCCCTAGGCGACGGGGTACAACTGGGCGGCGGTCCCTGCGCTCAGTAAGTGCACGACAAACACGACAAACATACAAAGGAACACAAGCAAGGAAAAGGGGCCGTTGCCCACGGCAACACCGTGAGCAACCAGAGTGGTGAACGAGCCGAGTCAAGCCAGGAGTGTGCGAGGTACAAAACGAAAAGCAGAAGAGTAGTCGGTAAGCCAGGGTCTGTATGGAGCAGGATCAAAAATAGCAGGAGCTGTAGCTGGGCCAGGAAACCACAAGGAAAGAATCACAAGCACCGAGGGACAGGAAGTGCAGGCTTAAATAGACCAAGGGCGGGAGCTAGCTGAGTCTGGCCAGGTTACGATAGGCTCTCCCACTCCTAAGCCTGCCAGCCTGAATGGTGGAAGCAGGAGTCAGTCTCAGGGATGTATTCTCAGGTGCTGACTGATTAGTTCTGGGAGTTAACCTCGAAGCTGTGCCTGGCAGATCCTTTACATCTGGAGTTGATTTCAGGTGTGGCATTTGCATTTGGAAGCTGTTGATGTGAACCCACAACATGAGGTCAAAGCAGCTCTCAATGCAAGCAAAATAGACCATCGTTAGGCTGAATTTTTTTTAGAAATCCATCAGAGAGACAGCATAAATGTTAGGAGTGGCCAAATCAACAGTTTAGTACATTCTTGAAAAAAAAAAGGGAGCACTGGTGATCTCGTGAACTCCAAAGGCCCTGGATGTCCATGGAAGACAACAGTGGTAGATGATCGCAGAATCCTTTCCATGATGATGAAAAACCCCTTCACAACATCTACCCAAGTGAAGAACACTCTCCTGTAAGTAGGTGTATCAGTATCTAAGTTTATCACAAAGAGAAGACTTCATGAGAGTAAATACAGATGGTTCACCAGTAGGTGCAAACCATTAATGAGCCTAAAAAATAGAAAGGCCAGATTAGACTTTGCCAAACAACATCTAAAGAAGCCAGCCCAGTTCTGGACCAGCATGAAACTAAGATCAACCTGTTCCAGAATCATGGGAGGAGGAAAGTATGGAGAAGGCTTGGAACGGCTCATGATCCAAAGCACACCACATCCCCTGTAAAACATGGTGGAGGCAGTGTGATGGCATGGGCATGCATGGCTGCAAAAGGCACTGGGTCACTAGTGTTCATAGGTGATATAACTGAAGACAGAAGCAGCCGGATGAATTCTGAAGTGTTCAGCGATATACTTTATGCTGGGAGCAAACTTGTATGAAGGCCCTTTAAACGAATATTTTGTGAGGACAGCCAGACTTTGGTACCTGGAAGATACTGAGGTGGCTCTCTTCTTTTAATATCCGCTTTTCGCTTCATGCGATCGACTACTAGCAGAATAGAGGACCGGGTATGTTGTCAGATTTGCAGAAAGTCCCCAAATGCAGAGTCAGCTGCGGGTACCTGAGATGTAGCAGACACAGGAAGAGCGACTCTAGGATGTTTACTGTACACAATGTAGATTGGTGTGGAAGTGGTGGACTCCCTTGTGTGATTGTTGTATGAGAACTTGGCCGATGGAAGAAGTTGTACCCAGTCATCATGCTGCATGGAGATGAAGTGGCGGAGAGAATTCTCCATGATCTGATTAATCCTCTCTACTTGACCTTTGGACTGGGGGTGATAAGCTGAGGAAAAGTCCAATCTCAGATCCAGGAGTTTAATGAGGGCTCTCCAGAACTTCGAGGTGAACTGAACCCCCGATAAGACACAACGTGATGGGGCAAGCCTTGCAAACGGAAGATATGCTGGATAAAGAGATTTGCCAGTCGAGGAGCAGAAGGAAGAGCGGTCAGCGGGATAACATGTGCCATCTTAGAGAAACGGTCCACCACCACCCAGACAGTGCTGCATCCTGCTGAGGGAGGAAGGTCTGTGACAAAGTCCATTGCAATGTGCTGCCAGGGGGCATTGGGTACAGGCAGAGGTTGGAGCAGGCTGGCAGGCTTGGAGTGAGCAACCTTGTTAGAAGCACACATCGTGCAAGAAGAGACAAAGTCCAGAACATCTTTGGGTAGCGTGGGCCACCATAAATGACAAGTAATCAGGTCTCGGGTCTTACAAAAACCAGCATGCCCAGCCAGTTTAGAGATGTCCCCAGCTGAGAATTCTTCTCCTATCTGCCAACCAAACAAAAGTCCTCCCCAGACGGATGTCTCTAACTTGCAAATTATTGTCAGTGACAATGCAGGACGGGTCTATGATTCTTTGAAGGGACTTCACCGTGTCATTCGTCTCAAACGACATGGACAGGGCATTGGTCCTCACATTCTCCTCAGCGGGATGGTAGTGGAGCACAAATTAGAAACGGGTGAAGAACACAGCGACCACCTGGCTTGACAGGGTTTTAATCGTTGAGCCGACTGAAGATATGTGAGCTTCTTGTATTCGGTGTATATCAGTATGGACTGCGCCCTCTTGCAGATGTCTCCACTCCCCCCGTGCCAATTTGATTGCCAGTAGCTCCTAATCCCCAATAGAGTAATTGTGCTCTGCAGAGGAAATAAGTCTCGAGTAATAGTCACATACTACTGCCTTTCCACGGGAGCTCCTCTGGAACAGAATTTCACCTGCACCAACAGAAGAAGCATCCATCTCCAATGACAACTGCCGAGACACGTCAGAATGATGGAGGATCGAGGCTGAAGTAAAGGCTTTCTTGAGGCTATTAAATGCAGATTCTGCATCTGAAGTCCACACCTTGGCATTCACACCCTTCTTGGTAAGGGTAGAGATGGGAGCCATCAGTGATGAGAAATTTGGGATAAACTGCCGATAGAAGTTGACGAATCCCAAAAAACACGGTATGGACCGCAGGCCCTGAGGACGTGGCCATTCCAGGATGGACTTTACCTTCTCAGGGTCCATCTTGAGACCTTGATCCGAGTTGATGTAGCCCAGGAAGGGCAGAATTTTTTTTTAAAGACGCACTTCTCCATTTTAGCATACAGACAATTCTCCCTTAATCGCAGTAGAACTTGACGAACATGCCTCCAATGAGTCGTCGGATCTGGAGAGAAAATCAATATATCATCGAGATATACAACACAGACGACATAGAGGAGATCTCGGAAGATATCATTGACAAATTCCTGGAAGACCGCGGGAGAGTTGCACAGACTGAAGGGCATCACCAGGTATTCGTAGTGCCCATTTCGGGTGTTGAATACCATCTTCCACTCATCACCTTAACAGATTCGGATCAAATTGTAAGCCCCACGCAAGTCTAGTTTCGAAAAAATCTTGGCTCATCGTATACGGTCAAACAGTTCGGATATTAGTGGCAATGGGTATTTGTTCTTGACCGTAATATGGTAGAGACCAGGGTAGTCAATGCAGGGTCGAAGAAATCCGTCTTTCTTTTTAAGGAAGAAGAACCCGGCCCCGGCCGAGGAGGAAGACTTTAGTGTAAAACCCCTCTCCAGATTCTCCTTGATATAGGCCGACATGGATTGGGTCTCTGGCAAGGAGAGAGGATATACCCGTCCATGGGGAAGAGAAGCATTTGGGACCAGTTCATTCGGACAGTTGTAAGACCAGTGTGGAGGAAGCATTTCAGCCTCCTTTTTTGCTAAAGACGTCTGCAAATCGAGAAAAATGAGTAGACAATACCGCTAATGACTGAGGCAGAGAAGGCTGGATGGGATGGAATTGTAACAGGCAGCGGTGGGGGCATTTGGGGCCCCATTAAAGAACCTCTCTGGAATTCCAATCCAGGACAGGAGCATGCAACTAGATGCAAGGCAGACCCAGCAAAACCAGATTGACGGCTTTATGCAAGACAAGGAATGTAATCAGTTCAGTATGAAAGACTCCAACTTGGAGCTTCAGTGGCTTGGTCTCAGACACGATTGGATCGGGCAGAGGAAGACCATTCACCGAGGCACATTCAAAGGCGTCTCCAGAGGAACAGTGGGCAACTGGAGATGATCCACTAGGTCTTGCTGGATGAAGTTTGCCGCGGATCCTGAGTCACAACATGGCATCCGAGGCCGCAATACAGATAAAGTCCTGAAGTGCGTCTGCGTTGTTTCTCCTGGGTAGACAATTTGGCCCGGTCTACCTTCATAGGCTCCTCTGGTGGGACGACTGAAGAGGACAGTAGGGATTGCTGGAAAGTAGAAGCCAGCCTAGGAAATCCTCTCTCCCAGTGAACCTCTTGGGGATGCTTCCGGATCCTCATGTCAACCTGGGTGGCTAGTAGAATGAGATCGTCCAGGGTAGGTGGCAGATCGCGAGCGGCAAGCTCGTCTTTAAAACCCAGAAGACAGAATGTAGTCACCAAGAACTCATTGTTCCAGGTTAGTTCTATAGCCAGGGTACGGACCTGAATGGCATACTCGTCTACGTAGATGTCTCCCTTGTGTAGGGTCAGCAGGGATGCAGCAGCAGAAGAAACTCTCCCAGGTTCTTCAAATATAGAATGGAAAGTCCGTAAAAAATACTGCAAATCACAAGTCTCTGGTCCCTGATGTTCCCAAAGGGGATTTGCCCATACCAGGGCTTTGCCAGTTAGGAGAGATTTTATGAAGGCGATCCTAGCGTCATCAGAGGGGAAGGCCTTGGCATGTAGTTAGAAGTGGATCTGTCACTGGTTCAGAAATCCCCTGCAGGACCTCCTGTCTCTATCATAGCGAGGAGGTAGCGGCAGTAAGCCCCGGGGGTCGGCACTGGTACTGACAGGAGGTGTAGCAGAAATAGGTCCAGCACAAGATTACCTGTATAGTCCAGACAGTGGCAGAGGCTTTAGCACGGGTGGAGGTGGGTGCAGCAGGTTGCGCCAGACATGTAGGATGAATGCAGGTGCAGTAGGTTGCGCCAGACGTGGCGGATGATATCAGGAGCAGCAGGACACAACACCAATCACTAACAGGCTCAGGAACAATAACACAGCATGGGATACAGGATACAGGTAGCAGCGCACTGGAACACTGGAACAGGGTAAACACTAAGGGACCATTTGCAAGACTAACATGGGAATTACTAACAATGCTCAGGAGAGGAGTGAAGGGGAAGGGCCCTTCTTATAGTCCAGGGTGATCTGAGAGTAATTAGTCAATTCTTAACATGTGTGCACACTAGCGCTTTAAGGCGGGGAATGAGCTTGTGCGAGCACCCTAGTGGTCACTGGAAGGCAGAATGGCCACATGTGCTGGCATCCTCAGGGAGGAAGACGTCGGCAGGATTAAAGGAGTCTGCGGTCTGCGACTACGGCCATTACACAATCTACCAGTGACGTATCTTTTCCTGGACTGAGGCTTCAGTGTAGACAGGTCCGGCCTGGGTAGGAGGAAGGAGTCCAAGTATATAGGATTTATAAAAATCCTGATAACAAGCTGCAGAAAATCTGTAGTGTATATATTCAGATAAATGACATACCTATCTACCTGCACTCACTATATTATTACACTTATCAATTATAGATCTATTTGAACACATTCAGCATCAAAGGCATGCATATTCACTGTGTAAACTGGAAGAAGCACAGTAATAAATATAGTACCAGAAGTAAGCTCAGTACATAAATAAAGCACCAGAACCAAG
Organism: Rhinoderma darwinii; assembly: GCF_050947455.1. NCBI lineage: Eukaryota > Metazoa > Chordata > Amphibia > Anura > Rhinodermatidae > Rhinoderma > Rhinoderma darwinii. The sequence continues at coordinate 100,530,961 of NC_134690.1, forward strand.
CTCAGTACATGCAGTATATATACTAGTCCTTCTCAATGAATTAGAATATCATCAAAAAGTTAATTTATTTCAGTAATTCAAATAAAAAAGTGAAACTCATATATTATATAGATTCATTACACACAGAGAGATCTATTTCCAGCATTTTTTTTTTCTTTTAATGTTGATGATTATGGTAACAGTTAATGAAAACCCAAAATTTAGTCTCTCAGAAAATTTGAATATTAAATAAGCCCAATTTCAAAAATGGTTTTTAATACTGAAATGTTGGCCTACTGAAAAGTATGTACAGTGTATGCACTCAATACTTGGTTGGGGCTCCTTTTGCGTGAATTACTGCATCAGTGCGGCGTGGCATGTAGGCGATCAGCCTGTGGCACTGCTGAGGTGTTATGGAAGCCCAGGTTGCTTTGATAGTGGCCTTCAGCTCGTCTGCATTGTTTGGTCTGGTGTCCCTTATCTTCCTCTTGACAATACCCCATAGATTCTCTATGGGGTTTAGGTCAGGCGAGTTTGATGGACAATCAAGCACAGTGATACTGTGGTTATTAAACCAGGTATTGGTACTTTTGGCAGTGTGGGCAGGTGCCAAAATCTAAAATAGGCCATAATAGTCAAAATTGATAGTTTTTCTAAATAAAAAAACCACTGCTGTTATCTACATTACAGCGCCGATCAGATTATGTAGGGGATAGAGCACTTATAATCTGGTGACAAAGCCTCTTTAAAAGGGTTTTCTGACCCCATAAAAAGTACTTTCAAAGGGCATAAAATGGTAAAAATAAAAATCTAATTTACAGACTTTTCAAAATCGGTGTAATTCCTCCACCACCAGTGCAACTCCCATACTGATGTTCTCCAATTACACATGACAACTGATATTTGGCTGCCATTAATACTTCACCATAGATTACATAAACGTGGCGGCCTGTGATTGGCAGCCATGGTCACATGTATATGAGCAACAACAGTTTGCAGCAGGGGATCCTTCAGACTGCCGGGGTGGGAATGGAGCCAAATGTAAAAGTTAGGTAAGTATCTAAGTTCCATGCACCACCACCTCAGGCCCTGGAGTGTTCATTTCAGGGCACATATAATAAGTAAAGTACTGCAACTAAATTAGCATTTTGAATGACAAGTAGGGTGAACACATGTTATTAGGTGTAGAGGGTAATACTTGATTTATAGTACCTGTGTTCTCTCCAGTACAGAGGTGCTCTGTCTTTTTAAATTTGCCCTTTCTCATTCTGCCAATCATATGTGAAATGTGAAAATCAGATTTGATTGGCAGAATTCGATTTTCTAAATGAGATAGAGTTGGAGAGGGTAGATTAATGGGTCCAACAGTCTATACACATGCCTTATCTGTACAAGAACTGCCACTAATCTACAATAAGACCTCTCCTTAGATATTCATCCTTATATTTAATTAAATGAATTCACTTATTCTCAGTCACCTTGTAAAATCTTCATATAGCTGGGAGGCTCCTATCCATTGTACACGTGCCCCATATTGGCAATCATTTCCATCTGGATGGCAGATGGCAATGGCAGAGAGAGCACTTCTATCAGCACTGGGAAAGAGAGGTCATGCAAAAAGGGCATCTCCATCATAACAAAGAGGCGGAGGTCACTGCAAGAACATTTGCTATAGACAAGCTTTGAAATAACTCACAAACAATGTAAAATATGATTTCCAGCAAAGATTTCATGTTAATAAAATAACAGGAATAGTCTGGTGTCTGTGATGATGCAATCTATAGGCTTTGAAACTGATTGTTTGACAGTCCCAAAAGGTGAAGGGGGAAGGGACCAGACAAACCACAGGAGAGTGTAGACACATATGCTTTCTTTGAAGCAATTTACATACACAAATAAATGCCTGACACGTTTGTTTGTCAATTCCCTTATGATCCATCTCATTATACCTGCCATACAATGTTCTGTGAATGCTTAAACTTTCATGGATGATTAGTAAGCATTGTCCTCCCCTATTAATGATGTAATCCTGCACCTGGGTGGTAATTATGAAAATATATGAAGCCCATCTGCTCAAATTCTGCCAGTTATATGGAAAGATACTATTGAACAAAATACATTGCAAAAACTTGCATTTCATTTTGGGCATTATAAACTTAAAGGGGTTATTCTGAATTTTACAATTGATGGCCTATAGTTAGATTGAAAATATTAGATTGGTGGGAGTCCGACTCTCGGCACCCTGATGATCAGCTGTTTGAAGGGGCTCGTACGAGCGCTGCAGCCTCTTTATTGTCTACATGGATTTAATTTTTGTTAGTATTTGCTGTTACTTTTGTAGTGGTTGTGCAAGGACTGCGAGGACCCATTGTCCACCTTACCTGCCCAGGACCTTATACCATCCTTCTTTAAATAAAACACCAACACCTTCTTTATGGAAATGTGGAAGTGGCCACGGCTTTATTATTATTATTTACAACCATCGGCATGAAGACATATATATATTTCTTTCTCTCCTTCTCCTGAAATGCAGATGCTCCCTGTCTCCATCAGGCATGTAGGGTGCTAACTCTGTCTTCCTTGGCCGTACTTTCCGCCAGCTGTGACATCTACGAAAGAACCAGAAAAACGCCAGAACAAGAATCTAACAGTAGAATTTTTTTTTTAAAACCAAAACCAAAAACCAACACCACAAGGGGAGGGAGGGCGGGTGTTTCTCCCGCTGCAGCTTGAAGGTAAGAGGGCTTTCTGCCCCAAACCCCAGCCTTATATCTCCTTAACCACGCCCCTCTTACCCCTTGCTCACCAATCCTGGTCCTGGGCATTATTTAAACATTCCATCCTTCTTTAACCCCTCGCAGTCCCTGACACTCTCACTAGGCGCTTCAGTGTCTGCAAGACTGCGAGGACCCATTGTCCACCTTACCTGCCCAGGACCTTATACCATCCTTCTTTAAATAAAACACCAACACCTTCTTTATGGAAATGTGGAAGTGGCCACAGCTTTATTATTATTATTTACAACCATCGGCATGAAGACATATATATATATATTTCTTTCTCTCCTTCTCCTGAAATGCCGATGCTCCCTGTCTCCATCAGGCATGTAGGGTGCTAACTCTGTCTTCCTTTGCCGTACTTTCCGCCAAGGAGGGGAACTGAGAAACCTACTCAGTCCCCCGACCACCCCAACCAAGCAACGCCAGTCCTCTCTCGGCACCATCCAACAAATCCAACAGAAAGATATTGAGCCCGATATCATTGAGGTGTACCCCATCCTGCGCCAGCAAATCCGCATTATCCCCTTCCAAGGATTGGTGCCGCAGCCCAACTCCACCTATCGAGCGAATGAACCGCGACACTCACACATTAAGTAACCTGCGCACTCTCTCCAACGCTGCCAAGTTCCTTGCTCCCCTCCACACCGTCCGCGCCACTATCTCAGACCATACCACCACGCAGCGACCGAACAGATCCTGAAAGCGCGCCAAATCAGTCCGCATTAATGATAACAACTCTGCCATTTTAACTTGGCCGATATCATTCCCCCCGGCGTGAATGATCAGGACAACAGGTCCGTCAGTGTGCCTCGTAACTGCCACTACTTCTGGCAGCAACTGCACCCACCGTAGTCCCCGGACACCTCTCCAGTGGACGTGGGCCTGTGAGAGGCCCAAATTCGGACCCAACGGCCTCCATAATGCTCGGACCGCCGCCCAATGCACATATGAGTGCCCCAGGATCCACACCTGGGGGCGCCGAGACCCTAACAAAAGAAAAGTCAAGCTAAATTCCAGGTCAAATGCGAAAAGGATACAGACAGGAATAGCATAACACGATACCCTAAAGAAACGAGGAAGGAGGGGAGGGGGAGAGAGGGAGGGGCGGGGGGGGGGGGGCAAACATCAGGGGAGGAGGGTAAAAGGAAACTAACAGGGGGACCACCATGATTAATCACACTTTAAAACCAAATCCGGTCGCACATACGACTTATAGCTATTAGAACACCATCTACCCAAACGCATGATAGCCACTGAATCCAAGCCCAAGGCATCTGCTTCCGTGGCAGCGCCTATCCTAAACGAATGCGTACCAAACTCGCCCGGTGGCAGCCCCAGGTATTTTAGCCCGGCCTTAAAAACCGCCTCAAATTGAAAGCGCGACATTGCTGAACCATTTTGATGTATCAAGAATTGAGCCCCGGGCGCCCGGACAGACACAAATTCTTGAACCAACCTTACCGGACACTCCTGGCCCCCAATCTTCCTAATCGACAACCAAGCTCCCCTCCCTGCCGTATCTGTTTTTGACCTCCGAACGCAGACCCGGAGGGAATCCCCCAACACCACCACATCAGATCCGAGAAGCCCACCGCTTGTGTTCACGCTGGGTGGAACCAGCTCACTAACCCGCAATGCGGCGAAGAAAGCCAAAGAAAAAGCCGCGCCAAACAATGAAACCTCATATTCATCCCGGCACACAAAACGGATAGAAGCCGACCCAGGAGCGCAAAGGATACCGGACGCCTCGTGTCCCTGGAAAACGCCTCTTTTTTCCACCCTTTCAAAGACTGCCTAACAACAAATTATTTTGTAACATCTCTACATCCCCACAATTTTAACATAAAGGCCACACCTGCTAAATGTTTTCCTGCAGTGGCCGCACTGCAACCCTCCTGACGTAATTGCACCAAACTTGCAAGGGTGATATCAAGGTGACAACCATCCTGTGATGGGAAATTACCCCCCGCAATCTCCAACCACCGATCCCACGCTCTGCAATGACTCTTCCAAGTCGCTGGCACCACAGAACCCCTCAACAGTCTCATAAGTTGTCCTCGACCAGGGCCCATAAGTGAAGGGGGGGGGGGACTCCCCTTCTGCCAAAGCTGCCGGGTGCAATTCCCGAAACCAGGACATCTGTGAACGAGACAAAGCATCGGCCATCACATTATGGACTCCCGGAACATGTTTTGAAAGAAAACGTTTGTATCTCGCTAATTCTGCGAGCTGACAATATTGCCACTAAGAATAAGGCTTTCAAAGAAAAGTGTTCCAGAGAAGCTTCATGTAGTGGTTCAAATGGAGATTCGGACAGATCTTTCAGCACAATACTCAAGTCCCAGGATAGAGAAGGTGAGGGGAATGGAGGTCTGATTCTTTTAACAGCTGTGAAGAAGCGTTGGATTAGTAGATTATTAGATAATAGACCATTCAGAGAGGAATTTATGGCTGTCAATTGTACCTTTAAGGTATTGAATTTTAGGCTCTTTTGCAGACCTTCCTGAAAAAACTGAAGATCAGCTGGTACAGATGAGGGACTGATGTACTTTGATGAACACAAATCAGAAAAAATATTTCAAACACTGTTGAAGACCCTGATAGTATTAGGTCTTCTGGAAGCTGCTAAAGTATTGATAACCCCATCAGAAAACCTGGCTCTTCTTAGGTTCCCCCTTTCAGCTTCCAGGCCGTGAGATGAAGCCTCTCTGGATTCTGATGGAGAACATCGTTCTGAGATATAAGGTCCCTCCTAAGAGGTAACTTCCAGTATTCCCTTTTCGCCATCTTTAGAAGTACAGGGAACCATGCTCTCCTCGGCCAAAACGGGATGATCGCAATCACTGTGGTCCTCTTATTATTAGAGGGATAGGAAGTTATTGGGAGTGCATCCACTGCAAACGGGCGATCTGTGTTGCTGAGAGAACAAAACATCAGAAGCTTGGAATTCTGTCTGGTGGCCATTAGATCCATTTGTCGCATACCCATCCTCTGAACGATCTGACTGAAGACTTGGTAATTGAGGGACCACTCTGATGACCTGATCACATGGTGACTCTTGTATTCAGTGAACCCATCAGGTGAACTGCAGAGATTTCGCACACCGTCTTCTCTGCCCATAACATGAGGAGAGCACACTTCCTGAATAGTGCTGAACTTCTTGTGCCACCTTGTTTGTTGAGATAATATACTACCGCTACATTGTCCTACCTGATAAGGACTTCCTTGCCCTCAGAAGCTGTTGAAAAGGCTGCAGGGCCAGCCGGACTGCTCTCAATTCTTTGAGGTTGGATGGAAAATGTATTTCCCAAAGATTCCAATTTAGTTGGACCCAGAGATCTTCTACATGCACACCCCAGCCCCAATTTAAGCATTCCAAGGTGAGGACTACCTGAGGATGAAGGCGGAGAGACCTGCCCTTCAAAGGGTTCCATAGCTACCACATAAGGTCGTTTATTACTGACAGTTAGAGAAAGATGTTCTTGTCCAGAGCATGAGGGGATTGGGATCACTGACTCAGGATACACCCATGAAGTTTTCTGATGTGGGCTCTGGCCCACTGGACCACAGCTATTGAGGAGGTAAGTATTCCCAATACTGACATAGCTATGCGAGTTGTCACCATTGTCTGAGAGACCAGAGATCTGACTGCTCTTTTGAGACTGGAGGATCTCTCCTGGGCAGCATAGGGTTCAACTGTATCTGCGTCCTGAGGATGCAGATACAGTTGACAGCGGGACATACCCACAGCCGCACTGTCCATGACACTGCCTGCTACCTCCCTGAGGGGGCGGCGGCACCACTGAAACCAGCTGCCGCCACCCCCTCCTGCACTATAATTGTACCTGCATCTATAGGATGCAGATACAATTACATGCATAAGCGGAATGGCTGGGCACGGAATATGCCCCGCCATTCAGCGCCTTCCAAATGACGTAAACGACAGATCATCGCGCCACTTGCATAGTTGAATGGAAGGGCACGGCACCCAGCCAATCAGCGCCTTTTAACGATGCAAGCGGCACGATGACGGCGTTGAAAGACGCTGATTGGCGGGGCAGAATGACTTGCCCAGCCATTCTTGCATTGTTAAAAGGTGCTGAGTGGCTGGGCAAGTCAATCTGCCCTGCCAATCAGCGTCTTTCAACTACACAAGCGGCGCGATGATGTCATCGCGCTGCTTGCGTCGTTCAGCCCCAGCAGACCTGCTCTAAAGAGAGCATGCCTGCATTTCGAGAGGACGGTGTGGGAACGGGATAAGGTGAGTATGTAAAGTTTATTTTTTTCTGTATGAGGGGCTATATGTGGAGCACTATCTACAGGGAGGGACTATATGTGTGAGGGGCTATATGTGTGAGGGGCTATATGTGTGGGGGGCTCTATGTGTGAGGGGCTATATGTGGAGCATTATCTACAGGGGGCCATATGTGGAGCACTATCTACATGGAGGGGCTATATGTGGGAGGGGCTATATGTGGAGCACTGTTTACAGGGGAGGCTATATGTTGAACACTGTCTACAGGGGGCTCATATGTGAAGCACTATCTACAGAGGAGCTATATGTGGAGCACTATCTACAAGGGGGGCTATATGTTGAGCACTATCTACAGAAGTTCATATGTGGAGCACTATCTACAGGAAACTATATGTGGGCACTATCTACAGGGGGAACTCTGGGGGCCACTATCTACAGGGGGGCTTTATGTGGGGCACTGACTTCAGGGGGCTCTATGGAGGGCACTATGTATGTAGGGCACTATCTACAGGGGGCTCTATAGGGGGCACTGTCTGCAGGGGGCTCTATTGGGGGCACTGTCTACAGGCTGCTCTATGGGGAGCATTATCTACAGGGGCTCTTTGGGGAGCACTATCTACATGGGACACTGTGTGTGTGGTACACAGTGTATGGTGCAATTATAATCAGGGACACAGTGTATGGTGCTATTATAATGAGAGGTGTAGTGTATGGTGCTATTATAATTACAGGTGCAGTGTATGGTGCTATTATATTTAGGGCATAGTTTGTGGCACCATGAACATTTTATCTTAGTTTATAGGTGCAGAAATGTTTGAAAAGTGAGAAGCTGAAGACATCTGAGCGGAAAACTACAGAAATGAGCTGTGGTCGGGAGAACACATCGTAGAGGTCTGGACCGGATGGAGAAGAAAACAGAAAAAGAACTATAATCTGACGTCACCTGTGAGTCACTTAATGTAAATGTTTATTCTAATCAGTACTGTAGTCACTGTATGATCTGCAGTGATGATTGGTGGTATGCTTTTTTTCTTTGTGGAACAGCAACTCCCAGCATATTCTTACCATTGTGCAGGCCATGCTGGGAGCTATAGTTTTACGCCGTACAAACCTATACAGCAGGGGTTTCACTAAATTGAGCTGTATTTATGTACCGAGCATGGTTCTGGTGTTGTATTTTTGTACTGAGCTTGTTCTGGTGGTGTATATATGTACTGAGCTTGGTTCTGCGGCTGTATTTATGTACTGAGCTTAGTTTTGGTGCTGTATTTATGTACAGAGCTTGGTTCTGGTGCTGTATATATGTATTGAGCTTGGTTCTGATGCTGTATATATGTATGAGCTTGGTTCTGGTACTGTATATATACATGAGCATGATTCTGGAGCTGTGATTATATAGGATATGTTTATAATAACAACATTGCAGGGCAGATAGAATTGTTGCAATTCATTGTATATTTAATGGGAACCTGACAGGTAGTTTTTCCAATGAAATGGAGGAATCCTCCAGCTCACCAATGTTGTGCCCTAATCCAGACTGCGCTCAGATCCTCGTGACGGCACACGGTGGGAATCATAGAAGAAAGAAAAAAACTGTTTCAGCGCTAATTGATTTAAAAGAAAAACAGGCTCAATGCTACTGCCCTACTCATGGTATAATAATAGTTTTTACCCCTTGAACCGCCACCATGAGGTAATACATGACCTGACAATATTTTCAAACATTCCCCTGTATGTTTTTTTCAGCTGCAGCAAAATCCAGAAAAGCAACTTTTAAACGGTGCACATTATATGCTAATTACTCATTAAAGGTTCATGGGGCGGTGCCGCTATCCTGAAGAGTCACATAGTTCTGCCTCCAAACCCACCTTTCGATTACAGCGGGACACTGCCCTGAATCCGGGACTGTCCTGCTGAATCCGGGACGGTTGGGAGGTATGCGTGCCACAAATAGGACATGCTGCAGCCACACATTGATTGATGTGAGAGCCGACATGCTTATAGAGTGAGGGTAAGGACACACATGGCAGATAAGATGCGTAAAGTACACAGCGCATCCATCCTGGAAACTGTGTTTCAGTTTTTCAGGCGGAATCTCCACTGCAAAAATACTGCAGGAAAAAAACTGTATACTTACCACCGGGGCGTTATCCTGGCGACACGTCTCTCTGCTCTGAGTACAGCCAGGCCGCCTGGGATTATGCTGCAGCCCATGTGACTACTTCAGCCTTTGATTGGCTGCAGCAGTCAAATTGGATGAAACATTTTTTTTATTACTTTTCATTTAAAAAATGTTTTCTTTTTTTCTGATTGGCAATTTTTGTGGCAGAATCACAGCTTTTCCACTGCAAAAATCACAACAAAAGAGCTACTGTTCTGCAGAATAAATTGACATGCTTCGGATTGAAAAACGCACCACAGGTCAAATTATGAACGGTTTCTCAGCTGATTTTTTTTGCAGTGTGTGGATGAGATTTGTTCAAATCTCATCTACTCTGCTGCTCCCATAGTACGCTACAGATTTGCCGCAATGAAATCTGTTACGTAAAATCTGCAGTGTTTAGGCTGTGTGTGTCTCTACCCTGAGGCTACTTTTACATGTGCAGAATGGCACAATCTGTTTGCAGCACAGCCAATCAACCGTGCGTACTTTTGCCGCAAATTATGGTTTTGCAGTGCGGTTTTTAGCCGCATGACTCTGCAGAGGAAAAAAGTTTTAGTTTCCCATGTAGAAAGAGAATGCATTGAAAAATCACAGCAATTCGTGGTAAAAATGGGTGCAGTTTTGCTGTGCAGTAATTGGCCAAGCAGCAAAATGCTGCCATTCGGCAAGTGTGAAAGTAGCCTTCGCGTTATAGTTCCTAAACACGGACTTCAATGTCTCTGAGGGTCCTCCCTGCACTCCAGGTCACAATGTGTAGCATACTATAATCAGGAGCACAGTGTGTGATACAATTGTATTCACGGGCACAAAGTGTGGCAGTATAATAGGGGCTCAGAATAGGGTTCTGTTATATTCAGGGGAGCAGTTTGTGGCACCATGAGAACTTTGTGCGGATATGTTGGAAAAGTGAAAACATCTGTGCGGCAAACTCTGCAAAGAGGAGTCATGGCCGGGAAAAGTCATCATGGTTGTCTGGACCTAATGGAGAAGAAAAGGAAAGAGAACGACTCTAATCATCTGTGAGTCACTGAGTAAAATGTTTATCCTGCCTCCTACGAATTATTACTGTAAATACTGTATGATCTGTGCAAATGATGAAGGGTACCTTTTTTTTGGGGGGGGGGGGGGGGGGGGGAGCAGCTCCCAGCATATCTTTACCATTGTTCAGGCTATACTGAAAGCGGCTAACTTGACTTTGCAAATGATCTCTGTACTGAAATGTATTTGTGCTGAGCGGTTTCTGGTGTTGTATTTATATACTGAGCATTGTTCTGGTGCTGTATATATGTACTGAGCTTGGTTCTGTATATATGTACTGAGCTTGGTTCTAGTGCTGTATTTATAAACTGTGCTTGGTTCTGGAGCTGTATTTATGTATTATTTATTTGTAAATAGTCTTCATTAAAAATTCACTACCATTTGGCTGCTATAGAGTCTGTGTAACTCCTGTAGACAACTGGTATGTCCGTATGTCCACTGTTCCTGACGACTGTGCTCTCCTACCTATCTTCACTCAGTTTTATAGATAGTAGCAGGGAGGAAGGGGGATGTCGTACACAGTAGGTCAGAGCATAGAGAAAGTATCTTGATATCCTGTGTGCTCTCCTGCCTATCTACACTATGTGCCTATCTACACTATGATACTAACCACAACCATCTCTAGTACTGGGCGGGGAGCTGAGAGGGCGACGGCACCACTGAAACCAACGGCCACCACCCCGTTCTGCACTACAATTGTATCTGCGTTTATAGAACACAGGTACAATTCAACGGATCACTAACGCTGGCAGGGCAAGGAACATTGGTTCCTTTCCCAGCCATTTAGCACCTTCTAACGATGTAGGCAGCACGATGACGTAATTGCGCCGTTTACGTCATTTAGCTGCAGCAGACCTGGTCAGAGGACCAGGTCTATGTTGATAGAGGATGATGTGGGAACGGAATCAGGTAAGTATGTAAAGTTTTTTCTTTTCAGTGAACAGTGTTAATGGCTCTATCCACAGGGGGTCTATCTACAGGGGGCTCTATATACAGGAGGCACTATCTACAGAGGACTGTTTGTGGAACACTGTCTACCGGGGGCTGTATGTGGGGCACTATCTACAGGGGGATCTATGGGGCCACTATTTACAGGGGGATCTATGTAGGGCATTATCTAAAGGGGGGCACTATCTACAGGGGGCTATATGAGGGCACTATCTATCAACACCAGAACAGATCTCAGTACATATATACAGCACTAGAACCAAGCTCAGTACATATATACAGCACCAGAACAAAGCTCAGTACATAAATACAGTAGCAGAACCAAGCTCAGTACATAAATACAATAGCAGAACAAAGCTCGGTACATGTTTACAGCACCAGGATAAAGCTCAGTATCTACAGGGGGCTATATGAGGGCACTATCTATCAACACCAGAACAGAGCTCAGTGCATATATACAGCACTAGAACAAAGTTCAGTACATATATACAGCACCAGAACCAAGCTCAGTACATATATACAGCACCAGAATAAAGCTCAGCACATAAATACAGCACCAGAGCAAAGCTCAGTACATAAATACAGCACCAGCACAAATACAGCTCAGCACAGAGATCATTTGCAATTTCAGTGTTACCCCTGCCGTATAGGTTTGCACAATTGTAAGGAAATGCTGGGAATTGCGATTTCAGAAAAAATCATAGCACCCATCTTCTCGCTGCAGATCATACAGTGACTACAGTACTGATAAGAGGCAGAATAAACATTTTCATTGAGTGATACACAGGTGACGTCTTCTCAGATTCTAGTAGTTCTTTCTCTCTTTTCTTCTCCATCCTATCCAGACCTCAATGATGACCCATTTCTGCAGTTTGACGCTCAGATGTCTTCAGCTGCTCACTTTTTAAACATTTACGAACTTATAAACGAACATAAAATTCTCGGTGTCACACACTATGCCCCTAAATATAATAGCACTATACACCACAACTCTAATCATAATAGCACCATACACTGTGTCCCTGATTATAATAGCACCATACACTGTGTCCCACACACAAATTCCCCCTGTAGATATTGCCCCTCATCAAGCCCCCTGTAGATAGTGCCACTCATATAGCCCCCATAGATAGTGACCCCTCATAGAGCCCCCTGTAGATAGTGCTTCCTCATAGAGCCCCCTGTAGATAGTGCCCCCTCATAGAGCCCCCTGTAGATAATGCCACTCATAAAGCCCCCATAGATAGTACCCCTCATAGAGCCCCCAGTTGCTAGTGCCCCACATAGAGCCCCCTGTAGACAGTGTCCCACATAGAGCCCCCTGTAGACAGTACATCCATACATAGTGCCCCCTATAGAGCCTCCTGTATATAGTGCCCCACAGAGCCTCTTGTAGTTACTCCTTCCCATAGAGCCCCCTGTAGATAGTGGCCCCCATAGTGCCCCCTGTTGATAGTGCCCCTCTATAGAGATCTCCTGGAGATAGTGCCCTACATAGATAGTGGCCCCCATAGATCCACCTGTAAATAATGCCTCACATACAGCCCCCTGTAGAGAATGCCACCCAGAGTGCCCTGTATATAGTGCCCCCTGTAGATAAAACCCTCCTGTAGATAGAGCCCCCTGTAGATAATGTCACTCATACTGGTAACTGAAAACAAAAAATTACATACTCACCTGATCCCGTTCCCACGCCATCCCCTAGCAACGTAGGCCTGGTCTCTAATGTCCAAGTCTGCTGGAGCTGAACAATGCATCGAGCCAATTGCATCATTGATAGGCGCATAATGGCAAGGGCAAGGAACATCCTTGCCCTGCCATTCAGTGCTTTTAAATTACGCAAGTGGCGCGATGACGTCATTGCGCCACTTGCATCATTGAAATGCGCTGAATGGCAGGGCATTCAAATGCGCTGAATGGCAGCACCTTTTAATGACGCATGTGGCACGATGACATCATCGTGCCGCTTGCGTCGTCGAAAGGCGCTGAACAGCAGGGTGCCTTGCCCTGGCAGCGCTAGTGATCCATGTAATTGTATCTTCGTCTTATAGGCGCAGATACAAATAAGGTGCAGGAGGGGATGGCGGCAGTTGGTTTCAGTCACGCCACCCCCCTCAGATAGGCCTCACCTCCCCTCATGGACAGTGAGACCCTGAGTGTGTCTCAATCACATGTTTAAAAACACAGAAAAGGCCATACTCACAATTCTATGTCCCAATTTTTTTGCATATCTTAGATTTTGGAATGAAAAGTTCCAGGTAGGGACTCGCAAGTGTGAGCATCCATGACGAGGAATGCGAGCTTGCGTTCTTTTGGCCAAAACGACAACCAATACCATGTTTTTTGATGGTTATTTACACTGTGCATACTTTTTTTCAGGACGTGGACAGGTCTTATGGTGCTGGGAGAGCATGGTGTGCAGGTGTTTGGCATTGCATGCAGGGCAGCCCGCTCTATCTTATAGTATGGGCGTTCTAAATATGCTGCTATACGGCAATATAAGTTGTGTCTCATTATCCGAACACTATCGTCCAAATTTGCAGCATAGAGCAATGAGGTTGCTTTACCACATGCCAATGCTGCAAATTTGGGAATTGGGAATTTTGGGAATTGCTCCCTCCAGTGACCAGCACATGGAAATTTTATAAATTAGAATCTAATTTATAATATTTCCTGACTTGTGAAAAAATTAAAAAAATTAAAACAATGTGTAATCATTTATATACTAACTGTTTAACTGAAAAAAGAAAAAATTCTAGCGACACATTCCCTTTAAAGGAACAGTGTCACCACAAATTTTTTTTTTTATATCAGTTTGATGTTAGTGTTTTATTAAAAACGTTTGTATTTATTTGTGTGTTTGTGTGTTACTTTTTTTTATTTTTACACTTTTTCTTCCCTATGGGGGCTGCCATTTTTTTTTCCATTTCTGTATGTGTCGATTAACGACACATACAGACATGGAATACGGCAGCTCCAGTCCCATAGGGACTGCGAACGGGGCCCGTTCCATCCACTATGGTGTACGCCGTCTGTGTGGGAACGGCGCATGCGCCGCTCCCACAAAGTCCAATTTGAAATGCGCGCCGTCCGGTGCCATTTTCATGTGGACCGGAAGTCGCGGCCGGACAGTAAGATTACTACTTCCGGTCGCGGCTTCCGGACTTGTGCACATGGAGCAGCGGCAGCAGACAGAGCGGACGGTCCGGAGGGAGCGGCGGCGACTGGAGCAGGTAAGTGATTTCTATGTATGTTCGTGTTTCAGTGTGTGTTTACTACTGTATGTAAACCTACTACACTGTGTGTTAGCTCAAAAAATGGCGACACACAGTGTAGGAGGTTTGACCGTTCAATCCCCTCGTTTCTCCCGGCACTAGCCAGGATAAAGGAGGGGGGGATTCTGAGAGCTCACTAGAGCGAGGGATTTTTGCCCAATTTTGCAGCATAAAGCAATGTGGTTGCTTTACCACATGCAATGCTGAAATTTTGGGAATTGCTCCATCTAGTAACCAGCAATGGGAAATATTATAAATTAGAATCCAATTGAATCCAATTTATAATATTTCCTGACTCGTGAAAAAAATAAAAAAAATTAGAACAATGTTTAATCACCCACACACTAATTGTTTAACTAAAAAAAAAAACAAAACATTTTTTGCTAACAACACATTCCCTTTAAGTAACTAGGTGGTAACTGATAATTTACATAGAGTCTTCAGGTAGAGTGAAGTGGGCTACTAAGTATGCTTTATCAATGAATGTATTTTATCATATTTAGAGCAAACACTGAGTATACATAAGAAGTTCTCTATTTTTGCTATTGTAAAGCGTTTGACCTTCACTAGTTTTACTGAAGTTTTCAAGGTAACAAGACAGTAATGCAATGACACTTCTACTGGTCAGTGGTTTAGAGCATAATTAACATTATTTTATTATATTGTATTAAGCCATAAGTGAGGTACAAATCCAATGTGGAACAGTCCATCTGTAGTATTTGGTATGATTCCTCTTATATTCTCTATATGCAGCAGGAGTGTAACAACTGCAAAAGTTATCACACAGTATTTTGCACTTAGGCCAGCGATAAGCCACATACATCAGGGCCTGTGAATACAATTTCCATGTGTGGTTCCTAGTTCATTATACAAACAGGTTTTGCATTGTTAAGCGATAAGGAAGTTTCCTTTAATATGCATACTGCTCTTCTACGTGTAGGCAAATAAGATGAGACCCAGTGTTCTAACAGGCTCTCTGTCTAGTGTCAATTATGGGATACAGAGAACGCACAGAGCTTTCATTTGCACATTATTTGCATACAGAGTATAATGCAAATTTGTTGACTGCCATAAATAAATAATCTTATATTTGTATATATATATATATATATATATATATATATATATATATATATAAATATATATATATATGTATCTACTCACAATACTGAGGTTCTTTTTGATCAAATTTTGTGAGCCATCCTGCCACGACAAGGCGACCTCTATAAGGTGGGTACCTACGTTGCTATATATATATATATATGTTAAAATGAATAATGGGGCATTCAGAGACACATTCAAGTAGTTCAAATTATAAAATTGATGGATATTACTGGAACAAATACTAATTGCTTGTCACAGTCAACAATAGATCTTTAATGGAGTTGTCTGAAACTTTAACCCCTTCCCGACATATGACATACAGTTACGTCATAGCCAGGAACGGGAAGTATGGAGCGTGCTCACGCAGCCGACACTTCAGAGTAACTAGCGGCATCACGCTCGAGCGCGATCCCGCTAGTTTAACTAGTTAAATTCCGCGTTCAATACCGACCGCAGCATTTAAATCGTGAGAAAGAGGGGGGCGACCCCCTCTAACAGCTCATCGCGCCCCCCGCAATGCAATCGCGGGGGGCGATCGTTGCTATGGCTGCCCTTGGGCCTAATGAAGACCCCCAGGTCCGTCATTTTTGTACACCTATTAAGCCCTGTCAGAATCATGATATACTGCAATACATTAGTATTGTAGTATAATGTACAAGCGATCTAACGATCGCCGGTTGAAGTCCCCTAGGGGGACTAATAAAAAAAGTCAAAATGAGTTCAATAAAGTTTTTTTTGTGTAAAAAAAAATATATATATATTAAAAGTTCAAAAAAAAACCCTTTTCCCATTTTCCCCCTACAGCATAGTAAATAAATAAACATAATTGGTATCGCCGCGTCCATAAAAGTCTGAACTATTATAATATATCATTATTTAACCCGCACGGTGAACGCCGTAAAAAAATAAAATAAAATTGTAAACGCCAGAATCTCTATTGTTTGGTCACCTCATCTCCGACAAAAAATTAAATAAAAAGTGATCAAACTGTTGCATGTACACCAAAATGGTATTATTAAAACTACAGCTTATCTCGCAAAAAATAAGCCCTCATACCACTTAATCGACAGAAAAATAAAAAAGTTGTGGCTCTCAGAATTTGGCGACGCAAAATAAATTTTCTTTTTTACACTTAGGTTTTTACTTGTAAAAGTAGTAAAATATAGAAAAAACTAGACATATTTGGTATCACCGTAATCATATTGACCCGCAGAATAAAGTTAACATGTTGTTTTAATTGCACAGTGAATTCCGTAAAAACGGCGCGCAAAAAACAATGGAGGAATCGCTGTTTTTTTCATTTTCTACCCCACAAATAATTTTCCCGTTTCCTAGTACATTATACGGCAAAATAAATGGTGCTACGAAAAACTACAACTCGTCCCGCAAAAATCAAGCCTTCATAGTACTATATCGACGGAAAAATAAAGACGTTATGGCTTCTGGAATGTGGGGAGGAAAAAACGAAAATTAAAATCTGAAAGTTGTTTACGTCGGGAAGGGGTTAAGAAATGAAATAGGCTGTTGGTTAAGTTATAAAATAAATAATACTCACCTGTTAAATCCACTGTCGCTCTAACACCAATGCTCTGGTTGCCTCCACCAATTTTTTGTTTACTTTTCCTGCAGCAAGGGGTATCTTTCTTGGTCTTTATATTACTAATATGTTGAATGGCTCTCAATCTCCATTGTCAAATTATTTTTCCGACGTAGATGACTGGATGAATGAATTAACTTATGCGCCAATGATTTTAGACTGCAGTAGCAATATACAATTGAATAATTTAGATGTTGGAAAGTAAGGCTTCGTTGGGGTCCCATTCGGACGTTCCGTCTGAGCTTTCCGTCAGAACAGGACCCTGTACAGACACAAACTGACACAAACGGAAACCAGAGGTTTCCGTTTCCATCACCATTGATTTCAATGGTGACGGATTTGGTGCCCATGGTTTCCGTTTGTCTCTGTTGTGAACCGGACCCCTTGTTTTGCCGGAAGCAATAGCGTAGTCGACTAAATTTGTGTCTGTTCAGGGTCCTGTTCTGACGGAAAGCTCAGACGGAAGGTCAGAACGGGACCCCAATGCAGATGTGAACGAAGCCTTAGTGAGCAGTGAGCTCAGCGTTCTCTACTGTGGTGAGCCCCCAAACATGGAGTCACTGATAGGAATAAAACAATGGGAGTGAGGATAAGCTCCATTATCTGTCTTAATGTGATCAACAGTGGGATAATTTATGCCAACATGCGACCAACATTGAGATATGATGGTGAATACAGCTAGTACAGGAAATATGTTTTTATTGATCACGTTGTTTATAACTAATTGACACAATGTATACAGGTTTTAGAGTGGATACAAAAAAAGTTTATTAGTTTTAACAATAAGCCAATCCTCAGATAGTGAAGACATATTCCTTTTTTGGGTTTTACTCATACAGCCTATAAGTATAATAAGAATGTGAAATGTATAATGATTCAAATGAGAAAGATGCATTCAGTACTAATTTCATGGTCGAATTCTTGGTTGCTGGATCTGGAACCTACAATGGGCTACATGATGAACAATATAGTAGACATTATTCCCTTATGAAAAATATATTTGAATTCAGACCAAACCTTTAAAAAACTGTTTAGAGAAAAACTACAGGAGTTGAGTAATAACTCCAAAGTAGAGAAGTTGGACAAGAACACTGCTTTTCAACAGAATTACTTGCCAAAAAAGAGTCCTGACATAGTAAGGGACCTGCTAAGGGATATGCATGAAGTGTTCCACTGTATTTATGCTATAGGAGAGGTCAGTAATAAGATGACAGGGTCAGGTAAGCTAATTAAGGAAAGCACTAATTCCCTTATGACTTATCATGTCTAATTAAAGGCTTGTAGTAGATTAAAGACACAAGACTGAAGTATGGTCCATTGATGTGTTACCTCAACGGACAGCATGTTTTATCGCACTCAGACATGGTGGATATATGTTTGCTAAAACCAGTATGTATATTTCATAAGACCATTGACACATTAGACAGTTAAAGGCTATCTACACTAATACACTATCTACACTTTTTTTTAAATAACGCAATGTTTTATGTGTTTTCAAACAACTTTTAAATTGACTTAAAAATATATATTTTTAAGACAACTACTATCCTTTATACAAGGAAGCTGTATATTGTTCAGTCTGAGTCATATCCGTCAGTTAAGCTGAACTGCGGGTCTCTGCCACACAGGAACCAGCTAAAGCCCCATGCACACTTCAGTTTTTTCCTTCAGGCTGCTATCCGTTTTTGTCACTGATAGCACCCTGAACTCATTCATTTTAATTGGGCCATGCACACTACAGTTTTTTGACGGTCCGTTGCTCCTTTCCAATCCAAAGTAGAGCATGTCCTACTTTGGTCCGGGATTCCGTGACCGTGAGGCCCATGCAAGTCAATGGGGCCGTCAAAAAAACTGAAGGCACACGGAAGGCATCTGTGTGCCATCCGTGTGCCGTCCGTGTGTGACGGAGCCGTTGCCTAGCAACCGCCAGGCGGGCAGAAAAACATTAGAAAAATATTACACTAATCGGCAGCCACTTGTCTCTATCAATAACTGATAGAGAAAAGAGGCTGCTGATTAAAAATAAAATAAAAAGCATTTCATACGTACCTGGTCGTTGTCTTGGTGACGAGTCCCTCTTCTTCCTCCAGTCCGACCTTCTTTTGTGACGCGGTAGCCTGTGATTGGCTGCAGAGGCCGTGGCAGCCTGTGATTGGCGACATGGATTGAACGTCATCGCTGGAGGCCGGACAGGAGGAATGTAAGTATGAACTTTTTTTTTTTTTTTTATTACATTAAAATTTTATTTTCCGCGTGCCGAGCATGGTACTGTCCAGGGTGCTGAAAGAGTTACCGCCAATCAGTGCAGCCCATTAACTCTTTCAGCACCCTGGACAGTACCATGCTCGGCGCACGGAAACGGAAACACGGAGTGCACACGGGAGTGCACACGGAAACCACACGGTCGCTAAAACGGGTTCACGGACCCGTCAAAAGCGGCCGTGAAAACGGTGATGTAAGTGTGCACGAGGCCTAATAACGATCATATCTAAGTTTTGGATCCTGGTAAGTCATGTATACTAGATGCTAGGGATGGACCAATAATCCAGGAAATTATTTTAAATGTTATATCGAGAGTTGGGATTATTTTTTTTTTTAATCCCTATGATAAGGAAAAATGGCTTTTGCCCCATAGGGGTTGTTTTTCCTTTGTCTGGAGCATTACTGCTGGAGAATATGTTAAACTAGATGGATTTATGTATTTTTGTAACCTTACTATATTGCAATGTTAGATATAGTAAATTAACTCACCTCTCTATAAAAATCATCATTAGAATTAATGTAGGTCCAACTGTCATAGTCATAGAAATGTATTAGACTATCTGCACATAGCACACACAAATAGTATAGTCAGGGGGGCGTGGCTTGGGCATGGCGGTGTGAAGCAGCATTAACTCGGAGCTCCGGACACATCAGCGTACCAAACAGCGATAACACACCTCTTACCTGCCCGAGAAGTCATGCCAAGGGACAAATCTAAGCCCGGCACACCCAGAGCCTCCCGTGAACCCTCCCTGGTTCTTTTCCTGCAGCCAGCGCCATCCCAGCAGCATAAGTCCGATGGCTGCTCTGCTGTAGGTGTAATCGCGTCCTCCACTGCTCCGGCCACGTGTGTCCTGCCAGAGCTATCGCAGGACTTTCCGGCAGCTCTTTTGTCGGCCTCTCCCTTGTCGGTTGTGCCCTCCATGGGGGAACAGGAGCTGGGCACACAGATGGACCGTACCCTCGCTGGACTCTGGGAGATGGTGAGAGCTCTCCCCGCACGAGCCGACATGGCAGCGCACATGTCTCAGTTGGAGGAGAAACAGGCCAAAGCACTGATGGAGGTCTCCCAATCTGTGCGCTCACTGGATGATCGAGTCACCCGACTAGAGAACAACAACCGATCCTTAGCCTCTGATGTGTCAACGCTCTCCACAACCGTGAGTAATCAGGCCATGCGCCTGAAGGACTTTGCTTTTCATGTGGATGATATAAAAAACAGAGGCAGGCAAAACAATCTTAAGTTACGGATGATCCCTGAATCAGTGCCCTCAGAGGAGTTGCAAGAAGTGGTGTCCACCATCTTTAATAAGTTGTTGAACCGTGCAACTGGAACGCCGTTGGAATTGGACAGGGTGCTCCGCATGGCGAGCCCCAGAGTCAGGGACCTAGACCGCCCCAGAGATGTGATATGTAGAGTCCATTTCTATAGACAAAAGGAGGACATTTTGCGTAATGCATGGGACCGCGGCTCGGTTTCCTACTACGGGGCTGACGTCCTGATCCTCCCTAATGTATCTCGCCTAACACTCTATATGAGGGGTATTCTTAAACCTCTACTGGAAGCAACTAAGCAGGCAGGTGTCTCATATAGTTGGGGCATATATCGTTTTCATATAATCCTACGGAAGGCTGGCCAAACCTTTGCCATTAAAACACCGCTAGATCTCCCGGAGGCCTTCCGATTCTTGGAGTCCGAGAGGGTCCCGGTCCTGGATTGGACCCTACCTCCCCCTCCACTACCGCCCAGATGAGACCTGGCGACCCGTCTGAGATGGCCAGAGCTGCAAGATGAGGGATTCATGCACCCAGCTCGTAGTCCTCTAAGTGGGAACGTTGTTTGAAGGGACTGACTGGCCTTTTTTCCCACCTACCGTTTGGTTTCCGTAGGCAGAGTTCAACGTTGCCAGTGTTCGTTGTTATAAGCCTGGAGGTCGGTTTCACTGCATGACCCATGATGCTGTCCGCTAACACGGCTTTACCCTTATCATAGGGTCCTTGAGAACTGACGAGACTGTTGGACTTGTGGGTGATGGAGGACATGTTCTTAGCATTATTACATTAGGGAGGGGATCTTGGTTATCTCTCCACTTCGGTTCTATGATAGTCTGTGGTTTCTGGCTGTCAATATGTTATTGCCTAATATGATTTATGCAGTGTGTTGTCCGTGTGCTCTGGACACCTTATGTTGCTGTGGTTTTCTACGACTCCATTTATTGACCTGTGGTTTTGCTCGTCCTGTTTTTGGGTTGTGCCACTCACAGTAGTCCCTATGAGCCTTTGGACTCTTCTTTTTCTCTCGCTTCTTTCCACCTCCTTGTACCTTTTACCTTTTGACTTATGTCCTCTTGTTTGATCCACTCTTCCCCCCTTGCTCTCCTCCTCTTATCCTCAGGGTCCTGCATCATGTCTAACTTAACTATTACCTCTCTAAATGTACAGGGTCTGAATATCCCAGAAAAGAGATCTTCACTACTACGTCTTCTTTGGAAAAAAAAAAAAGGCACTCCGCAACTCAAGATTCCCAGATGTATACCATAGTTCCTCTCCAGACTCTAAAACCAAAGGCGTATCCATTCTTGTAGCGAACTCCGTACCTTGGAAGTGTTTGGGATGTCACACAGATGACGCGGGACGATACTTGTTCATAAAAGGTAAGATTGCAGACTGCACCATGACTTTTGCAAATATATACCTCCCTAACTCGGGTCAACTGACATTACTGGAGGAGGCCCTTACTGTACTAGACGACTTTGCGGAGGGGACATTGGTTACGGGATTTTGAGTCTATACTCCTCCCCTTCAGCATCGGTGAAGGTCAACGGTCACCACTCTTCCTCCTTCCCCATCTCTTCCTCCTGCCCACTCTCTTCTTTGATTTTCACGCTATGTTTGGAACCCTTCTTAAGTCAAGTCCGAGCTAACCCAGATGTTGCGGGTATCCAGGTGGGGGATACGACTCACAAAGTCGCAGCATACACGGATGACTTACTATTTTTCCTTTCACGGCCCTGATGGCTGAATTTGGGTCGTTTGCAGCGCTGTCCAACTTTAAAATCAACTTCCAAAAATCTGAAGCTCTTAATGTCTCCCTCTCACCCCAGGTAGTGGCAGCCTTGGTGGATTCCTTCTCCTTCAAGTGGGCGGCGAGTTCCATTAAATATCTAGGCATTCGGCTCGCGAGTCTGCCCTCACACCTTTATGCATGTAACTATCCCCATATATTACGAACACTTCAGGGAGATCTTGAAAGATGGTCTAAAGGGAACTTCACTTGGTTTGGTCGTTGCGCCATATTCAAGATGAATGTGTTGCCACAGTTGTAATCAATCCTTCCTATCCCTCTTTCGGCAGCCCCATGGTTGCTGGATCAGATCCCAACATCGGCAAGATCTCACTCTCTTATAGGTCCCACCGTGCAAGTTGCGACGCTTGCATTCAAACATTTTCGTATCTCCCCGTCACTGCTATATCCAGTATTAGGCAATCCCTCTTTTCAGCCGGGTTGTGAACCTGGACCATTCTCTCGCAAACGTCTAGCTGGGGAGACGCAGGCCCGCCATTATATCAGCAATGACTGTTGGAGGATGACATCTGAATTAGCGGACAGTGCGGATCCGGGCCACCTTCTGCTTTGGCAGGCCTCCCAAATCCGTCACTTTCTGTTATCTCTTGCCCCTACATCCGAATTTTCATGTGACCTTACAGCATTTGAAACATTATGCACGATTTCGGGCATGGTCAGTCACGCCCTTTCGGCGAACTATAGTTTCATAAACTCCCCAACGGCAGATTCACATCCATCATACTTGGCTAAATGGACAACGGACCTTGACATAAGTATTACAGCTGATGAGCGTACTCGACTATATACCATGACTCATCAGTCTTCCATATCAAGTAGAATTCAGGAGGCGGGCTATAAGATTCTGATGAGATGGTGCAGGGTCCCTTCCAGACTGTCCCTTCCAGACTTCATAAATTTTATCCAGAGGTGTCTCCTTTGTGTTGGAGATGCGGGGTGGGGGTCGGTGATCTCTTACATACCTTTTGGGATTGTCAGCGCTTAACAAATTTCTGGGAGATGGTCTGGAATGTAGCATCTAGGTTCACTGACTACACGTTGCCCAGATCTCTGGGCTTCTTCCTGCTTCATCTGTGTGACATCCCGATCCCCACACACAAGAAGTCAATAGTACGACATCTGATCAACACGGCACGTGCTTGCATTCTGGCTATGTGGAAACAGGTTGAGGCCCCCTCGGTGCGCCTTTGGTTTCAGAAGATCCAGGAAGTGAAACGTATGGAGGAGCTTACGGATTCCTTGCGGGACACTCATGATAGTATGGTCTACATGGGTAAGCTTTGAGAATTCTTGCACTATATTGCACTGCTGTCCCAATAGTGTGTAACTGAATTTACGTATTCCTCCTAAGAGACGTCTGCTTATGGGGTGGATGCTGAGGATAAGTCCCCCTATATACCCTTCTTCCCCTTCCTCTCCTTCCAGGTTCACTCTCTTTCTTTGTATTCTCTATGTCGGTATAATTTTCATTTGTGCTCCTATGTCATAACTGTATGTCAAAGAGTCATGAAATGTTTTATTTCTCTGTCATTCACCTTAAATAAATAAAAATCGAATTTAAAAAAAACAACAAATAGTATAGACAGTAAGTGTAAGGCTTTATTCACACGAGCGTGACAAATTTCCGCGCATAAAAAATGTGCGTCAATCTGTCGTGTGCGCTGCGTTATGCATCAGTGTGCTTTGCGTGTGGCATGTGTTTTCACGCACTTGCAAACACTTTTTTTTTTCAATGTGATGCGTGAAACATGGACGGCACACGAATGTGCGTCCGCGTGCTGTCTGTGGTTTTCCCACACCCATTGACTTTGATGGGCGGGTAAGTGCGTGAAAACACACCAATATAGGACAAACAGTGAGTTTCACACAACGGACACTCGCTGTGTGAATAGCATTCCCATTGAAATCATTTGGTCCGTGTGTTGTTTCAACGCACAGCACACAGACAGGAATCACGTCTCGTCTGAATGAGCCCTAAGTCAGGGGGATTTATAGCTCTGCAGCTAATCATTGTATGGACTATGGTAGAAATGATCTCTTCAGCAGAACTATATGCATGGGGGGACATACAGAGGAACAAGGAGGGTGGAGCTGGGTGGGGAGGGGTCGCAGAGCCGCCAGGAGGGATTTGCTGAAACCAGCATAACCCTTTAAAAAAAGTGAAAATTGCAGCCTTAAATTATTTTCCCAGTTTATTTTTATAAAACGCTTATATTAATAGCTAAATATAGTATGACACCTTCATGCACCTTCTGCAGGTTATCACAATGTTAAAATGATCTTGATGAAACAAACACAAAACTTGTTGCCTTGAAACCTTGAAGAATAGCACTTAAGTTATTTTTATCACTCTTGTATTTTTCCTTTCATACTTGTTCTTAGAGGAGACATTGAATACCCTGTATTAATAAAAAATATTTCCTGATGTGATAACTCTAAACAGAGACTGGTCTACATAGTATCATTAGGTTTTGATTAGGTAATTAAAGACCAAATCTATCTAGAGCCTTGTTTAAATAAACTGTGTTCAGATATCACGGACAAAATGCATTTTCTGCCATGAAAGCAGTTTTGCCGAGATTTCGCAAAAATTGTTGCAAAACTATTTTTTGGGGTTTAAAATTAATTAAAAAGCCAATACTTACCCCTCTAGGCGTTGACATAGTGATGTGTTCCTCTGTTCTCTGTGCAGCCCGGCCTCCTGGGATGGAGTTTCATCCCATGTGACTGCTGCAGCCAATCACAGGCTGCTGCGGTCACATGGGCTGCAGTGTCATTGCAAGAGGCTGGGCTGCACGAAAAACAAAGGGACGAATCGTTATGACGACGCCCAGGGGGTAAGGATTGGCTCTTTTTCCAGCACTGATTTCCGCAGCAGAGATTCTGCAGAAATTCTCCAGCACAATTTGGTTTGGTTTTTCGTCTGGAATTCCCTGCGGGTTCTAGGACGGATACGCTTGGTATCCCCCCTGCTGTGAACACACCTTAAATGTGACAATCAGATGGCACATATAATCCCCAAGTGGTAGAAGGGGTGAAAAGATGAAGAAAACTTCCTGTATCCCCCCATGGGGTCATTGGAAGACTGTACAGAGCAAGAGATGATAGTCATGGGCTGTGATCTTTCTTCCTGATGTCACTTGCAGCTTCTGCCCTCACAACACTCCTTTACAAAGACACAAAACAAAGGAGTAAAAGTTCTCATCTTGCTCCCCAACTTCAAACGAGTGCTCAAGCCCTAAGGCTGGATTCACACATGGCGTATTTGTTGGAGATTTGAATGCATATCGTTTTTTTAACTAAAGCCAGAAGTGGTTTAAAAGGAATGGGAAATATAAAATAAGTACTTATACCTTTCTGTCCCCCTGGATCCACTTCTGACTTTGGTTAAAAAATCTGCATCAAAATCTGCAACAAATACGCAATGTGTGAATCCAGCCTTATATTCTACTTGCCGTAATTGATTAAAGTCATTATGTATTACATATTGTGAGGGTTTAGCATCAGGAGAGGTTGGTACAGCGGTTTCTTAGTAGCCAGAGACAGGGACACCGTGCATTAAAGTTCATAACAGGGCTTTGCCTGTGTTTTATTCTTGTCAAAAAAACAGCCTCTTGTACAACAAGGCAAAATACAAAATAAATCCTGCTCGTCTGAGCACTAACTAAACAAGATATTATCTAACTATACCAAGTGCCTTCCTATCAGGCACTGGACACAAAGTAACACAGGTCTTTACTCACATAGAATACAGGCTACTCCAGACTTAGTAGTCTCCGGTCTGAGTCAGGGGTGAGACTGACACACACTGTGTCTGCACCTTTTTATACACAGGCTGCAGGTGCAGCTAATTGAGCAGTAGCCTTGTCCTACAAACAGAGATGGACTAGGGATTGGGGAACGCGCCCTGCTCTTCTCCAATCCAACTCCAGGCCCTTTTTCCGGCTTTTCCTTAAGCCGAGATTGGAAAGCTAGAGCTTTCTATTGCAAAAAAGACTCATTCCCTGGAGCCTAGGATACATATGACAGGATTCTAGGGGAAATGTACCTTCCCTCAATGACTTTACCTGTCACTGTCTCACATACCCTCTTCCTCTGTTCGAGCCCGTGGGATCGGACACATTTAGCTACAAGGCAGTGTGTCCTAGACAAAGCGTCAGCATTGCCCTGCAGTTTTCCTGCTCTGTGTTGCACAGTATATTTGAAGTTCTGCAAAGTAAGAAACCACCGTGTAACTCTTGAATTTCTCTCTTTAGCTTGACACATCCACGTAAGAGGAGAGTGGTCTGTAACCAACCTAAACAGACGACCCAATAAATAATATCTCAGGGACTCAAGTGCCCACTTAATTGCCAAGCACTCACGTTCAACTATGCTATAGTTTTTCTCAGCCGGGGTAAGCTTTCTGCTCAAATAGGTCACAGGATGTTCCTCACCACCCACCTCTTGTGACAGAACTGCTCCGAGCCCCACATCAGAAGCATCAGTTTGGACTGGTTGGTTACACAGGGCCAGTTTCAACTCTTGAAAGGCGCTTTCAGCCTTCATGTCCCACTTGACCATGACAGAATTACTTCCCTTGGTAAGATCTGTCAGGGGCGCTGCTGTGCTGGCAAAGTTTGGAATGAACCTGCGGTAATAACCTACAATTCCTAGAAAAGCTCTGACCTGCTTTTTGGTTGAGGGCTGGGGCCAGTTTTGGATAGCCTCAACTTTGTTGTCCTGTGGCTTTATCACCCCTCTCCCAATTATGTACCCCAGATACCGTGCTTCCTCCAAGCCTAAGGAACATTTCTTTAGGTTTGCTGTTAACCCCGCGGCTCTGAGGGAGTTTAGTACTGCTTGTACTTTTGGTAAGTGGCTTTCCCAGTCATCACTAAAGATTATAATGTCGTCCAGATATGCCGAAGCATACCGACGATGGGGTTTGAGGACTATGTCCATTAACCTTTGAAAGGTCGCTGGAGCCCCATGTAGCCCAAATGGTAAACAAATATATTGAAACAGACCATCCGGGGTGATGAACGCAGTTTTCTCTTTGGCGCCCTCCGTGAGGGGTACTTGCCAATAGCCTTTGGTTAAATCAAGTGTTGAAAAATACCTTGAATGGCCCAGTCTTTCTATTAACTCGTCAACTCTTGGCATTGGGTATGCGTCAAACTTTGACATCTCATTTAACTTGCGGAAGTCGTTACAGAAACGTAATGACCCATCTGGTTTCGGAATCAATACAATGGGACTTGACCATTCACTTTTTGACTCTTCAATAATCCCAAGGTCTAGAATTTTCTTGACCTCCTCAGATATGGCTTGTCTACGAGCTTCAGGGACTCTGTAGGGTTTCAAGTGGACCCGAACCTGAGGCTCGGTCACAATGTCATGTTTTATTATACTAGTCTGTCCTGGCAGTTCTGAAAACACGTCTGTGTTTCTCTGCACAAACTCTTTTGTCTCCTGTTTCTGTGGCTTTGCGAGGTATTCTGACACAGACACATCTGGGTTAAGACTATAGGGGGTACTTACTGCCACGAGGGTCCCTCTTTCTTTCCATGGCTTAATTAAGTTTACATGGTATAACTGCACTGTCTTCCTTTTACCTGGTTGGTAAAATTTATAATTTACATCCCCCACCTTTTCAATTATCTCATACGGCCCTTGCCATCTAGCAAGAAATTTGCTTTCTACGGTTGGCACTAAGACCAACACTCAATCACCAGAGTTAAAATTTCTAACTTTAGCAGTTCGGTTATACACCCTGCTCTGAGCATCTTGAGCTTGCTCCAAGTGTTCCTTAA
The DNA here is from genome assembly GCF_050947455.1 of Rhinoderma darwinii. Classification (NCBI taxonomy): domain Eukaryota; kingdom Metazoa; phylum Chordata; class Amphibia; order Anura; family Rhinodermatidae; genus Rhinoderma; species Rhinoderma darwinii. The sequence continues at coordinate 100,559,243 of NC_134690.1, forward strand.
CTATCGGCATGACCGCAGCGATTCGGTCTTGCATCAACGTGGCATGCTCAATTACACTCCTATAAGGTGTGGACTCTTGCTCCCAGGTTTCCTTGGCTATGTCCAGGAGACCACGGGGTTGGCTGCCGTATACAAATTCAAAAGGAGAAAACCATGTGGATGATTGAGGAACTTCACGTACAGCGAACATCAAATAGGGCAGAAGACAGTCCCAATCCTTCCCATCCTTACTAACCACCTTCCTCAACATGCCTTTTAATGTCTTATTGAATCTTTCGACAAGACCATCAGTTTGAGGGTGATATATAGAGGTACGCAGGTGTTTAATTTTCAGCAGTTTACATAATTCCTTGGTGATTTGGGACATAAAGGGAGTTCCCTGATTGGTAAGGATTTCCTTAGGTAAACCAGTACGGGAAAACATGTAAAACAACTCTCTTGCAATGGCTTTTGAAGAGGAATTTCGCAAAGGGACTGCCTCAGGGTAGCGTGTGGCATAGTCCAACACCACTAGGATATATTGATGTCCTCTAGAGGATTTGACTAAAGGGCCGACCAGATCCATGGCAATTCTTTCAAAAGGGATCCCAATGATAGGCAAAGGCACCAGCGGACTCCTAAAATGTGGCATAGGAGCCGTTATCTGACACTCCGGGCAGGACTCGCAATACCTCTGAACTTCCGTATATACCCCCGGCCAGAAGAGTCGTTGTAAGATACGCTCTCTGGTCTTTGTCCACCCAGCACGTGTTTATGAGCCAGGTCCAACACCGTTCTACGATACGGTTGGGGTATCACCAACTGTTCAACAACCTCCCCACGTATGTTATCTATCCGATACAGCAAATCCTGGTTAACCGCCATGTGTGGAAACACCTTATCAGCCCCTGGATGTTGAGGCACTCCATTTAATACCTTAGTATTTTCCCTGGCTTTTACCAATGTGGGATCGCTAAGTTGAGCAGTCCCAAAATTGTTACGTGATACATTTAACTCTGGTATCTCAGAAATTTCCTCCTGCTCATCTGTTTCACCAGCAAAAACAGCCAGAGGAAATTTATCAGGCTCAGTGGTCACCCCTACTGCTGGCACCTCAGCATCCTCATTAAAGGGTTCTGGGCTAATCACAGCGCACACATTAATACCATCAGTAACATTTACAGTGGAGGTTACATCTTTCTTCCTCCACAAGTCCCAGAACACTGGGAAGTCTCTCCCCAGTATCACACTGTGCATCAGGGACTTGACCACACTCACTTCATGGCAAGCGGTTCCACAGGAAGTCTCTAGAGTGACCAAAGCGGTGGGGTATTCTTTAGTGTCCCCATGAATGCACAGGACCCCTATACTATGTCCTCTGAATGTTCCAGGGTCTATCAGGCTGGCATGCACCAGGGTAACCAGACTCCCAGAATCCAGCAAGGCACTCACAGTACACCCTTCCACTTTTACGACACACATTTGTTGCTCAGTCTCATAAACCGTCTCAGCAGAACAAACAGGACGTGCAAACAAGGATATTCGCCTTGCTGCATCACACTCCATTGGCTCAGTAGTCAGGGGACAATTGGCAGCAATATGCCCAGGTCCATAACACCGCCAGCACTGTATGCGGCCCCGGTCCCCAACTTGAGACCCTGGTCTGGCCTTCAGTGTCTCTCTGGGATTTCTTCCCTCCGTCTGCTCCCCTTCTGAGCTACCTCCCTTAAAGACATTTCTCACCCCTCTAGTAAATGGAACAGTCTTACCGGGTGCTCCGCACGATTTGCTGTTCCTGGGGTTAGAACATCCAGGCGGTACTTCTTGGAGTAGATCCTGAGTAGCTCTGTACCTTTCAATTAGGTTCACCAGCTGTTCCGCATCTGTAGGATCTCCTTGACCGACCCAACGCTGAACCTTCGGTGGTAAGGAGCGGATGTATTTGTCAAGCACCACTCTCTCCACGATCTGCGCATGGGTTGATTCCTCTGGCTGTAGCCATTTCCTTGCAAGATGGACAAGATCATACATTTGTGATCGGGCAGGTAGGTGTTCCACAAAAGTCCAGTTGTGCACCCGTCGAGCACGCACATTCATATTAACACCCAGACGGGCAAGGATCTCACCCTTCAGCTTGGAGTAATCCTTGGCATCCTGCTCATTGAGATCAAAGTACGCCTTTTGCGGCTCTCCGGTTAGGAAAGGTGCCACCACTGCTGCCCACTGATCTGAAGATAACTTCTCTCGTTCTGCCACTCGCTCAAACACCATGAGATAGGCCTCAACATCGTCGGTTGGTGTCATCTTCTGCAGAGATGTCTGTACTGCTGCACGAGTGGTTTGGCGCAAACCATGAGGCCCCGCTGACCTCTTTAAGACCGTGCCCGCGTTCTCCACCATATGTGAGGGTTTAGCATCAGGAGAGGTTGGTACAGCGGTTTCTTAGTAGCCAGAGACAGGGACACCGTGCATTAAAGTTCATAACAGGGCTTTGCCTGTGTTTTATTCTTGTCAAAGAAACAGCCTCTTGTACAACAAGGCAAAATACAAAATAAATCCTGCTCGTCTGAGCACTAACTAAACAAGATATTATCTAACTATACCAAGTGCCTTCCTACCAGGCACTGGACACAAAGTAACACAGGTCTTTACTCACATAGAATACAGGCTACTCCAGACTTAGTAGTCTCCGGTCTGAGTCAGGGGTGAGACTGACACACACTGTGTCTGCACCTTTTTATACACAGGCTGCAGGTGCAGCTAATTGAGCAGCAGCCTTGTCCTACAAACAGAGATGGACTAGGGATTGGGGAACCCGCCCTGCTCTTCCCCAATCCAACCCCAGGCCCTTTTTCCGGCTTTTCCTTAAACCGAGATTGGAAAGCTAGAGCTTTTTATCGCAAAAAATACTCATTCCCTGGAGCCTAGGATACATATGACAGGATTCTAGGGGAAATGTACCTTCCCTCAATGACTGTACCTGTCACTGTCTCACAATATGTACATGCAGTAATAGGGGTTAAAATGTACCACCAGTGATCCGCAGTATCTGTACTGTATGCTGTATATCAGCTTTAATTACTTCACAGCTCCCATGCTGTTTAGGCTTGGGAGCTGGTGACTATAGGGTATGTCCCCTTAAGGGATTTACCCAGCAGGCTTATCTCCTAGGTAGGGTGGGGTTGTTGGGAGTATCCTGGGTTGGCCCTCCCACCCATATAAATTAGGCTACACGGGGGATTTGCTTCCTCTTGGACCCTCCTTTGGATCGTGGAAGGAACCCTTACGCCCGCCCGCCCTGAGAAGTTGTATTGCAAGGGCTTGTAACATTGTTAAATATGTTGTAGTCTTCTGTCAGCTCAAATTCTGTTAACGTATTTAACTTGGTTGGTTGGCAAGTGTGCCTTTGTGTTCTGTGTGTAAATTATATTTCATTTACTTTGTCCCTTTGTTTATTTGTTCCTAGTCACAGCTGGCGGTGTGGAGGGGCCTTGTCCGGTCAAGCTAGGGACGACGGTTGTACAGTCACCTGCCGTATCAACTAGGACGTGCCCACCGCGGCAGCGGTGGCGTGGCACGCGAGGTGACGGTTATTGTCAACGAGATCAAGATCTTCCGGTTTTAGCTGCGGACAAGGTTTTTTCCCTCCATGCTATAAATAATAAAGCTGTGGCCTACCCCCACTTTATACCCACGCTCAGTCTATTGTGTCAGTTATTTGGAGAAGACAGACTGTTTCACTTATATCCCTTTAGTCTAATGGTGTCACACTTTATTCATTTTAATCTGGGGCAGACTAGAAAAAAATAGAATTACTGCAGCCATTTTGTTCCTCCCTGTTGAGATATATATAGCTAAAAGTCCTTGAATATCCTATCCATACAGGGATTTACAAGCTGTCTGAAGAGGGAACTTGCTAGTAAATAAAGTCCTGTGATCACAGCAGCAAAGGCACTGAATAAAGCAAGTAGTCTAAGTATGTGCAGAATCAGAGGTGTGAGGGGAAGGACGACAAGTGTAATGTGAGCTAGCAGGCTTGTTTAAATAATGACCAGAACCAGGCTGCAGCTCCATTATATATGTAATATGGCAGACAATTATAACGACTTCCTATTAGTGAATCAGGAATAAGGAGGGGCCTGCAGCACAAATGGATGAGCATTGATGGGAAAGTCTTAACAAAGGTCCAATGCATCAAACTCTAAGGCCCCTTGCACACGACCGTATTTTTTTCCACCCGTAAATACTGGCGTAAATACGGGTCCTTGGTCACACGTATTCGACCCGTATTGCACCAGTATTTACGTACCCGTGCCCGTAAATATGGGTCCGGTGTCACCCGTATTCCACCCGTATTTACCGGCACGTTTTTGCTGCAAAATTACACTGCAGTAATCGGCAGCCCTTCTCTCTATCAGTGCAGGATAGAGAGAAGGGACAGCCCTTTCCGTAATAAAAGTAAAATAAATTTATACTTACCTGGCCGTTGTCTTGGTGACGCGTCCCTCTCTTGACATCCAGTCCGACCTCCCTGGATGACGCGCAGTCCATGTGACCGCTGAAGCCAGTGATTGGCCTGTGATTGGCTGCAGCGGTCACATGGGCTGTAACGTCATCCCAGGAGGCCGGACTGGAGGAAGAAGTAGGGAGTTCTGGGTAAGTATGAACGTCATTTTTTTTTTTTTACAGCTTTATCTATATTGTGATCGGAAGTCACTGTCCCTGGTGCTGAAAGAGTTACTGCCGATCGTTTAACTCTTTCAGCACCCTGGACAGTGACTATCCACTGACGTCGCCTAGCAACGCTCCCGTAATTACGGGTGCACACACGTAGTCACCCGTAATTACGGGAGCCCCATACACTTCTATGGGCCTGCCCGTGCCGTAATTACGGCCTGAAATAGGACATGTTCTATATTTTTCAACGGCACGGGCACCTTCCCGTAAGCACGGGTGTTTTTACATTCATGTGCATGGGGCCTAAGAACGCTGTGATTTTTTATTTTTTTTTACTGGAGGTTCTCTTTAATAGCAAACAATGAATCATGAAGAAGGGTGTTTTATGCTCATACTATAGTATTATTTAATTCGTTGCTTATGACATGGAGGGGACACTGTATGAGGACCCCCAAAAAAAACTACTCAATATTCAGCTTCTGGACCCTTGTTTGACATGGGAAGAGGGATATCATTGCTGAACTGTCAAGTTATAGGAGTCGGGGTTTACTTTTGTTCATCATCAGACCTGTCAGGTTAGAACAGGGGTCTCAAGCACGCGTCCCGCGGGCCGCATGCGGCCCCTGGGGCTGTCATCTGCGGCCCGCGGGACACAGAGCCGCTAGTATCGGCTCTGCTCTGAGACTCTGGAATTCCCTGACATCGCTGTCCACATATGAACAGCGATGTCTGGGGCTTCCCCAGAGCCGGAGTCCCGGGCAGAGCGCTAGTACAGGCTCTGCTCCGGGACTCTGTGGAATTCCCTGACATCGCTGCCCATATATAGACAGTGTGTCAGGGTCTTCCCCAGAGCGGAGCAGAGCGCTGGTGTCGGCTCTGCTCCTGGACTCTGTGGAATTCCCTGACATTGCTGTCCACATATGAACAGCGATGTCTGGGGCTTCCCCAGAGCCGGAGTCCCGAGCAGAGCGCTGGTGTCGGCTCTGCTCCGGGACTCTGTGGAAATCCCTGACATCGCTGTCCACATATGAACAGCGATGTCTGGGGCTTCCCCAGAGCCGGAGTCCCGAGCAGAGCGCTGGTGTCGGCTCTGCTCCGGGACTCTGGGGAAGCCTCTGACATCGCTGTCCATACATCGACAATTATGTCAGGGGCTTCCCCAGACAGGAGTCCCAGTGATGTCAGGAGCCCAGCTGGAGTCCCAGGAAGAGCCTACTAGCGCTCTACCCGGGACTCCAGCTCTGGGGTTGCCCCTGACATCTCTGTCTATATATGGACAGTGATGTCAGGAGCAGAGCTGGAATCCCAGGCAGAGTGCCAGAAGCGGCTCTGCTCCGGGACGCCAGCTCTAGGCAAGCCCCTGATGGCACTGTGGCAGCATCTGCGGAGGGCACTGCGGTAGCATCAACGGAGGGCACACTGCGGCAGCATCAACGGAGGGCACACTGCGGCAGCATCAACGGAGGGCACACTGCGGCAGCATCTACGGAGGGCACACTGCGGCAGCATCTACGGAGGGCACACTGCGGCAGCATCTACGGAGGGCACACTGCGGCAGCATCTACGGAGGGCACACTGCGGCAGCATCTACGGAGGACTCTGCGGCAGCATCTATGGAGGACTCTGCGGCAGCATCTACGGAGGACTCTGTGGCAGCATCTACGGAGGACTCTGCGGCAGCATCTGCATTTAGCGACACTTAAACTGGAAAGCTGGATTGTTGAAATAAGCACGTGGAGAAATATCTCAAATTTTAAACCTAGCGGTATTATTACAGTAATGTAGTGTTATAGTAGTTCAAATAACTAATTGATTAACAATAATTTTGTATTGTATCAAATTTGAAAGTAATGCGGCCCATCAACTTCCCATTTTTTCTATATGCGGCCCACTTACCCGGCCGAGTTTGAGACCCCTGGGTTAGAAGATGTCATTAGTGCTGGTCTGTGCACCGAAACAGCCACCAATCACTAAAACAACGTGGTTTTTAACTTGGAGATCTTTAAATGTATGAGTCTGTTCCGTGATTTTCCCAATAAAGTCAACGGGACTGCTTGCACATTCGCATTACCAGTCCTATTGATTATATGGTTGTGTTCAGATGGCACTGGTTTCTTTGGGTGCTCGAGGTAGGGTCCCAACCCGGGTATAGGTTAAGAATTTGTACTCGGCACACCTTGCTTGTGTTACAAAAATATATTTTTATTTTTATTATGGATGCCAGAGGCTGTATGTGCGACGTCGACGTTTCGGTCAGACAGACCTTCGTCGGGCACTGAGCCGTGCTGGGGACTGGATCGGTACAAAATGATGCGTGTATAGCGCTGCTATGGTCAGTAACCGGCGGCTTACCGCTCTGTGTTGGCGCTCAGAAGAAAACAGCTGCCTCGTTTCAGCCGTAAATGCTCCTCCTCGTAATATACGAGGCGTCTGTGACGCTCGTATATCTTGAGCTGCTCTTTATTGAGTTCAATGAAGAACGGCTCAAATTACGTGGCAAAGAAGTGCCCTGCACTTCTTTGCCGAGGCAGTCAATTTACGCGTCGTCGTTTGACAGCTGTCAAACGACGACGCGTAAATTACAGGTCGTCTGCACAATACGTCGGCAAACCCATTCAAATGAATGGGTAGATGTTTGCTGACGTATTGTAGCCCTATTTTCAGGCGTAAAACGAGGCATAATACGCCTCGTTTACGCCTGAAAATAGGTCGTGTGAACCCAGCCTAATAGAAAAACCCAACTACAGACTCAGTGATCTGAAGATTTTCCAGTGAAAGAGCAAAGGGACACCATGCTCAGAGGATCAATTGAGGACATCTTCTAACACGTCTTAATGACGTGTCCATACGTGATGAACGATGAAACCTAAATATAATGACCACACACGTTTAATATTTTTTGAAATGTGCTGGCTGCAAGACTCCAACTTTTATTATTTACTAGACTATCCAAGTGAATTTGGCATCTCATTTTGTGATGGATAATTTCTATAGCCTTTTTATGCACCAGCACTCTTTGTTTTAGAGCGTGGTTTATCTGATGGGGCGTGGCTTTCCAAAATTTCTGCATACAAATAAACCAATAAAAATTTCTGCACTAGTTTGGCTGTCAAACTTTTTGGTATACAGTATCTCTCTCTGGTTTTCCAGTTGTATACGGGCAGGTGATGTCTCACTTTATCACTAGGGTTAGGCGATATGTGCTGACCAGTACTGGTAGTGTAAAAACCAGCGTAGATAGTGCCACACTCAGTACCCCTTATAGATGGTGCTCCACACTGCCCCCAGTAGATAGTGCCACGCACTGTTCCCTGTAAATAATGCCACATGGCCCCCCTGTAGATATTCCCACACACTGCACCCTGTAGATATTGCCACACACTGCTCCATATAGTTATTGCCACGCACTGCTTCCTGTAGATAATTCCACAGTGCCCCCTGTAGATAGCGCCACGTGGCCCTCCTGTAGATAGTGCCACAGTGTCCTCTGTAGATAGTGGCAAAGATCTATTTTTTAGATAGTGCCACAGTGCCCTCTGTAGACCTTACATGGACAGTGAAGTCAGGGGCTCCGTCTATGAGCAGAATTCCCGACCAGGGCATCGGCAACTCCAAGAGGGGTGAATGGCAGAGCAGGAAGCAGATAGTTTCCTGCTCTGTCATAGTATTCAATTGTATCTGTGACCTGAGGACGCAGATACAATTGAATGTAGCAGTTGCCAGGACAAGTCCCGGGACAGTAATTTGCCGGGACTGTTTCTTTAAATTCAGGACAGTCCCGGCAAATTCAGGACTGTTGGCAAATATGGTGTGTAGGCGTACGCGCCAGGGGGTTTGTGTGTTTGTTTGTCTGTGTGTGTGTGTGTGTGTTTGGCGGAGTTGCATGTGTGTGGGGGTTTGTGTGTGTATGTGGGGGGGACCTCAACGGATCAGTTTTGAAGCATCAGCGGCGAGCACCGCTGCTCTGTTGAGCGCCCCCCCACACACATACTTCCCCAAACATGCAGGTAAGTTGCGTGTGTGGGGTGTGAGGGGGTTTATGTGTGTGGGGGTCTGTGTGTGTCAAGGTTGCATGTTTGGGGGGGGTTTGTGTGTGGGGGGAGCGCTCGATCGAGCAGCGGTGCTCGCTGCTGTTCCTTCAAAACGGCCGATTGGCGGCTACGAAGGATTAAAAATAATTAATAAATTGACAAAAATAGGGAGGGTGTGAGTCTCCCTCCCACATTTATAGCAGCTGTAGGTAGGGCTGCTCTGCCTGATTCACCTTGCAGCTCCCTCTGATGACCAACATAGGAAAACATGTCAAATTATTTCATTTTTAATACTTTCCACCTTGTGGAAAAAAAAAAATACAGCAAAAAAACGTAAAAAATATAATAAAAAGAAGTAACTTACTTACATTTTTTTTTATTTGGAGACACATTCCCTTTAGGACTCCCTACCAGCTGGATTTCAGCAAGGAGAATAAGTACTTTCTATATTTGTAATCACCAGTACAATGCAATGTTCTTGCAGTACTATTGTAAGAAGATAGTCCACTATTGCATAGTAGTCACATTTAATGGCGTCTGATCTTGAAACACAATGTAAGTTTAGATCAGTGTTCCCCAACCAGTGGCTCTCAGGCCCCTGCATTTAATTCTATAAAAGTTTTTACATTAGTGGAACCAGGACTGTGCGCATACCACCATCATGTACAGGCTAGAGTGGGTTTACCGAGTGGGTTTACCTCGACCACCTTAAATAATTAGACTCAATGGCGGATTATAATATGGGCGTTTCGGGCGGATGCCCGGGGCCCGAGGCTGCCAGGGGGCCCATCGGGCCCGAGGCTGCCAGGGGGCCCATCGCGGCCCGAACCGCCCATCGCGGCCCGAACTGCGCTGCCCGCTTCCAACTGAATCTGCATCCGCAGGACGCAGATTCAGTTGGGTTGAATGCTGGAGCCTCGATTCAGCATTCACTCTATCGTGAGCGGCTCGGTGCAGGAAGGCGCGATGTAGTGACGTCATCGCGCCTGTCTGCACGGAGTCACTCACAGCACAGTGCAGAGGAGGAGAAGCATCGCATCCCCCACCGTCGTGGGAACCGGGATAGGTAAGTAATTATGTTTTCTTTTTTATTAGGTACGCACATATGGGGCATTATGCTGTGTCAGCTATGGGGCATTATGCTGTGTCAGCTATGGGGCATTATACTGTGTCACCTCTATGGGGCATTATACTGTGTCAGCTATGGGGGCATTATACTGTGTCAGCTATGAGGCATTATACTGTGTCAGCTATGGGGGCATTATACTGTGTCAGCTATGAGGCATTATACTGTGTCAGCTATGGGGGCATTATACTGTGTCAGCTATGGGGGCATTATACTGTGTCAGCTATGGGGGTATTATACTGTGTCAGCTATGGGGGCATTATACTGTGTCAGCTATGGGGCATTATACTGTGTCAGCTATGGGGCATTATACTGTGTCAGCTATGGGGCATTATACTGTGTCAGCTATGGGGCATTATGCTGTGTCAGCTATGGGGCATTATGCTGTGTCAGCTATGGGGCATTATGCTATGTCAGCTATGGGGCATTATACTGTGTCAGCTATGGGGCATTATACTGTGTCAGCTATGGGGCATTATACTGTGTCAGCTATGGGGCATTATACTGTGTCACCTCTATGGGGCATTATACTGTGTCAGCTATGGGGCATTATGCTGTGTCAGCTATGGGGCATTATACTGTGTCAGCTATGGGGCATTATACTGTGTCGCAGCTATAGGGGCATTATACTGTGTCACAGCTATAGGGGCATTATACTGTGTCACAGCTATAGGGGCATTATACTGTGTCGCAGCTATGGGGGCATTATACTGTGTCGCAGCTATGGAGGCATTATACTGTGTCGCAGCTATGGGGCATTATACTGTGTCGCAGCTATGGAGGCATTATACTGTGTCGCAGCTATGGGGCATTATACTGTGTCGCAGCTATAGGGGCATTATACTGTGTTGCAGCTATGGAGGCATTATACTGTGTCACAGCTATGGGGCATTATACTGTGTCGCAGCTATGGGGCATTATACTGTGTCACAGCTATGGGGCATTATACTGTGTCGCAGCTATGGGGCATTATACTGTGTCACAGCTATGGGGCATTATACTGTGTCGCAGCTATGGAGGCATTATACTGTGTCATAGCTATGGAGGCATTATACTGTGTCGCAGCTATGGGGGCATTATACTGTGTCGCAGCTATGGGGGCATTATACTGTGTCACATCTATGGGGCATTATACTGTGTAGAGGCAGCTATGAAGGGCATTATACTGTGGGGGCAGCTATGCGTGGCAATATACTGTGGGGGCAGCTACAGGGGACATTATACTGAACAATTACAAGAGCTGCAGGTCCAAGGGGGGAGACGCTGTGTAGCACAATATACAAGGAGGGATTGTTGTATAGCACTATATAGAAGGGAGCGCTGTGTATCACTATATCTAAGGGGGATTGCTGTGTAGCACTATATACAAGAGGGGGAGGGCTATGTGACGCTATTTACAGAGGGGGAGGACTGTGTAGCGCTATTTACAGGGGGCTGTGTGTGGTGCTATCTACAGTGTTTGACACAATTATATTCAGGGGCGCAGTCTATGGTGCTATAATATTTAGGGGGACAGTGTTTGTACTATTTTATTCAGGGGCGCAGTGTTTGGTGCTATTATATTTAGGGGCACAGTGCGTGGCACCATGATAATATTATCTTTGTTTATAGGTGTGGAAATGTTGGAAAAGTGAGGAGCCAAAGACATCTGAGTGGCAAATTCTGCAGAAATGGGTCATGGCCGGGAAAAGTCGTCATGAAGTCTGGACTGGATGGAGAAGAGGAAAAAAACTACGTCGTCACCTGTGAGTCACTAGATTTATAGAGAATCTGTCACCTCTCCTGACATGTTTATTATAGGAAATCCTTGTATTTCACAAAAAGTCTTTCTGCAGTCCAGGACTGATAGACAATTCCCCTTGTCAGGAGGATGTGTCCCTGCACAGTGTGATACTGTCAGTATGTAGGGACACAGCCCTGTGATAAGGGGAATCGTAACACTGTTAATGCTTGCCCAAAAAAGTAGTGTTAAAAATAGTTACGGTGCGGCAGGGCGGCGGTGAAGAAGGGGGGCCCAAGTTTGGGTAACAGCCCAGGGCCCATGGTCTACTTAATCCGCCACTGATTAGACCGACACCAACTTAACTTTTAAACGTGGGTTGACACGGCTTTATTTATTATTCCAATATTTTAAAATAAAATGTTAACCGCTGATACCCGTATGCCAGCCTGCTTAAGGCAGAGCATGTAGGTCACTTCTTTTAATATCAAAAATACCGCCTGCTGTGACATGAGATTACAAACAAACAAAGCCTCCAGACCACAAATGTACAGTCTCCATGACAAACTTGGAGACACTCAACAAAACGAACATTGCACTTACAATATGCACAATGCTGCGGAGATATCCCGCAGTAATATTTTCTGACGTAACATGTTTCCATTTGTCGTCTCATTATTATTTTTTATTTTTATTTTTTTAAATTTTTTTTATTTTTTTGTAAACAAAATAGATTCAACATCACAAAATAGATCCAACATCGCAAAATAGGAAGCGAGGGTGGGACAAGTCACGGCCAGAAGAGGAAGATGTCTGCCCGCCCTCAGCTTATAAACCCAGAAAAGGGAGGATGGGCCAGCCCGCCCACAAGACTGCCCCCAAAACGCCCAGTGGGGCGGATGCCCTCTGCCTTTATATGGGCATGCACTCCTACTGCCTCACCCAGAAAAGGCCCGCCCTGGCCATCAATGTCTCTCCTTTAACACCTTCCGTGCCGCACAGTCATGAGCCCAACGGCTAGTACGCCTGAGGGCTTCCAGGACTGTGCGCATACCACCATCATGTACAGGCCAGAGTGGGTTTACCTCGACCACCTTAAATAATTAGACCGACACCAACTTAACTTTTAAACGTGGGTTGACATGAGGGTCGGGCACAGTTTTATTTATTATTTATTATTCCAATATTTTAAAATAAAATGTTAACCGCTGATACCCGTATGCCAGCCTGCCTAAGGCAGAGCATGTAGGTCACTTCTTTTAATATAAAAAATACCGCCACGAGGAGGATGTGCATCCTTAACTGTGCATACCTACTCCCCCCCGACCCCTCGGTCAACCTGAACAAAGCCTCCTCCATCCCATCCTGTAGTCCGGACAAAAAGATGTCCAACCCAATATCGGTGCAAAAGTAAACACCTGTTATCTCCTTCCAATTGCCTATGCCGAATCACCACCCCTCCACCGGCTCTGACATACCTGGAGACCCTGGTGTTTAACAGGCGCCTCCCCATTTCAATGGCATGTAGGTCACATGCACCTTGCCACTCTGCCCGGGGAATCACTTCGGACCAAACCAGAACCAACTGCGAGAAAAACGACGTGAACCTTTCCAGGTCAGATTGGATCAACGAGATCAATTTGCCTAGCCGGACGGAACACAGGTCGTTCCCGCCAATATGGATCATCAGTACCGTGGGAGTCGCGCGCTGCCTGCTAATAGCTACCACTTCAGGCAAGACCTCCTACCATCTCAGGCCACGAACTCCCCTCCAGTGAACGTCAGCTCCCAACACACCCAATGAGAGACCTCCCGGTCGTACGGAAGCCCTCCGCTCGGCCCAAAAGACATACGAGTGCCTGAGGATCCATATCACGGGTCGAGAACCTGCAATGAACAAACAACGTCAATGTAAAATCAAATCCGGACGAATATACCTAGCAAAACATTCAGACCGCCACCGCCCAATGCGGCGGACCTCGCCGTCGGGTAAGCCCAGTTCGCTGGCCGTAGTAGCAGCCCCAATACGAAAGGAATGGGTGCCAAACTCCTTGGGGGGGAAACCCGCACTAGATAGAGCGGACCTGAAAACCGCCGAAAACTGGAACCTAGTAAGAGGTTTCCTGTCTGCATGAGATAGAAATTGGGAACCAGACAATCGTGCCCGTGAATATTGCGCAACAGCCTGCTCGGGGCAGGCCGGCCCGGGTATGGGCCGCAGGGATATCCAACAACCTTTACCGAATATGTCCGTCTTGTACTTCCTTATGCGGAAACAAATGTAAGTGCTGGATAAGACAACGTCGTTGACCAAAAGACCCCCTGGGCGGGCGGCAGACATGGCAACTAATTCGGAAATGCGTAGGGCACCGAAAAACGCCAAAACAAAAGCCGCTGTGAATAAAGAAACTTCACAAGGGGAAGAACACACCCCGGCTAACCCCTGTAACAACTTTAGGAGGATTGGATAAGAGACCGGGCGCCTGGACTCCCGCCTAACCGCAGACTTCTTCCAACCCTTTAGTGCTTTAGTTATGAAAAAGGATTTAGTAACATCCGGCCAGGAGCGCAACTTAAAGAAAAAGACCAGGCCTGAAAAACGACGCTGCGCAACCGCTCCTGACACCCCCCGCTCCAATAACTTCGACAAGTAAGATAACACATGAGAACGAAGGACAGCTTCATCAGGCCCCAGGACCCGCTCGCCAACAACATCCAGCCACTCGTTCCATGCCTTACCGTACGTCGCCCAGGTGGACGGGGCAAGAGATGATCTCACGAGGGGGACCAGTTGAGATCCAGCATCCTCCACAACGAATCCAGGCAGCTGGCCCCCACCATGTCCGCCTGCGGGCAAAGCGACCGGAACACCTGCCAATTAAAACGCGACAAAGCATCAGCAACATTATTACGGACAACGGGGACAAGCCGAGACCTGAATATAATATTGTGCTGGAGACATCTCAACACCAGACGCCTGATCAACACAACCACAGGGAGAGAAGAAGAAGAAGTTAAGTGATTGACAGCATGAACAACACTGGAATTGTCTGACCAGAACACCACTGATGAATTAGCCAACCGGTTACCGCATAGCTCGATGGAAACTATGATAGAAAATATTTCAAGGAGCGTCAAATTCCTACACCAGCCCCGGTCGCGGCAGGATTGAGGCCAGGGAGCCGCGCACCACGAGGGGCCGAGTATGGCGCCGAAGCCCGCGCAGCCCGCCGCGTCCGTGAACAATTGGATCTCGTGGTTGGGCACCTGAGGTGCCCTCCAGCATGTTTGCCCATTATACTCGCCTATAATATGAAACCACACCTGGAAATCACTCCTAAGGGCTGAAGTAATGCGCCCGTAGTGCGTGGGGGACCGTGCACCAGCCGTGGCTAATGACAAACGGCGCGAAAAAATATGACCCATGGGCATAATTCTGCTTGCGAACACCAACAAACCCAATAATGACTGAACCTGCCGGAGCTGCATCTTTTTGGCCACCATGGCCGCAGACAGGTGAGACCTCAACTTTAGAACCTTGTCCGCCTGCAAACGAAACACCATTTGGACGGAATCAATCTCGATTCCTAGGAAAGACAATACCGTAGTCGGACCCTCAGTTTTCTCTTCTGAAAGGGGGACGCCGAAACGGGCGGCCAAACTGTGAAAGGAATTAAGTAAAAATTGGCAACGTGCCGACGTGGAGGGGCATACGAAAAGGAAATCGTCCAAGTAGTGTGTAATGGATGCACAACCCGTGAAGTCCCTCAAAACCCATTCTAAGAAAGAACTGAAAACCTTGAAATAATAACAGGAAATGGAGCAACCCATGGGTAAACACATGTCATAGTACAATTGCCCCTCCAGCTGGCAGCCGAGTAAGTGGTAACAATCAGGGTGAACAGGTAACAACCAAAACGCGGACTCCACATCCGATTTTGCCATAAGGGCTCCCCGACCAGCCTGGCGAACTAACTCGACCGCCCTGCCAAAAGAGACGTACGAGACGGCGGACAAGTCCTTATCTATACCGTCATTAACGGAACTTCCTTTTGGGTATGACAGGTGGTGTATTAAGCGGAATTTACCAGGCTCCTTTTTGGGAACTACACCTAAGGGGAAAACTCGCAGGTTGGGGAATGGTAATTCTGAAAAGGGGCCGGCCATCCGGCCCAGCTCCAACTCCTTGGCCAACTTAGCCATAACAACCGCTGGCAAATCAACCGCCAATTTCAAATTACCCGAAAATTAGGGTGACGGGTTGTAAACGAAAGGGATAAAGAAACCAAACGAAAAACCTGTTCTAAGCAGGGCGGCTTCCCCCATCTTGGGGTAACGGTCTAGCCATGGCACCATCTCTAACATGCGTATTGGGGTCCTCGATCCTACCCGTATTACTGGGACGCGGGCCTTGGGAGCTACGACGGGTGCAACGTACGGCTGGGTGGGCAGCCTCGCAGGAAGAGCACTCGTGTTTAAACTTGCAGGATGCATAAAATTTACAGTGGCCCTCGTTGAAAAGCCAACAGGAACCATTACGCTTGATGTTATGGGCCCCGACCCCTGCGGGAGAATCGCTAAATGCCGGTGAGGAAGGGGCTGCTGGCTGAAAGGGGCGCTGCAACATCATAAGCCTTAGCCATACGTCGGTTGCTTTAGTATCCCAACCCACCTCCGGTTTTTGCGCCATACGCCTATGGAATTCCTCATCGTACCGCCACCAAGCTGAACCCCCGTGGGACTTGTAAGCACTAAAAACAGTATCTAGGTACACAAAAAGCTGAAAGATTTTTCCAGGCAATTCTGAGAAGCTACACAACCTAACACCGCAAAAGCCTGCAACCAATTATTAAAAGTTTTTGCCACTGTTGGCTTGGCCGGCACGCCCCTTTCGAAGCGTCGTTCCCTGTCGACAGTCGCCGAATCCACTGACACTAAGGACCAAATATCAACGTTGTCATTACGCGCAATTTTTACCCGGGTATCATCAGACAAGTGAGCCATAAGGGGGGATCCCGCAAAAATAAGTATCACTGAAGGCAGGCAAGGAAGGACATGCCATAGACGTCGATGCCTCCACCAGCGTTTTCCCAGCCTCCGCCTGCGAGGCCGGGGTGGCAGAGGCGACTACCTTGCCTGTCAATAGGGATCGTAAGACATTAACTATCTCAACATGAGATGTAACCCCCGAACCCCAAGCTCGAAGGCAATCATACTCACTGCGTCCAGACATCATCACTGGGACCAGGGCCGTCGAAGGTGGAGGGGGAGGAGCAGGTGAAGAAGATGCTACTGGCACCTCTCCCATCCTTGATCTTGTGGACCGGCGGCGATCAGATGCCCGTGTGCTATGGCGACGCCCATCATGGCTGCTCCTCTGACTGCCGTGGTGGGACGACCCAGTGCGAGAGCTCGACGATCCGGAACTCGAGGATGAAGGTGATCTTCTACGTCGCGGACGACGACCACTTGCCCGCCGTGATGAGCGGCGTCTGGATGACCGCCGAGAGCGGGACCGACGAGTCCGATTGGTGCCCCTGGAGCTTACAGACGATGCCCGATCAGCATTGTCCACTACCACGAGAATAGGACCCAAACCAGAAGGGACTACCAGAGCTGTATCGGATGGGGAGGAGGGGGTATAGGTAGTGGTGCCTGTTGCATCACTCTTGGCGGATCCTGGTCGCACTGGAAGAAATCCTCCTCGCTATCAGTGATCCGTCCTCTCCATCATTTAATGGAGGAGGGGACGTTTCATGCCACCCTCCAGTAACTCTACCTGGGGGGACATGCTCTGGGACCGAGCCCCTGGTGCTGTTTCTGGTGCCCATCACGTGACCTGGGGGAAGGGGGACCGTTGCCGTACTAGTCTGAGTGGACACAACAGTGTGTCTTGCGGCTGCTGAGCGAGGTCTAGCTCTCCCCAGTCCGGTTGAAGTCGTCAGGACTGGAGACGGAGGGACCTCATCCTCCTCAGGCCGGTCCCGCGAGAGTTCCGGCGCGGTACCAGACTGCGCATTGCACGACTTGTCTAGAGGCCTCGGAGCGGACTCGTTGGGTGCTGGAGGGGGACGGCCGCGCTGGCGGCCTAGAGCGTCGCACAGAACGCCGTGTGGGGAGCTGACAGGGCACTGAAGATTCCGGTGCCACAGTCTCATCCAAAAGAGACTGCAGCCATCCAGAACCTTCGCTCTGAAGACGGAGGCGGATCGTCTCCACAAGCTCTTGCCGGTTCAGTCACGGCCAGAAGAGGAAGATGTCTGCCCGCCCACAGCTTATAAACCCAGAAAAGGGAGGGTGGGCCAGCCCGCCCACAAGACTGCCCCCAAAACGCCCAGTGGGGCAGATGCCCTCTGCCCTTATATGGGCCTGCGCTCCTACTGCCTCACCCAGAAAAGGCCCGCCCTGGCCATCAATGTCCCTCCTTTAACCCCTTCCGTGCCGCACAGTCATGAGCAGAGGCGTAGCTAGGCTCTCCAGCACCCGGGGCAAAGATTCAGATTGGCGCCCCCCCCCCAACTTATTTCCCGACATCTCCTTCCCCCTCGCCATGTTTTCTTTCCCTACCAATCAATGAGATGTCATTTTTTGTTCACAATTTTTTTAATATAACTTGAGTATAAAAGCATTTCTACATTTTACAAGTTCTATAATGTAATTAACATAAAAATAAATTAAAAGAAAATAAATTAGAGGCCACACACAGCCCCCTGTAGATAGCGCCACACAGCCCCCTCTTGTAGATAGCGCCACACAGCCCCCCTCTTGTAGATAGTGCCACACACAGCCCCATGTACATAGTGCCACACACAGCCCCCAGTAAATAGTGCCACACACAGCCCCCCTTGTAGATAGTGCCACATTACAAACAGATAGTGCCCATTTACAAAGGGGCAGCGTCCTGCTGCCTCTTTGTAAATAGCGCCACACTCCCCCCCCCTTTTAAATAGTGCCACACTGTGAACAGACCGGTGAGCGGTAGCCTACCGATACCACTCTCCGCTCTGCCTGGTGTGACTTACCGGAGGAGCCGAGGAGGTCATTCGGCGCAGGCAGCGGCGGAGTTCCTTCTGACTAGGGTTGGTGACAGCCAGGGCCGGCCTTCGCTTGGATGGCGCCCTGTGCGGGACTCTCTATTGCCGCCCCTTACACAAACAAAAAATTAACCACATATATAGACACGCTGAAACATATATACTGTACATACATAAAGATAGATATTTAGACATACAGGCAACTATACATACACACATTCTGGAATATATACATACAGGTAAATATATAGACGTACAGACACATATACACACACCGGCAGATAAATACACAGACAGGAACATATGCAAATACATAAAAGGCACAAATATACAAGCACAAAGACACATTCACAAACAGACCCATATATACGCACACAGGCACATATGTACACAGCACAGATAATGTAGTAGATGTTACCTGCAGTCCTATGTAACACCACAGATAACACAGAGATAACTCTCTGAATACAGATAATGTAGTAGTGTTACCTGCAGTTCTATGTAACATCACAGATAACAGTAATAACTCTCTAAATACAGATAGTAGTGTTACCTGCAGTCCTATGTAACAACACAGGTAAAACAGTGATAACTCTCTGAGTACAGATAATGTAGTAGCTGTTGCCTGCAGTCCTATGTAACACCACAGATAACACATTGTAGCAGAGCTGAGATTGTAATTTAGCACTATGTGTTATCTGTGGTGTTACATAGGACTGCAGGCAACAGCTACTACATTATCTGTACTCAGAGAGTTATCACTGTGCTATCTGTGGTGTTACATAGGACTGCAGGCAACAGCTACTACATTATCTGTAATCAGAGTTATCACTGTGTTATCTGTGGTGTTACATAGGACTGCAGGTAACACTACTACATTATCTGTACTCAGAGAGATATGACTGTGTTATCTGTGGTGTTACACAGGACTGCAGGTAACAGCTACTATATTATCTGTACTGTGTAGCAGAGCTGAGATTGTAATTTAGCACACAGTACAGATAATGTAGTAGATGTTCCCTGCAGTCCTATGTAACATCACAGATAACAGTCATATCTCTCTGAGTACAGATAATGTAGTAGATGTAAGAGACAAACACATGCAGAGACACAGACAGACAGAGACACACACACACTGTAACATATACACATACAAACACAGAGACACACATTACACACAGACACTCGCCATGTCTCCTTGCTGACAGGTCAGGACGGACTGTGTGTGGGCGGAGCTTCCTCTCTGCTTCTCGGCAGAGCACAGAGCACAGGCAGATGCTGGAAGGCTGCAGCACGGGAGTGGACCTGTCCCCTGACCTGAGTTCATCTGACCTCATGTCACTGACGTGAGGTCAGGTGACTGGACTGGTCCACTCCCTGGCCGTCACAGACCCCAGTCAGAACGCCGTAATGTCCTGGCTCTTCCTAAGCTGTTGCAGGTGTCCCACATACGGGGCGCCTGTCAGCAGCGATCAGCTGCTCTTCGGCGCCCCCCTATCAGTATCCTCCAGGCTGCGCCCGGGGCACATGCCCCGCCTGCCCCCCCTAGCTACGCCCCTGGTCATGAGCCCAACGGCTAGTACGCCTGAGGGCTTCCAGGGATGTCACAGCATTTCTAGAACTTGGTGCTATTGTAAACCGAGAGCGGAAGGCTTTTTCAGGTCAGCCACAGTAATGATGACACAGAAGGTCCAGGAGTTACGAACCAAAGTCCCTTTTATTAGGATGGACAATGAACACACACGACGACAAGGGAAAATAACACTTCTTACACTCGAGAACAAGCACAGCCTTTGACAAAAATGGCTGCTTGGCTCAGGCAAATTGCCACTCACCCGCTGTTCTACTACAGACAGAGCTCGGACTCCTCGCTGATGCAGGGGACATCCATTTGCAACTTCAAGACCTGTCGCTTACTTCTAGTGTTCCCCTTTCTGGTCACAACTCCCATAGGGCTCAGGCAATCTTCAACCTGACTTATTCCAGACGGATGCAGGAAAGCTCCAGAGATTCTTCACCCACCATCTAAATAAATTAGCTGTTTGCCAGCGGTGCTGGTAGCCGGACCAGTTGTGATCAGCTGATCAATGTGGCAGCTTTAATCTTAAAGCGGTTGTCGCTAATGAGAAAACCCCTTTTATAGATCAATTTGCCATATTTATGAAAATTTCGGAAGAAAATGTATGAAATAATACAGCATTTAACAATATATTTATATCTATATCCATGTATATACATAGTGGTTGGCCCGCCAAATATACCACAAGAATGCTGATACATCTCTAATAAATGTATGTTTTGGATTGACTTATCTGATGGTGTTTTGGTAGTTAAACTTTACTATCAACTGAACATATTGCTTTCATCAACTATAGTGACAGGTTAGTCTGCACGGTTAGGGTATGTGCACACACACTAATTACGTCCGTAAATGACGGACGTATTTCGGCCGCAAGTACCGGACCGAACACAGTGCAGGGAGCAGGGCTCCTAGCATCATACTTACCGTATATGGCGGCGTATAAGACGACTGGGCGTATAAGACGACCCCCAACTTTTACCCTTAAAATATAGAATTTAAGATATACTCGCCATTTCGTGCAGGAGCGCTTCACTATGGCCATCGGCGGCAGGACCCAGGACTCTCTGTCTCTTTGAACTCGCGCATGCGCAGATAGGCTGCTTCATCGCGCGAGATCTGAGAGGCAGGGAATGAGAGGAAAGGGAGATCTACGGAGGCTTACAGGATCTTACAGAGATGTTCCCTGGCGGCTAATACCGGCTTCCCTCAGATCCGTGGTGGATTCCGTGCATCCCGGGAGCCTGTGTACCGGACTGCAGGCTCACAAGGTAACACACAACCATTGTACAAGACAATATCCGGCATATAAGACGACCCCACACTTTTGACATTTTTTTAAGGGTGTAAAAAGTAGTCTTGTACGCCGATATATACGGTATGTACGATGCTAGGAGTCCCTGCCTTGCAGCAGGACAACTGTCCCGTACTGAAAACATGATTACAGTACGGGACAGTTGTCCTGCAGCGAGGCAGGGACTCCTAGCATCGTACATCACTATGATGCTAGGAGCCCGGCTCCCTGCACTGTGTTCGGTCCGGTACTTGCGGCCGAAATACGTCCGTCAATTACGGACGTAATTAGTGTGTGTGCACATACCCTAAAGCTCTTTGTGAACAACCTTAACAATAGTGACATCTATAGGCCAGAGCAGGTACTACTCAGCGTATATAATACAAACTACCAAAATATCTGACAATTATTATAAGCATTACATATATTAGCTTATAAAATAAACTATTCTTTACACATAGATCTATCTTCTTCCTAAATTAAAGCTTGTTAATTATTCCTTTTAAGTTGCTTTGTCAATCTCATGTTTGGAAGTTGAGACTGCAGTTACGAGCAACTAGAGTTAATGAGTGACCTTTGTATTAGGGACCAGTGTTAACACAGAACGTACTGCATTGCAGGCATCATAGCATCAATACTCTCATACCCTGATGTGACAACGAATTAAGACATATGAAATGCTGAAAAACATTTAAAGCGTAACTAAACTTTCGATCAACTTTTTATTTTCTAGCAGCATGTGTAATATAAATAGATTTTGTTATATATTTTATTAATAAATTTGGGCTACTTTTTGCGATATTTATGCGTTTGAAATAGCCACTCTGCCACTTTTCTACCACATACAATTTCTCGATATTTTTGCTGTTGCTTGCAGAAATCCGTACACCGTTTGAATGTATCGGTGTATGGACTCTGCTGCCTGTGGAGGCCCCATCCTGACGTTAGATGTGCACACCCCCATCGTGACATCAGGAAGGTCTCTCTGCCTCTATACAGTTCTCTCGAATAGCAGGCAGCAGCAGCAGAGAGCGAGGAATAGAATGTGATGCGCTCTGCTGCTGTCCGTGTGTACAAAAACAGTTGGGGAGAAGAAGCTTCCATCCATCGCCACCTCCCTGCACCCTCTCTTCCCCTCTATATACACTATGGAACCGGCAGCAGCAGAGAATATGATGCGCTCTGCTACTGCCCACTCCATAGTGTATATAGAGGCACTGTAGAAGAAGCCTCCGTCCGGCGCACCCTCCCTGCACCCTCTCTTCCCTTCTATATTCACTAGGGAACTGGCAGAGGCAGATAATATGATGCACTCCACTACTGCCCGCTCCATAGTGTATATAGAGGCACTGTAGAAGCCTCCGTCCGCCTCCCTGCACCCCTCTTCACCCTCTATGTCAGGGGTGGGGATAATCTGGTCTGGCCCGGCCGCACACAGACCACTCTGCCGCCGCGTCATTCTTGGCTCTGTCAGTGGTGGTTTGAGTGAGGTCGGTATGTGCCGGCCCAAGAGTGGATCAGTCTGGTCACCTGACCTGAGTCAGTGACATGAGGTCAGGTGACTGGACTGTGCCGGCTCAAAAGTGGACCAGTCCAGTCTGGTCACCTGACAAACCTTCAAAATTTGCATTTTTCTAAATTTAAATGTATCTGCTTGTAAGACAGATAGTAATACCACACAAAATAAATGCTAATTAACATCCCCATATGTCTACTTTTGATTGGTATCGTTTTTTGAACATCCTTTTATTTTTCTAGCATGTTAAAAGGCTCAGAACTTTAGCAGAAATTTCTCACATTTTCAAGAATATGTCAAAAGGCTATTTTTACAGGGGCCAGTTCAGTTGTGAAGTGGTTTTGAGGGCCCCAAGTATACAAAACAGCATTTAGAAAGTTTATTAACTCTCTAAGCGTTTACAGCAAAGTAGGGATGAAATTTGCAAATTAAATTTTTTTTGCAGAAATTCATTATTAATGCTTTTTTTTCTGTAAGGCTGGGTTTACACTACCTATTTTCAGACGTAAACGAGGCGTATTATGCCTCGTTTTACGTCTGAAAATAAGGCTACAATACATCGGCAAACATCTGCCCATTCATTTGAATGGGTTTGCCGACGTACTGTGCAGACAACCTGTCATTTACGCGTCGTCGTTTGACAGCTGTCAAACGACGACACGTAAAAATACAGCCTCGTCAAAAGAAGTGCAGGACACTTCTTTCAGTCGTAATTTGAGCCGTTCTTCATTGAACTCAATGAAGCACAGCTCAAAATTTACGGCTGTCAGAGAAGCCTCGCAAAATGCGAGGAGGAGCAATTACGGCTGAAACGAGGCAGCTGTTTTCTACTGAAAACAGTCTGTCTTTTCAGACGTAAAAGCCTGCTATCGTGTGCACATACCCTAACACAGAAGATTTTACCAGAGAAACACAAGGCAATATTTATTGCCTGGATTCTACAGTTTTTAGAAATATCCCACGTATGGCCCTAGAGTGTTAATGAACTGAATCACAGACCTCCAAGGCAAAGGAGCACCCAGAGGATTTTGGGGCCTTTTTTTATTCTAATATATTTTAGGCACCATGTTCGGTTTGAAGAGGTCTTGTGATGCCAAAACAGTGGAAACACCCCCCAAAAAACACACTTTTGGCAAACTACACCCCTCAAGGAATTTATCATGGGGTATAGTGAGCATTTTGACCCCACAGTTTTTTTTGCTGAATTTAGTAGACCGAAGCTGTGAAAATTAAAATCAAAATTTTTTCCAATAAAACTTAGAAATTGTCAGTTTTTAAAAGGCATAAAGGAGAAAAAAACGCCCCAACATTTCAAAAGCAATTTCTCCCAACTACAGCAATACCACATATGTGGTCATAAACAGCTGTTTGGACATACGGCAGGGCTCAGAACGGAAAGAGTGCCATTTGGCTTTTTGAGCTCAAGTTTTGCGGCAATGATTTTCGGGTGCCATGTCGCATTAGCAAAGCCCCTGTGGGACCAAATCAGTCGAAACCCCCCAAAAGTGAAAACATTTGGGAAACTACACCCCTCAAGGAATTTATTGAGGAGCATAGTGAGCATTTTGACCCTACAAGTTTTATGCTGATTTTAGTGGAATTAGGCTGTGAAAATGAAAATCTAATTTTTTTCTAATAAAATCTCAACATTTTAAATATTTACAAGGCATAAAGGAGAAAAGCACCCCAACATTTGAAAATCAATTTCTCCTGATTACGGCAATACCCAATTTGTGGTGATAAACTGCTGTTTGGACACACGACAGGGGTCAAAACTGAAGCATCACCATCTGGAGCTGACATTTAGCTGGAATGGTTTTCAGGTGCCATGTCACGTTTGCAAAGTGCCTGCGGGACCAAAACAGTAGGGACCCCCCAAAAGTGACCCCATTTGGGAAACTACACCCCTTAAGGAATCTATCTAAGGGTATAGTAAGCATTTAGACCCCACTGGTCTTTTGCAGAATTTATTGGAATTAGGCCGTAAAAATGAATACCAACATTTTTTCCACTAAAAAGTAGAATTTTTTCATTTTCGCAAGGGATAAAGGAGAAAAAGCACCCCAACATTTGTAAAGCAATTTCTCTAGAGTACGGAAATACCCCACATGTGGTCATAAACAGCTGTTTGGACACACGGCAGGGCTAACAAAGGCAGGAGAACTATTTGGCATGCAGATTTTGCTGGATTGGTTTTTGGGGGCCATGTTGCATTTGAAAAACCCTAAGGTACTAGAGTACAGTGGAAGCCCCCAACATATGACCCCATTTTGTAAACTATACCCTTCAAGGCATTTATCATTTGCCTGGACATATAACAGAGCTCAGAAGTGAAGTGCAACATGTGCATTTGAGGTCTATTTTGGTGATTTTCACAGCATTGGCCCACAATTGCAGGACCCTGAGGTCATATAGTAAAGCAAACCCCCATGTAGTGACCCTTATTTTGGAAACTTCACCCCTTGAGGCATTTTAAGGGGTGTAGTGAGCATTTTGCCCCCACAGGTGTTTTTCCATTAGTAATTAACTCCTTCCTGACATTTGACGGATAGTTACGTCATAGGCGGGTAGAGGACAAATGGAACGGGCTCACGGAGTGAACCCGCTCCATACGATGTGGGTGTCTGCTGTATGGTACAGAGAAAACACTTCACAGTAACGAGTGGGATCGCCATATATATGTGATACATAGCGATGCCATATATGTGGACATAAACTGCTGTTTTGGTACGCTGTAGGGTTCAGAAGGAAGGGAGCGCCATTTGGCTTTTGGAGCGCAGATTTAGATTGGTAGCTGTTCTGTTTGGGGTTTTGCTGGTATTTCAGTTTATAATGAGGGGGCATATGTAATCTGTGCGGAGTACATCAGGGCATAATAAGAGGGTAAAATAATTTGGTAAATAAATAATATTTCAGAGATATGTGGCCAGTGTCGCACTGATAAATGGTGCCTGATCTTATCCGCATTTGGACACTGCACATTTTGTGTCACCATATTCTGACAGCCAGAACTTTTTTATTTTTCAGTCAAAAACGCTGTGTAAGGGCTTGTTTATTGCGGGACGGGTTGTAGTTTTTATTTGTACTATTTTGTGGTACATGGGACTTTATAATCACTTTTTATTCCATGTTTTGTGAGGGGTGGTGAGAAAAAAAATAGCGATTATGGCATTGGTTTTTGTTTATTTTTTGCAGTGTTCACTGTGTGGGAAAAATAGCATTATAGTTTTATAGTTTGGGTCGTTACGGACGCGACGATACCAAATATGTGTACTTTTTTTTAAGTTTTAATTTTTTTCCAATAATAAAAGACTTATTATAGGAAAAAAGGCAGTGTTTGTTTTTATTAACTTGAAACTTTTATTTTTACAGTTTTATTCAACTTTTTATTTGTCCCACTAGGGGACTTGAGGGCCTGCACTTCTGATCTTTACTCTAATGCATTACCAATCTAGTGCAATGCATTAGAACTGTCAGTCATTCACTGACATCAAGCCTATTAGGTCCCGTCTGTGGGCGGGGCCTAATTGGCTATCGTACGTGGCAGAATAGGAGGCCATTATTACACAACACATCGTGTTGATGCTGATTACTACAAACCACATTTGATCGTGGCATCTAAGGGGTTAAAGGCAGGGATCGGAGCTAGATCCGTTTCCTGCCGTTACAGCTGACACCAGCGGCTTATGCAGCGTTCCCTGTAACTTACAGCTGACACCAGCGGCTTATGTCGCAGGCTCAGCTTCTAAGCCTGCCCAATCTTGCTATTGCGGCCGGACGCCTTTTAGGCCCTGCCTCTGGGCGGGACCTAGCAGGCTTCCGTACTTGACAGACAGGACGCTGCATCTAAGGGGTTAATCAGCCGTATCAGGGGCTAGCTCCGGTCCTGGCCTTGAAGCAGTGATAGCGTTAAGCTATCACTACTTCAAAACTGTGTCTGCATACGTGTCTGCAGACACAGTACCCTGTTAATGCTCTGACATAATAGTCCGTCAGTTTGCGTTAACAGGGCAACTCCTGTGACGGACTATCACGTCACATAACGTTAAAGAGGCTCTGTCACCAGATTCTCAAATCTCTATCTCCTATTGCATGTGATCGGCGCTGCAATGTGGATAACAGGAAAGTTTTTTGTTTTTGTAAACCGTTCATTTTTGGCCAAGTTATGAGCTATTTTCTATATACGCAAATGAGGTTTTAAATGGACAACTGGGCGTGTTTTTTTTCACATGTCCAACTGGGCGTGTATTGTGTTTTTAACTGGGCGTGTTTACTTGTTTTACTAACTGGGCGTTGTGAATAGAAGTGTATGACGCTGACGAATCAGTGACCAATCAGCATCATGCACTCCTCTCCATTCATTTACACAGCAGCATCACGTTCTTACTAGAACGATGTGCAGCCACATACACAAGTGTCCTGATAATGAATATACATGACCTCCAGCCTGGACGTCATGTGTATTCAGAATCTTGAAGCTTCTGAATCTTTTCTGTGAGATTTCCAGCAAGGGAAACGAAATCTCGTTTACCTCGTAATCTCGCGAGATTACGCGTGGCTTGCTGGAATCTCACAGAAAAGATTCAGAAGTGTCAGGATTCTGAATACACATGACATCCAGGCTAGAGGTCATGTGTATTCATTATCAGCACACTTGATTAACGTTAATGTCTGTGTATGTGGCTGCACATCGTTCTAGTAAGAACACTATGTGCTGTGTAAATGAATGGAGAGGAGTGCATAACTTGGCCAAAAATGAACGGTTTTAAAAAAAACAAAAAAACTTTACTGTTATCTACATTGCAGCGCCGATCAGATGCAATAGGAGATAGGGGTTTGAGAATCTGGTGACAGAGCCTCTTTAAGGGGTTAAATATTCAGGTTGAGGTTTATTAACATTTTAGATTGACTGACAGCACTGTAGTTGTTCAATAATAAAATTAATCCTCAAAAATAAAACTTGCATAATAATTGTGCACAAAGTGTATATTGCAGGATATGATATTTAATATATATTATTAAACTTTATAACATGTAATACTAGAAGATAATAAATAATATTAATAAGAACAATAAAAGGGCCTTTTCATAATTTGGTAAACAAGTCTATGACCGCATGTTGTTTACCCACTTTTAGGCTGGATTCACACGGGCCGGAAATTCTGCATAATTTCTGCAGCAAAATATGCACATTTTCTGCGAATATTTTGCGGCGGATTTCACAATCTGCAGTATTTTTGTCCCGTGTGAATCCAGCCTTATACCCTTCCTGTGAGTCATTCAAATGTTGTTTGACTACAAAAATGTGCAAAATTCAATAGGAATAGAAGAAAATACAAACAGTTGTCGAAAGCAAACCATGGGGGAATTTTTTTTTCATGTTGTTAATGAGTCTGTTCTGTTATTTCAACAACCATCTGCTTGCTGAAATTATTACTGATTTGCGCTTTCATCAGTGACATGATCCTATTAGGCTGGTTATAAATGCAGCTTCAGCTATGACAAAGTGTGGCCTAGAAATGTCTGTGATAAGCAAAGTGACATCTAGTTAGGTAATATTGAGCTTGAAGAAAAAAGGGAAGCTAATTTAATTATATGTTTCAACATAAAGCAGTGTTATTGGGGAGATACATTTTGTTACATGCCACATTTTAAATGGATTTATGGTGGTTATTACATTGTTACTACGGGCAAGTTCTTTGACATACATTGAAATTCATATCGAAAAGAAGCCCTGTTAGCTGCATATTTTACATTCCTTTAATAATCTTTACTTTCTTTGTTGCATTATATGGAGATCTGAGATAAAATGTATCTATCATTTGAAAAAAGGAGCATAAATCAGTTGAACATTTTTCTA
This sequence comes from Rhinoderma darwinii, assembly GCF_050947455.1. Classification (NCBI taxonomy): domain Eukaryota; kingdom Metazoa; phylum Chordata; class Amphibia; order Anura; family Rhinodermatidae; genus Rhinoderma; species Rhinoderma darwinii. Next base: position 100,588,059 of record NC_134690.1, read on the forward strand.
ATAAACTTGATAAGACTTCAGTGATCTGTTTCTACAGTACAGTGTTGTGCCCCCACACACATACTTGTAGAAATATTGGCTACCTGCCTGTTGGTGCCACTAGGTGGCAAATCTGTATCCAGCTCTTATTGAGTTCAATATTATACAGTATACAGAGATTGACCCTTAAAGGTCCTTTTACAAAGGCCAATGATCGAGCAAACGAGTGTTGATATAACCGCTCATTCCCCCAGGGCAATGATCAGTTGATGAACGACCAAACACTCGATCATCGACTGATCTGCTCATTTACTTGGCCAATAAAATGGTCACTAGTCGACAGCACATCTCACTGTGTAAAGAGGGAGATGTGCTGCCGAAATAATGGAAATGTGTGGGGACGAACAATCTTAATAATGATCATTGCTTCTTGTGAAAGGAGCAAACGAGCACCGATCAAGGAGCTTTCTAATTGATCAGCACTCGTTTTCGCAGCCCATATTGGACTGTGTAAAAAGGAACCTTAGTGGTGGCAACAGATATCCAAAGTATATACTAGTATATGGTATCCCCATGATAATACTTATGTCTGTGTGTTCTGACTGTTCAGCGTATTATAGGCAATACCAAATGCTTTTCCCGGGGACTCCGGCCCTGGAGAAGCTACTTGGAGTATATGTTTATAAAATCCCTCTGGCGGATGTCATACAGTGGCATTCATCACACATAGGGTCCCATATTAAAAAATTTATACCGTGCGGTATACGTTTTGTTTTTTTTGCAGGATCCCACAGGATGGAATAGCGTACTCTTCTACATTATCCTATCCTAAAAAAAAAAGGTATACCGACGTATACGAGCATGACAGAGGACATAAAGCCACTCTTTTTCCTCCGTCGGGCTAATGGTGCCTTAAGGACACATTTACGTACATGATAAACGTAGGAAAACAACGCCATTTGAATCAGGCCTAACATGTACCACCTACCCAGGGCTGGACTGGCCGTCTGGCAATTCTGGCCAACGCCAGATGGGCCGCTGAGCAGTGGGCCACCTACTGGCCGTCCAAACGATCGGCTCAGGCGGCAGGGTACAGCAATTGTAAGGGGGCGGCCGGCACAGCAGTTAAGAACGGCTGTCCGACTGTAATAGTAGACGTGGTCTGTGCTGCTATTACTAAATCTCCCTGTGTAAAATCTCCCCCTCCGGCCCCCCTTCCCTGCTCTTCACACAACCTCTACTCCTCCTGCTGCAGCTGGCGTTACCAGTCGGGACGTGAGGGAGGGGGAAGGGAGACTGTCGGCGGGCTCTGTGTCCGGCTGTGAGCTGAAGTGCTGGAGTGAAGAATCCCCCCCATCAACTGATGAACTCCCTTCACAATTATCCTACATAAAAGTAAGTGCATGTGTGTTTACAATGTGTACTTTATATGTGTATAATGTGTGCATGTAATGTGCATATTTGTGTGTCTGTGATGTGTACATGGGTATATATATATATATATATATATATATATAAATATATACACTACCGTTCAAAAGTTTAGGGTCACTTAGAAATTTCCTTATTTTTGAAAGAAAAGCACAGTTTTTTTTCAATGAAGATAACATTAAATTAATCAGAAATACACTCTATACATTGTTAATGTGCTAAATGACTATTCTAGCTGCAAACGTCTGGTATTTAATGCAATATCTACATAGGTGTATAGAGGCCCATTTCCAGCAACCATCACTCCAGTGTTCTAATGGTACATTGTGTTTGCTAACTGTGTTAGAAGGCTAATGGATGATTAGAAAACACTTGAAAACCCTTGTGCAATTATGTTAGCACCGCTGTATACAGTTTTTCAGTTTAGAGGAGCTATAAAACTGACCTTCCTTTGAGCTAGTTGAGAATCTGGAGCATTACATTTGTGGGTTCAATTAAACTCTCAAAATGGCTAGAAAAAAGAGAGCTTTCACGTGAAACTCGACAGTCTATTCCTGTTCTTAGAAATGAAGGCTATTCCATGCGAGAAATTGCCAAGAAACTGAAGATTTCCTACAACGGTGTGTACTACTCCCTTCAGAGGACAGCACAAACAGGCTCTAACCAGAGTAGAAAAAGAAGTGGGAGGCCCCGCTGAACAACTGAGCAACAAGACAAGTATATTAGAGTCTCTAGTTTGAGAAATAGACACCTCACAGGTCCTCAACTGGCAGCTTCATTAAATAGTACCCGCAAAACGCCAGTGTCAACGTCTACAGTGAGGAGGTGACTCCGGGATGCTGGCCTTCAGGGCAGAGTGGCAAAGAAAAAGCCATATCTGAGACTGGCTAATAAAAGGAAAAGATTAATATGGGCAAAAGCACACAGACATTGGACAGAGGAAGTTTGGAAAAAAGTGTTAAGGACAGACGAATCGAAGTTTGAGGTGTTTGGATCACACAGAAGAACATTTGTGAGACGCAGAACAACTGAAAATATGCTGGAAGAGTGCCTGACGCCATCTGTCAAGCATGGTGGAGGTAATGTGATGGTCTGGGGTTGCTTTGGTGCTGGTAAAGTGGGAGATTTGTACAAGGTAAAAGGGATTTTGAATAAGGAAGGCTATCACTCCATTTTGCAATGCCATGAACTAGCCTGTGGACAGCGCTTCATTGGAGCCAATTTCATCCTACAACAGGACAATGACCCAAAGCACACCTCCAAATTATGCAAGAACTATTTAGGGAAGAAGCAGGCAGCTGGTATTCTATCTGTAATGGAGAGGCCAGCGCAGTCACCAGATCTCAACCCCATAGAGCTGTTGTGGGAGCAGCTTGACCGTATGGTATGCAAGAAGTGCCCATCAAGCCAATCCAACTTGTGGGAGGGGCTTCTGGAAGCATGGGGTGAAATTTCTCCCGATTACCTCAGCAAATTAACAGCTAGAATGCCAAAGGTCTGCAATGCTGTAATTGCTTCAAATGGAGCATTCTTTGACGAAAGCAAAGTTTGAAGGAGAAAATTATTATTTCAAATAAAAATCATTATTTCTAACCTTGTCAATGTCTTGACTATATTTTCTAGTCATTTTGCAACTCATTTGATAAATATAAGTGAGTTTTCATGGAAAACACAAAATTGTCTGGGTGACCCCAAACTTTTGAACGGTAGTGTATATATAGTGTGTTTGATGTATATATAGTGTATGTGATGTGTACGTGTGTGTGTGTATATAGTGTATGTGATGTGTACATGTGTGTGTGTGTATATATGGTGTATGTGATGTGTACATGTGAGTGTATATATATAGTGTATGTGATATGTACATGTGTGTGTGTATATATAGTGTATGTGAAGTGTACATGTGTGCATGTATAGTGTGTGTTTGATGTGTACGTGTGTGTGTGTGTATATATATATATATATATATATATATATATATATATATGTGGAGAGCGCTATAGTTGTATTTATTTCACTTGTAGTTTAAATATTGCAGATTTTACCACACGCTCCTGAATTGCTGCGTCGGAAAAAACGCAGCAGAATACAGTAATAGCATAGTGGGGGACATTTAACAAATCTCACCCACACACTGCGTAAAATTTCCGAGCCGAAATTGACCTGCGGTGCGTAATTTACAGACAGCAGCATGTCAATTCCCGCTACGGAAAGTGTGCAGAATTGCTGCGGTTTTCATAGGAGACGTCTCCATCTCCCAACACTGAGTAAAACGCAGCAATTTACGCACCATTTTCTGTCGCAAACAACGCAGGAAATGGTGCGTTTTTGCCACAGCAGAAAGCCTTTCACTTTCAAACGGAATTGCTGCAGGAATTTTCTGCAGCAATTTCGTTGGGTGTGGACAAGCCCTAAATCCACAGCACAAGGGCTTCTCCACACGTATTGGAATTGCTGCAGAAAATTTAGCGAATTTTGCTGCGTTTTTCTCAATATTGGGGGATGGTGACATCTCCTCTGAAAAACGCAGCAATTCAGTCCACTTTCTGCAGCAGGAATTGACATGCTGCAGTACGAAAAATACGCACCGCAGGTGAACTTCTTGTCAGAAATTTTACGCAGCGTGTGGATAGGATTTGATAAATCTCACCCACTTTGCTGCTTCTGTATTCTGCGTATTTTACATCCGCAACTCCAGATGGAAAATACGCAGCAATTCCGTTACGTGTGGACAGCCCTAATGCAGTAGCATGCATTTCAATCATATTTGCATAAACGCTGCTTAATTGTTTCGGGTTTTCCCCCATTTAATTCAATGTGGAGGTAAAACCCGCAACAAATAGCAGATGTGTTTTTTTGCGGCGGAAATGCAGCGATTCCGATGTAAAAAATCGCAACGCAGGAAAATTGTAATCTTATACTTACCCAGAATTCAGTTTTTTTTGTCCGGGCCGGCCTCATCGCAGGCTGCAGTGGTCACATGGGATGAAACATCATCCCAGGGCTGCAGGATGGAGGAGAGAAGCGTCGCCATGGTAAGTATCCATTTTTTTTCTGCTCCGTTTTCCGCAGCGGCCATTCCTGGCCGAAAAACTCCACCAAAATTTTGCAGCGGTTTTTCAGCCAGAATTCCCTGCGGTGCACAGGGCGTATACGCTGTATGCTTTTACACAACTTAACCGTCCTGTGGGATCATACCCGTACAGTATATACCTATAGTAGCTGCTGTCTTACAACGATACAGCTGCAAACCACATCAACATGCTGCATTCCCACGAGTCAGCGCAGTTTTCAAATGATTGTTAATGTCCATGCAGTTTTATGCAAACCATAACAATCATTTGAAAACCGCACTGACTTTTGGTAAAACTGCATGTGCTACGTATTGTACTGAACGATGGTTGTTAGTAAAGATCTGATTGTTTGCATTAAAGGCTGTGTACCCCTTTGAAGTGGATTTTTTTAAAATAAAATGTCAGTCAGTGTGTTTTGTGCAACTTTATAATTAGTTTTTATTAAAAAAATCGTTTTACTTTTTGAGATACAGCTGCTCTGTATCCTGTATACAGAGCAGCTGTATCTTACGCTGAATCCTGAACACGTCAGGTGCGTGGGACTGATGGGTTCAGTGTCCTGTGTGTCTCTGACACGCAGGTTCCACCTTTAATATATCACATCTAAGTTACTTAAATGTGATAGATTACAGGTGGATACAGTCGACTACTCTATTGATTCCGCCAAAAACACGGAAACCTTGCGAAACTGAGACAAACGGAAACCATTAGCAACGGAAGCGTTACCATTGAAATCAATGGTAATGGTAACGGGAAGCTATGGTTTCTGTTTGGTTTCCGTTCGTGGGTTCCCCTGACGGAAAGGTCTGACAGAACGCATGAAAGGAGCCCTGACGCAGGTCTGAATGAAGCCTAAATTATTACTGTATGATCTGTACAGATGATGGAGGGTACTATTTTTTTTGGGTATAAGCAACTCCCAGTATATCATTACCATTGTTCAGGTCATACTGGAAGCTGCTAACATGACTTTGCAAATGATCTCTGTACTGAAATGTTTTTGTACTGAGCTTTGTCCTGGTGCTGTATATATGCACTGAGCTTTGTCCTGGTGCTGTATATATGTATGAGCTTGGTTATGGTGTTGTTTATATGTACTGAGCTTTGTTCTGGTACTGTATATATGTAATGAGCTTTGTTCTGGTGCTGTATATATATGTACTGAGCTTGGTTCTGGTGTTGTATATATGTAATAAGCTTGGTTCTGGTGTAGAGCAGATGGCATTGTTGCAATTCATTGTATATTTAATCAGAACCTGTCTGGTAGTTTTAACCCCTTGAACCGCCACCATGCAGTAATACATGACCTGACAATATTTCCAAACACTCCCCTGTATGTTTGTTTCAGATGCAGCAAAATCTTTAAAATCAACTTCTAAAATAGTGCACGCTATATGCTAATTACTATATAAAGGGTCATGAGTCTGTGCCGCTATCCTGTAGAGTCACACAGTCCTAACTGCAAACCCACCTTTCCATGCTTGGTTGACATCCCCCTTGGCTGTTATACATCACTACCAGTCCCATCCAACTTTCTTGGATGCACCATTGCCTTGTACTCCATGAACACGCACCTTTGAGCGAGTTGTACTCTGCCCGGCTTCATCACTGCACCGTGCATGCCAGGGGAGTACAAGGCAAAGTAGAAGGCTGGTAGTAATGTAGAACAGTCAGGGGGATGCTAATCAAGATTTGGGGGGCGCCATTTAAATTTTCGCCTCAGGCAGCAGAAAAGCTAGAATTGGCCCTGGGGCGGCGGCGCCACTGAAACCAGTGGCCGCCACCCCCTCATGCACTAATTGTATCTGCCTTACAATGACGCTGATTGGCAGGGCAGAAAGACTTGCTCCGCCAATCAGCGCCTTTCAACGATGCTAGCTGCGCGATGACGTCATCGCACCGCTTCTGTTGTTGAAAGGCTCTGATTGATGGGGCAAGTCATTCTGCCCTGCCAATCAGCGCCGTCGTTCAGCCCCAGCAGACCTGCTCAGAAAAGAGCAGGCCTGCATTGACATAGGATGACGTGGGAACGGGATCGAGGTGAGTATGTACAGTTGTGGTTTTTTTGGTCTATTTTTCCCACTTAAAAGTGTGAGAGGCATTATCTACGGGGGGGGGGGAGCTATATGTGGGGCACTATATACAGGGGAGCTATATGTGGGCCACAATCTACTGTAGAGGCTATATGTGAGGCACTATCTACAGGGGGGCTATATGTGGGACACCATATACAGGGGTGCTATATGTGGGGCACCATCTACAGGGGGGGTATATGTGGGGCACTATATACAAAAAAATCCTCTAGAATAACGAGCATGTACATTATTCTCGTGGAAAAGCAGTGGATTCGTTGGAATTGGGGCTATTCCTCTTTTCATTTACACCTGTTTTATTAAATCTCCCCATGTGTAAAGGATCTGCCAGGCACTACTTCTGTGGATACTCCCAGGATTAATCAATCGACACCTGAGGCCGGACCTCTTAGACTGACTCCGGCTCCCACCAATCAGGGTGGCAGGCTCAGGAGTGGGAGAGCCTATCGCGGCCTGGTCAGTCGGAGTTAGCTCCGCCCCCTGTCCATTTATACCTGCCGTTTTCTCTTCCTCATTGCTTGTGATTCTTCCTGGTTTCCTGGCCTTGCTACAGCCTTGCTCCAGCCTGCTACTGCCTTGCTTCAGCCTTGCTACAGCTTCCGCTTATCCGGCTTCGCTCTGACCCCGGCTTGCTTCCTGCTCCTTGCTCTGCGTTCGTATACTTCGTGACATCCTGATTCTTACTGGCTCGTTGACCACTCTGGTTTCCTCACGGTGTTCCGTGGGCTACTGCCCCTTCCCTTGCTTGTTCCCTGTTTGTATTCCCTTGCACTTAGTCAGCGTAGGGACCGCCGCCCAGTTGTACCCCGTCGCCTAGGGCGGGTCGTTGCAAGTAGGCAGGGACAGGGCGGTGGGTAGATTAGGGCTCACTTATCCCCTTCCCCTTCTTCCGGCCATAACACCATGTCTTGTATAGATGAAAAGTGGTCCCATGTACTCCAGCCCAACACTGGTGGCTGCACATGGCCTGCGGTGGGTCTGTGTGCTTAAAAATGCCAGGGCTGATTTTAAGTCCCAGTCCAGCCTTGCATCTACCTAAACATTGTTGCAACAATATTCCCTAATGGCAGTGCCCTCTTTTAGCAGGATAATGGGCCCTGTCACACTGCAAACATTTTACTCTTGACAAAAAGTACAAGATGTTCACTTGCTTTTGTCGAAAGTGCTGGAAAAACAAGTCCAATCCATGTAGGCGCTAACTCGCAACTTACAGGATTTAAAGGATCTGCTGCTAACATTTTGCTGACTGATATAAAAGGACACTTTCAAAGGTCTTAGGGCTAGTCCACACGTGCGTAAATACTGTGGATTTTCCGAAATGTATTTAGTTGCAGAAAATCTGCAGCATAATACAGTAGCAGAGGTGTGGATGAGATTACAAGAAATTTCATCCGCACGCTAAATACGTCACGTATTCATGCAGAGATTCCACACACAAATTGACCTGTGGTGTGGTTTTTTAAGCTGTAGCATGTGAATTGTGATTGCAGAATCGCCGGTAATTTGTTGCAGGTTTTCCCCATTGAATTTAATAGGGATCTACACCCCGCAACAAACAGTGAAGTGTTGCGAGTTTTACGGCAGAATCGCAGTGATTATGCCGCAAAAATCGCAACAGAGTAAAATAAAAACTTACCTCTGACGTTCTGCAGGCCGGCCACCTGGGATGACATTTCATTCCATGTGACCGCTGCAGCCAATCACAGGCTGTAGCGGTAGTCACATAGGATGAAGCGTCATCCCAGGAGGCAGGCCTGGATGATGTCAGAGGGCCGGCCTCATGGGATGACGTTTTATCCCATGTGACTGGCTCTGCAACAAATCACGGATAAAACGTGATCCCAGGAGGCTGGCTAATTCTGCAGTATTCTGCAGTGAACATTCCGGTTGAAAAACTGTACCACAATTTGGTGCGTTTTTTTGCTCGGAATTCACTGCGGTCACCTGGGTCGATATGCTGTGTACCTATCAGCCCCCTGTGAACACGGCCTTATGGAGTCTATTCCTTTAGTGGTCACAGCTGTTTTGGCAGCAGAAGGGGGACCAACACGATATTGGGCAGGTGGTTTTAATGTTATGGCTAAATGGAATATGTATCATGTTAAGAATTTTGGGTTGATACTCTTCTCTATGAGAAATACTTTTGTGCAAAGTCAGACAGACAAGCAGATAGTATATGAGTTTATGAATGTCAGTACTGTGTGCAACCATCTCTGCCCTGATATGTGCTCTAAAATTAAATGGCACAAGGAGCTGAGATTCTAAATTTGGGTCATCTTTACAGTATTTTGCATTATGCACTCATTGCTTGTCTCGGAGATTTCAGGCTTGTCATATCATACCAAGCAGGATTGAGAATCCATTATTAATTTGCCTAAAAGTCTTAGAACTATTTGTAGTCCAGAATACTGATTGTCAGACTGTTTTGTACTATTTTACTACTATTTTTTTTATATCATTGAGGAAATTCAATGGCCTCTTTTCTTAATGTGCTAAAAATTGTCCCACAATATTTTAGGTTGGCCAGCCCTGCTCTTTATGCACTACATAAATGAATGGTATATTAGTATAGTTACAAGAAAATCGCGACAGCACTCTGCGAACACTAATGCCACCTAAGCCACTAAATATAAATAAATATGCATTACTGCTAAATCTACTTACAATAGGGAGGTTCTTAGCTCACATTTTGATCAAATTGTGTGAGCCCACCTTCCACGACAAGGCGACCTCTATGAGGTGGGAACCTACGCTGCACATACACCCAGAACTGGGACTAAGCCTACATATACTTGAGGATGGTAGGAACCAGCATTAAACTAATTAAAATCACCCAGAGCAGAATGGGAGGAGTGCAAGATCAAAAATGGAGGCAGTCACTAACCCCACATAAATGAATCACATAAACAACACAAAAATTTGAATAGCACATTCCAACAAAATGAAACAAAACGTGTATACAACATGTATAATGTGCGCTAAGAACCTCCCTATTGTAAGTAGATTTAGCAGTAATGCATATTTGTTTATATTTAGCGGCTTAGGTGGCATTAGTGTTCGCAGTGTGCTGTCATCATTTTCTTATGTGCTGTATAAATTTGCAGTCACAGGCGTTCTTGCACCTGTATACACGTTCTGTTTCATTTTGTTGTAATGTGCTGTTCAAATTTTTGTGTTTATGTTATTCATATTAGTATAGTCAGATAGCTCTGTCCAGCATGATTTAATCTTTGTTCCATTAGCATGATTAGTCATTGCATGCTTCTGTTATTACAGGAAGTTCTATAGGTATGGTTGGCTGGGTTGTGATGACAATTTCTCATCCCCTCTTACATATCAGCCATACAGGGTTTGCTGCCGAGATACTGTATCTTTGGCTTTTTGATTTTACAACACCCGCCCCACTTATCCCCCAACCTCTACACAAACTTCCCATCCTGCCACCTCTTTAACAGTACTATTCTGCTGATCGCCTATTCCTGCTTCTGCCACAAGTATGTATATTACTGTACCTGCTGTGTGTTAACGTGTCCCAAAATACTGTACTTCAGAAATAATGGTGTCATGACTATAGTTACCCCAAAAATAATAGTGCCAAACCGATAGTGCCCCAAATGGTAATAGTGCCCCACACAGTAATGTGCCCAGCTTTTTGCCCTCAACACAGTTAAAGTGCCGCTTAGTGCCCTTTACAGTAATAATACTCAATTGCTGCCCCTACATAGCAATAAATAATGCCCCTTACTGCTCCTACACAGTAATAATGCCCCCTTACTGCCTTTACACAGTAAAAGTGCCCCAATTTAGTAAAAGTGCCCATTATGCCCCACACATATTATTAGTGACACCTAAGTAAGCCCCAACACAGTAAAAGTGGCAATAAAAAAAATTAATACTCACCTAACAACATTTCTGCAAAGAATGGAGCAGCTCAGACTACTGACCTCTTCCTGAAGTGGCCTGTGGATTTGAGAGCTTATAGCTCCCTGCTCCGCCATAGTATTTACCTGTATACAGTTGAAAGTAACAGGGCACGTGAGCCTTTTTTAAAGGGGTTGTCTCACAACAGACATTTATGACATATTCAAAGGATATGCCATAAATGTCTGATAGATGTGGGTCCCACCCAATGTTCCCTCTAAGTCTTGGCAGCTCATGAGCGTGGCAGTTAGGGAGCGGGGCGAGTCTCCATCAATGGTGGGCGATCTGATGACCAAAAGTAATACCCCCAATAAACGCAAATATAGCAACTAAATAAGAGAATAAGAAAACTTATTTTAAATTACTTTTAAATAACTTTTTTGAATACTATTATATTACAAGTCCACCAGTAAAATAGACAGTTAGAATCACCAATTATGGGCATCAATGAAAGAATCCTTCATTACACCACTGCCCCTATAGATAGCGCCACACAGACCGCCTATAGATAGCGACGCACACACAAACCCTGTAGATAGTACCACAGACCCCGCGTGGAGAGTGCCACACAGCTCCTGTAAATAGTGCCACACAGCCCCTGTAGATAGCGCCACACACATCCCCCTGGAGAGAGCTTCACGCCCCTGTAGATAGCGTCACACACATCCCCCTGGAGACAGCTTCACCTCCTGTAGATAGCACCACACGCAGCCCCCCGCAGATAGTACCACACGCAGACCCCTCCCTATAGATAGTGCCACACAGACTCCCTGTATATAGCGCTACACAGCCCCCCTCCCCCTGTATATAGGGCTACACAGCGCCGTTCCTCCCCTTGTATACGGTGCTACACAGCCCCCCTCTCCCCTTGTGTATATAGAGCTATACAGCCCCCCTCCTCCCCTTGTATATAGCGCTACACAGCCCCCTCTTCCCCTTGTATATATAGTGCTACACAGCCCCCTCCTCCCCTTGTATATAGCGCTGCACAGCAATTCCCCCCCTGTATATAGCGCTACACAGCCCCCTCTCCCCTTGTATATAGCGCTACACAGCCCCTCTCCTCCCCTTGTGTATAGCGCTACACAGCCCCTCTCCTCCCCTTGTGTATAGCGCTACACAGCCCCTCCTCCCCCTGTATATAGCGCTACACAGCCCCCCTCCTCCCCCTGTATATAGCGCCACACAGCCCCCCTCCTCCCCTTGTATATACTGCCACACAGTTCCTTAAAAAAAAAAAAAGATTGTACTTACCTTGCCCCGTTCCCGCGACAGACAGGGCGCTACACTGCCTCTCCGGCGGGACGCATGCACAGACCGGCGTGATGATGTGACATTATCACGCACAGGGCCGGCCCTAGGTTGGATGGCGCCCTGTGCGGGATTCTCTATTGCCGCCCTCTACAAACCAAAAATTAACCATATATATAGACACGTACATACTGGTACATATGTACTGTACTTATATAAAGACATATTTAGACATACAGGCAAATATATATACACACATACACATAGGTAAATATATAGACATACAGACACATATTTATATACAGACGCACCCACAGGCACATAAATACACAGACAGGAACATATACAAATACATAAAAGGCACATATATACAAGCACAAAGACACATTCACATACAGACCATATATACCCACACAGGCACATATATACATAGTACAGATAATGTAGTAGATGTTATCTGCAGTCCCATGTAACACCACAGATAACACATTCTGATAACTATACACACACAGAGACACTAACTATATATATATATATATATATATATATATATATATACACAGTCCAAAAGCAAATGGATACAGCACTCCAACATACCATAGATTAGGCCATGTGCTCGTTTCCAGGGGATGAATCAGTTCCCAAATTTCAATACAAAATGACCACAGAGCAAAGTAACGGCACCAGGACTTGAAGGTAGAAGAAACAGGGTGGATTTATTCACCTCAAGTGAGCGACGTTTCGGCAGATGCAAATGCCTTTCTCAAGCTACAACATAGTGTCAGGTTTAAATAGGAAGTACAATCATCAATTAGTGAATACATTGTTAGTGTATATTTCATAAAAAACTATCATAAAAATATAAGTGAAATTCCCTATCATAGGATAGTTGTATAAAGTGCATAGTAATTCTCATAGCTACAGTGAAGGAAATAAGTATTTGATCCCTTGCTGATTTTGTAAGTTTGCCCACTGTCAAAGTCATGAACAGTTTAGAATTTTTAGGCTAGGTTCATTTTACCAGTGAGAGATAGATTATATTTAAAAAAACAGAAAATCACATAGTCAAAATTATATATATTTATTTGCATTGTGCACAGAGAAATAAGTATTTGATCCCCTACCAACCATTAAGAGTTCAGCCTCCTCCAGACCAGTTACACGCTCCAAATCAACTTGGTGCCTGCATTAAAGATAGCTGTCTTACATGGTCACCTGTATAAAAGACTCCTGTCCACAGATTCAATTAATCAGTCTGACTCTAACCCCTACAATATGGGCAAGACCAAAGAGCTTTCTAAGGATGTCAGGGCCAAGATCATAGACCTGCACAAGGCTGGAATGGGCTACAAAACCATAAGTAAGACGCTGGATGAGAAGGAGACAACTGTTGGTGCAATAGTAAGAAAATGGAAGACATACAAAATGACTGTCAATTGACATCGATCTGGGGCTCCATGCAAAATCTCACCTCGTGGGGTATCCTTGATCCTGAGGAAGGTGAGAGCTCAGCCGAAAACTACACGGGGGGAACTTGTTAATGATCTCAAGGCAGCTGGGACCACAGTCACCAAGAAAACCATTGGTAACACATTACGCCGTAATGGATTAAAATCCTGCAGTGCCCGCAAGGTCCCCCTGCTCAAGAAGGCACATGTACAGGCTCGTCTGAAGTTTGCAAATTAACATCTGGATGATTCTGAGAGTGATTGGGAGAAGGTGCTGTGGTCAGATGAGACTAAAATTGAGCTCTTTGGCATTAACTCAACTCGCCGTGTTTGGAGGAAGAGAAATGCTGCCTATGACCCAAAGAACACCGTCCCCACTGTCAAGCATGGAGGTGGAAACATTATGTTTTGGGGGTGTTTCTCTGCTAAGGGCACAGGACTACTTCACCGCATCAATGGGAGAATGGATGGAGCCATGTACCGTCAAATCCTGAGTGACAACCTCCACCAGGACATTAAAAATGGCTCGTGGCTGGGTCTTCCAGCACGACAATGACCAGAAACATACAGCCAAGGCAACAAAGGAGTGGCTCAAAAAGAAGCACATTAAGGTCATGGAGTGGCCTAGCCAGTCTCCAGACCTTAATCCCATCGAAAACGTATGGAGTGAGCTGAAGATCCGAATTGGCAAGCGACAGCCTCGAAATCTTAATGATTTATAGATGATCTGCAAAGAGGAGTGGGCCAAAATTCCATCTAACATGTGTGCAAACCTCATCATCAACTACAAAAAACATCTGACTGCTGTGCTTGCCAACAAGGGTTTTGCCACCAAGTATTAAGTCTTGTTTGCCAAAGGGATCAAATACTTATTTCTCTGTGCACAATGCAAATAAATATATATAATTTTGACTATGTGATTTTCTGTTTTTTTAAAAAAATATAATCTATCTCTCACTGGTAAAATTAACCTAGCCTAAAAATTCTAGACTGTTCATGTCTTTGACAGTGGGCAAACGTACAAAATCAGCAAGGGATCAAATACTTATTTCCTTCACTGTATGTATACAAAGTACACAAAATATCAATACATATCATATCAAATAACAAACAGTGACTTAAATAGTAATTAGGCTAAATTAGAAGCAGGCAGAGGCCACTAACACAGAAATATGTATATACATACAAATCTTTCCAAAGCATGGTACAGTTTCTGGTCTCACATGTGTTCAAAGCACAGCGTTCGCGTACATCCACTACGCATGTTCAAAGATGGAGCCCAACCGGAAGTTCGGCCAAATGGAACGCACATGGCCGGAAAAATCATTACCGCGCATGCGCATACGCGAAAAGGATGCGTTCCAAGCGTACTGGGCATGCGCGGACTACGAAGATCATACAAGTGGAATATTTTTATTTGGAAGTGTAAAACATCTAGTAGGAAGGAGCCAAAGCTAGTATTGAAATAGATAAACGCTACAGAGATACCGTGGATGCAAAGATTGCTTCTCCCTGGATCTTGATCTGGAATGCTTTTTCCGATCTTTAAGATTAAAGCATATTTCATTGAACAGTCTAAATACCAAAATGTTATTAATGAATTGGTTGTTCCCAATAGTGAGATGTTTCATCTTGGTGACTTTGGGCTATATAATAATAGCAGATTTCAGCCCCCTCAGACTATTCATGCAGTTGAAAGATACATTTTATTTATTAAAAATCAGGTTGATTCATTGAGACGTATGCAGACTATGCAATATACACATAGAAATTTGACACTAGCTGAACATGTGGCACTCAAAGAGCTAGCAGGTAATATTGATTTGACGATCAAACCTGCAGATAAGGGGGGTGCCATAGTTGTCATGGACACCTCCCTTTATCTGCAGGAAATGGAGAGTCAACTCAGCGACACAACTGTCTATACATCATTGTCAGGTGATCCCAAGTTCACATTTCTTCGTGAGCTTAATACTTTGATTTCTAATGCATTTACTAACACTCCTGTTTTATATCTTCTGCCAAATACTCATAAAGACCCTGTTAGACCTCCAGGGTGTCCTATTGTATCAGCGAGTGACTCTTTATTTGTCCCTGCATCGATGTCTATAGACAAAAATTTTAGGTAATTTGCCATTGGTGCAGACTCTCACATCAGGACTTCCTGGTCAGGATACAGGACCTTGTGATACCCGACCAGTCGGTCCTAGTCACCCTTGATGTAGGCAGTCTCTACACCTCCATCGATCATCAGCAGGGCATTGATGCTTCACTCTTCTATTTGGAGAGATCGGGCCTTTCCGATGATAAAATTCAATTAGTCAGATCACTCCTTGAATTCATCCTTATGAAAAACTATTTTTTGGTAGGAGATACATTCTATTTACAGAAGAGAGGGACGGCAATGGGGTCCAATATGGCTCCCACATAGGCAAATATTTTCATGCGGCGGATTGAGGAGGACCTCGTCTATGTATCCCACCACTTTAGTAATGTTATGCAGTGGTGGCGGTACATAGACGATGTCTTCCTCATCTGGACCTGTTCAATATGTCAACTACAGGAATTTGTTATCTATCTTAATGGGATCAATTCTACAATTAAATTTACTATGTTATTTTCAACGTCGTCTATTGAATTTCTAGATACAAAAATCTCGATTTCTGGGAATAGTCTTTTATCCGATCTTTTTTCAAAGAAAACAGATAGGAACAATCTCTTACATTATACAAGTGGTCACCCAAGGACAATGTTGAAATCATTACCTTTTAGTCAGATGTTCAGGGTAGTTAGTCAAGAGGACAAGCTTTCCTCTCGACTTGACCAAATGTGCACAAAATTTATTAAGAGGGGTTATCCCAAGAATATCTTTGAGAAGAATGTAATGAAGGTGCAGATGTTAAATAGACAGGTCCTGCTACATGGGAATTTAAATAAGATTAAAAAGACACGTATACCCTTTATTTCAACTTCTCAGGAATTAGTTCACAAATCAGTGAGATTTTGAGGAAGGATTGGAAGGTATTAGGTAGGGCGTTCCCTAAAATTGTTGAATTTCAAGAAAACCCTATGATGGCCCACAGAAGGGGTAAAACAATTCAAAATAGTGTGGTGAAGGCTGACATTGGATCTAATTGCAAAAAAACAAACTTTTCTGGCTCCCCCAAAACAAGGTTGCTACCCATGTTTAGGTTGCAATATTTGAAACAATATGATCAAAGGGAGTACCTTTAATCATCCCCAAACAGGTAGATTAATGAACTTCAGAGGTTTTTTCACGTGTCATACATCTTTTGCCATTTAGTTACTAAGCTGTCCGTGTGGTCGCCATTATGTGGGTGAGACGACAACAGAGGTGACCCTGAAGATGAGAAATAATAAATCCAATATAAATACAAGGAGAAGGGATTTACTGGTGTCAAGGCCCCTTTTTGGATAATAAACATGGGGTTTCACAACTAAAATTTAGAATAATTGATTCTGTACCCCCAATGCGACGTGGTGGTGATAGAGAACTGGCCTTTAAAAGAAAGGAGTTGGAGTGGATCTTTAGATTAGAGACTATGACTCCCAAGGGACTAAATGTGGAATATCCATATGGTCCACACATTTAAATTAACAGTGGGGGGTGACTTGCCTTGGTCCCTTGGGGCTGTGGTGGGTGGTTTTATTCGAAGGTGTAGTTGGTTTATATATATGTACGATTTTGGATCTTATTTGGATCCTACTCATACATCTTTTTATCTATATTGTATTTCTTTGAAATGCTGTATATTATTCTCTTCTTTTTTGTATTTTTTAGAAACACATTGTTGTTGTGAAGCAATTTGATGGCTGTTGGAAGGCAGCAGAGGCCTATCCTTTGTTCAGGTCATAACGTGTCAAAGCAAAGAAAGATATTTTTCTGGCCCTTTAACAAGATTATATGATATTGGAAATTTAATAAAAAGTGGGTATGAGCCATGTAATCTAGTTCCTGCACTTTTTTATACATGATTCATAGGTGCTATTTGCTAGATTCACCGTCCCTTTATTATATAAATTGTCTATATTGATATTATTTTTTCATTCCCTAAAATTATGGTTATGGATGTACCAAAAATCACAAGTTGTGATGAGGTTACTACCAAATATTTGAAAAGTTAATAATAGTCAATTGTGATCACGGATGCATCTCTGTGTGAAATTCTGTATTTCACATATGATTCAGACATCAATATAGTGATGTAGCTGTCATGTCTTTGTATTCATGGTATCTCTGTAGCGTTTATCTATTTCAATACTAGTTTGGCTCCTTCCTACTAGATTTTTGACACTTTCCAAATAAAAATATTCCACTCCCAGTACGCTTGGAACGCATCCTTTGCGTATGCGCATGCGCGGTAATGATTTTCCGGCCATGTGCGTTCCATTTGGCCGAACTTCCGGTTGGGCGCCATCTTTGAACATGCGTAGTGGTTGTACGCGAACGCTGTGCTTTGAACACATGTGAGACCAGCAACTGTACCATGCTTTGGAAAGATTTGTATGTATATACATATTTCTGTGTTAGTGGCCTCTGCCTGATTATAATCTAGCCTAATTGCTATTTAAGTCACTGTTTGCTATTTGATATGGTATGTATTGATATTTTGTGTACTTTGCATACATATCTATGAGAATTATTATGCACTTTATACAACTATCCTATGATAGGGAATTTCACTTATATTTATATGATCGTTTTTTATGAAATATACACTAACAATGTATTCACTAATTGGTGATTGTACTTCCTATGTAAACCTGAGACTGTGTGCAGTGTGTTGTAGCTTGAGAAAGGCAGTTGCATCTGCCAAAACGTCGCTTACTTGAGGTGAATAAATCCATCCTGTTTCATCTACCATGAAGTTCTGGTGCCGTTACTTTGCTCTATGGTCATTATATATATATATATATATATATATATATATATATATATATACATACAATGCAGAGCACCTCTGAACGTATATAGGGGGCAGCAGAGTATATAGGGGCAGTAGAGTATATAGTGGGCAGCAGAGTATATAGGGGCAGCAGGATATACAGGGGGCAGCAGAGTATATAAGGGGACAGCAGAGTATATAAGGGGACAGAAGAGTATATAAGGTGCAGCAGAGTATATAAGATGACAGGGGAGTATCTAAGGGGCAGCAAAGTATATAGCGGGCCGCAAGGTGTATAAGGGGCAGCAGAGTATATAAGGGACAGCAGAGTATATAGGGACAGCAGAGTATATAGGGGCAGCAGAGTATATAGGGGCAGCAGAGTTATAGGGGGCAGTAGAGTATATAGGGGGCAGCATAGTATATAGGCGCAGCACAGTATATAGGGGCAGCACAGATATCTCCATTTCATCTGTTCTACTTTAATATTGAACACACACTTACAACGAGACATAAACACACACACACACACACACACACACACACACACACACACACACACACACACACTGTAACATATACAGACACACATATACTGTAACATATACACACATATACTGTAACATACACACACACACACACACACACACACACACACAAACACTTGCCCTCCCTCCATGCTGACAGGATCACAGGTTTCTTGCAGGATGGGCTGTGGGCGGCGCTTCCTCCTCGGCTCCTGTTTACTACGTGTGTGTAACGAGCTGAGGACAGAGCAGAGTCCAGTGGCACTCCCTACATGCGCTCGCACACCCAAGACCGGCCCTGTTCACGACTTCCAGTGCCTTATAGGCTGCAGGCCTAACGTGACCTGCAGCCTATAGTATTAATTTGTATGTGCGTCCTGAGGAAAACGCACACGCTCGTGTAAATCCGGCCTCATAGCGGGAAAAAAGGTCAAAATGGCCAAATCATAGTTTTTTTGCCACTACAACCCTCACACAAAATTGAATAAAAAGTGATCAAAATGACAGACATTCCCCAAATGGTATTAATTGAAACAACATCTTTCCACGTACAAAAAGACGCCTTACACAGCTCTGTACACAAAAATATAAAAAGGTTATGGGGGTCACGATATGGTGATGCAAAAAAATGTTTGTTTCTTTCAAACGTTAATTTTTTTTAACCCCTTCCTGACCGCCCACCGTCTTTTGACATCAGGCGGTGCAGGTCCGCAGTCTACAACGACGTCTTTTGGCGTCGCTGTAGATCAGGTTGATGAGCGCTCGTGTGAGCGCTCATCCTCTCAGCAGGAGCTGTAACGAACAGCTCCTGATCTCAGAGCATGTTATCCTTTTTTTTTTGGGAGGCCAGGTGACAAAAAACAGCAATTCTGGCACATTTTTTTAGATCTTTTTATACAGCGTTCACCACACATCATAAATTACATGTTAACTTTATTCTGTAGGTCAATCCGATTCCGGCGATACCTAATTTATGGCACTTTTTTATGTTTTACAACTTTTTGCACAATAAAATTACTTTTGTAAAGAGAATGTATTTTTTCTGTCGCCAAGTTGTGAGAACCATAACTTTTTAATTTTTTCGTTGACGGAGCTGTATGAGGGCTTGTTTTTTGCGAGACGAGTTATAGTTTTTATAGGTACCATTTTTGGATACATACGACTTTTTGATCACTTTTTATTTCAATTTTTGGAATACAAAGTGACTTAAAAAACAGCAGTTATGGCAGTATTTTTTAGTTTTTATTTCCGGCGTTCACTGTGCAGGATAAATAACATAATATTTTTATAGTTCAGGTCGTTACGGATGCGGCGATACCAAATATGTATGGCTGTATTCTGTATTATTTTTTTACAATAATAAATGACTTGATAAGGGAAAAAGGTTTGATTGTGCTTTATTTTATTACTTGAAACTTTTATTGTATATTTTACAACTTTTATTTAGCTCCACTAGGGAACTTGAAGCTCCAATTTTTGTTTGATGTTCTAATACACTGTGTTCCAAATTATTATGCACATTGGATTTAAGTGTCATAAACATTTAATTATTAGTTTTTCAATTAAACTCATGGATGGTATTGTGTCTTAGGGCTCTTTGGGTCACTGTAATCAATCTCAGACACCTGTGATAATTCGTTATCCAGGTGTTCCCAATCAAAGGAAAACTACTTAAGAAGGACGTTCCACATTATTAAGCAGGCCACAGGTTTCAAGCAATATGGGAAAGAAAAAGGATCTCTCTGCTGCCGAGAAGCGTGAAATAGTGCAATACTTTGGACAAGGTATGAAAACATTGGATATTTCAAGAAAACTTAAGCATGATCATCGTACTGTGAAAAGATTTGTGGCTGATTCAGAGCACAGACGGGTTCGTTCAGATAAAGGCATAATGAGGAAGGTTTCTGCCAGACAAATTAATAGGATCAGGAGAGCAGCTGCTAAAATGCCATTGCAAAGCAGCAAACAGGTATTTGAAGCCGCTGGTGCCTCTGGAGTCCCGCGAACCTCAAGGTGTAGAATACTCCAGAGGTTTGCAAGTGTGCATAAACCTATTATTCGGCCACCCCTAAACAATGCTCACAAGCAGAAACGGTTGCAGTGGGCTCAGAAATACATGAAGACTAATTTTCAAACCGTGTTGTTTAATAATGAGTGCCGTGCAACCCTGGATGGTCCAGATGGATGGAGTAATGGATGGTTGGTGAATGGCCACCATGTCCTAACAAGGCTGCGACGTCAGCAAGGAGGTGGCAGAGTCATGTTTTGGGCTGGAATCATGGGGAGAGAGCTGGTAGGCCCCTTTAGGGTCCCTGACGGTGTGAAAATGACCTCTGCAAAGTACGTAGAGTTTATGACTGACCATTTTCTTCCATGGTACAAAAAGAAGAACCGTGCCTTCCGTAGCAAAATTATCTTCATGCATGACAATGCACCATATCATGCTGCAAAGAATACCTCTGTGTCATTGGCTGCTATGGGCATAAAAGGAGAGAAACTCATGGTGTAGCCTCCCATGTTCCTCTGACCTCAACCCTATTGAGAACCTTTGGAGCATCCTCAAGCAAAAGTATCTATGAGGGTGGGAGGCAGTTCACATCAAAACAGAAGCTCTGGGAGGTTATTCTAACATCCTGCAATGATATTCAAGCAGAAACTGTCCAAATACTCACAAATTCAATGGATGCAAGAATTGTGAATGTGATATCTGTAGCGTCCATGGCCGCGGGCCGTCGGGTTTACTCACCTCCCGACGCCCGCAGCCATGGATCTGTTAGCGCTGGTCCCCATCTCCTTCCTAGGGCCAGCGCGCGCAAATAGGAGTAAGTCATCATCATCAACTGCCATGATTTCCTGGTCTATAAGAAGGCCCCTGGCCTTCTAATCCTTGCCTGAGCGTTGTTAGTTTTCCCAGTCTGTCTTGGAAATAGTCCCTTAGTGTTTCCCGTTCCTGTTGTGACCCGTGCCTTGTTTCCCGTTCCTGTTTCCCGTGCTGTTCCTTAGTATCAAGTCATGCCACGTCCTGTGTCATCTGCCACGTCCGGAGGAATCCGCCACATCCTGTGTCATCTGCCACGTCCGGAGGAATCCGCCACGTCCTGTGTCATCTGCCACGTCCGGAGGAATCCACCACGTACTGTGTCATCTGCCACGTCCGGAGGAATCCACCACGTACTGTGTCATCTGCCACGTCCGGAGAAATCCGCCACGTCCTGTGTCATCTGCCATGTCCGGAGGAATCCGCCACGTCTGCCACAACTTGCGGCTCCTGTATCATCCGCCAGGTTTGGCGCTATCTGCTGCATCTGTGCCAGAGCTGCGGCCACCGTCTGGACTATCCAGGTACCCTTGTGCGGGACATTGTATTTCTGGGGTGTCCTGTTGTTTGGCCAGCTGCCTCCCCACTACGGTGGTACGGCCTAGTGGGTCCACTACCCGCTTTGTGACAGTACTCTCAGGCCATGGACCCCGCTGGTCAACCTGAGACTTTGACGACACAAGCCATGCTGG
Organism: Rhinoderma darwinii; assembly: GCF_050947455.1. Classification (NCBI taxonomy): domain Eukaryota; kingdom Metazoa; phylum Chordata; class Amphibia; order Anura; family Rhinodermatidae; genus Rhinoderma; species Rhinoderma darwinii. The sequence goes on from NC_134690.1 coordinate 100,610,200, forward strand.
CCGAGATGGAGGATCTCCAGTCACGACAAGACCAGCTCCTCCTGTCGGTGAACGCCATAGCCCATCGTATGCTTGCTCCAACCACAGTCGTCACCGCACCCGTTCCTGCGGTTCCTCCTGCTACACTTCCTGTCTGTACCAGTACCAACCCCCTGTGTATCTTGCCGCTACCTCCACGCTATGACGGAGATCCGAGGTTCTGCAGGGGATATTTTAATCTGTGCCTGATCAATTTCAGACTACATGCCAGGTCCTTCTGTTCGGATGACGTCAGGATCGCCTTCATCATCTCTCTCCTTACTGGCAAAGCCCTGGCATGGGCTAATCCTCTGTGGGAACATCAGGGACCAGAGACCCTGGACTTGCAGTGCTTCTTACGGACCTTCCGCTCGATCTTTGAGGAATCTGGGAGAGTTTCTTTGGCTGCTGCATCCTTGCTAACCCTACACCAGGGAGACCTCTCCGTGGGCAAGTATGCCATCCAGTTCCGTATCCTGGCTGCTGAATTGACCTGGAACAACGAGGCTTTGGTGGCTACATTCTGGCAGGGACTGTCTTTAGGGATCAAGGACGAGCTGGCTGCTCGCGATCTGCCATCTACCCTGGACGATCTTATCCTACTCGCCTCCCGGGTTGACATGAGGGTCCGGGAGCATTCCCAAGAGGTTCTCCGGGAGAGAGTACTTCCTAGGCTGGATTCTACTTTCCAGCAATCCTCCTCAGTCATCCCACCAGGGGATCCGATGCAGAGTAATTATGTCAAATTCAGCATTGTGAGAAACTAGACATGGACCGCACAATCCACAATATATACGTTGATTAAAGAAATGAGGAGGATAGACTATACAATATCAGCATTGTGAGAAACTAGACATGGACCGCACAATCCACAATATATACGTTGATCTGAGCCGCTAGGCATAATTTAGAAACATGAACATGGGCTTATACAGTTTGATCAAAATGTTTACAAAGAACCTCATGTTCATGTTTCTAAATTATGCCTAGCGGCTCAGATCAAAGTATATATTGTGGATTGTGCGGTCCATGTCTAGTTTCTCACAATGCTGATATTGTATAGTCTATCCTCCTCATTTCTTTTGTTTTACTTGGTACCAGCACTCCACGCATTTGAAAAAATACCCAGCTGATTTTAATTCAGGAATGACCTCATAAGTGTTCCTGCTCTTGCTTGTGCTCTCAGTTGGACACTGGGGGCGCATGGCAAGGTGAGCTCATTCCATCTGTTCACATGTTGTGGTGCTGTATGGTGGTGTCTGTTGCTGTAGTGCTGCACTTGTAGGGGGACGTCGCCCAGAGCCAAGTAGGCTTGGCACGGTCTGTTAGCATGGGTGCTTTTGGACCACTGGGTTGCTCCCTCTGCGGGAGCGGTGCTGTGGTGGAGGGGGCCGTCATGTGGTGCTGCAGCCAATAGAGTAGGGACCCACTTTAAAGAGGTTGCCGTGAAGTGGCAAGTGGGCTTATACAGTTTGATCAAAATGTTTACAAAGAACCTCATGTTCATGTTTCTAAATTATGCCTAGCGGCTCAGATCAACGTATATATTGTGGATTGTGCGGTCCATGTCTAGTTTCTCACAATGCTGATAATTATGTCAAATTGTCTACCCAGGAGAGACAACGCAGACGCACTTCTGGACTTTGTCTATATTGCGGCCTCAGAGGCCATATTGTGCGTCTGTGTCCCCAGAGGCCAGAGAGACCCCATTGCCTAGGATTGGTTGGAGAGACAACCCTAGGTGGAACGAAACCTAACATAGCATTCTGTTCCAAGTTGACTTTTCCTGTGACCCTAGTATCCGGCGACAGGATGCATCAAGTTTCTGCCTATCTTGACTCTGGCTCTGCTGCTAACTTCATCCAGAAAGAGCTAGTGGATCATCTTCAGTTGCCCACAGTTCCCCTAGAGACGCCTTTGGCTGTTGACTCAGTTAATGGACTGCCTCTGCCTGATCCCATCATTTCTAAAACCAAGCTGTTGAAGCTCCAAGTTGGAGTCCTGCATTTTGAATTAATTTCTTTCCTTGTTTTGCCCAAGGCCATCAATCCTGTTCTCCTGGGCCTGCCTTGGCTTCGACTACATGCCCCAGTCCTGGACTGGAATTCTGGAGAGGTTCTCCAATGGGGCTCCAAGTGCCATGGTCGTTGTCTGTTGCAGATCCATCCTGTCAAGCCTCCTCTGCCTCAGTTGTTGGCGGGACTGCCTCCCCATTTTGCTCAGTATGCAGATGTTTTCAGCAAAAGGGAGGCTGAGACGCTGCCTCCACATCGGACCTATGACTGCCCCATTGAACTGGTTCCTAATGCCTCTCTCCCCCGTGGACGGGTATATCCTCTCTCCTTGCCTGAGTCTCTATCCATGTTGGCCTATATCAAGGATAATCTGGAGAGGGGTTTCATACGAAAGTCTTCCTCCCCGGCCGGGGCTGGATTCTTCTTCGTTAAAAAGAAGGACGGATCCCTTCATCCCTGCATTGACTACCGGGGCCTCAACCTGATCACAGTCAAGAACAAATACCCGTTGCCACTCATTTCTGAGCTATTTGATCGCATACGAGGAGCCAACATTTTTTCTAAGCTGGACCTGCGGGGGGCTTACAATCTAGTCCGGATTCGCTGGGGTGATGAATGGAAGACGGCATTTAACACCCGGGACGGGCACTACGAATACCTAGTTATGCCCTTCGGACTGTGTAATGCTCCCGCAGTGTTTCAGGAGTTCGTTAACGATATCTTCCGGGATCTACTCAATGTCTGTGCTTGTTGTTTATCTCGATGATATTTTGATTTTCTCCCCATATCCGACGACTCATCGGGGGCATGTCCGTCAGGTTCTACTACGATTGAGGGAGAATCATTTATACGCCAAGCTGGAGAAGTGAGTCTTTGAGAGGAATTCTCTGCCCTTCCTGGGCTACATCATCTCGGATCAAGGCCTCAAGATGGATCCTGAGAAAGTGAAAGCTGTCCTGGAGTGGGCACGTCCTCAAGGCTTAAGGGCCATACAGCGGTTCCTGGGATTCGCCAATTTCTACCGGCAGTTTATTCCTAACTTCTCTTCTCTGACGGCTCCCATCTCTACCCTTACCAAGAAGGGTGTGAACGCCAAAATTTGGACTCCAGAGGCAGAGTCCGCATTTATTAGCCTCAAGAAAGCCTTCATTCAGCCTCGATCCTCCATCATCCTGACGTATCTCGGCAGTTCTCTCTGGAAGTGGATGCTTCCTCTGTTGGTGCAGGTGCACTTCTGTTCCAGAGGAGCTCCAAAGGAAAGGCAGTAGTATGTGGCTACTACTCAAGACTGTTTTCTTCTGCTGAGCGCAATTGCTCCATTGGAGATCAGGAGCTACTGGCCATCAAATTGGCCCTGGAGGAGTGGAGACATCTTCTAGAGGGCGCTGCTCACCCCATCCTGAACTTCACCGACCACAAGAACCTTACCTACCTTCAGTCTGCACAACGACTGAATCCCCGTCAAGCCAGGTGGTCGCTGTTCTTCCCCCGTTTTCAGTTTGTGCTCCACTACCGTCCCGCGGACAAGAATTTGAGGGCCGATGCCCTGTCCAGATCGTTTGAGACGGAAGACACGGTGGAGTCCCTTCAGACTATCATAGACCCATCCTGCATTGTCACTGCTAATCCTCTACAGGTTAGAGACATCCCTCCTGGGAGGACTTTTGTTCGGTTGGCAGACAGGAGACGAATTCTCCGCTGGGGACACAGTTCTAAACTTGCTGTGCACGCTGGTGTCCGTAAAACCCAAGACCTGATTGCTCGTCACTTTTGGTGGCCCACGCTACCTAAAGATGTTCTGGACTTTGTCTCTTCTTGCACCGTGTGTGCCTCTAACAAAGTGACTCACTCCAAGCCTGCCGGCCTGCTTCAACCTCTGCCTGTACCCAATGCCCCCTGGCAGCACATTGTGATGGACTTCGTCACAGACCTTCCTCTGTCAGCAGGATGCAACACTGTCTGGGTGGTGGTGGACCGGTTCTCTAAGATGGCTCATTTTATCCCGCTGACCGGCCTACCTTCTGCTCCTCGTCTGGCGAGTCTCTTCATTCTACACATCTTTCGCTTGCATGGCTTGCCTCTACACATCGTGTCAGATCGGGGTGTTCAGTTTACCTCTAAGTTCTGGAGAGCCCTCTGTAAACTCCTGGATGTGAGTTTGGACTTTTCCTCAGCCTATCACCCCCAGTCCAATGGGCAAGTTGAAAAGATCAACCAGATCATGGAAAATTATCTCTGCCACTTCATCTCTTCACAGCACGATAACTGGGTACAGCTTCTTCCATGGGCCGAGTTTTCAAACAACAACCACACAAGTGAGTCTACCACTACCACTCCGTTTCACATCGTATACAGTCAACATCCCAGAGTCCCTCTTCCTGTGTCGACTTCAGGTACCCGCTGCTGACTCTGCATATGGGGACTTCCTGCAAATCTGGCAACAGACCCGGTCCTCTATTTTGCTGGCGGTAGATCGCATGAAGCGAAAGGCAGATACTAGGAGAAGAGAGCCGCCTCAGTATCTTCCGGGGACTAAAGTCTGGCTGTCCTCTCGGAACATTCACTTGAGGGTGCCTTCATACAAGTTTGCTCCCTGGTTCCTTGGTCCTTTCGAGATCCTGCAACAAATCAACCCTGTCTCCTATAAGCTGCGGCTGCCTCCTACCCTCAGAATCCCTAACTCCTTCCATGTGTCCCTCCTGAAACCAGTGGTCCTGAACCGCTACAGCAAGACTTCTAGTTCCACAGTTGCTCCCAGCGGTCCTTCTGATGTATTCGAGGTAAAGGAGATCCTGGACTGCAAAAGGGTAGGAGGAAGGACTTTCTATTTGATAGACTGGAGAGGGTTTGGTCCTGAGGAGAGGTCCTGGGAGCCAGAAGAGAACCTCAGCGCTCCTGCTCTTATTAAAAAGTTCCTCTCTCGCTCGGGCCCCAAGAAGAGGGGGCGTAAGAGGGGGGATACTGTAGCGTCCATGGCCGCGGGCCGTCGGGTTTACTCACCTCCCGACGCCGCTGCCATGTATCTGTGAGCGCTGGTCCCTATCTGCTTCCTAGGAGACGCCAGCGCTCACTCCCGCTTTGTTCAGCTGTGTCCCGTAGGGTGCGCGCACACGCTCGTGCCCGGCCTTAAAGGGCCAGCGCGTGCAAATAGGAGGAAGTCATCATCATCAACTGCCATGATTTCCTAGTCTATAAGAAGGCCCCTGGCCTTCTAATCCTTGTCTGAGCGTTGTTAGTTTTCCCAGTCTGTCTTGCAAATGGTCCCTTAGTGTTTCCCGTTCCTGTTGTGACCCGTGCCCTGTTCCCCGTTCCTGTTTCCCGTGCTGTTCCTTAATATCAATTCGTGCCACGTTCTGTGTCATCTGCCACGTCCGGAGGAATCCACCACGTCCTGTGTCATCTGCCACGTCCGGAGGAATCCGCCACGTCCGGAGGAATCCGCCACGTCCTGTGTCATCTGCCACGTCCGGAAGAATCCGCCACGTCCAGTGTCATCTGCCACATCCGGAAGAATCCGCCATGTCTGGCGCAACTTGCGGCTCCTGTATCATCCGCCACGTTTGGAGCTATCTGCTGCACCCATCTCCATCTGTGCCAGAGCTGCGTCCACCGTCTGGACTATCCTGGGGTACCAGAGGCGGAGACTGATCGGCTTTCATAATGGCAGACAGGAGGCCATTGTTATGCCTTCTGTTGTCATAGTAGCAGTCGCCAGCCTTGCCATCGCATGGCAGGCTGCCGATTTGCTACATACCGCTAAGATTCAGCGATCGCATTGGATCGCTGCATCGAAGGGGTTAATGGCAGGAATCGGAGCTAGCTCCGGTTCCTGCTGATACATCGGGGTGTCCGCTGTAACGTACAGAGGACACCCTCTGCTGATGACGCCGGCTCAGCTTCTGAGCCGGAAACTGAGCCGGTGCCATCTTGCCGATGGTACTGGAAGCCTTTTAGGCCCCGCCAACGAGCGTGGCATAGGAGGCTTTCGTTGCTGGCTGACCGGGAGGTAAGTAGCAGGCCTCCGATCGCCTTTGCAGCCACCGGCAACCCAATGAGCATGTTGCTGGGGTGCCGGTGGCTAAAATCTCCTCACATGCTGCGATCTCTATTGAAGGCAGCGTGTGAGGGGTTAATAGGTCAGATCAGAGGCTAGCTCCAGTCCTGGCTGATACCTCAGGGTGCCAGCTGTAACATACAGCTGGAACCCAGCGGTGATGGCGCTAGCTCAGCACCTGAGCTAGCTTCATCTCCTTCACATACGTGGAAATGCGTTAAAACACCAGTTTCCATCACGTAACTGTACGTGATTTTGTGGGAAGGGGTTAAGGTCTTTTCAGACCCGGTCTTTAAGGGGTTAAAGGTACTAAACAAAAGCTATATAAATTTGTTATCACCATGACCATACTGACTGGGAGAATAAAGGTAATGTGTCAATTTCACCGTACATTGAACATCGTAAAAAGAAATAACCCAAAAGAAAATGGCGGAACTGCTGTTTTTTGTCCAATTTCACCCCATTCTGAATTTTTTTTCAGCTTCCCAGTACATCGCACATATTAAATAGTACCATTAGAAAGTACAACTTGTCCCGTAAAAATTAAGCCTCATATGGCTGTGTCAATGAAAAAATAAGAGTTATGACTTTTTGAAGGCCGGGAGGAAAAAACAAAAGCATAAAACTAAAATTAGTCTAGTGCTGAAAGGGTTAAAGTCCCTTCCAAGGTAGGATTAGTTCTCTCTTTTAATTACGTTCATTGTGTCTTACTGGAGATGCTCTTAGTGACCATAGTAACCTTGAAACTCTTCTCTATTCAGTATCCTAATTTTCTTAGTACCAGTTCTCATCAGTCTGCTTGACAATGAAGGAATAGAGTGCTGGATTTATGTTGGCCGACAGGTACAGTATTTAGCATCTCAGATTAAGTATATTTTTTTTACTTATTTTGCTGAGTACAGTAGGGGAGATTTATCAATGTATTTATGCCAGTTGTCTGGCATAAAAACATAGCAAAAAATATAGCATTCGAGCCCACCCCCATATTTATAAAGCCCATGTGCCACATTAGATTTCTGAAAAGTGGAGGGGATATCAGAGTTAAGCATGACTCATTTATCAAAGTTTTCCATGACTGTTCTGGCATTGTTTTAAGCCTACGGCACATTGATCAACAGCAGTGCTTCCCAAACTCTCTGAGTCTGGGACCCACTTTTGACCTAGAGTTTTGTTTGGGAGTCCCCACTATCACACTTTTTGTCTGACGTATGTCAACATCATTCGTAGTTAGAAGCCGTTACAGGGGATTGGGCGGGCTCAAGGTATCCTACTGCTTTGCGTCGCTGAGCCCGACTATGGCTGCTGATGGTGGGTCATATTACCCAACTCTTCCATCAATGGCAATCAGAGGTGTAGTTAGGGGTTTGGCATAGGGGGTGAAACACATCTCAGTGGGCCCCAACCCAGTGGGCCCCCTACACAGTATAATGCCCCTATAGCTGCCCCCATACAGGATAATGCTCCTATAGCTGCCCCTATAGTGCCTCTCCAAACATAATAATGCCCCCATAGCTGCCTCTACAGAGTATAATGATCCCTTAGTGCCCCCACACAGTATAATGACCCTATAGCTGCCCCCATCCTGGATAATGCCCCTATATCTGCCCCCACACATGATAAGGCTCCTACAGCTGCCCTCCCCACAGTATAATGCTCCCCATAATTGCCCCACGCAGTAAAATGTCCCCATAGCTGTCCCCACACAGTATCATATCCCCATAACCGCCACCTCACAGTATAATGCCCCACAGCTGCCCTCACAGTATAATGCCCCCATAGCTGCCTCCACACAGCCCCAATAGTGCCTAATAAAAATAATAAAATGCATACTCACCCATGCCCGTTCCCACGACGGGTGGAGGAGATTATTTTTGCTCCTCGGGTCTGTGCAGTGTGCGGCTCTGCGCAGTCAGGCACGATAACGTCACTACATCGCACCTGTCTGTGCTGAGCCACTCACGGCAAAGTGAATGCTGGAGCAAGGAGCCGTCAGGTCCTTGCTCCAGAATTAAATTCAACTGTATCTGCGTCCTGAGGACGCAGATACAGTTGAAACCGGGACATCAGTGAGTGGCTCACGACCCCCGGAGGTCTTAACACGAGGCTTGAACTCTGTTGATGAGTCTAGTGTACACAGCTCTGGGGAGAGACTGGCGCAATATAATAATATATCGCTACCAAATTTCATATTGTGTTATGGCCACACTGCCCCAAAGAAGTTTTCCGCCAACTCTTACCAGGTTAAATTTATGACTCTTGCATGAAAATACAGAAATGGTGAGTGACCTATTGGTGGAGGTCGTTTTTTTTTTTTATCAATTAGTATGTTAATATTGCTATTATAAAAAACTTTTTAGACTTGTTTCAATTAATGTTTAAGTTTACCTGATTTTATTTTTTATTTTTTTGTAACAAAAAGCAGCAATATGCTGTATGCCAACTGAGGAAACAAGGAAAATATTACATTAAAAAACTATTTTTACATGCTTGGGAAAAAAAACTTATAGGAAAATGAAGCCAGTCATGTTGCCATTTTGTATGCAACTACACATTTTTGGAGGGTCCTAATTGGCATAATGGTGACAGGTTAACATTAAACATTAAAAACATCCCCCAAATATTTTTCTTTTTTTTTAAATCCCACAAATTCCTCCATTAATATTTTCTTGTCTTTGATTGGATTTTGTCTCATATTGAAATTAAAACTGAGAAATATATTAAGAAACAAAATCTTCTATACATGTCACAGGTAAGTATCCCCGGTCCAAAAGGGATCACAAATCCATAAAGCGAGAAGGGTCTGCAGCACTCAAATGTAAATTTTAACCACTCCAGGTGCCTTTTGTTTGCTGTTCAAATACCTTTACTATAGTTCTCTATGAAGAATAGGAGGTTCATCTGCTACAACATTTAAATCTTCACAGCATAATCTCTTTATTCATAAGTGAAGATGAAACACTACATGCATGGGTGAATATAGAATATATATTAATTGTTCTAGGTACACTTGCATAAAGTCATGGATTTTGTAGGATTATATTCAGGTGTTTGATTAACCAATTGTACCATACAGATGATAATGATCATATTTTTCAGTGTGTAGGGGGCTTAAAACTGGGTGAGGTACAGCCAAATTCTGCTACAAAGGTGAGGTTGTAGAAGACAGTTTCATGTTACAGGTCCACCATGGCAAGACAGAGCACAGCAATAAGACACAAGGTAGTTATACTGCTTCCGCAAGGTGTCTCCGAGGCATAAATTTCAAAATATACTGGGGCTTCAAGATGTGCTGTCCAAGCTATTTTGAAGAAGCACAAATAAACGGGCAACGTTGAGAACTGTAGACACAGTCGTTGGTCAAGATGGTGCAGGAGATCAAAGACACGTCATGCTTACTTCCCTTTGAAATCGGAAGATTTCCAGCAGTGCCATCAGCTCAGAACTGGCAGAAACCAGTGGCACCCTGGTACACCCATCTACTGTTCGGAGAAGTCTGGCCAGAAGTGATCTTCATGGAAGAATTGCGGCCAAAAAGCCATACCTCGATGTGGAAACAAGGCCAAGCGAATCAGCTATGCAAGAAAACATAGGAACTGGGGTGCAGAAAAATAACATCAGGTGCTCTGGACTGATGAGTCAAAATTTTAACTGGTTCCCGACCGCTGGCTGTATTTTTACGGCCAGCGGTCAGGGTCCTTAAAACCCGAGCCATAGACTTTTTACGGCTCGGGTTTTAACTTGCTGCCCGCGCGATCGGGCAGCTGAATGTCGGGTCTCCGGCTGTCAGTGACTGCCGGGGACCCTGAGGAGAGGATAGAAGCAGCTTTAGCTGCTTCTGTCTTCTCCTATGTCTTTTTACACAGCGCTCAATGAACGCTGTGTATAGGAATAGAGACAGCAGCAGCGGTGCTGTCTCTATTCCTCCCGGTGATCATGTGACTGGTCACATGATCGCCGGGTGCCGTTAGTGGCAGACTGTTGCTGGGTCTTACTAGACCCAGCACAGCCCTATTAGTGACAATCGTCACTATGAGAGGGCTGATTTCCCCTGTAACTGGGGCTGCTGTGCAGCTCCAGTTACAGTGGAAAAACACGGTGTAAAAGAAAGAAAAAATATATATAAAGTTCCCCAAAGGTCTTTTTTGACCTTTGGGGGACAGACCATAGTAATAAAAAAATAATAAAGTAAAGTGCAAAAAAAAATTAAATAACAAATACACATAAAATACCCACCCCAAAAAAAAACGTCCCCCCCCCCGCCAATCATTGTTGTAACGCTAGCGCTGACCCAATTACCCTAATATAGACATGTAATATATTAAAATTTATGGTAGACAATGACGATCACAAATAAAAGGTCTATTTTAGGGTAAACCTAAGTTATTACCTAAAAAAAATTCTGAAACGTAAAAAAGCTTATTTTTTTACTATTATTTTCAAACTTTATGAATAAAAATTCTAAAATAGCAAAAAAGGTGTGTATAAAAACGATAAAAAATTAAACCTGCATTGTCTACGGAAAAACCGTCGCAAAAATCACGTCGTTAGCCCAACAAATAAAAAAAGTTATAGCCATTTAACTAACACGTGCTAAAAATGGGTAAACGATGTCTGGTCCTGAAGGCGCAAAATAGCCCGGTCCTGAACTGGTTAAATATTTGGCTGCAACAGAGGGCAGTTTGTTAGACACTCATACAAGCATAAGACAACACCCTTATATCAAAGGCATAAAAGTACAACACAAAACAGCGGTGTTCGCCGACGACCTTCTCATCGTTACGTCAAACCCTTTGACAGAATTGCCAGTGGTAATAGACATCTTTATCAAACTTTAAAGGGAACTTGTCACCAGCATTTTAACTATCAAGCCAGCAATACCTGGTGAAAGTGGGTGAAAAATCATTGTTATCTAACCTATAAATATGTTCTAAGTAAGCTCTGTACCTTTAGTATTCAGTTTTTCAGTGGTCCTGCGCCATATGCAAATGAGCAGAAAAGAGTAAAATCTTCATTTGAAAAGTCAGATTTTCATTCCTCCAGCGTCTTGACTCCGCCTCCTTCTTTTTGATTGACAGCTACTCTCACTCCACCGCACACGAAATCCTGCGCTTGCGCATTGAGACACCAAATCTGCTGTTCTCACATTCTTTTACGTCGCATGCTCGGCGTTCAGTGTGACGTCAGAGTTTAAACGACAATATTTACGCACAGAGGAGAACTTCAGGAGAGAAGAGAACAGAAACAAACTTTGGACATCTGCGGCCATTGAGGGGTCAGGCGAGTTTAACAGGTAAGATGTTGATGACAGGATCCCTTTAAGATAAATACAGAAAAATCAGAAGCCTTGGGGATAAATATTCCTAACTCTATAACTAGACTACTGGAGACTCAATACCCTATCAAATGGCCTTCAAAATACATCACATATCTGGGAATAAAATGATGCAAACAATGGTCAGACCATTTTGCTCTTAATTTTACTCCACTTATTCACACAGCGAAATCTAACATGGATTCTTGGATTGCTCCATTTATATCTTGGATGGGCCGAAAGAATCGGGTAAAATTAGTACTACCCAAACGTAACTATTTATTCCAAATGTTAACAATCTCCGTTTCATATACATTCTTCACACGTTTAAGGTCGTTAACTTTTCATTATATTTGTAATAATAAACATCCTAAGATTAACTCTGCAACACTATCACTACCAAAGACTATGGGAGGGATTGGAGCTCCCAACCTAAAACTATATTATCACGCAGCAGTTATTTCCATAACAATAGATTGGTTTTGAAAACCAGATGATAAACTCTGGCCTTCTGTTGAAGAAGCCCTAGCACCAGCTCCACTGAGAGCAATATTACTCACTCCTAGTAGCCTCAATAATATCACCTTAAAAAATGACCTAACTAGATCAGCTCTAAAAATATTGTCTCTTTATAAATGCGAATTCGTTCAATCCCCTTCCCCACTAACTTGTGTAATAGATCTGATCGACCTACACCAGGACGAATATGGAATCCACCCTAGTAATCCCTCTATCAAGATATCTGAACCTATAGAATCACTTCTAGAAAATGGAGCCCTTATCTCCTTTCAGGAATGGTCAAAAGCCCCCAATCGCATAAAGTTACATCCAATGCAATATTCTTCTCTCAAAAAAGCACTTATCCCTTACCTTACAAGCGAATACCTTACCTTACATTAAATAGACCACTATTCAAATTAGAAACCCTTCTATCCCAGGCAAAATACCCATCAAAAGTATTTTTTGCGCATCTATCAACTCTTGATTGCCAGGGACATACCCTTGAAAAGGTTCTATGTACCCCAATGGGAGAAAGATCTGGCTATAACGTTGTCTTCAACAGATATTAAACTACTGTATAAATACTCATATGGCCCTTCACACTGTATAAGGATTCAGGAAAACTCATATGAGATTATCTCACGCTGGTCCACCACACCTGTTAAAACACATTTATGGTACCACTCCATTCCGGACACTTGCAGGAGATGTAATACCGAAATATGATCTTACGTTCATACCTGGTGGTCAGGCTCTCGCTTCGCAGTTTCTGGGAGTCTGTTTTATCATATACAAAAGATATTTGTAAAATCTCAAAACCAATCCCCACCTCCACCATTTTCTTAAATCTACCTATAAAAGGTATAGACACTGCTACTAACCACATGATATCGTTTCTATTGGCAGGAGCCAAACTTCTTATTCCTCTGCAGTGTAGGTCTACCCAGATACCCACTATACCACAGTGGCTGAACAAAATTGAGCAGATTTACCACATCGAAGAGGTAGCCACACTCTCTAATAGATCCTTTCCTCGCTTCCTGAAACTTTGGAAACCTTGATGTGATTTTAGAGACACAACACAATCAGAGATTTACTCTCGGAGCCCCAGGGACTGCCATAAATAAATAACAGGACCCTAACTCAGCAATCACTTGATATGTATAGCTTTGATATATATGTCAGATCAACTGTATTTTTAATATATATTTACATACATATATTATTTCTTCTATCTCTGTTGTACCTCCTAAACCTCAAATGTACCTAGCCCCCCCTCCAACAACCCCCCTTTTTTCTCTCCTCTTCTCCATCTTTCCTTATTCCCACATACCTTCACATCCATGTTAGACACTTTTTTCATTCTTGATTGGATTTCCAGACTCTCTCCATTCGCATTAATATTGAATGTATTCTGATCCTTGTATTATCACTCTGTTTCTAATATTCGGCTTATATTGGCCAATACCACTTGGCCTTTTATTTTATCTAACTAACTTTACTAAACACTATATTTATTGCTTGTTATGTACAAAACTGTTTTGAAGTTTTCTCAAATAAAAAGAAAATGTAAAAGAAAAGAAGGCAGTTTGTTCTCCGAAGGGCTGTAAAGCGGTACAATAGCGAGTGTCTGCAGGTAACAGTGAAGCACGGTGGAAGTTCCTTGCAAGTTTGGGGCTGCATTTCAGCAAATGGAGTTGGGGATTTAGTCAGGATTAATGGTGTCCTCAATGCTGAGAAATACAGGCAGAAACATATCCATCATGCAATACCTTCAAGGAGGCGTCCGGTCGGCTCCAAATTTACTCTGCAGCAGGACAACGACCCCAAACATACAGCCAATGTCATTAAGAACTATCTTCAGCATAAAGAAATAAGAGCCCTGGAAGTGATTATATGGCCCACCACAGAGCCCTGATCTCAACATCATCGAGTCTGTCTGGGATTACATGAAGAGACCGAAGGATTTGAGGAAGCGACCTCCACAGAAGATCTGTGGCTAGTTCTCCAAGATGGTTGGAACAACCTCCCTGCTGAGTTCCTTCAAAAACCCGTGTGCGTGTGTACCTAGAAGAATTGATACTGTTTTGAAAGCAACGTGTGGTCACACCAAATATTGGTTTGATTTACATTTCTCTTCTGTTCATTCACTTTGCGTGTTTTTAATTGATTAAAAAAAAACTTTGCAGCATATTTCCACAGCTGCCTAAAACATAATACTATATATATATATATATATATATATATATATATATATATATATATATATATATATATGCATATATAAAATATACTTTCATAATACAGCTTTTTCGAATTATTTGTTCACTACAATAAGGGTTGGAATCACTTGCTGGTGGCTTCGGATCCATAAGTGTATTTATATGCACAATTCTCTAAATGTTCTGTATTGATGAGACCTTTTTGTAGATTAGCTGAAACAATCACTAATTTTACAATACTATACAGTACGTTCATCATCTCATAAATTTCTTTATCCTATGACTCTTCATAAATCTACCCCAGTATGTAGGCAGCAAAAGGAGGGTGAAGGCAGGAGATTTATAGTTACACATTTAAAATTAACTGCTCAAACAGTCTTTGGCGAACAGTCAAAATATTCCTTTCAGATGTGTCTTGCCCCAACACTGTGCAGTAGGTGGAAAAGCTCTCCTCTGTTGGTTGACCTGAGACTTGTGGTTCTACCCGGTGTAAACCCCTGTCTAGATTCAAGCCTGCCAAATCCGATGTTCAGTTACCCATTAAGAAAAAAGTGTGCAGTACAGCACATTATTGTTCTCCACAACAGCAATTTAATATAATATTAGCAAAATACAAAAATATTAAAACAAAATCACAAGTGTCACCCGACATGCCAAGTCTTTTGCCCAACCCTGGGATTTGCCTTTCCAGCTTCTTCTGGACATATGTGAGTATTTTATTAAAGTGCTTTTGTGGACAATGAAACTGTGCTGTACTGCAATATGTAACATTTGTCTTAAAGGGTGACTGAATATCGAACTACGCAGCTTTGTATCCAGCCAGAAGTTTACACTGGTTAGAACTACAACTCCCAGGTTATCCAACAGCAGCAACCGAGGAAACCCTTTCCACCTATTGCACAGAGATGGGGAAAGACACCTCCAAAAGGAATATTTAGACTGTTAGCCTGAACTGTTTAAGTGGTAAACTTTAAATTTGTATTTGCATTAAAGTGACCCTCCAGTCAAAAGTAATAATTTTACTATACATTGCAAATGTATAGTTATCATACCTGGTGCCCTCCTCCTGAACAATACTGCCACCCCTCCAGCATTCCAGTCCCACATTGTCATCCCTCCAACATGACCACCGCTGCAGTCTCATATTTCCCTATGCAAAGCGTTCTTAGGAAGTCTGAGACACGCCCCCTCCACTGCCCACCGATGTACCAGCGCCAATGACATCATCGGTGCTGGCCCATTGGAGGGCAGTGAAGAGGGGGGCTTATTTCGGACTTCCTAAGAACACTCTGCACAGGGAAGTCTGAGACTCTGGTGGACATTTTGGAAAGGTCACATCGGGGGTCCGGAATGCTGGAACGGAACGGCGACAGGATCATTTAGGAGGAGGGCACCGGGTATGATGACTATACATTTGAAATGTAAAGTAAGATTTTAACATTAAGGTATACTGGACTTGACGTTTTCACATGCTCCTATCAGACATTTGGAAAGTGTGGGTAGTTGTATGCAACTAAACTTGTTAAGGAACTTTATAGTGTCGTGCAGGTGAAGAGGAGTTATGGAGCAAGGAGGGACAGGTAAGCTTGTCCACACGTAACAGATTTGCTGCGTATTTTCCGTCCGGAGTTGCGGACGGAAAACACGCCTCGGAATACAGTAGCAGCAAAGTGGCTGTGATTTAACAAATGTCATCCACACACTGTGGAAAAATTCAGTCCAGAAATTCACCTGTGGTGAGTAATTTTAGTTCCGCAGTATGTCAATTATTGCAGCGGAAAGTGGACTGATTTTCCGCGTTTTTCTGATGTACTGTGTAATTTGCTGCACAATTTCTTACAGGGGGTTGGAAATTATATCACAGGGAGAAGAAATATCACCATCACACAGCACCAAAAAAACACAGCAAAAATCTGCAAAAATGGTGCGGATTTTCCGCAATGGATTCTCTGCTATTTGATGCGTAAATGCTGCAGAAATTTTCTGCAGCAAATCCGTTACGTGTGGACAAGCCCTAACTCCCTTGAGTACTTCTGCAGTACTGAGAGGGTGGCTAGTGCAGAAAGAACAGAGCAGGGAAGAATGTGGGCAGAGGAGGAAGAGTACTGCAAAGAGGGGGGCCTGGATTATAAGTGATGCTGCATTTAAAGTGCGCCCACACATACCTACCTAATTCTGTGCCTAGGCGCATGCCCCACCAGTTCTAGCCCTGCTCAGCTCTACTCTCTCCCTACACAATCACCTCTGCACATGACACAGAGCATGCTCACTACAATCTCCCATAGAAGTCAATAGGTCATTTTCAAAATATAAAACCATCATAGTCTGGTTTGATTGAAAAACACTTTTTAATTGATTGTAATTCACTGAGGTTTTTTTCATGTTCCTATAACACTAACAATACCCATCACACAGCAGATTATCTTGCTTTTTTGTTTTCTTCATAAAGAGGAATATTTAATAATATCTCCAAACCATTGTACAACAACATGATATGAAACGAAGAGATTTTACTTCCTTACTTGTTGAAATCCATTTTTCTTGTCACTTTGCTTTGAATAGTATTCCCAAGACACACAATTATCAGAATGACCAGCTATAAAAGGTAGCCAGCACTGTACCTGGAGCCCGCCTCATGCTTTATGACTTTGTACCAAACATATAATTGGACCAATAAATAAATCTACTCTACAGAGAAGTGTTTCTTTGATTTATTTGAGTAATAGGTCTTTATTTCATTTTATGCTTTGCTTCAACACAAAAGCTGAAACAATTAGGTTTTATAGTGAAATGTTACCGGAATATATGACTTAAATGCTAGTGAACAGATGTTATTTCTATTTTACTATTATATTCCGCTACTACGATAGGGCCATCGGCAGCAATCTAGCTAATGGTAATATTGCCTAGACATGTGAATATTACCGGTATATACTTTCAGGGTAACTTCAAAAGGTTATATGGTCATAAACAAGCAGTGGCTGTATACAGTTTATATTTTGGAATGCAAAGATGGGAAAGCAATAAACAAGTAATTCTAGAAAAGGATTGAAAGCATATTAAAATGGAAAGACTAAAGGGGGTTTTACACTGGGCAATTATCGGGCAGACGAGCTTTCATAGAACTCTGTGTAAACAGGCCAGCGATCAGCAGATGAATGAGCAAACGCTCGATCATCTGCTGGTCGTATAGTTTTGAAAAAGTTAAATATCGTTGTTGGCGGCACATCTCCCTGTGTAAACAGGAGACATGCTGCCGAAATAATAATAACGTATGGGGGGGGGGGGGAGTGGCCGGATGTAGAGCAGCAAGAAAAGTTAGCTCCGTACATCAGGGGGACAAAACTGCTCAAAGCAGGCATGTAACTGAAAAAATACCACCTTACCTACTCTCACTAATCGGCTGTTAGCCCAGTGCACCCGCCGACATGACCAGGATGAGACAAAAGCTGGGATGCCCGGCCAAACTTACCTCCTCCTTCTACAGCGCCGCACAGAACCAAGATGGCGCCGGACTGCATCGGCCTCCTCACTACAGGCGGGAAGTCCTCAGTCTCCTCCTCGCTCCAACACAGTCAGAAATGTGAGGACCTCGATCCCGGTCCTTAAGCAGTCCAGCCAAGGTGAGACATGCAGACAATCTCCTTTGCCTCTCAAAAATCACTGCAATAAATCCATGGGGGAATTTGCTACCACATCTACCACATACTCCATGTCTTCTGCAGAACTTCCTATCACTATCTCTGATATGAAATTCCTGCTGTATGAGTTAAAGGAAACTATACATGCAGACATTCATAGTGCAATATCATCTTTTCACACTGAGCTGATAGCTATTGGAGAAAGAACGGCACATTTAGAGGACAAGATGGAGGATTTCACCACAGCTCATAATAGTTTGGTGGACGCTCATAATGCTACAGAAGAGGATTTAACACTTATTAAGCTGAAACTAGCTGACCTAGAAGACCGTTCTAGGAGGAACAATATTCGATTCAGGAATATCCCTGAAAATATTACGGATGACAAGCTGAGAGAATATTTAACTGACTTATTCACAGCATTGATTCCCAACGCCTTAGAAAGAGACCTAGTCATCGATAGGGCCCACAGGGTCCCTAAACCAAGACACCTAGCTCCTGCAATTCCTCGGGATGTTCTGGCTAGAATACATTTTTTTTTTTCATTTCAATGATGCGCTGCTGAAGGCTGCAGCTACTACAGAAAATCTTCCTGAAAGGTTTCAAGACATTTCACTATATGCAGATTTATCAATAGCCACACTGGCCAGAAGAAGAGAATTTGCTCCAACACCCAACTTTTGAGACAACATAATATACCCCACAAATGGGGTTTTCCAGTCAAATTGATAATTCGAAACAACGGAACGACTCACTCTGTCTCCTCTCCTAATGAAACAGCCAGTTTACTTAAAGGGAAGGTGTCATGAATTTATTTATTTTTATCATATTGCTTTTAATGTCATATTTTCAAAAATGTTATTACATTGTGTTCTCATGTTTTACTTTTTTATGTTTTCTGACTTTTACTTCTCTATGGGGGCTGCCATTTTTTTTTCATCTCTGTATGTGTCGATTAAAGACACATACAGAGATGGAATATGGCACATACAACCCCATAGAGAATACGAACGGGAGCCGTTCCTTTTGCAGTTGCGTGCGCCGTCTGTGTGGGAACGGCGCATGCGCAGCTCCCACACAGACCAAAACGAAGCTCGTTCGTAGAGCCAAATCCGGCACCATTTTCATGTGGACCGGAAACCGCTGCCGGACAGTAAGATGACGACTTCCGGCCGCGGCTTCTGGCCATATGTTCAGGCGACAGGCAGAGAAGCGTAGACCAGCGGAGGCGGCGGCAGGAGCAAGTAATTTATGCTCATGTATGTTCATGTGTATTATGTTCGTGTGTATTATGTTCGTGTATTACTGTCTGCTGAGCACTGTATCTAATCCTCCTACACTGTGCAGTTGCTCAGAAAATGGTGGCACACAGTGTAGGAAGTTTGAAGACATTCAAACCCTTCCTTCTCCCGGCACCAGCCAGAAGAAGGGAGGGGGGATTGTGTGAGGACACTAGAGGAGAGTGTGTCCACCCCAAATTTGCAGCATACATCAATGTGGTTGCTTTACCACATTGACCATGCTGCAATTTTGGAAACTGCTCCCTCAAGTGGCCAGCACATGGAAATGTTATAAATTAGAATCTAATTTATAATATTTCCTGACTTGTGAAAAAATGAAAAAAAAAAAAAACAATGTGTAATCACTTAAATACTAATTGTTTAACTGAAAATAATAATAATAATTTCTAGCGACACATTAAGAAATGGACTCTAGATCTTCCACTAGATGGCGATAACAAATCACCAAAAAAGAAGAAGCCAACTACTATTCCACAGGAATGGTCCACTGCAGAACGTCATGAATCCCCTTCTCTTCCGGCTACTTGAAATGTATTTCACCAATTTGGAGATTTAAATCGTTGCAATACTTATTTTCCGAAAAGTTACGTGCTCTATTAACCTCAATACCTTCATGTATCCTGCTGATACACACCTTATTTTTTGTCCTGTTCTTTTTTTTTATTTTTCTCTGATCTCATACTTCCAGACCCCTCGGTGTCAAGTGACTAGCCTAGGATGTCCAGACGGGTTCACTTAGAACCAAGACTTTTTTACCCCAAATTTCCAGATATTTGGGATGTTTTTCAATTGTTCATTTTTTTTGTTTTATGTCCATGGTACTCTTTTAAAAATGTAATGCTACATTTAAACTTGAAACTCCTGTATGCTAGATATGTTTCCATTAAGCAATGCAATGTCATAAGTCACTCTCACAGTTATGCATTTTTAGTGTGTGTAAAATTCTCAAAATGGTTATTAAGATATACACTTTGAATGTTTAGGGCCCCAATAGCCCTTTTAAGAGGTCCCTGTTCTGGAATGAATGCGTTAAACAAAAATGCAATATAATTTGTGCCCAAGAAACCCATTTAAATGAAAGTGATGCTCCCCGAATATGTAATAGACATTTTCCGCATATATTTTATTCTCACGCAACGGAAAAAAGAAAAGGAGTCTTGATAGCTTTCAGGGATATTGTTGCATTTCAACTAACATCTCTGATCTCTGATACTGATGGTAGATACTTGGTGGTTATATGTCTCATTAACAGCAATATTGTTGTAGGGGCTTCTCCACCGCTGGGCTTTATTTACAGCCCGTTGGAGGAACCTTTATTTTTGCTTGCAATTGACTGTTTTCTCACCAACACTGAGAGGTCAGTCGTCTACATAATTTAATAAATTTCTATAGAATCGGAGCAATCCAATCTAGGCATAATTTGTCATATCGTGCCAATTTAGGGGACTTTGGCGCAACGTAATTTACATCCAACATTGTTTTTAATAACAATTTAATAATAAAGTATTTTTTTTTTTTTTTCATTGATAAAACACACTACTTTTCCCACTCCCCCTGTTCCTTCAATCATATATGTCTCATTAACAATGTACTATTTACCATAGTTAATCTTTACGCACCCAACACTCATCAACATAAATTTACAAAAAAAATTAGTTCAGTAAAAAAAAAAAAGGCAGCTTAATAATTTGTGGAGACTTTAATAGGACTGTAGATCCTATTCTTGACAGAAATCCCTCTCATCCTAGAGACAATAGTTGTTGTGACCTTCGTAACTTATTACACACAGAAGAATTATATGATGCTTGGAGAGTCACTCACGCGTCCGAAAAAGATTATACTTTTGTTTCTAATCCACATAATACATACTCTCGTATAGATTTGATACTAGTAGATAAATGGTTACTACAAAGAATATCATGCACAAAAATTGATATAATCACGTGGTCAAACCATGCACCGACATCCATTACATTTCAAGAATCCTTTAACTCTCCTCCAACATCTCCCTGGAGATTAAATAATTATCTTCTTAATAATGAGTCATATGTATCTACCATAGAAAAAGCGCTGTCTGAATATTTTTCATTAAACAATGTTGATAACATCTCTAAAACTACCTTGTGGTGCGCCTATAAGGCAAAATAGCAGCGCTAGAAAAACTATCCAGATTGGCGAGTGTTATAGAACTTACAGATAAATTATCAATTCTAGAAAATAAAAACAAATTTACCATTTCGTCTAAATTAACCGAAGGAATTAAATCCCTTCGTCATCAACTATATCTTACCCTTCAAAATAATTATGAACTCCATCTCCGGAAGTCTAAACTTACGAACTATTGGCAAAATAACAAAGCTTCCAAGCTTTGGGCAAACAAGTTAAAGAAAAAAAGCTGCCAAATCCAGAATTCCTTTCTTTTTCGATAAAAAAAAACAAAAAAACTCCTTAACCCTCTTGATATCGCTAACCAATTTGCTAGTTACTATTCCTCTTTATACAATTTACAGGATAATCACAATACTCCTCAACCATCTCTAGAGGGTATAAATTACTTCTTGGGAGGTATGGACTTACCCTTACTTACTAGTGATCAATTAAAAATTCAGAACAGGGACCTCTCGGATAGGGAAATTACAGAGGTTGTAAAGTCTTTGAAAATCAACAAATCTCCTGGACCTGATGGTCTCCCGAATTAATACTATAAAAAAAATTCTCACATAATATCTCCCTATCTCTTACAATTTTTAACTATATTGTGTCTACTGGTTACACTCCAAGTGAGAAGCTTCATGCAATAATTGTTACCATTCCTAAACCAGGGAAATCTCCAGATTCACCTGCAAATTTCAGACCAATATCCTTATTAAACTCTAATCTTAAAATTATGGCCAAATTGATGTCGAACAGACTCATAAACATTCTTCCCTCAATTGTTCACCCCGATCAAGTGGGATTTATTAAAGGTCGCCAAACCTTGGAAGGTACGAGGAAATTTGTTGACATAATTGAAGTTGTGCATTCTCGTCGGACGCCTTCTCTGCTCCGATCTCTGGATGCGGAGAAGGCTTTCAACAGGGTCCATTGGGGTTATTTAAAAATGGTCTTACAGAAATTTGGTTTTACAGTTCCTTTTCAATCGTCAATACTTTCCCTATACTCATCACCTCCTGCCACTGTATATTCTTCTGGTTTTCTATCCGCAACGTTCAAAATCACCAATGGTACCAGACAGGGGTGCCCCATGTCCCCTCTTCTTTTTGCTCTTTTTAATGGAACCTTTTGCTCAATCCATTAGATCTTCACCTCATCTTTCTGGTATTTTCATAGGTTCTGAAGAACACAGAATAGGCTTATTTGCAGATGATGTGTTAATTGCTCTTTCCAATCCTGAATCCTCTTTGCAGACAACTGT
This sequence comes from Rhinoderma darwinii, assembly GCF_050947455.1. NCBI lineage: Eukaryota > Metazoa > Chordata > Amphibia > Anura > Rhinodermatidae > Rhinoderma > Rhinoderma darwinii. Next base: position 100,632,678 of record NC_134690.1, read on the forward strand.
TTCATTAATCAAAAAATTTAGCAATGTATCCTATTATTAAAAAAAAACCTCCAAAAGCCAAATCCTTAACCTTGGTATACTCCAGAAACAAAAAAAAGCTTCTGGCAGAAAAATTCCAATTCAATTGGGTTAAATCAGAAATGACTTATTTAGGAATCAAACTTGTATTCCCACCCTCAAAATTGTTTAACTCTAACTTCTCCCCTTTATTGAACACAATCAAATCAGACATATCCAATCTCCGAACTCAAGGAATATTGTGGTTGGGTAAAATTGCGGCAGTAAAAAATGATAATTCTTCCGAAGATTCCCTATCTATTTCGTAATATGCCAATCTCTATTCCCATATCTTACTTAAAACAACTCCAAAGCTTAATATTAAGATTTCTTTGGAACAAAAAGAAAGCAATACTCAAAGCAGATATATTGTACTTACATCCAAAATTAGGAGGTTCAGGTTGTCCTTCCATATTGCAATATTATAGGGCAGCTATTCTGGATCAATTACGCCCGTTATGGTCCAATGATAAATCTAAACGATGGGACCAAATAGAAATAGATTCCCTAAAAACTACACACATTAAGAACTTTCTATTAGCTGTCTCGCATTTAAAATATGCACCTCAACCTTCTTTGTCTACCATACAAGCCATATTATCCATATGGCCTATGGTTACTCACAAAAAACAGTTAACACAAATGAACATTTACAACAACTCCTTAGAAGTGTCGGAAATTGCGATCCCTAATCTTGATCTCACTAACTGGAAAGACAAAAAATTAGATAAGCTTCACCAATTATGGTATAATGGTAACTTTGCCTTATTCTCAGAGTTGAGCACTACATATAACCTTCCTAATAAGGATTTTTACAAATATCTTCAGGTCAGACATGCTCTACATAAACTACCATCTCCCCCTTCTGACCTTCACTCTCCTTCTTCTTTGGAGAAATGGCTTTCCTTTTCTAATAGATCTAATAAAGGATTGTCTAAATGTTATAAAAAATACTGAATACCCCAAATTCGGACCTTCTGATTCCTATTAAAAAGTTGTGGGAATCGCACTTATCCGTATCATTTACAAATGACCAATGGGAATCCGCCCCCACTGCTACAGCCAAACATTCCAGGTGTGCCAACCATGTAGAAAATTATTCTATAGATGGCACTATACTCCAAAGAGAGTGTCAAAAATATTCCCGAAGTTATCCTCTACTTGCTGGATCTGCGATAGACATAGAGGTACATTTATTCATATGTGGTGGGATTGTGACAAAGCCAATACAGTGTGGCTCAAAGTATTCAAATTGCTTTCTGAGCTTTATGGTTCCAATATCTCCCCAAAACCTGAAATAGCACTTCTTTCCATAGGTTTAAATTTATTCCCAATCTCCTTTCAAACCATCCTTCAACACTTATTAATATCTACTAGGCGTTCAATTGCCTCCACTTGGAAGGAAAAGACACGTGTTAAAATAGAGGATATTATAAGGCGGATGAATGATAACTGTTGGCTCGAATGTACTGTATGTCTGCATCTGTAGCTAAAAAATCAGACATGTTTCAGAAAAGATGGGATGTACGGCTCAGGAGAAAATACAACAATTCCACCATCTCTCCTAGGATCTAATGCTCTCGAAACCTTACTGATGTTCAATACTGATGTGACATAACATTTGGAATTTAAGTTTTCTTATATTATACCAAGTTTTTGTTCTTTTGTTATCTCTTGTTCTATCCATCTAAATGTACTACTTATAATACATGCATTTTCGATGTGAAAGAGACTGATATCGCAATTGTTCTCCTGTCATGTGTATGTATTCCAACAAATATTCATATGTATATGTACATTTATGTGGAAAATTTTCTTTTCTTTGTACAATACATTAAAATTTAATGTTTAAAAAAAAAACAAAAAAACGTATGGGATCGAGTGATTGTAGTAACGACCGCTTGTCCCCATTCATAGCTCCGTGTGACAGGAGCAAACGAGCACTGATCGACCTTGTCTAGTTGATCGGCGCTCGCTGCATGGGCCGATTATCGGCAGGTGTAAAATGGCCTTAAAACTCGGTGTAGACATGTCTCAAGTGTCCTCTAATGTCTCCCAAGGCAGGAAACAGGTAAATATAAAACCTATTTTATTACTATCTAATCGATTATATCCCCTGAGATAAGTGGAGCCAAGGATGTCTGGCATGCATCTCCTCTCTCCCTCCATAGAAATAATATGCGTTGTCGGACCAGCTGCATGAACATGCTAATGGGAGTGACGGAGAAGATAGCTGTTGGATGAACAATTTTGTTGGCTCCAACTATCTTATGTCTATAGCCAGATTTAAAAAAAAATCAAGAATAGTCAGCCAGGAAAATGTTACTACCTGATCCATAATCTCATTGCATAGGATGCCATCTTGAGTCAGTCAAAAGATAGGATCCCCCTAATATCTTTTACCATAATATATTAGAGTAATGTGTACCTAGAACTTATGTTCTATTATTCTTCTGTTTTCTTGAATACAATTAATAATGGAAAGAAAAAGGGGGGTGGGGGTCATGTATGTTTATTAGCATGGACTTGCTCCACTTTACCTTACCCAACCTTCTAATTAAAGTGAATGTATACCCTTAAAAACTATTAGGAACTTACTTAAAACTGTTCATACATCTCACAAAGAAAACGATATACAATAAGTTCCTAAGATCTGAAGCTCTGTAAGAGAAAAAAGGAGGTAAGACCAATATTGTAATGACGGGGTAGGGAGACAGACAGGTGTGCCCTAATCTACCCGCCACTCAATCCCTGCCTACTTGCAACGACCCGTCCTAGGCGACGGGGTACAACTGGGCGACGGTCCCTACGCTCAGTAAGTGCACGACAGACAAACAGACAAGGGTACACAGAAGCTAGGGAAACGGGAAACTGCCCACGGAGACACCGTGAGCAATGAGAGTAGTGAACGAGCCGAGTCAAACCAGGAGTGCACGAGGTACAAAACGCTGAGCAGGAGAGTGGTCAGTAAGCCAAGGTCAATAACAAGCAGAGGATCAGTAGTTCAAGCAGCAGCAGCAGAGCCAGGAAACAAGCAGAGCAGAATCACAGGCAAAGGAGGAACAGGAAAGGCAAGTATAGACAGTGGGCGGGAGCTAGCTCCGTCTGGCCAGGCTGTGATAGGTTCTCCCACTCCTAAGCCTGCCATCCTGAGTGGTGGAAGATGAAGTCAGTCTCACAGACATAGGAGCAGGTGCAGACTGATTACCCACGGGCGTCGACACAGAAGCTGTGTCTGGCAGATCCTTTACAGTACCCCCCCTTTTATGAGAGGCTACCGGACCCTTTCTAGGTGGACCTGGTTTATTGGGGAAACGAAGGTGGAACCTCCTGAGCAATAACCCAGCGTGAACATCCCGGGCGGGTACCCAAGTCCTCTCCTCAGGCCCGTATCCTCTCCAATGGACCAGGTACTGGAGGGAGCCTTGGACCATCCTGCTGTCCACAATCTTGGCCACCTCGAATTCTACCCCCTCAGGGGTGAGAACAGGGACCGGAGGTTTCCTCGAGGGAGCCAAGGACGGGGAGCAGCGTTTAAGGAGGGAGGCATGAAACACGTTGTGTACTCGAAAAGATGGGGGCAACTTCAGTCGGAAGGAGACAGGGTTAAGGACTTCAATGACCTTGTACTGCCATATAAACCAGGGAGCAAACTTCTTGGACGGGACTTTAAGGCGCAAATTTTTTGAAGATAGCCACACCAGATCCCCGACCACAAACAAGGGGTTAGCAGAACGTCTTCTATCTGCCTGAGTCTTTTGTATGCTCTGGGACGCCTCTAGGTTCTTCTGAACCTGGGCCCAGACTGTGCACAATTTCAGATGAACGACATCTACCTCGGGATTGTTGGAACTACCAGGTGAAACGGAGGAGAAACGTGGATTAAACCCAAAATTACAGAAAAAGGGGGAGACCCCTGACGAGTTACTGACCCGGTTATTAAGGGAAAATTCGGCGAGGGGAATGAATGAGACCCAATCATGTTGACAGTCAGAGATAAAACACCTTAAATATTGTTCTAGAGACTGATTAGTCCTCTCCGTTTGGCCATTAGTTTCAGGATGGAAAGCCGAGGAGAAGGACAGATCAATCTCCAACTTTTTACAGAAGGCTCTCCAAAACAATGAAACAAATTGTACCCCTCTGTCAGAAACAATATTGACAGGAACCCCATGGAAATGCAGGATGTGTTTGACAAACAAGGTAGCTAACGTCTTAGCATTGGGTAGTTCCTTGAGGGGCACAAAGTGGCACATCTTACTGAAGCGGTCTGCTACAACCCACACCACCGACTTACCTTGAGATGGAGGCAAATCGGTGATAAAATCCATGGAGATATGGGTCCAAGGTCTCTGGGGAATGGGCAAAGAACATAGTAAGCCCGCTGGTCGGGACCTGGGAGTCTTGGACCTAGCACAAACCTCACAAGCGGCGACGTAGGCCTTAACGTCTTTAAGCAACCCAGGCCACCAGTAGTTTCTGGCAATGAGGTGCTTGGTACCCAGGATGCCTGGAAGGCCAGATAGTGCAGAGTCATGATTTTCCTTAAGTACCCTTAGCCGGAATTGCAGGGGAACAAACAGCTTGTTCTCAGGAAGGTTCTCGGGAGCTGAACCTTGATCAGCCGCAATTTCGGAGACTAAATCAGAATCAATAGAGGAAATGATTATACCTGGAGGCAAAACACAAGCAGGATCTTCCTCCGAAGGAGGGCTGGCCATGAAGCTAGGCGACAGTGCATCAGTCTTAATATTTTTAGACCCAGCCCTATAGGTGACCAAAAAGTTGAATCTGGTAAAAAATAACACCCATCGAGCTTGTCTCGGGTTTAGCCTCCGGGCAGATTCTAAGAAAACCAGATTCTTGTGGTCGGTAAGGACCGTTACCTGGTGCCTAGCCCCCTCCAGGAAGTGGCGCCACTCTTCTAATGCCTATTTAATGGCTAAGAGTTTGCGGTTGCCAATATCAAAGTTACTCACAGTGGGCGAAAACTTCCTGGAGAAGTAGGCACAGGGATGGAGATGGGTGAGGGACCTGGTACCCTGGGACAAGACAGCACCCACTCCCACCTCGGAGGCGTCAACCTCCACGATGAATGGCTCCATTTGGTTGGGCTGAACCAGCACTGGGGCCGAGATAAAGCACTTCTTAAGGACCTCAAAAGCCTGGACAGCCTCAGGAGGCCAGTGGAGGAGATCAACACCTTTGCGAGTGAGATCCGTAAGAGGCTTAGCGATGACCAAGAAGTTAGCAATAAATCTCCTGTAATAATTAGCGAACCCCAGGAAGAACTGTAATGCCTTCAGGGAGGCAGGTTGGACCCTTTCCGCCACAGCCTGGACCTTGGCGGGGTCCATGCGGAATTCATGAGGAGTGAGGATTTGATCCAAAAATGGTATCTCCTGCACCCCAAACACACATTTTTCGGTCTTAGCAAACAGTTTGTTTTCCCGAAGGGCCTGGAGCATCTTCCTGACATGCTCAATGTGGGAGGACCAGTCCTTGGAAAACACAAGTATGTCATCAAGGTACACTACAAGAAATACCCCCAGGTAGTCTCTTAAAATCTCATTTATAAAATTCTGGAAGACTGCGGGAGCATTACACAACCCAAAGGGCATGACGAGGTATTCGAAATGACCTTCGGGCGTGTTAAACGCAGTCTTCCACTCATCCCCCTCTTTGATGCGGATAAGGTTATAAGCCCCCCGTAGATCAAACTTAGAGAACCATTGGGCCCCCTGAACCTGATTGAAGAGATCAGGAATCAAAGGAAGGGGGTACTGTTTCCTTACAGTGACCTTATTCAAGTTCCGGTAGTCAATGCACGGCCTAAGACCACCATCCTTCTTCCCTATGAAGAAGAAGCCAGCACCTACCGGAGAAGTAGAGGGGCGAATGTAACCCTTGGCCAGGCATTCCTGGATATACTCTCTCATAGCTTCACGTTCGGGACAAGAGAGATTAAATATCCTATGCTTAGGGAGCTTAGCTCCTGGTACCAAATTGATTGCGCAATCGTATTCTCTATGAGGAGGTAACACTTCGGAGGCCTCCTTAGAGAAAACATCAGCGAAGTCCTGAATAAACTCAGGTAGAGTGTTCACCTCTTCAGGGAGAGAAATAGAATTAACAGAAAAACATGACATCATGCATTCATTACCCCATTTGGTAAGATCCCCAGTATTCCAGTCAAACGTGGGATTATGCAACTGCAACCAGGGAAGGCCTAAAACCAAATCGGACGATAATCCCTGCATCACCAGTACAGAGCACTGCTCCAAATGCATGGAGCCAACAAGGAGTACAAAAACAGGGGTATGCTGTGTAAAATAAGCATTAGCAAGAGGAGTGGAGTCGATACCCACTACCGGGACAGGTTTAGGCAAATCAATCAATGGCATAGCTAGAGACATAGCAAATTCCACAGACATAATATTAGCAGAAGACTCTGAATCCACGAAGGCACTGCCGGTAGCAGACCTACCACGAAAAGAGACCTGAAAGGGAAGCAAGATTTTATTAAGTTTCATATTTACGGGAAATACCTGTGCGCCCAAGTGACCTCCCCGATGATCACTTAGGCGCGGAAGTTTTCCGGCTGCTTATTCTTACGCCTAGGACAGTTGTTCACTTGATGCTTGTCATCCCCACAGTAGAAGCAGAGACCATTTTTCCTGCGGAACTCTCTACGTTGTTGGGGGGACACGGAGGCCCCGAGTTGCATAGGTACATCCGAGTCTTCCGTGGAAGAACGAAGCAACGGAACCTCGGGAGGCATCATGGGGGAGTCAGAGGAGAAGGCACAAAAACGTTCAAGTCGTCGTTCCCTGAGACGTCGGTCAAGTCGTACCGCTAAAGCCATAACCTGATCTAGGGAGTCAGAAGAGGGATAGCTAACTTGCAGGTCTTTCAGGGCGTTTGACAGACCCAATCTAAACTGGCACCTCAAGGCAGGGTCATTCCACCGAGAAGCTACACACCACTTCCTAAAGTCAGAACAATACTCCTCAACAGGTCTCTTACCCTGACGTAAGGTCACCAGCTCACTCTCGGCAAAGGCAGTCTTGTCAGTCTCGTCATAAATGAGCCCGAGAGCAGAAAAGAAAAGATCAATGGAGGAAAGTTCAGAGGCGTCAGGAGCCAAGGAGAAGGCCCATTCTTGGGGCCCGTCCTGGAGCCGGGACATAATTATACCCACCCGCTGGCTCTCAGAACCTGAGGAGTGGGGCTTTAAGTGAAAATAGAGCCTACAACTCTCCCGAAAGGAGAAAAAAGTCTTCCGGTCCCCTGAGAACCGGTCAGGCAACTTTAGGTGGGGTTCAAGAGGTGAGGTGGGGGGCACTACCAGGGTAGCATCATGCAGGTTGTCCCTCTGAGCCAGGGCTTGGACCTGTAGTGAGAGGCCCCTCATTTGCAGAGCCAGGGTCTCAAGGGGGTCCATAGTTGTGTCAGGGACCAGGGTAGACTAGGTATATGGGCCTGTGATTATGTAATGACGGGGTAGGAAGACAGACAGGTGAGCCCTAATCTACCCGCCACTCAGTCCCTGCCTACTTGCAATGACCCGTCCTAGGCGACGGGGTACAACTGGGCGACGGTCCCTACGCTCAGTAAGTGCACGACAGACAAACAGACAAGGGTACACAGAAGCTAGGGAAACCAGGAGTGCACGAGGTAAAAAATGCTGAACAGGAGAGTGGTCAGTAAGCCAAGGTCAATAATAAGCAGAGGATCAGTAGTTCAAGCAGCAGAGCCAGGAAACAAGCAGAGCAGAATCACAGGCAAAGGAGGAACAGGAAAGGCAGGTATAAATAGACAGTGGGCGGGAGCTAGCTCCGTCTGGCCAGGCTGTGATAGGCTCTCCCACTCCTAAGCCTGCCATCCTGAGTGGTGGAAGATGGAGTCCGTCTCACAGACATAGGAGCAGGTGCAGACTGATTACCCACGGGCGTCGACACAGAAGCTGTGTCTGGCAGATCCTTTACAAATATAAGGATATATTACCAGACAGAGCTTTAAAGGGATATTTCCACTTTAGACATTTCTGGCATACCTATGGCCATAAATGTTTGATAGATGTAGGTCCCAGCTCTAAGACCAACACACATCTCGAGCACGAGGTCTCCCGACCCCGTTGTGCCTAGTGAGGCTTGAATAAAAGGTGGACACGCATGTGTAAGCTCTCTCCATTAATTTCCATGGTAGATACGGAAACACTCAATCAATGCCTGAATGTGACGGAGACCTTACAAGTACTCAAGATAGGTACAGGTTCCAGAGCTGTGGATATGCCATAAATGTCTAAGTCTTTGTTAACATCTGCGTCAGGGTCCCGTTCTGAAGTTCCGTAGGAGCTTCCCGTCAGAACGGGACCCTGACTGAAACATCCCCATCGACTTCAATCGTGACGGATCCGGTGCCAATGGTTTCCGTTCGTCTCAGTTGTGCAATGGTTCCGTCGTTTTGACAGAATCAATATCGCAGTCGACTAAGGTATTGATTCCGTCAAAATGACGGAACCCTTGCACAACTGAAACAAATGGAAACCATTGTGTCACGATCTGTGGGTGTGCGGACTAGGGCCGACCTTAGGTTGGATGGCACCCTGTGCGGGACTCTCTATTGCCACCCCCTACACCAAAAATTAACCACATATATAGACATGCACACACTGGAACATATATACTGTACATACATAAAGACAGATATTTAGACATACAAATAAATATACATACACACATCTGGAATATATATATACAGGTAAATATATAGACGTACAGACACATATACACACACACACACACACACACACACACACACACACACACACACCGGCAGATAAATACACAGACAGGGACATATACAAATACATAAAAGGCACATATATACAAGCACAAAGACACATTCACAAACAGACCCATATATACACAGTACAGATAATGTTGTAGATTTCACATGCAGCCCTATGTAACACCACAGATAACAAACAGTGATAACTGAGTACAGATAATGTAGTAGGTTACCTGCAGTCCTATGTAACACCACAGATAACACACAGTAATAACTGAGTACAGATAATGTAGATGTTGCTTGCAGTCCTATGTAACACAGCAGATAACACAGTGATAACTCTCTGAGTACAGATAATGTAGTAGATGTTACCTGCAGTCCTATGTAACACCACAGATAACACAGTGATAACTCTCTGAGTACAGATAATGTAGTAGTGTTACCTGCAGTCCTATGTAACACCACTGATAACACAGTAATAACTCTTTGAATACAGATAATGCAGTAAATATTACCTGCAGTCCTATGTAACACCGCTGATAACACAGTGATAACTCTCTGAGTACAGATAATGTCATAGATGATAACTATACCCACAGACACATATAAATACACACAGAGGCATACATATAAGGGCAGCAGAGTATATAAGGGGCAGCTGGGTTTATAAGGGGCAGCAGAGTTTATAAGGGGCAGCAGAGTATATAAGGGGCAGCAGGGTATATAGGGGGCAACTGGGTATATAGGGGCAACAGGGTATATAGGGGCAGCAGGGTATATAAGGGGCAGCAGGGTATATAGGAGGCAGCAGGTTATATAAGGGGCAGCAGGCTATATAGGGACAGCAGGATATATAGGGACAGCAGGGTATATAGGGGCAGTATGGTATATAGGGGGCAGCAGTGCATATAGGGGCAGCAGGATATAGAGGGGGCAGCAGGATATATAGGGGCAGCAGTATATATAGGAGGCAGCCGGATATATGGGAAAGCAGGATATATAGGGCAGCAGGATATATAGGGGCAGCAGGATATATAGGGGCAGCAGGGTATAAACGGGCAGCAGGGTATAAAGGGCAGCAGTATATATTGGAGGCAGCACAGATATCTTTGTTATATGAACACACGCTTTTACAAAGAGACAAACACATGCAGAGACACACACTAACATATACACATACAAACACACACACACACACACACACACACACACACTGTAACATATTCACATACAAACACAGAGACACATACTGTATACAGAGACACATACTGTATACACACAGACACACATACACATAGACACACATACTGTATACACACACATATACGCACAGACACTTACCATCTCTCCATGCTGACAGGATCACAGTCTTCGTGCAGGACGGGCTGTGGGTGGAGCTTCCTCCACTTCTCTTGTTCCTCGGCTCTTAGTCTGTGTGTGTAACTAAGGACAGAGCACAGAGTAGAGGCAGAGCCCAGTGGCACCCCCTACATTCTTGGAGGGGGCAGCGCCCTGTGCGTTCGCACACCCCTAAGGCCGGCCCTGGTGTGGACCCACCAGCCAGACCGCCGTAGCAGAGTAGCAGCTGGCCAAACAACAGTGTACCAAGTCTATACAAAGTCCAAGCACAAGGGTACCTGTAAAAGTCCAGACATTAGCAGCTTAGGCACAGATGGAACTTAGACGGCAGGTGATGCAAAACGTGGAGGAAGGTACCAGGAGTGGCAAATGACACCAAACATGGTGTATGACAGCAGGCGTAGCAGATGGCACAACACGACTCCAACACTAGAAAGGGCACAGGAACAAATACAGCATGGAATACTGGATACAGGTAGCAGGGCACAGGAACACTGGGAACAGGGAACGACTAAGGGACCATTTGCAAGACTAACATGGGAATACACAACAACGCTCAGGCAAGGAGTGAAAGGGCAGGGCCCTTTTTGTAGTCCAGGGTGATCTGGGGATAATTAATTCATTATATACATGCGTGCGTGCTGGCCATTTAAGGCCGGGAATGAGCACGCGTGCGCGATCCCTAGTGGTCACTGCAGGGTGGAGCGGATGTGAGCACTGGCGTCTCCTGGGAGGGAGGCGCTGGCCCGGACAAGGAAGTCAGCGTCATGGTCATGGGGGGTAAGTGAGAGTGACGTTCCGGGACCGTGGATGTTACAGTACCCCCCTTATGCCCCCTCTTCTTGGGAACAGAACGTGAGAGGAACTTCTTAATGAAGGCAGGGTCATTAAGGTTTTCTTCTGGCTCCCAGGACCTCTCTTCAGGACCAAACCCTCTCCAATCCACTAAATAAAAAGTCCTTCCTCCTGCCCTCTTGCAGTCCAGGATCACCTCAAACACATCGGAAGGACCGCTGGGAGATACTGCAGGACTGGAAGTTTTTCTATAGCTGTTCAGGACCGCAGGTTTCAGGAGGGACACATGAAAGGCGTTGGGGATTTTGAGGGTAGGGGCAGCCGAATCTTATAGAAGACAGGGTTAATTTGTTGCAGGATCTCAAAAGGTCAGAGGAACGTGGGAGCAAATTTGTACGCGGGCACCTTCAGGCGAATATTCCTCAAAGACAGCCAGACTCTGGTACCCCGAAGAAACTGAGTTGGCTCTGTTCTTCGTGTATCCGCTTTTCGCTTCATGATATTGACTGCCAGCAGAATAGAGGACCGGGTCTCCTGCCAGATTTGTAGAAAGTCCCCAAATGCAGAGTCAGCTGCGGGTACTTGAGATGTAGCCGGAACAGGAAGAGGGGTTCATGGATGTTGGCCGTAGACAATGTCAAACGGTGTGGAAGTGTGGTTGTTATATGGGAATTTGGCCCATGGAAGAAGCTGTACCCAGTCGTCATGCTGCATGGAGATGAAGTGACAAAGATAATTCTCCATGATTTGGTTAATCCACTTGAATTGACCATTGGACTGGGGACGGTAGGCTGAGGAGAAGTCCAATTTCACATCCAGGAGTTTACAGAGGGCTCTCCAGAATTTTGAGGTGAACTGAACCCCCCGATCAGACACGTGATGAAGGGGCAAGCCATGCAAGCGGAAGATGTGCTAAATGAAGAAATTTGCCAGTCGAGGAGCAGAAGGCAGGCCGGTCAGCAGAATAAAATGTGCCATCTTGGAGAACTGGTCCACCGCCACCCAGACAGTATTGCATCATGCGGAGGGAGGAATATCTGTGACAAAGTCCATTGCAATATGCTGCCAGGGAGCATTAAGCACAGGCAGAGGTTGGAGCAGACCGGTAGGCTTGGAGTGAGCAATCTTGTTAGAAGCACAGACAGTGCAGGAAGAGACAAAGTCCACAATATCTTTGGGCAGCGTGGGAAACCAGAAATAATGAGCTATCAGATCTCAAGTCTTATGAACTCCAGGGTGCCCAACCAGTTTTCAGCTGTGTCCCCAGCGAAGGATTCTCCTCTTGTCTGCCCAACGAACAAAAGTCCTCCCCAGAGGGTTGTCTCTTCAACCAACTATAGGCGCTGTTTTTCGAGGCCGAAACACAGACAGAGTCCCGAAGTGTGTCTGCGTTGTTTCTCCTGTACTGTTAACTTGAGACGGTCCACTTGCATAGGTTCCTCTGGTGGAACAACTGATGAGGGCAGCAGGGGTTGCTGGAGTGTAGGAGTCAGCCTAGGGAACCCCGTGAACCTCTTGAGACCGTTCCTGGATCCTCATGTCAATCCGGTTGGCCAGAAGAATGAGGTCATCTAGTGTGGATGGCAGATCTCGAGCGGCAAGCTCGTCTTTAATATCGTAAGACAGACCCTTCCAGAATGTGGCAACCAAGGCTTCGTTGTTTCAGGTCAGCTCTGCTACCAAGGAACGGAACCGAATTGCGTAGCAAAGATGCAGCTGCAGAAGGGACTCGCCCAGGATCCTCAAATAATGTGAGGAAATTCTGTAGAAAACACTGTAAGTCACGGGCTTCTGGTCCCTGACGTTCCCAGATGGGGTTCACCCATGCCAGGGTCTTGCCAGTAAGAAGAGAGACTATGAAGGCGATCCTTGCGTCATTGGATGAAAATGCTTTTGCATGCAGTCTGAAGTGGATCTGACATTGGTTTAGAAATCCCCTGCAGGTACTTGCGTCTCCGTCGTAGCGAGGAGGTAGTGGCAGAGAGAATCAGGGATCGGTACTGGCAGGAGGTGTAGCGGGAGGAACAGCAGGAGCAGGTGCCGAGAAGGCTGCAGCTTGTGTATCCAACCGACGTGCAATGGCGTTCACCGCCTGGAGGAGTTGGTCCTATCGTGAGGTCTCGCATATCCGCCTGCATGATTTACGATATCGTCAAAGTCTTGGGTTGACCAGCGGGGTCCATGGCCTGAGTGTACTGTCACGATCTGTGGGTATGTCGACACACCAGGCCGCACTGCCGGAGCGGAGTAACAGCTGGCCAAACAACAGTGTAAGAAGTGTATACAAAGTCCAAGCACAAGGGTACCTGTAATAGTCCAGACAGTAGCAGCTTAGGCACAGATGGAACTTTGACGGCAGGTGATGCAAAACGTAGCGAAAGGTACCAGGTGTAGCAGATCACACCAGACGTGGTATATAACAGAAGGCGTAGCAGATGGCACAACACTAGAAAGGGCACAGGAACAAACACAGCACGGGACACAGGTAGCAGGGCACGGCAATAGGATACGACTAAGGGACCATTTGATGGACTAACATGGGAATACACAACAACGCTGAGGCAAGGAGTGAAAGGGCAGGGCCTTTTTCATAGTCCAGGGCAGTGGTTCCCAACCGGGGTGCCGCGGCACCCTGGGGTGCCGCGAGAACCGTCCCAGGGTGCCGCGCCACTCCGCTCATCCACTGCAAAAAAAAAAAGATTTCGTTTTTTTGCAACAAGCCCTGCCCTTGACGTTGTAGCAGACGTGACGCGCGGACGTCTGTTACCAGTACCGCCCACCGCTTCCCACTAGAAGCCTGACGGAGGGAGAGGAGCCATTAACGTTGTGCAGAGTAAGTATTTTTTTCTTTAGCTTGTTAGCAGTTGTGTGAGAAATGGAGACAGGGGAATGCTGGAAGTTGTAGTTTTCTCCTCTTATACCTCCTCTCTGTAATGTCCTCTGATATCCCATAATAATGTCCTGGACATGCTGGAAGTTGTAGTTCTCTCCTCTTATACCTCCTCCCTGTAATGTCCTCTGAGATCCCATAATAGCAGTCTGGACATGCTGGTAGTTGTAGTTCTGTCCTCTTATATCTCCTCCCTGTAATGTCCTCTGATATCCCATAATAGCAGCCTGGACATGCTGGGAGTTGTAGTTCTGTCCTCTTATACCTCCTCGCTGTAATGTCCTCTGATATCCCATAATAACATCCTGGACATGCTGGTAGTTGTAGTCCTCTCCTCTTATACCTCCTCCCTGTAATGTCCTCTGATATTCCATAATAACAGCCTGGACATGTTGGTAGTTGTAGTTATGTCCTCTTATACCTCCTCCCTGTAATGTCTTCTGATATCCCATAATAGCAGTCTGGACATGCTGGTAGTTGTAGTTCTGTCCTCTTATACCTCCTCTCTGTAATGTCCTCTGATATCCCATAATAACGTCCTGAACATGCTGGTAGTTGTAGTCTTCTCCTCTTATACCTCCTCTCTGTAATGTCCTCTGATATCCCATAATAACAGCCTGGACATGCTGGAAGTTGTAGTTCTCCCCTCTTATACCTCCTCCCTGTAATGTCCTCTGATAACCCATAATAACGTCCAGGACATGCTGGTAGTTGTAGTCCTCTCCTCTTATACCTCCTCTCTGTAATGTCCTCTGATATCCCATAATAACAGCCTGGACATGCTGGGAATTGTAGTTATCTTCTCTTATACCTCCTCCCTGTAATGTCCTCTGATATCCCATAATAACAGCCTGGACATGCTGGTAGTTGTAGTTATGTCCTCTTATACCTCCTCCCTGTAATGTCCTCTGATATCCCATAATAACAGCCTGGACATGCTGGTAGTTGTAGTTATGTCCTCTTATACCTCCTCCCTGTAATGTCCTCTGATATCCCATAATAACAGTCTGGACATGCTGGTAGTTGTAGTCCTCTCCTCTTATACCTCCTCTCTGTAATGTCCTCTTATACCTCCTCCCTGTAATGTCCTCTGATATCTCATAATAACGTCCTGGACATGCTGGAAGTTGTAGTTCTCTCCTCTTATACCTCCTCTCTGTAATGTCCTCTGATATCCCATAATAACGTCCTGGACATGCTGGAAGTTGTAGTCCTCTCTTATACCTCCTCCCTGTAATGTCCTCTGATATCCCATAATAACAGCCTGGACATGCTGGTAGTTGTAGTTCTGTCCTCTTATACCTCCTCCCTGTAATGCCCTCTGATATCCCATAATAACGTCCTGGACATGCTGGAAGTTGTAGTCCTCTCTTATACCTCCTCCCTGTAATGTCCTCTGATATCCCATAATAACAGCCTGGACATGCTGGAAGTTGTAGTTCCCTCCTCTTATACCTTCTCCCTGTAATGTCCTCTGATATCCCATAACATCCTGGACATGCTGGTAGTTGTAGTCCTCTCCTCTTATACCTCCTTCCTGTAATGTCCTCTGATATCCCATAATAACAACTTAGACCAGGTGGATTTTGAAGTTCTCTCCTCTTATACCTCCTCCCTGTAATGTCCTCTGATATCTCATAACAGTTTGGACATGCTGGGAGTTGTAGTTCTCTCCTCTTATACCTCCTCCCTGTAATGTCCTCTGATATCCCACAATAACAGCCTGGACATGCTGGTAGTTGTAGTTCTCTCGTCTTATACCTCCTCCCTGTAATGTCCTCTGATATCTCATAACAGCCTCGACATGCTGGGAGTTGTAGTTCTCTCCTCTTATATCTCCTCCCTATAATGTCCATTGATACCACATAATAATAGCCCGGACATGCTGGGAGTTGTTGTTCTTATACCTCCTTATTTATTCCTTCCCGAGGAGTAAGCACACTTTCTCTCTGTGATGGTCACTTTACTGGAGGGGCAGATGGTAATTTTATCGGGGGGGACGGGGACTGAGGCTGATGGTCACTTCACTGGAGGGGGCTTATGGTCTCTTTACTGAGGGGTCATTATACTGTGAGTGGGGGGCTGATGGTCATTTTACTGTGAGTGGGGAGCTGATGGTCTTCGAGCGGTTTCTGCCTCTGACCTCTCATTGAAAGTAAGGGTATGTGCACACACACTAATTACATCCGTAATTGACGGACGTATTTCGGCCGCAAGTCCCGGACCGAACACAGTGCAGGGAGCCGGGCCCCTAGCATCATAGTGCTAGGAGTCCCTGCCTCTCTGCAGGACAACTGTCCCGTACTGTAATCATGTTTTCAGTACGGCACAGTAGTTCCACGGAGAGGCAGGGACTCCTAGCGTCGTACATAAGTATGATGCTAGGAGCCCGGCTCCCTGCACTGTGTTCGGTCCGGGACTTGCGGCCGAAATACGTCCGTCAATTACGGACGTAATTAGTGTGTGTGCACATACCCTAATAGGAGGCAGAAAAAAACCTGCGCCGCTCGTTTGGTGCTTTTTTTTGTCTGCGGTTTTTGCATTCACTTCAACGGCTTAAAAAAATGTGGGCAAAAAACACAGCAGAAAAAAACAACGCTGTCAATTCAAAATCTGCCTCAAAATTCCTAAATGAATTTGTAGGCAGATTTTTAGTTTCTGCCTTATAAAAAAACGTTGTGTGAACATACCCTAAGAGTGTAGTGCTTGTTTTTAGCCATTTTTTGTCGTTTTGTAAACAATTTTTGTTAGGGGTGCCCTGAGAATTTATTTTTTTTCCTAGGGTGCCTCGAGCCTGAAAAGGTTGGGAAACTGGTCCAGGGTGATCTGGGAATAATTAATTCATTATATACATGTGTGCGCGTTGGCCCTTTAAGGCCGGAAACGAGTGCGCCCACCCTAGTGGTCACTGCAGGGCGGAGCGGATGCGAGCGCCGGCGTCTCCTGGGAGGGAGGCATTGGCCCCGACAAGTTAGTCTGCGGTCGCGGAAGTCGGGGGGTAAGCGACTGCGGACCTTACACATTGGCACCGGATCCATCACCATTTAAATCGATGGTGATGGAAACGGAAACCTATGGTGAACGAAGCCTAAGGTGGGAATGGCCCTTTAATAACTGGATTGCAATTAGTCCTGCACCAGTGTGTTCACATGATCAGGACAGATTTTTACGTGGTGGAAGTAAACAATGAAGGTTCTTATTGAAAAACAGCAAAGAGGGATCTTAAAAATCGCCAGGAATTGATACAGAAAATATATTAGAAAGTTATATAATTTTTGATCATACAATGAATATGTTTTATTTAGTGCAACCTTAATAACTTTTAAACCTCCGCGTTTGTACCCTACATGCAAATGATATCACTATTGCAAAGATGATACTCTAAACATTAGATAGTTCCCATGCAATGGTGCCTTCATTTGCATACAGCACATAAAAAGGGCTGAAGCTAAATAAAAAAGAAAATCAGTACTCCAGTTTTCACAATAGCTACTAGAATACAAAAAATAGGCTGACATTGTTTCCTGCAGCTCACTTTTCAGCTTTAGGCTTTATTCAGACGAACGTGAAAAAGGTCCGTGCAACGCGCGTGATTTGCGCGTTGCACGGACCTATATGTGTCTATGGGGCCGTGCAGACATGTCCGTGATTTTTGCTCAGCGTGAGTCCGCTGAAAAAAAGTCACGACATGTCCGTTCTTTGGGTGTTTTGCACGCATCACGCACCCATTGAAGTCAATGGGTGCGTGAAAACCACGCATGTCGCACGGAGGCACTTCCGTGCGAACAGCGTGATTCGCGCAACAGCTGTCAAAAGGATGAATGAAAACAGAAAAGCACCACGTGCTTTTCTGTTTACAAACATCCAAACGGAGTGTCTTTGAGAAGAGTGAACCCGGACAACCGAACCGAACTTCACCGGGTTCGGCCGAACTCGTTTTGGCTGAACCCGGCAAAAAAATATCCGGTACGCGACGTCAGGAGATAGTCACTGTCCAGGGTGCTGAAAGAGTTAAACTGTTTCAGCACCATGGACAGTGACTTCCGATCACAATATACATGAACCTGTAAAAAAAAAAAAAAAGAAGTTCTGACTTACCGAGAACTCCCGGCTTCTTCCTCCAGTCTGATCTCCCGGGATGACAATTCAGTCCAAGTGACAGCTCCAGCAAATCACAGGCCAAGCACAGGCTGCAGCGGTCACATGGACTGCGGCATCATCCAGGGAGGTGGGGCCAGATGTCAAGAGAGGCGCGTCACCAAGGACGCGTCACCAAGGCAATGGGCCGGGAAGTTCTCGGTAAGTACGAACCTCTTTTTTTTTTCTAACAGGTTGCTAGATATGGTGAGCGGAATTCACTGTCGAGGGTGCTGAAAGAGTTACTGCCGATCAGTTAACTCTTTCAGCACCCTGGACAGTGACTGACGTCGGCTAGAATCATCTCTATGATGGCGGCTGCGCGAAAATCACGCAGCCGCGCATCATACACGGATGACACACGGAGCTGGCAAGTGATTTTTGCGTCCGCAAAAACGCCACGTTCGTGTGAATCCAGCCTTACAGTGTAGACTGGAGCAGAGACAGCGGTCATCTCCATCATTAGAGGGTGGGGATTTAATGAGTGATGACAGATCTATTGTACTGCTGGAGACCTAAATAAGACAAGACATCAGGACTATACACACAGATAAGGCTTTGTTCACAGCTCTGCTGATACTCTTTGGTCTCTGGGAGAGGAGCTTAACTCCATCTCTTCCTGGACACTTTAGTCTATAATTCAATTCAGTTATATACACACACATGCACTTCAATATACCAGTACCAGATCCAGGAAGCAAAAATTAAACATCAATCTTTTGAATGTATGAGGTTTGAAGATGAATAATCAAATATTGAAGTGGTAAGGCTGGGTTCACACGAGCACATTACATCCATAATGGACGGAACGTATTTCGGCCGCTAATCCCGGACCGAACACAGTGCAGGAAGCCGGGCTCCTAGCATCATAGTTATGTACAATGCTAGGAGTCCCTGCCTCGCTGCGGGACAACTGTCCCGTACTGTAATCATGTTTTCAGTACGGGACAGTAGTTCCACGGAGAGGCAGGGACTCCTAGCATCGTACATAACTATGATGCTAGGAGCCCGGCTCCCTGCAGTGTAATCGGTCCGGGATTAGCGGCCGAAATACGTTCCGTCCATTACGGACGTAATGTGCTCGTGTGAATCCAGCCTAAGAGCTCCATTATATGTAAATGAGGCCTGTGGTTTAGGCTAGGGAAATACCACCACATTTGGTTTGCAGTAAAATCCTGTTTTATGTTGAAAAACGTATTTTTTATTTTTTTGCTGTAGCCCACTTTATCAAAAAGCGCAGTTTGTTGCTTTTGTCTATGCAGTAAAAAAAAAACAACAACAAAACAGTCGACTGCGCTATTGATTCTGTCAAAACAACGGAACCCTGTCACAACGGTGACAAACGGAAACCTTTAGCAACGTTTCCGTCACCATTGAGCTCAATAGTGAGGGAAACGGAAGCTAAGGTTTCAGTTTGCCTTTCCGTTAAGAGATTAACCCTACAGAAATCTCAGACGAAACCCTTCAACAGAAGGGCAACGCTGATGTGATGTGAACAGGCCCTAAGTGCTGCTTGTTTTTGTTTATTTTTTTTCCAGGACCTTCAAAAAACATAATTCACAACCCGGATAACTCCTTTGAAAAATTAGATAACTGCCTAAAATAACAGTGAATACAATGAGCACAAAAAATATACATTGTACTGTGACAGCACACAAATGTTATGAGGAAAACTGAGCATTTATTGTTGATTATTATAATTTTTAAAGACTATGCCACAATAGCTTATGGGTGGCGTATGCCATACAGTGGCATCCAACCATCACCCATAGGCTAAACATATGCTTCATGATGTATACATTAAGCACGTCATAATTGTCTATGGGTGACTGATGCCACTTTTGGGCATATGCCTCCGTTTAAGGCAGTGACGTTAAGGCCGGATTCAGACGAGTGTGTGTGCATTTTGTGCGCAAAAAGGTACTTAACAGCTCCGTGTGTCACCCTCGTATGATGCGTGGCTGCGTGATTTTCGCGCAGCCGCCATCATTATGACACTCTGTATGTTTGTAAACAGAAAAGCACGTGGTGCTTTTCGGTTTTCAATCATAGTTTTGACTGCTGTTGCGAGAATCACGCGGGTCACACGGAAGTGCTTCCGTGTGCTGCGCGTGATTTTCACGCACCCATTGACTGCGTGAAAATCAGACTGTCTGAACAGCCCCATTGACTAACATAGGTCCGTGCGAGGCGCGTGAAAATCACGCGCGTTGCGCGGAGGTATTACACATTCGTCTAAATAAGCCCTAAATCTGACAAAAACACTGTCCATTGAGCAACAACACTGCCATCTGGTGGGCACATGCAAAACTACAACAAAAATTAATTTTGTTAACACCTCTAGAATGATGTTCAATTGACACAGGAGCACAACTTGAGTATCAGCGTGAAGACACAAATAGAAGCCAATGTAGGTTTGCACTAGGGACGAGCAGTTCTACTGCGAATCGCAGTTTTACAATATTTCAGTTTTAAAATTTTTTAATGCCTTATGTGTAAAAAAAAAAATGCACTAGCCCAAAAAAAAAAGTGGTTCACTAAATCCACATGAGATTTTGCTGCAAAGTGTGCTGCAGTCTCACAGCTCCAATACGCTGAACGAGTCATGTGTGCCAGACCACAGCCCTGCAGGTTTATCATCAGTACTCCTGCTTGTAACTTACTGTGTATTCGCATGGTGTAGATTTGCTCATGACTGCAGCAAATCGGTGCTAAAATGTCTTTTTGCAGTGCGGTTTTGCTTCCACAGCAAAAATCGCAGCATTTTAATACACCTTAAGGGTTAGTTCACACGTTGAGTAAATAGTGCGGATTTTCCGCAATTAAATCTGTTGCAGAAAACCCGCAGCAAATACAGTAGCAGCAAAGTGGTTGAGATAAAACAAATCTCATCCACATGCTGCATAAATACGGAGCGGGAAAAACTGCTCAGTAGTTCACCTGCGATGTGGGATTTTATTCTGCATGTCAATTGTATTTGCGTAAATGCTGCTGACTTGTTGTGGATTTTCCCCATTGAATTCAATGGGGAGGTAAATCCCGCAACAAATAGCAGTGGTTGCGGTTTTTTTGCAGTGGGCTTGCAACTGTTTCGCCGCAAAAAAAACGAAACTTAGAAAAAAAAATTATATACTTACCAAGGAATCTGTGTTTCTTCCTCCAGGCTGTCCTCTTGGGATGACGTTTCATCCCATGTGACCGCTACGGCCAATCACAGGCTGCAGCGGTCTCCTGGGATGAAACGCCATGCCAGGAGGCTGTCCTGCTAGCAGACCGGCTAGGTGCTGCAGTTTTCCGCAGCGGACATTCCAGACGAAGTACTGCACCACAGTTTGGTGCTGTTTTTCGCCCGGAATTCCCTGCAGCGCCCAGAGCGGATACGCTGCGTGCTTTTGTGCATCGTATCAGCCCCGTGTGAACTCAGCCGGAGTATTTTCAAATACGCAGCATGTCAATTCTGACACCGAATTTAACAGCCGATTCCACCCTTTGCATTGCATACAGTGACTTTTGTGTATTTGGTGTGAAATTTGCAGCAGCTGGACTTTTATTCACAAGGCTTTCACTTTGAGCGTATGTTCACACAGCTTAGCAAAAGAGGTCTGAAACTACGGAGCTGTTTTTCGCCTGAAAACCGCTCCTGATTTTCAGAAGTTTTTGTAACTTTTTTACGGACGTTATTGGAACGTTTTTTCAAAGCAGTCAATAAAAAAAAACAGATCCAGTGACATGCACTTCTTTGACGCGGGCATCTTTTGACAGCGACACACAAAAATACACCTCGTGAGAACAGAACATTGTAAAACGCATTGAAAGCAATGGGCAGACGTTTGTAGGCGTATTAGAGCAGTTTTTTCAGGCGTAATCGAAGCGCAAAAACACCCGAATTACGTCTGAAAACAGTGCGTGTGAACATACCCTTACATAACAGATATGATGTACCCATTGTGATCAGTTTTTTGGGGTTAACCTTCTTCCCTTATTTATTTATTTTTTTAACTGGATAAAATAGTGCAGGACATACTGTATTTCAGCCTTCAAAAAGCACCAGCAACCTGACAAAAAGAAAGCTAACGCACTGAGCCTAAACTGGAGCTTCACTTCGCGTAAATTATATTACGTATATTAAACTTTTAGTCGCTGGACAGGTCATTGAGGCATATTAGAAGACATGATCTGTGGGGAAATGTGCCCTTTGTGACCCACCAATTGCTAAAATTACAGGGCTTCTATTTTTTTTAGACTCCGAGAGCTTTGGATTTTAGCGGGAATCTTTCATTCACTGCAGTGGGACTGTAAGGGTATGTGCACACACACTAATTACGTCCGTAATTGACGGACGTATTTCGGCCGCAAGTACCGGACCGAACTCCGTGCAGGGAGCCGGGCTCCTAGCATCATACTTATGTACGACGCTAGGAGTCCCTGCCTCTCCGTGGAACTACTGTCCCGTACTGAAAACATGATTACAGTACGGGACAGTTGTCCTGCAGAGAGGCAGGGACTCCTAGCATCGTACATAACTATGATGCTAGGAGCCCGGCTCCCTGCACTGTGTTCGGTCCGGTACTTGCGGCCGAAATACGTCCGTCAATTACGGACGTAATTAGTGTGTGTGCACATACCCTAACGTGCATGTATTCATCCAACTTGTAGGCGAAGAGCTGGAATGGGGCAGGTGAGTACACACATTGGGTGTATGTTTACGCTCCATTGGGAATTTCTGTTCTGATGGGCAAACAATGAATCTGAAATCTAGGTCACTCCCAAAATATAAACACGATTTAAAAAGTGAAGGTCAACAGAGTAAAAAAGCAAGGTCTGATAAGTAAAGATAATCACATCTTTATCCCTGTTCACACTTCATTTTCTGAACGGACGATTAGTGTATCCGAGCTCTCACTCCGAACAAGCCATGTACCTGTGAGAGGAGCACGTGATCAGGATTGGCTTTCGCCATCCAAAATAGGTAAACCATTAAAAAAAAAAACAAAAAAAAACACCTCTTGAGAACTCTGAGGAACTGAAAGTTGCATAGCTTTTCATGATAAAATGAATATATGTTTTACTAACCTAAAGCTGGAAACGCCTTTAGTATGAAATTCTTTCATACTTAGACATAAGTTTAGGCTGGAGCGACAATATGATCATATATGTTTGCAACACAATGCAGAGCAGTAGCTATACCAGGATCTAATGTCCCCATGTCAGCTTTCCATCTTGTTACATCACTATCTAACGCCATCCATATTGTACATGCTACTAAGGTTTAGCATCAAGTCAGTAGTAATTATTCTGACTAGTATGGAGTCACAGCATTTAAACCCTAGGAAGAACCCTGGATAGAATGGCTCTCTAAACTGATGCTCAAAAATGTATATAGATTTTCTAAGAACAGAGGATTTAACGGTGTTTGAATTTTGGCAGGATCCCAATACTATCAGGCCACACGGGTACTGGCGCAATCTTTAGATGCGACCAGGTTATGGCTCCGTACAAGCTACGAGTTGTCTATGGGGCCACTGTTGTCTACCTGTATGCCTCCATATAACATGCGGAATCGGAAAGATTATTTTTTTTTTTTTTACGCGCTCCATGTGAAGCAGTATTACTACTAGGGAAGAAACTCAATGCTTCCGTGTACATGACTGCCATATGCCCGGCACCTTATTATTTCTGCACCCCGGAGATTAAAAGGGAAATTGACTATATGTAAGGCGTAGCAGGAATATTCTTATTTCCAAATTTCTCTTGCATCTCAGAGAAGATAGATGGCGGTCCTAACTAGTCAAATCATTAACATGTTAGGAAACAGATACAACAGTTTTCTTTATTAAGAAACTCAAACTTGTTACATTATGAAAAGAGACAAGCAAGAATATTCTGAGAGTCTCATCTGGAATAAAAGCTCTGAAGATGAAGATAATGTTTATAGATCAAGCAGTGCAAACACAATGCAATTTACAGTCTTCAACCACCATGCAATGCCTTTGGAAAGGTTAAAGAGAACCTGTCAGTGACTTTATGCTGCAGATCAGAGTAGTGACAGACAGGCTGATTTTAGCAGTCTCACGGCTTAGTAAATGTAGCACGTTACGGTGCTTGCATTGCACGGAAAGGTAGGTAGTCTGGCACATTTGTGAGCGGCCGCTTACCCCGACAATGATTGACTGCTTTCTCCCTATTACTGTGCATAGGGAGAAAGCGATCAACTATAATCATCGCAGGGGGGGACGGGACGGGAGCTCATGATTACGCCACATTGCTTCCTCAAAGGACAATGCGAGCGCCCAAACGTTCTAAATGTCAGTTCTCTGAAATCACGAAACTCTCTCACATTAGTGACAGGCCGTTAAAATCAGCCTGTCTGTCACTACTATATGCTGCTCTAAAAGATGGCAGCGCAAAGTCACTCACAGGTTCCCTTTAAAGTAGATCATGGCTTTTATTTCTGAACAAAATTTGGGCGTGCCCAACATCGTCCATCTTGAACAGATGTCAAAACCAAGTGTGACATGGATTGAGATTAACCAAAAACCGTGTTCATGGTCGGTCATTCATTTAATAATGGAGTGGCTACATACAGTTGTTACTTCCGTGAAGGTTACCCAAGAACAAGGTGCACAGCACCAATCCTGGGCGCACCGCTACATGCCAGTGGGTACGGGTCTTAATAGAAGGTGGATAAACCTAAACCGCTATAGCAACATCTTCCTAGAAACTGTACAAATGAAAATGATCAAAATCAGACGTGCTTATGTGTTTGTACATTTTTTTGGGTTGTTTGGAGAAAACTTTAGGCCATTTATATATCCAGAATTTAGAAAATCGGTTTGGAACATTTAATAAATATATCTTCATACCCAAGCTTTAGATCATGTTTCAGCAAGGAGTGGTTCTCTAAAGCTCTGTTTACATCTTTGTCGCAGATTCCATTATATGAATAGCACAGCATGCATCAAAATGATGGACACCACGTCAGAATCCGACAGACCCCATTAGAAGTCAATGGGTGTGTCGGGCACCATTCGTGTCCATTGTGCGATGGTTTTAGCATATCATTCATTTTGTTTTTCTGCTCCTATGACAACACGGAATGGACGACACAGGTGTGAACGGGTGTAATGCAGCCACCGATTTGTAGTTCAGGAGCTGGAGGAAAATTGAGGGTCACCTATATTAGGAAATTATTTTACCATAACTCTCAGACAGACTGTAAATTCTGAAGACCGAACTGAACCAGAAAACGGAGTACTGCAAATCATATACACACCATATTAAATATACAACATTTTATATTAAAAGGAAACTTTACAGCTCATCAGGTCAATTTGTTTTTTTAATACAGAAATGTAAAGGGGTGACTAACATTTCAGCCCTAAGTACTCTCAATTTGAACTACTATTACGGAGTGGCTATGTGATTGACAGCGTAAACAGAAATACTAATTTTAACAAGGTATGAAATAATTTAAGCCCCTCTGAACTTAAAGGAGGGGGCTGCAATGCAGTGATAAAATGCAGCAACACATCTTAAGCACCCAAAAATGGCTATTAAAAATCCGAAATACAATATGTGAATGAGGTGCAAATACCATTTTTGACACCCTACACCAGAAGGCGAAGTGGAGAAAAGGCAGCATCACGAGACCTCCTTTAGCATACTTTCACAGTATCAATTATAGATATTCTTTTAGTTTAATAAATGCCAAGAAGAATGTGACCATAGCAGGGGTAAAAACAGTGAATGCTCGAGATGCTGTTTGAAGAATGAGATAAATTGGCCTTGCTTTGGTAATGGGATGGAAGTGCACATGTTGAGCTGATGCACAAACACCAGCAAAAAACAAACAAAAACATTCAAGAATCCCAAAACATCATATCAAAACACGTTGCAGGATACATATTAAATAAGGAATCTCCAGAACTACTAATTCAAGCCCAGTTTGTACATCTCATTTGTTGAAGCAACCGGATATACGGCAGGTAGGTAGGCATGAGATGTGGATGGCGTGTTTTGCGGTGATTACAGTATGCAGAGGGATTAGAAGGCGGTCTTTACATCTGTACACTGTAAACCAGAAGGATATATATGTGTATGCAACTTCAATCTCTTCATCAATGTCAAATTTTGATAAGCCCAATACAAATCGGTTAAAGGGGAAATGGCAATCCTGAAATGAATGTGGTTTTCCCAGCAACACCCTCTGTCCATTAAATTGCACAAGGGGTCAAAGACCACACGTAATGAAGGCGGCATGAGTACTTCCAGCAGCGGCTATAATACACTTCATGATGGTTCCTCTGAGTCTTTGCTTGTTGTCACCATCATTTTTTCAGTAGATGCTATCTGGTCCACTGTCACTCCTTTGGTCTCCCATCTTTTTCACAGACAAAACAATGAACTCGTGGTTGCTATCCATTCAGCAGATAAACGACCACTTCATAGGTACACATCATTATCGCTGTATTCGGAATCTGTCTAACCAGGTGCGTAGTGAGACCACGGTAAAGGGAACCATAACCTTCTTCCTTCACAACTAATGACAGTGTCTGGAAGAAAGACCTGTATTTTGTCCCCTCCTCACGTAGCCTCGTCCGCACGACCTCTGCACAAAATTAAAGAAAAGGAAAATTAAGACATATACAAAAATTAATGAAGATGATCAACAGAACTGTAACAGTTTGGATATGTTTGGCGTGCTCAAATGTATTGTGAATACAGCCTTGCATAGGGCCCCATTTACCCGGCATATATCATAGGGTGCGCGGCCACCTCTCCATTCATTCAGGACAGAGTCAGATTATCCCCGTACTGGAAATAGGTGCGGGTTAGTACCCACACCTATCAGACATATATGGTGAATCCTGTGGACATGCCAAAATTGTCTCAGTTGGGAATACCGCTATAACTAGGATTATACAGGGGATTTAGAGCTCTGTATCAGAAAAACATAATAAATAAGCACAGTATCATTTAGATTAATAGGACAGTAAAAATAGTATATATTTTGAATGACTGTAATCGCACATGTAGTTTTTTTTTTTTTTAGCCAAACACAATAGTGAATACAAGAGAGAGGAGACATATCAGTCTTTCCTAAATACTTTTCTTTTTTTGGGGGATCCATTCCGGTGTTTGGCTAAAAGAACAAAACTGCATGTATGATTCCAACCTTACGATCAGGTCTCCTTGCCCCTTTTTCTGCCCTTGAGACCCAAATGGCAATGAATGAAGCGGAAGACCTAAGTAAAGTCTGGTTGCTAGAACCATTCTTCCTGACAACCCAATATAAAAGGCTGTAGCTGTTAGGCAGTATATCCCTAGAAACTAGCTCCATAGGATAGGCCATCAATATCAGATTGGTGGGGACAGGACTCCTGACACCCCTGCTGATAAGCTGACTAAAGGGGATGTGGCACTCCAGCGCGCTTTATTAATTGGTCAGGTTCTTCGTCCCAACAGACTTTTCACCCAGTCGCCGGTCATAATGAGTTTAATGTCTTTATTTATTTTTGGTATTATGCATGTCTGATGTACAACCTGGACAATATAAATGAGCACCAATAAAGGGGTTTCATTTTTGTATCTGAATCTTTATACATGTTTGTAATATAATACACAAAAGTACCGCCAGACAACTGAATGGTCAAATACAACAGACACATCTCACGTCTAAGCTCGGCTTCCACAAAGTGCATTCAAAACCAAAAAGGTTTTTCTACTCGGAACATGGGACAAAATGTGAACATAAAACCAAAGATGGCCACAGAGAAGCAGTGTTCAGCCAGACAAGGGATCGTACTGAAGTCCAGACTGCTAGTGTAGGACAATGTGTAAGTTTGCTCACCGTGAGGGTATGCTATTGAGGTGGCACATGTCTTGGAAGTTGCAGCTGCCAACATGAGTCCAACAAAGTCTGAAGCTTCTTTCACAGACTCCTCATCATCATCGATGGTTGATGCAATCTTATGTTCCAGCAATTTGCGTTTAATACTTTCGTAAATAACAAAGTGGATAACAGTTTCAGAGATGCCGGCATACGAGGCAGACATGCCCCTGTAAAAACCCTTCAGGCCATCTGCCCTGTACACTTTGCGGATACATTCCCAAGCACTCATCCGTCTTTCACCTCGGTTTCTAGAAACATGAAAGGTAATATGCAGTTTAATAAAACAATGAATGGTGACATTTTGGATTACAAGTTCAGCTAGCAGCTGTTTCAACCAAAAAAAATATCAAATACAATGAAGGTACTTTGTATATCTGCATTAAAAGGGCTTGTTTCATAAAAACAACCACTGTTCATTGGTCCTATTAGGGTATATGGATATCACAGATGGGGTCCCTTATTTGGGACCCTTCTCTATGAGCATGAGTCAAGAACCACTGAGTAAGAGCAGCTCCCGCTCTGGTGGCCCCAGGCCATCCACGTATAACACAGTCGACCATTTACTTCCCCGCTGCAGGATAAAAGTATGGCCAAATTAAACTTCCCCGAGGGATTGCCATCGGTTCCAGGGGCCAGAGAAGAGTTCTCCTTCATGGGTCAACCCCTTCAAGAAAAACTTTTTTTGTTAGTCATATTGTACCAAAGGGCTGCCAGTAAAAGCTGCTGCTATACAGGTGGATCCCATCAGCAAAGCATTGTACTTCTTCCGGCCTGAAGCACCAGTGTTTAAAACAGGCTTGCGACCCACGATGCTGTTCTGCACGGCCAACCATAGGGACACAGATATGCTTGTCTGTGTTCCAATAGTTCAGAAAGACACAGCTGTCAAGACATCACATCCTGTGCAGTCTTTATACACCTATATCTGTTCTCCCTTCCCTGCACTGATCATAGATATGTGCGCAGGTCTTTATAAATACAAGTTAGCACCCTTTAGTGGCTGCTCACATGTATTTTCAATGTTAAAGCAAGGACAGGTAAGTACTAATAGTGAACTGTGTGGCTAGTAGTAATGGGGTGCACTGCATGGATGGCACTTATGAGGGGGCACTGCGTGGCTAGCTCTGTTATAGAGGGCACTGTGGGGCTGTATGCATTCTATTTTAAGCAATCCAGGCATAACTGTTGCTTCTTTATGCCTAGTACAGGCCTGAAGGGCACTGCACGAATGTTATTCTCGATTTGGTGCTCTTTGAATCCCTCAGACCCTGAACTAGTCACGAAAGTCCGCATCAGTTTTACCCAGAGAGGTCTTTTAAAATCTGAAACATTTATGGCAGAGGATATGCCATAAATGTCTGATAGGTGGGGTTCCATTTCTGTAACGCATATAAAAATCGGGAGAGTGGAGTACCCCGACTCCCTATGAGCACTCCAGAGAGGGGGAGAGGAGGTGTAAAGGTGTCTATGCAAAGGTGCAACTCTCTAACATAGCTGAGCGTTTCACAACTCCCAAAAATGGTTTCTCCAACGCTCTGTACTTTGGTCAAGGTTGAGGGAAGGATGAATGGAGCAGTCTCCATGTCCCAGCTGCTGAAAAACATCCCCACAGCATGCTGCCACCACATGCTTCTACCACCATGCTTCACTGTAGGGATGTATTGGGCAGGTGATGAGCAGTGCCTGGTTTCATCCACACATGACGCTTAGAATAGAGGCCAAAACGTTTAATCTGATTCTGAGAGTCCTTTAGGTGCTTTTTTGCAAACTCCAGGCGGGCTTTCATGTGTCTTTTATTGAGGAGAGGCTTCTTTCTGGCCACTCTGCCATAAAGCCCAGATTGGTGGAGTGCTGCAGTGATGGTTGACCTTCTGGCAGTTTCTCCCATCTGCATACAGGATCTTTGGTAGTCAGCCACAGTGACCATTGGGTTCTTGGTCACCTCTCTTACCAAGGCCCTTCTCCCCCGATTAATTTGGTGGGTCGGCCAGCTCTAGGAAGAGTCCTGGTTGTTCCAAACTTCTTATGGAGGCCACTGTGCTCTTGGGAAGTTTCAGTGAAGCAGAATGTTTTTGTACCCTTCTCCAGATCTGTGCCTCCACACAATCTTGTCTCTGAGCTCTACGGGCAGTTCTTTCCTCCTCATGGCTTGCTTTTTGCTCTGAGACCTCATATAGACAGGAGTGCGTTTTTCCCAATCAAATTAATTTACCACAGGTGGACCCCAATCAAGGTGTAAAAACATTTCAAAGATCTAGGGAAATGGGAGGCCCTCAGAGCTACATTTCAAGTGTCATAACAAATGGTCAGAATCTTTAGGTCAATGCGAAATTTGAGTTTTTCGTTTATAATAAATGTTCAAAAAATTTCTAAAATTGTGTTTTCACTTTGTCATTATGGGGTATTGAGTGCAGAATGATTGGGGGGGGGGGGGGGGATTAACATTTTATTTTAGCACAAGGCCTAAACATAAGAAAATGCATTCGGAAAGTCTTCAGACCCTTTCACTATTTTCACATTGTATGTTTTTCGAGTCAAGCAAATATAAGGGCATGTCATTTCCTTAACCTCATGCAATTTCTGTTTCCATGGAAATTGGACACAGCCCCAAACACAGATAAAGATTTAATTCAAGCATCCACCGTGTGTTCCAGAGATACAGAGGGTACAACACATATCTACTAAGTGACATTTGTAGCCAAGCAACTCATCTTACCTTGCATCCAGCTGTAGCCGTGTTTTTACTAGCCAGATGGGATTGGTGGCTGTGATTGCAGTAAAGCCTAAATCAATGACACTGAATTATTATTTCATATCAAACCAAAGATAACCAGTCAGCGATTACAACATGCATTAATGACGTAAGAGAAAATCTACAGAGCTTCAGAGGAAAAGGATCATCTAGGTTTAAAGCTAGGGAATGCATAGTTCTCAATATTACAATAAAGCTACTTCTAATCCCCCTATTAAGGACCCACCACCCCGTAAAAGAACCCAAACTACTATGTATTATTGTTAGCCAACTAAGATTAATTATTAATATTGTGACAAAGTTGAAACAATACTTTACAATTGTACACAATTCCGGCCATGAAAAGTTTGCTTCAGCTAATCTAAGTCTAAGTTATTTGAAGAACTTCAAGGGCAATATATAAAATTAAGAAAAAAAAAAAGTTATCTTTACCTAGGCCCAAGATATCTTATGTTAACGATCCCTAATAATATAAGAGACTTTCACCTTCTGGTCCCTGTGCCAACACTTCTAGTCCTCACTCCTGCCGGGCAGTGCTGGCATCAGCATAACGCAGCCTGGTGGGAGCAGAGGATTGGAGGTGCTGTCACAGTGACCCAGAGAGTGGCTTCACACACACAACATTGAATCTTCAAAGTGAGACTTCTCAGGACCCAGGTGAAGGATTAAATCCATAACACTTGTGAAAATGCTCCAAAATGGCTATTATATTGCCCTTATATTACAGTTCTTGGAGAGTACGATACCAGAAAAAGGGGTTTAGAAGTACTAAAAGGTATTAAACGGTTAAAGGATACCATAGCAGCTGAGGCTTTAGTAAAGTGTTAACTAAACCAGATATTTTGAGTAGATCTACCTATTAAAAGATAAGGTGGTGGACAGTTAAAGAAATCTCCCCTTTACCCATCTAGCAATCCCCCCTCTAAGAGCTCCCGCTGCCCCATTGTCTAGCACACGTACTCGGTGTCTCCAGTACAGCGTTAAGAAAGGTTAAACAGAATAAAATGACTTGTACGTGGTTATTTTTTAAAGATGTGGCAATAACAATGCAATATCCAGATCTATAAAGAAAAGTGCTTTTCATGCAGTGACGGAGAGAGAAAGAGAGACCATGGTGTGATCATACATCCGGACATATTCGCCATTCATACGTCAAAACACTCAGACAAGCTGCAAACCAGATGATTTGGCCCATGAGGATGTTCTACCCATTACCTGACATATTTTAATCTATAAGGCGGAAAGGAGAGGAGCACCAACATATATGCAGTGCAGTCTGGACAGATCTTATATGTGGCTCTATACAGCTAAAAGACGGCATAATATATTAGAGAACAATATTTTTCATTAAAAAAAATAATAAAATATGTGGAGATGCTCACAAGGACTCCCTGCAAGAAATCTAAATCTACATTGTATAATGGCATCGCTCTCTGTTCCCTACTTTCCTAATAATCTGGTTGCATAAGGGTCAGTTTTCAATGGAGTTCTGGTGTCATTTTCATGAGTAAGTAAGACGGGAAAAAGTGTGCTAAGCAATTTAAAAAGGGTATAAGGGTGAATGGAATGGGCCAGTGAATTAAAGGGGTTTTCCCATGAGACACATTTATGACATATCCACAGGATATGTCATAAATGTCAGATAGGTGGGACCCGCATCTATCTCTAGAACAGGGCCCCCTAAACCCCCGTTCTGTCGCTCAGGGTTGTGGCAGAAGCAGGTGAATTCCAACCATGAATTAGGAAACTGCGTAACGTAAATCCCATAGAATGGAAGGGTAGTTATAGAAACAGCGTAACTCAAATTCTACGCGGCTTCGGTAACTGCCCTTTGCTACTATGGGTGTTACTGAAACAGCGTAGCTCCCGAGCTACGCTGTTTTTGTAACTCCCGACCATATAGGTCAGGAAGTGGCCGGGGAGGCATAGGGAGCAGAAAAAAAAAAAAAAAAAAGAAGGTATAACCGGGTTTAGGGGGCCCCGTTCTAGAGATAGGTGTGGGACCCGCATCCATCTGACATTTATGACATCCTGTGGATATGTCATAAACGTCTCATGGCAAAACCCCTTTAAAAGGGCGACTGTCCGGAGACATCAGTCATCTATAAAGGGTGGATTCACACGCTGCAGATTTTGTTGTAGAAGTTTCTGCTACTGAAAATCAGTTCCATTCATCTGAGCAGAGCCGTTTCTGCAGCAAGCATAAAAACTGCACCAAAATTTGCAGCGGGTCTAACAGTGTGTCAAATCCAGCAATCGAGAAACCCCCAAAAGTTCATGTTTTCAGGATTTCCTGAGAATTGCCACAGATATTTTTCGATGGAATATCCTGAAATCATGAGCTGGTCATGGTACTTGAGTGGAGTTAAGAAACACTGGTGTATAACACTCGGCAGAGGAATGCGGACTGCGGCTCTCCTCCTCAAGAGCTTCTTACACGTTCGTTTTATTTGAAATTGCAGAATCAGCTGACAGCACCCTTGAACTGCAACGGGGAGAAGTGGGCAGTACAGGGCATCCAATGTTCTAACTGCTCATAGACATCTTACAGATGCCTGTATGGGAGTTCCGTTATTGGATGGTTGGCTTCCCCTCTCACAAAAAAAAAATAAATACAAATTTGGTTAACGTACTTCCTTCAAAATTGGCCCCAGTTTGCGAGATACTGAAATTAGTTTGTGAGCCTCGTTAGAGACAGGAGTTTATGTAAATAATAATCTCTTTATAGAACTGCAAAAAGGTTGGCGTAATATAAGCAACAGAAATAAAGAACTAATTTAGTAATTGTAACATTATTTCCCAATATTATTATTTATATACACAAATGATATACTTATAGATTGACAAGTCTGATTAATTAACAGACCACAGGTCAGAAATCCTACAGTATTATCAAGATCGTAATTTACTTATGTAAAATACCTTAGAGTAAATTTATTCCAGTGGCTGAATGATGCCCATAATAAACACATTTATGAGATTAGTACACAGCGGGCCCTCATTATGTTGGTTTTACTTCGCTGTCCAAGCTTAATCGTGGTCAGAAAGTTACACAATAACTTTGTCCTGCAATGCTGGGACAAGATAATACATTTGTGATTTTGGCCCAGTTTCCAGTGGGACTGTGCCCAAAACACACAATTACTATCTTCATAATATCCCAAATCGGAAAGCCGAATAAAAATGCCTCTGTGCCTGATAGTCTGTAAATATAACGCTGGCCAACATGAAGTTGTAATGACCAGTTTAACATAGAAATCACAAACCGATATGTAGATCTTTCAATGCATAGATATATCGGGCTCTTTAAAAAGGGACATAGTGTTTTAGTCTACATGATCTAAATTTGCTATTTAATTTCAGGCTGTAGGGCACTTAAATTTGATAATAGACTGAAAACCCAAAACTCTGTCTGCCCCCAACAACCTGCTAAAAGGAAAACATTTTTTAAATCTGCAGGACAGTAAACCACCACACAAGCACCATTTCATCTAGTGAGGTGGTCGCCGGATCCAGGCGGAGAATGACTGGACAGGTGGCCGCGGGCATGTGCATGGCTCTATCGCTTAATTCCTATAAGAGTTACGGAAACAGTCGAGAAAGCTAGAGGCGGTAGCGGCCTCCCCAGGTGGGGCGGGAGTTGAGTGACCCCCATTCTGGAGATAGGTGAGGGTTCCAGACTTGGGACCCACATCTATCAGACACTTATAGCACATCCCGTAGATATGCCATAAATGTCTATGGTGGAAAGAACTCTTTAAAAAGGAAAAAGTTATGACATAGTATCAGTTAAAGCCCATCTCCACTTGCTAAACAATATCCACAGAAGCCTCCCTCTTTTTATGCCATGTTCACCCTAGCCACATGTGTATCAGCGGCAGATCCGAGGGTCAGCCTTAGATTTCTGCCGAGGATTCTCCTGCGTCGTACTCGGTCATCTGAACAAGGCCTAAACCGGGTTGTCTAATTTGGACAACCCCTTTCCATTTAACTGCCACGATCAGCTCATGTCAGGAGACCATTTGTGTAAGCGGGGGGGGGGGGGGGTGTCCAGAGTGAATAACCCGCTGGTGTAAGTCCAATAAACTGTACTCTTACGGTCACAGATGTTAAAGAATTAAAAATGGATCTACAGCCTGTATACTGGAAGCAACATTTTGAAGTACACATCTTTACATGGGCACAAAACATAAGGCTTGTTAAATTAGTGAATGGTTTAAAACAGAAAAACATATCTAAGAAATTCATGTCAGTGTAATACAATTATGAATAGGACACTGGCATGAAAAAAAAAAATATTCAATACGACTTTCTAGAGGAACACACTCTATACAATACTATGTGTTAATGAATATGCACCACGAACAAACACACACATTCTCACACAACTACACATTACAACTTAGTCTAAGTTCATACATAAATCAAATTATTTTTTTTTAGCTGTATTTCCTAACATTTCTCAGTGCTCTTTGTTCCCCATATAAAAAAGGCAATTACAATTCCAATGTGCGGTTCTTACGCTTTTGGCTGCAGAGAGAAGCTGGGTCAAGTACTCACGAGGGTTAACTTAGTCCATATTTCCGCAGGACGAGACCTGCAGGAGGCGAGCATGAGATGACACAATCTCGCGCCTTTCACAGTGGAAATGTACAGTAAATGCCTAAAATAGACACAGGCTTTTCTGTATCGCAACAACAAGCAGTGGCCCACAACATTGCGTACCAATGAAACCCACGGTAAGGATTTCACAAAATAAAATTTAAAGAGTTACAGAAGGGAAAAAAACAAATTACTGCAAAGAGGAAAAAGATTTAAAAAAAAGAGACCAAAAAAAAAACAAAAAAAAAAAAAAAAACATATATAGATTGATAAAACAAGGAGGAAACTATAAAAAGAAAACCAGAACAGAAAACGTATACAGACAAACAAACATGAAGGAAATTGTTCAGGGGAGGATCAATAAGAATTTCGGTATCACATCAGTTTGACATTTTGCATGAATTGTACATATTATTGAACGTAAAACATATTTCAGTCACGACTTTAATATTTATGTGGGAAAATTCCCTTAAATTTTGCTACAATATATTATTTTCTCTAATCATGTAAAATACTTACCCCTTAAAGGGTTTGGATAGGACTAAACAAAGAATACCACATCAATTTGTGCTTGGTACGGGTTCACCTCCCACCGAGCACAGCAACAAAGGGGGCCACTGTGTCTGGTACTTCAGCTCATCACTATTCAAGTGAATGAGCCAGAGCGGCCACTTCGCTATAATACAAGACACAGCCTATGGAATACAGCCGCACAACGTTGTTCTTGTGATAGTGCAAGGGATCAATGTTTAGTCCTACACAACCCCTTTAACATAAGTAATACTCCGTTTACAGTAATATGACATTTTAGGCAGATCCAGACACATTTAGTGGACATGCCAACAAATATCTCATGTTTTTGGCCACACGAGTGGCTTTACTTTGTGGTCTGTATGAAAAATGAAAGTAGAAGATAATTTGTCTCATGTAATATCTCAGCAAGACTAAACCTACAGTTTAAAGAGAGTTGGGACAATATTCAGTTTAACGAAAAATAAAAGGAAATATTGAGTGTGAGGACTATGTTATCACCGGGGTGCTCGTATAAATGGACAAGTTAATATAACAAAATGTGAGAAATGAGGTTGGGGATAAAATGCATAATAGGCTAAAGAAGATACGCGTGTGCAAACATTAGCGATTGGTAAATAGTAGAGCAATATCTTATGACGATGGATTATACAGACCAGCAAATGGTCAGGTCACGGATGTACGACTGTAGCTAGTGAAGCTGTTAAATGGACTTGGACTTCTATGAAGAAGGTCACTTGCGTTACCTATGACAATCAGTTGGAGTCTCACTTTATGGCCACTTTCAGTCATGTCATATGTTGTGTCAGGACGGATCCTGTCAGAACAAAGCAGAAAGTCCTTACCAAAAACAAGAAACGCTCTACTTTGTTCTGAAAGGATTTGATCTCATTCTTGCCATAAAGTATATGGATCCCATTTGGAGCAGTATCTGAAAGTTAAGGATCTGTGAGGATTAGGGTATGTGCACACGTAGTGACCAAAAACGTCCGAAAATCCAGAGCTGTTTTCAAGGGAAAACAGACCCTGCTTTTCAGACGTTTTTTGACCAACTCGCATTTTTCGCTGCGTTTTTGGAGCTGTTTTCATTGGAGTCTATGAGAAAACAGCTCCAAAAACGTCCAAAGAAGTGTCCTGCACTTCTTTTGACGAGGCTGTATTTTTACGCGTCGTCGTTTGACAGCTGTCAAACGACGACGCGTAAATAACAGGTCGTCTGCACAGTACGTCGGCAAACCCATTCAAATGAATGGGCAGATGTTTGCCGACGTATTGTAGCCCTATTTTCAGACGTAAAACGAGGCATAATACGCCCCGTTTACGTCTGAAAATAGGTCGTGTGAACCCAGCCTTAAAGAGGCTCTGTCACCAGATTTTGCAACCCCTATCTGCTATTGCAGCAGATAGGCGCTGGAATGTAGATTACAGTAACGTTTTTATTTTTAAAAAACGAGCATTTTTGGCCAAGTTATGACCATTTTTGTATTTATGCAAATGAGGCTTGCAAAAGTACAACTGGGCGTGTTTACAGTAAAAGTACAACTGGGCGTGTATTATGTGCGTACATCGGGGCGTGTTTACTACTTTTACTAGCTGGGCGTTGTGTATAGAAGTATCATCCACTTCTCTTCACAACGCCCAGCTTCTGGCAGTGCAGACACACAGCGTGTTCTCGAGAGATCACGCTGTGACGTCACTCACAGGTCCTGCATCGTGTCAGACGAGCGAGGACACATCGGCACCAGAGGCTACAGATGATTCTGCAGCAGCATCGGCGTTTGCAGGTAAATCGATGTAGCTACTTACCTGCAAACGCTGATGCTGCTGCAGAATCAACTGTAGCCTCTGGTGCCGACACGATGCAGGACCTGTGAGTGACGTCACAGATCTGCACTGCCAGAAGCTGGGCGTTCTGAAGAGAAGAGGATGTTACTTCTATACACAACGCCCAGATAGTAAAAGTAGTAAACACGCCCCGATGTACGCACATAATACACGCCCAGTTGTACTTTTACTTTTCAACACGCCCAGTTGTACTTTTGCAAGCCTCATTTGCATAAATACGAAAATGGTCATAACTTGGCCAAAAATGCTTGTTTTTTTAAAAATAAAAACGTTACTGTAATCTACATTGCAGCGCCGATCTGCTGCAATAGCAGATAGGGGTTGCAAAATCTGGTGACAGAGCCTCTTTAAAGAAAAAATTCTGACTGGTTTTACACCATCAATAGAGATGAGTGACCGTCCGGGGTGTTTGTTAATATGGGAGTATTAGGGTCATATGTTCGGAGTGGTTAAGCATTTAGTGCACATCTATTACAAGGATTGGTTTCTGATGTAACATTACACAAAGTGAACCAGAATATCCACACAATTTTCTTGGGTTATAATATATTTATTTTTAAAGTTGTCGTCCAGTTGCGAGCTTAAAATTATATTGCTTGCCTGCTAGATTTTTCTTCATATGCCTGCTCAGGTGTTTTTAGCTTTGCTCCATTAGGGCAAAGCTATGATCAGTGACTTTATTTAAGGGTGTTTTCACATCAGCGTTGGACTTCCGTTCATCGGTCGACTACGCTATTGTTTCCGTGAAAAAACCTGAAAACTTTACGGAACAGAAACAAACGGAAATCAACTGCAATGGAAGAATTACCATCGAAATCAATGGTAATGCAAACGGAAGCTATGGTTTTCATTCATCGGTTCCCCCGACGGAAAGGTTTAACAGAACCGATGAACGGAAGCCCAATACTAATGTGAACAGGCCCTAAGCTGCATTATCTATTAGGAATCTAAGTGGATCTTAAATCCACCTCATGTCTGATCATGACTTACAGCGCTTCTATTGCGGCACATTTTCGGTTATATTGGAGGAATGACAACTTCACAGTATTGGAATGACATTTTATTAGTATTTGGTTTTCTTCCTACCTTTATATAAAACTATAATCTATTTAGCTAGCTGGTAAACCTAAGGAACATATCAGCAGTGACAACATTAAAAGGGATGTTCCAGACCACT
Organism: Rhinoderma darwinii; assembly: GCF_050947455.1. Taxonomy (NCBI): domain Eukaryota; kingdom Metazoa; phylum Chordata; class Amphibia; order Anura; family Rhinodermatidae; genus Rhinoderma; species Rhinoderma darwinii. Next base: position 100,671,508 of record NC_134690.1, read on the forward strand.
ACTAGGCGCAAAAGGTAATGTAGAAGATCTAAAAATAAGCAGCAGTGACAGTAAAGAGACAGCTTTATAGAAAAGGAAACAATCAGCAGTCTGTACAAAAATACATAGATATCTCCTTGGGAAGCTACTGAGCAATAAGTAAACTATTAACATCATGTTGGTCCACATAGCCAGAGACTTAAATATTTTCTACTATGGCTAGCAGTATCTAAGCCTATACCCACTGACATCCGTCATTCACAACGGAGAATACATACCTGCTGCCCCCGCAGAGACCATGTGCACCTGTGTGGAATCGGCCACAAAAACATGGTTCAGCCTTTCTTTGCAGCTGGAATAAGCTGCAAAATAGATGGCCCTGCAGAAAGAAAGTATAGTGCCAGGTCACAGGTGTGGTAGAGAACGGAATGCAAACAGAATATATAACGAAAGGCCTTCTAGGTCTGCTCTCCTGGATCCAATTAGGTTTTTAGCTTACAAAATGCAGGTAAAGTCTGCAGCAAGTCTGAACTGTGGCGACCTAGCCTAAAGCAAAGCTTACTCGGCTATCAGCGACATCCCAGAAAAAGCTTATTAATTACTACGGATTCCTTCATCGTTTTCAATCCTGAATGGGCGATATACACAGAATCCAAATTTCTCTGCCAGATTTTTGTTATTATGCAAGAGCCATATACAGATTAAGTCTTTAACCAAAGTTGGATAAAAACAAAAAAGAAAGTATTTAAGAGTAGAGGTAAATGACCGCTTTCGCTTTGTAGATGTAGTCAAAATGGAGAAGACATCTACCTTATTAATAAGATTATTATACGGCTAGCCAGCTAATTCCAGATCAGCCTCGGAGTACATTGTACACTGTTTTTTCTAAAAAGGATGAATTAGCGCACATTGGCACGGTTCGGTGTCAACTTTATTATTAGATAAACAAACTAGGTATATTTTGCTCTGACAGGTCTCTGTGGGAAACGAAATGGTTTCAAATATACCTGTACTTTGTGGAATATGTTTTTTGGTTTCTGCCTTGTATGTGACTACTGCTTCTAAATATGCGAATGTGGCTCTAATAGCCAAATAGGAGGGAACTCGTTCTTTTCACTCTGGGCGGTGTAATGTTTTTTGTATGACGCTGTCCAATCAGCTTACAGCTTCTCCCCCCTCCCTGCCCAGCAACAAAGTATGATCTTATAATATACAGCTTCCATTCACGACTGGGTATTCAACTGGCGATATCTCCGGTTGTGTCACAAGTAAAACGCGATCCTGGTGTCATATGAAAGATTAGAATCTCATCTTTCATATGCCACCAGAACCGGTGTTCTAGGTGGTCTACAACCTGAGATATGGCTGTTTGAAGTGATGCCCCTTCCCTCCAGCCTCAGTCTCTCACACTGTGTGAAGCAGCTTCATGCTGATAGGACAGCGTCAGAGGCTGAGAGGTAGCTCCATCTCAGGGGAATCGCTGGTGTTGACACTTGTCAAGTATGGGCACGTTTAAATATTTAGAAATAAGCTCATAAATTTTAAAATAATAAAAAAAAGTTTTGGGACACAATTTTTCACCAGCATTATCAGTGTGACAGCGCCTATTATATTAGCTAGGAGATAGGGCATTACTAAACTAGTGACAGAGCCTCTCTAATTACAGATTAAGGCGACATCCACAGGACCGAAATGCTGCAGAATGAGGAAGTTCAACAGTATGTGCAGCCACAAGAATTAATGTATAAAACACAGAATGGTGTACAAAAATATAAAGAAAAAAAAAACCTGAAAACACATACCTAACCTTACAGCTCCGCCCGTCGGTCTGTACTTCCTACTGCAGCAAATAATTTTTCCTCTCCTTAAATATTTGTACGCCATTCTAAACTGTTAGATGAAAAAAAAAATTGTGGCTGTACAACCCCTTCAAAGTCCGCAATCAGATCCCAAAGTTGCGGATTTTGATATGGATTAACGGAGGTAAAATTAACCCGCAGAAATTGTAAAAAATAAATAGAAGACAGTGCTCTTACCAATCCTCCAGGCACTCCCGTGCGAACACTTCCCTGGTTCCCTGACAATCTGTTTACCGGCCTCCAGCGATGATATGTCATCTCGATAGGCGACCACTACAGTCAATCACAGGCTGCAGAGGTCACATGTGTCATGTCATCACTGGTGCCAGGTGAACAGAGTCTGGCTGAGGCCCATGGAAGAGAGTGACCAGGGGATTGGTAAGGTGTGCATTCTTTTCTCCGCAAAATGGAAATCCGCACAATTTGGTGCGGATTTGACTCAGAATTAGATGCAGTAAATCCGATCTGGGTAGACCTGGCCTTTTAGAACACACTAGCTTAATTTTTTTTAGGATATCGTATAGATGCACTTTTTTGAAAGGAGCCTGTCTCCATGTTGAAATTTGGTCTCTGGCAACTGATCTTGAGGACGGTCTGCAGGGTATACATACCTAAACTCATTAACTTGTTTGACTACATGAACTCAGTATGTGTTTATGTAAAATATACTAACATTTATTAAAGGTTGTTATTTATACCGCTCTGCTGTGTCTATAAAAATACCTGCCAGGCATAAGAGGGTCCTTGGAAAAGGTTGGCATCAGTGTCAATACATACAGTAGTTAGTGTTCATACTTCAGGTATAAACCATGTTCAGCTTTCGATACGTACAGAGATTTACTATTTCACGAGCTAGGTATATTCCTGTAGCGGTCTAGGTTTGCAAGGAGATTATTCTTGTGTAAATTCTTTCGCTATATTTAGACAAAGGTATTTAGAGCAAAGTTCTGTTAGGGAGGTCAGAGCTGCGCGGTCTTCTGCCATCAGGGCCATTGTGCTCAATAGAACACAGAATACGATTTTGGTGGATCAAACAAAAACATAATTTTTACATCCATGGCGTACAATATTGTAGAATAGGACCCTTAATGAGATGACAATACCTGGATGGAGCCACTCCTACTAAGTTAGGGCCCAGACCTCTGAACAGGGAACGAGGACCCTCCTTCTGCAGAATAATCCTGCAAATCAAAAAGAGACAGTGAACAGACAAACTTTTGCAGATCCATATTTCCGTGCTAAAACAAAAAGACGAAAGTGCCATATTTCCTCAATAACGTATGTAGTAATGTAAATAAGGCCTTATAGTCAGTAATTATTTTTTACTGTTATAAAAGGTGCGGTTTGTTTTATTTTTTACCGTTAAAACTTGATACAAAAATGACGCAGGCTCCTTTTTTCTGTCCTGTTAGAGAACAGGATCCAGCCTGTACAATAGAAGTGAATGCAAACAGGAGAGGCATCCATTTTAGAGGTACCTGGTCTACAAATCCTAAAGAGCAGTACCGTTTAACAGGATGAAAAAAACGTGGTGTGAACCTAGTCTTAGAAAGAGTAACAGGTCTTTATTTTTTCCTTGCATAAACCTGATTATTCCATAAATGTCATCTGTAGCCACCAACTCAATAAAGGGGCTACAAATCACGATATAAAACAAACCCATATACCACAGTTCTCCCATTACAGAGACGTGGAGCACTGTGGCATACGAGAAGTCTTCTGTTCTATAGGATTGGTCATAGCATTCTGGAAATGTGTCTGATCATTAAGCGGAGGTAGGCAACGCACCCTATGAAGTGGATTTCACCTGGGCCTCGGGCCGCCCAACAGACACCAAAACCTCCAGGTGGGCATCATTGCTTTAAAACAGATTTAAATGTGCCTCCACCTATGATCTCCTGCCTGACCTTGGGCGTGCACAGGTCTTACTAATTAGAATTGGACCCGTGCACTTCACTCTATGGGCATGGTAAAGTTGCAATGGCAACTGTACCACCCAGCGGGCAGGGGCATCTCTCTACGTCGGATATCAGGCCGGCCAGGTCACCAGTGGAGATATAGTTTATGCAATACGACTGCTTACACGGTGAGGATTTTTAGCTATTTTTGCCCCCTTCTAAAATCGAACATATCCCTGGAACAACTCCTCTGTCACAAAAAGCAATAGTCAAATCCACTTGATTACTTAACAGTTGAATAAGTGTAGACAGAGGTTAGAACATCATTGTGTGCTTACATTAGGTAAATATTGACATCTGATTTTGGTGGAATTCGTGTTTAGATAGCGTCGCAAAGAAAAAAAAACACTAACACAGACTATGTAGTGTCCTTCACTGCAGATGGCCTATCCTGGCACATCCCCTTAGCAAGCCTAAACCTCAGTGAAGGAGCCAAACTTTTAAACTTCTGCCCCGTGGGAGGCATCTCCCCTCCCCGCAAGCTGCAAAATGTACATTACATTCCTACACAGCCTTGCTGCCAAGAGCTGCTCCGGCTAGTCATGGCCACATACTTTTCATTAAGATACCCCCTAGCATGTGCTTCCTGTCACGAGGGACCATGAACACCCATTACCCTGTCCCCAGTCCCAGCTGATCAAGCACCAGCAGCATGTATCAAATTGAATGGTGTAGATCTACGCTTGCCTAATAAAGCAAAACCCCCCTGTTGGTACCCCCTCCGAGCCAGAGCCGCTTACAAGATGCAGCTTCCCTTGTGCTATAGAGAAACCAAACGAAGGGCAACCCGTTGACCGCCGGAACAGGGAATGGATCGCCTTTCTAGTTTGTTACTAATTTAAACAGGATACTGAAAGTGTTTTGTTTTTCAAATCTGTTTTTATTGACTGTTCATTTTTTGTTTTCTGCACATGAGTATAACAGTTCAGATATTTGCTTTGCAGCAGTCACGTGGACATAGGAACGCTCAGTGAGAAGACTACCTATTAAAGTGGTTTTAGTCATGCTGCGACCCTGCAGAGGTCACTGGGCAGGGAGGGGGAGAAGGCAGCCATCATCTATTGTCAATCATGTGATCCTGTTATCTGCCTTCCGCTTTGTAAGCCAAAACCAGGAGTCGAACCTACATAGAGAAAAAGTATCAGAAGGATTTGTTCCTCTTCTGTACCCTGGTTTTTACTCAAAGGGCCCCTGGCACACGACTGTAAAAAAAAAACTCTGTAATTGCAGACCGCAATTATGGACCCGCCCGGTTCTATTGGCCGCAGACACCTTTCTATAGCACTATGGATAGGTGTCCGTGTCGGGAAATATGGAGCAGGTCCTACTTTTCTGATTTTACGGGCCGTGCTCCTATACTTTGTATGTGAGCACGGCACGAAAATGCGGCCTGCATGAGGCCTAATACTGAAGCAAAATATTGACCAATACGCTGCCGTGTGAAATTAGCCTTGTCCACACGTAACGTAATTGCTGCAGAAAATTTCTGCAGCACTTCCTGTGAAAGTAGCCGATATTACGCTCCGGGGGAAAAAAAAAAAACGCACCAATTCCTGCGCTTTTTATAGCAGAAAATGGTGCGTATTTTGCTGCGTTTTTCTCAATGCTGGGAGATGGTGACATCTCCTCTGAAAAACACAGCAATTTAGTCCACTTTCCGCAGCAGGAATTGATTTGCTGCGGTATGAAAAATACGCACCGCAGGTGAATTTCTGCAAGGAAATATTACGCAGCGTGTGGTTTGCTCCTACTGTATTCTGCAGCGTATTTTCTGTCCGCAATTCTTGACGGCAAATACGCAGCAATTCCGCTATGTGTGGACAAGCCCTAAGGCCTTATTTACACGAACGTGTGCGTTTTGCGCACGCGCAAAAAACGCTGCATTTTTTTGCGCGTTACAGTTCAGAGTGGCATCAGCGTTTGGTGCGTGTTTTTTGCGCATATGGCATCATTATGACACGTGGTTTTGATGTTTAGAAACAGAAATGAAGGAGGTAGTTTTATTATTCCCTTCACTTCTTGAACAACTGTTGCGCGAATCAGAAGTGTGTCCGTGTGCTGTGCGCGGTTTTCACGCACCCATTGACTTCAATGGGTGCGTGATGCGCGAAAAACGCTAAAGTATAGGACATGCTGTGAGTTTCACGCAGCGGACACGCTGCGTGATGAACACGGAATGTCTGAACGGCCCCATCGACTTGCATAGGTCCGTGCGACGTCCGTGATTTTCACGCGTGAATCAGACGTGAACTATGCTCGTGTAAATAAGGCCTAGGAGTCAGCCCATGTAAACCTGATTAACCTAACAATAGGTATTTTTCTGACAATACATTCCCTTTAACGCCCATTTATTGCAGCTGCCATAAAACACACCTTGCTGCGCCGTCCACAGTAGTGCTGCAAACCGCAGGATCTAACAGATTACACGTGATGATTTCATAATATTCTCCTTTACTTTCACACTGAGAAACGTGCTTGTAAGAAATGATACGGTAGGCTGGATGAGAGATTGACGGAAGCTCCTTATTCCATAAATAATTACTAATGTGTCACGTGCTTGGCTCCGATAAGGATTATTATTATGCTGGTGTAGATATGCGCTCCTCAAGTGATGAAATAGATTGGGGTGGGGAAATAAACATACATCTGACGGCTCATTAAGAACATTCATGTGAAGAGACAAGTTACAAAACAAGAAAAATAAATAAATAAATGGTAGTTCAGTGTTTTTTGCAGGCAGAAGAAAAAAAATAAAATAAAATCGGCCTCAAGATTCCTTCAGGAATTTTGAGGCAGATTTTGACCTGCTTGCACTCAATTTGCTGCGGTTTTTGGCCACGGCCATTGAGCGCCGCGGGCAAAAAACACTGCGAAAGCCGCGTTCTCTGCCTCCTATTAATGACAATGGGAGATCAGAAACTGAACCGCCTGAAGAACGAGCAGGACGCTTCTTTTTGCCGCAAGTGCTTTTTTTCCAGGATTTTCCAGGAAAAAACCGCCTCAGTCTCCCATTGAAATCAATGGGAGGTGGTTTCAAACCTTTTTTACGTCAAAAACAGCAGAGAACTCAGTGTGAACATACCCTAATACTTCTAGATTTGTGGAAGGCGGGAGTAAATCCTGTACTCTGACTGGATCTAATCCTATTTTTGCCAAAAAGAATACAGTCCTCAGAGATTATGGAAATAAAGCAAATAGGTTGTAAAAGTGTTTCATCTCGACAAGTCCTTCCCATAAGCCCTGTTAGGGCAGATGGATATTGTAGAGCTCGGGACCACCTGTATGAGCCTAAACAGAGAGCTGCTAACAAGAGGCGGCTGTTGCGGGCCAGGTCAGTCCACGTATTACATGGATTGCAATTCATACCCATTTTCCCCTATTATGGCCGTTGCGGGGGAAACATGTAGTCAACCACACCTTCTTCTGGCAAAACCAGTTGTTTTGGAAGCAGGACCTGTGGCGATCAGCAGATCAACTGCAGTAACTGTCAAAGTAAAGTGGTTGGTTTTCAGTGAGGAGACTACCCCTATATAAGTGTTCTTTTCTTGCTTCTCTTTGTAAGTAGTAGCATTTATATGCAGCCCCCAACATTTCTACCAATGCTTTTTCAATGGTGCCTGTATTCTGTTGCTTGCATGAGTGGCAGCTACCATTCCCCTACATTATTGAAATTAAAATATTTTGCAGAAGATTTGGTATTGGTTAATGTATCATGTATAATTCTTTAGCAGATTATGCCACCATTTGCTGATTGGGAATACGAAATGAGTCACAACACTTCCCAACATAGACTAAATTATAACAGTGTTCTTCTATTTTACCACCATGCCATCCCAAACTTGTTTAAAAAAAACAAAAAAACATAAACAAATGAATAACCCAGCTTCTTCTTTTCCATCTGACTTGCAGAAATCACTGTCTGTAAGGAGTAACTACAACTCCCATGATACCTTGCCCTGGCAAAATTTAGGGAGGTGTGGCCAGATCACTTCTTTTAGGAGTTCTATATAAACCAGAAGTCTATGCTCAACATTCAAAGAGTGTGCCGATCCCTGTTGGCTCGCAAGGTAGAATATTATAGAAGCCGTAGTTGGTCTAGCACGTCGTGGTATAAAATTTGCGTTTAGTCAATACTCCAAACATTTTTTTATTTTTTGTTATTTGAAAAAAATCTGAGTAAAGTCCATAACAGGTTTATGCGTATTGCACCTCACAGTTTAGCCATAGAAAGATTAAGGCTAGTATTGACTATGCCCAAGAACAACGCGAAAGCATATTATAAACTTGGTGTTGGTGCTGTTTTTTTTTAAACATGTTTGAATGGAATAAGTGGACTACACATGAAATTTATACAAGGACGTTCAAGATAAAACTACAATATTAGAAGTTACATTTATATAAATAGGATGCTGTAGAGCCAAAGATGCAGGTCTAATGGCACAGGAAAACTGTATTGTGAACCTTACATCCTCTAGAGTAGATTCCGTTAAAAATGCAGAACACGCAGGACTAGGAAACTGTGTGGTAGTCACCCAGCATGTTCCTCGTGTGTGGCTATGCAGTTGAACAGGTCCATTCTGATTGGTATTTTATTAAATGAGAACCCTACAAGACACAGCAGTGGCATCACACATCAAAAATCATAATTCACATAAGGAACTATGGAGTCTCCCTTTAAGGAGGCATCGGATACGGTTTCTAATTCCTTTTAAGTCCTGTAACTGAACTGCATAGGAAAAACAATAGTTCCTTTTCTAAATAAATTCTGTAGCCCTGGCAAAAAAAAAAAACTAACTAAAATAACTCACTTTTTTATGGCAAAAATGGAATTTCCTGTAATGCACTACAAAAATAGCAAAGGCTGAACATATCAGAACACCCCCCCCCCCCCCATAACCCCCAATAGAAACAGATCTAGGTGAAGTCAGCAGAATATCACACAACGCACACAGATATCTACTCGGCGATATGATCCCGGCATCACTTTCTCATTCTCTAATGACATCCAGTCAGGCAGAATGGCAAACAAATTAGGAAAACAGAACAAACTAACAACATTGACCGGTGATTTAACTATATGGGGCATTATTATAAATAAGGACTAGATTAAGAAGGTAAACTGGCTACAAATCCACAGCTCAGGAAGCAATTTACTTCCGATGCATCCAGGAGGAAATTAGGGCGCTCAATGTGCGTCAGTTCGGGGACTGATTAAGTGGTCACTTGATTCAAGTGGTCGTCATCGGTAAATATACTTTTTGATCAGCAAAACAACTGAACCCACGCAATTTATAGAAATCACAAGAAGGTGTCTCTTCTGCATTAGTACAGATCTCGCATCCGTATTTATAGTGGTATATATGGTTAGAACTCGCATAATAAAATTGTACAATGAATAAGCCAAAATTAAGGAACCATCAGTAGAGCTGAAAGACGCTTAAAGGGTTATTGCCATCTCGGACATTTATTACAGGTGCCACCTCTTGGATCTGAACCGGTCGATAGAATGGGGCCCCTGGACCCTTGTTTTACCCTCTGCTGCTGGGCTCAAGCCACTTGCTGACAAGGTGGCCGGGTTTTAACACGCGGTTTTTGCAAGTCGCATCAGCTATCAGACATATCCTGTGGATATGCAATAGACATCAGAGATTGGAATACCCCTTTAATGGCAGATTGATGTCACCATTACGTATTAGACAAGACTGAACTAAGACATATCACTGTTTTCTACCACCATCGTGAAACGAACCTAAAATTTTCAATATTTTCACTGTGTATGATATACACACACACACACACACACACACACACACACACTTGCTATTAACTCCTTAACAACTAGATTTGTTTTAGCCTCTCTGACCTAGCCCCATTTTTTCAAATCTGGCATGTGTCATTTTATAAGAGAATAACTTTAATGCTTCTACTCATTCAAGAGATTCAGATAATTTTTTTAAATTTTTATTTTATTTTTTTTATGGACTAGTTCAGTTGTAAAGTGGCTTTTCCTAACCTTTAGACATTTAACAGGAATTAAAGGGGTTTTCCCACGAGAGACATTTGACACATGATGCACCTATCTCCAGAGCGGGGCCTCCTAAACCCCATTCAGCCTCTCTGGATTGCGGCTAGATGAGGTGTGTTCGGACCATGAAAAAAGTTATATGGTCGTGAGTTACGTAAACAACGTAACTCACTGAAATACGGTGTGTCCGTAACTCCAATAGTAGTGAATGGCAGTTACAGAAGCAGCATAGCATGAGAGCTACGCGATTTCCGTAACTACCATTAAGTTCTGAGACTTACGGAAACAGCGTAACTCAGCGAGTTACGCTGTTCACGTAACTCACGACCAGAACACGTTTTTCACAGTCGGAACACACCTCATTTAGCCGCAACCCACAGCGGCTGAACGGGTTTAGGGGGCCCGGTTCTGGAGATAGGTGCGGGTCCCAGAGTTTGAACCCGTATCTGACATTTATGACATATCCTGTGGATGTGTTAAATGTCTCTCGTGGGAAAACCCCTTTTAACCTATGTGAAGATGAAACTTTATTTTAGGTTTTTGCAGAAATTAATATTTAATCCGTTTTTGAAACACAACTCAATACTTAGAACCCTGATTCTGCAGTTTTAAAAAAATATCTTATATATGGCCCTGTGTGCTACTGGACAAACACAGGCCTCAGTAATGAAGGAGCATGTTGTGGATTTTGGGTCCTCCTCTTTTATTAGGATGTTTTCCAGGCACCATTATAGACTACAGAGGCCTTGAGGTGCCAAAACTTAAGAAACACCCACAAAAAGACCCTATTTTGGATACTACACCCCAAAGAATTAATCTGGGGATGAGGGGAGTAGTATTTTGACCCCACAGGTGTTTCATACATTTTATTAGAACTGGGTCGTGAAAATTAATTTTTTTTCCAATAATACGCAGTTTTAGCTCACAATTATTTTTTCAAGCCATATGGGAGAAAAAGTACAACACAATTTGTTCCGCAAATTATAGTACGGCAGTTTCAGCACACAGCAAAACCTTAGAAAGGAAAGGGCACCATTTGGCTTTTGGAGTGCAAATAGTTTTGTATGACACGTGACATTTGCGGACACTTTGAGGTACTAGTACAGTGTAAACTCCCCAGAAAACTAGACCCTCAAGGAATTTATCAACGGGAGTAGTGAGCATTTTGACCCCACAGGTATTTCCCAAAAATTAATGCGCAGCGGATGGAGCAAACTGAATGTTGCAATATTTCAACATATACCATTTCAGTGCCCAGCTTGTGCCACTGAATACACACCTTATAAATTCTTAAGCGGGTTCCCCCAGGTATGACAATGCCATATATGTGGATGTAAACTGCGGTTTGGGCACAGGTACAGCCTATGGAGTCGGGATTAACCCCTTGAGGCTAAACAATGCAAATCTCACCAGGCTCCTGTGAAAGACTCTTTTGGCTTATTAAATTAACATTCCCAAATATTTTATTCTAAAAGATTTTGTTACAACACAAAAATAGACTTTTCTATTGTATTTCGTACTTGAGACAGTGCAGTGGTCCTGGGGACACTCTTGCCACTCGGTTAACGCTAGCGCCATTCACGGTGTTGAGTTGAACTTCAGAGATGTAGAGAGTCACTGATGAGGACTGCAGTCTGGTCTTTACAACTTCCAATGGGCACGTTAATATGGCACCAACAGTGCCCCCACATCTGTAAATAAAAGTAATAAAAAGGGAAAAAATACATTTAGGAAATATAGATTTAAAAAAAAAAAAATATATATATATATATATATATATTCTATCATTTAGTGTATACATCTATGTAGAACTATGAGAACCAGGTTGAGACAGCTGATGCTTTATTGTTACAAACCCAGTAGGGGTGATTTATTAAGAAATTTATGCCACTTTAGCGGCGGGAAAAAGTAAAATATTAGATCGCAAGTCAAAAATGGGGGCAGGGCTAAGCAGAAGGGAACATGGCCACCTTCAGCCTGACAAATTAGCTATCATTTATGAGATGTAAGCCCCTTAATAAATTTGCTGCAACTTACTGCAGCGGGCTGCTAAGACGAGTGAAACGCCAGTCTTAATAAATCTGGGCCAGCATGTTCTGATCTTGCAGTCGTATATCCGAACCCACACCTTGCTAACCTATTCCTGAGCATTGTACATGACCTGATACATTCTGCATGTGAAGAATACTGACTCTGAGGGGGAAAACAATCTGGGGAGTCTCCTCCACTCGCAAGGATGCAGAGACACACAGGCTAGAGCTTTGAGAGAGGGAAAATAGAGCATGCTTCACAGGGAGTACCCACTGAGTTCTTAACTTGCAGTTCCACAAGCAGGAATGTCAGACAAAACAGGTCTTGAAAATAAAAGCAATAAAGAAAAAAAAAAAAAAAAAAAAGAAGCCAACAGCATAGTGGAACTTGAACCTCTCAAGGTACACGGACACATATTGAAAAATATTTTTTAATTAGAAAAGGTGCACATACCGCATTAGTAGAATACAGAAATTGTAAGCAACGGAAAAACATTAACTAATCACGCTAAATAGATGTACCGTCTGAGCTTTCCGTCGGGGGAACCCATGAACGGAATCCAAACTGAAATAGGTTTCTATTTGCATCACCATTGATTTCAATGGTGACGGGTCCGATGCGCATGGTTTCTGTTTGTCACTGTTTTGTAAGGGTTCCGTTGTTTTGACGGAATCAATAGCGCAGTTGATTACGGTATTGATAAATAAAGTGCCGTCTGTAAGATTTTCTACATGTTCCTGTAACAAGCAAACAAAGTCTTGTAGAAGTCCTGCAGAAAACACAGGCACTCTTCCATTTTCGGCTGCTGAGATGGCGTAGCTTAATAATCTTTGTGACTGCTGACAGGGCAGAGGCTCCTGCTGCAGCCAGTTGTCTTAAAGCCAGACACAGGACTTTAATGGTATGTTCACACGCTTAACGAAAAACGTCTGAAAATACGGAGCTGTTGTCAAGGGAAAACAGCCCCTGATTTTCAGACGTTTTTTGCTACGTTTTTTTACGGCCGTTTTTGGAGCTGTTTTCATTGCAGTCTATGAGAAAACGGCTCCAAAAAACGTCCTGCACTTCTTTTGACGAGGATGTAATTTTACGAGCCGTCTTTTGACACCGAGGCGTAAAATGACAGGTCGTCGGCACAGTACATCGTAAGACCCATTGAAAGTAATGGGCAGATGTTTGCCGACGTATTGGAGCAGTTTTTTTCAGACGTAATTCGAGGCGTAAAACGCCTCCATTACGTCTGAAAATAGGTCGTGTGAACCCAGCCTAAGGGGGAGTTCACACAGAGTTTTTTGACACGGAAACAACGTCAGAAAAGGGGCAAAAAAACCGCCCAAAAATGCCTCTCATTGATTTCAATGGGAGGCGGAGGAGTTTTTTTCCTGCGAGCGGAAAAACCGTCTCGTGGGAAAAAGAAGGGACATGCCATATCTTCGGTGTTTACGCCTCTGACCTCCCATTGACATTAATGGTAGGCAGAAAAAGCGTATTTCGCGCCATTTTATGCCCGCGGCGCTCAATGGCCGTGGGCAAAAAGCACAGCGAAAATCGGCGTGCAGGGAGAGGAAAATCTGCCTCAAACTTCCAAATGGAATTTTGAGGCAGAAATTCCACCCGCAAAAAAACTCAGTGTGAACATAGCCTAAGGGTATGTGCACACACTTAAAAAACGTCTGAAAATATGGAGCTGTTTTTCAGGCGTTTTTGAAGCTGAAAATTAAGTTTATTTTCATTTGGAGCTTCTTTTGAGGCGTTTTTCATAGTGTTCAATGGAAAATCAGCTCCAAAAAACGCCTCAGGAAGTGACATGCTACTTCTTTTTAGGCCCTATTCACACAGAGTTTTTTGGCACGGAAACCGCGCCGCAAAACTCTTCAAAAACCGCCCGAAAATGCCTCCCATTGATTTCAATGGGAGGCGGACGAGTTTTTTTACCGCAAGCAGAAAAAACGCCTCGCGGTAAAAAGAAGCGACATGACCTATCTTGAGACGGTTTCCGCCTCCAAAACCCCATTTCAGTCAGTCAGAAAGGGTAAAAAAAAAAAAAAAAAAAAAACGCCTCAACGAATGTCATGACGAGTTTTTGTTAAACCACTGTGCAAAAAACGTCCGGAGCAGTATGAACTAAATGCGGTTTTCCCTATTGATTTCAATGGGCAGATGTTTGTAGGCGTTCAGCTTCCGTAAACGCTCCGAAATACGCCTGAAAACACTGCGTGTGAACATACCCCAAAAAGTTTTGATCGCCGGGGGTCTGAGCATCAAGACCACCACCAATCGCTAAAACAAAGTGGCAGAAGCGCTCGTGTGAGTGCTGATCGGCTTGCTTTTTGTTCTGGCTTTCCGAGAAAAGCTGAACAGTTGATGTACAGACTCCATAGAAAGTCTATAATCCAATACACCGCTACAAATTAGCTTTCCGAGAAAAGCCGAACAGAAACTAAGCGGCTCAGTGCGAGCGCTTCTCCTGCTTCGTTTAGCGATCGGTGGGGGTCTCAGTGCTCAGACTCCCAGAGATCAAAACTTCTGACATGTCACTAGGACATGTCTGAAATTTGTTGAGCGTTTAGTTACCCTTTAAAGCAGCCACATGAACGGAGAGGGCGGCACAAAAGACCTTGACATACTGAACACAAGTAGCACGAGTGTCCATTTTTCTAAATAGTAAATATAATTAAGAGATTTCAGGTCTACTCTGACGACTGTATGAATAATAATATTTCTCGAGAATGTTCGGATCCTCAGGCTTCACGCTTTCTGTATTACACACACAATCATATCAGGTTTAGAAAATGTTGCAATACCAGTCAGCTGAGCCCTAACAGGAAGGAACGTTTTAAGAATAAAAGCTGCATGGATGAACAGCTAATGAAACAAATGAGAACTCCTATCTGTTACTGGCCGGGAACTTCATTAAGGCACAAATGACACTGGTCCCTTGGAAAAAAACAATGAAGGCCATGAGTTTAATGATCCAGTAAAGAGCACAAGTCAAACATCAAAAAACTCCATGAGGAAATGAGAACCTTTGAAAAACAAAAACATTTTTCTTTTATGGTCAGATGAGAAGAGTTTGGTAGAAAACGAAGCAACAATTCACTTGTGAATGAAACAAAATAAAAAGCAATATTATACACAAACGCATGGACTGGTTATAACCATAAAGATCGTGGCTATAATGTGGCTGGTTACCATTAACTTTGCTTTGTTGCCTAGCAGGTGTTGCCTTGCAGCCCCAAACATACAAACGACTCAAACAGTCAGGCAATAGTAAAAAAAGAAAGAAAAATAAAATAAAAAATTAACGAACAACTTTGGGCCATTTCCCCATCACTCAAATCTTTCCAAAGCAAGTGGGCGGAGCTTAGCAGGAGAGCATGGCACCTGCAGCACGACGCATTTTTTATAATTTGACAGTTGAAGGGGAGACAAATTTTATTGCATCGTATTACAGCTTGTTTTTTTTTTTTATGAAGACTGACGAAGTCTTAAAACATGTCCCGCTAAATATAGAAAATTACACGCAGTAAGAAAATAGAAACACAAAGGGGATTTCCCACGGGGAACATTTATGACATATCCACAGGATACGTCAAATGCCAGATAGATGCGGTTCCCACCTCTGTGACCCGCATCTATCTCTAGAACGGGGTCCCCAAAAACGGCTAAAAATACAGGGGGGGGGGTTGAACGCCTCCAAACATCTGCCCATTGAATGGGAAAAACGGCATTTCATTCTCACGGGGCGTTTTTTTACACGACTTTGAAAAAACATCCCGTAAAAAAGAAGTGCTCACTTCTTGAGCCGTTTTTGGAGCAGTTTTTCATTGGGTCAATAGAAAAACCGCCGTAAAAACGGCTGTAAATCAGAGGCAGTTTTCCCTTGAAAACCGCTCCGTATTTTAGAGCAGTTTTTTGTTAAGCGTGTGAACATACCTCAACCCCTCGAGGACGCTGCCCTTTTTCAAATTTTCACTTGTTTTTTTTCTCCCCACCTTTCAAAAGCTATAATTTTTTTTATTTTTCCGTCTATATCGCCATACGAGGGCTTGTTTTTCCAGGACAAGTTGTAGTTTTTCATGGCACCATTTATGGTACTGCATAATGTACTGGGAAGCTGAAAATTATTTGTGGGGTGAAATGGGCAAAAACAACGATTACGTCATATTTTGGGGGGGGGGGTTTGTTTTTATGGCGTCCATCAGGCGGTAAAAACTACATATCACCTTCTACTACAGGTTGATACGATTACGGCAATACCAAAATTTGTGTTTTGTTTGATCACTTAAAAAAATAAAACCATTCGCTAAATTAAAAAAAACTTGTGTGTAGCCGTATTCGGAGAGCCATAGCTTTCTTATTTTTCCATCAATTTAGCGATGTGCGGGCTTAAGTTTTATGGGGCAAGCTGTAGTTTTCACAGATACCATTTTGGGGTATATGCGACTTTTTGATAATTCTCTATTTAATTTTTTGGAGCGCTAAGGTAACCAAAAAACAGCAATTTGCGTGATACATATATATATTTTTTTTTTTTTGTGTTACAGCATTCACAGAGCGGGTTAAACAACGCTATATTGTGATAGTTCGGACTTTCACGGACGCGGCGATACCAGGGGAAAAATGGGAAAGGGGGGGGGGGGGGGGTTTGAACTTTTAATACTTTATTGTTTTTGGAACATAACAAAAATCTTTATTGAACGGTTTTTACTTTTTTTTATTAGTCCCCCTAGGAGACCTTATGCAGCGATCGTTGGATCGCTTGCATGATATACTGCAATACTAATGTATTGCAGTAGATCGTGATTCTGACAGCCTCCTTTGAAGCTCTGCTGGAGGCAGAGCTTCAAAGGAGTACAAAATGGCAGACCTGGGGGCTTTTGTTCGGCCCCCAGGCTGCCATAGCAACCGTTGTAACCGGCCGATCGTGCGGGGGGCGCAATTGCGTGTTTGAGGGGGCGCCCCCCTGATTCGAACACTTTAAATGCTGCGGTCGTGATTGATCGCAGCATTTAAGGTGTTAAACGGGCGGAATCAAAGTGAACTTTGATTCCGCTCATTGCAGGGAGGTGTCGGCTGCGTGTAACAGCTGTCACCCGCTGTGTATGGAGCGAGCTCAGCCCGTGAGCTCACTCCATACTTCCCCCTCAACCCTCATCACGTACAGTTACGTGATTTTGCGTGAAGGGGTTAAGTCTGGCTGTAAGGGTGGATTCACACGTGGCAGATTTCGTTGCAGAAATTTCTGCGACTGAAAAATCAGTTCCATTCATCTGAACGGAACTTGCAGAAATTCATGTGTTTGCTGCAGAAACAAGATAAAAGGATGTGTGCAACCACCCTAAGACAACTGGCTGCAGCAGAGACGAAGAGGGTATATATATATATATATATAGGGGGGGGGGGGTTCGCTGTCGGAAATTAAAACGTAGAAACAGTCCAAGTTAAACAAAGTGCTTATCCAGCATACAAACAAATCAAAACACCTGGCCCATCTGGGCACTAACAGCTGGTTTCTTCACCTATTATAAAGTACAGCATTAGGGGAGATTCACACGAACGTTGCGTTTTTGCGCGCGCAAACAACGCAGCGTTTTGCGAGCGCAAAAACCATTTGACAGCTGCGTGTGTCATGCGTGTCTGATGCGCGGCTGCGTGATTTTCGCGCAGCCGGCATCATAGAGATGAGGCTTGTCAACGCCCGTCACTGTCCAAGGTGCTGAAAGAGCTAAATCTTTCAGCACCCTCGACAGTGAATGCCGAACACAACAGCGAAAAACCTGTACAAAAAAAAGATAAAGTTCCTACTTACCGAGAACTTCCCGGCCGTTGCCTTGGTGACGCGTCCTTGGTGACGCGCCTCTCTTGACATCGGGCCCCACCTCCCTGGATGACGCAGCAGTCCAAGTGACCGCTGCAGCCTGTGATTGGCTGCAGCCTGTGCTTGGCCTGTGATTGGCTGGAGCTGTCACTTGAACTGAAGTGTCATCCCGGGAGGTCGGACTGCAGGAAGGAGACAGGAGTAATCGGTAAGTTAGAACTTCGGGTTTTTTTTACAGGTTAATGTATTTTGGGATCGCAAGTCACTGTCCATGGTGCTTAAACAGTTTAACTCTTTCAGCACCATGGACAGTGACTATCTCCTGACGTCGCGTACCGATAATTTTTTTGCCGGGATCGGCCAAAACGAGTTTGGCCGAACCCGGTGAAGTTCGGTACGCAAAGACACTCCGTTTGGATGTTCGGAAACAGAAAAGCACGTGGTGCTTTTCGGTTTTCATTCATCCTTTTCACTGCTGTTGCGCGAATCACGCTCGTCCCACGGAAGTGCTTCCGTGTGGTGCGCGTGATTTTCACGCACCCATTGACTTCAATGGGTGCGTGATGCGCGAAATACGCAGAGTTATTGAACCTGTCGCGCTTTTTGCGCAGCAGACAAACGCTGCGCAAAAAGCACGGACTGTCTGTACTGCCCCATAGACTTGTATTGGTCCATGCGTGCCGCGTGAAAACCACGCGGCCCGCACGGACCGAATACACGCTCGTGTGAATCCCCCCTTATAGGAGTACAGCGTTCCTAGGAACAGACTTCCCAATATGGTCCCCAATTATGGACCCATTCAGTTCTATTGGCTGAGGACACCATACTGTATCACTACGGATAGTTGTCAATGCCGTAGAAGTGTACCACAAAAGATAGAACATGACCTATCTTGCTTTTTACGGGCCGTGCTCCCATATTTTGTATGGGAGCACGGGCCGAAAATCCAGACTGCTGTCTGCGGCCGGCCGTGCTCGCAATCACGGCCCGTAATTATGGGCACGGCCGTGTGCATGAGGCCTTACCAAAAGCCTCAGCAAACAAAGTTTTGCTGAGAAACCAAACTTTTCTTGGATTCCTCATCTCACCCATCTAAACCAGCCAGGTGAGAAATACACCCATCTAGTACTTTTCCAGCCACAGGCCCACATAATATGGTCTATTAGAAGAATCCAGAAACTAGAATGACCTTCTTTTAGTGCTCAATGGAAATCAATGCAAAAAGTAAGATGCCAGCAACAAGTTTGTGGACACGTTGGGGCAGATTGATCAATGCATTTATGCCGGTTCTCATTGAAAAATATGGAATTTGGGCCACTTTTTCAACACGCGTGGAGGGAAAAAAAATTAAAAAAAAAAAAGTGGGCAGGGACTGCAGTGTCTGATGATATTTATAATCTCCACCCTCCCTCAGCAGCTATTTGGGACCAGGTAAAAACAAACACAAGAAAAATGAAGCAGGACATGGCACCCTCAAAATATTAGAGATTAAATAGGTATAATAAAAAAACAAATGTTAAATATTTTTTAAAAACTAAATGCATCTAGTCACATAGTAGGTGTACCACAATGTGAATAAGCAAGGACGAGTAGGACATTTAGTCATTACTTCTTAAAAAGTAGGAAGAATACAGAAGTGATCACTAAATTCCAAAGTTATTTTCAAAAGGAAATAAAATCCTTGTTGTGAAACTAAAAAGGTCCACATGGGGATACTGGGGGTTACAATATCCACCTCTTAGGCCTGATTGGATAAATTCAGAGGAGGAAAGTGAAAACCTCACTGAAGTCTGTTTTCACCAGGCTGACAAACAGAACTGCCATTGTCTCACTGCAAATCTTTCCAACAGTCTGGACGACGCAGAAATACAGCAGAAAGACTTAAAGGGAACAAACCGTTTTATTCCTGTTAAAAATATGGAAATTATATGTCCTTCAGAAAAATACAGATCCCAGGAGACTCAAAATGTTATGTCGTCCTTCGCAGCCAATTATTTTTTGTTGTTGCCCTAAGGTCTACAAAGTAAGAAAAATAATATGAAGGCCCCCTGCACATGGCCATAGCCGTGTGTACATTACGTGATTACGGACACCCACATTTGCAGGCCACGTTCACATTAAAGTGTATAGGAGCACGGTCCGTAAATGCAAAAAAATAGGACGTCTTATTTTTTGCGGGTCATATACAGTAAGGTGTTCCTGGTCCATAGAAATGAATGGATCATTATCTTTATCCGCAGTTACGCATTCGTAATTGCGGATAAAAATTATGGTCGTGTGCATGATGCCTAACTTTACAAACAGACATGATTATAAATGTCCTGTCAATTTGTGCCTGCAGCTCCTATGCGCCTCCACGGTAACAGACTTCAAACTGTGTAGTCTGAGACTCCATTTCATTTGTCCTCTACTTTTTGTAGATGGAAGAGAATATGGCGGCAGGAGTAGACCTACAGTGCATTCAGACCCTTTTACTTTTTCACATTTTGTTATGTTATTCCCTATGCTAAAATAAAAAAATTAAGTTTTTCCCCATTATTCTGCACTCGTTAAAACGTAGAAACATAAGCAAATTTATTAAAAATAAAAACTCAAATTTCACATGGACAGAAGTATTCAGACCCTTTGCTATGATACATATAATGTAGCTCTGGGGGCCTCCCATTTCTCTAGATCATCTTTGAAACATTTCTACACCTTGATTGGAGTCCACCTGTGGTAAATTCATTTGATTGGACATCATTTGGAAAGACACACCCCTGTCTATATAAGGTCTCACAGCTGACAATGCATATCAGAGCAAAAACCAAGTCATGAGGAGGAAAGAAGTGCCTGTAGATCTCAGAGTCAGGATTGTGTGGAGGTACAGATCTGGAGAACGGTACAAAAAACAAAACAAAAAAAAACACAAAACATGAAATAAGTTTGGAACAATCAGGACTCTTTCTAGAGCTGGCCGCCCCACCAAACGAAGTAATCAGGGAGGAAGGGCTTCGATATTGAGGGGACCAAGAACCCAATGGTCACTCTGGCTGAGCACCAAAGATCCTGTGTGCAGATGGGAGAAACTTTCAGAAGGTCAATCATTGCAGCACTCCACCAATCTAGGCTTTATGGCAGTGGCCAGAAAAAAGGCTCTCCTCAGTAAGGGCCTTTTCACATCATCGTTCGCTTTCCGTTCCGTCTGAGGTTTCCGTCGGATTAACCCCGCAACGGAAAGTGAAACGGAAACCACAGCTTCCGTTTCCATCAACTTTGATATCAATGGTGACGGAAACATTGCTAATGGTTTCCATTCACCACGATTCCGGCAGGTTTTCGGTTTTCTGACGGAAAAGCGCAGTCGACTACGCTATTGATTCTATTGTTAAAACGGAAACCTGCCGGAATGGTGACGAACGGAAACCATTAGCAATGTTTGTCACCATTGATATCAATGGTGACGGAAAGGGAAGCTGTGTTTGGTTTCACTTTCCGTTGCGGGGTTCACCCGACGGAAACCTCAGACGGAACCCTGGAACGGAAAGCAAACGCTGATCTGAACAGGCTCTAAGGCACATTGAAAGCCTGCCTGGAGTTTGAAAAAAAGCACCTAAAGGACTCTAAGTGTATGTTCACACGGTGTATTCAGGAATATTTCGGGGCGTTTACGCCTCGAAAAACGCCTGAAAATGGAAGCTGAATGCCTACAAACATCTGCCCGTTGAAATCAATCGGAAAAACAGCATTTAGTTCATATGGGGCGTCTTTTTACGCCCGTTTTTAAAAAACTTAAAAAGTGCATGTCACTTCTTGGTGTTTTTTGGAGCCGATTTTCCATTGAACACTATGAAAAACTCCTCAAAAGAAGCTCCAAATTAAAAGAAGCTTCAAAATCGCCTGAAAATCAGAGGCTGTTTTCAGAGGTTTTTTGTTATGCGTGTGAACATACCCTCAGACTGTGAGAAACCAGATTCTGTGGTCTGATGAAACCAAGATTGAACCTTTTGGCCTCAATTCAAAGCATCATGTCTGGAAAAAACAGGCACTGCTCATCACCTGCCCAATACCATCCCTACAGTGAAGCATGGCGGTGGCAGCATCATGCTGTGAGGGTGTTTTCCAGCGGTTGGGACAGGGAGACTGGTCAGGGTTCAGGGAAAGATGGATGGATCAGGTTTTCATTAGGAATATCTTTGTACTTTGCTCCAGAGCGCTCTGGATCTCAGACTAGGGCGAAGGTTCACTTTCCAACAAGACAATGACCCTAAGCACACAGCCTAGACAGCACAGGAGTGGCTTAGGGACAGCTCTGTGAATGTCCTTGAGTGGCCCAGCCAGAGCCCTGACTTGAACCCAATCGAACATCTCTGGAGAAACCTGAAAATGGCTCCCCACTTTCCAAAAGCCATAATTGTTTTATTATTCCGTCGATATAGAAATAAGAAAGCTTGTTTTTTTGCAGGACAAGTTGTGGATTTTCACAGCACCATTTATTGTACCAGATAAAAGTAGTGGGAAACATTTTTGTGGGGTGGAATCGGGAAGAGAAAAATAAAAAATAAGCGATTCCTCAATTTTTTTTCACTGTGCCGTAAAAACTGCATGTTAATTTTATTCTGCAGCTCAATAGGATTACGGCGACACCAAATTTATATTTAGGTTTTTATTGTTTTACAAGCAAGAAAAATGGATTGTTAAAAATAAAATTTTTGTGTTTTGTCGCCATATTCTGAGAGCCATAACTTTATTTTTCCGTGGATTGAGCAGTATGAGGGCTTTTTTTTGTGGGGTGAGCTGTAGTTTCTACTGGTACAGGAGATTACTTTTTATTCAATTTTTTTGTGGGAGATGAAGGGACCAAAAAACAGTGTTTCTGGCGGTTTTTAATTTTTTTATGCCGTTCCTCATGCTGGTTAAATATTGTTATATTCTAATAGTTTGGACTTTTACGGATACAGCGCTACCAGTTATGTTAATTTTTACATTGTGGTAGGGAAATTTTATATATATATATATATATATATAAAAAACACAGCAAACAGTTTTTTTTTCTGCTAGTCCACCTAGGGGACTTGAACCAGCGATCGTAGGATACCTTGCAAGATGTATCACAGTATATCGTTATACTCCTATGAAGCCCTGCTGGAGACCTTCATTGGGCCCCCAGGCTGCCATGCCAACCATCGGCACCCCACGATCGTGTTGCAAGAGGGCCGATGCAACGTCAAAGGCAGCTGTCCCCCTGTTTCTACCTGTGCCTAGATGTCGCGGTAGTTTTGTTCGTGCCATTTAAGGGGTTAAATGAGCAGGGTCCCACGCTTTACAACAAAGTGTCGGCTGTTACACACAGCCGACACGCTCGTTCTATGGAGCAACTTTCTAAATACTTTTTATTAAAAATTATTTTTACTTTGACATACGGCTGCTTTGTATCCTGTATACAGAGCAGCTGTATCTAGCGCTGTATCCTGCATCAGTCAGGTCAGTGGCACTGACTGGTTCAGTGTCAGTGGGTTCTGTGTGTCTTGGACACGCAGGATCCACCTGTTACCTATCAAATGTAAGTTATGAACTTAGATGTGATAGATAACAGCTTGATCCAGTTCGACACACTGAACCGGTCAGTGCCGCTTACCTGACTGATACAGGTTTCAGCTGCTCTATGTACAGGATACAAAGCAGCTGTATCTGAAAAAGTAAAAATTATTTTTCAATAAAAAAAATATTTAGAAAGTTCCAATCACAATAAGGCCGGATTCACACGAGCGTGTGCGTTTTGCGCGCGTAAAAGATCCATAACAGCTCCGTGTGTCATGAGCATATGATGCGTGGCTGCGCGATTTTCGTGCAGCCGCCATCATTATGACACGCTGTATGTTTGTAAACAGAAAAGCACAGGGTGCTTTTCGGTTTTCATTCATAGTTTTGACTACTGTAGCGCGATGCACGGCACACGTTCGCGGTTCTTGAAGTCAATGGGTGCGTGATGCGAGAAAAACGGGCAAATATAGGACATGTCGTGAGTTTTACGCAGCAGACATTCGCTGCATGAAAATCACGGACAGTCTGAACGGCCCCATAGACTAACATAGGTCCGTGTGAGACGCATGAAAATCACGCGTGTTGCACGGACGTATTATACGTTAGTCTGAACAAGCCCTTAATTTAGCAGCATAAAAATATGCCTTATATGGAAACCCCAGTATTTGCCATTGAAATCAATGGGAAGCGGTTTGCAGGCGTATTTCGGAGCATAATTTGAGCATTTTGCGCTCCGAAATACGCCTAAAAATAAGCTGTGTGAACATGCACTGAGTTTATAAATCTTGTGTAAAAGCAGAGTTTTCTTTCCTGCTAAGTCCTAGGATTCTTGGCAGAAGGTACTGGACCCCTGGCAGAAAGATGCAAGACAAACACGTGCCCTCAAATAACTGTCAGACGGGCAACAAGACTCCTAATGGGCGCAGTGTCCAGAGAGACGCTCCAAAGTGCTCTCATTTCTAGGAAGTGTGCTTATACAATAAACCGGGTACACACAGCAACGTGCCCTAATTAAGGGACAATCAAGCTTTTGTACGGAGGATCTTGGCAATAAAAGCGGATGTGACAGGGAGAGAAAAAAAACACCCGGACAAGTGGAATCTCTGCAAGACCCAGAGCCCACGAGTAATTAAGAAAAGCTCTTCATTAGCCTGCTGATTGGTGAGAAGTAGAAACTGCGCCAGTAAAACAATGCTCTCAATATACCGTATTGGCACTCCGTGGTTAGCATGTTAAAGCATCTCAGGTGAAAACGACCCACATTTAAAAGCCATGTACACTTTTGATGCTAAATTTTTGTTTTTTAAACAAATCAATGTTCTAAAGTGATTTAAAAAAAATATATGAATTACTTTTTGAGACGCAGCTGCTATTTATCCTGTATATATAGAAGCTGTATCGTTCTCGCTCAGCCGATTCCACCAGTTCAGCTGGGCTGACGGCTCAGCTGAAAGCTGGTCCTGCAGGATCCAGCTAATAACGCTAGCATCTAAGTTCATGAACTTTACCCGGAGCAGTCAGTGCAGCTGACCTGACGGAAACGGCTTTGACAGTTGGATACAGCTTATATGTATACAGGATGCATAGGCGCTCTATTACAAAAAAAAATTAAAAATAAAAATCAATTTGAGTTCAGTTTTTTTTTTACGCGGAAACTGCGCCAAAGAACTGCCAAAAACATCTCCCATTGATTTTAATGGGAGGCGGAGGAGTTTTTTTCCGCGAGCGGCTACATGCCCTATCTTCGGGCGTTTACGTCTCTGACCACCCATCGACATCAATAGGAGGCAGAGAAAGCTTTTTTCGCTGCGTTTTTTGCCCGCGGCGGGCAAAAGACATTGCGAAAAATGTGGCAAAATGCGTGCTGGCAGGTCAAGATCCGCCTCAATTATTCCAAACAGAATTTTGAGGCAGTTTAAAATCATCACTTAAAAAACATTGGTTAAAAAAAAATAAAAAAACAACAACTTGGCTTTAAAAGTGTACAAGGTACAATGAGCCAATAGTTAAAGGGTATGATATGACTTGGTGCCAGGCATGCCAGTGTCTGCTGCCCTTCCTGGTAATCTCATGTAGAAAGGTTCTACTGGTTTACAGAGTATGATAAGATTGTAAGACCCCACTGACCTGCATTGCGGATGGTGGAAGCCTTCGCGTTCTGGAACAGGTCAAACATGAGAGATTGTCTACCAAATCTTATCGATCAACAGCACATCACGCAGCATTTAGATTTTAAGCTCTTACGGGCAAGGTCCACTCTCCTTTTGTCTCATTGTTTGTTCATTTATTTGGATAAGTTGTCATTTAAAAAAAAAAAAAAAAAAAAAAAAAAAAAAAAAAGATTACTTGTTCTGATAAAAGGTGGCATCTCGCAGGTTCACAATGGAGATATAATAACGCCTCCCAGGTAGTTTATGGACCAAACACCTAAGAGTGTAAGAACAATGCGGCAGCCTGGATAGATATCTAAATAACTACTGTATAGTAGAGATGTACAATGACCTCTGTATTTAGTGGTGTGCTTAGTCATATATAGAACCACAGGGAGCGCCATGTTGGCATAGCAAAATGGCTATATTTGTGAAGACTGGAAGGGACTATGAACAGATTGGGTCAAGCCATTATGGAACCCAATGAAAAACCATCACTTGCCCGTTTATGGCTGTATGTAATGGACTATTCTACAGTACTTGGATCAAAATACGAGGAATCACTTAAAACTCCAAATATGATAGACAAAAACAGCCTGCAGTATACAAAAGTTATAAGGAGCGTTCAAGAATTGCCAAACTCAAAGTCCTAGTGGCAACTCATTAAAGAGGTTTTTCCCATATCAATCATGTATGGAATATCCACATACTATGTCATAAATAAACCATCGGTGTCTATGGAAAGCGGCCACCAGCTACATTTGCTTCAGTGGAGACTGGCACCACTTGCGTGAAGCGCTCTCCATTGAAGGCTATGGGAGTGTAGAGAAAAATCCTTTGATATTTCCAAAATTTCTGTGCAAAGGTTCAATATCTCTGTTAATCTATTAACATCCAACCACTACATCTCAAAATCAGAGGAGACAAAGTACAAGCCTGCTGTACAAAACTTGTGTTTGGTCTGTTACAATTGCAGCCCTCACTAGATTTTATTACATATAAATATCCAGTTGCAGAGCTCGGTAGTTTCATATCACATTGGCCCCACACATCTCATTTATAGGTTTGCAAAAATGTATAATGTAAAATACACTTACGGTTTATTCAAACGAATGGGTAACAAAATAGGCCGTTTTTCACCCGTGCGGGACCCGATTTCACAGACTTGAGTCTATTGAGGGATCCATGAAAATCAGGAAAACTGGACATGTCCTATTTTTTCAAGGGTCTCTTAAATAGTCCGTTAAAAAAAACGGTCGTGTGAATAGCCCCAAAGAACTACATTGATTTTAAAGGGAGTCGGTCACCAGAATGTCCGTATTAAAATAGTAAGTGTATTGTAGAGGACACTAACCTGTTTCTAGCGTTTATTTTCAATTTCTGCCGCCTTTGTAGAGAAATCAGTTTTTCTAACTTTATGCTAATGAGCATTTAGGTGCAATGACTGCTCTTACTTCGCTCCCCAGTTCAACCCCCCTCCTTCCATTAATTGACAGGGGACAGGCAGCGTAATCGGCGCGTTCATGCCTGGCCCCCATACAGTCTGTAGCGCACGCGAGCAGAAAGATCGTACTGCGCATGCGCCGAGTAAAGAGCAGGGACGCACGCGCGTTACGGGGCCAGGCATTAATGCGGCTTCCATCCTAGGGAGTTGTATGGCCTCCATGCACTGCCGTTTGCATGAGTCCTTGCGGTGATTATTTCACATAATTAAATTAACTATGTCTAATTAGTTACTGCGTTAAACGTCCACTACATTGCATTGGAAAGTGCAAACCCAATGTTAATAGTACAATAGATAGATCGGATGAAAAGCAGAACTGCCCAGATATATTATTTTATGTTAATGAAACCCAAGTTACTTCTTACATAAGCCAGAGATGGGGGGGACGAAGCTTCTTTGGAGAAGCTTCACCTTCACAGCAGGATCCTTACACGACATATGAGCAGAGACCACGACAAGGAGCCATCACCAGAAAAGGCCATGTCTTTAATCAGCATTATTAAATAAAATGGACGATCACTTAAGTCAGCTGTGGGATCGAAGTCTTCTAGTAGGAACGTTTACAATAACGTGGGAAAGTAAGTCATACTAATGGGATTCATTCACACATAAAATAGAGCATGTATACATTGCACTAAATGCACATATTGTTAATGAGATGAAGCTGTAAGCCATAAGTGCACCCACTAGGCTGGGTTTTCAAGCTGCAGTATTTTGGTTGCAATTACCACAAAACGTCGACAAAGTGCCACGATTTTGCTATGATTTCCCAGTAACAATGCACCAATACCGCAGCGGAAAAACCCTACCTTACACACCCCCCAAACTGCAGATAAATAGGCTACATATGAAACTTTTGGAGATGGTGAAGTAGGGAGGTAGTCGCTTCTGGACACGGAGGTCACTGGTGCTGTTTTTACAGGATCCATGACAGATCCATTTTGTAATGCAATGAGAAATAAGCAGATCTGCACTTCTGGGGGAATATTTAGCGGGTGCACCAACCATCCACCATTACCTAAACCTTTCTTAAGACATGAAAGCTCAACAGTCTGGTGAAAGATGCTCTCGAGCAGGGGTCAGCAACCTTCGGCACTCCAGCTGTTGTGAAACTACAACTCCCAGCGTGCCCTGACAGCCAAAGGCTTTAGTATTCCAGCCAAAGGCCATTAAGGCATGCTGGGAATTGTAGTTTCACAACAGCTGGTGTGACGAAGGCTGCTGACCCCTGCTCTAAAGACTTTGTGTTCGGCCTGCTACGTGGCCACACAGTACTGAGAAACAGCTGTATCATGGAGGTACTCTTCCCTAGAAGTATACATTTATCTTTGTTCGATTGCCAGATGAGGATATTTATATGCCTACAGATTCCAATTTCTTATTTTTGTTTTTATTATAAGCAAAACAATATAGACAATAACAGAAAAACGAAAAAAGTTTTATTACAACTACATCCTTCACATTGTCTAATTAAAGAACAGAAGTTCTTCACCAAGGTGACTTCAATGTAAGTGCAACTCCAAGCGATAGAGAGCTAGGACAGAAATGCCCCACCAAGAGCAGGCCCTATGCCATGAGGAGAAGCAAATAAATGTCCTTGTGTAACTTCACACCGGCCATTAAAACGGACAGCTTGTACGTACAGCTCCGGCTAGTGACGTGGAAAAGCTGCATTTACAAGTAATTCTGCTTTCTCCTCAGATCGGAGCTCCATTCACTGCACTGTGACCTTTGGCCTACTAGGGACTAGCGAGGCAACACTAGGAGGCTTACCGGAGAGATTTACCCTCAAACACATGAGAAATAACTCTGTGT
Organism: Rhinoderma darwinii; assembly: GCF_050947455.1. Classification (NCBI taxonomy): domain Eukaryota; kingdom Metazoa; phylum Chordata; class Amphibia; order Anura; family Rhinodermatidae; genus Rhinoderma; species Rhinoderma darwinii. The sequence continues at coordinate 100,700,173 of NC_134690.1, forward strand.
AACCAACAAAAACAAACCTATGTTATAGCAGGGCCACAGTACATAAAGCTGCCGAGGAATCATCCACTCAGTTATATCACTGGCTGAGCTTACTTACAATAGAGTCCAACATTGCACGACCACTGACAATTAGGAATTAATATGGTTTTTGTTTGAATGTCAATTTTTCCTGAAAAAACAAAACACTGAGCCGAGTGAATAAAAATGCTTTTAAGAAATAAGAAAAATAAATAAAAAACAGTGGAGAAGATATAATAGAACTGGTGCAAAGGAAAAAAGGAGTAGGAAAAAAAAACAACAACCAGATTCCACCTCCAATTTCTTTTAGAGGCCTCTTGGAAAATGAAAGTAGCAACCGGAGGTGTTGACATGGCAACTACTCCACTTCTTTGCACCACTTTTGAGATATCTCACCCAGTGTTCCACTAGTAACCAATCAGATCACTACTTTCACTTTCAATAACATAGATAGCGATAAATCAAAAATCATTCAGATAGTTTGTAACAATCTTTACATCGCTGGATAATTTAAAGAGGCTCTGTCACCAGATTTTGCAGCCCCTATCTGCTATTGCAGCAGATAGGCGCTGCAATGTAGATTACAGTAACGTTTTTATTTTTAAAAAATGAGCATTTTTGGCCAAGTTATGACCATTTTTGTAGTTATGCAAATGAGGCTTGCAAAAGTCCAAGTGGGCGTGTTTAAAAGTAAATCAGTAAATCAGCTGATGCAGAATCATCTGTAGCCTCTGGTGCCGGTGTCCTCGCTCGTCTGACACGATGCAGGACCTGTGAGTGACGTCACAGCGTGATCTCTGGAGAACACGGCTGTGTCTGCACTGCCAGAAGCTGGGCGTTCTGAAGAGAAGTGGATGACACTTCTATGCACAACGCCCAGCTAGTAAAAGTAGTAAACACGCCCCGATGTACGCACATAATACACGCCCAGTTGGACTTTTACTTTAAACACGCCCAGTTGTACTTTTGCAAGCCTCATTTGCATAAATACGAAAATGGCCATAACTTGGCCAAAAATGCTCGTTTTTTAAAAATAAAAACGTTACTGTAATCTACATTGCAGCGCCGATCTGCTGCAATAGCAGATAGGGGTTGCAAAATCTGGTGACAGAGCCTCTTTAAGACCGAATTAACCAAATACTGTGGATTTAGGAGGCAATTTGAAAACTCTTAAGGCCAGAATCACCCTCACAGTTTTGTCTCCGTTTTTTTGAGCCAAAAGCAAAAAATTAATCCAAATGGAAGGAAAGTTCTAAAGAAAAGACTGATGAATCTCCTTATTTGTGTCCACTCCTGTGTTTGGTGAAAAAAAAAAAAAAAAAAAAAAAAAAAGAAGTCCAAGAAGTGGTCCAGAGCCATTTTCTATGCACAGTGAGGGTATGTTCACACGCTTAGCAAGCAAAAACAGCTCCTGATTTTCAGACGTTTTTGTAACAACTCGCATGTTTCACGGCATATTTTACGGCCGTTATTGGAGCTGTTTTTCAATGGAGTCAATGAAAAACGCCTCAAAAAACGTCCCAAGAAGTGACATGCACTTCTTAGACGCGGGCGTCTTTTTACGCGTCGTATTTTGACAGCGATGCGTAAAATTAAATCTCGTGGGAACAGAACACCGTAAATACCATTGCAAGCAATGGGCAGATGTTTGGAGGCGTAATGTTTCCGTTTTTTCAGCCGTAAACGGCCCGAATTACGTCTGAAACTACTGCGCGTTAACATACCCTTACTCTCGAGATCCTACAATGGTCTACGATGTGGTTAAAGCTTTCAAGAGGGATGTTGGTTAACACAAAGACAGGCAAAATAGTTTAGGAGACAGTTTTATAAATTCTTGTTATCTGGCCATTAGAAAAAATAAAAATAAATCAAAGCTGTCGCTAGAACACAACGCAAAAAGTTAGGCGCTACAAGAACATTTTTTTCGTCCGTGGTCAACCTGGTCCCTGGGATTTGTCCAGCCCTGGTTTAACATATATGTTTTGGAAATTTGTACTTCATGCACAAATATGTAAAACAATATAATAGATGCCCCACAGCTTTCTGAAGATCAAGGGTTCCTCCTCAATCATCTCCAAGTGCCCTAAGGGTATGTGCACACGTAGTGACCAAAAACGTCTGAAAATACAGAGCTGTTTTCAAGGGAAACAGCCCCTGATTTTCAGACGTTTTCTGAGCAACTTGTGTTTTTCGCGCCGTTTTCTACATCCGTTTTTGGAGCTGTTTTCATTGGAGTCTATGAGAAAACAGCTCCAAAAACGTCCAAAGAAGTGTCCTGCACTTCTTTTGACGAGGCTGTATTTTTACGCGTCGTCGTTTGACAGCTGTCAAACGACGACGTGTAAATGACAGGTCGTCTGCACAGTACGTCGGCAAACCCATTCAAATGAATGGGCAGATGTTTGCCGACGTATTGGAGCCGTATTTTCAGACGTAAAACGAGGCATAATACGCCTCGTTTACGTCTGAAAATAGGTCGTGTGAACCCAGCCTAATAGATCATTTTACAAGGGGTTGTCACAACAAGAAAATCCCCTTTAGGGTATGTGCACACACTAATTACGTCCGTAATTGACGGACGTATTTCGGCCGCAAGTAGTGGACCGAACTCAGTGCAGGGAGCCGGGCTCCTAGCATCATACATATGTACGACGCTAGGAGTCCCTGCCTCTCCGTGGAACTACTGTCCTGTACTGAAAACATGATTACAGTACGGGACAGTTGTCCTGCAGAGAGGCAGGGACTCCTAGCGTCGTACATAACTATGATGCTAGGAGCCCGGCTCCCTGCACTGTGTTCGGTCCGGTACTTGCGGCCGAAATACGTCCGTCAATTACGGACGTAATTAGTGTGTGTGCACATACCCTTATTGAAAAATAACTTGTGGCAACTACACCACTTCAATTTTACAAAAAGCCTGTTTTCAGAGCATTACTTCTATTTCTATAAAAGTTGGTTCTCACAGGACACAGAACCTCTCATGATAAAATCTCCAGACGTTTAGGTGCCCAACCAACATCTTACGTCAGTCGTGCCAGAACTGGTACAGCTAGCGCTACCACATCACAGGGGGGACAGACTTCCAGAAAAAGAACTATCCACTTTGACTTTTGTTTGTACCACCTGCAACCTGCACAAGTTAAAAACGCATACAGGAAACGTTTAGTGTAAATCGCCCCTTACGTTTCCTGATCGCTCCAAGTTTCTAATGGTACAACCTAGAAATCAATGTCCACAGCTAGGAACATACAAGGCCATGGCTATGTAAGGAAACACAGTAGTGTCTTCAGCTGTACTCCAAGATGTCCTCTCCAGGCCCCAGCCCTACTATGAGAAATTTTTTAGGGTATGTTCACACGGTCAACAAAATACGGAGCGGTTTTCAAGGGAAAATAGCTCCTGATTTTCAGCCGTTTCTTAATCAAATAGAGCGTTTTTCGTGGCGTTTTTTACAGCCGTTTTTCTATTGAGTCAATGAAAAACGGCTGAAGAAGTGACATGCACTTCTTTTTACAGGGGCGTCTTTTTGAAAATGAGGCGTAAAAACAGAATGCCGTATTTCCAATTAAAGTCAATGGGCACATATTTGTAGGCGTTCTGCTTCCAATTTTCGGGACGTTTACACCCTAAAAAAATGGCTGAAAATAGCCTGTGTGAACATACCCCAACAGTTCGAATTCAACGGCTACGTTAACAGAAAGTTTAACTTCTATATAACCTATGTAATAAACGGGTTTCTAAAGGGGATGACTGCAGTTTGTGGGGTCACTTATGGGATCCTCAAACCACCCTGTACCTGCCAGGGAAATCCAGGGAACACGGTGGTCACCGTAGTATTTTCTTTCCATGACAAAACTAAACAGCTGCCCTGCAGGTCAAACATTTTTCTTTTTTTTTCTTTTCAACTAACCTCAGAGTCAAAAAGTTTGTTCAGCTGTGTTCACATCTACGTTCTGTTATAAAAGCACGGGAAGAGCCGGATCGGTCAGAATGATGGAAACCCAGTATGCCCAGCATAACCCATTGGCTTTAATGGGTTCCATCATCTTGCCAGACAAGATAGCGTTGCAAGCTGTACGATTTGGTCCGGCAAAAATGACTAAATCTAACGCAGATGTGAACAGGGCCTTAGTTTCAATATTTTGACCTAAACTATAAAACGTAAGAACAGGCCAGTAAATACAAGTCCTTGCTTGGCTCTTCCATCAAGTATCTAAAACGCTTGCTTAGCCATTCCTTATGAAGGTTTCAGACTGTTGTCATAGGTTGCAGTCTAGCGTTTGCTTATTGCTCCAATACGGATGCTAAAACGCGGTCGTGCTACTGCCGTCTGAAGCCTGCTTTGGGCCAGGAACACACACCGTTTAGATGCATTTTTTGGCTCCGTTTTGAGTCAAACACCAAGAGTGGATACAAAATATAGAATTTGCATTAGTCTCCTCTTTATACCTTTCAGATCTACTTCTGGTTTTGGCTACAAAAAAATAAAAAAAAATAACCAAAAACCTGCATCAAAGTGGTATGTGCGATTTTGGCCTTCGGGTGCATTCACACACGGCAGATTTTGTTTGCGAGATTTCTGCAACTGAAAATCACGATGTTCATTTTTTTAATTTTATGTCATTTTGTATATGCTTTTTTTCTGATGTTTTCTTAAGTCCTACAGAGAAGCCTATGAGAAAATCCATCAGGAAAAAAAAAATAAATACCCAGAGCATGCTCCGCTTGAAAAAAAAAAAAAAAGCGACAAAAACACCAGAAACCAAAATGCAGTTGTTTGTACTGCATTCTATATTTCACTATAAACTTTAATGTAACATCTGGCCGGACAAAAAAAAAAAAAAAAAAACCACAGCAAAAAATAAATAAAAAAATTCAGCAAATCGCTGTGTGTGGATCCAGCATTAGTTGTCCGTTTCTGGAAAGCCTAGGTAACAATCAGTAAGCCGCCATTGCAGCCCCCAGATGTCATCAGCTTACCTAGAGCCCTGAATGGCAATCCTGTCTAGTTATGAATAGAGTGTGCATGTATCACAACATAGGTAGACATATTTAGGATATGTTCACACAGGGCGGATACGCTGCATAAAAGCGCACAGCGTATCCGCCCTGGTCGCTGCAGGGAATTCCAGCCGAAAAACTGCACCAAATTGTGGTGCAGTTTTTCGGCTGGAATGTCCGCTGCAGAAAACTGCACGCAAGAAAAATAAATAAATAAAGAAATGTAATTCTTAGGGTATGTGCACACACACTAATTACGTCCGTAATTGACGGACGTATTTCGTCCGCAAGTACCGGACGGAACACAGTGCAGGGAGCCGGGCTCCTAGCATCATACTTATGTACGATGCTAGGAGTCCCTGCCTCGCTGCAGGACAACTGTCCCATACTGAAAACATGATTACAGCCCAGCTCCCTGAACTGTGTTCGGCCCGGTACTTGCGGCCGAAATACGTCCGTCAATTACGGACGTAATTAGTGTGTGTGCACATACCCGTAGCCATGGTGATGAATCCCTCGGCCATCCTGCAGCCTGGCCTCCTGGGGTGAGGTTTCATCCCATGTGACCACTGCAGCAGTCACATGGGATGAAACATCATACCAGGAATCTGGCCTGGACGAAAAAGAACAAAATTATGGGTAAGCATAGGATTTTTTTTTTTTTTCTGAGTTGCGTTATTTTGGGGCGGAATCGCAGCTTTTCTGACGCAAAAAAAAGAAATTAATTAATTAATTTAAAAAAAAAAAAAAAAAAAAAGCAATTATGCTAATAGAATTTACATGCGCAGATTGAAAAACTGCACCGCAGATTAATTTCTGAGCATTTTTTCCACTTATTTACGCAGTGTGCGGATGAGATTAGTTTAATCCTCATCCACTCTGCTGCTACTGTATTATGCTGTGGATTATCCGCAACTGAAATACGTTGTAGAACATCCGCAGTATTTGCGCTACGTGTGAACCTTTACCATTCTGGAGTTTGAGAAAGCTTTATTGGAAGTTATTAGTCATTGAATGAAGAAACATAATTAAGACACAGCTGAATAGAACATATACAGCGAATCTGTCAGCGGGTGGGGGAAGGTAGGCAGGGGGAGCGTCCCCAGTCTCCTAACTAGGACTACGCTATATTGTTTCAGTGCTCCTATTAGCCAAACTCTACCATTTCTTTTTTTGACTCATTAGGCTACAGACCTAAAGCTGTAATATGACAGCTCCAGTTTACCAGCTTGAAGAATGGGATGACTTGTATGTACTTCTGTGAACTGAGAAGTGGGAATTAGATCCACACAAGAAAAGTTGTTACTATTAGACATAACCGGTGAAGCGCAACAAGCAAAACCGTGTATTCAGAGAGTCATCTGTAGAACAAATCATGTCTCGTTCCCCTGGCACACACCGAGCAGTATTCTGTAATCTGTAACAATATGCGCTATCACAACACTTGATAGGGCATTGCCCTTGTGCTTCTGTACGGCAGCCAATACCCTCACTAGCCTGTATCACCGTAATCTAGGTTCTCCTGGGGATCCGGACAATGGAAACAACTTCAGTATAAGAAGTTACTGCAAATGGGCAAACCGAATGTTGTCCATGCGAGCGATCGCTCTACAGACTACTCACCCCTCCAAGACAAACCTTCCCTTACAGGTTCTGCTAGTGATCATTAAATAAGCCAAGCTGCTAATCCTTTAGGAAAACGCCAGACGAATGTACTCTGCAATCTAACTTTCACAGAACACAAACAAAACACACAATGTGATATTTTACACCAGTAGGCCAATCTAAATGGAGATGCGATCAGGAAATTTGCACAATCAGAAATTCACTAATATATCGGATGTTTGTATTAGCTGCATAGACATTGAATAAAGACACAGCGCACATACCCGCAGTTCCATTCAGAGGAATTGGGGTTCACGTCCACTGATCTAGTGATCAGTAGGGGTTCCAGCGATCACACATTTATCACCTGTCCCATGGATGTGTGATAAATGTTCTTAGTGGGAAAACCCCTTTAAGCCATTCAGATCGCCCTAGTTTTGTCCTGTACAGGTACGGATGGGAAGTGATGGAGGAGCGCTGCTCTACTGCTGGGTAGCTGGACATACCTGTGTAGGAGCTTTGATAACTTTTACCGCGAGCATATGACTGCAAGAGAATAAAGATCAGAGCAACTGAAACTAAACAGACCAAAAATACACATATGATCCACGGACTACTCCGATGTGTACAATGATGGGACACTGTACACACACAAATCTCAACTCCACATTAGTAACTGGCGAGCAAGAACAATGTAAGAAGTTTAATCAATCATTATGGTGAACACTTATCAGCTAAAATCTTTATGACCATAGAGGGAGTGATGATCATTCAGGAGGTCTATTCAGCCAGGACCATTGCACTACTTTCCTAACTTCTCAGTCATTAGTGGGTTAAACGTCACAACTGAAGAATTGATCTGTATTGGACGATTAAATACATGTTTTACAGTACACAAGAACAATGCCCAGACATGGAGAATCATTCCCAGGCAATAAAAACAAGATAAAGGTAACATATACATATTTTTTTTATATATATACACATACACACATATGACGTATTAGTACGTTGCGATCGTGCACTGCTCCTGACCCACGATATGTTATGTCAAGGTGAGGTGACAGCAGCGAGCGGTATGCAGGTACCTACCCTCCAGCAAACAGATGCACCAAGGTGTCTCTCTGGCTCATTCTCTCTCATTCTTCTCCCCTGCAGATAGAAGGAGGGGGCAGGGGGGCAAGTTCCCTTCACGTCTTCTGCCCGCTGTACCCGCTCTCTGGTAACCGTGGATGGAAGAAGCAATGCCCCGAGTCAGCGTATAAGATAGAGCAGTGGCAGCAGTCAGCACACAGCTCGGGGACGTAGGCCCGCTGGCATGCCACCAAGCAGCAGCTACTGCACAGCTCAGCTCTTGCGGCTACAAGCTGCTCACAACCAGACTTGTCACTGTATATAAAGGTGTATGGCGCCTACACAGGCTGTAGAGAGCCCCCGCGCTGACCTCACACACAACCAGGGTCCTGCCTGTATCACTGTCCCCTGCATTCACCGCTCCCCTCTGCCGCCTGCTCCCCCTCTCCCTCATGAATATTCAGCAGCCCGACATAAACACAAGCTGATTGGCTGGCTAGCTGAAGCGGAAGTGACGGAGGGGCGCTGCTGCCTCACACGTGATTTGGCTCCCGCTGGGATAAATGTGTGAGGAATGTTCAGTGTACAAGTCTCAGACTTCATCACTGATTAAATGACTACATATCCCAGCATGCCTTGCCACACGCTGGGCGTGACTAAAGAGACCAGCAGTTTAGCCGTGGTGTTGGAGGTTCACAGGTCGCGAAGCTAAGACAGTGACATGTGTGATGCCTTGTTTATAGTAATCAGAAGCCATTATCGACATCACAATCAAGTTTAGGCGAAATTCACACGAACGTGTACGTTTTGGGCGCGCAAATAACGCAGCGTTTTGAGCGCGTTGCAGTTCCGTGTGGCATCAGTGTTTGGTGCGTGGCTGCGTGATTTTCGCGCATATTGCATCCTTATGACACGTGGTTTCGATTCTTAGAAACTGCAATGACTGTGGTGCTTTTTTTTTTTCCCCTTCATTTATTTAACAACGGTAGCGCGAATCACACGCGACACACGGAAGTGCTTCCATGTGCTGTGCGCGATTTTCACGCACCCATTGACTTCAATGGGTGCGTGATGTGCGAAAAACGCTCAAGTATACGACATGTCGTGAGTTTTACGCAGTGGACACGCGTGAAAATCACGTAATGTCTGAACCGCCCCATTGACTTACATAGGTCCGTGCGACGTGCGTTATTTTCATGCGTGTATCACGGACGTTAAATACGTTCGTGTAAATAAGGCCTAAGGGTATGTGCACACGTAGTGACCAAAAACTTCTGAAAATCCAGAGCTGTTTTCAAGGGAAAACAGACCCTGCTTTTCAGACGTTTTCTGACCAACTCGCATTTTTCGCGGCGTTTTTCGCGGCGTTTTTTACATCCGTTTTTGGAGCTGTTTTCATTGGAGTCTATGAGAAAACAGCTCCAAAAACATCCAAAGGGTATGTTCACACGGCCTATTTACGGACGTAAATCGGGCGTTTTTGCCCCGAATTACGCCCGAAAATAGCGCCTCAATAGCGCTGACAAACATCTGCCCATTGAAAGCAATGGGCAGACGTTTGTCTGTTCACACGAGGCGTATATTTACGCGCCGCTGTCAAATGACGGCGCGTAAATTGACGCCCGCGTAGAAGAAGTGACCTGTCACTTCTTTGGCCGTAATTGGAGCCGCTATTCATTGACTCCAATGAATAGCAGCGCTAATTACGGCCGTAATTGACGCGGAGTTCAAGCGCCTGCACATGCCGGTACGGCTGAAATTACGGGGATGTTTTCAGGCTGAAACATCCCCGTAATTTCAGCCGTTACGGACCCCCGCCGTGTGAACATACCCAAAGAAGTGTCCTGCACTTCTTTTGACGAGGCTGTATTTTTACGCGTCGTCGTTTGACAGCTGTCAAACGACGACGCGTAAATGACAGGTTGTCTGCACAGTACGTCGGCAAACCCATTCAAATGAATGGGCAGATGTTTGCCGACGTATTGTAGCCCTATTTTCAGACGTAAAACGAGGCATAATACGCCTCGTTTACGTCTGAAAATAGGTCGTGTGAACCCAGCCTTAGAAAGTAAAAACTGCGGTTTTCTCACGTAGGGGCAGTTCACACGTAGAGTAAATGCTGCAGATTTCATTGCGGAAAATCCGTATCACGAGGGCTTGTCCACACCTAACAGAATTGTGTATTTTCCAACTGGAATTGCGGATGTAAAATACGCAGCAAAATACAGTAGCAGAAAAGTGGGTGAGATTTAACAAATCTCATCCACACGCTGAGTAAAATTTCCATACCGAAATTCATCTGTGGTGTGTATTTTTCGTGGACTAAATTACTGTGGTTTTCAGAGGAGATATCACCATCTCGCAGGCTTGAAAAAAACGCCGCAAAATCCGCACCATTTTCTGCAGTAAATGCGATTTTTCCTCAGCGGAATGTCTGCTAGTTTTATCGGATTTGCTGCAGAAATTTTAAGCAGCAATTCCGTTACGTGTGAACAAGCAATACAGTAGCAGTAAAGTGGATGAGATTTGAACAAATCTCATCCACACGCTGCGTAAATGCTGAGCGGGAAAAAACTCAGAAATTGACATGTGCGTTTTTTTAATCCGCAGCATGTCAATTGTATTTGCGTAAATGCTGCTTATTTGTTGCGGGACTTCCTAATCGAATTAAATGAGGTAAAACCCGCAACAAATATCAGATGTTGCATTTTTTTGTGCCAGAATCTCTACAAAAAAACGCAATTCGGAAAAAAAACCTTATACTTACCCAAAAGTCTGTTTCTTTGTCTAGGCTAGCCTCCTGGGATGACGTTTCATCTCATGTGACCGCTGCATCACATGGCATGAAACATCATACTCAGGGGTGCAGAGTATCAGGACGTCGAAGGGATGCGTTGCCATGGTAAGTATACATTTTCTTTCTGGGCAGTTTTCGGCAGCGGACATTCTGGCCAAAAAACTGCACCACAATTTGATGCGGTTTCTCGGCCAGAATTCCGTGCGGCGCACAGAGCGAATACGCTGTGTGCTTTTACACAGCGTATCCGCCCTTTGTGAACATACCCGAAAACAACCACTGTACATAAAACGATAGCAAGAATGAAGAGCTACTCTGGGCCACATTCACATGACATTATTGGCCTACATTTTGTAAGAAAATGTATACGTAAAACAGCGGTGGCATCCGTCACCCAAAGGCTATTATGGCATTCGTTTAATGTATATGTGATTAAAAGCTATTGAGAAGCTTATATATTTATAGAGGTGTGTGACGTATGCCATACAGCAGCTTACATCACCCATAGGCTCCCATGTTCAAAAACGTATACAGCGCAGTATACGTTTTTCCCAGAATCCTGCTGGATAAAAAAAAAAGGTATACCAGCCCGATGGAGGCCGAAAGGAAACTCTATTGGCCTCCATCCGGTTAGTGGAACTCTATGGACACATTTAGCGTATGTGTTGGGAGCCAAAAAAAGTCGCCAAAAAACGAGCGCTGTACTTGGCTATCTCCAGCAGTCCCATAGAGAATGAATGGAGCGGCAACGCGCATACGTGACCAGACGCTTTGTTCATAGTGGGGACTCAGGACCCAAAAATCAAACACTTATCACCTATCCTGAGGATAGGTGATAAGTTGTTGTGGTGGGACAACCCTTTTAACTTCTTCCCTTCGCAGCTATTTTTCAGATTTTCGTTTTTTCCTCCCCACCTTCCAAAAGCCATCATTTTTATATTCTTCCCTCGATATAGCCGTATGAGGACTTGATTTTTGCGCGATGATTTGTAGTTTTTCATGACACCATTTATTGTACCATATAATGTACTAGGAGACTGGGGGAAAATTATTTGCGGTGTAGAATGGGAAAAAAACAGCAATTTCTCCATTTTTGATGTTCACCGCGCGGTAAAAACGGCATGTTAAATTTATTCTGCAGGTCAATACAATTACGTAGATAACAGATTTATATAGTTTGTTTCACTCCTTTAACAAGGGAAAAACTAATTGTTAAAAATAATCATAATAGTTTGTGTCGCCATATTCTGAGAGCCGTATCTTTACTTTTTGATCACTCTATATTCTATATTTTGTGGGAGATGAGGTGGCCAAAAAACAACGATTCTGGCATTAAAATTTTTCTTTTTTACGCCATTCACCATGTGGGTTAAATAAAGTTATATTCTGATATTGTGGTCTTTTACGGATGTGGCGATACCAGTTATGTTAATTTTTGGGGGGTTTTCCCATTGCTTTTGGGGGGAGAATGGGAAAAGTTTTTTTTTTTTAACTTAATATTTGTTTATATATTAAAAATACTTTATTTACCTGTTTCTACCAGGACTTAGTAGGATATATATATATATATATATATATATATATATAGAAACCTACAAAGACCAACAGATTCTACATAGTCATATGTATCTAAACTATAAACTTTATTGAAATACAAATATAAAACAACATTAAAAACTGTAGAAAACGCTACAATGGAACAAATAGACACAGCAAACAATAATATACTGATCTAAAGACAATAATGGTTGCACGGTGTATTAAGAACACACGTCCTTGTCAATGACACATAATGAGTATATAACGTTTAATAAAACCAGTGCATAAGCCCATATTGTTACAATTGATAATGAATATCCTGTAGTACTAGATCAGAAAGAAGTCAAAGTGGATACATGCCAAAAAATATAAATGCCAAAGTATTGGATTAAATAATACTGTGCCTTCTCGGGGTTGTTACTAAATGTGTATAGACAGGCCATTATATATCCCCTCAAACCAATGAACTCATAAATACAAGAGTTTCCAACCTGTATGCTATGTAATTAAAGGATCACAAAAGAGTGCGTACCATCTTAACGGCGCATTCGTCAGGTGACTTCAGATGGGGCGCCACGTGATAACGTGGATATACGTCTGACGGATTAACTGGGTCGGTTGTGAATAGGAATTTTTTAGCATTGGGAACACTAGCATTGTTTGTATACCTCAACACTAGGAGCTTCCGGTGCGGTTATCACGGACTCTAGTGTGAATTAGGGTCAAGACTATTGTTATGCCCATTTTTCAAATGCTGATTCCGTATTGATATTCTTGTTGAACACTGAGCTATAGTAGGTTCACAATTGAATTAGAACTCAGAGTTTATTATTTAATAAGTTTTTATACACACGGTGGGGCTTTTTCACAGTGGTGATTGTACCCCTGTTTTTAGAGAGTTATAAATAAATGTTATATTTTACTCATATATTACACCAGTGAATCCTTTAAAATTGTTATGTTGTGGGAGCACAATTGAATGTATCTTTGAAATACAGTGAATTTATACGTCTGACGCCACCATAACAGCCATTGATCACGATCCACGTCTCTATTATCTGGCTATCGTGCAACTGTCCTACATAGTAACATAGCAAGGGCCCTTTTACACTGCTAATTATCGGGCAGACGAGCGTTCACAGAACACTCATTCCCGATCATTGCCCTGTATAAACAGATAAACGATCAGCCGATGAACGCGCAAATGCTCGTTCATCGGCTGATTGTATAGTTTTAAATGCCAAAAATATCGTTGTCGGCAACACATCTTCCCGTGTAAACAGGGAGATATGCTGCCGACATGATAGAAATGTATGAGGACAAGCGATCGGAGTAACCAATGCTCTTCGCCATACTAGCTTCTTGTGAAAGGAGCAAACGAGCGGAGATCAACCAGCTGTCTCATTGATCGATGCTCGTTTACACGGCCCACGTCGGGCCCTGTAAAACCACCCTAAGGCTAAGTTCACACTGAGTTTTTTGACGTGGAAACTGCGCCAAAAAGCTCTTCAAAACCGGTAAAACCGGCTCCCGGGAGAAAGAAGCGACATGCCCTATCTTCGGGCGTTTCTGCCTCCGACCTCCCATTGACTTCAATGGGAGGCAGAGAAAGCGTATTTCGCGACGTTTTATGCCCGCAGCGCCCAATGGCCGCGGTAGAAAAACGCTGCGAAAATCGGCGTGCAGGGAGAGGAAAATCTGCCTCAAACTTCCAAACGGAATTTGGAATACAGGATAAAAAGCACCCCAAAATTTGTAAAGCAATTTCTCCCGATTACGATAATACCCCATATGTGGTCATAAACTGATGTTTGGGTCCACAGCAGTGCTCAGAAGGGAAGGAGAGCCTTTTGGATTTTGGAGCGCAGATTTTGCTGGAATGGTTTTCGGTGCCATGTCGCGTTTGCAACGCCCGGAGGGACTAAAACAATGGAAACCCCCCAAAAGTGACCCCACTTTGGAAACTACACCCCTCAAGGAATTCTATCTAGGGCTTTAGTTAACATTTTGACTCAACAGTTTTTTTTGTAGAATTTAGTGGAATTACTCCGTGAAAATTAATATCAACATTTTTGTCCACTAAGATGTTAAATTTTTTAATTTTCACAAAGGATAAAAGAGAAAAAGCCACCCAACATTTGTAAAGCAATTTCTCCCGAGTACGACTATACCCCATATGTGGTCATAGTTTTTTTTTTTTATTAGGAATTAATTAATCTTTTCAGGACTGATCCTTTTTTGCTTTTTCATTTTCATTTTTCACTCCCCGCCTTCCAAGAGCCATAACTTCTTAACTTTTTTTATTTTTTGGTCGATTGAGCGGTGTGAGGGCTTATTTTTGGCCGGACGAGCTGTAGCTTTTATTGGTACCATTTTATGGTACATACAACATGTTTTGGAGTTTTAAATTCTTTATTTCTTACGGCTTTCACTGTGCGCAATAAATTATGTTTTACTTTATTCTGCAAGTCGGTACGATTACGGAAATACCATATGTATTAAGTTTTTTTTTATTTTGCAGCATTTGCACAATAAAATCAAATTTTTATAAACAAATACATTTTTTGTGTCAACATATTCTGAGAGCCATAACTTTTTTATTTCTCAGTCAAAAAGCTGTGCAAGGGCTACTAAGGGGAGCTATTACTGAGAATAGGCTATTAAGGGGGGTACCATTAACCCCTTCCCGCTCCTGGACGTACTATTAGGTCATGGCAGCTGTATCGTTCGCGCTCCATGACCTAATAGTACGTCTCGGGAGTAACGGCCGTTTCGGCCGTCCTCCCGACACATACAGGAGCTGTGACAGCTGCTGTCACAGTTCCTACAGCGGGGACCAATCGCTGTGTCCCCGCTGAGTAACCCCTTAAAAGCTGCGTTCTATAGAGATCGCGGCTTTTTAGGGGTTAAGCTGCCATCGCCGGCCTGCTACACGATAGCGGCCGGCGATGGTGACTATGGCAACCGGACACCAAACAATGGCGTCCGGCTATGCCATAGACGGAAGCCTAGTGGGTCCTGACAACGTCAGGACCCACTATGCTTGCTGTCAGTGAGTAGCTGACAGCTCTAATACACTGCACTACGCATGTAGTGCAGTATATTAGAATTGCGATCAGGGCCTCCTGCCCTCATGTCCCCTAGTGTGACAAATTAATAAAGTTAAAAAAAAGTAAAAAAAAGATGTGTAAAAATAAGAAAATAAAAGTTTTAAAAGTATTAAAAGTAAAAATCCCCCTTTTTACCTTATCAGTCATTTATTATTAATAAAAATATATAAACAAACAAATAAACTATACATAATTGGTATCGCCGCGTCCGTATCGGCCTGAACTACAAAATTATTCCGTTATTTACCCCACACGGTGAACGCCGTAAAAGAAAATAATAAACCGTACCACAATCACAATTGTTTGGTCACTTCACCTCCCAAAAAATGGAATAAAAAGAGATCAAAAAGTCGCATGTACCGAAAAATGGTACTGATCGAAACTACAGTTCGTTACGCAAAAAATAAGACCTCGCACGGCTTTATTGCTTGAAAAATAAAATAGTTCTGGCGCTTAGAATAAGGTAACACAAAAAGTGAATGATTTTTTACAAAACGTATTTTATTGTGCAAACGCCATAAGACATAAAAAAAAACTATAAACATCTGGTATCGCTGCAATCGTATCGCCCCGCAGAATAAAGTGAATATGTCATTTATAGCGCACGGTGAACGCTGTAAAAAAAATAGAATTAAAAAACAATAGTAGAATTGCTGTTTTTTAGTCACCACGCCACCTAAAAATAGAATAAAAACTGATCAAAAAGCCGCATGCACCCCAAGAAAACTACAATGGATTCCTCAAGGGGTCTAGTTTCCAAATTGGGGTCACTTTTGGGGGGTTTCCAATGTTTTGGCACCACAAGACCTCTTCAAACCGGACATGGTGCCTAATAAAAAAGAGGCCTCATAATCCTCTAGGTGGTCCTTTGCTTCGGAGGCCGGTGCTTCAGTCCATTACCGCACTTGGGCCACATGTGGGATATTTCTCTAAACTGCAGAATCTGGGCAATAAGTATTGAGTTGCGTTACTCTGATAAATCCTTTTGTGTTATAAAAAAAATGGTATAAAGAGGATTTTCTGACAAAAAAATATGTAAATTTCACCTCTACTTTGCTCTAAATTCCCGTGAAACACCTAAAGGGTTCATAAACATTCTAAATGCTGTTGTGAATACTTTGAGGGGTCTAGTTTCTAAAATGGGGTGTTTCATAGGGGTTTCTAATATATGGGCCCCTCAAAGCAACTTCAGAACTGAACTGGAACCTAAAAAAATAAATAAATGAGGCAATACTACGCTTCTTACATTATACTGATAATGAACCGTGCCCATCCCGAGATGACCCCAGTTTTGACCGTTTGTATAAACAGAGACCCCTATTAGACCGTTTCAGTGCCCGGTTTTCCCAAGCATACACCCCCGAGAAGTGTATTTCTATTGATGAGTCCCTGGTACATTTTAAAGGGAGGGTTCAATTCCACGAGTACCTGCCGGGTAAAAGGGCAAGGTATGGCGTGAAGATGTATAAGATGTGCGAGAGTGCATCAGGGTATACCTACAGGTTTAGGATATATGAAGGAAAGGCCACCCCCAAACCAGACTGCATCCTGGACTACAATAGGTACATGGGAGGGATGGACTTGTCAGATCAAATCCTGAAACCCTACAGCGCCATGCGGTGTGGTATAAGAAGCTGGCCGGGCACATCATACAGATGGCTTTGTACAATGCGTACGTGCTACGTCGATGTACAGGCCAGAGGGGAACTTTCCTGGAATTTCAAGAGGTGATTATCAAGAACCTAATCTTTAGGGACCAAGAAGGGGGGGGGCACCCAGTACTTCTGGAAGCGGGGCCACACGCATCATACCAGGGCGGCAACACTTTCCAGGAGAAGTTCCCCAAACTGGCAAGAAGGGAAAAAGTCAAAAGAGGTGCAAAGTCTGCTATAAGAGGGCGATAAGGGATGACACAATATATCAATGTGACACGTGTCCCGAATAACCAGAGCTCTGTATGAAAGAGTGTTTTAAAATTTATCATACATCCCTTGGTTTATAATTTACCCCAATTTTACTTACCCTGATGCACTCCGCACAGCTTATCCCCCCTCGTCTTTCCCCTCTGAGCCCTGCTGTGTGCCCAGGCAGCTGATAACAGCCACATGTAGGGTATTGGCATACTCGGGAGAACCTACATTACAGTTTATGGGGTGTAGGTCTCCGGTCAAAATGCTCACTACACCTCTAGATGAATGCCTTAAGGGTGTAGTTTTTAAAACGGGGTCACTTCTTGCGGGTTTCAACTGTACAGGTACCTCAGGGGCTTCTGCATACATGACTTCGCACTAGAAAATCCCAAGTAGGCCAAATGGTGGTCCTTTCCTTCTGAGCCCTCCCATGGGCCCAAACGGCAGTTTATCGCCACAAATGGGGTATTGCTGCACTCAGGAGAAATTGGGCAACAAAATTGAGTATTTTGTTCCCTGTGAAAATAAGAAATTTTAATAAAAAATGACATCTTATTGGAAAAAATGACATTTTTTTAATGTCACAGTACAATTGAAATAGGTGCTGTGAAAAAACTGTGCGGTCAAAATGCTAACAACAACCATAAATGAATTCCTTGAGGGGTGTAGTTTCCAAAATGGGGTCACTTCTGGTGGGTTTCCATTGCTTTGATACCTCTGAGGCTCTGCAAATGCGACATGGCACCCGAAAACCAATCCAGCAAAATCTGGACTCCAACAAACACATAGCGCTCCTTTCCTTCTGAGCCCTCCCATGGGCCCAAACGGCAGTTTATCACCACAAATGGGGTATTGCCGCACTAAGGACAAATTGGCCAACAAAATGGGGTATTTTGTTCCCTGTGAAAATAAGAAATTTTGATCACAAATGACATTTTATTGGAAAAAATGACATTTTTTTCATTTCACAGCCCAATTCAAATACGTGCTGTGAAAAAACTGTGCGGTCAAAATGGTAACAACAACCATAAATGAATTCCTTGAGGGGTGTGATTTCCAAAATGGGGTCACTATTGGGGGATTCCTACTGTTTTGGCACCTCAACACCTCTTCAAACCTGGCATGCTGCCTAAAATATATTCTAATAAAAAAGAGGACTCAAAATGCACTAGGTGCTTCTTTGCTTCTAGGGCTTGTGTTTTATTCCACGAGCGCAGTAGAGCCACATGTGGGACATTTCTAAAAACTGCAGAATCTGGACAATACATATTTAGTAGTGTTTCTCTGGTAAAACCTTCTGTGTTACAGAAAAAAAATGAATAAAATTGAAATTCAGCAAGAAAAATGACATTTGCAAATTTCACCTCCACTTTGCTTTATTTCCTGTGAAATGCCTGAAGGGTTAAAAAACTTTCTAAATGCTGTTTTGAATACTTTGAGGGGTCTAGTTTATAAAATGAGGTGTTTTATCAGGGTTTATAATACATAGGCCCCTCAAAGCCACTTCAGAACTCAAGAGGTACCTTAAAAAAAGGCTTGTGAAATTTTCTTAAAAATATGAGAAATTGCTGTTTATGTTCTAAGCCTTGTAACGTCCAAGAAAAATAAAAGAATGTTCAAAAAACGATGCCAATCTAAAGTAGACATATGGGAAATGTGAACTAGTAACTATTTTGGGTGGTATAACCGACTGTTTTACAAGCAGATGCATTTAAATTCTGAAAATGCAATTTTTTCAACATTTTCTCTAAATTTTGCAATTTTTCACCAATAAACACTGAATATATCGACCAAATTTTACCACGAACATGAAGCCCAATGTGTCACGAGAAAATAGTCTCAATCGCTTGGGTAGGTTTAAGCATTCCGACGTTATTACCACATAAAGTGAAATATGTCAGATTTGAAAAATGGGCTCTGAGCCTTAAAGAGGCTCTGTCACCAGATTTTGCAACCCCTACCATTTTCGTATTTATGCAAATGAGGCTTGCAAAAGTACAACTGGGCGTGTTGAAAAGTAAAAGTACAACTGGGCGTGTATTATGTGCATACATCGGGGCGTGTTTACTACTGGCAGTGCAGATCTGTGACGTCACTCACAGGTCCTGCATCGTGTCGGCACCAGAGGCTACAGATGATTCTGCAGCAGCATCGGCGTTTGCAGGTAAGTCCATGTAGCTACTTACCTGCAAATGCTGATGCTGCTGCAGAATCATCTGTAGCCTCTGGTGCCGATGTGGCCGACACGATGCAGGACCTGTGAGTGACGTCACAGATCTGCACTGCCAGAAGCTGGGCGTTCTGAAGAGAAGTGGATGATACTTCTCATCAGAAAGCCCAGCTAGTAAAAGTAGTAAACACGCCCCGATGTACGCACATAATACACGCCCAGTTGTACTTTTACTTTTCAACACGCCCAGTTGTACTTTTGCAAGCCTCATTTGCATAAATACGAAAATGGTCATAACTTGGCCAAAAATGCTCGTTTTTTAAAAATAAAAACGTTACTGTAATCTACATTGCAGCGCCTATCTGCTGCAATAGCAGATAGGGGTTGCAAAATCTGGTGACAGAGCCTCTTTAACCCCTTAGTGACCACTAATACGCCTTTTCACGTCATTTACTACTGGGCTTTAGGCTAGGCTGACGCCTTTTCACGTCAGCCTAGTCTAAGTCCTGCACGGGTCTCCCGTGCAGGCAGGAGCCGGGGCTCTGCTGTCTGATGACAGCTGAGCTCCTGCTCCAACGCCCGCGATCGAAGTTTACTTCGATCGCGGCCGTTTAACCCGTTAAATGCCGCCGTCAATAGCGACCGCGGCATTTAACTTTGTTTACAGAGGGAGTGCGCTCCCTCTCTCACCCATCGGCGGCCCGCGAATGAAATCGCGGGTCTCCGATGGGGTGTCATGGCAGCCGGGGGACTGATAAAAGCCCCCAGGTCTGCCCTGGACATATGCCTGTTAGGACGCGCCGGAGGCACGTCCTAACAGATTGCCTGTCAGATTTACACTGACAGGCAATAATGCTCTGGTATACGAAGTATACCAGAGCATTATAGCAGCGATCGGAACATCGCACAGTAAAGTCCCCTAGTGGGACTAATAAAATCAGTCATCAAAGTGAAATAAAGATTATTAATAAAAAGTACAGTAAAAAAATAAATAAAACCATTTTTTTCCATAAAAAGTGGTTTTATTTAGTAAAAGTGTAAAAAAAAAAAAAAAGTACACATATGTGGTATCGCCGCGACCGTAATGACTCCATTAATAAAGTTAATATGTCATTTAAACCGCAAAGTGAACACCGTAAAAAAAAACGCCAAAAACTATGGCGAAATTGCAATTTTTTTCCATTGCCCCCCAAAAAAGTCATAATAAAAATGAATCAATAAGTCCCATGTACCCCAAAACAGTACCACTCAAAACTACGTCTTGTCCCGCAGAAAACAAGCCCAAAAAATCACTACATTGATGGAAAAATAAAAAAATTACGGCTCTTGGAAAGCGACGATGCAAAAACAAATAATTTTAGTTCAAAAGTGTTTTTATTGTGCAAAAGTCGTAAAACATAAAAAAACCTCCACATATGTGGTATCGCCGTAATCGTACCGACCCATAGAATAAAGGTAACATGTTAATTACGTCGCACAGTGAACGGCGTCAATTTAAAAACGCATAGAACAATGGCGGAATTTCAGTTTTTTTTTATAATCCCCCCCAAAAAGGTTAATAAAAGTTAATATAAAAATTATATGTACCCAAAAATGGTGCCATTAAAAAGCACAACTAATCCCGCAAAAAACAAGTCCTCATACAGCTATGTAGACGAAAAAATAAAAACGTTATAGCTCTTTGAATGCGACTATAGAAAAACGAATAAAATAGCTTGGTCATTAAGGCCTAAAATGGGCTGGTCACTAAGGGGTTAAAGGTAATGTGTTGCCAGCAAAACATGTTTTTTTTTTTTAGTTAAACAGTTAGTGTATAGGTGATTAAACATTGTTCTAATTTTTTTATTTTTTTTCACGAGTCAGGAAATATTATAAATTGGATTCAATTTATAATATTTCCCAGCACTGGTCACTAGATGGAGCCATTCCCAAAATTGCAGCATTGCATGTGGTAAAGCAACCACATTGCTTTATGCTGCAAAATTGGGTAAAAATCCCTCGCTCTAGTGAGCTCTCAGAATCCCCCCCTCCATTATCCTGGCTAGTGCCGGGAGAAACGAGGGGTTTGAACGGTCTAACCTCCTACACTGTGTGTCGCCATTTTTTGAGCTAACACACAGTGTAGAAGGTTAACATACAGTAGTAAAACACACTGAAACACGAACATACATAGAAATAACTTACCTGCTCCAGTCGCCTCCGGTCCATCCGCTCCGTCTGCTGCCGCTGCTCCATGTGCACAAGTCCGGAAGCCGCGATCGGAAGTAGTAATCTTACTGTCCGGCCGCGACTTCCGGTCCACAGGAAAATGGCGCCGGACGGCGCGCATTTCAAATTGAACTGTGTGGGAGCGGCTCATGCGCCGTTCCCACACAGCGGCGTACACGATAGTGGATGGAACGGGCCCCGTTCGCAGTCCCTATGGGACTGGAGCTGCCGTATTCCATGTCTGTATGTGTCGTTAATCGACACATACAGAAATGGAAAAAAAAATGGCAGCCCCCATAGGGAAGAAAAAGTGTGAAAATAAAAAAAAGTAACACACAAACACACAAATTAATCCAAACGTTTTTACTAAAGCACTAACATCTTTAACATATTAAAAAAAAATTCTTTGTGACACTGTTCCTTTAAGGCCAAAACTAGGCTGGGTCCTTAAGGGGTTAATGAGGAGGGGGCACCAGAACTGAGTAGTGGTCCTTAAGGGTGGTATCAATATTGATTAGATGGAACTAAGAGGCATTATTACTGAATAGGGTGCTTTATGGGGCACCATTAATTAGTAAGCAGCACTAAGTGGCATAATTACTGTGCGGAGGGCCCTAATACTATGTGTAGGGGCTCTATCACTGGAAAAGTGAAGATCCAAAGATATCTGTGTGTCAAATTCTGCAAAGAGAATTTGTGGCCGGGAGAAGTCGTCATGGCGATCTGGGCAGATGGAGAAGAAAAGGGAAATTTAACTACTCTAATCAGAAAAGACGTCACCTGTGAGTGACTAGATTTACCTGTACTGTATTCACTTTTACGTCTGCAGTGTTATAATACTCTGCAGAGCACCAATTTAGAACTGATATGTAAACACATATGGGCACTGTAGGGTCATATTGGTTGTATTGGTGTTAGGTATATGTGGTCATGGTGTGGAGGTATTATTTGATCCTTGTATTGTGGTATCATTTGTTAACTGTAAGGGTCAGTTCACACGTTGCGTAAATACTGCAGATTTTCCACAACGGAATTTTGTGGCGGAAAATCGGCAGCATAATACAGTGGCAGAAAAGTAGATGAGATAGAACAAACTTCATCCACACACTGCACAAATAGTGAGTGGAAAAAATGCTCAGAAATTGACATGCGGTTCAGATTTTTAAATCCGCAGCATGTCAATTGTATTTGCAGAAACGCTGCTTATTTGTTGCAAGTTTCCCGTATTGATGAGGAGGTAGAACCTGCAACAAGTAGCAGATGTTGCCGTTTTTGCAGCGGAATCGCAGTGATTCCGCAGCAAAAAAACGCAACTCAGAGAGAAAAAAAAAATCGGATACTTACCCTTAAGTCTGTGTTTCTTCCTCCAGGCCAGCCTCCTAGGATAACGTTTCATCCCATGTTACCGCTGCAGCCAATCGCAGGCTGCATCATCCCAGGAGGTCTGCCTGGATGACATCAGATGGCTGGCCTACTGGGGTGACGTTTCATCTGATGTGAATGCCGCTGCAGCCAGTCACAGGCTGCAGTGGTCTCCTGGGATGAAACGTCATCCCAGAAGGCCGGCCTGCTAGCCGGCAGGATAAATGCTGCAGTTTTCCACAGAGGACATCCCAGGTGAAAAACCACCACAGCGCGGTTTTTAGCCGGGAATTCTCTGCGGAGCACAGGGCGGATGCGCTGCGTGCGTTTACGCAGCATATCCGCCTTGTGTGAACATAGCCTAAGACTACTAGGCCTCATTCACATCTGTCTTGTAGGCTCTGTTAGGGGCCTCCGACGCAGATCCAGCCAAGTTTGACAATAGCGTAGCAACGATGGACACCCTGACGGAACCTATTAAAGTCAATGGGTTCCGTCGGCCACTGGTGATGTCCGTCGTGCAATGGGCCCGTTGCTTCCGTTATTCCCTTATTCTGCTCCTCTGATGTGTACTGATGACAGTGTACTGAGAAAGTGGTGTATCTAAGCCTACCATGTGTTCTGAAAGTTGGTTTATAGCTATGCTGTATTTCGTATATATATTTTTGGGGAAGGCACAAAATCTATGTCTTCGGGCCCGTGCCCCTGTTCTTTTTAGACCCTAGCAACAACCCTGCCATTCAGTATCTGGTTTCACAGGATACAAGACTTATGTAATTTACAAATTAAGTTAAAAAATTAAACTTCACTTCTTGATATAAAATTAGCTTTTTTTTTCTCTTTTCTTTAAAGACAAACACATCAATTGTAGTAGATTGGTTCCATTCATCTGCAGTGTC
Organism: Rhinoderma darwinii; assembly: GCF_050947455.1. Lineage (NCBI taxonomy): Eukaryota > Metazoa > Chordata > Amphibia > Anura > Rhinodermatidae > Rhinoderma > Rhinoderma darwinii. The sequence continues at coordinate 100,723,866 of NC_134690.1, forward strand.
TCCCACTGTATTATTACATTATGCTGGATATGAGACACTGTACGCTACATGTGTTTCACATCATCCTAAATAAAGTCTGTACCAAATCATTTAGTTCACGCTTATTCCAACCTTATTAAAGAGCTTGTCAATGTACTGTACTTTACCAATGGAAGTGTACAACCATTCACATGGGTCTCATAATCAGAATAAGCGTTTCCTGTAACTATAGTAAAATGTGCTGCTTAAAAGATTGTCTGCTTTCAGATTCATATGTTCTGCTTGAATATGTTTAGCAAAAATACGGGGTCCTCTAATTGACCTCCCTTCCCCTGTAGTGGAAACTGGGGTGGCTATATGTTGGTATATAAATGGCTATATGGTTGTCTATATATAAATGGCTATTTGCTTGTCTTTATATACATTGCTATATGCTTGTCTAGATATAAATTACTATATGCTTGTCTATATCAATGGCTATATGCTTGTCTATGTATAAATGGCTATATGCTTGTCTTTATATACATTGCTATTTGCTTGTCTATATATAAATGGCTATATGCTTGTCTTTATATACATTGCTATTTGCTTGTCTATATATAAATGGCTATATGCTTTTCTTTATGTAAATGGTTATATGCTTGTCTTTATATAAATGGCTATATGCTTGTCTAGATATAAATGGCTATATGCTTGTCTAGATATAAATGTCTATATGCTTGTCTTTATATAAATGGCTATATGCTTGACTATATATAATTTATTATATGCTTGTCTATATTTATTACATGCTTGTCTGTTATCAGTGGATGTGTCTGCAATGGCTGAACCCACTAACTAAAAGGTTGTCCGCAAACTATTGCCACGTAGTGTATTTGTATTTGCGCATTAGAAAACAACAGATGTACACTTTCAATCAGTATTCAGTGGTTGAAACAAATACCAAGACCAAGTGATATTCACTGCCAACATAGACTCATCAGTATAGACATAGACTCAACATAGACTCATCAGTATAGACTCATCAGTAGAAGCTTTATTCAATAAAAAAATTTCAGAAAACAACATTGATTCCACATAAAGTATGCTATTTAAACTATTTATATTTCTACTAAGGGTTCAGAGATGTAGTAATAAATAAAGAAAGAATTTAATAGGTTAATCCAAACAAAGAAGTTTATGGCATATCCACATAATATGCCCTAAATGTCTGATAGATTCAGGCCCCCAGGCCAATCCCCCAGTACATATTTAGGGCCTCACCAAAATTGAGCCTGGCTGTATGAACTCACCATTCCTCAGGCCTCTTATCCTTCTCTTCTACGGCCCGACACACGTTTGACAAGGGGCGTGGCTTGTTTGCCAAGGGGTGGGGCCTGTTCAGCGCGATAGTGGCGAGAGTAAGAAGAATGGGGAAGAGAGAAGAGGCAGGAACAAGCAACAAGGTCTTTCCTCAGGGAGCAGGAACAGGTAAGCACTGTGCTGTGCAGTTGTGCGCCGGCCTTCCATCACCCCTGGGCAACAAGCAGGATCAAAAATTATCACCTATCTACAGGATATGTGATCGTTTTCTGATCACTGGTTGTCCCACCATTGACCCCCACCGATCACGAGAATGGGGGTCGCGAACCCCCTGTTTCTTCTCACGCAGCCTGCAGTAAAGAGGAGCTTGAATGGAGAGGCGGTTGAGCATGCACCCGCTACCTCATTCAATGTCAATGACGGAAACAGCCGAATGCTGTACTCTGTTGTTTCCATCATTCTCATAGACTTTGAATGGAATGGCACATACTTGATCGCTACTCCATTCAATTTCCTCACTAAGGTCGAGCAGTGAGGAGGAACAGGGGGTCCACCCTCGCAATCGGTGGGGGTCCTAGTGGTGGGGACCCCAGCGATCAGAAAATGATCACCTATTCTGTGAATAGGTTATCATTTTTGATTCTGGGACAACCACTTAAAGAGTTTGTGCCACAATGGACATTTATCCCCTATACACAGGATAGTTGATAAATGTCTGATCACTGGGACCCCCACGATCACTAGAACCAAGTTCCAGAGACACATTACATCTGATGCCGTTAGGCGGTGTCAGGACAAAATGTGCAGTAGGCAGCAGAAGAGACCCAGGAAGTATACGGAGGCATCTTATGTGAGGTCTGAGTATATATATTTTTTTATTTTCCCTTTCAAATTTGATACATTACAAAATTATTGTTAATCAATTAGTTATTTGAACTACTATAATAATACTACATTACTATAATAATACTACATTACTCAGGGGCATAACTAGGAAAGACTGGGCCCCATAGCAAACTCTTGACCGGGGCCCCCCCCCGGGTGCCACAAGCAGCCCCCCTTATAAATAGTGCCCCGTGTAGAATGTGCCATACAGCCCCCCTGTAGACAGTGCTATATAGCCCCACCTATAGACAGTGTCACACCCTATTTGTAGATAGGGCCCCACCTCCCCTTGTAGATAGTGCCATACAGCCCCCTGTAGATATTGCCATAAAGCCCCCACTGTATATAGCGCTATACAGCTCCCACTGTATATAGTGCCACACAGCCCCCCCTTAGTAGAAAGTGCAGCACAGCTCCCCCTTTAGTAGAAAGTTCCACACACAGACCCCTGTAGATTGGGCCACATTCAGCCCCCTGTAGATAGAGCCACAGCCCCCCCTTGTAAATAGTCCCATACAGTTCCCCCATGTGTATAGTGCCACACAGCTCCCTCTTGTGTATAGTGCCATACAGCTCCCCCCGTGTATAGTGCAACACTACTCTCCCTTGTGTATAGTGCCACACCGCCCCCCCCCTTTGTGTATATTGCCACACAGGCCCCCTTTGTGTATAGTGCCACACAGCCCCCCTTTGTGTATAGTGCCACAAGGCAATGGCGCATCAGAGAAAGTTGTATCAGCCAGGGAGATGTCACTCAAACATGGAAAGGTGGGTTTGGAGGCAGGACTATGTGACTCTTCAGGATAGCGGCACTGCCCCATGACCCTCTAATGAGTAATTAGCATATAGTGTGCGATGTTTTAAAAATGGATTTTAAGAATTTTGCTGCATCTGAAAAAAACATACAAGGGAATGTTTGGAAATATTGTCAGGTCATGTATTACCGCATGGTGGCAGTTCAAGCGGATAAAACTACCTGACAGATTCCCATTAAATATATAATGAATTGAGAACAATTCCACCTGCCCTGCAATTTTGTTATTATAAATATGTCCTATATAATTACAGCTCCAGAAACAAGCTCTGACATATATACAGTACCACAACCAAGCTCAGTACATAAATACAGTACCACAACCAAGATCAGTACATAAATACAGTGCTAGAACCAAGCTCTGACATATATACAGCACCAGAACAAAGCTCAGTACATAAATACAGCACTAGAACAAAGCCCATACATATATACAGCACCAGAACCAAGCTCAATACATAAATACAGCACCAGAACAAACATCAGTACATAAATAAAGCACTAGAACCAAGCTCAGTACATATATACAGCACCAGAACAAACCTCAGTACATATATACAGCACCAGAACAAGCCTCAGTACATAAATACATCCCCAGAACCAAGTTCAGTACATATACACTACCGTTCAAAAGTTTAGGGTCACTTAGAAATTTCCTTATTTTTGCAAGAAAAGCACAGTTTTTTTCAATGAAGATAACATTAAATTAATCAGAAATACACTCTATACATTGTTAATGTGCTAAATGACTATTCTAGCTGCAAACGTCTGGTTTTTAATGCAATATCTACATAGGTGTATAGAGGCCCATTTCCAGCAACCATCACTCCAGTGTTCTAATGGTACATTGTGTTTGCTAACTGTGTTAGAAGGCTAATGGATGATTAGAAAACACTTGAAAACCCTTGTGCAATTATGTTAGCACCGCTGTAAACAGTTTTGCTGTTTAGAGGAGCTATAAAACTGACCTTCCTTTGAGCTAGTTGAGAATCTGGAGAATTACATTTGTGGGTTCGATTAAACTCTCAAAATGGCTAGAAAAAGAGAGCTTTCATGTGAAACTCGACAGTCTATTCTTGTTCTTAGAAATGAAGGCTATTCCATGCGAGAAATTGCCAAGAAACTGAAGATTTCATACAACGGTGTGTACTACTCCCTTCAGAGGACAGCACAAACAGGCTCTAACCAGAGTAGAAAGAGAAGTGGGAGGCCCCACTGCACAACTGAGCAACAAGACAAGTACATTAGAGTCTCTAGTTTGAGAAATAGACGCCTCACAGGTCCTCAACTGGCAGCTTCATTAAATAGTACCCGCAAAACGCCAGTGTCAACGTCTACAGTGAAGAGGTGACTCCGGGATGCTGGCCTTCAGGGCAGAGTGGCAAAAAAAAAAAGCCATATCTGAGACTGGCTAATAAAAGGAAAAGATTAATATGGGCAAAAGCACACAGACATTGGACAGAGGAAGATTGGAAAAAAGTGTTATGGACAGACGAATCGAAGTTTGAGGTGTTTGGGTCACACAGAAGAACATTTGTGAAACGCAGAACAACTGAAAAGATGCTGGAAGAGTGCCTGACACCATCTGTCAAGCATGGAGGAGGTAATGTGATGGTCTGGGGTTGCTTTGGTGCTGGTAAAGTGGGAGATTTGTACAAGGTAAAAGGGATTTTGAATAAGGAAGGCTATCACTCCATTTTGCAACGCCATGCTATACCCTGTGGACAGCGCTTGATTGGAGCCAATTTCATCCTACAACAGGACAATGACCCAAAGCACACCTCCAAATTATGCAAGAACTATTTAGGGAAGAATCAGGCAGCTGGTATTCTATCTGTAATGGAGTGGCCAGTGCAGTCACCAGATCTCAACCCCATAGAGCTGTTGTGGGAGCAGCTTGACCTTATGGTACGCAAGAAGTGCCCATCAAGGCAATCCAACTTGTGGGAGGGGCTTCTGGAAGCATGGGGTGAAATTTCTCCCGATTACCTCAGCAAATTAACAGCTAGAATGCCAAAGGTCGGCAATGCTGTAATTGCTGCAAATGGAGCATTCTTTGACGAAAGCAAAGTTTGAAGGAGAAAATTATTATTTCAAATAAAAATCATTATTTCTAACCTTGTCAATGTCTTGACTATATTTTCTAGTCATTTTGCAACTCATTTGATAAATATAAGTGTGAGTTTTCATGGAAAACACAAAATTGTCTGGGTGACCCCAAACTTTTGAACGGTAGTGTATGTATTGTAAAGGATCTCACAGTTTCTGTGTTGACGCCCGTGGTTAATCAGTCTGCATCTGCTCCTAGGTCTGATAGAGTGACTCGATCTGCTACCATTCAGGCTGGTAGGCTGAGGAGTGGGAGAACCTATCACAGTCTGGCCAGACGGTTCTAGCTCCCGCCCTCGGTCTATTTATACCTTCATTTGCTTCTTGTCTTTGCCTGTGATTCTCTCTTGTTTCCTGGCTCTGCTGTTCCAGCTATTACTATTGACCTCTGCTTCATATTGACCCTGGCTTTACTGACTACTCTCCTGCTCTGTGTTTGGTACCTCGTACACTCCTGGTTTGACTCGGCTCGTTCACTACTCTTGTTGCTCACGGTGTTGCCATGGGCAACTGCCCCATTTCCCTTAGCATCTGTGTACCCTTGTCTGTTTGTCTGTCGTGCACATATTGAGCGTAGGGACCGTCGCCCAGTTGTACGCCGTCGCCAAGGACGGGTCGCGCAAGTAGGCAGGGACTGAGTGGCGGGTAGATTAGGGCTCACCTGTCTGTCTCCCTACCCCGTCATTACGTGTATAGTGATCTGACTGCTCCTCTTCTCTCCTCCGTGTCCCCTTAGGCGCATCAGCATGTGGTGCCTGATGCTGAGCAGTGAGAAGCGGTGAGGTGAGCATAATTTTTTTTTAAACTGTCCAAAGGGAAAGGTGTTTGGGTAGGTAGTACGATCGGAAGGGAAAGGGAAGGTATGGAGCCTGGCATGGGCTGCTGCCTTTTTACGTCCCACAGAATAAAATCTCTGCCAGCTGAGAGCTGGCACAGGTTTTCGCTATAATTTACGACAGTTTTCTGGTGTAAATTCTAATAAATTTTTAGGCCACTGTGACCCACCCAAATTTGTGAAGCCACACTTGTATTTGAAAAGTGGCGAGAGTGGCGTAGAAAAGGCGAAAAAATCTCAATCCCTGACTAAGAACCTCTTTTTGTTATATGGACAGCAATGTCAGGGGTTTCTCCAGGGGCAGGATTCTCGACCAAAGCAATGCCGATGATCTGGTCGGGGACTATGGCATTATAAAGCTGTTGACATTAGGGGCTTCTCCAGGGCCGGAGGTCCCCCAGTGTTCTTCCGATGTACTAGCCAGCGACTCTGACGTTACAGCTGCTCCTGACATCACTGTCCATTAATGCTGATGCTCTGGTCGTGGACTACGGCATCGTAAATCTCTTTACATCAATAGTAATATATGGACACTGACGTCATAGTGCAAGAGTCCCCCGGAGCGCTTCTGGCGCTCTGGCCCTGGATTCCGGTATTGTAGCTTCGATATCACTGTCTATATATGAACAGTGATGACAGATGCTTCTCCAGGGCGGGAATGCTCAGCCAGAGTGCTGCCGACCATCTGGTTGGGGATTTTTGGCATCATAATGCACTTGACACCACTGTCCATATATGGACAGTGACATCGAAGGCTTCCCCAGGTCTGAAATGTCCAGTCAGAGGGTTGCTAACGCTTTGGCCGGCGATATCGGCATCACCAAGCTCCTGACGTTACTGTCCATATATAGACAGTGATGTCAGGGACTTCTCCAGGGACGGAATGCCCAGCCAGAGCGTTGCCGGCTCTGGCCTGGGACCATTTGCATCATAATGCTCTGGACACCACTGTACATATGTGGACAGTGACGTCAAGGGCTTCCCCAGGGCTGGAATCCCTGGACAGAGAGTTTTTAACGTTTTTGTAATGTCAGGATAGGGAGACAGACAGGTGAGCCCTAATCTACCCGCCACTCAGTTCCAGCCTACTTGCACAGCCCGTCCTTGGCGACGGCGTACAACTGGGCGACGGTCCCTACGCTCAATATGTGCACGACAGACAAAACAAGACAAGGGTACACAGAAGCAAGGGAAGAAGGGCAGTTGCCCACGGCAACACCGTGAGCAACAGAGTAGTGGACGAGCCGAGTCAAACCAGGAGTGTACGAGGTAACAAATGCAGAGCAGGAGAATAGTCAGTCAAGCCAGGGTCAATATGAAGCAGAGGTCAATGGTAACAGCAGAAGCAGGAGAGCCAGGAAGCAAGAGAAACACAGGCAAAGGACAAGCAGCAAATGAAGGTATAAGTAGACCAAGGGCGGGAGCTAGAACCGTCCGGCCAGGCTGCGATAGGCTCTCCCACTCCTCAGCCTACCAGCCTGAGTGGTAGCAGATCGAGTCACTCTAGCAGACCTAGGAACAGATGCAGGCTGATTAACCACGGGCGTCGACACAGAAACTGTGTCAGGCAAATCCTTTACGGTACCCCCCCCCTTTTATGAGGGGCCACTGGACCCTTCCTAGGTGGACCTGGCTTGTTGGGGAACCGAAGATGGAACTTCCTGAGCAATAACACGGCGTGAACATCCCGGACGGGTACCAAAGTCCTCTCCTCAGGCCGTATCCTCTCCAATGGACCAGGTACTGGAGGGAGCCTTGGACCATCCTGCTGTCCACAGTCTTAGCCACCTCGAATTCTACCCCTTCAGGGGTGAAAACAGGGACAGGAGGTTTCCTCGAGGTAGCCAAGGACGGGAAGCAGCGTTTCAGGAGGGAGGCATGGAACACGTTGTGTATTTGAAAAGACAGGGGTAACTCCAGCCGGAAGGAGACAGGGTTAAGGACCTCAATGACCTTGTACGGCCCTATATACCGGGGAGAAAATTTTTTGGACCGAACTTTAAGGCGCAAATTTCTTGAAGACAGCCACACCAGATCCCCGACCACAAACAAGGGGTTAGCAGAACGTCTTCTATCTGCCTGAGTCTTTTGTATGCTCTGGGATGCCTCAAGGTTCTTCTGAACCTGGGCCCATACTGTGCACAGTTCCCGATGAACGACATCTACCTCAGGATTGTTGGAACCACCAGGTGAAACGGAGGAGAACCGTGGATTAAATCCAAAATTACAGAAAAAGGGGGAGACCCCTGACGAGTTACTGACCCGGTTATTGAAGGAAAATTCGCAAGGGGATTGAAGGAGACCCAATCATCTTGACAGTCAGAGATAAAGCACCTTAAATATTGTTCTAGAGACTGATTAGTCCTTTCAGTTTGGCCATTAGTTTCAGGATGGAAGGCCGAGAAGAAGGACAGATCAATCTCCAACTTCTTACAGAAGGCTCTCCAAATCAATGAAACAAATTGTACCCCTCTGTCAGAAACAATATTGACAGGAACCCCATGGAGACACAGGATGTGTTTGACGAACAAGGAAGCTAACATCTTGGCATTGGGTAGTTTCTTGAGGGGCATAAAGTGGCACATCTTACTGAAGCGGTCTACTACAAGCCACACCATCGACTTGCCTTGGGATGGAGGCAGATCAGTGATAAAATCCATGGAGATATGGGTCCAAGGTCTCTGGGGAATGGGCAAAGAACATAGTAAGCCCGCTGGTCGGGACCTGGGAGTCTTGGACCTAGCACAAATTTCACAAGCGGCGACGTAGGCCTTAACGTCTTTAGGCTACCCAGGACACCAATAGGTTCTAGAAATAAGGTGCCTGGTACCCAGGATGCCAGGATGGCCAGATAGTGCAGAGTCATGATTCTCCCTGAGTACCCTTAGCCGGAATTGCAGGGGAACAAACAGCTTGTTCTCAGAAAGGTTCTTGGGAGCTGAACCTTGATCAGCCGCAATTTCGGAGACTAAGTCAGAATCAACAGAGGATATGATTATACCAGGGGGCAAAACACAAGCAGGATCCTCCTCCGGAGGAGGGCTTGCCTTGAAGCTACGCGACAGCGCATCAGCTTTAATATTTATAGACCCAGCCCTATAGGCGACCACAAAGTTGAATCTAGTAAAAAACAACGCCCACCGAGCTTGTCTCAAGTTTAGCCTCCGGGCAGATTCTAGGAAAACCAGATTCTTGTGGTCGGTGAGGACAGTTACCTGGTGCCTAGCCCCCTCCAGGAAGTGCCACCACTCTGCAAATGCCCATTTAATGGCTAAGAGTTTGCGGTTGCCAACGTCATAGTTACTCTCAGTGGGGGAGAACTTCCTGGAGAAGTAGGCACAGGGACGGAGATGGGTGAGAGACCTAGTACCCTGGGACAAGACAGCACCCACTCCAACCTCGGAGGCGTCAACCTCCACGATGAATGGCTCCATATGGTTAGGCTGAACCAGCACTGGGGCAGAGATAAAGCACCTCTTAAGGACCTCAAAAGCCTGGACCGCCTCCGGAGGCCAGTGGAGGAGATCGGCACCTTTGCAATTAAGGTCCATAAGAGGCTTAGCGATGACCGAGAAGTTAGCAATAAATCTCCTAGAATAATTAGCAAACCCCAGGAAGCACTGTAAAGCCTTCAGGGAGGCAGGTCGGACCCATTCAGCCACAGCCTGAACCTTGGCGGGGTCCATGCGGAATTCATGAGGAGTGAGGATTTGACCCAAAAATGGTATCTCCTGCACCCCAAACACACATTTTTCGGTCTTCGCAAACAGTTTGTTTTCCCGAAGGACCTGGAGCACCTTCCTGACATGCTCAATGTGGGGGGACCAGTCCTTGGAAAACACAATTATGTCATCAAGGTACGCTACAAGAAATACCCCCAGGTAATCTCTTAAAATCTCATTTATGAAATTCTGGAAGACCGCGAGAGCATTACACAACCCAAAGGGCATGACGAGGTATTCGAAATGACCTCCGGGCGTGTGAAATGCAGTCTTCCACTCATCCCCTTCTTTGATTCGGATAAGGTTATAAGCCCCCCGAAGATCAAACTTAGAGAACCATTGGGCCCACTGAACCTGATTGAAGAGATCAGGAATCAGAGGAAGGGGATATTGGTTCCTTACAGTGACCTTATTCAAGTTTCGGTAATCGATGCACGGCCTAAGACCACCATCCTTCTTCCCTACGTAGAAGAAGCCAGCACTTACCGGAAAAGTAGAGGGGCGAATGTAACCCTTCGCCAGGCTTTCCTGGATATATTCTCTCATGGTTTCACGTTCGGGACAAGAGAGATTAAACATCCTACCTTTAGGGAGCTTAGCTCCTGGTACCAAATCGATAGCGCAATTGTACTCTCTATGAGGAGGTAACTCTTCGGAAGCCTTTTTAGAAAAAACAGCAGCGAAGTACTGAATAAACTCAGGTAGAGTGTTCACCTCCTCTGCGAGAGAAACCAAATTAATGGAAAAACAGGACGTCATGCATTCATTACCCCATTTAGTAAGATCCCCAGTATTCCAGTTAAACGTGGGATTATGCATCTGCAACCAAGGAAGGCCTAAAACTAAATCGGACGATAATCCCTGCATCACCAACACAGAACACTGCTCCAAATGAATGGAGCCCACAATGAGTTCAAAAACAGGGGTATGCTGCGTAAAATAACCATTAGCAAGTGGAGTGGAGTCGATACCCTCTACCGGGACAGGTTTAGGCAAATCAATCAATGGTATAGCTAGAGACATAGCAAATTCCACAGACATAATATTAGCAGAGGACCCTGAATCCACGAAGGCACTGCCGGTGGCAGACCTACCATAAAAAGAGACCTGAAAGGGAAGCAAGATCTTATTAGGTTTCATGTATACGGGAAATACCTGTGCGCCCAAGCGACCTCCCCGATCGTCACTTAGGCGCGGAAGTTTTCCGGCTGCTTATTCTTATGCCTGGGACAGTCGTTCACTTGATGCTTGTCATCCCCACAGTAGAAGCAGAGATCATTCTTCCTGCGGAACTCTCTACGTTGTTGGGGAGACACGGAGGCCCCGAGTTGCATAGGTTCATCCGAGTTTTCCGTGGAAGAACGAAGCAACGGAACCTCGGGAGCCATGATAGGGGGGCCAGAGGAGAAGGCACAAAAACGTTCAAGTCGTCATTCCCTGGGACGTCGGTCAAGACGTACCGCTAAAGCCATAACCTGATCTAGAGAGTCAGAAGAGGGATAACTAACTTGCAGGTCTTTCAGGGCGTTTCAAAGAATTAGACAGACCCAATCTAAACTGGCGCCTCAAGGCAGGGTCATTCCACCGAGAAGCTACACACCACTTCCTATAGTCAGAACAGTACTCCTCAACGGGTCCCTTACCCTGACGTAAGGTCACCAGCTGAGTCTCGGCAAAGGCAGTCTTGTCAGTCTCGTCATAGATGAGTCCGAGAGCCGAAACAAAAGGTCAACATAAGAGAGTTCAGGGGCGTCAGGGGCCAAGGAGAAGGCCCATTCCTGGGGCAGTCCTGGAGCCGGGACATAATTATACCCACTCGCTGGCTCCCAGAACCTGAGGAATGGGGCCTTAAATGGAAATAGAGCCTACAACTTTCCCGAAAGGAGAAAAAAGTTTTCCGGTCCCCTGAAAACCGGTCAGGCAACTAGAGGTGGGGTTCAAGAGGTGGTGTGGAGGGCATTACCTGGGTAGCATCACGCTGGTTGCACCTCTGAGCCAGGTCTTGGACCTGTAGGGAGAGACCCTGCATTTGCTGAGCCAGGGCCTCAAGGGGGTCCATAGTGTGTCAGGGACCAGGGTAGAAAAGGTATATGGGCTTGTGATTATGTAATGTCAAGATAGGGAGACAGACGCTCAATATGTGCACGACAGACAAAACAAGACAAGGGTACACAGAAGAAAGGGAAGAAGGGCAGTTGCCCACGGAAACACCGTGAGCAACAGAGTAGTGGACGAGCCAAGTCAAACCAGGAGTGTACGAGGTAACAAATGCAGAGCAGGAGAATAGTCAGTCAAGCCAGGGTCAATATGAAGCAGAGGTGAATGGTAACATCAGAAACAGGAGAGCTAGGAATCAAGAGAATCACAGGCAAAGGACAAGCAGCAAATGAAGGTATACAGCGAAGGAAATAAGTATTTGATCCCTTGCTGATTTTGTAAGTTTGCTCACTGTCAAAGACATGAACAGTCTAGAATTTTTAGGCTAGGTTAATTTTACCAGTGAGAGATAGATTATATTTAAAAAAAAACACAGAAAATCACATAGTCAAAATTATATATATTTATTTGCATTGTGCACAGAGAAATAAGTATTTGATCCCTTTGCCAAACAAGACTTAATATTTGGTGGCAAAACCCTTGTTGGCAAGCACAGCAGTCAGACGTTTTTTGTAGTTGATGATGAGGTTTGCACACATGTTAGTTGGAATTTTGGCCCACTCCTCTTTGCAGATCATCTGTAAATCATTAAGATTTCGAGGCTATCGCTTGGCAACTCGGATCTTCAGCTCTCTCCATAAGTTTTCAATGGGATTAAGGTCTGGAGACTGGCTAGGCCACTCCATGACCTTAATGTGCTTCTTTTTGAGCCACTCCTTTGTTGCCTTGGCTGTATGTTTCGGGTCATTGTCGTGCTGGAAGACCCAGCCACGAGACATTTTTAATGTCCTGGTGGAGGGAAGGAGGTTGTCACTCAGGATTTGACGGTACATGGCTCTATCCATTCTCCCATTGATGCGGTAAAGTAGTCCTGTGCCCTTAGCAGAGAAACACCCCCAAAACATAATGTTTCCACCTCCATGCTTGACAGTGGGGACGGTGTTCTTTGGGTCATAGGCAGCATTTCTCTTCCTCCAAACACGGCGAGTTGAGTTAATGCCAAAGAGCTCAATTTTAGTCTCATCTGACCACAGCACCTTCTCCCAATCACTCTCAGAATCATCCAGATGTTCATTTGCAAACTTCAGACGGGCCTGTACATGTGCCTTCTTGAGCAGGGGGACCTTGCGGGCACTGCAGGATTTTAATCCATTACGGCGTAATGTGTTACCAATGGTTTTCTTGGTGACTGTGGTCCCAGCTGCCTTGAGATCATTAACAAGTTCCCCCCGTGTAGTTTTCGGCTGAGCTCTCACCTTCCTCAGTATCAAGGATACCCCACGAGGTGAGATTTTGCATGGAGCCCTAGATCGATGTCGATTGACAGTCATTTTGTTTGTCTTCCATTTTCTTACTATTGCACCAACAGTTGTCTCCTTCTCACTCAGCGTCTTACTTATGGTTTTGTAACCCATTCCAGCCTTGTGCAGGTCTATGATCTTGTCCCTGACATCCTTAGAAAGCTCTTTGGTCTTGCCCATGTTGTAGAGGTTAGAGTCAGACTGATTAATTGAGTCTGTGGACAGGAGTCTTTTATACAGGTGACCATTTAAGACAGCTGTCTTTAATGCAGGCACCAAGTTGATTTGGAGCGTGTAACTGGTCTGGAGGAGGCTGAACTCTTAATGGTTGGTAGGGGATCAAATACTTATTTCTCTGTGCACAATGCAAATAAATATATATAATTTTGACTATGTGATTTTTTTTTTTTTATTATATAATCTATCTCTCACTGGTAAAATTAACCTAGCCTAAAAATTCTAGACTGTTCATGACTTTGACAGTGGGCAAACTTACAAAATCAGCAAGGGATCAAATACTTATTTCCTTCACTGTAAGTAGACGAAGGGCGGGAGCTAGAACCGTCTAGCCAGGCTGTGATAGGCTCTCCTACTCCTCAGCCTACCAGCCTGAGTGGTAGCAGATCGAGTCACTCTAGCAGACCTAGGAACAGATGCAGCCTGATTAACCATGGGCGTCGACACAGAAGTTCTGTCAGGCAAATCCTTTACAGTTTTAGTTGAAGACTCCGGCATCACTAAGCTCCTGATGTAACTGTCAATATATGGACAGTGATATAAGTGGCCCCTCCCTGCCCTCCCCGGAACGCTAAATAAATTCCATCCACATATATTTCTGCCATAAAATTGACAATTTACTTATGTGGCAGAATTATCTTACGGAATAATTGTAAAAAATTGGCATAAATATTTTGATGTTTGGTATGTAATACTTATTAGCTCTTCCCATATATGTCTCTTTGCAAAAATACGCAATATAAAATGTACAATTAGTGCAATGTTATAAAATCATATCGAGGCATGAAATAATTTCCTTTCATGCTTGGGATGTACATATGTATTTGCGTATGAGGGTACACTACTGACTATCCATTGATTACACAGGGATTAATAATACCTTGTGAATGTGGGTTAATATTAAATGATCTAATTGTCATTTCTTTCTTAAATAATTTTTTGGATGTAGAAATGAAATTATAATGATTACATCTTGGAAGGAACATGTTGGCAATCCTGCAATAGCATAGATTTCCTGTGTGGAATATTTCATTCTTAATTGTAGAACCAATAAAATGTATGTTGGATACTATAAATACAATGACTTTGGCTGAACTTGCCAAGACAGCTCTGAGGAAATCCCGACAAGGGATGAAACGCGTCAGCTGACCTAATCAAGCGAGGCAGGTAGTGACGTCGAGACTCTGCCTTGTGAATCCCTGACCGTGCTGGGAACATCACATGAAAAAGGTTACGATGTGGTTCGGAAACTTACCTTCTTGAAAGTGTGGGCCCCTCTTTCTCTAGGATCAAATACCTCTTGGCGCTTATGGTGGAGTAACCTTGTACATCAGAGGAACAAAAAGCCTTTATTGAAAATGCAATCTCAAAGGCTGGAAAGAATATACGAGCACATGGGCTGAAAATCACCTGGTGAGAGCCATTGGAGCCTAAGCTATGCCTGCTCCTCTTCCACGTGTTTCCCCGGATGATTAAAGGTAAAAACCATGTGGACAATAGAAGTAAGATGTACCGTGTAAAATCATAAGGAACGACGCTCTCTGAGATAACGATAACGTTAGGGATCAGGAGGAATATATATTGACCGTAATGGTCTAAGAACAGACTGCTGGTTTCCCTTGATTCCCTAGGAAAGATCTGTTTCTGAAAGGGAGAAACGAGAGCTATACACATTGAAAATATAACCTCATTTTTGCAGGATGGCCTTATCCCTGTAAAGGAACGATCATATATGGGAAAGCCTTCCTTATCAACTGATTTTTCAAATCTCCTTAATAGGAACTGTTGCCATCTTACGAGGAAATACACAAAGAAATGTATATAGAGAAAAAACGCAGGTGTGAATGTAACCCAGCGTTTTTTTCGGTCTATGCTATTGACCCCAATTTTTTGGAGTAAACAAGGTGTACATGAATGCTTTGTCAAATTAGCTATACAATCTGTGTATGGGAGGTATCTGTATCCATATGTAACCCTTTCCTGGCCAGGAGAAAAAAATGTTTTAAAATTTGTGTGAATATATTTATATTTTCAAAATATTTGGAGTTTAAAGAATAAAATAAATTTTCATAATTTTTCAATGACCCAAGAGTGCCTTGTTATATTCTAATATTAATTTTTCTTTTTTGTTTTGCATATAAGTGGGTTCTCCAGGAACGGCATGCCCGGTCAGAGCCTTACCAACACTCTGGCTGTTGACTATGGCATTGTAAAGCTCTTGACATCACTGTCCATTTATGGATAAGTGACATCAAGGGCTTTCCCAGGGTCGTCATCCCCGGCCAGAGCATTGCCTACGCTCTAACTGGGGATTTCAGCATTGCAATGCTTGTGACATTACAGTCCATACATAGACAGTGACGTCAGGCGCTGGCTGGTGGCTCCAGTATTGTAGCTCTTAACATCACTTTATATATATGACAGTGACTTCAAGGCCTTCTCCAGGAATGGAATGGTTACCGACGCTCTGGCCGGGGACTCCATTTATCGTAAAGCTCTTGACATCAATGTTTATATATGGACACTCACATCAGGGGCTTCTCCAGGGGCAGAATCACCGGCCAAAGCCTTGCCGATGCTTTGGGCGGGGACTACGTCATAGTAAAGCTCTTGACATCACTGTCTATATACTGTATGTGCAGTGATGTTAGGGGCTTCCCCAGGGCATCCGTCCTCTGGATGGCTACTCTGGTATTGTAGCTCTTGACATCACTGTCTAAATAAGGACAGGGCCAATACTCTAACCTGGGGCTACGGCATGATAAAGGTCTTGACATCACTGTTCATATATGGACAGTGACGTCAAAGACTTCCCTAGAACTGGATTTCCTTCCAACGATCTGGCCGGGGCCTCTGGTATTGCAGCTCTTGACAATACTGTCATATATGGATAGTGACGTTATAGGCTTACCCAGGGCCGGAATTCCCAGCCACAGTGTTGTCGACGCTCTGGCTCGGGACTATGGCATCGCAAAGTTCCTGATGTCACGGCAGAATCCCCAGCCAAAGTATTGCCAGTGCTTTACCCAAGAACTATGTCAACATAAAGCTCTTGACATCACTGTCTATATATTTACAGTGACGTTAACCCTTTCAAGACCGAGCTCATTTTGGCCTTTAGGACCAGCCCCATTTTTTTAAATCTGACATGTGTCACTTTATGTGGTAATAACTCTGGAATGCTTTTGCCTATCCAAGCGATTCTGAGATTGTTTTCTCGTGACATATTGTGCTTTATATTAGTGGAAAAATTTGGTCAATAAATTCATTGCTTATTTGTGAAAAACATCAAAATTTCGAGAAAATTTGCAAAAATTATGATTTTTCTAAGTTTTAATGTATCTGCTTGTAAAACAGATAGTAATACCACACAAAATAGTTACTATTTCACATATTCCATATGTCTACTTTATATTTGCATAGTTTTTTTGAGCATTATTTTATTTTTCTAGGACGTTACAAGGCTTAGTACTTTACCAGCAATTTCTCACATTTTCAAGAAAATTTCAAAAGGCGATTTTTACAGGGACCAGTTCAGTTCTAAAGCGGCTTTGAGGGCCTTATGTACTAGATAGACCCCATGAATCACCCCATATTAAAAACTGCACCCCTCAAAATATTCAAAACAGCATTTAGAAATTTTCTTAACCCTTTAGGCGTTTCGCAGGAATTAAAGCAATGTAGAGGGGAAATTGACAAATGTAATTTTTTTTTGCTGCAATTCATTTGTAATACATTTTTTTCTGTAACACAGAATGTTTTACCAGAGAAACGCAACACAAAGTTTATTGCACAGATTCTGCAGTTTTTAGAAATATCCCACATGTGGCCCTAGTGTGATAATGGACTGAAATACCAGCCTCAGAAGCAAAGGAGCACCTAGTGGATTTTGTGGCCTTCTTTTTTTAGAATATACTTTAGGCACCATGTCAGGTTTGAAGAGGTTTTGTAGTGCCAAAACAGTGGAAATCCCCCAAAAGTGACACGGTTTTGGAAACTGCACCCCTGAAGGAATTTATCTAGGGGTACAGTTAGCATCTTGACCCCACAGGTCTTCTGCTATATTTATTGGAGTTTGCCTGTGAAAGTGAAAATCTACTTTTTTTCTGAAATAATATAAAAAATAATAATATTTGCAAGGAATAAAGAATAAAAAGCACCCCAAAACTTGTAAATCTACTTCTCCCGATTACAGCAATACCCCATATGTGGTACTAAACTGCTGTTTGGACCCACGGCAGAGCTCAGAAGGGAAGGAGCGCCATTTGGATTTTGAAGCGCAGATTGTGCTGGATTGGTTTTTAGTGCCATGTCGCGTTTGCAACGCCCTGGAGGGACCAAAACGGTGGAAACCCCCCAAAAGTGACCCCATTTTGTAGACTACACCCCTCAAGGAATTTTTCTAGGGGTATAGTTAGCATTTTGACCCCACAGTTTTTTTGCTGAATTTAGTGGAATTAGGCCGTGAAAATGAAAATCTACTTTTTTTCTGAAAAAACATAGAAATCTTTAATTTTTACAATGAATAAAGGAGAAAAATCACCCCAAAATTTGTCAAGCAATTTGTCCTGATTACAGCAATACGCCATACAGTATGTGGTAATAAACTGCTGTTTGGACCCACGGCAAGACTCAGAAGGGAAGGAACAATATTTGGCTTTTGGAGCTCAAATTTAGCTGGAATGGTTTTCGGGCGTCATGTCGCATTTGCAAAGCCCCTGAGGTACCAAAACAGTGGAAACCTCCCAAAAGTCCCTTTAGGGGACTGGAACGAGCGATCATTAGGTCGCTGGTACAATACACTGCAGTAGTAATGTATTGCAGTATAATATCATTTTTACAGGCTCCTGTAACAGCGCGATCGCTGTTCCTGTCCATTAGTCCCGGGTGTCAGCTGTAATACACAGCGGACACCTGCAGAATATGGAGCAGGCGCAGCGCATGAGCCCGCTCCATATATAACCCCCCCTCACCACGACATGCTATTAAGTCGTGGTGAGCGAAGGCGTTAACGCTCAGCGGATGGTGCAAAGTGAAAATTACAATTTTCCACTGATATGCCATTTTAATGCACAATATGTTGTGCCCAGTTTGTGCCACTGAAGACACATACCTCATACAATGTTGAGCGGGTTAGCCCGGATATAAAATATCATATATGTGGACGTAAACTGGTGTTTGGGCACACTGTGGGGCTCAGAAGGGAGGGAGCGACATTTGGCTTTTGGAGCGCAGAGTTTGCTTGGTAACTGTTCTGTTTGGGGTTTTGCTGGTATTTCAGTTTATGATGTGGGGGTATGTGTAAATTGGGCAGAGTACATCAGGACATAATAAGAGGGTATAATAATTCGGTAAATAAATAATAATCCGCAGATATGTGGCCAATGTCGCACTGATAAATGGCGCCCGATCATATCCGCTTTTGGACACTGCACAATTTCTGTCGCTATATTCTGAGAGGCAGAACTTTTTTTATTTTTTCTTCACCGGAGCCATGCGAGGGCTTGTTTGTTGCGGGACAATCTGTAGTTTTCATTGGTACCATTTTAGGGTACATGTGATTTGTTTTATCACTTTTTATAAGATTTTTTTTTGGCAAGCAAAGTGACAGAAAAACAAATTCTGACAAAGTTTTTTGTCTTTTTTTTTTACACTTTTTACCGTGCGCTATAAATGACATTTTACTTTATTCTGCGGGTCGATACGATTACGGCGATACCAGATGTATATAGTTTTTTTATGTTCTGTGGCATTTGCGCAATAAAATCACTTTTCAATAAAATTATTTCTTTTTTGTGTCACCATATTCTGAGAGCCATAACTTTTTTATTTTTCAGTCTAAAAAGCTGTGTAAGGGCTTGTTTTTTGTGGGATGGGTTGTAGTTTTTATTGGTACTATTTTAGGGGACATGCGACTTTTTGATCACTTTTTATTCTATATTTTTGAAGGGTTGATGACCAAAAAAATAGTGATTCTGACATAGTTTTTTAATTATTTTTTTTGCGCTGTTCACCGTGCTTGAAAAATAATATTATAGTTTTATAGTTTGGGTCGTTGTGAACACGGTCATACCAAATATGTGTATTTTTTTAACATTTTCATTTTTTTCCTATAATAAAAGACTTATAGGAAAAAGCATTTTTTGTTTTGTAACTATTATAACTTGTTTTTACACTTTTATAAAACATTTTTATTACTTTATTTTTTACTTTTTACTTGTTTTACTTGAAGACTGGCAGGACTGATCGCTGCTATAATACATTACACTACCTAGGTAGTGTAACGTATTATAAACTGTCAGTGTGACGCTGAGTGTCACACTGACAGGAAGCTTATGAGAACCAGCATCAGGCTGGTTCTCATAGGCTGCCGTGCATGGCAGACCCGGGGGCTGTTATATGGCCCCCAGTTTTGCCTTGTAACCGACTGCAGCACCTGCAATCGGTCCCCGGGAAAGTTTGTTGTAGCAACAAAACTTTCCAGTTTGTTGTAGTAACAAACTTTCCGGTTCGTTGCTACAACAAACTTTCTGTAAAGGATCTGCCAGGCACAGCTTCGGGGTTAATTTCCATACGTAATCAGTCTTCACCTGAGTCTATCTCTCTGAGAGTGACTCCAGCTTCCACCACTCAGGCTGGCAGGCTTAGGAGTGGGAGAGCCTATCGCAAAAATGTGTGTTTGGGGTACAGGAGATACCATTTTTGGGTCAAATCCTCACTCCTCATGAATTGCGCATGGACCCCGCCAAGGTTCAGGCTGTGGCGGAATGGGTCCAACCTGCCTCCCTGATGGCGTTACAGTGTTTTTTGGGGTTCGCCAATTATTACAGGAGATTCATTGCTAACTTCTCGGTCATCGCTAAGCCTCTTACGGACCTCACTCGCAAAGGTGCTGATCTCTTCCACTGGTCTCCAGAGGCTGTCCAGGCTTTTGAGGTCCTTAAGAAGTGCTTTATCTTGGCCCCGGTGCTGGTTCAGCCCAACCAAATGGAGCCATTTATCGTGGAAGTTGACGCATCCGAGGTGGGAGTGGGGGCTGTCTTGTCCCAGGGTACCAGGTCCCTCACCCATCTCCGCCCCTGTGCCTACTTCTCCAGGAAGTTTTCGCCCACTGAGAGTAACTATGATATTGGCAACCGCAAACTCTTAGCCATTAAATGGGCATTTGAAGAGTGGCGCCACTTCCTGGAGGGGGCTAGGCACCAGGTAACGGTCCTTACCGACCACAAGAATCTGGTGTTCCTAGAATCTGTTCGGAGGCTAAACCCGAGACAAGCTCGATGGGCGCTATTTTTTACCAGATTCAACTTTTTGGTTACCTATAGGGCTGGGTCTAAAAATATTAAGGCTGATGCACTGTCCCGTAGCTTCATGGCCAGCCCTCCTTCGGAGGAAGATCCTGCTTGTATTTTGCCTCCCGGTATAATCATTTCTTCTATTAATTCTGATTTAGTCTCTGAAATTGCAGCTGATCAAGGTTCAGCTCCCGGGAACCTTCCTGAGGACAAGCTGTTTGTTCCCCTGCAATACCGGCTATGGGTACTTAGGGAAAATCATGACTCCGCACTATCTGGTCATCCAGGCATCCTGGGTACCAAACACCTCATTGCCAGAAACTATTGGTGGCCTGGGTTGCCTAAAGACGTTAAGGCCTACGTCGCCGCTTGTGAGGTTTGTGCTAGGTCCAAGACTCTCAGGTCCCGAACAGCGGGCTTACTACGTTCGTTGCCCATTCCCCAGAGACCTTGGACAAATATCTCCATGGATTTTATCACTGATTTGCCTCCATCCCAAGGCAAGTCGGTGGTGTGGGTGGTAGTAGACCGCTTCAGTAAGATGTGCCACTTTGTGCCCCTCAAGAAACTACCCAACGCCAAGACGTTAGCTACCTTGTTTGTCAAACACATCCTGCGTCTCCATGGGGTCCCTGTCAATATTGTTTCGGACAGATGGGTACAATTTGTTTCTTTGTTTTGGAGAGCCTTCTGTAAGAAGTTGGAGATTGATCTGTCCTTCTCCTCTGCTTTCCATCCTGAAACCAATGGCCAAACTGAGAGGACTAATCAATCTCTAGAACAATATTTAAGGTGTTTTATCTCTGACTGTCAATATGATTGGGTCTCATTCATTCCCCTCGCTGAATTTTCCCTTAATAACCGGGTCAGTAACTCGTCAGGGGTCTCCCCCTTTTTCTGTAATTTTGGGTTTAATCCACGGTTCTCTTCCGTTTCACCTGGTAGTTCCAACAATCCCGAGGTAGAGGTCGTTCATCGGGAACTGTGCACAGTCTGGGCCCAGGTTCAGAAGAACCTAGAGGCGTCCCAGAGCGTACAAAAAACTCAGGCTGATAGAAAACGTTCTGCTAACCCCTTGTTTATGGTCGGGGATCTGGTGTGGTTATCGTCTAGGAACTTGCGTCTTAAGGTCCCGTCCAAGAAGTTTGCTCCCCGGTTTATTGGGCCGTATAAGGTCATTGAAGTCCTCAATCCTGTCTCCTTCCGGCTGGAGTTACCCCCATCTTTTCGTATAC
Source organism: Rhinoderma darwinii (assembly GCF_050947455.1). NCBI lineage: Eukaryota > Metazoa > Chordata > Amphibia > Anura > Rhinodermatidae > Rhinoderma > Rhinoderma darwinii. Next base: position 100,745,737 of record NC_134690.1, read on the forward strand.
ACGACGTGTTTAATGCCTCCCTCCTTAAACGCTGCTCCCCGTCCTTGGCTCCCTCGAGGAAACCTCCTGTTCCCGTTCTCACCCCTGAGGGGGTGGAATTCGAGGTGGCCAAGATTGTGGACAGCAAGATGGTCCAAGGCTCCCTCCAGTACCTGGTCCATTGGAGAGGATACGGGCCTGAGGAGAGGACTTGGGTACCCGCCCGGGATGTTCACGCTGGGCAATTGGTCAGGAAGTTCCACCTTTGTTTCCCCAGTAAACCAGGTCCACTTCGAAAAGGTCCGGTGGCCCCCCATAAAAGGGGGGGTACTGTAAAGGATCTGCCAGGCACAGCTTCGGGGTTAACTTCCATAGGTAATCAGTCTTCACCTGAGTCTATCTCTCTGAGACTGACTCCAGCTTCCACCACTCAGGCTGGCAGGCTTAGGAGTGGGAGAGCCTATCGCAGCATGGCCAGACTCAGCTAGCTCCCGCCCTCTGTCTATTCATACCTGCCTTTCCTGTTCCTCCTTGCTTGTGATTCTTTCCGTGTGGTTTCCTGGCCCAGCTACAGCTCCTAACTATTTGATCCTGCTCCATACTGACCCAGGCTTTCTGACTACTCTTCTGCTCTGCGTTTGGTACCTCGTGCTCTCCTGGTTTGACTTGGCTCGTTCACCACTCTGTTGCTCACGGTGTTGCCGTGGCCAACTGCCCCTTTCCCTTTGGTTTATATTCCCTTGTATGTTTGTCTCGTGCACTTGCTGAGCGTAGGGACCGCCGCCCAGTTGTACCCCGTCGCCTAGGGCGGGTCGTTGCAAGTAGGCAGGGACAGAGTGGCGGGTAGATTAGGGCTCACTTGTCCGTTTCCCTACCCCTATCATTACACTTTCCCTGTGATCACATGACCGGGACCTGAACCAATTAGGTCCCGGTCATGTCTCCGGGACCAGAGGCAGGGGTTAACAGCGCGATCCGGGTGTCAGCACTACTCTGAGACACCCGGATCGTGCTTTTAACACCCACCGTGAATTCACGTCGGCGCTGCACAGAGCCCAGCAAGCGCCGACGTGAATATACAGTGGGCGGTCGGGAAGCGGTTAAGGGCTTCCCTAGGACCGGAGACCTCCAGTAGCGCTTCCAATGCTGTGGATGTCTACTCTTGACATCACTGTCTATATACGGACAGTGACGTCAAAGGCTTCCCTAGGGCTACATTTTCTTCGGAGCCCTTCTGACGCTGTGGCTGGTCACTCCGGTAATGTAGCTCCTGACATCACTGTCCATATATGGACAGTGATGTCAGCGGCTTCTCCATTGCCAGAATTCCTGGCCAGAGCTTTGTCGACGATCTGGAGGGGGACCATGGCATCATAAAGCCTCATATACTGACAGTGACGCCAAGGGCTTCTCCAGGACCGGAATCCCCAGCGACAGCATTGCTGACTTTCTGGTTGGGTACTCTGGCATAGCAAATCTCCTGACGCTACTGTAAAGGATCTGCCAGGCACAGCTTCTGTGTATACACCCATAGGTAATCAGTCTGCACCTGCTTCTATGTCTGTGAGACTGACTCCATCTTCCACCACTCAGGATGGCAGGCTTAGGAGTGGGAGAGCCTATCACAGCCTGGCCAGACGGAGCTAGCTCCCGCCCTCTGTCTATTTATACCTGCCTTTCCTGTTCCTCCTTGCTTGTGATTCTTCTCGTGTGGTTTCCTGGCTTCTGCAGCTTCTGAACTATTTGACCCTGCTTCATTCTGACCTTGGCTTACTGACTACTCTCCTGCTCTGCGTTTGGTACCTCGTACACTCCTTTTTTGACTTGGCTTGTTCACTACTCTCCTGCTCAGCGTTTGGTACCTCGTACACTCCTGGTTTGACTCGGCTCGTTCACCCCTCTTGTTGCTCACGGTGTTGCCGTGGGCAACTGCCCCATTTCCCTTAGCTTTGTGTACCCTTGTCTGTTTGTCTGTCGTGCACTTACTGAGCGTAGGGACCATCGCCCAGTTGTACCCCGTCGCCTAGGGCGGGTCGTTGCAAGTAGGCAGGGACTGAGTGGCGGGTAGATTAGGGCTCACTTGTCTGTTTCCCTACCCCCATCATTACAGCTACTGTCTGAATATAGACAGTGATGTCAGGGGCTTCTCCAGTGCCAGAATTCCGTGCCAGAGCTTTACCCACGCTCTGGTCAGGGACTCCAGCATTGCAAAGCTCCTGACATTACTATCCGAATATAGACAGTGACATCCCGGGCTTCTCCAGAGGCGGAATTTACAGTTGAAGCAATGCCAACACTCTAGCCAGGGACTCCCGCATCGTAAGGGTCTTGACATCACTATTCATATATGGACAGTGACGTCAGAGGCTTCTCAGGGCTGGATTCCTGCTGATGGGCTTTCAACACTCTGGCTGGCGACTCCGGTATTGCAGCTCCTGACATCACTGTCCATATATGGACTGTGACGTCAGGGGCTTCTCTAGGGCCAGAATCTCTTGCCAGAGCATTGCCAAGTCTCTGGCTTGGGACTCCGGCATTGTATAGCTCTTGATGTCACTGTCCATATATGTCAGCAAAGTGGATGAGAATTTAAGAAATGTAATCCACACGCTGTGGAAAAAAATTGCACGGAAATTGACATGCCAATTTATGTTGCAAGTTGTCACCATGGATTTCACCCTTTGAAATTCATAGGGTGAAAACCCGTACGAAATCTGCAAGTAAAACATGCAGTGAAAATATGCAATTGCTTTTTTTCCATCGCAAATCAGGTATGTGTGAACGTATCCTAATATGTTACCTCTCAAGAATACAATCTCTGATACCTCAGTATAATATAAACACTCAGGCTAGGTTCACACATCGCGTAAAATTTACAGTCTGGAACCGGGCTAAAAATCTGTACCCAAATTCGTAATGAAATACATATAGGCACGTATTTCGTTGTTAATTTTGGTGCAAAAGTTAGCCCTGGATTTTCATTCCTTGCATTGCAATGAATTAAATCTGCTCTGAAATTCCACTGCATTACCGCAACAGATAGAGCATGCTGCGATTTTGATAATCCGCAGCATGCCTACAATCCACAGCAGATTTTGCTTTGAGTCAATGGGGTTTGTTAAAACTCCATTCACTAACATTGTACTGTACTTTGTTACAGAATTTCTATGTGAATTTGCAACAAGTAGGCAATGTGTGAATTCACCCTAATACCTCACTATAAAGGTTAATTCACACCCGCCAAATATTATGAAGAATTTTTTTGCGACTGTAGAAAAACAGGTGCTTGCTGCAGAAACAATCCTTTTAAGATTAATGGAACTGATTTTCTGCAACAAATCTGATGCCTAAGGGTACCCACACAGGTTTGATGCATATTTTTCCGCATCAAATCTACAGAAAATCTGCCACAAAATCTACTTTTAAAAGGGTGAAATCCGCTGTGACTAGCAACTAAAGAATGTGCATGCTGCGGATATTGAAAATCTGCAGCATGCTCTGATATCCATGTGGAAAATGTTCCACAGCATGTAGATGGGATTTAAATAGACACTATTACCTCACAATAATATACATTTGAATACTTTACTACAGGGATGGGGAACCTTTTTTATGCCAAGGGCCATTTGGATATTTATAACATCATTCGCGGGACATACAAAATTATCAACTTAATAATGCCCCCCATAGCTTTCCCCCACACAGTATAATGCCCCCCATAGCTTTCCCCCACACAGTATAATGCCCCCATAGTTGCCCCGCAGTATAATGCCCCTATAGCTGCCCCTATAGAATATTGCCACCCATAGCTGCCACATACTGTATAATTCCCCATACAATATAATGCCCCCATAGCTGCCCCATACAGTATAATGCCACCCATACAGTATAATGCCCCCATAGCTGCCCCATACAGTATAATGCCCCCATAGCTGTTCTGTACAGTATAATGCCCCCCATAGCTGCTCCATACAGTATAATGCCCCATACAGTATAATGCCCCCCATAGCTGCCCCATACACTATAATGCCCCATACAGTATAAGGCCCCCCCATAGCTGCCCCATACATTATAATGCCCCTCATACAGTATAATGCCCTCCATAGCTGCCCCATACAGTATAATGCCCCCCACGCAGCATAATGCCCAACCATAGCTGCCCGAAACAGTATAATACCCACCATATCTGTCCCATACAGTATAATGCCCCCATAGCTGTCCCATACAGTATAATGCCCCCCTTAGCTATCCCATACCCAGTATAATGCCCCATCAGCAGCTACCATATGAGCCCCCCTCCCATACACAGTATAATGCCCCATAGGTATGTACCTAATAGAAAAACAATAACATAACTACTTACCTATCCCCGTTCCCACGACGAGTGGAGGAGATCCATCTCCTTCTCTGCACTGTGCTGTTAGTGACTCGGCGCAGACAGGCGCAGATTCAGTTGGAAGCGTGACCAGCGCGGTCAGCGTTGTGTGGCAACGGGGGCCCTGTGGAACCCCCAGGCTTAGGGGCCTGGTCGCAATTGTGACCATTGCGACCCCTATAGCTACGCCACTGCCGGCCCAGGAGTGGACCAGTCCGGTCACCTGACCTCCCGTCACTAACTCAGGTCAAGTGACCGGACTTGTCCACTCTTGGTCTGGCACAGTACAGTCACCTGACCTCACGTCACTGACTCAGGTCAGGTGACCGGACTGGTCCGCTCTTGGGCTGGCACAGTCCAGTCACCTGACCTCATGTCACTGGCTCAGGTTAGGTGACCAGACTGATCCACTCTTGGGCCGGCAAGCACTGACCTCACTCAGACTGTCGCTGCCATGCTTGGCTCCTAAATGTGAGTGAATAGGGCGGAATCAGGATGGCTGCGGTGGTCAGAGTGAGGTCGGGCCAGAGCAAATAATCCCGGACGTTCCCCACCCCTGCGTTACTATAATATAAACAGTAATTTAAACACTAAGGCCCTGTTCACAAAGAGTTTTTTGCAGGCAGGCAGTCAGATTTTGACTTGCATGCACTCCATTTGCTGCGTTTTTTGCTGCGTTTTTCGGCCGCAGCCATTGAGCGCAGCGGACAAAAAAACGCAGTGGGAAACGCTTTCTCTGCCTCCCATTGATGTCAATGGGAGGTCAGAGACGGAAACGCCAGAAGAAAGGGCATGTTGCTTCTTTTACTTGCAAGCGTTTTTTTCCGCTTGTGGGAAAAAATGCCTCCGCCTCCCATTGAAATAAATGGGAGGCAATTTCGGACGTTTTTTGCAGCGGTTTCTGTCGTGGTTACCTAATTCCTCACTATAATATAAATACTAATACCTAACCATAATATAAACACTAATACCTAACCATAATATAAACACTAATACCTAACTATAATATAAACACTATTATCTAACTATAAGGCCCAGTTCACACCTGCGTAAGTGTTTCCATTGTTATGCTTCGTCAGAACAACGAAAATACTGTGAGCGCTGGTTCCGTTGTATGACGGACACCATCGGCGTCCAACGGAACCTACTGACTTTAAGAAGGCCAATTTCCCCAGGATATGGGCTGCAATTCAGGATATAGACTGGGAAGAACTAATGTCCAATAATGGTACAAATGATAAATGGGAGATTTTTCAAATCTACTTTGGGTAATTATAGTGCAAAATTTATTCCTATAGGTAACAAGTATAAACGACTAAAATTAAACCCCACATCGCTTATACCTTCTGTAAAAAGGGCAATACATGACAAAAAAAGGGAATTTGAAAAATACAAATCTGAGGGTACAGCTGTAGCCTTTGTAAAATATAAAGAGCTTAATAAAATCTGTAAAAAGGTAATAAAATCAGTAAAAATACCAAATGAAAGGCAGCTGGTCAAGGATAGTAAAACAAATCCCCAAAAATTCTTCAAGTATATAAATGCAAAAAACCCAAGGTCTGATCATGTAGGACCCCTAGATAGTGGTAATGGTCACAGGGGATCAAGAGAAGGCACAGTTACTAAATGGGTTCTTCAGCTCTGTATATATAACAGAAGAAATAGCAGCTGATGTAGCTGGCGCCAGCGCTGTTAATATATCAGTTGATATACTGATTTGGAGGAATGTAGATATGGTGCAAGCTAAATTAAATAAAATAAACATACACAAGGCCCCGGGACCAGATGGGTTACACCGTAGAGTTCTTAAGGAGCTTAGTTCAGTTATTTCTGTCCCCCTCTTCATAATATTTAGAGATTCTCTAGTGACTGGTATAGTGCCAAGGGACTGGCGCAGGGCAAATGTGGTGTCTATTTTCAAAAAGGGCTCTAGGTCTTCCCCGGGTAATTATAGACCAGTAAGCTTAACATCCATTGTGGGGAAATTGTTTGAGGGGCTATTGAGGGACTATATACAGGATTATGTGACAAAAAATAGTATTATAAGTGACGGCCAGTACAGTTTTACTAAGGACAGAAGCTGTCAAACCAACCTGATTCGTTTTTATGAAGAGGTGAGCAGAAGCCTAGACAGAGGGGCCGCTGTGGTTGTAGTGTTTTTGGACTTTGCAAAGGCATTTGACACTGTCTCTTATAGACGTCTAATGGGTAAATTAAGGACTATAGGTTTAGAAAGTATAGTTTGTAGTTGGATTGAGAATTGGCTCAAGGACCGTATCCAGAGAGTTGTGGTAAATGATTCCTACTCTGAATGGTCCCCGGTTGTAAGTGGTGTAATAGCACTATTTCTATTTTTGCAGATGACACCAAGCTATGTAATATAGTTTAATCTATAGAAGATGTTCGTGAATTGCAAGCTGATTTGAACACACTGAGGCTGGGTTCACATGACCTATTTTCAGACGTATTGAAGCCGTTTTACGCCTCGAAATACGTCTGAAAACAATCCTCGAATATGTCGGCAAACATCTGCCCATTCATTTCAATGGGTTTGCCGACGTACTGTGCCGACGACCTGTAATTTTACACGTCACTGTCAAAAGACGGCGCGTAAAATAACAGCCTCGTCAAAGAAGTGCAGGATACTTCTTGGGACGTAATTGGAGCCGTTTTTCATTGAATCCAATGAAGAACAGCTCCAAATTACGTCCGTAATTGACGCCTCGCAAAACGCGAGTACGAGCAATTACGTCTGAAATGCAGGAGCTGTTTTCTCCTGAAAACAGCTCCGTAATTTCAGCCGTAATTGACGTTATCGTGTGCACATACCCTGAGTGTTTGGACGTCCACTTGGCAAATTAAGTTTAATGTAGATAAATGTAAAGTTATGCACCTGGGTACAAACCATCTGCATGCATCATATGTCCTAGGGGGAGCTACACTGGGGGAGTCACTTGATGAGAAGGATCTGGATGTACTTGTAAATCATAAACTAAATAACAGCATGCAATGTCAATCAGCTGCTTCAAAGGCCAGCAATATATTGAATATTAAAAGAGGTATTGACTCACGGGACAGGGATGTAATATTACCACTTTACAAAGCATTAGTGAGGCCTCATCTAGAATATGCAGTTCAGTTCTGGTTTCCAGTTCATAGAAAGGATGCCCTGGAGTTGGAAAAAATACAAAGAAGAGCAACGAAGCTAATAAGGGGCATGGAGAATCTAAGTTATGAGGAAAGATTAAAAGAACTAAACCTATTTAGCCTTGAAAAAAAGACGACTAAGGGGGGACATGATTAACTTATATAAATATATGAATGGCACATACAAAAAATATGGTGAAATCCTGTTCCATGTAAAACCCTGTCAAAAAACAAAGGGGCACTCCCTCCGCCTGGAGAAAAAAAGGATCAACCTGCAGAGGCGACAAGCCTTCTTTACTGTGAGAACGGTGAATTTATGGTCTACCGCAGGAGCTGTCACAGCAAGGACAGTAGATGGCTTTAAAAAAAGGCTTAGATCATTTCCTAGAACAAAAAAATATTATCTCCTATGTGTAGAAAGTTTTTACTTCCCCTTTCCCATCCCTTGGTTGAACTTGATGGACATGTGTCTTTTTTCAACCGTACAAACTATGTAACTATGTAATGGGTTCCGTTTGAGTTTCGTCATGGTTTCCGGTATTTTTGTCTGGATCTGTGATGGAGGCCCCTAAAGGAGCAAATGTGAACAGGCCCTAATATAAATACTAATATCCCACTATAATATAAACACTATTTCCTTACTATTATATAAACACTCATGCCTCAGTATAAAGGTATGTTTACATGAGTCTTTTTTTGGGATGGATTTCGACACAATCACGGTAATCACAGCAAAACCACGCCTTTTTTGGGGAAAAATTTCACGTTTTAACAGCAATTATTACTAGTGATTATTTCAGCGATTATTGGATTGCGGCAAAAACCGTAGCAAAAAACTATATGTAAATATATCCTATTGCAAACACAATTACCTCACTACTACCATTATAAATCATGAGCACAGTTACACAGGACAGATCATTCACAGATACTCACTTACCAGAATACCTATCATAGGGTGGTATAGAACAGACGATACAGTAACACACATCTAGTAATAGTATTAGCGGCTTTGATCCAGGGTTTATAACTGATCGCCATTTTCTGGGGTCAAGAAGGAATTTTCCACCTGTGATACTAATTGGCCACTCGTGTCCAGGGTTTTTGCCTTCTTCTGGATCAACAGCTTTAGGTATAGGGATGTCATTCACACTAAAAATGTATATAAATAAAAGATACAAGTAATAAAAGAAATCTTATTTAGTCTCACAATTCTCTTGTGTCCTTATTTCTCAGCAGGTGGTGGAGTTCAGTGTCTAGCTGAGCATTTAGGCTAAAGGTCCTTTTACACTGCGCGATTATCGTGCAGACAAGCGTTTATAGAACGCTCGTTGCTGATAATTGCCCTGTGTAAACAGGAACGATCAGCAGATGAACGAGCAAACGCTCGATCATCTGCTGGTCGTATCGTTGTAAAAAAGTAAAATATTATCGTTGTCGGCAGCACTTCTCCCTGTGTAAACGGGGAGACGTGCTACCGACATGATAATAATGTATGGGGATGAGCGATCGGAGTAACGACCGCTTGTCCCCATCCATAACTCCATGTGACAGGAGCAAACGAACGCCGATCAATGAAGTCTCGATGATCGGCACTCGCTGCATCGGCCGATTATCGGCTGGTGTAAAAGGCCCTTAAGTCCAGACATGTGTTTGCAGATTTTCAGCGAAAATTGCAAATGGTGAATTTCAAATTGAAAATCCACTGCATTTCTGCAAATGAATAGGCATGCTGCAGATTTGAAAATCTGCATCATGCCTGGATTTTTGCAGATTTTTTCGGCTAAATGTAAATAACGTTTTAAAAAAGTTCCACTCATCTGTGACAATTACAACACGTCTAAACATACCCTTAGGACAGTTTGTTTTTGTTTTTCATAAATGTGTCATTATTTAAAATAATCTTATCGGTGGAGGAAGTGGTCATGTGAGCGTCATGGTGACATCGCTCTGCCCTACCTCTTCGTCTGAAGGAAGGAGTTGTGCTCCAGCAAGGAGGATTAGAGGCCCTGCTTACATCCAGCCTTGGAATTCTACAGTAGCTGGGTGTTGGTCGTCCGAGGGGTCGCAACATTTACATATAAATGCCCAGAGTAGGCGAGAAAGGCCGTGAAGTTTGCTGAAGGCCTGACTGGATGTTCGGTCCTGACTAACTACATCCCGGGAGGCTAAGGTGACCAAAAAGCAGCGAGTTTTGCATTTAAAATTTTTAGTTTTTTACGCCATTAACCGTGCGAGTTAAATAATGGTATATTGTAACAGGCAGAGGCACGGCTTAACAGAGGGAAAAAGAAGGCAGTCCTGGGGGCCTTCATTAGGCTCCTGGGCTGCCATGACAACCATCGCGTTGTTTAGGGGGCGCCGATGAGATGTCGGAGGAGGCCAACCACCTCTTTTCAACGACTCAGATGCTGCGGTCGCGATAGACCGCAGCATTTGAGGGGTTATATGGCAAGAACAGCACGATTGCTGTTCCTGGCCGTTAGTACCGGGTGTCAGCTGTAATACACAACTGACACCTGCTAAGTATGGAGCGTGCTCAGCATGTGAGCACGATCCATACTTTTCCTTGACGCTTATCCCGTACATGTACATAATAATGTGTCAAGGGGTTAATGAAGAGGAGGAGGAAGACATCTCCCTAAAAGGCACCTTCAAACAAATTAAGCAATGCAGTGGAGCATTAGGTGACATTTTGGCCCAGCTAAGATCTATAGAAAAAGATGTCTCTGTGAGACGGGATGTAAAGTATGAGATCGCATGGATGAGGCGGACAAAAAGATGAGTCAAGTAGAAGACCAGCAGGTGTCAATGGCTGAGGACATTCAGGACATAAAGAAGAGTAATAAAGATCTAGTGGAGAAAGTGACTGACCTTGAGAACCACTCCAGAAGACGCAATCTTCAAATAGTTGGGCTCCCTGAGGGGTCAGAAGGCAAGTACTCTATCTCGTTTGATATGAAACGTATTCATGATCTGGTGGGTAAAGATGGTTTCTCTAATATGTTCGGCATTGAATAATAATAATAATAATAATAGTAATGTAGCCATTGGCTGTGTACGTTAGAGGGGATCCAGTCGTGAGTGATATACAGGAGCAGAAAATATCATTACATGTTTATGACAATATGTTGTATCTTAGCTCAAACCATTCAATTGAAATGGTATTCAACCTTTTCTCTGAATTTGGGGATCAACCTTACAATTAAATGGAATAAATCAAACCTGATGTGTCTGAGTGACCATATAGACCCCAAAAATAAAGATAATTAAAGAAGGGAAAAACTTCAAGTATCTAGGTGTCTAAATTTCTCACAAGTTTGAAGATTATATAAAATATAATGTTAATACCTTGGTATCATCCCTATGTTGTAAGATGAAAGTTTGGAAAGAATGAATTTAAATATAGGTGGTAGAATAGCATTTTTGAAAATGGCTGTCCTTCCCTCCCTACTTTATATATGGAATAATAGTCAAGTATGGATCCCAGAATTTTTTTTGTTTAGATATTTGAAGGTTTGATGAAAGATCTGGTATGGAGGGAAAGCACCCAAGAATCAAGTGGGAAGTGCGTGCAAAGAGATGAGAAGCAAGAGGTTTGGCTATTCAAATATCATAATGTAATTTTTTGTCTGGACAGAGTAAATATTTTGTTACGTCAAAAATAATGGATAGATACTCAAAATGATGATTATGGTAAACTGTACTCTTCAAAAAATGTCCAACATTTTTATTGATGCATAAGATAGGGGTCTGTATTAAGGAGATTTTGGGCATTACAGGATTTATAGAACAAACTCCATTATGGGGAAATATGAAGTTAACGCAAGACTATTTTCATAATGAAGGAAGTTTTTGGATGAAGAATGGTTTATATAAGGTGGTGCATTTTTTTTCATGACAACTAACCGAAAACATTCAATTAGATAAAAAGGGAATTGACTATAGGTCAATGGTGAATGGTGAATGGTCAATGGTGAATGGTGAATGGTGGTTTTATTATAATCATTTCAAGAGAGCCTATGAAAATGAAAAAAGAACAGTAAATTTTAAGAGTAATGAATTAACATTGATGAGTAACCATGTAAAATATGCCAATGAAATGGGGTTCTTATCAAAAGTATGTAGAGAGATTAAGTAAGAAAAAGAAACGATGGAGACCTCTCTGGCCTTAAAGGCATGGGAAAAAGGGATAGGTCATATTCCAGATAGCCAATGGGATAGAATATATAAAGCAACAGCTAGTCTGTCTCCGTGCTCAACAATGAGAATTTCACAATTTTATATAAATCATAGATTGTACTTCTCTCCAGATAAACTAGCAAAATTTGATAAGAGAAAAAGTAATTGTCCAAAATGTACTGAGAAAAATGCAGGGTTTAAGCACACAATGTTAGAATGTATTAATACATGGTTTTGGTAATACAGTTTTGGAAAGTATTGAAAGTATATATATTATATTAAGATAACCAGAAACCCGATAGTTTGTATTTTGGGGGATATAGGAATAAATTATAATAAAAATAGCTTTAACCAATAAATGGATAACGTCAGTTGTCCCCAGTAAGACCTAATGGATAAAATACTGTAATAGGGCGGTTGTTAAGGAAGAAATGTACAATATAAAAATAAAAGAAAGGGAAAAATATTTAAAGACCATGTACACCTTTGAGGGCTGCTTTTAAAAAAAAAAAAAAAAAAATAGATCAGTGAGTGTGATTAACGTAACTTCTTAATTAGTTTTTATTAAAAATTCATCTTACTTTTGGAGATACAACTGTTCTGTATTTTCTATACTGAACAACTGTATTGTTCGCTATTCACTAAATCCGTCAGTCCAGCAGACCTAACGGGTTCAGTGTCGGCGAATCCAGGATCCACCTGTAAACTATCACATCTAAGTTCATAACTCTGTATAGAAAATATAGAGCAGCTGTATCTCCAAAAGTAAAACTAATATTTAATAAAAACTAATTTAATGTCTTTTCCCATCTTGGACATTTATGGCATATCCACAGGATAGAAGTGAATGGGAGTTACTGAAACAGCGTAGCAAGGTGAGCTACGCTGTTTCCGTAACTCGATAGCTACGGAAACAGCTTAGCTCGCCGTGCTACGCCATTTCTATAACTCCCATTTGGGCACACTGTATTGCTCAGAATGGAGGGAGCGCCATTTGGCTTTTGGAGCGTGGATTTTGCTTGGTAGTAGATTTGTTTGAGTATTACTGGTGTTTCCATTTATAATGTGGCGGCATATGTAAGCTGTGTGGAGTGCATCAGGGCATAATAAGGTGGTATAATAATGGGGTAAAAAAACAATAAAATAATCCATAGATATTTGTTGCGCTGTGAAGCAATCCCTTATGCACAGGTCAGTGTCGCACTCATAAATGGTGTCCTTTCTTATCCCACATTTTTTACATACTCTGCACCTTTGCAGTTTGGGGAATTTTGCTGGGAAAGTGTTGTCCTGGTATAATACGGGCACCCTCGCTTCCAGCAGATATGTTTCAGCCCTCCCCTTCCTGGTTCCCTAATTTTAGGTCCTTGATAAATCGCCTTTTGAAACGGTAGAAATGTTCCACTCGGGCTTGCACAGCTGCATATTTTTTATTTCCTGACTCATTGGAGCCTTAACTAATTTAATTTTTTCATAGACGTAGTGGTATGAAGGTTGTTTTTTTTTTTTTTTTGCAGGACGAGCTGTAGTTGTTATTGGTACTATTCTGGGTAAATGCAACTTTTTTATCACTTTTTATCTTATTTTGTGGGAGGCAAGGTGACCAAAAACAGCAATTCTGGCATAGTTTCTTAGTTTTCTTTATACAGCGTTCACCATGCGTTATAAATTACATGGTAACTTTATTCTGCGGGTCAGTACGATTCCGACGATACCAAATTTATACCACTTTTTTATGTTTTACAACTTTTTGCACAATAAAATTAGTTTTGTAAAAATAATGTATTTTTGCTGTTGCCATGTTGTGAGAACCATAACTTTTAACGTTTTTCATCGATGGAGCTGTATGAGGGCTTGTTTTTTGCAAGACAAGCTCTAGTTTTTATAGGTACCATTTTTGGATACATGCAACTTTTTGATCAATTTTATTCCAATTTTTGTTGGGCAAACTGACCAAAAAACCTGAAATTCTGGTATTGTTTGTTAAGTTTTTTTTTTACGGCGTACACTGCATTGAATAAATAACATAATATGTTTATATGTGTATAGGTTCAGACAGCACCAGATACGTGGAAGGGTGGGGTTTTGCACGGATAGGGGCCCAACCCGAATATAAATATAAAACAGTATCCGGCACACCAATTTTGAAACAAAGGTATTTGTATTTTGTGTTTGTTTTTAATGCCAGTGGCAGAGTGCGACGTTTCGGTCTAAGTGACCTTCATCAGGCACTGAGCCGTGCTGGAAAACTGCATAGACGAGCGCTAGTGGTGCTGATAGCGGCTGGCTTAGACCGAAACGTCTCACTCTGCCACTGGCATTAAAAACAAAAACAAAATAAAAATATCTTTGTTTCAAAATTGGTGTGCCGGATACTCTTTTATATAATATGTTTATAGTTCAGGCCCTTATGGTCGCGGTAATACCAAATATGTATGGTTTATTTATTTATTTCAATAATAAAGAACTTTATAAGGGAAAAAGGGCGATTTGAAACTTTTACTTTTGTACTTTTTTAATTTTTTTACAGCTTTTATTTAACTTTTTTTTTACACTTTTTTTAGTCCCACTAGGGGACTTGAAAGTCCGATAGTCTGATTTATTTTCTAATACATTGCACTACCTATGCTTTAGATCGCTGCATCTAAGGGGTTAATGGCAGGGAGCGGAACTAGCACCAGTTCCTGCCGTTACAGGAGGGTGTCAGCTGTAACATACAGCTGACACCCCCACCGCTGATGACAAAGGCTCAGCTTCACCATCTTGCTGTTGGCTACAGAAGCCTTTTAGGCCCCACCTCCAGGCGGAACCTGGAAGGCTCCCGTACTAGGCAGACCGGGAGGCTAGTATTAGGCCTCCTGGTTGCCATTGCAGCCACCAGCACTCCGGCGATTTTATTGCCTGGATGGCGATTAGCTGCATATACCATAAATGCAGCAATCGCTTTTGAGAGGTTAATGGCGGGGATCGGAGCTAACTTCGGTCCCCGCCATTACAGCAGGGTGTCAGCTGTAACATACAGCTGACACCAGGGATGATGGCACTGGCTCAGCTTCTGTGCCAGTGTGTCCACCATTTGTCGTATGCATACGGCAAATTGTGGGAAGCACTGGCTTTCAATGGCGTATCCATACGAAAAATGTCAGGAAGGGGTTAAACAGCTTTATCAGTGCCTCCCCACACAGTATAATACCCCCATAGTTGCCACCACACAGGATTAAGCTGTCATAGCTGCTCCACACACAGAATAATGCCCCTATAGTGCCTCCCCACAGAGTATAATGCCCCCATAGCTTCCCCCACACAGTAATATGCCCCCGTAGCTGCACCCATACAGTATAATGCCCCCATAGTGGCACACACACAGTCAGTGCAATGCCCCCATAGCGGCCCCACACAGTATAATGCCACTATAGCTGCCCCATTCCCAGTATAATGCACCCATGGTTGCCCCCACACAGTATAATGCCCCCATAGTGCCTAATAATAAAATAATTACTCACCTTTCCCTGTTCTGCTCCTCTGGTCTGTGCAATGAGTGGCTCGGCGCCAACAGGCATGATGATGTCACTGCATCTGGCCTGCCTGTGCTGAGCCACTCACTGCCAGTGCTTCACACGGTGAATGCTGAAGCAGGGAACCGACGGCTCCCTGCTGCAGCATTGAATTCAACTGTATCTGCATCCTGAGGACGGGCCTATCTGCATCTAAAAAATGGACCCATCTCTGTGGGCCCAGGGCCACTGCCCCCCCCTGCTAGCTACACCTCTACTTCTGAGCCCTCCCATGTGTCCAAACAGCAGTTTATAACCACATATGGGGTATTATCCTACTCAGGAGACATTGCTTTACAAATGTTGGGGTGATTACGATTAGTCGACTACGCTATTCATTCCGTCAAAACGACGGAACCCTTACACAACGGTGACAAACGGAAACCATTTGCAACGGATCTGTCACAATTAAAATATATGGTGATTCACATGGAAACCTATGGTTTCCGTTTGTTTTAGTTTGGATTCAGTTCATGGATTTCCATGTCGGAATGGTCAGATGGAACCCATGAATGGAGTCCCAATACCCCAACCCATGAACGAAGCCTTAGGAGTAGTGGTTAAGGGGTTACATCTAAGTTGGAGATGTGCATTAGCTGTACTACTATCTTTGTTTCTATGTAAAAATAATTATCTTAAGAAGAGTGTGCTGCATGTCCCTTGGCTTTAGGAAATATCCAACAAGAGCGAAGATACTTCGGTTTAAAAAAAAGGAGTCTGAATTTGACTTTTATCAAGACCATTGCACTTCTCTTATCAAAGTTACATTTGTCTGAGAATGTATTCAATAAGCTACATTAATTGGTCTTATATCACTGAAAAAATTGTAAAATTTAAAAAATTACTAAATTGCAAATACATAACTATAAATATACAATAAACACTCATAAAATAATAAAACACTAATAATACTAGATTACAGGGTCACGGATGAAAATGTTAACAATTTATTGACATGACCTCACCAAAGTAGTGCCAAGGTGTGTCCAAGTATCCTCCAGCCACCACTACATGTCATTAGTAAGGCATAAATATATAATCTATACCAGACTTTGAATGATCCCACTTAGTAGAGAAAGCAGGGAGAATGCTTTGAAAAGTGTGGTCCTAATGCATTACATCTGGAATAAGTTGGTTCAATAACATAGTAATCATTGGAACATGAAGATATTCTGTATGTCCACTCAAATCATCGAGTACTGTATGTTCTCACACAACTGGACTCACCTTTACTAACTCTAACATCTTATAGCCATGCTTTGTTGGACTAAGATGAATCAAGGACATACTACCTATACTTTTGCTGCATATTAAAGGGACATGGAGGTGATCATAGGTGTGGTTATAGTCATATGGGTACTTATAGACTAATACATTGAAATAAGAACAAAAGATATTTGAAACTTGTGTGACGAGGGTATACATTTCTTAAACATTATAACCACAGGTAGTTCTTGGATCTGGTGATACAGTTTGAAAATATTCCTGTAAAAAGGGGGAAAGGAGTTAAAAAGTCCCCAAATACCACTATATGGTGATGATAAATGTATTGAAGTTTTTGTTTAGATTGTCTCTTAACCCGTTAGTGACCGCCCCATAGTCTTATTGCGGCGGCCACTAACAGGCTTTATTCCGATGCAATAGCCTTTTTACGTCTCTGCATCGGAATAAATAAACAGAGCAGGGAGCCGTCAAATCTCCCTGCTCTCAGCTACCAGAGGTAGCTGAGAGCTGGGGGCGTCCCTACTCGAACGGGTGAGATCGATATTAGTATCGATCTCACCCGTTTAACCCTTCAGATGCGGTGCTCAATAGCGTGCGCGGCATCTGAGTTGTTTTGGAGAGAGGGAGGGAGCTCCGTCTCATTCCACCGACACCCGGAGATAAGATCGCCGAGTGTCTGTGTCTCCGATGGCAGCTGGGGGCCTAATAAAGGCCCCCAGGTCTGCCTGTAGTGAATGCCTGCTAGATCATGCCTCTGGCATGACCTAGCAGATGCCTGTCCGTTTTACACGGACAGGCATAATACACTGCAATACAGAAGCATTGCAGTGTATTATAAATGTGGTCGGATAATCGCATAGTGAAGTCCCCTAGTGGGACTAGTAAAAAAGTTAAAAAAATAAAAATAATTAAAAACCCACTTTTCCCCCTTACAAATTTCTTTATTATTAACAAACAAAATAAAGTAAAAAAGTTACACATATTTGGTATCGCCGCGTCCGTAACAACCCAGACTATAAACTTATTAAATCATTTAACCTGCACGGTGAACGTCGTAAAAAATAAAATAAAAAAACATGCAAAAATTGCTGTTTTCTTTGAATCCAGCCGTAAAAAAAATTTGATAAAAAGGGATCAAAAAGTCGCATCTACTCGAAAATGGTACCGATAAAAACTACAAGTTGTCCCGCAAAAAAAAAACCTCCTATAATTGCATCGGCGAAAAAATAAAAACGTTACGGCTCTTCAAATATGGAGACACAAAAATAAACAATTTTGAAAAAAAAGTGTTTTCACTGTGTAAAAGCAGTTAAACATACAAAAACTATACAAGTTTGGTATCGTTGCAATCGCAACAACCCACTGAATAAAGTTACTGTGTTATTTATACCACACGGTAAACGGCGTAAATTTAGGACGCTGTGTGGCGAAATTGTTGTTTTTTTTCTATTCCCCCCAAAAAAAGTTAATAAAAGTTAATCAATAAATTCTATGTACCGCAAAATGGTGCTATTAAAAATTACAAATTGTCCTGCAAAAAACAAGACCTTATACAGCTATGTCGAGGCAAAAATAAAAAGGTTATAGCTCTTAGAATGAGACGATGGAAAAACTTAAAAAATGGCTTGGTCATTAAGGTCTAAAATAGGCTGGTCATTAAGGGGTTAAAAATCTAGAAAAATAGTGTCAACACACAGCTCTAATCAGAGACAACCCCTTTAGTATGAAAACTGCTGTGGATAGCTACCGAGATCCTCAGCAAACAGCTGATTTTGCCAGAGGAAGATATGGCCAATATGCATTTTGACCGCAGCTGCCGTTACAGGGGAAATTTCTTATTAAATGTGGCCATGTACAAAAAAAAAATCTCTTTTCTGGGAACTTAATACATCCGTTGAATATACACACTGATAAAGTATTCCGTTCCGTAAATTAACAATTTTACTGCCTGAAGATAGAACGATTAAAATTAAATTTATTAAGTTGTTTCATTAAAATGAGCCATCTTAGCCCCAAATAACAATATAAACAGGCTCAGATAAAGTGGTCAGTAATAAGGAGAGGTGTGCTGATGTGATAGTATAGTTGCAAACACCAAGCACCACCTCACCCCTCACGATATATTCTACTGACACACCTCACTGACTGACAGACAATCCAACGCGTTTCAGTGCCACATACAAAAGTGACACATCATCAGGGATTATCGATTCAATTCGGTATTGTGTTAGATTTCACTGTTAATTCAGCCGGTTAGCACGATTGTGTGCTTATTCAAAACCTCCCGGCGCGTGTACGACACTAATGCCTTGGCCGCACCAATGCGGCCAAGGCATTAGTGTCGTACACGCGCCGGGAGGTTTTGAATAAGCACACAATCGTGCTAACCGGCTGAATTAACAGTGAAATCTAACACAATACCGAATTGAATCGATAATCCCTGATGATGTGTCACTTTTGTATGTGGCACTGAAACGCGTTGGATTGTCTGTCAGTCAGTGAGGTGTGTCAGTAGAATATATCGTGAGGGGTGAGGTGGTGCTTGGTGTTTGCAACTATACTATCACATCAGCACACCTCTCCTTATTACTGACCACTTTATCTGAGCCTGTTTATATTGTTATTTGGGGCTAAGATGGCTCATTTTAATGAAACAACTTAATAAATTTAATTTTAATCGTTCTATCTTCAGGCAGTAAACTTAATACATCCATTGCATAATAATAGTGTTTTAGGATAGTACCAGGCTTTTCTTGTTTTGCTCTTTATATAATGGTTTTTCTTATCAATAATGGGTATTTTGTTTCCTTAGATTACCATTACAGGGATTAATGTACCATAGTAATAGCTGATAAAGTCAAGTATTTCTTCAAAATACAACCTTAAAACTGCAATCGATCCCAGAAAAGGCCATAACAGATTGTGACTTGTGATATACAATTTGTTAAATTAGCCAAAAAAATGTGACCTTCATATAATATATATATATATATATATATATATATATATATATATATATATATATATATATAAAACGCCATAGAATAAAGTGACGGCACCAGGACTTCAGGATAGATGAAAAAGGGTGGATTTATTCACCTCAAGTAAGCAGCGACGTTTCGGTTCATCACAGATGCACAGAGCACATCACTCCAGCAGGTGGAAGGGGGCACTGCGCTGGTTCCCTTCCCCTGCCTGTGTTTCTAAAGTCCCCGGGCCCGTCAACTCTGCAACTGCCTTTCCGCCCGGCGCTCCTTCTCTGCGGTGGCGTAATTACCGCTGTAGCAGACATAGCAGCTGCTATGGTGCCGACGGCATGAGGGGAACAGTACTGCCGGCCTGGATGGCCCTCCATGCCCGGTGGCACCACTAGCAGCCTCTATGGCTGCTACAGTGGTAGCGACGCCATATTCTTTTTTTTCCATAATCAGATTTTTAGTTACAGATTTTCAAGTACAAAGGAAAAGAACAGATACATACAAATCAATATATACTAAGTAATGTCAGTGTTGAACTACTATGATTATTCAAAAGAAGAGTATAAACAATGCAGCAAACAAATCAGCACATAAGAGTAAATTGTTATCTTGGCAGCATTAGAAAATTCAATATAAATGATCAGAAATAAGTAGAAAATAATGAGGTAAGAATACCCAAATAATAAAAATAACATAAGTTAGAAAGAAATTAAGAATGAAAGAGAGAAAGAAAGGGTAAAAAAATGGAGAAGGGAACCAAAATGGGGGAAGCCATCCCAGTATCAGATGTAAGTCACATCTATAATGTCACCGTACATGTCGGAGGACCAATAAGGTTAATTTCAACCTAACCAAGTAGCTAAATGTGGGCCCGATTTAAAGGAAGACCATGCCTGCCATAGGAGCATAATTCGAGCGGCGTGATCTCCATCTTCCACCATCAATGTTTCCATTCTCTGTAGAAGATCCATCTCCACAACCCATTATTTGAATGTTGGGGGCTCAGTGGACTTCCATGCCTGGGGATGACAGTTCGAGCCGCCGTCAGGAAGTGTCGGAGTAATCCCCTATTTATGCCCGGTATGGGACAAGGAATCAGGGATAAGAGAGCAATCTGTGGAGTGGGCACCATGGGAGATCTCTCAACCAAGGCATACATATCAAATACAGCTGTAAAGGATCTGCCAGGCACAGCTTCGGGGTTAACGCCCATAGGTAATCAGTCTTCACCTGAGTCTATGTCTCTGAGACTGACTCCAGCTTCCACCACTCAGGCTGGCAGGCTTAGGAGTGGGAGAGCCTATCGCAGCCTGGCCAGACTCAGCTAGCTCCCGCCCTCTGTCTATTTATACCTTCCTTTCCTGTTCCTCCTTTGCTTGTGATTCTTCTCGTGTGGTTTCCTGGCCCAGCTACAGCTTCTGACTATTTCATCCTGCTCCATATTGACCCCGGCTTACTGACTACTCTCCTGCTCTGCGTTTGGTACCTCGTACACTCCTGGTTTGACTCGGCTCGTTCACCTCTCTTGTTGCTCACGGTGCTGCCGTGGGCAACTGCCCCATTTCCCTTAGCTTTGTGTACCCTTGTCTGTTTGTCTCGCGCACTTACTAAGCGTAGGGACCGCAGCCCAGTTATACCCCGTCGCCTAGGGCGGGTCGTTGCAAGTAGGCAGGGACAGAGTGGCGGGTAGATTAGGGCTCACTTGTCCGTTTCCCTACCCCTATCATTACATAATCCCAAGCCCATTACCTAGTCTACCCGGGTCCCTGTCTCTACTATGGACCCCCTTGAGACCCTGGCCCAGCAAATGCAGGGTCTCTCCCTACAGGTCCAGGCCCTGGCTCAGAGGGTCAACCAGCCTGACGCTACCATGGTAGTGCCCCTCACCTCACCTCTTGAACCCCACCTCAAGTTGTCTGACCGGTTCTCAGGGGACCGGAGGACTTTTCTCTCCTTTCGGGAGAGTTGTAGGCTCTACTTTCGCTTAAAGCCTCACTCCTCAGGTTCTGAGAGTCAGCGGGTGGGTATAATTATGTCCCGGCTCAAGGAAGGGCCCCAAGAGTGGGCCTTCTCCTTGGCTCCTGACGCCCCTGAACTTTCCTCCGTTGATCGTTTATTTTCTGCTCTCGGACTAATTTATGACGAGACTGACAGGACTGCCTTTGCCGAGAGTCAGCTGGTGACCTTACGTCAGGGTAAGAGACCTGTTGAGGAGTATTGTTCTGACTTTAGGAAGTGGTGCGTAGCTTCTCGGTGGAATGACCCTGCCTTAAGGTGCCAGTTTAGGTTGGGTCTGTCGAACGCCCTGAAAGACCTGCTAGTTAGCTATCCCTCTTCTGACTCCCTAGACCAGGTTATGGCTTTAGCGGTACGACTTGACCGACGTCTCAGGGAACGACAACTTGAAAGTTTTTGTGTTTTCCCCTCCGACTCCCCCATGATGCCTCCCGAGGTCCCGTTGCTTCGCTCTTCCATGGAAGACTCGGAGGTACCTATGCAACTCGGGGCCTCCGTGTCCCCCCGACAACGTAGAGAGTTCCGCAGGAAGAATGGTCTCTGCTTCTATTGTGGGGATGACAAGCATCAAGTGAACACCTGTCCTAGGCGTAAGAATAAGCAGCCGGAAAACTTCCGCGCCTAAGTGATCATCGGGGAGGTCACTTGGGCGCAAAGGTATTTCCCGTAAATATGAAACGTAATAAAATCTTTCTTCCCTTTCAGGTCTCTTTTGGTGGTAGGTCTGCTACCGGCAGTGCCTTTGTGGATTCAGGGTCTTCGGCTAATATCATGTCTGTGGAATTTGCTATGTCCCTAGCTATGCCTTTGATTGATTTGCCTAAACCTGTCCCGGTAGTGGGTATCGACTCCACTCCTCTTGCTAATGGTTATTTTACACAGCATACCCCTGTTTTTGAACTCCTTGTTGGCTCCATGCATTTGGTGCAGTGCTCTGTACTGTTGATGCAGGGATTATCGTCCGATTTGGTTTTAGGCCTTCCCTGGTTGCAGTTGCATATTCCCACGTTTGACTGGAATACTGGGGAGCTTACCAAATGGGGTAATGAATGCTTGACGTCATGTTTTGCTGTTAATTCTCTTTCTCCCCCTGAGGAGGTGAACACGCTACCTGAGTTTGTGCAGGACTTCGCTGATGTTTTCTCTAAGGAGGCCTCCGAAGTGTTACCTCCTCATAGAGAATACGATTGCGCTATCCAATTGGTACCAGGAGCTAAGCTCCCTAAGGGTAGGATATTTTATCTTTCTTGGACCGAACGTGAAGCCATGAGAGAGTATATCCAGGAATGCCTGGCCAAGGGTTACATTCGCCCCTCTACTTCTCCGGTAGGTGCTGGCTTCTTCTTCGTAGGGAAGAAGGATGGTGGTCTTAGGCCATGCATTGACTACCGTAACCTGAATAAGGTCACTGTAAGGAACCAGTATCCCCTTCATTTGATTCCTGATCTCTTTAATCAGGTTCAGGGGGCCCAATGGTTCTCTAAGTTTGATCTACGGGGGGCGTATAACCTTATCCGCATCAAAGAGGGGGATGAGTGGAAGACTGCGTTTAACACGCCCGAAGGTCATTTCGAATACCTCGTCATGCCCTTTGGGTTGTGTAATGCTCCTGCGGTCTTCCAGAATTTCATAAATGAGATTTTAAGGGATTACCTGGGGGTATTTCTTGTAGTGTACCTTGATGACATACTGGTGTTTTCCAAGGACTTGTCCTCCCACATTGAGCATGTCATGAAGGTGCTCCAGGTCCTTCGGGAAAACAAACTGTTTGCGAAAACCGAAAAATGTGTGTTTGGGGTACAGGAGATACCATTTTTGGGTCAAATCCTCACTCCTCATGAATTCCGCATGGACCCCGCCAAGGTCCAGGCTGTGGCGGAATGGGTCCAACCTGCCTCCCTGAAGGCGTTACAGTGTTTCTTGGGGTTCGCTAATTATTACAGGAGATTTATTGCTAACTTCTCGGTCATCGCTAAGCCTCTTACGGACCTCACTCGCAAAGGTGCTGATCTCCTCCACTGGCCTCCTGAGGCTGTCCAGGCTTTTGAGGTCCTTAAGAAGTGCTTTATCTCGGCCCGGTGCTGGTTCAGCCCAACCAAATTGAGCCATTTATCGTGGAAGTTGACACATCCGAGGTGGGAGTGGGGGCTGTCTTGTCCCAGGGTACCAGGTCCCTCACCCATCTCCGTCCCTGTGCCTACTTCTCCAGGAAGTTTTCGCCCACTGAGAGTAACTATGATATTGGCAACCGCAAACTCTTAGCCATTAAATGGGCATTTGAAGAGTGGCGCCACTTCCTGGAGGGGGCTACGCACCAGGTAACGGTCCTTACCGACCACAAGAATCTGGTTTTCCTAGAATCTGCCCGGAGGCTTAACCCGAGACAAGCTCGATGGGCGCTATTTTTTACCAGATTCAACTTTTTGGTTTCCTATAGGGCTGGGTCTAAAAATATTAAGGCCGATGCACTGTCGCGTAGCTTCATGGCCAGCCCCCCTTCGGAGGAAGATCCTGCTTGTATTCTGCCTCCTGGTATAATCATTTCTTCTATTGATTCTGATTTAGTCTCAGAAATTGCGGCTGATCAAGGTTCAGCTCCCGGGAACCTTCCTGAGGACAAGCTGTTTGTTCCCCTGCAATTCCGGCTAAGGGTACTTAGGGAAAATCATGACTCCGCACTATCTGGTCATCCAGGCGTCCTGGGTACCAAACACCTCATTGCTATAAACTATTGGTGGCCTGGGTTGCCTAAAGACGTTAAGGCCTACGTCGCCGCTTGTGAGGTTTGTGCTAGGTCCAAGACTCCCAGGTCCCGACCAGCGGGCTTACTACGTTCTTTGCCCATTCCCCAGAGACCTTGGACCCATATCTCCATGGATTTTATCACCGATTTGCCTCCATCTCAAGGCAAGTCGGTGGTGTGGGTTGTAGTAGACCGCTTCAGTAAGATGTGCCACTTTGTGCCCCTCAAGAAACTACCCAATGCCAAGACGTTAGCTACCTTGTTTGTCAAACACATCCTGCATCTCCATGGGGTCCCTGTCAATATTGTTTCGGACAGAGGGGTACAATTTGTTTCATTGTTTTGGAGAGCCTTCTGTAAAAATTTGGAGATTGATCTGTCCTTCTCCTCTGCCTTCCATCCTGAAACTAATGGCCAAACGGAGAGGACTAATCAATCTCTAGAACAATATTTAAGGTGTTTTATCTCTGACTGTCAATATGATTGGGTGTCATTCATTCCCCTCGCCGAATTTTCCCTTAATAACCGGGTCAGTAACTCGTCAGGGGTCTCCCCCTTTTTCTGTAATTTTGGGTTTAATCCACGGTTCTCCTCCGTTTCACCTGGTAGTTCCAACAATCCCGAGGTAGAGGTCGTTCATCGGGAACTGTGCACAGTCTGGGCCCAGGTTCAGAAGAACCTAGAGGCGTCCCAGAGCGTACAAAAAACTCAGGCTGATAGAAGACATTCTGCTAACCCCTTGTTTATGGTCGGGGATCTGGTGTGGTTATCGTCTAGGAACTTGCGCCTTAAGGTCCCGTCCAAGAAATTTGCTCCCCGGTTTATTGGGCCGTATAAGGTCATTGAAGTCCTCAATCCTGTCTCCTTCCGACTGGAGTTGCCCCCATATTTTCGAATACACGACGTGTTTCATGCCTCCCTCCTTAAACGCTGCTCCCCGTCCTTGGCTCCCTCGAGGAAACCTCCTGTTCCCGTTCTGACCCCTGAGGGGGTGGAATTCGAGGTGGCCAAGATTGTGGACAGCAAGATGGTCCAAGGCTCCCTCCAGTACCTGGTCCATTGGAGAGGATACGGGCCTGAGGAGAGGACTTGGGTACCCGCCCGGGAGGTTCACGCTGGGGTATTGGTCAGGAAGTTCCACCTTCGTTTCCCCAGTAAACCAGGTCCACTTAGAAAGGGTCCGGTGGCCCCTCATAAAAGGGGGGGTACTGTAAAGGATCTGCCAGGCACAGCTTCGGGGTTAACGCCCATAGGTAATCAGTCTTCACCCGAGTCTATGTCTCTGAGACTGACTCCAGCTTCCACCACTCAGGCTGGCAGGCTTAGGAGTGGGAGAGCCTATCGCAGCCTGGCCAGACTCAGCTAGCTCCTGCCCTCTGTCTATTTATACCTGCCTTTCCTGTTCCTCCTTTGCTTGTGATTCTTCTTGTGTGGTTTCCTGGCCCAGCTACAGCTTCTGACTATTTGATCCTGCTCCATATTGACCCCGGCTTACTGACTACTCTCCTGCTCTGCGTTTGGTACCTCTTACACTCCTGGTTTGACTCGGCTCGTTCACCTCTCTTGTTGCTCACGGTGTTGCCGTGGGCAACTGCCCCATTTCCCTTAGCTTTGTGTACCCTTGTCTGTTTGTCTCGTGCACTTACTGAGCGTAGGGACCTCCGCCCAGTTGTACCCCGTCGCCTATGGCGGGTCGTTGCAAGTAGGCAGGGACAGAGTGGTGGGTAGATTAGGGCTCACTTGTCCGTTTCCCTACCCCTATCATTACAACAGCTTTCCAGAAAATCTTGCATTACCACCAGATATATAGAATCGTTCCGGTCTCCATGCCGCAACGTCAGAAAATATCAGACATCAGGATACATTTTGTGTAGGATTACAGGGCATCGATATCACCTAGTCAGAATCTTGAAAATTCTTTTCCTGAGCATGACATGATATAGGCATTTTATGTGTCAACAAAAAAATACGATCCCAGTCCGCAGTCGTCAAACTAACCCCTAGTTCAAGTTCCCAGGCACTAATATATGCAGGAGTTTGATCTGCCGAGGCCTCCAATAGGAGGGAGTATATTGTAGATATGATGCGACCTGGAGCTGTCGATTGTAGCAATATTGTAGCAAAGGTGGTATTTGTGAGCAGTTGAAGCCTCCTTGGTAGGGCAGATCAGAGGAATGCTGATAACTGAGCATATTCAAACCATGAAAGAGTCCTCCCACGGTAGATCCCCCGCATCTCAGAAAAGGAGGGTAGATGTCCATCATCCAATAAGACCTGGCCTAATCGACTGTCGTCAGAGGAGGACCATACCAAGAAATTTGTTTTGTGTACAGCTGGTGTAAATTCTGGGTTGTCGAAGAGCGGGGTAAAAAGCCCAGGTCTATGCGATAGACCCTTTCGAGCTAAAACTCTATCCCAAAGAATGAGGACATGTTGGGTAAGTATTAGGAAAGTAGAGAGGGCCGGTCTATAATCCGGCAGAATCCAAGGTAAGGACCTAAGGGAAATTGCGGTAATGGTCCGTTCAATCGAGACCCATTGTTTGTTAGAGCTATTGTGAAATCAATCTACAATTCGCATAAGAATTGTGGCCTGATGGTATAAAAGGAGATCAGGAAATCCCGCTCCCCCCTTCAACTTTGGACGAGACAAAACTTTCTTGTTGAGGCGTGGCCTCATATTGCCCCAAACAAATCTACTTAACGCCCCTTGAACACTCTTAAAGAATGTCCCTGGAATAAGAACAGGAACCGCCTGGAACAGGAATAAGAAGCGTGGTACTATATCCATTTTGATGACATTCATGCGACCGAACCAGGAAAGATGGCTGCGGTCATAGGAGTGTAGGTTCTTAAGGGTACGTTGAAGTAGTGGGGGGAATTTTAGGGAATATAAATCTGCCAAGTCTCCCAGAATCTGGGCCCCTAAGTATTTGATAGATCGTGATTGCCATTTAAATGAGAAGGAAGATTTTAGGCTGTCTAGTAGCGTCATAGGTAAAGAGATGTTTAGGGCTTCTGTTTTTCTATAATTTACTTTAAAATTGCTCACTTGACCAAAACTCTCAAACTCCCGTATGAGAACCGGAAAGGAAATAGAATGGTTCGTAACAAAGTGTAAGAGGTCATCAGCGTATAGAGCCAATTTATGGTGTGTCTGTCCCATTCTAATCCCAAAAACATCTGGAGAATTATGTATAGCTGTTGCTAGATGTTTCATCGTAATAACATAAAGCAGCGGAGATAGGCGACGCCATATTCAATAGTATCTGCATCCTTAGGACGCAGATACTATTGAAAGCTATGGCAGAGCAGGGAGGTATCTCCCTGCTCTGCCATTTACTAGGCTACAGGCCGTTCGAGGCTACAGGATGTCACCTGATCATGCCGGCCTACGCAAGGATCCCGTTGTGGAGCAGCTCTGTTCGTCACGCAGGAATGGGGCCTAGGTAAGTACAATTTTATTTATTTGGGGGGCTGTATGACACTGTCTACAAGAGGGAGGTGGGGGGCTGTATGACACTATCTACAAGGAGAGGTGGGTGGCTGTACATTACTGTCTACAAGGGGGAGATGGGGGGCTGTATGTCACTATCTACAAGGGGTGCTGTATGGCAGAATCTACAGCTGTATGGCACAATCTACATGGGGACACTACCTACAAGGGGGGCTGAGTGTGGCACCCAGGGGAGAGGGGATATTATACTGTGGGGAGGCCACTAAATGGGCATTATATTGTGTAGGGGCCACTAAGGGGACAGTATACTGTGTAGGGGCACTACAAGGGGCAATATACTGTGTGTGGCACTTAGAGGGCATTATACTGTGTGGGCACAATTAGTGGACAAAATACAGTGTCCTTAAATGGGTTATAATATATTATATTATTACATATTATTATACTATATGGGGCAGCTATGGGGGCATGTATGGTGGCGCTAAAGTGGCATTATACTGTGTGAGGGGCACTAATGGGGCATTATACTTTGTGGGGGGCAATATACTGTGTGAAGGCACTTAGGGGACATTATACTGTGTGGGGGTACTAAAGGGGGCAATATACTGTGTATGGACACTATAAAGGACATTATACTGTGTGAGGGCATTATACTTTTTTTATGGGGCATATTTTTTGTGATGGGGTGGGGCGCCTAAATAAAATTTTGCATTGGGTGCCATCTATCATAAGGCCGGATGGGGGATGCATAAAACCCAAAAATTAATAGCACTCTGAAGTCCAAAATTGGTTGCGTTCTTAAAGGGGTTTTCCAGCCAGTAAAAATTGATGGCCTTTCCTCAGAATAGGCCATCAATAGGTGATGGGTTGGGGTCCGACTCCCGGGACCCCCGCCGATCAGCTTTATTGATGGGGGTGCCGAGCGCTCCTTCCCCTTCATTTCTATGGGCTGAACCCATTTCTACCTCTCACTGTAAATCTTCTACATGCATTTAGCGGTGATTCACAGGTATTGCAGCCTTTTCCCCCATTCTCATCAATGGGCGCATAGGCTGCAATACCTGTGAATCGCAGCTAAATGCGTGTTGAAAATTCACAGTGAGAAAGTAGAAATGAAGGGGAAGCAGCGCTCGTACGAGCGCTGCACCCCCTTAAATAAAGCTAATCGGCGGGGGTCCAGGGAACTGGACCCTAACCCATCAGCTATTGATGACCTATCCTGAGGATAGGCCATACATTTTTACTGTCTGGAAAACCCCTTTAAGGGGTTAATCAAACACTGTTTTGGGGACTTATTCACAAGCTTTTGCTTTTTATTTTTTTGCACCATTCACTTTCTGTATCTCCACATTTATCCAAAATCGTAAGACACTTGTATGAGAATTTGCTAGGATGCCAACTAATTTGGCAGGTCATATGAAGATATACTGTATACTACCATCACATGCTTTTCCACTACTAATTTGATAGTTTCTACTGATCCAATGGTCTGTAATAATAGTGTATGCAAGATTCAAATGACACTGATAAGAAGGTTGAGTTTAAAAGTGCATTCCATTCATTGATTTGATAACCAGAGAGAAAACTAAATTTGCTGATAATGCGGGATCTGCTGTTGTAGATTATGCATTGGGGGATTGGCATTCATGAAAAGATCTATTTATGTTTCATAATTGTGGGAATATGGATGTGAAATCCTTGTACTAAAGAATAGAGCCACTGTCCATAATAGGCGATAGAATGCAAACAATTATGATAAGACTGAATAGTCTTTTTAGACAGTTTCTTCAGATAGTTAATGTACAGCATCTTATCAAGTGTATATTTAACTCTTCTAGGCCCAAAATATTAAATGTTTTCAGAAACATATGAAGTAGACCCAAAGATTTCATTGAAATGATAGAGCCATGAGATGTAAACTATAAACCATATGCAGTGCATTCGTAAAGTATTCGAACCCAGTTTTTTGTTTATCCTATTGTTTTTTCCTGGGATTAAATCAGAGATAAATAAAAGATGGAATAGGGTATTGTGACCGTGATGCAGTAATCCTTTTTAGGAGATTATGTGGTCCCCAATTTCTTTAAATAGTATTTCCCATTTCACATTCATGGTAGTCTCAATGTAGCTTTTTGTGTATTATGCCTTTGTACTGGACACATAGGCAGCAGTTATGGTCACTGCTTCTTTCTTGATTCTAGAACTCATTCAGACTGACCTTGACTAGAGCACATTTCCTTTTTTTAATCACTTTTAAATGATCCCTAACATTTGTTCTCTATTGGATTGATATTCATTAGAAATGTTTGCATATTTTGGGCTTGTACAATCAAAATAAACTCCTTGGCATTATTTTATAATTTAAACCTATGTGTTAATATTCATATGCAATTACATTAGGTACTTGTGTTTTGCAACACATGATGGCAAAACAAATTTATTATGTTGAAAAAACTAGGTAGCCTATTCACATAAACTCTAGAGCGGGAACCCTAAAGAAGGGTTCCCATGGGTCGGATACGCTGCGTAATCTGACCTGGAACCTGCAGCATCTTCCTTGTAAAAAATCGCACCATTTTGGTGTGCGGTTTTTCGGACGGAATTTCTGCTGTGGAAAAAGGCGCTCATACTTACCCCCTCCCTTCTTTGACATCCGCTCCGGCCTCCTACGATGACGTTGCATGCCATTTGACACCGCAGCCTGTGATTGGCTGCAGCGGTCACATGGGTTGAAATGTCATCCCAGGAGACTGCAGGAAGAAGGAGGGCATTCTGGATAATTATGTATTTTTTTCGGAGTTTCGATTTTTTCCGTCTAATCGCTGCGATTACGCCACAAAAGTCGCAACACTTGTATTTAATTTTGCACCGCAGGTCAATTTATTAAGGTTTACGCTGCAGTTTTTTTCCGCAGTGTGGGAATGAGATTCACTAAATCTCATCCACTTTGCTGCTACTGTAAATGCTGTGGAATTTCCATTCACAATTCCATTGTGGAAATTCTGTAGCGTTTAAGTTACGTGGGAACCTGGCCTAAGGCCTAGTTCACACAGAGTATTTTGAAGGCAGAAAATATCCACCTCAAAGTTCCTTCAGGAAGCAGATTTTGACCTGCCTGCGCTTTTTTGGTGCTGCGTTTTTCGCCCATGGCCATTGAGGACCGGGGACAAAAAACGCAGCGAAAAACGCTTAAAGCATTAACTCTTCTACACTTGCACACAGGTTTTTGAAGGATCTCAGCCGGGAGGTTGTTCCAAACATCTTGGACAACTAACCACAGATCTTCTGTGGATGTAGACTTCCTCAAATCCTTCTGTCTCTTCATGTAATCCCAGACAAACGCGATGATGTTGAGATCAGGTCTCTGTGGGGGCCATATCATCACTTCCAGGGCTCTTTGTTCTCTATGTTGAAGATAGTTCTTAATGACATTGGCTGTATGTTTGGGGTCGTTGACCTGCTGCAGAGTACATTTGGAGCCAATCAGACGCCTCCCTGATGGTATTGCATGATGGATAAGTATCTGCCTGTATTTCTCAGCATTGAGGACACCATTAATCCTGACCAAACCCACAACCCCATTTGCTGAAATGCAGCTCCAAACTAACAAGGAACCTCCACCATGAAGTGCAGCGCCACCTTAAAAAGATCAATAGACAATATACCCCCAAATTCTAAAGAAAATAAGTACAGTGATGGACAGACCATTGTTTCTAATCTTTCAGGGTCAAAAAGTGAGCCTGGAAACTATAGGCCTGTAAGTTCAAACTCTGTTGTAGGGAAAGTGTTTGAAGGTTTTCTAAGAGATGCTATCCTGGAGTATCTCGATGAAAATAAATGTGTAACTCCATATCAGCATGGGTGGTTTTCAATGTTACATACTCAGAATGGGTCACCTTTACTAGTGAAGTACCCCAGAAGATTTTTTAACGGGATTGCACAGTAAAATGTCAATTTTGCAGATGATACTAAACTGTGTAAAGTAATTAACACAAAGGACAACAGTATTATGTTACAGATGGACCTGGAGAAGTTGGAGGCTTGGGTAGAGAAGTGGCAAATAAGGTTTAACACTTATAAATGTAGGAGTTAACAAACTTTTTTTTTTAATGCTTGTGTATATGTGAGGCCTTTCAATGGTCCTCCATATTAAAAATATTTTTTTTTACAGACTTATACTATATATATAAATGCCTAATATTAACTGCCATACATTAGTCTATGCTTTGATGTTTGAGTGGAGATAGTGGTTTGTCCAAAAATTGTCAATAAACCTCAAGGAATATGATTTACCTTGACTGCTGTAGACGTGTGTTGCTCCTATTCCTTTGAAGGGTTAGCAGAACCATGTTCACATGTGACATATTTGTTATGAAAATTCATAATAGAGTGCAGAATAATGCATGTGAATGGGGTTTTACAAAACCCCATTTACATGTTGTGAAAATTGTCCTTGTAGATTTGAGGGCTTACTGTGGACACCATAGCAGACACATCACATGAGAAATTGTGCAGTTAGTGCAGCACAGAATTTTTTCAATGTAATTGTGCAAGAAAACCGGCATTAACAAATCTGTCTTATTGTGTTGCGAAATATATATTTTAAATATGCACAGGTTTTATTACATAGATTGGGTAATTTTATCATTCTATTTTAATGCTATTTTATTTATTCCATTTTCTTAAATGTTATTGAAATTATTTGCCAGAGTTCTGTAGGTGATTGAAGATCCAGCGGTACAATATTAAAGTTTGTTGGGAGTGCAGCTATGTTACATCTGTTCCTTTCCTCCGCATTTCCTTCACTGTTTCCAGCTATAATGATTAGTTCTTATTGCTAGGTTTTCAGAAAACACTTGAGTCTAAAGGTTATTTTTCACTTGCTCTAAAAGATGCTGAACATTCATTCCAACCGACCTGTTTACAGAAAAATTATTATGAAGGTTTATTCTTTATTATGCTGTAAATATAATTATGACAAACATTATACTTTATTACAACTTTATACCACTTCAACACCACTAAACCTTAAAGGGGTAATCTAGTCTTTAAAAAGTATATTTTATTCAGTGACAAATCAGGGGTTGGAAATGTAGATTCGGAAAGAAAAAGTGGAAATGAAGACTCATGGGAAATGTAACGGCCCAAGTTAACAAAGACGCCACTAGGGAGTGGGTCAGAACATGAATTTACCAAAATTCCCCAGAAAAAACTCAGGAGTTACCTGTGCGTATATATTCAAGAATGTAATTTTTTTTATTTTTTTTTTAAAGCCCGAGCCGTGCTTTCTATCACCCAGGTGCAAAAAAAATTGCAGGGGTGCCACACAAAAAGTGCACAAGGATGCGGTCTATCGCAGCCCTTCTCTTAAAAGAGAGAGGCCCCGCATAACCGTTCCCCGACCCTCCAAGCCTTAGGCCAAGAGGATCGATGATCCCCCCTTGCCGAAGCTTAGGGAGACCCAACAACACTCCAAGGCTTCTACCTGGGCTGCCACCCCAGTGTCCACCTTGGAGCCTGCTTCTACTTGCACCTCCCTTCCGAAGAAGAGAGGCCGGATTGCAGGGGAAAAAGGAACCAGAAGGCCACACATTTTCCCCCTAGACCTTGGAAGGGTCCCAAAAGGGCACCGCATCCGAAATCCTGTGACAAACACACAGTGAAAAACAAAATTAAATAAGTGGACGTGCGCTGTGATCCAGCCTGGACATCCACCAGGTATGAAAATTCCTCATCTCCCAGCCAGAAGGCCGGGAGAATAAAGGTGTGTGCTCAGAAGTGTGAAAGAGGAGTGCGTGCAAGTGTGCCTTCACTCAGTGGGATCCCACCCCCAGTAAGTTAGGGTGCCCCAGGGTCACCAGCTCTGGGGCACATAGCAACTCGGGCTTTCAAACTACCCGACCTCCTGACCTCGATCCGGCGGTCGCCTGGTCACCTACAAATGGTACCTTTAAACCAAATGCGTACACCAGAGCGATGACCGTTGTGGTTCCCTGCCCTCACCTCGGCGTTCTGTCATCCCCCTACGATTGCCACTGTACCACCGGCAGTTATGATTACTAACCTCAGCTTGAGCAGGTACTACACTTGATCTTAGCCAAAAGGCCGAGAAGCGAGAGTCATATTTTGTAATGAAGTCGAATAACCCCTTTAAATGCAGGTAATAAAAGTAATGCTGACATAAAGTAATTGTTAGCTGACAGATCCCTACGATGATAACATACGGATGTAGCCATCTTTAGCTTGACTCTGATAACTTGCAGCGTGATATCACTCAACAAAAGCCATTGAAAATCCATTACAAAAGTCAAGTTAAATGTTGCTCGAGACTGTGTATTTAATTTGTTAAAAGTCAAGATAAAGATGGCTACATCTGTAAATGACCTATATATTCCAGGTGGGCTGTAATGAGCGGCCACCATACTCTTGACACTAATTATCTCTGGGTGAACAACAGACTTCCGACAAAGGTCTGCCAGCCACATTAGACAATACATTTTTACAGATCTTACCAAAACTAGTAAATAGCTATATTCAAAAATATATATTTAAATGTTGCAGCATTCAGTAGGTACAGCAAATGTACACCTCAATAAAATTGTATAAATAGAGGTGATAAACATTTACCCGTTCATGTAATATGTTTACTAATAAATTATTCTTTATAAAAAATCAGTCACGCTGGGACACTAAATTTACCGAAAAAAATATGACCCACCATGACTCAGGAGCTCTTGCCTTAGGTAAAGTAAATGTCCAGAGATTTGGACTTTTACATGAACTATATGCAAATGATAGATAAATGGTAACATTCTTTTTTTAATTTCATTTACAAGGTCTTAAAGGACGAGTATGCGCTGTCTCTCTAGAGAACTTTCTTGTAGAATTGCATTGAATCATCGGATATAGCCAAACATACTAATTCAGACAGCCTCATTCACTCTACTTTTTCACTTATCAGTTATAGCCATTCATTGGATCATTGGGGCAATAATACATATATAAAAGATTGCACAACATCAAAGCCATTTATACTTGTTGCATCCAAAGAGAACACTGTGTACTGTGAGCAGTTGAGTTACACCTGGACAGCCAAGGCAAGGTAAAAAAAAAAAGGCCAAGTCTGTAGGTCACGGGTGGCAAGGTCAAGAACAGGTTGGTTACTAATAATATCTCTGGAGATACCACTTTCTTTTTTACATGGGACTTCTAAAGAGAAAAGGGAGAGGAAGATCCAGAATTAGTAGAATGTAAGTAATGTGACAAGGCTTCTGCCTCTGTTCTTTGTCTGGCCTGACTAATGTTAAGGCATTGGACTGACTGTAAATATGATAAATTCTTGTCTCTTATTATCAGATGGATTCATTGTCCCTTGCAAGTTGCATGGATAAAAAATACTGATTTTTTTTTAAGCCACAATGATGTAATTTACCATTAGGCTGGCATAGGGACAACATGGCACCTACTCCCACAGTCTTCAGATTTAATTCCAGAAAGTGTAGTTATCGACTATTAAGCTGCCAGGGAACAGGAACAGAAGTGTATGCTTATTTTAGATCAGAGAACACATGCAAGGCCACAGAAGCTAATCCCTCTTCTCCTAAAATTGACAATAGGTGCAATAAGAATGGAATGGGATAACTCTATCAGTTTGAGTAGCCTTTGCTAACAGGTTGCAGCCAATAAGGAATTGCAAAAACCCTTTCTGGATCCAAAGGTCAGTTTAAGATGAGATAGCTGTTCAGGTGAAAAGATCAATATGTAACCCATATAAACAATGATCGATTGGTCTAGGAGATTCCAGGACAATTTCATTTACAAACTTTATAAAATCTATAGAGTACCACGGGATGCTCTTCATAACTGCCTCTTGTGGTCTTCTAGTCATGGTCATCCCCTTCTCAGATATATTGGAGGTTATAGGCTTTGTAGAAATTATTCTGTGGCAGGTTTTAATGGCGATTTTAATCAAACTCCTATAATCAATGCATGACCTCAAGTCATTCTCGAGTCTTTTTTTCCATGACGAGGGAGCCTGCATCAGTGGGAAAAAAATTTAATGATAATTCCAGGTTTTTTTTTTAGTCCTGGTAATGGAAAGATGGATACAACTCATTTTCATGGTGGGTTAGTACAAAGAAGCAAATACATGGACTTTGGGGAGTTAGGCTATCCACAACACAAAAATAAAGAGAAATTACATCACAAATGGTATGGTGCCACCCTAGCAATCGAACAATCACATAAGGAAGGAACAAAAAAGTGAGAAGCAAGAAAGGAAAAAAACAGGGATATAGGCACTTGGTCAGAGATAAGATAGAAAAATATCCACAAAACATTGACATATTGTGCATATGCAGAAGAAATGCAATTGCAAGAAATGTGAAGAAAATGCCCAGATAATTGTTTATTTGTTGACTCCAATGATTATGCAAATTGAGGTCCAGACATCCAAGGCCATCATCCTGCTGATTCTAGAATTACCTGCCTTCCTTTCAGTGGCGTAGCTATAGGGGTCGCAGAGTCCGCACCACGTCTCTAAAAAGTTACTATAGTAACTGGGGCCTATGTTATAAACTATACGGGCCCCTGTTACTATTGTAACTGACAGTATACTTAAACTCCTCGTTCCGGAGCGCAGCGGGGGTCCTGACGTCTCTTCGCGACATGACGTCACGACGCTGGATAGCGTCAGGACTTCCGCAGCGGCCGGAGCCGAAGAGGGGGGTAAGTATAAAATTACTGTCTGATGGGGCCCTGTATCTAAGACGCCTACGATGTAGTAGGCTTAGATACAGGACCCATCAGTCAGGATCACACATGGTGTGATTCTGTCTGCTGGGCCCCTCTATCTAAGTCTACCACATGGTAGGCTTAGATACATGGCCCATGTGTGATCCTGTCTGATGGGCCCTGTATCTAAGCCTACCACATGGTAGGGTTAGATACAAGGCCCCAGCAGAAAGTAATATTATACTGTATAAGATTACTGTCTGCTGGGACCCTCTATCTAAGCATCTTACCATGACCACATGGTAAGCTTAGATACATGACCCATGTGTGATCCTGTCTGATGGGCCCTGTATTTAAGCCTACCACATGGTAGGCTTAAATACAAGGCTCCAGCAGACAGTAATACTGTATAGGATTACTGTCTGTTGGACCTTGTATCTAAGCCTACCTTGTGGTAGGCTTAGATACAGGGTCCAACGGACAGCATCACACATGTATTTAAGCCTACCACATGTGTTACTAGTGGTTTTTTTTGTGTTTTTTTTTTCTTACCGGTTCGGTCGTTGGACTACTTCGGATTCGAGGAATATTTTGATGACAGCGTTTTAAATTCTCAATAAAATGGTTAATGAGGGTGGTGTGGGGGGTTTTATTTCAATAAAATATTTTTTCTACAGATGGTTGGGTACTGAATCACTTCCCGGTAAGCCTGGTGGTGGTGGGTACCAGGGTAATAATGAGGGTTAGTGCTCTAGTGTTAGCCTTTTCACCAGCTAATACTAAGCTCCGCCTTAGTAATGGATGCTGTCAAGCAGTCAACGGCTATTACTAATGCAATAGTAATACACACACACACACACACACACACACACACACACACATACACGCACACACATTTTTTGGGGGGACACATATGCATTGGGGCTATTGCCCCTGACGTTTTAAGACCTTAGTGACGCCCCTGGCTGCTAGTGCTGCATCGTTGGGTCACTGAGGAGACCCGGTGATGCAGCTGAAAGCTGCGGGCTGTCGGCCATAAGAAGAAGTTTGGGGGTGGACCCAAGAAGAACTTTTGCACTGGGGACCATGAGTCTTTAGCTAGGCCCCTGCGTCCATTGCTTAATTACTGATTATTATTACGTATTCCCATCCTTGACAGGAAAAGAGCTAAGATATTGTCATGGCTTCCTCATGAAAATAATTAACACCTGTTTTTGTGCTCATAAACAGGTGTTAATTCGGTTTTAATATAATTTGTTTAATGCATTTTTTTTTTTAGTGTGACCAGATGTTACATTAAAGGTTATGGACACCTTTGAATTATTATTTTTTTTTCAAATAAAAAATTTTTATTTGAAAAAAAACCCCAAACGATTTCAAAGGTGTGCATAACCTTTAATGTAACAAGGTTGCCTTCAAAATACTTTTTATTAAACATTATTTTTACTTTTTGAGATACAGCTGCTTTGTATCCTGTATACAGAGCAGCTGTATCTAGCGCTTGTTAACATTATTCTATGGGTCATTATGGTTGCATTTGAATGATTATTTAAATACCAAATATGTATTTTTTGCAGAATAAAACCTTTGTGAGGGAAAAAAGAGCCTAATAGACTCACAGACATAGCAGATCTGGAAGCCTTTGCTAGGCCTCCTATTGCCATGGCAACCCTTTGGCACCCGTCACAGGGACGCATGCTGAGTGCAGCATGTAATGGGCAGGGCTGCACAAACCCTGGGGCACTTTAAAAAAAAAATCTACCCTCCTCCATTATTTAGATATCGGTGCCGTTATATTTTGCTCCCGATATTTAAATAACCACATGAACTGTCAATGGTGCATGTAATGGCAAGGGGACGTGTTAGTATGGCTATGACACTGTCCAATCAGGTACGGACAGTGTTACAGCAAGAGCGAGGATAGAGGAGAGAGTGTGTGCGCGTGCACGCTCTCTCTCTTCAGCTGTCAAGATAAGTCTTCTGCCGAATTGGCAAGGGGGCGTGTCATTGCTACGGACAGTGTAAGAGCTGGAGAGAGCATGCGCGCTCTCTCTTTTCAGCTCTTGCGAGAGATCAGTCTTCTATTTTGTCTGCCGTACTGGCAAGGGGGCATGTCTCTGCTACGGACAGTGCAAGCGCTGAAGAGGAGAGCGCACATGCACACTCTCCTCCCTCCTGCTGTAACACTGTCTGTATCTGATTGGACAGTGTCACAGCCATAGTAACACGCCCCCTTGCCATTACACGCCCCATTGACAGTTCAATGGGGTTATTTAAATATCGGGCACCAAATATAATGACACCGATATCTAAATAATCGAGGAGGGTAGTAAAAAAAAAGTAAAGTTCCCCATGGTTTGTGCATCCCTGCCCATTACATGCTGCACTCAGCTGCACATGTATGGGGAGGTGAAAGGTTCTCTTTAAAAGCAGTCTGTACCTTACAGCAGATCCTTACTTTACTTAATAAAATATATGGTAGTTTGTTACCTTATACTGTATATGTAGTTCTCAATATTTAGAACAGGCCTATGACTGCCACCTAGTGTAAAGTTTTGGAACAACAAAATATATCTAGTGAAACAAAATATATTTTTCATAGAACCGTCCT
Source organism: Rhinoderma darwinii (assembly GCF_050947455.1). Lineage (NCBI taxonomy): Eukaryota > Metazoa > Chordata > Amphibia > Anura > Rhinodermatidae > Rhinoderma > Rhinoderma darwinii. The sequence goes on from NC_134690.1 coordinate 100,784,735, forward strand.
GAGGTAAAGTGTCAGTGTTGCCTATGTCAACCAGTTACTTTCCAGTTTTTCTTTTTAGGGCAGGGCTGGAAGTTAAAGAAATTATTAGATTGCGTGGATTGCGAGCTTGCGTCCTTTTGGCCAAAATGATTACCAATACCCCAGGTATTTTTCATTATTATGTATATTCGCTTCTCTTGGACACAGCCGGGTCTTGGATGCTGGGAGAGCATGGTGTGTTGTTGTTTGGCATAGCAAGCAGGGTAGCCCGCTCTACGAATTATCAAGGCGTCACAAATAGGCTTCTACCTGGCTATACACGTTGTGCCTCATGACGTACACACTATCCCTCCATGTTTCACTCACTTGCACCCCATTATCCATTTATTTCTATTGAGGCACTTCACTCATTACTGCCCCCTATATTTCACTTATAGTATTACACTTGCACACACACTATTCATGTATTATTTCTTACTACACATCCCATGCACCACACACCACTCCCCTCAAGACTAGTGGGAGTGGCTATTATTATTTAAAGCACCTGCTCACCCTTTCATCAGCGTTTCTGACCTGGCTGTGTCCATTTGTAAGTATGGCCTTTTTCGGTGTTTTTGTATATGTCCCCTTGTTTTTATCGGTTCTGTTTGTGCATCAGGAACGTTCTGTTCCAGTTTAGGAGTTAGGGACTCGCAAGTCTGGGGATCCTTGTCGTGGATTGCGAGCTTGCGTCCTTTTGGCCAAAATGATTACCAATACCCCAGGTATTTTTCATTATTATGCATATTCGCTTCTCTTGGACACAGCCGGGTCTTGGATGCTGGGAGAGCATGGTGTGTTGTTGTTTGGCATAGCAAGCAGGGTTGCCCGCTCTATGAATTATCAAGGCGTCACAAATAGGCTTCTACCTGGCTATACACGTTGTGCCTCATGACGTACACACTATCCCTCCATGTTTCACTCACTTGCACCCCATTATCCATTTATTTCTATTGAGGCACTTCACTCATTACTGCCCCCTATATTTCACTTATAGTATTACACTTGCACACACATTATTCATTTATTATTTCTTACTACACATCCCATGCACCACACACCACTCCCCTCAAGACTAGTGGGAGTGGCTATTATTATTTAAAGCACCTGCTCACCCTTTCATCAGCGTTTCTGACCTGGCTGTGTCCATTTGTAAGTATGGCCTTTTTCTGTGTTTTTTTAAATTATTAGATTAGTTGCTGTGAGACATTTAATTTTTAATAATCATAGTAACATTAATTTATTGAAAATGTATTCCAAACAAAAAAAACAGTATTATTACTTTCAACCTGTGCACCCTATTTATAAAGATGAATTAAGTGTTGTTATAGCATAGCCTCCAGCCCTTGCATCACAAAACATAATATAATCTGACTATTAATATTATATGTAGACTGTAAGGACTCCCTTCCTATTGTCTTAAATGTTATTCTTACCATGTACAATGCTAAGGATGATGTAAGGCTTCGTTCACATTTGCGTCAGTGCTCCGTTCTGGCGTTCCATCGGAGCTTCCCATCAGAACGGAGCCCAGACTGAAACAAAGGGAAACCATAGGTTTCCGTTTGCATCACCATTGATTTCAATGGTGACGGATCCGATGCAAATGGTTTCCGTTTGTCTCAGTTGTGCAAGGGTTCCGTCGTTTTGACGCAATGAATACCGTAGTCGACTATGGTATTGCTTCCCGGTTCCGTTCTGACGGGAAGCTCAGACGGAACGCCTGAACGGAGCCCTGACGCAGATGTGAATGAAGCCTTAGCAATACATTTATAAATAATTGTAATGGTGATAATGACATAGTTTTCAAGGTTCTGATTTCATCTATTTATTTAACGACATGATCAACTGATCACTGGATTTACAATCGGAATCTCTGCTATTAGGACAAATAGGCTATCAGTATTCAATAGTATATCTAGTACATCACTGCTATGGTGGCCATGGGAAGAAGGGCCACAGCTAAGGATGGCCTGTTCCTGTTTTGTGGAGTGAGGGACTGGTCTAAGGATCATGTTTTTCTTTTCCCAACAAGGGAAGGAAAGTAGCTTGATCAGTTTCCTCCAGTCCTGAAATTCAGGTGGTTTTTATGGTGACCCACTCTCCATTATGTACACTCTCCAATTTCTTAGGTTATTCAACATGGGAATTTATGTCCTCTTGAGCCAAGAGAAACATTTAGGGAGGACAAATCTGTATGCCCCTGACTGTAATCTGTGCAATAACTGAAAATTCTACTTTAACATTTCCACAGACACTGTTATTCAGCTGAATACCTGGCAACAGTGAAATAACACGGATTGTGAAGAACAGGAAAAACAACATGAACCCAAAGCAAAAATGCTAACTCATCCGAATAGCATTATGGTCTGAACTGAACCTAATAATGTTTATATTCAATAAAATAATATAGTTCCTATCAAATAAACAATTTAACTAACATCAATTGGTTGTGTGGAGTGAAATAACTGACAAACCAAGGTCAGTGAGGCCAGATTTATAAAATGATACACTGCTCCCTTGTATCATCTAACGTTAGGGTACATTTACTTCCACAGTGTAATAAACACAGAACCTGTCTGTATTTTTTTGGTATGAGTGGGGACTTGAGAATAATATGCATGGTAACCAGAGGTGTAGCTCAACCAGGGCACTGCCCCAACATTGTTTTCGGCTGCCAGGGTGCAGCAGGGTGCTCTTAAAAGTGGTCCCCTGTGACCTGGATTTTTTTTACAAAAATAAATTCCACTGTGACGCCCCTGGCCTACAGAAGGCCAAGGCACCAACAGGGCAGTTTCCTTAGAGATTTTACGGCACTCACATCACCGCAACTCTAGTTGATGACAAGTTACACCAGCGCCGCAGTCATGTGACTTTGCGTCACCTGCGACGTATCGCTGGAATCGGCCTGGTCAGAAGAGGCCAGGCCTGCATAGCTAGAGGACAGGGTGGGAATGGGGACAGGTATGTTGGTGGCTACTATCTACAGGGAGCAATGTGTGTAGCACTATCTTCAGTGCAGGGGCGTAGCTAAAGGCTCATGGGCCCGGGTGCAAGAATTCAGCTTGGGCCCCCCTACCACTCCCCAACACCCCCATCATCATTATCATCAGACCCCTGTGCATGCCTATGCCCAGACGCTTTGCCCAACAGCCCCCATAGTATAATGCCCCCACACAGTATAATGCTCCCATAGCTGCCCCCACACAGTATAATGCTCCCATAGCTGCCCCACACAGTATAATGCCCCCCCATAACAGCCCCATACGGTATAATGCTCCCCATATCAGCCCCCATACAGTATAATTCCCCCATATCATCCCCCATTCAGTATAATGCCCCCATCTTATCAGCCCCCATGCCATATCTGCCCCCCATGCAGTATAATGCCCCCCATGCAGTATAATGCCCCCCATGCAGTATAATGCCCCCCATACAGTATAATGCTCCCCATATCAGCCCCCATACAGTATAATTCCCCCATATCATCCCCCATTCAGTATAATGTCCCCATCTTATCAGCCCCCATGCCATATCTGCGCCCCATGCAGTATAATGCCCCCCATGCAGTATAATGCCCCCCATACAGTATAATTCCCCCATATCAGCCCCCATACAGTATAATTCCCCAATATCATCCCCCATTCAGTATAATGCCCCATCTTATCAGCCCCCATGACATATCTGCCCCCCATGCAGTATAATGCCCCCCATGCAGTATAATTCCCCCATATCAGCCCCCATGCAATATAATGCCACCCCATCTTATCAGCCCTCATGCCTTATCAGCCCCCCATGCAGTATAATGCCCCCGCAATATCAGACCCCATACAATATAATGCCCCCATATGTGCATAATAAAAAAAAAAAGTAATTAAATACCTATCCCCGTTCCCACGTCGGGTGGAGGATCCTTCGCCTCCTCTGGTCTGTGCTATGAGTGACTCAGCGCAGACAGGCGCGATGATGTCGCTACATCCCGCCTGCCTGCGTCGAGCCGCTCAGGGCACAGTGAATGCTGGATAAAGGAGATGTCAGCTCCTTGCTCCAGGATTGAATGGAACCGGGACCTCGGTGAGTGACTCGCGACCCCCCGGAGGTCTTCACACAAACCCCCAGGGGGACGCGACCCACAGTGTAGGGATGTCACGATACCAAAATTTGGACTTTGATACCGATACTTCGTTTACAGTAATAAAAAAAAAAGTTATTTCGTTTTCTGATGTGAGGCGCGAGGTGTGATGAATTTTGAATGTGCCTCACATTAATAGTAATTAATCCCATCATGTTTCTCAGTCATAATGGGTTAATGTGTAAGGTACATGATGGGGTTAATTACTATTAATGTGAGGCACATGGAGGTTAAATTCATCACACCTCGTGCCTCACAATAAGTGATAGAAAGCAGTTTATTTTATTTTTTTACAGCGTACACATCACAAATAATGCAAAAAAAAAACGTTGTGCAGGTTATTACGACCACGCCAATACCCAATGTGTGAATATTTTATGTATTGAGACTTATTTTAATGTTTATTGTAAAAAAGGTGAATGTGTGTTTTTTTTATTTAACATTACTTTGTTTTTACTTTATTTTTAAACTTTAATGTACTGGCCTATAACTATATGCCAGTACATTAGCCTGTGGACGGATAGTACACAGGCAGTTGTTAGGACATACCTCAGTAATGCCTTAACAGGAAATATGGTAAGACAGCCCTGGGGTCCTTCACCCCAGGGCTGTCTGCCCATATATGCATAGTATGGCCCTCGATCGCGTCACAGGAATTCCCTGTGACACGATCCAGGGGCACACCCCCCCCTTCTCATTTTCCCCTGAATGCTGCAGTCGGCTTTGATTGCAGCATTCAGGAGAATAGCGGCGGAGATGAGCGGTTTCTCTGATCTCCGCCATTATATAGCGGGGCTGCGACTGTGTAATACAGCCATTGCCCCGCTCCTGACAGTAAGTGCGCGCGCCCATGAGGAGATGCTGCCGGCGCTGCACTAATGAGCGGCGGTTCAGGCACTTAAGACAGAACATGGGGGTGCCATGTTCTGTCTTCAGTGCCGCAGATCATTAGTGCAGCGCCGGCCGCATCACATCATGCTGACGGCGCGCACATGTCAGGACTCAGGAGCGGGGCAATGGCTGTATTACACAGCCGCAGCCCCGCTCTCATAGTCATGTGTACTATACTGTATTGTGTTGTATTGTGAAGTTTGCGGTGGAGAGAGGAGGGGGGGGCTGTGATTTAACGCCCCCCCCCTCCTCTCCACCGCAAACAGCACAATACATTACAAGGCATCACAACACAACACAGACTGCAGCTCACCTGGAGTCCTCGGCACCGACTCTTCCACTCCACTGTCCGGAAGACGTGTCACGTGACAACACGGTCACATGGTACACTAAGTGTACCATGTGACCGTAACTGGGAAGTGCCGTCTTTACGGCACAGAAGATTTTTTTTGGAAGCATACAGTATGGCAACGGGGGCCCGTGGGCCCCCCAGGCTTACGGGCCCGGTCGCAAGTGCGACCGCTGCGACCCCTATAGCTACGCCACTGCTTCAGTGGACACTGACACTATCTACAGGGGGCCCTGTTTGTTGTTTTATCTACAGGGGTCATTGTGTATGACACTATCTACAGAGGACACTGTTTGTGGCAATATCTACAGGGGCACTGTTTGTAGCAATATCTACAGGGGGCACTGTTTGTAGTTCTATCTATAGGGGGCAGTGTGAGTGTCACTGATCTAGGGGGCACCATCTGTGGCACTATCTACAGGTGGCACTCTCTACAGGAGACACTGTGTAGGGCATTCTCTACAGTGGGCACTATCTGAGGCACTTTCTACAGGGGCACTATGTGGGGAACTGTCTACAGAGGTCACTGTGTGGGGTACTATCTATAGGGGGCAATGTGTGTGGCACTATCTACAGGGGGTAATATGTGTGTCACAATCGGATCGTCTGATTGCAAGAATGGCACGTAGTAATCTATTCTGTACTGCAAGTGAAATTGGACGTCACATCCCAAGCCTAGGGCGGCAACCAGCTACAAACCAAACGTCCTGCAACAGGTGTTCCATTGACCACACGCCACTGCTCACAAAGGCTATCATGGTGCACAGCAAGACTGCAATGGAGCCTGGAATGGAGGACTATCCTCTTCATCGACGAGTCCCGTTTTTGTTTCAGACACAATGATAGCCGGAGATTGGTCTGGAGACCATGTGGGCAATGCCATGAAGGAGCCTTCACAAGGGAACGTCACACCAGTCCTACACCCGGAATTATGGTGTGGGATGGCATAATGTACTGTAGCCGGACCCTTCTAGTCTTCATTTCAGGTACACTAACAGCTCGGTGTTACATTGATTTGGTCGTAGAACAAGTGGTACGGCCATTTCTCTAATGTGTCCCAGATGCCGTTTTTCAACAGGAAAACGCCAGGCCGCATGTTGCTTGTGCTAATGTGAGCAGCCTGCATGGTTTAAACGTGCTACCATAGCCTGCAGCGTCTTTGGACTTGTCTCCCATCGAGCAAATCTGTGACGTCATTGGTCGGCAATTACAAAGGGAGCTGCCAGCAGCCAATCTTGATGATTTGCGTGCCCAAGTGCATACAGCATGGCATAACATTCATCAGACAACCATTAATAACCTCATTGATAGCATGCCAAGGCATGTAGGTATGTGTATTTATGAGCGTGGAGCTTATACTCGATACTGAATAAATCAAGATGTTTGGAAGATTTTATTTCCATTTTTTTATCATTCGCATATCATTAGCATGTCTATCGGTCATGTGATTTCCACAATTTCAAAACTTCTCCTTCTTGGTGTTGCAATTTCAATGTTGAGGAGTGTATGTATTGAGCTTGAATTTGATACTGTATATATGCACTGAGTTGGGCTCTGGTGCTGTATTGATGTACTGAGCTTGCTTCAGGCACTATATTTATGTACTCAGCTTTGTTCTGGTACTGTAGTTATGTACTCAGCTTTGTTCTGGTGCTGTAATAATGTACTGAGCTTGGCCTACTGGGGATTTTCCGGTACGAAGTCATGTATGCAGAATCCCCTGAGGTACCAGTACAGTTGAAACCCCCCAGAAGTGAACCCATTTTAAAAACTACACCCTTAAGTCATTCATCCAGAGATGTAGTGAGCATTTTGACCGGAGACATACACCCAATAAACCAGGGGTCTCAAACTCGGCCGGGTAAGTGGGCCGCATATAGAAAAAATGGGAAGTTGACGGGCCGCATTACTTTCAAATTTGATACTATACAAAATGATTGTTAATCAATTAGTTATTTGAACTACTATAACACTACATTACTATAATAATAGCGCTAGTTTTAAAATTTGAGATATTTCTCCACGTGCTTATTTCAACAATCCAGCTTTCCAGTTTAAGTGTCGCTAAATGCAGTCCAGCGACTCAGTTAGCACACATGTCAAGATTGGGCAGCCCCTTTTTAGATAGTGACGCAGTGCCCTCGGTGGATGCTGCCGCAGTGCCCTCTGTGGATGCTGCCGCAGTGCCCTCTGTAGATAATGCAACACACCCCTAGATAAGGCCACAGTGCCCTCTGTAGATAAGGCCACAGTGCCCTCTGTAGATAAGGCCACAGTACCCTCTGTAGATAAGGCCACAGTGCCCTCTGTAGATAAGGCCACAGTGCCCTCTGTAGATAAGGCCACAGTGCCCTCTGTAGATAAGGCCACAGTGCCCTCTGTAGATAAGGCCACAGTGCCCTCTGTAGATAAGGCCACAGTGCCCTCTGTAGATAAGGCCACAGTGCCGTCTGTAGATAATGCAACCCACCCCTAGATAATGCCAGTGTCCTCTTCAGATACTGTCACACACCCACTTGTAGATAATGCCACAGTGCCCTCTGTAGAGGCTGCCACAGTGCCCTCTGTAGAGGCTGCCACAGTGCCCTCTGTAGAGGCTGCCACAGTGCCCTCTGTAGAGGCTGCCACAGTGCCCTCTGTAGAGGCTGCCACAGTGCCCTCTGTAGAGGCTGTCACAGTGCCCTCTGTAGAGTCTGCCACAGTGCCCTCTGTAGAAGCTGCAACAGTGCCCTCTGTAGATGCTGCCACAGTGCCCTCTGTACATTCTGCCACAGTGCCCTCTGTAGATGCTGCCACAGTGCCCTCTGCAGATGCTACCACAGTGATGTCAGGGGCTTGCCCAGAGCTGGAGTCCCGGAGCAGAGCCACTTCTGGCACCCTGCCTGGGATTCCAGCTCTGCTCCTGACCCCACACCAGATGTATGTAAGTAACACCTTCATTGTGTGTAAGTCTGTCATGCTGAGCAATCACACTTCAGGGCTGACTGTTTAGTATAACAGACAAAGTATATCTATCTATCTATCTATCTATCTATCTATCTATCTATCTATCTATCTATCTATCTATCTATCTATCTATCTATCTATCTATCTATCTATAACATAGAACCCTCATTAACCATTTTATTGAGAATAGAAAAACGGCGCCATCAAAGTAGTCCAACATCTGAAGTAGTCCAACATCCGAACCTGTAAAAAAACACAAACCCAAAAAGAATTTGTAACACATAAAAAAGCAAAACAATTCTTATACTTACCTTTCCGGGGTCCAGCGCTGGAGCCGCAATGTCAGTGAATGGGCCCTGTATCTAAGCCTATCATGTGTCATACTGTCTGCTGAGCCAATGTATCTAATCCTATAAATAGCTATAGGGTCGAAGTGCTATAGATATGCTGCCTCATATATATATATATATATATATATATATATATATATATATATTGCCCCTGATATTTTAAGACCTTAGTGATGCCCCTGGCTTCTAGTGTTGCATCATTGAGTCACTTAGGAGACCCATTGATGCAGCTGAAAGCTGCGGACCGTCGACCATGAGAAGAAATTTGGAGGGCCACGAAGACTTTTGCACCAGGGCCCATGAGTCTTTAGCTACGCCCCTGCTTCGGAGGTAGCTTTTCTGCACAGATTGGACTCATGTCTCAACATCACCCCTACAACCAACATTTTTAGCATCACCATAACCAACATCAACAGCAAAGGAGGTGTCCTGCCAGTCCACATCCACCACCGTTCCCCCACAGAAATGCTGCTTTTAACCAACTACCCCATTTGGCAAATAATCTCAATTAATCTTTGGAGCAGAAACCAAAGCCCATCATCAACACCATCTTCTTCATGGAGCCCATGCTCTAGTGGATATGGAGGATGGGGTCACCACCATAGAGGACTCTATGGAGAAATAACACCATTGAATTCCCTCTCGCCCTCAAAGAGGAATTTTACAAATAAGCACATACAGTTGCAGAAGTATGCACAAAAATCTTGGATGGAAGACAGATTGAAGAGAGCTGACAACATATTTTCTTTTGCGGTGAGGGTATTTATCTGTTGTGTATGTCTTTGTGTGTCTGGAAAAATTAATAATAGTGTGTTGGGAATTTCGAACTAATCTCTACATTTTCACTGTTCTTGAGGATCAGAGCAATGGCGCAGCATATACGCTATGTTTAACCCCTTCCCGACATTTGACGTATCTATATGCCAAAGTCGGGTAGGGGAGTATGGAACGGGCTCACGGAGTATGTTAGGCCAACACTTCAGAGTAACGAGCGGGATCGCGCAATAGCGACCGCAGCATTTAAATCGTTAGAAATAGGGGGGGCGACCCTCTCTAACAGCTCATCGCGCTCCCCTCAATGCAATCAAGGGGTGGTGTTGGTTGCTATGGCTGCCTCCGTATCCGTAAAAGTCTGAACTATTACAATATATCATTATTTAACCCACACGGTGAACGCCGTAAAAAAAAAAATTGTAAACGCCAGAATCGCTATTTTTTGGTCACCTCATCTCCCACAAAAAATTAAATAAAAACTGAAATCAAAACATTGCATGTACCCCAAAATTATATCATTAAAAACGACAGCTTATCCTGCAAATAAAAGCCCTCATACCACTTAATCGACGGAAAAATAAAAAAGTTATGGCTCTCAGAATTTGGGGACACAAAATAAATTTTATTTTTTACACTTTACTTGTAAAAGTAGTAAAATATAGAAAAATCTATTTAGATTTGGTATCGCCGTAATCGTATTGACCCACAGAATAAAGTTAACATGTTCTTTTAATTGCACAGTGAATTCTGTAAAAACAAAGCGTGTTTTAAATTTTCTACCCCACAAATTTTTTTCCTGTTTCCTAGTACATTATATGGCACAATAAATGGTCGACTGCACTATTGATTCCGTCAAGAACAACAGAACCCTGTCACGACGGTGACAGATGGAAACCATTAATCTATGTTTCCCTCACCATTGATATTAATGGTGAGGGAAACGGAAGTTTAGGTTTCCGTTTGCCTTTCCGTTGAAGGGTTAACCCGACGGAAACCTCAGGCGGAACCCCTCAACGGAATGGCAACGGTGATGTGAACAGGCCCTTAGCAATTAAAATATAACTGATGCTATTGATACCTGATCCTCAATGTGCACAAGTTTTATCGTTTACAGAGTTGAAATGAATTTACATAGTATGTAACCACAGGCCTTGAAGGTATAGGATGCTATGCACCACTGTGTACTGTATTTGCCTTCTACATTTACTAGTCCGGGTGCTATCTTTATTGTTGGTTCTGATCTGTGCAGGCAAATGCAGCACTTATGTAGATGCCACTTTGATAACTAGCAGGACTAGCCTTAAAGGGGTTTTCTCATGAGAGACATTTATGACATATCCACAGGATATGTCATAAATGTCAGATAGATGCCACCTCTGGGACCCGCACCTACCTCCAGAACGGGGCCCCCTAAACCCCGTTCAGTCGCTCTGTGTTGCGGAGGAATGAGGTGAATTCCGACCATGAAAAAGGTTATATGGTCGTGAGTTATGTAAACAGCGTAACTCGTTGAGCTACACTGTTTCCGTAACTCCCATAGTAGTGAATGGCAGTTACGGAAGCAGCGTAGTATGCGAGCTACGTTGTTTTCGTAACTTCCATTCAGTTCTATGGGAATTACAGAAACACAGAGCTACGCTGTTTGCATAACTCACGACCATATAAACTTTTTCATTGCCGGAATTCACCTCATTCCTCCGCATTCAGTGAGGAGTACGTTGCTGTGTACCCCAGGCAGCCTCAAACATCAAGCTGCAAGTGAATGGTTGTGTTATTCTGGGATTTGTAATGCAATGATATACACTATACACTATACTAATATACTGTTAGGCTATGGAGGCATTAAAAAAAGAAATGCAGGAATGTACCGACAGAAAGTTTGTCAGGATCTGGAACATTTCTAGGCAACCATGTAACAACACACTCCCATGTTAATTTAGCGTAGCAGGTAAGTGCAGGCGCCATACTTGATGGATTCTGAGTAGGGTCAGGTCAGAGGCAGGATCCTCAATGACGAATCATGCAGCATTGCTTCTGTGCAAGCCAAACGAGGACCCGCTCAAGAGGAACTGTTAGCAAGTGATTGACTATCCATATGGCGACAAAGTATCTCTCAGTGCCGGCCGTAGACTATATTCTTCCTTTCCATTAGTTCATGTCCCCAGTGGGGGTTCACCATCTAATTCTCGTGTCTTACATACACACTGGGGCTACTTCGCTAGCAATGCAATGAAGCCGACTCTGTTATATATCAAATATACTTACAGTGATTTTATACATGGCACTGTCATAGGATGACACCTTTGCCACAAGTCAGTTTTTGACATTTCGGATCTCGTAGTTCTGCCCCGGCCTATTGTAAGTGATATTATTGTGAAGGGTTATCGTCTAGGAATAACAACAGCTCAGCCACATCAAAATTGCATATCCTCTGTTGCATCACTTACTACAGAGTTCCAAACTGCCTCTGCAAGTGACATCAACAGAATTGTGTGTCAGGAGCTTCATGATGGTTGTGTAACTGCGCACAAGCCTAAGATCACCATGCACAATGTCAAGCATTGGCTGGAGAGTTGTAAAGCACACTGCCACTGGACTCTGGAGCAGTGGAAATGCATTATGCGGAGTGATGAATCACGTTTATCCGGCAGTCTGATGAACAAGTCTTGGTTTGGCAGATGCCAGTTGAACGTGACCTTCCAAGATGCATAGTGCCTACTGTAAGATTTGATGGAGGAGAGATAATGATCTGGGGCTCTTTTTCAGTGTTTGGGCTAAGCCCCTTATTTCCAGTGAAGGGTAATTTTAAAGCTTCAGCATAACCAAGACCTTTGGACAAATGTATGCTTCCAACTTTGTGGTAACAGTTTGGGGAAGGCCTTTACATTTTCCAGCATGTCTGTGCCCCAGTGCACAAAGCAAAGTCCATAAAGACATGGTTGGGTGAGATTGGTGTGGAAGAACTTGTCTGTACCGCACAGAGCCCTGACACCAACCCCATCGAATACCTTTGGGAGGAATTGGAACACTTATTGGGAGCCAGGACTTCTTGTCCTACATTACATCTGTGTCTGACCTCACAAATGTTCTTTTAGCTGAGTGGGCACAAATTCCCACAGACACACTCCAAAATCCCAGAAGAGTGGAGGCTGTTATGTCTGCAAGCGGGGCTTCAACTTTATATTGACACCCATAGTTTTGGAAAAAAGCGAATATAGGTATGATGGTCGGGTGTCCATTGCTTTTGGCTACAAAGTGTACTAGGTAGGGAGGAAACTTAGCCTTCAACGAAGTTCAGGTGACCTGTAAACAAATATTGTTAAATATAAAGTAGTCATGAGTCAATTGGTGTCTGATTGACATAAGAACAAATTAGGAAATGTGTGTAATAGTGTTCCAGAATTAAATAACCTTAATTCGTGATTTTCGGGTCGGCCGGCCACGGAGTGTCACCAGCGAGCCGCCAGCAAATCACGGGCTGTGCACATGGCCGCGTGCATTATTTTCTATGAGCCTGGACCGCAACGCACGCCCTTAATAAGACATGTCCGTTCTTTTTGAGGTCCAGGCTCCTGGCCCATGCACGGACCGTGGAAACCACGGTCGTGTGCATGGGCCCATTGAAATGAATGGGGCCGCAATTCTCCCGTGGTTTTTCGGGGGAATCGCAGCGGAAAAAGCATATTTGTGTGCCAATATAGGACATGCAGTGAGTTTCACGCAGCGGACTCTCGCTGCCTGAAAACTCACGCATGTGTGAACGGCCCCATTGAAATAAGTGGGTCTGTGTGCTACGCATGATTTCCATGAGCAGCACACGGTCGTTATTCACGGTCGTGAATGGGCACTAAGAGGTAACTTGAAGCTCCTGAGCCTGAATGCAAAATCTGTAATATGGTCCCAACTATGACACATGGGCCACCTCAGGCTCCAGGGCCCAGTTGCAACTGCTGCCTAAGCACCCACTAGCGTTATGCTCCTGACTATACTATATACTGCCAATGTGTACTTCGTTCAGTATATAATACAAAGCAGTCATCTTCGGCAAGGTTATTGGTATTTTAATCAGATTTTTATTGAGATTTTAAATTTTTTAAATACAGAAACAACCCAAAACAAAAAGTAGAATATCCTGTGTATTAGCCCAGGTCTAATACATGTAACTCGACATGTTTCACAGTTTCCTGAAGTACAAATTACAAACAAGTCAACTACATACAGACTAAGACACTTAGGAGATGAGCTCTGGAGAGATGTTCCCTAGCAAGACCTGGGGGATCAAATTTATGCAGGGAACCCCGATTATTGTATATAACTTTTTCCATTTGAAAAAATGCTTGACTTTTCACTTCAGTTCAGCTATAGAAGGTGCAGTCGGTCTTAGTCAGTAGGAGGCAATCAGTTTTCTAGCTTGATACAGAGGCACCATCATCTTCATAGCCTAATATACAAGCTAGCTGTACCGCTAGGGAGAGATATCTGATATACAGTATATAATAGATTCATTACATCTCTCTAGAAGTCCCACAATATAGGACCTGCCAAGAACATATGCATGAAGTCTCCAGGTGCCATGTCCCAAGCCCCAATTCTATGCAGAAAGGCAGGTGTACGTTATACTCTATGTACTAAATTAATTTGAAAAACCCTCAGAATTACCCTCGCAGGATTGAGACATTTTTTGATTTTTCATTTTCGTTTTTCACTCCCCACCTTTCAAGAGCAATAACTTTTTTTTTTCCATCAATAGAGTAGTGTGAGTGCTTATTTTTTGCGGTAGGAGTTGTAGCTTCCATTGGCACCATTTAGAGTACCAAAATGCTTTGCGGGCTGAAATTGTAAAGAAAAATGATTCCTCCATTGTTTTTGGGTTTCTTTTTTACGACTTTCACCGTGTGGTAAAAATTTATTTTGTGGCTCAATACGATTACGGTGATGCCAAATTTATATCTATTTTTTTATATTTGACTACTTTTACAAAGAAAAAACTATTTGATAAAAAAAATAATTCTTTGTTTCACCACAATCTGAGCCATAACTTTTTTATTTTTTCATCTATTGAGCGGTGTGAGGGCTTATTTTTTGCGGGACGAGCTGTCGTTTTTATTAGTATCCTTTTTTGGTACATACAACTTTTTGATCACTTTTTAATAAAAAAAATTTGAGAGCTGACCAAAGGTTACCAAAAAACACTGATTTTGGAATTTTTTTTTTTTTTTACAGCATTCAATAATTATTAACGTAATTAAATAATGGTATATTGTAATAGTTTGGACTTTTACAGACATAGCGTTACCAATTTTGTTTATTTTTTTATTCTTTACATTATTTTAGAGGAAAAATGGGAAAAGTTTTTTTTTTTTTTTGAACTTCTAATATATATTTTTTTCACTACTAATAGCTTTATTCACACATTTTATTAGTCCCTCTAGGGCACTTGAACCAGCGTTCGTTAGATCGCTGGTACAATACACTGCAATACTAATGTATTTCAGTATATTGTTATTTTTAGGGTATGTTCACACGGCCTATTTACGGACGTAATTCGGGCGTTTTTGCCCCGAATTACGTCCGAAAATAGCGCCTCAATAGCGCTGACAAACATCTGCCCATTGAAAGCAATGGGCAGTCGTTTGTCTGTTCACACGAGGCGTAATTTACGCGCCGCTGTCAAATGACGGCGCGTAAATAGACGCCCGCGTCAAAGAAGTGACCTGTCACTTCTTTGGCCGTAATTGGAGCCGTTATTCATTGACTCCAATGAAAAGCAGCGCCAATTACGTCCGTAATTGACGCGGCGTTCAAGCGCCTCCACATGCCGGTACGGCTGAAATTACGGGGATGTTTTCAGGCTTAAACATCCCCGTAATTTCAGCCGTAACGGACGCCCTCGTGTGAACATACCCTTACAGGCTTCTGTTAAGCCCTGCCAGAGGTATGGCTTAAGTAAAATCACGCAGAATATCCACCCTGTGCACCGCAGGGAATTCTGGGCAAAAAAGAGCACCAAACTGTGGTGCAGTTTTTCACCCGGAATGTCCGTAAAAATCAGCACTTTTCTTCCCAGGAGACCGCTGCAGCCTGTGATTAGCTGCAGCGGCGGTTACATGGGATGAAGCGTCATCCGAGAAGGCCGGCCCTCTGACGTCATCCTGTGCGGACTCCTGGGATGATGTCATCCCATATGACTGCCGCTACAGCCCGTTATTGGCTGCCGCGGTCACATGGGATGAAACTTCCGCGCTGCAGGGAGGAACACAGACTTCTGGGTAAGTATGAGTTTTTTTTTTCTGAGTTCCTATCACTGTGAACCCGCCGCAAAAAACACAACAACTGCTATTTGTTGCGGGACTTATCTCCCATTGAATGCAATGGAGAAAACCCGCAGCGTTTACGCAAATACAAATGACATGCTGTGGAATAAAATGTACGCTCAGTATATACACAGCGTGTGGATGAGATTTGTTTTATCTCAACCACTTTGCTGCTACTGTATTTGCTCCGGATTTTCCGAAATTAATTCCGTTGCAGCCGTTTTTTTACATTTGTTTCTATACATTTCTAGGAAACTTAGTTCAGACGTTGCAGAAAATAACTGTGCAGAAATCAGGCTGCAGTGCAGAATTTCCCCTCCGCAGCATGCTCATGACGTTGTGGAGAAGAAGCGGAATTTCACTGCAGATTTCAGCCTTTGCAATGCAAAAACTGAAATCTGTGGCAAGTCCGCTGTGTTTTCTGCAACGTCTGAATTACCTATCAAATATGCAAATGTTGGTGCAGAATCGTTGCGTAATTGCCCCAAATCTGCACCAACATTTGCAGCGGAAAAATTCTGCGACGTGTGAACATGCCCTAAGGGTGTAGTGCTTTCAGACATTTTTCGGGCTGTAAACGTCCCGAAAAACGGCTGAAAAATCGGAAGCAGAACGCCTCCAAACATCTGCCCATTGATTTCAATGGGAAAAACGGCGTTCTGTTCCGACAGAATTTTGAAAATTGCCACGTAAAAAAAAAACGGCCGTTTTTCATAGACTCCATACAAAAATAGCTCCAAGAATGGCTACTAAAAACGCAGCGAAAAGCGCGTCTTTGAATAAGAAACGTCTGAAAATCAGGAGCTGTTTTCCCTTGAAAACAGCTCCGTATTTTAAAAAGTTTTTTGTTTTGTGTGTGCACATACCCTAACAAGTGCACAGTCACAAAATCTGCAGGGCTCCATTGACCATTAGGGTATGTTCACATGGAGTGTTTTCAGCCGTATTTTGTGCCGTAACCGTTCGAAAAACGGCTGAAAAATTGGAAGCAGAATGCCTCCAAACATCTGCCCATTGATTACAATGGGAAAAACTGCGTTCTCTTCTGACGAAGCATATTTTACGTGGCCGTTTTTCAAAATGGCCGCGTAAGAAAAGGCAGCGAAAAAAAAGTGCATGTCACTTCTTTAGCCATTTTTGGAGACGTTTTTTATAGACTCTATAGAAAAACAGCTCCAAAAACGGGCGTTAAAAACGCAGCGAAAAACGCGAGTTTGATTAAAAAAACTTCTGAAAATCAGGGGCTGTTTTCCCTTGAAAACAGGTCCGTATTTTCAGATGTTTTTCAGTTTGTGTGTGCACATACCCTTAAAGCTAACTGTCTGCGATTTTTTTTGTTATACGAGCGTGACAGATACCGACCGAAGACAGATATTTTTAATTGATCTGTCGTGTTGGAATTTTTGGGTCGTTGTTGAGTACAGTTGTTAGAAAGTCATTCATGGCAAATGACAGATCCATATCTAAAGTAAACAGTTTTAGGGTATGTTCACACGGCCTATTTACGGACGTAATTCGGGCGTTTTTGCCCCGAATTACGTCTGAAAATAGCGCCTCAATAGCGCTGACAAACATCTGCCCATTGAAAGCAATGGGCAGACGTTTGTCTGTTCACACGAGGCGTATATTTACGCGCCGCTGTCAAATGACGGCGCGTAAATAGACGCCCGCGTAGAAGAAGTGACCTGTCACTTCTTTGGCCGTAATTGGAGCCGCTATTCATTGACTCCAATGAATAGCAGCGCTAATTACGGCCGTAATTGACGCGGCGTTCAAGCGCCTGCACATGCCGGTACGGCTGAAATTACGGGGATGTTTACAGGCTGAAACATCCCCGTAATTTCAGCCGTTACGGACCCCCGCCGTGTGAACATACCCTTACCTTAGCTCTTAGCTCGGGAGGACCATTGAAACACAGGAATGACTATTGAATAATACGTGTGAACTGACTCTTACAGGAGCAGAGTGAAGGCGTGTTCCTGGCCGTTAGTTCCACCTGCAGCGTATGGAGGACTTGCTATTACATTGTTGTGCGCGAAGGGGATAATGTCCAGTATTTTTTCCTATACGGTATTTTGTCAGACATGGTCCCTAAATCGGATTCCCAAGATGCTATTAGTATCCCTACTGCCACTGTAATGCAGGATTTTTTTTAAGAAAAGCTTCAACTTGAAGCTTTTCAAAATCTGTAACGGGGCCCTACCTACCATGTGCTATTTATAATACTGGTATCTCCTATGGGGGCCCTCAGGCACCAGGACCCAGGTTACGACTTGTACTTCACACGCTCTATATTTGATTCTATCTACAGTATTTTATCTCATTTTATGTTTTTGAGTTATACTGTATCAGGTTACACTATACAATTGTGGAAATCATAGAAACAGAAACATATGTTACCTGCTATATACGATATAAAATGTTTGGTTAGTTCCTATATACTCTGCCACCTGCCATCATCAAGAAATACAATGAACATGAAGGATTTTAAACAAGCAAACAATGAAAAACAGCTGTACAATTAGCAAGACATTGACACAAATAACACTACAATCTGCTTCTTTGTTAAAGCCAAATGTTTTAATTGTATCTAATTTAGTTATCCAGCAGAGCTCTCACCTCCAGACTACCTTCAGATGATAACAACAATTCACACAGCATTTCATAGAAATGAAACAGTCCACACGGGTCATTCTGTCCTTTTAAACAATTCTCCGTAGCGAAGACAGATTTTCTCTAAACATAGGAAAGAACTGACAATCGTTCTAACAAGCTGTATTGACGCTGAACCCTATACAAGCTGTTCAACCTTGTTGACTATTAGGCTGGATTTACACAAGCACATTACGTGCGTAATGGACTGAACGTATTTCGGCCGCAAGTCCCGGACTGAAAACAGTGCAGGGAGCCGGGCTCCTAGCATCATAGTTATGTACGATGCTAGGAGTCCCTGCCTCACTGCAGGACAACTGTCCCGTACTGAAAACAATGATTACAGTACGGGACAGTTGTCCGGCAGCGAGGCAGGGACTCCTAGCATCGTACATAACTATGATGCTAGGAGCCCGGCTCCCTGCACTGTGCGGCCGAATTACGTTCCGTCCATAACGGACGTAACATGATCGTGTGAACTCAGCCTTAGGGTATGTTCACACGGCAACGCCAATTACGTCTGAAATTACGTAGCTGTTTTCAGGCGAAAACAGCTCCTGAATTTAAGACGTTTTGACAAGTGCACACGTTTTTCGCGGCGTCCATAACGAACGTAATTGGAGCTGTTTTTCAATGGAGTCAATGAAAAACGGCTCCAATTATGTCCCAAGAAGTGACATGCACTTCTTTGAGGCGGCCGTCTTTTGACAGCGGCGCGTAAAAAAAAAGCCTGTCTGCACAGAACACCGTAAGACCCATTGAATTCAATGGGCAGATGTTTGCCGACGCTTTGGAGCCGTTTTTCGGCCATAATTCCAGGCGTAAAACGCGTGAATTACATCCGTAAATAGGGCATGTGAACATACCCTTAGGGCACATTCACATGTGGCGGAATTGCTGTTGAATTCTGCTGTGGACAGTCCGCAGTGGAATTCTGCAGCAGCCGTTTTTTTACATTTGTTTCTATACATTTCTAGGAAACTTAGTTCAGACGTTGCAGAAAATAACTGTGCAGAAATCAGGCTGCAGTGCAGAATTTCCCCTCCGCAGCATGCTCATGACGTTGTGGAGAAGAAGCGGAATTTCACTGCAGATTTCAGCCTTTGCAATGCAAAAACTGAAATCTGTGGCAAGTCCGCTGTGTTTTCTGCAACGTCTGAATTACCTATCAAATATGCAAATGTTGGTGCAGAATCGTTGCGTAATTGCCCCAAATCTGCACCAACATTTGCAGCGGAAAAATTCTGCGACGTGTGAACATGCCCTAAGGGTGTAGTGCTTTCAGACATTTTTCGGGCTGTAAACGTCCCGAAAAACGGCTGAAAAATCGGAAGCAGAACGCCTCCAAACATCTGCCCATTGATTTCAATGGGAAAAACGGCGTTCTGTTCCGACAGAATTTTGAAAATTGCCACGTAAAAAAAAAACGGCCGTTTTTCATAGACTCCATACAAAAATAGCTCCAAGAATGGCTACTAAAAACGCAGCGAAAAGCGCGTCTTTGAATAAGAAACGTCTGAAAATCAGGAGCTGTTTTCCCTTGAAAACAGCTCCGTATTTTAAAAAGTTTTTTGTTTTGTGTGTGCACATACCCTAACAAGTGCACAGTCACAAAATCTGCAGGGCTCCATTGACCATTAGGGTATGTTCACATGGAGTGTTTTCAGCCGTATTTTGTGCCGTAACCGTTCGAAAAACGGCTGAAAAATTGGAAGCAGAATGCCTCCAAACATCTGCCCATTGATTACAATGGGAAAAACTGCGTTCTCTTCTGACGAAGCATATTTTACGTGGCCGTTTTTCAAAATGGCCGCGTAAGAAAAGGCAGCGAAAAAAAAGTGCATGTCACTTCTTTAGCCATTTTTGGAGACGTTTTTTATAGACTCTATAGAAAAACAGCTCCAAAAACGGGCGTTAAAAACGCAGCGAAAAACGCGAGTTTGATTAAAAAAACTTCTGAAAATCAGGGGCTGTTTTCCCTTGAAAACAGGTCCGTATTTTCAGATGTTTTTCAGTTTGTGTGTGCACATACCCTTAAAGCTAACTGTCTGCGATTTTTTTTGTTATACGAGCGTGACAGATACCGACCGAAGACAGATATTTTTAATTGATCTGTCGTGTTGGAATTTTTGGGTCGTTGTTGAGTACAGTTGTTAGAAAGTCATTCATGGCAAATGACAGATCCATATCTAAAGTAAACAGTTTTAGGGTATGTTCACACGGCCTATTTACGGACGTAATTCGGGCGTTTTTGCCCCGAATTACGTCTGAAAATAGCGCCTCAATAGCGCTGACAAACATCTGCCCATTGAAAGCAATGGGCAGACGTTTGTCTGTTCACACGAGGCGTATATTTACGCGCCGCTGTCAAATGACGGCGCGTAAATAGACGCCCGCGTAGAAGAAGTGACCTGTCACTTCTTTGGCCGTAATTGGAGCCGCTATTCATTGACTCCAATGAATAGCAGCGCTAATTACGGCCGTAATTGACGCGGCGTTCAAGCGCCTGCACATGCCGGTACGGCTGAAATTACGGGGATGTTTACAGGCTGAAACATCCCCGTAATTTCAGCCGTTACGGACCCCCGCCGTGTGAACATACCCTTACCTTAGCTCTTAGCTCGGGAGGACCATTGAAACACAGGAATGACTATTGAATAATATGTGGGGGATTTATTAAGACTGGTGTTTCGTATGTCAGTCTTAATAGAAAGAAAGTCTTAATAAATGTGTGGCATCTTCGGCCAGCCGATCATGCACCGTCCATTCCCCCCTTCCCATTTCTGTAAAATAAGTAAGAATTATACTCACCTCACCGCTCCTCTTCTTCACTCTGGGTCCCCTCACCGTGTGGTTCACACAAGGTCCTGACGCTGAGCAGCATCAGGGCCTTTTATGCGACGCAGCACTCAACGTTATCAGTACGTTGTAAGAGCCACTACATACTTAGGGAGCTGGAGTGAGGCGAGTAGGCGCTTATTTTTATTTATTTATTTTTATTTAATTGTTGTATTGGGGGAAGGCGGGATTGTAAACTGATGAAGGGTGGAACGTACGGGACCCGGCACGAGCCTCTACCTTGCTACGCCCCACAGATTAAAATCTACTCCAGCTAGGTGCTAGCGAAGATTTCCACTATAATTTACGCCAGTTTTCTGGCGTAAATTATAATAAATTTGTCTAGCTGCAATCGCCCCCCTTCGGCAAAACCACGACTACTTTCCACAAAAGGGAGAGGGTGGTGTAAAAAGGCCAGAAGTAGACTTTAGCGACATTTCTACGCAGAAAGGTTAATAAATTCTCCCCTATGTGTTTTGTAATACAATGTTTCCAGGCAAGACAACAAATATATCCATTATACGCAAAACTGTAGATAAGACATGGACCGCAAATCCACTTTCCATACATTGATCTTTTGCAGCTAAATGAAATTTATAAATATGAACATGAGGCACTTTGTTAACATTTTGATCAGACTATTGCCATTTCATAGACTGCATAAGGGCTTCTACTTATTTGATCTCGGGTTTTCCACTGAGACCTCATGGAAAGGTGAGTTTTTTTGATCTGTTCACATGGTTTTGGGGTTGTGGCCTTTGTTGCTGTGCTGCTATGCCTGTTGGGGGATGTAGCCAAAGTGGCTTAGCCTGGCGGCAGGGGTGCTAATGGACTTCTGGGTTATTCCCCGTGCAGGTGCTGTGTTGCAGCAGCATTGGTTGCCATGCAATTCTTAAACTGATAGAGTAGGGACCAACTTAAAAGAGGTCACTGTCAAGTGGCAAGTAGGCTTATATAGTTTGATCAAAATGTTAACAAAGAACGCCTTATGTTCATGTTTATAAATTTCACTTAGCAGCAATAGATCAATGTATATAAAGTAAATGTGCAGTCCATGTCCTTTTCTACAGTTTGAGAAATATATCCATTGTGGCTCCCTGATTTCTTATCAGCTAAATCCCCCTGTGACCACCTGCAATATGAAAGTTTAATACCAGTAGCTCTTTATATTTCATCTATATTCCCATCACTTCCTAGATTGATGTATAGTAGTCGCTTCGAGTTCCCAAGCACACGCCACTACAGTCTAAACTGGATGTATCTTTTTACAACCTTACCATCTATAATTAGGACACTATACTGATTATTTCATCGGAGGAATTATTTCTTATAGCTTGACATTATCCCCTTGAGGACCAGGCCAATTTAGACTTTCAGGACCAGAGTTTTTCTTTTTTCTCCTCTTTGCCTTCTGAGGGTAATACCATTTTTTTTGTTTGATGTAAGTGTAAAAGTTTTTTTTTTTACTTGACGAGTTTTACTCTATCTAGGTGCCATTTTTTGGTACATATACCTTTGCATTACATTTCTATTAATTTTTATTTTGGCAAAAATTTAGAAAAAAGCAATTCCGCTGCAGTCCCCCCCCCCCCTGATATACACTGATCATCATGAATGATGCTTTACATTTAAGGCCCTTTTACACGGGCCAATTATCGGGCAAAAATGCGTTGACAGTTGTGAGAACCTGAACGGCTCGACCGCAGTGAGGAGGACATTGAATGGAGCGGCCATCAAACATGTGTGCTTCCATTCCATTCAAAGACTATGGGAATGATGAAAAGTGTACTCAGCTTTTTCCATCATTCCCCTAAACCTTAAATGTCGCGGTGGCCACATGCTTGACCGCCACTCCATTCAAGTTCCCACTCATTGCAGGGGGTGCAGTGAGGAGGATTTGGGATGCCGTTCTCATGATCGGTGGGGGTCCCAGTGGTGGGGTCCCCAGCGATCAGAAAATTATAACATATCCTGTGGATACTTGATCATTTTTGATTCTGGTAATACCTCTTTAACTATAACTAATGTAGACAGTGTTTTTGTCTTTTGACTAAGATCTTGCATTTTCACAATTCATTTGTTTACTTTTGTATATCTTCAGCTACTGGATCTTCTTTTAATTAAATTTAACATTTTAAAATTAAATTGTTCACTTGGAATATCACCAATCCTTCATATTAAGAAAAACATTTTTTTTTTCACCCTACCTAACCCTATGTTAGCTTCTTCTAGGCACAATAAATTAAAGAAGCTTTCCGGTTTTGTGTAAATAAAACAGAATAATTGTATAATGAAAATGTATGCAAATTTATGCAAACTTTGTGTTTCATCTCCTCATCTTTCCTCACCAAGATTGTTTTTGCTGTGAGTGAATGAGAACATTCTTATTTATGTCTAGAGGCTGAAAATCTGTAAAGACTTGAAGCCTTTTCTCAAAAACATTTTTGGTGACTTTTTTCACTGCATTTTTTTGTCCGTTTTGGTATAAAAAGGCTGCGGCTAGATGATAATTTATGGCATTTATTGCTGTTGGTTTTCTCCATAAGCTTCTCGGTAGAACTTAAAAAATGACAGGAAAAACATGTGTACATAATGTCCCAAAATAAAAAACACCACCAAAAACGCATGTAAAAAAAGTCATAAAAATGCTTGAAATGCATGTATCATGCAGGAGTTTTAAAATGCAGAAAAAAAAATGCAACAATAATCGTTGCAAAAAAAACCACAAACATTTTTGCCAAAAACGCACAAGAATAAGCAAAACGCTGTGTGAATTCAGCCTTAGGACACAGTCAAACATGGCAAATTTTGTTGCAGAAATTTCTTAGGGTATGTTCACACGGCCAAATTTCAGACGTATACGAGGCGTATTTTGCCTCGTTTTACGTCTGAAAATAGGGCTACAATACGTCGGCAAACATCTGCCCATTCATTTGAATGGGTTTGCCGACGTACTGTGCAGACGACCTGTTATTTACGAGTCGTCGTTTGACAGCTGTCAAACGACGACGCGTATAAATACAGCCTCGTCAAAAGAAGTGCAGGACACTTCTTTGGACGTTTTTGGAGCTGTTTTCTCATAGACTCCAATGAAAACAGCTCCAAAAACGGACGTAAAAAACGCCGCGAAAACGGCGTGAAAACGCAGCGAAAAATGTGAGTTGGTAAAAAAACGTCTGAAAAGCAGGGTCTGTTTTCCCTTGAAAACAGCTCTGGATTTTCAGACGTTTTTGTTGACTACGTGTGAACATACCCTAAGACTGAAAATCAGTTCCATTCATCTGCATGGGGATGTTTCTGCAGCAGGTACATGGATTTCTACAAGTTCCATTCAGATGAATGGAACTGATTTTCAGTCACAGAAGTTTCTGCAACAAAATCTGCCACGTGTGACTGTGACCTCCTACTTCTCACAGTATTTCCAAGATTTTCTGCAATTGTATGCAATCTAGCAAATTCTCAGTGAGATAAACACTAAGTCACATAGTTAGTACGGTTGAAAAAAGACATATGTCCATTGAGTTTAACCAAGGGATGGGAGAATGAGAAAGGATGTGAGAAATTATAGAACTTTGTATTACTCCTGTTGATCTAGGGGAAGGTTTAAAAAAAAAAAAAATTACCCATAAGGCATTAACGAATCTTCCCTACAAAGGAAAAATTCCGTCCTGATCCAAGTGGCAATCCGACTGGATCAACATTCAAATATGAATTCTACACATTGACATAGGAGCTGATATTTTTTTGTTCTAGGAAATGATCTAAGCCTTTTTTAAAGCCCTCTACTGTCCCTGCTGTGACGGCTCCTGCGGTGACTATTCCACAGATCCACAGTTCTCACAGTAAAGAAGGCTTGTCGCCTCTGCAGGTTGAACCTTTTTTTCTCCAGACGGAGGGAGTGCCCCCTTGTTTTTTGAGGGGATTTTACATGGAACAGGTTTTCACTATATTTCTTGCATCGGCCGTTCATGTATTTATATGTTAACCACTTCCTGACCAGAGGCTTTACCCCCTTTCCTGACTAGGCCCATTTTCAAGTTTTAGCCATGTGCCAATTTAAAAGCAAATTGTTCTACTACTCTTCAAACCTGCATGTATTTGGTCTTGTTTTTCTCAGAACATGTTGGGCTTCCATATTGTGTAAAAAAAACAATAGATATATTTTACTTTTTAAAAAATGGAAAAGGGAAAAAGAGAAATAAATTAACAAAAAATGTAAATATGTATTTTTAGGTCGTGTTTTTAACATCTGGTGCATGCAACTGGGTAAACACACCTGAATACATATTTAGCAACTTCTGCCGACTTCCACGATACTAAATTTGTACATATTTTTTACTCACTGGGCAGATGGCGGAGCTTACAATGAATGGTGCGCAAACTGACTTTTGGAGAGAAAATGTTCCAAAACTGGTTTCAAAGTGATCTTTGTGCATGCAACCAGTGTCACGGCCAAAGTTGCCGTGTAGCCCCAGCCTAAGGGCGGATTTTCACGAGCGTATGCGTTTTGCGCGCGCAAAAAATGCTGCGTTTTGCGCGCGCAAAAGGCACTTAACAGCTCCGTGTGTCACCATATGATGCGCGGCTGCGTGATTTTCGCGCAGCCGCCATCATTATGACACTCTGTTTGTATGTTTGTAAACAGAAAAGCACGTGGTGCTTTTCTGTTTTCAATCATACTTCTTACTGCTGTTGCGCTTATCACGCGCGTCCCACGGGAGTGCTTCCGTGTGGTGCGCGTGATGCGCGAACAACGCATAAATATAGGACATGTCATGCGTTTCACGCAGCTGACACACACTGTGTGAAAATCATGGACTGCCTGCACGGCTAGGCTAACATAGGTCCGTGTAAATCCTCCCTAAAACTGTACAATACTTCTATATATCTAAATCTACATCAATATATATATATGATATGAAAGATATAGATAGAGATAGTTAGATAGAAATAATAATAATCTTTATTTGTATAAGAAAAAAAAACTTAGATAGATATATAAAGATATTATAATTATCTATCTATCTATCTATCTATCTATCTATCTATCTATCTATCTATCTATCTATCTATCTATCTATCTATCTATCATCTGTCTGTCTGTCTGTCTATCTGTCTCTCTCATATATATATGGGTATATAGTGTAGTTCTAGGCTGGGGCTACACGACGACTTTGGCCACGACACAGGTCCCATGGCCAAAAATCGCTTTGTCCGGTAGTTCACATCGCAAGTAAAATTACTGCGACCACTTTCACTGTCATTACTTGCCATGTAGGCTACGAAACAGTGATTTGCAAAAATATTTATTAGATAGAAAGAAATATATTTTTGGGAGAAAAAAAAGTTGTATTTTTTTACATACTGTTCTCCCTCCCTGACATCCTGCAGGGGAGGGAGAAGTTACAGCTGGTGGAGGAGGGGGTGGTGCCTTGAGGGGCGCGAGGGGGCAAGGGGTGCCATGAGGATGGGGAAGTGCCGCCGACGGGTAAATTATGTTGATCATTGTGACAGGTTGTCACAATGATCACATGCCCAGAGACCATGCTGATTGGTCTCTGGGCAGAGCTCGGTGATGTCAGCCCTCTAGAGACAGCTGCATCTTGGAGCTACAGAGCGGCAAACAGTATAAATCTGCAGGACGTTCTGGAACGTCTCTGCAGAGTTAATTTCGGACCGCCCTGACATTTATAGTTTATGGTCGGTCTGCAAGTGGTTAATCATGTCCCCCCTTAGTCGTCTCTTTTCAAGGCTAAATAGGTTTAATTCTTTTAATCTTTCCTCATAACTTAGATTCTCCATGCCCCTTATTAGCTTCGTTGCTCTTCTTTGTATTTTTTCCAACTCCACGACATCCTTTCTATGAACTGGAGCCCAGAACTGAACAGCGTATTCTAGATGAGGCCTCACTAATGCTTTGTAAAGTGGGAATATTACATCCCTGTCCCGTGAGTCCATGCCTCTTTTAATACACGACAATATCCTGCTGGCCTTTGAAGCAGCTGATTGACACTGCATGCTGTTATTTAGTTTATGATTTACAAGTACACCCAGATCCTTCTCAACAAGTGACTCCCCCAGTGTAGCTCCCCCTAGGATATGTGATGCATGCAGGTTGTTGGTACCCTGATGCATAACTTTACATTTATCTACATTAAACCACATTTGCCAAGTGGATGCCCAAACACTCAGTGCGTCTAAATCGGCTTGTAATTCATGAACATCTTCCAAAGACTGAGCTATACAACATACAGCATAAATCTCTCTCCTCTCCGGATAGTTAATAATACTGATGTCCTGATGCAACAATGTATCAGTGCATGTAAAATTTATCTGCCTGGAATCCAGGAGTCTGGTGTTCAGCACCCAGAGCATTGGAGGATGCCGGCCCTATGATGTTGGCGAAGAATGTGTTGTCAGTACTCTGAGTGCTGGGCACTTCATCTGATCAAATATTATGTCACCAATAAACTGCTAACTGGCTTTTCCCAATGCATAGAACCACGTGACTGGTACTGTTAAGAAGCCTTACTTGTGTGTCATTACTATGATGAGAAGCCATCCTGCTCCTGGTAATTGGGTGGCTGAATACCAGTATTTTGAACCTTCCTTACAAAATTGCGCGTAACATTATAGACCATCATGCCTCTCTCCCGTTCCTACTTGTGGATGCAGTTTATTTACATGCAGATTTTACCATGGAGTTTTTCTGCGGATTATTATACAACATAATAAGCATGTTGTGGATTTGAGAAATATTCTTTCTGCTCCATATGGATGGCGTTTTGAAAACCATATTCATATGTACTGTAATTTGTTGCAGATTTTTGGTGTGTCGTCTAACCCCTATAAGCCACTGTTTGCCACCCAGGAGTGCATATTGTCAATGTCATGTAATTATGGAAAGAGTAGAATACACAAATGTACTCACATAAGTATACATAACATGTGTAATGTGTCTCTATGTTTAATTTTCCTATGTTAAAATATAAAATGTTTTACATGTTCTTAAATAGTTTAAGTAACTTCCCATGATAAAAAAAAGAGACTACACTTTTTTCATAATCTCTGCTGTCTGATAGCTCCATTAAATAATGTACTGTAAGCTCCTCACTTGAAAAAGATCGATAAAATGATTTAATGCAACGGTACTCTTGCTGCAACTACATAATTGTGTATGCAGAGCATAGATCTCTGTATTGGCTGTTATAGATGCAGAACCACAATGTTAACATTAGGTGGCAGTGTTGCCTAAAACAAAACAATTGCTTTTCTTTTCCAGTACATTGGAGCATATGAGCCTATATGGTACTGGGCAATTAATCAAGAAACTTGAGCTGCACCCATAATGTTCCTTTGTTACACCATCCACAGCATCACAAACTACTTTTTGACAACCTCAGCTACTTCAGATAAAAGTAACAGAAATAATAATATATGACAGACTAATATGACTTTTTTTTGGTAATAGTGATCCATCATTTTTATCTTCTGCTAATATAATTTGTCAAATTCTAATGGAAGCAAAAATAAAAGAAATGCATTTGGGATTTAAAACACTGAGTCAATTATAATTGTGCAGCAATTAAATTAATGTCTTACAAATAAGAAAACATGTAATACCTTATTATTAATTTGACACTGGCGTAATAATTCTCAACGTGATTAATAATTGTTTTTATAAGTATAACTAAGTCTTTTACTAATTTCAATTAATGTATTTTAATCTTTCTGCAAAATTCATTTTTCAAGACTCCAGAAAGACAGGAGACAAGTAGAATTCAACAGTGAAAGTAGCGCCCTGCAAATACAATACTGAACAAAACCTACAAAACAGGCTCATACTCCGCACAAATTGTATAAAAAAATAATGAATACTTTATTCGTTTTCTACATAATAAAACATACAATAGTTAAAAGGACATCGCATACAAGAAATGTGGTATCATCGAGGATATAAACATGACAAAATTCACCCAGTATACAGCATAAATTTATTACAGAGAATACAGATGATCAATACAGGCTATGCGGAACAACCTTGACAGATTGCATTGTGCACGCAATAAAGTATCACTACAGGTCATGTAGAGTAACCAAAATAAAGTGCTTAGTGCTATGAAAGTAACCGAAGGGTTAAGTTGTTTATCCTGTATAATCAGGCTATAAGAATGAGATAGAGAGTTAATGAAAATTAGACGTGTGTACGTGGGCTATAAAAACCCCAGGAAAGTTTAAAGTTCAGTCTAACTTGTTATCAGGGCGTTTTCACAGGTTGTGTCTTTATCTAACATGTATGTTTGTATCATAGGTGATCTTAAACCTAATTGTTTAAGCTACCACTGTAGTGAAGCTATACTTGCAATCGAGTGTGTCTACTATTGGCTTTTGTATGTTATCTCTCTTTGGCATCTTGTCCTGTATAAATAAACCGAACGGGGCATGGTTCTTCAGAGAAAGCCACATGAGATACTAAAGCACTTGTCTGTGTCTGTGTCTTCTCTCCGATGCATCGATATCCTAATTTGGACTCCGAGGCTGGATTCTTAGAGTACCTTTAACTCTCCCAAACCCAGGCTACTTTGACAGTGCCATGAATAGTATAAGCCGTGCATAGACCTGAATATAAAATACACAGTGCAATCCTTAGTATATCACATGTATACAACTGAGTAAAGAGGTGTCTATGCAGCTATCACATGCACCACAGGAACCAATCAAGGGTATATGTGCATAATAGGTACAAGTAAGGGAAGGCATACAGACCAAGATGACGACCACCTGCCCAATGCGAGTTTCACCGTTGCTTCTTCTGGGTTATCTCCAGAAGATATGCCCCAGAAGGAGCAACAGCAAGATGCGTGTTGGGCAGGTGGTAATCATCTTGGTCTGTATGCCTTCCCTCACTTGTACTCATTATTTATGTATACCTTTGATTGGGTCCAGCTATACATGTGATAGCTGCATAGACACCTTTTTGTTCAGTTGTATACATGTGGTTAACCAAAAAAAGAAATATCTCGATATCACAAGATTTAATTTATTAAATATAATTTATTTTAATTTAATACACATTTAAACAAACATAACCCCCCTACAAGTATATACTACAAACATATAAAAAAAAAAACATAAAATCAGCCAGGTGTAATCATAGTTATTAGTCACAATTTTTCCACAGATAGCAATAGTATACCAACATGTACATCAATAAAATAGTATGATTAGATATCTATTATGCTCGTAGTATACCAGCATGCACATCAGCTTAAATAGTATGATTGGATATCCATTCCGCTTATTTATATGGTACACAGTACAATGGTCCCTAATAATACAAACATGTATAGGTCATCATACCTGTGGAGGACATGATGGTGGTTTAAATCTAGCACCTGGAGACAGTGCACCTCGACGCGCGCTTCGCAACCTTCGTCAGGAGTATGTGTAAACTACTCTGAGTACTAGTCTAAGTAATGGATGGAAAAGAGCGATGGCCAATGGCACATGCCGCATTACGCACACCCCCCTACGTCACTCCATCAGCGTCATGACGTCTATCGCTGTGCGCATCTGCCCACATGCGATGTCCGCCAGTAATCTGACAGCTTCCGGTCTGAAGCAGATGGGTATTTCAACGCGCATGCGCACAATCGCTACTACATGAGAAATGTACAGACGTACTTAAATTTATAAAGAATTTAAATTTGTCAAATATATTAAGCAGCCGATCCAAATACCATCATGTCACCACTTCAAAACCTAAACCGATCAGGACCATAACATTATATTTACTAGACAATAGGAAAAATCTATTATTAATCAAGTATTTTTTCACATTTAACATTTCACAGGAATATTTTATAACGCAGGGATTTGTGAAAATAGTTCATAGAATAATTGCATTTCATCATTCATTACAGAAATATATATAGATATATGTAACAGTTAAATAAATATTAAATAAATAATTTAAACTATGAATAAATAATCATATACAAAAATAACATATTTGATCCACAATGGCCTATGTCAATGATATAATACTACATCAGACTTAATTAAAACATATATTTATATATGTGAAGACATCTACATTATTAATACAAGTGAAAAAAATACATGATTATATAGTTACATAGTTACATAGTTAGTACGGCTGAAAAAAGACACATGTCCATCAAGTTCAACCAAGGGACGGGAAAAGGGAAGAAAAAAACCTCTACACATAGGAGCTAATATTTTTTTGTTCTAGGAAATTATCTAACCCTTTTTTAAAGCCATCTACTTTCTCTGCTGTGACCAGCTCCTGCGGTAGGCTATTCCATAGATTCACAGTTCTCACTGTAAAGAAGGCTTGTCGCCTCTGCAGGTTGAACCTTTTTTTCTCCAGACGGAGGGAATGCCCCCTTGTTTTTTGAGGGGGTTTTACATGGAACAGGATTTCACCATATTTTTTGTATGTGCCATTAATATATTTATATAAATTAATCATGTCCCCCCTTAGTCGTCTTTTTTCAAGGCTAAATAGGTTTAGTTCTTTTAATCTTTCCTCATAACTTATGTTCTCCATGCCCCTAATTAGCTTCGTTGCTCTTCTTTGTATTTTTTCCAACTCCAGGGCATCCTTTCTATGAACTGGTGCCCAGAACTGAACTGCATATTCTAGATGAGGCCTCACTAATGCTTTGTAAAGTGGCAATATTACATCCCTGTCCCGCGAGTCCATGCCTCTTTTAATACACGACAATATCCTGCTGGCCTTTGAAGCAGCTGATTGACATTGCATGCTGTTATTTAGTTTATGATTTACAAGTACACCCAGATCCTTCTCAACAAGTGACTCCCCCAGTGTAGCTCCCCCTAGGACATATGATGCATGCAGGTTGTTGGTACCCAGATGCATAACTTTACATTTATCTACATTAAACTTCATCTGCCAAGAGGATGCCCAGACACTCAGTTTGTTTAAATCCGCTTGCAATTCATGAACATCTTCCATAGACTGAACTATATTACATAGCTTGGTGTCATCTGCAAAAATAGAAATAGTGCTATTAATCCCAACCTCTATATCATTAATAAATAAGTTGAATAATAGTGGTCCCAGCACTGAACCCTGGGGTACACCACTTATAACCGGGGACCATTCAGAGTAGGAATCATTGACCACAACTCTCTGGATTCGGTCCTTGAGCCAATTCTCAATCCAATTACAAACTATATTTTCTAAACCTATAGTCCTTAATTTACCCATTAGACGTCTATGAGGGACAGTGTCAAATGCCTTTGCAAAGTCCAAAAACACTAAATCCACAGCGGCCCCTCTGTCTAGGCTTCTGCTCACCTCTTCATAAAAACAGATTAGGTTAGTTTGACAACTTCTGTCCTTAGTAAAACCGTGCTGGCTGTCACTTATAATGCTATTTATTGTCACATAATCCTGTATATAGTCCCTCAATAGCCCCTCAAACATTTTCCCCACGATGGATGTTAAGCTTACTGGTCTATAATTACCCGGGGAAGACCTAGAGCCCTTTTTGAAAATAGGCACCACATTTGCCCTGCGCCAGTCCCTTGGCACTATACCAGTCACTAGAGATTCTCTGAATATTATGAAAAGGGGGACAGAAATAACTGAACTAAGCTCCTTAAGAACTCTAGGGTGTATCCCATCTGGTCCCGGGGCCTTGTGCACATTTATTTTATTTAATTTAGCTTGGACCATATCTACATTCATCCAATTCATTATATCAACTGATGTATTAACAGCACTGGCACCGGCTACATCGGCTGCTCTTTCTTCTGTTGTATATACAGAGCTAAAGAACCCATTTAGTAACTCTGCCTTCTCTTAATCCCCTGTGACCAA
Organism: Rhinoderma darwinii; assembly: GCF_050947455.1. Lineage (NCBI taxonomy): Eukaryota > Metazoa > Chordata > Amphibia > Anura > Rhinodermatidae > Rhinoderma > Rhinoderma darwinii. The sequence goes on from NC_134690.1 coordinate 100,817,874, forward strand.
CTCCCCAATTACCCCACTATCTAGGGGTCCTACATGTTCAGACGTTGGCTTTTTAGCATTTATATACTTGAAGAATTTTTGGGGATTTGTTTTACTATCCTTGGCCACCTGCCTTTCATTTTGTATTTTTGCTAATTTTATTACATTTTTACAGATTTTATTAAGCTCTTTATATTTTACAAAGGCTGCAGATGTACCCTCAGATTTGTATTTTTTAAATGCCCTTTTTTTGTCATGTATTGCCCCTTTCACAGAAGGTGTAAGCCATGTGGGATTTAATTTTAGTCGTTTATACTTGTTACCTATAGGAATAAATTTTGCACTGTAATAACCCAAAGTAGATTTGAAAATCTCCCATTTATCATTTGTCCCATTATTTGACATTAGTTATTCCCAGTCTATATCCTGAATTGCAGCCTTCATCCTGGGGAAATTGGCTTTCTTAAAATTAAATGTTTTTGCCCTCCCAGCCTGTGTTTGTTTTTTACAGCATAGGTAAAATGTAACTATATTGTGATCACTGTTACCGAGGTTTTCACGAACATTGACGCTCCCAACAAGCTCTGCATTATTAGAAATGACCAGATCCAACAGAGCTTCACCTCTAGTTGGGTCTTCCACAAACTGGCCCATAAAATTTTCCTGCAACAGGTTGAGGAAATGTCTCCCCTTTGCAGTTGAAGCAGAACCATGACACCAATTAATATCCCGGAAATTAAAATCTCCCATTATCACTACAGTACCCGCCTGTGCAGCCCGCTCCATCTGTTTATATAGCTGACCCTCCATCTCCTCAGTTATATTGGGGGGTCTATAGATTACACCAAAAGTAATTTTTTCAGTCTTTACCTCCCTTTGTAATTCCACCCACAAGGTTTCAACCACCTCACAATCTTCACCCACTATTGTCTCTTTCACACTTGCCTTCATATCATTTCTCACATACAGACATACACCACCACCTTTCCTATTTGTCCTGTCTTTCCGAAACAGTGTAAAACCCTGTAGATTTACAGCCCAGTCATGTGAAGAGTCCAGCCATGTTTCAGCAACACCAACTATATCTATATTTTCTTCCAGTACCAAGGCCTCCAGCTCCCCCATTTTGCTTGCTAGACTTCTGGCATTTGTGAACATACACTTTAACTTGCCTTTCAGTTTTTCACTTTTATTATCAGAAATGTGATTTGACATTATTTGGGCATTTTTATTTACACTGCTGTTCTGTAACAAATGGATCTCCTTATCCTGTTGTCTAGTCCTCTCCCCACATTCTGTTTCTCCCCCCACCAATATAGTCTGACCCCTCTCTAACCTGGCAACCCCTTTTTTTTCTACATTGAACTCCCTCCTCAGCCCTAGTTTAAATACTCCGCCACCCCAGCTAGAATTCTCTCCCCCAGCACAGCGGACCCCCTTCCGTTTAGGTGCAAATCATCTGCAGAATACAGTTTGTACCCCAATGAAAAGTCAGCCCAGTGCTCTAGGAACCCAAATCCTTCTCCTCTACACCAAGACTTAAGCCATGCATTTAACTCCCTGAGCTCCCGCTGTCTTTCCTGTGATGCGCATGGCACAGGCAGTATTCCTGAGAATACAACCTTGGAGGTCCTTCCCTTCAGCTTGTAGCCTAGTTCTTTAAAATTATTCTTAAGGCTCCTCCACCTACCATTTATTCTGTCGTTGGTACCGACATGGACCACGACAGCTGGATCATCACCAGCCCCTCCCAGCAATTTGTCCACCCGTTCCACCACATGCCGAACTCTGGCACCAGGGAGACAGCAAACCATTCGGTTGAGGTGGTCTTGGCGACAAATTATTCTATCCGTCTTCCTGATTATAGAATCCCCTACGACTATCAATTGCCTTGGCTTACCTGCATTGCCATCCCGCCGACTACAAGCTGGGCTGTTCTCCCGGCCGTTAGGGAGATCAGTATCCACTAGGGCTGCCATTTCTGAGACTGACACCCTCGCATCATCACCCAACTTGGCAATTTTGCTTGGAATGTCAGAAACCGGATCGGCCTTCCTTTTCTTTGACCCCTTTCTACTGCCCCTAACTACATTAACCCAGCTACTTACCTGATCCTGCTCACCCATGTCTTCACCCTCCAGTTCTAACCCACTAACGGCATTATATATAAGTGAAAGATGGATAAGGAAGAAATAAGATAAGGATAGACACCTGGGACGCCCACCATGCGAGGGCCCTATCGCACAGTGATACGAACCAGATCACCGAACCAAATGCAAGGCAAACCAGATGATTGCCAGGAACACAGCAAATGCGCACAAAAGGTAAAAGGGTTCCATAAAGTGCAAAGATTATTATTATTTCTATAAATATATAAAGTGCAAAGTTCAATATTACAATTATAAATAAACATTCCTATATTACAATTTTTTTTTATATATATATATATATATATATATATATATATATATATATAGAGAAGTCAAAAAATGAGCAGCAACTCCAATAGTAAGGGTGAAAAAAAGTATATATACAAAATCGTGGTATATATAAATGCATACAATCTATGGGCATACCCGCATTACCGTTTTTCCCTAGCGCCCTTATCTATATCTAGACTTCCTCCACCTTATTATCAGGATGACCGAGAGGTATACCCCGATTTTGTATATATATTTCGTTCTGCAAAACGCTTCCTGGCGTCTGTAATGTATTTCCCTTACCATCATGGCCGCCGCGGCTTCATTTTCTCTACGGCGCATGCGCCGTCTATATCCTGTTACTCCCAACTAGACTTACTTCCGGACATGCGCAGTTTGCGCTGCCCGGACGCCGTTTTCGGCGTTTACACCTGCGAGATAATGAGAGGTGATGTAATTATTTTAACCCACTCCACACTTGTATACACATACCTTATTAATGTGTTTATGTATACACACTTGCCAGTATTTATTAATACAGCTATTTTATACACTGTTGTGTTTCTCTACCACACACCAATGTTATATGCGATGTCATATATCGATTTTTCTGTACAATCGATTCACTGTTTCACTGATTATGTTGTAACACTGCTTGATTAGCCTCCTGTTATATTGTGTGATCCTACACTGTGTCATTTGCTTGAAAAAGGCTCCAGTGAACGGAGCTGAAACGCTGCACGGGCAATAAAAGTACCCACTTTTTTCACCCTAACTATTGGAGTTGCTGCTCATTTTTTGACTTCTGTGTATCTGGGACTTGGTCTGTCCCTCAGAGCTTGCACCCACACGCTGCCGGTGCTGCTGGACTTGGTATATTTCTGTATATATACACTACCGTTCAAAAGTTTGGGGTCACCCAGACAATTTTGTGTTTTCCATGAAAACTCATACTTATATTTATCAAATGAAGTGCAAAATGATTAGAAAATATAGTCAAGACATTGACAAGGTTAGAAATAATGATTTTTATTTGAAATAATAATTTTCTCCTTCAAACTTTGCTTTCGTCAAAGAATGCTCCATTTGCAGCAATTACAGCATTACCGAAAAAGGCCATACTTGCAAATGGACACAGCCAGGCCAGAAATGCTGATGAAAGGGCGAGCAGGTGCTTTAAATAATAATAGCCACTCCCACTAGTCTTGAGGGGAGTGGTGTGTGGTGCATGGGATGTGTAGTAAGAAATAATAAATGAATAGTGTGTGTGCAAGTGTAATACTATAAGTGAAATATAGGGGGCAGTAATAAATGAAGTGCCTCAATAGAAATAAATGGATAATGGGGTGCAAGTGAGTGAAACATGGAGGGATAGTGTGTACGTCATGAGGCACAACGTGTATAGCCAGGTAGAAGCCTATTTGTGACGCCTTGATAATTCATAGAGCGGGCTACCCTGCTTGCTATGCCAAACAACAACACACCAAGCTCTCCCAGCATCAAAGACCCGGCTGTGTCCAAGAGAAGCGAATATACATAATAATGAAAAATACCTGGGGTATTGGTAATCATTTTGGCCAAAAGGACGCAAGCTCGCAATCCACGACAAGGATCCCCAGACTTGCGAGTCCCTAAATCCTAAACTGGAACAGAACGTTCCTGATGCACAAACAGAACCGATAAAAACACAGGGACATATACAGAAACACCGAAAAAGGCCATACTTGCAAATGGACACAGCCAGGCCAGAAATGCTGATGAAAGGGCGAGCAGGTGCTTTAAATAATAATAGCCACTCCCACTAGTCTTGAGGGGAGTGGTGTGTGGTGCATGGGATGTGTAGTAAGAAATAATAAATGAATAGTGTGTGTGCAAGTGTAATACTATAAGTGAAATATAGGGGGCAGTAATAAATGAAGTGCCTCAATAGAAATAAATGGATAATGGGGTGCAAGTGAGTGAAACATGGAGGGATAGTGTGTACGTCATGAGGCACAACGTGTATAGCCAGGTAGAAGCCTATTTGTGACGCCTTGATAATTCATAGAGCGGGCTACCCTGCTTGCTATGCCAAACAACAACACACCAAGCTCTCCCAGCATCAAAGACCCGGCTGTGTCCAAGAGAAGCGAATATACATAATAATGAAAAATACCTGGGGTATTGGTAATCATTTTGGCCAAAAGGACGCAAGCTCGCAATCCACGACAAGGATCCCCAGACTTGCGAGTCCCTAAATCCTAAACTGGAACAGAACGTTCCTGATGCACAAACAGAACCGATAAAAACACAGGGACATATACAGAAACACCGAAAAAGGCCATACTTGCAAATGGACACAGCCAGGCCAGAAATGCTGATGAAAGGGCGAGCAGGTGCTTTAAATAATAATAGCCACTCCCACTAGTCTTGAGGGGAGTGGTGTGTGGTGCATGGGATGTGTAGTAAGAAATAATAAATGAATAGTGTGTGTGCAAGTGTAATACTATAAGTGAAATATAGGGGGCAGTAATAAATGAAGTGCCTCAATAGAAATAAATGGATAATGGGGTGCAAGTGAGTGAAACATGGAGGGATAGTGTGTACGTCATGAGGCACAACGTGTATAGCCAGGTAGAAGCCTATTTGTGACGCCTTGATAATTCATAGAGCGGGCTACCCTGCTTGCTATGCCAAACAACAACACACCAAGCTCTCCCAGCATCAAAGACCCGGCTGTGTCCAAGAGAAGCGAATATACATAATAATGAAAAATACCTGGGGTATTGGTAATCATTTTGGCCAAAAGGACGCAAGCTCGCAATCCACGACAAGGATCCCCAGACTTGCGAGTCCCTAAATCCTAAACTGGAACAGAACGTTCCTGATGCACAAACAGAACCGATAAAAACACAGGGACATATACAAAAACACCGAAAAAGGCCATACTTGCAAATGGACACAGCCAGGCCAGAAATGCTGATGAAAGGGCGAGCAGGTGCTTTAAATAATAATAGCCACTCCCACTAGTCTTGAGGGGAGTGGTGTGTGGTGCATGGGATGTGTAGTAAGAAATAATAAATGAATAGTGTGTGTGCAAGTGTAATACTATAAGTGAAATATAGGGGGCAGTAATAAATGAAGTGCCTCAATAGAAATAAATGGATAATGGGGTGCAAGTGAGTGAAACATGGAGGGATAGTGTGTACGTCATGAGGCACAACGTGTATAGCCAGGTAGAAGCCTATTTGTGACGCCTTGATAATTCATAGAGCGGGCTACCCTGCTTGCTATGCCAAACAACAACACACCAAGCTCTCCCAGCATCAAAGACCCGGCTGTGTCCAAGAGAAGCGAATATACATAATAATGAAAAATACCTGGGGTATTGGTAATCATTTTGGCCAAAAGGACGCAAGCTCGCAATCCACGACAAGGATCCCCAGACTTGCGAGTCCCTAAATCCTAAACTGGAACAGAACGTTCCTGATGCACAAACAGAACCGATAAAAACACAGGGACATATACAGAAACACCGAAAAAGGCCATACTTGCAAATGGACACAGCCAGGCCAGAAATGCTGATGAAAGGGCGAGCAGGTGCTTTAAATAATAATAGCCACTCCCACTAGTCTTGAGGGGAGTGGTGTGTGGTGCATGGGATGTGTAGTAAGAAATAATAAATGAATAGTGTGTGTGCAAGTGTAATACTATAAGTGAAATATAGGGGGCAGTAATAAATGAAGTGCCTCAATAGAAATAAATGGATAATGGGGTGCAAGTGAGTGAAACATGGAGGGATAGTGTGTACGTCATGAGGCACAACGTGTATAGCCAGGTAGAAGCCTATTTGTGACGCCTTGATAATTCATAGAGCGGGCTACCCTGCTTGCTATGCCAAACAACACACCAAGCTCTCCCAGCATCAAAGACCCGGCTGTGTCCAAGAGAAGCGAATATACATAATAATGAAAAATACCTGGGGTATTGGTAATCATTTTGGCCAAAAGGACGCAAGCTCGCAATCCACGACAAGGATCCCCAGACTTGCGAGTCCCTAAATCCTAAACTGGAACAGAACGTTCCTGATGCACAAACAGAACCGATAAAAACACAGGGACATATACAGAAACACCGAAAAAGGCCATACTTGCAAATGGACACAGCCAGGCCAGAAATGCTGATGAAAGGGCGAGCAGGTGCTTTAAATAATAATAGCCACTCCCACTAGTCTTGAGGGGAGTGGTGTGTGGTGCATGGGATGTGTAGTAAGAAATAATAAATGAATAGTGTGTGTGCAAGTGTAATACTATAAGTGAAATATAGGGGGCAGTAATAAATGAAGTGCCTCAATAGAAATAAATGGATAATGGGGTGCAAGTGAGTGAAACATGGAGGGATAGTGTGTACGTCATGAGGCACAACGTGTATAGCCAGGTAGAAGCCTATTTGTGACGCCTTGATAATTCATAGAGCGGGCTACCCTGCTTGCTATGCCAAACAACAACACACCAAGCTCTCCCAGCATCAAAGACCCGGCTGTGTCCAAGAGAAGCGAATATACATAATAATGAAAAATACCTGGGGTATTGGTAATCATTTTGGCCAAAAGGACGCAAGCTCGCAATCCACGACAAGGATCCCCAGACTTGCGAGTCCCTAAATCCTAAACTGGAACAGAACGTTCCTGATGCACAAACAGAACCGATAAAAACACAGGGACATATACAGAAACACCGAAAAAGGCCATACTTGCAAATGGACACAGCCAGGCCAGAAATGCTGATGAAAGGGCGAGCAGGTGCTTTAAATAATAATAGCCACTCCCACTAGTCTTGAGGGGAGTGGTGTGTGGTGCATGGGATGTGTAGTAAGAAATAATAAATGAATAGTGTGTGTGCAAGTGTAATACTATAAGTGAAATATAGGGGGCAGTAATAAATGAAGTGCCTCAATAGAAATAAATGGATAATGGGGTGCAAGTGAGTGAAACATGGAGGGATAGTGTGTACGTCATGAGGCACAACGTGTATAGCCAGGTAGAAGCCTATTTGTGACGCCTTGATAATTCATAGAGCGGGCTACCCTGCTTGCTATGCCAAACAACAACACACCAAGCTCTCCCAGCATCAAAGACCCGGCTGTGTCCAAGAGAAGCGAATATACATAATAATGAAAAATACCTGGGGTATTGGTAATCATTTTGGCCAAAAGGACGCAAGCTCGCAATCCACGACAAGGATCCCCAGACTTGCGAGTCCCTAAATCCTAAACTGGAACAGAACGTTCCTGATGCACAAACAGAACCGATAAAAACACAGGGACATATACAGAAACACCGAAAAAGGCCATACTTGCAAATGGACACAGCCAGGCCAGAAATGCTGATGAAAGGGCGAGCAGGTGCTTTAAATAATAATAGCCACTCCCACTAGTCTTGAGGGGAGTGGTGTGTGGTGCATGGGATGTGTAGTAAGAAATAATAAATGAATAGTGTGTGTGCAAGTGTAATACTATAAGTGAAATATAGGGGGCAGTAATAAATGAAGTGCCTCAATAGAAATAAATGGATAATGGGGTGCAAGTGAGTGAAACATGGAGGGATAGTGTGTACGTCATGAGGCACAACGTGTATAGCCAGGTAGAAGCCTATTTGTGACGCCTTGATAATTCATAGAGCGGGCTACCCTGCTTGCTATGCCAAACAACAACACACCAAGCTCTCCCAGCATCAAAGACCCGGCTGTGTCCAAGAGAAGCAAATATACATAATAATGAAAAATACCTGGGGTATTGGTAATCATTTTGGCCAAAAGGACGCAAGCTCGCAATCCACGACAAGGATCCCCAGACTTGCGAGTCCCTAAATCCTAAACTGGAACAGAACGTTCCTGATGCACAAACAGAACCGATAAAAACACAGGGACATATACAGAAACACCGAAAAAGGCCATACTTGCAAATGGACACAGCCAGGCCAGAAATGCTGATGAAAGGGCGAGCAGGTGCTTTAAATAATAATAGCCACTCCCACTAGTCTTGAGGGGAGTGGTGTGTGGTGCATGGGATGTGTAGTAAGAAATAATAAATGAATAGTGTGTGTGCAAGTGTAATACTATAAGTGAAATATAGGGGGCAGTAATAAATGAAGTGCCTCAATAGAAATAAATGGATAATGGGGTGCAAGTGAGTGAAACATGGAGGGATAGTGTGTACGTCATGAGGCACAACGTGTATAGCCAGGTAGAAGCCTATTTGTGACGCCTTGATAATTCATAGAGCGGGCTACCCTGCTTGCTATGCCAAACAACAACACACCAAGCTCTCCCAGCATCAAAGACCCGGCTGTGTCCAAGAGAAGCGAATATACATAATAATGAAAAATACCTGGGGTATTGGTAATCATTTTGGCCAAAAGGACGCAAGCTCGCAATCCACGACAAGGATCCCCAGACTTGCGAGTCCCTAAATCCTAAACTGGAACAGAACGTTCCTGATGCACAAACAGAACCGATAAAAACACAGGGACATATACAGAAACACCGAAAAAGGCCATACTTGCAAATGGACACAGCCAGGCCAGAAATGCTGATGAAAGGGCGAGCAGGTGCTTTAAATAATAATAGCCACTCCCACTAGTCTTGAGGGGAGTGGTGTGTGGTGCATGGGATGTGTAGTAAGAAATAATAAATGAATAGTGTGTGTGCAAGTGTAATACTATAAGTGAAATATAGGGGGCAGTAATAAATGAAGTGCCTCAATAGAAATAAATGGATAATGGGGTGCAAGTGAGTGAAACATGGAGGGATAGTGTGTACGTCATGAGGCACAACGTGTATAGCCAGGTAGAAGCCTATTTGTGACGCCTTGATAATTCATAGAGCGGGCTACCCTGCTTGCTATGCCAAACAACAACACACCAAGCTCTCCCAGCATCAAAGACCCGGCTGTGTCCAAGAGAAGCGAATATACATAATAATGAAAAATACCTGGGGTATTGGTAATCATTTTGGCCAAAAGGACGCAAGCTCGCAATCCACGACAAGGATCCCCAGACTTGCGAGTCCCTAAATCCTAAACTGGAACAGAACGTTCCTGATGCACAAACAGAACCGATAAAAACACAGGGACATATACAGAAACACCGAAAAAGGCCATACTTGCAAATGGACACAGCCAGGCCAGAAATGCTGATGAAAGGGCGAGCAGGTGCTTTAAATAATAATAGCCACTCCCACTAGTCTTGAGGGGAGTGGTGTGTGGTGCATGGGATGTGTAGTAAGAAATAATAAATGAATAGTGTGTGTGCAAGTGTAATACTATAAGTGAAATATAGGGGGCAGTAATAAATGAAGTGCCTCAATAGAAATAAATGGATAATGGGGTGCAAGTGAGTGAAACATGGAGGGATAGTGTGTACGTCATGAGGCACAACGTGTATAGCCAGGTAGAAGCCTATTTGTGACGCCTTGATAATTCATAGAGCGGGCTACCCTGCTTGCTATGCCAAACAACAACACACCAAGCTCTCCCAGCATCAAAGACCCGGCTGTGTCCAAGAGAAGCAAATATACATAATAATGAAAAATACCTGGGGTATTGGTAATCATTTTGGCCAAAAGGACGCAAGCTCGCAATCCACGACAAGGATCCCCAGACTTGCGAGTCCCTAAATCCTAAACTGGAACAGAACGTTCCTGATGCACAAACAGAACCGATAAAAACACAGGGACATATACAGAAACACCGAAAAAGGCCATACTTGCAAATGGACACAGCCAGGCCAGAAATGCTGATGAAAGGGCGAGCAGGTGCTTTAAATAATAATAGCCACTCCCACTAGTCTTGAGGGGAGTGGTGTGTGGTGCATGGGATGTGTAGTAAGAAATAATAAATGAATAGTGTGTGCAAGTGTAATACTATAAGTGAAATATAGGGGGCAGTAATAAATGAAGTGCCTCAATAGAAATAAATGGATAATGGGGTGCAAGTGAGTGAAACATGGAGGGATAGTGTGTACGTCATGAGGCACAACGTGTATAGCCAGGTAGAAGCCTATTTGTGACGCCTTGATAATTCATAGAGCGGGCTACCCTGCTTGCTATGCCAAACAACAACACACCAAGCTCTCCCAGCATCAAAGACCCGGCTGTGTCCAAGAGAAGCGAATATACATAATAATGAAAAATACCTGGGGTATTGGTAATCATTTTGGCCAAAAGGACGCAAGCTCGCAATCCACGACAAGGATCCCCAGACTTGCGAGTCCCTAAATCCTAAACTGGAACAGAACGTTCCTGATGCACAAACAGAACCGATAAAAACACAGGGACATATACAGAAACACCGAAAAAGGCCATACTTGCAAATGGACACAGCCAGGCCAGAAATGCTGATGAAAGGGCGAGCAGGTGCTTTAAATAATAATAGCCACTCCCACTAGTCTTGAGGGGAGTGGTGTGTGGTGCATGGGATGTGTAGTAAGAAATAATAAATGAATAGTGTGTGTGCAAGTGTAATACTATAAGTGAAATATAGGGGGCAGTAATAAATGAAGTGCCTCAATAGAAATAAATGGATAATGGGGTGCAAGTGAGTGAAACATGGAGGGATAGTGTGTACGTCATGAGGCACAACGTGTATAGCCAGGTAGAAGCCTATTTGTGACGCCTTGATAATTCATAGAGCGGGCTACCCTGCTTGCTATGCCAAACAACAACACACCAAGCTCTCCCAGCATCAAAGACCCGGTTGTGTCCAAGAGAAGCGAATATACATAATAATGAAAAATACCTGGGGTATTGGTAATCATTTTGGCCAAAAGGACGCAAGCTCGCAATCCACGACAAGGATCCCCAGACTTGCGAGTCCCTAAATCCTAAACTGGAACAGAACGTTCCTGATGCACAAACAGAACCGATAAAAACACAGGGACATATACAGAAACACCGAAAAAGGCCATACTTGCAAATGGACACAGCCAGGCCAGAAATGCTGATGAAAGGGCGAGCAGGTGCTTTAAATAATAATAGCCACTCCCACTAGTCTTGAGGGGAGTGGTGTGTGGTGCATGGGATGTGTAGTAAGAAATAATAAATGAATAGTGTGTGTGCAAGTGTAATACTATAAGTGAAATATAGGGGGCAGTAATAAATGAAGTGCCTCAATAGAAATAAATGGATAATGGGGTGCAAGTGAGTGAAACATGGAGGGATAGTGTGTACGTCATGAGGCACAACGTGTATAGCCAGGTAGAAGCCTATTTGTGACGCCTTGATAATTCATAGAGCGGGCTACCCTGCTTGCTATGCCAAACAACAACACACCAAGCTCTCCCAGCATCAAAGACCCGGCTGTGTCCAAGAGAAGCGAATATACATAATAATGAAAAATACCTGGGGTATTGGTAATCATTTTGGCCAAAAGGACGCAAGCTCGCAATCCACGACAAGGATCCCCAGACTTGCAATTACAGCATTGCAGACCTTTGGCATTCTAGCTGTTAATTTGCCGAGGTAATCGGGAGAAATTTCACCCAATGCTTCCAGAAGCCCCTCCCACAAGTTGGATTGGCTTGATGGGCACTTCTTGCGTACCATACGGTCAAGCTGCTCCCACAACAGCTCTATGGGGTTGAGATCTCGTGACTGCGCTAGCCACTCCATTACAGATAGAATACCAGCTGCCTGCTTCTTCCCTAAATAGTTCTTGCATAATTTGGAGGTGTGCTTTGGGTCATTGTCCTGTTGTAGGATGAAATTGGCTCCAATCAAGCGCTGTCCACAGGGTATGGCATGGCATTGCAAAATGGAGTGATAGCCTTCCTTATTCAAAATCCCTTTTACCTTGTACAAATCTCCCACTTTACCAGCACCAAAGCAACCCCAGACCATCACATTACCTCCACCATGCTTGACAAATGGTGTCAGGCACTCTTCCAGCATCTTTTCAGTTGTTCTGCGTCTCACAAATGTTCTTCTGTGTGATCCAAACACCTCAAACTTCGATTCGTCTGTCCATAACACTTTTTTCCAATCTTCCTCTGTCCAATGTCTGTGTGCTTTTGCCCATATTAATCTTTTCCTTTTATTAGCCAGTCTCAGATATGGCTTTTTCTTTGCCACTGAAGGCCAGCATCCCGGAGTCGCCTCTTCACTGTAGACGTTGACACTGGCGTTTTGCAGGTACTATTTAATGAAGCTGCCAGTTAAGGACCTGTGAGGCGTCTATTTCTCAAACTAGAGACTCTAATGTACTTGTCTTGTTGCTCAGTTGTGCAGCGGGGCCTCCCACTTCTCTTTCTACTCAGGTTAGAGCCTGTTTGTGCTGTCCTCTGAAGCGAGTAGTACACACCGTTGTAGGAAATCTTCAGTTTCTTGGCAATTTCTCGCATGGAATAGCCTTAATTTCTAAGAACAAGAATAGACTGTCGAGTTTCACATGAAAGCTCTCTTTTTCTAGCCATTTTGAGAGTTTAATCGAACCCACAAATATGATGCTCCAGATTCTCAACTAGCTCAAAGGAAGGTCAGTTTTATAGCTCCTCTAAACAGCAAAACTGTTTACAGCGGTGCTAACATAATTGCACAAGGGTTTTCAAGTGTTTTCTAATCATCCATTAGCCTTCTAACATAGTTAGCAAACACAATGTACCATTAGAACACTGGAGTGATGGTTGCTGGAAATGGGCCTCTATACACCTATGTAGATATTGCATTAAAAACCAGACGTTTGCAGCTAGAATAGTCATTTAGCACATTAACAATGTATAGAGCGTATTTCTGATTAATTGAATGTTATCTTCATTGAAAAAAAATGCTTTTCTTGCAAAAATATGGAAATTTCTAAGTGACCCTAAACTTTTGAACGGTAGTGTATATAGTGAGAAACACATAAAAACATAACAAACAATCACCGTGACAAAGAATATCATAAGAAATAGTGATGAATAATAGACATTAGTGATCATATAGTACATTATTAAATATAGAAAAGACACATAAAAGTACAAAATTCGTTTCAATAGTTTTTATTGGAGTTTTTACATAAATCATGAAACATAAACATATTATGCATTGGTATATAAAGTTCTTTCACATATTTCTCATTAAAGCATATGATCTCAATATCAGTGCGAACTTAGTGAAAATATCAGCATAATAAACAGTAACAAGGAAAAAACCGGGAACACACAAAAACATTGCAGCAATACTTTATATTATAGACAATATCTATATACCATTGACTAGATATGCATTTGGGATCTTACCATAGGCACGGTCCGAAAAAAGCAGCGTATCTTTGCTCATTTTCTATACAGAGTATCATTCACTATTATTTATGGAATATACTGTTAAACCAGGGGTTCCATAATAGGCTAAATTTGGAGAATGAAGAATTACCCAAGGCTATTATTCTCTCATATGCATATGTCGTTTTGAGTGAGAGTATGAGTTCATCTATTGAGGGAGCATCTGTCTTCTTCCAATGTCGTGTAATCACTAGCTTAGCCAGTACCAAAATTTTACAGATCAAGCATCTCATGATAAAGGGGAAAGAATCTAGATCAAGAGATAACAATGCTAGTTGAGGAGCACATGGGATTGGGCATTGAAATATTTGAACCAAAAGCTCAAATACCTGTGTCCAAAATCCTGTTATTTTGGGACATTGCCACATGATGTGAAAAAGGGTGCCTTTTTTGCCACAGCCCCTCCAACATGCAGACGTTGATTCAGGGTACATCTGATGCAATCGGTCAGGAGTGAAGTACCATCTCAAAGAGGTTTTAATTGCTGTTTCTACATGTTGAATACATGGGAGGGCTACATGTATAAGTTTAAAGGAGGCCAACCAGTCTGAATCATCAAATGTCATCTCTAAATCTCTTTCCCACGACCTCAGCAGATGGAATTTAGTGAATGAATAATGAGAATTAATCGTATTGTATATGGGCTTTAAACCCTTAACTCGTCTGGAGAAGTGGCCAAATAGTTTAAAGTTACATAAAGCATCTAGATTGTTGTTACTCATAATGCAGTGTTTTATTTGTAAATACTTGAAAAAATCTGAGTTGGATAGAGAAAATTCAGATTTGAGATGTTCAAAGCTCACCAATTGATTGTTCACAAACAATGAGGAAACATTTTTGATACCCTTTACAATCCATGGTAATAAAGATAAGTTAGGAATTATCAGCATAAAGAATTCTAAGGGAATATATCTTTTAAGTAAAGGAACATGGTGGGGTGTATTACGTTGAATGTAAGTCCAACATTCCAAAGTAGCTTTTGTCAATGGGGATATTGGGCAGGGATATGGTAGTTTCCAGAACTGCAAGAATAAAGTTGATTTTAGTGGCAGGGGCGAGGTGTAGGAGGCTTCTATTTGTACCCATTGTTTAACTTCTTCCATGTCCCACCAGCTAGATATTTGTGCTACTTGGGTAGCAATATAGTAACTGTGGATGTCTGGTATGCCCAGACCGCCTATCTTTCTATCTTTAGTGAGCAAGTGCATGGAAATTCTTGGTTGGTGTCTTGACCAAACAAATTGGGAGAGGGTTTTTTGCGCTATCTGAAAGAATCTCTTAGGAAGGGCTATAGGTAAGGTTCTAAATAGATATAAAAGTTTGGGTAGTAAAAGCATTTTGTAAGCTGCAATCCTGCCAAGCCATGATGTTTCAAATTTCAGAAGCCGTTCCGTGTCATTTTGAATAGTCTTTAAAAGTGGTTCATAATTAGCCTCATAAAGGTCCCTAAAGGAGGAAGTTAAAGTTATACCCAAATACCGAATGCCCTTCGGTTGCCAGTCAAAAGGGTATTTAGTTTTAAGGAAATGTAATGTAGAGGAGTCTAGGTGGAAAGGAAGTATTTGTGACTTTTTCGCATTTAATTTATAGTAAGAGATTTTTCCGAACGCATTAATAATGTCCAAAGATGAAGCCAATGAAGATTCTGGCTCAGTTAAGGATAGGATAATGTCGTCTGCATATAACGAAATAGTATGTGATTTGTCTCGACACTGTATTCCCTGAATTTCCGTGCAGAGTTTAATGTGTTGAGCTAACGGTTCCATTGATAATATAAAAATTATTGGAGATAATGGACACCCTTGTCGGGTACCATTAGATATACTAAATTCCGTGGATAAGATTCCATTAGTGTATACTTTCGCTGTAGGCGCCGAGTACAGAGCTCCAATGGCCCTCAATATTGTGTCCTTGAATCCCATCTCTTGAAGGGTCGCAAAGGCGTATGACCAGTTAATACGGTCGAACGCCTTTTCGGCGTCTAAGGCCAGCATCAAAGCTGGTGTAGCTCGCGTTTCAATAAGGTGAATTAGGTTTAAAATCTTTCTTGTGTTGTCTGACGCTTGTCTTCCTTTAACAAAGCCCACCTGATCAGCGCTCACCAAAGTGGTCAAGAGGGGGGAAAGCCGCGTTACAATTAATTTCGCATATATTTTTAAGTCTGAATTCAGAAGTGAAATTGGTCTAAAATTTTGGGGCACATCTGGTTCTTTACCTGGTTTAGGGAGCGTGACAATAATGGCCGACTGGTTTTCTTTCGGAAAGGAACCAATATCCATGGCGTGTTGAAAAAATTTTGTCAAGTAAGGAACTAATATGTTGGATACGGTTTTATAATAGGAGTTTGAAAGGCCATCTGGGCCTGGGGATTTGCCTTGTGGGAGGGAACGAATACTTTGCATAATTTCTTGCGTTGTGACTGGGGCATTTAGGGAGTCCAGCTGTTCTGCTGACAATTTAGGCAAAGATGCCTTCCTGAGAAAGTCGAGCATCTCCGGGGGATTGGGGCAAGCAATGAAAGGGTCATCTTTTAGGTTGTAAAGGGATGAGTAATATTTGCGGAATTGATCCACAATGTCTCTGGGATCAAGAATTTTTTTGTGATTGTGCTGATCTATCAAGTAAGGGATTCTAGTTTTTTGATGTTGCGTTTTGAGACGAGCGGCTAGTAGCTTCCCTGCCTTATTGTTTTGAGAGTAATATCGAGCTTTGGTTTTCCTTAAGTTTTTCTCATAGTCAGATAGTAAGCAGAGACGAAGGCGTTGGCGTAGGAGAAATAATTGAGAGGCCCCTTCAGTCGAAGGTGCTATTTTGTTTTTTGTATCTAAAATGCGAATCTCATTTGATATTGAGGATATCTCTGCTACCCGAGCTTTCCGGAGAGTGTGGCCTAATCGGATGAAAGTACCCCTGATGTATGCTTTATGCGCGTTCCAAAGGGAGGAGATCCCGACATCTGGCGTATCATTTTGTTGAAAGTACTCGTGAAGGTCTCTTTCTATGTCTTTTTTATAAGTAGGATGTGATAAGAGAAAAGAGTTGCATCTCCAAAGGAAATCTTGAGGAGTACTATACGATTCAGCAATCGTCAGAGTAATTGGAGCGTGGTCCGACCACTGAATACTTCCAATATAAAAAAAGTACAAAATTAAATACACATAAGTGCCACAATTACACTGATGTAGTATAATATAGAAAGCATTATTATAAAAAACAAATGTCCGCCATATTCAGAAATAAACAAATACCATCCTTGAATAATCAAATTATGGAATAGTTATTTGTTCCACACATTCGCAGAAATCGTTCGTCTTCTTCATATCTCTTTTCTTTATCCTTATCACCTCCATCGTATAGTTGTTTAGTCATACAATTCTTCGAATATACCAATGCCAATACTCATATCAGAATCAATCAACCAGGATCTAGTCAAGAGTAGTAGTAGAAATTACACAAATAGTTTTTTTTAAAACAATACTTATAGAAAAGATGCAAAGCTTTGAGATTCATTTAAACCTTTTGGGGACATACTGTCCAATGTCACAATCCATTTAATCTCCTTCCGCAAAAGGTCCATAAAGATATCACCCACACGATTCCCATGATAAATCCGATCAATCCCCTTAACTTTAAGCAACCTCCAGTTTCTGCCATGGTAGTCCCTAAAATGCCTAGCAAGGGGCTTGCTTCTATCACCAAAACCTTCCCCACAATCACTATTAGTGATCCCTTTAATGTCACGGATGTGTTCCATCACACGCACTTTTAATTCCCTTGTGGTCATCCCCACATAAATTTTGTTGCAGGGGCAGTGCGGGTGATAGATCCCATTCCGCACATTGCAATTTAGAAAGTGCACTATATATGATTTTGTTTGATCAAACCCCGAAAAGTAATTAGTTCTCTCCATCACTGGACAAGCACCACAAGATCCACAAGGCACATTACCCCATTTGGGTCCCTTAGATCCAAATATCTACTTATTTACTCAGTGGCGGATTAAGTAGACCATGGGCCCTGGGCTGTTACCCAAACTTGGGCCCCCATTCCGCACCGCCGCCCTGCCGCACCGTAACTATTTTTAGCACTACCCTTTTGGGCAAGCATTAACAAATGGGTGTTACGATTCCCCTTGTCACAGGGCTGTATCCCTCCATACTGACAGTATCACACTGTGCAGGGACACATCCTCCTGACAAGGGGAATTGTCTCTCAGTCCTGGACTGCAGAAAGTTTTTTGTGAAATACAAGGATTTCCTATAATAAACATGTCAGGAGAGGTGACAGATTCTCTATAAATCTAGTGACTCACATGTGACGACGTCTTAGATTCTAGTAGTTTTTTTCCTCTTTTCTTCTCCATCCGGTCCAAAACTCATGACGACTTCTCTCGGCCATGACCCATTTCTGCAGAATTTGGCACTCAGATGTCTGCGGCTCCTCACTTTTGCAACATTTCCACACCTATAAAGGAAAATAAAGTTATCATGGTGCCACATACTGTGCCCCTAAATATAATAGCACCAAAGAGTGTGCCTGAATATAATAATACCAAACGCTGTAAAGCACCACATATACACAGCCCCCTGTACATAGTGCCACACACAGCACCCTGTACATAGTGCCACACACAGCCCCTGTAGATATTACACACCTCCATAGATAGCGCCACACACATCCCCCCGTAGAGCGTTACACACAGCCCCCTATAGATAGTGCCATGCAACCCTCCCCCTCTTGTAAATAGCACCACAGAGCCCCCCTGTAAAGAGCGCCACACACATACCGCTGTGGATAGCGCCACACAGCCCCCCCTTGTATATAGTGTCACACAGCGCTCCCCCTTAGTATATAGGGGCACTTAGCGCTCCCCCTTGTATATAGGGCCACATAGCGCTCCACCCTTGTATATAGGGCCACCTAGCGCTCCCCCTTTGTATATAGTGACACATAGCGCTCCCCCTTGTATATAGTGCACACAGCGCTCCCCCTTTGTATATAGTGCCACACAGCGCTCCCCTCCCCCTTGTATATAGAGTAACAGAGAACTCACCCACCTTGTATATAGTGTCACAGAGCACTCCCCCCTTTGTATATAGTGTCACACAGCGCTCCCCTCCCCCTTGTATATAGGCCCACACAGCGCTATCCTCCTCCTTGTATATAGGGCCACCCAGCACTCCCCCCTTGTATATAGTGTCACAGAGAACTCCCCCCTCTTGTTTATAGTGTCACAGAACACTCCCCCGCACCTTGAATATATGCACAGAGCTAAAAATAAATAAATAAATATTTTACTTACCTTGCTGTGTTCTTGTGGCGGCCGCTCAAGCTGGACGCATGTAAAGCCTCCCGACTAGACGCATGCGCAGACCGGCGTGATGCAGTACCTCATCACGCCGGACTGTGCAGGGAGTCTTCCCAGCGCCTGATAGGCTGCAAGCCTAATGTGGCCTGCAGCCTATAATATTCGTTTGTATCTGAGGACTCAGATACAAATGAATGTGGCTGCTGCTAGCACCGGTGCCCACTCCGGTGCTATCGATGCCACTGGGCATGAGGGGGCCCGTGCCGTCTTGAGCGGTCTGAGCGGCCATGGGCCCTCTGGGAGCCTTGGGCCCCGGATGACCGCCCAAACCGCCCTAATGATAATCCGCCACTGTATTTACTGGGGGAACATAATGGCTCCGAACAACATATCCCGTAAATTTAGGCTACGACGCGGTGTCATGGCTGGGCTGTCAGTCAGTATTTTACATAGGTGTTTGTCCATATGCAATATAGACCAATGTTTCCAGAAGATATCGCAGATAAAGTTAAATTTCTTATTGTACCTAGAGATAAATCTCACTACATTATTATCAGATCGATTATTTACTCTAGGTTTCAGGAGATCATTTCTATTCAAAGCCCTTGCATACTCATACTCCTGATTAATATGGACATTATCATAACCTCTCCTGAGAAATCTCTTAGTTAGATCTTTAGATCGATTCTCAAAACAGACATCAGAGGAGCAGATGCGTTTGGCACACACAAATTGCCCCCGTGGAATAGCTTTAACCCCTTCCCGCACCTAGGCGTAAATGCACGTCCAGGTGAGCAGTAACTTGGCGCACCTGGGCGTGCAGTTACGTCCGCGCTTTAACAGTTAACCGCCGCGCGGCGCTAAACCGCAGCGGCGGTTAACTGTGCAGGGTGTCAGCCCTGCTCTCCCCGTTGCCGATCAGCGGCCTGTCGCCGCTGAAATCGGCAATTAACCCCTTCGATGCGGTGGTCGATTGCGATCACCACATCGAAGAGGTTTACAGCGGATCAGCAGTCCCCCACATGTATTTGCAGGGGCTGGCGATCCTTATCATGGCAACCAGAGGCCAGACAATGACCTCCGGTTTGCCATGTACGGAAGCCTCGGAGGATCAGCCTCCGGCCGGTCCTCCGATGCTTCCTCTCAGTGTGACTGTCACGTCACAATGACAGTTAGAACACATTACACTAAGTGTGTAGTGTAATGTGTTCCAGCAGCGATCAAAGCTGCAAGTCTCAGTGTCCCCTAGTGGGACAAGTAAAAAAAAGTAAAAAAAAAGATAATAAAAATGTTTTGAAAAAGTGTAAAAATAAAAGTTAGAAGTGAAAATAAACAAAGAATGCTTTTTTTCCTATAATAAGTCTCTTATTATAGGAAAAAAATGAACACGTTAAAAAAAGTACACATATTTGGTATTGCCGCATTCGTAACGACCCCAACTATAAAACTGTAATATTATTTTTCCCGCACGGTGAACACCGCGAAAAAAATAAACGAAAAACAGTGCCGAATCACTATTTTTTGGTTACCACCCCTCCCAAAATATACAATAAAAAGTGATCAAAAAGTCGCATGTACGCCAAAATGGTACCAATACAAACTACATCCCGTCCCGCAAAAAACAAGCCCTTACACCGCTTTTTTGACTGAAAAATAAAAACGTTATGGCTCTCAGAATACGGTGACACAAAACATTATTTATTTTATAAAGAAGTGATTTTATTGCACAAACGCTGCAAAACATAAAAAAATTATATACATATGGTATCGCTGTAATCGTATCGACCCGCAGAATAAAGTATAATCGTCATTTATAGCCCAGGGTGAAGGCCATAAAAAAATGAATAAAAAACATTGTCAGAATTGATGGTTTTTGGTCACCTTGCTTGCCAAAAAATGGAATAAAACGTGATCCCAAAAATTTCTCGTACCCCAAAATGGTACCAATGACAACCTACAGATTGTCCCGCAAAGAATAAGCCCTCACACAGCTCCGGTGGTGAAAAAATAAAAAAGTTCTGGCTCTAAGAATATGGCGCTGCAAAATGGGCAGTGTTCCAAAAGCAGATAAGATCGGGCGCCATTTATCAGTGCGACACTGGCCACATATCTGCGGATTATTATTTATTTACTGCATTATTATACCCTCTTATTATACCCTGATGTACCCCGCACAGATAACATATGCCCCCACATTATAAACTGAAACACCAGTAAAACCCCAAACAGAACAACTACCAAGCTACATCTGCGCCCCAAAAGCCAAATGGCGTCCCTCCCTTCTGAGCCCTGCAGCGTGCCTAAACACCAATTTACGTCCACAGATATGGCATCGCCATACCAGGGAGAACCCGGTTAATATTTTATGAGGTATTTGTCTTCAGTGGCACAAACTGGGCATAAGATGTTGTGCACTAAAATGGCATATGAGTGGAAAATTGTAATTTTCACTCCGCACCATGCGCTGCGCATTAACCTCTTCACGCACCACAACATAGCATGTCGTAGTGTGGGGGGTGATGTATGGAGCGTCTCACGTGAAAAATAAAGAATTTAAAACGGCAAAATCACTGTTTTTTGGTCACCTTGGCTCTACCTAAAAATGTAATAAAAAGTGTTCAAAAAGTTGTATGTATCAAAAAATGATACCAATAAAAACGAACGCTCGTCCCTCAATAAATAAGCCCTCATACCGCTCTATTGACTGAAAAATAAAAAAGTTATGGCTCTTGGAACGCGGGGAGAAAAAAAATAAAAAGGAAAAGAAAAAAATGGATCAGTCCAGAAAGGGTTAATTACTTTCTAATGAAAAACCATTTATGCCCACACGTGGGGTATTGCCACACTCGGGAGAAATTGCTTTACAAATGTTGGGCGGCTTTTTTCTCCTTTATCCTTTGTGAAATTAAAAAAAATGCAACATTTTAGTGGAAGAAATGTTGATATTCATTTTCACGGCCTAATTCTAATAAATCCTGCAAAAGATTTGTGGGGTCTAAATGCCCACTATATCCCTAGATAGATTCTTTAAGTGGTGTAATTTCCACTTTTGGGGGGTTTCCACTGTTTTGGCCTCTCAGGGGCTTTGCAAATGCGACATGGCACCCAAAAACTATTTCAGCTAAATTTGAGCTCCAAAAGCCAAATAGCGCTCCTTCCCTTCAAAGCCTTGCTGTGGGTCCAAACAGCAGTTTATTACCACATATGGCATATTTCCGTAATCGGGAGAAATTGTTTTACAAATGTTGGGGTGCTTTTTCTCCTTTATTCCTTGTAAAAATTAAAAATGGCTACCTTTTTTCAGAAAAAAAGTCGATTTTTACCTTTACAGAATAATTCCAATGAATTCAGCAAAACAACCGTGGGGTCAAAATGCTAACTTTACCCCTAGAAAAATTCCATGATGAGTGTAGTTTCCATAATGGGGTCACTTTCTGGGGGTTTCCACTATTTTGTTCCCTCCAGTGCATTTCAAACGCGACATGGCACTGAAAACTATTCCAGCAAAATCAGAATTTCAAAATCCAAATGGTGCTCCTTCCCTTCTGAGTCCTGCTGTGGGTCCAAACAGCAGTTTATTACCACATATGGGGTATTGCTATAATCAGGAGAAATTGCTTTACATATGTTGGGGTGTTTTTTCTCTTTTATTCCTTGAAAAAATTAAACATTTCTACGTTTTTTCAGAAAAAAAGTAGACTTTCATCTTCACAAACTAATTCAAATAAATGTAGCAAAAAAACTGTGGGTTAAAAATGCTAACTATACCCCTAGATAAATTACCTGAGGGGTGTAGTTTCCAAAATGAGATCACTTTTGGGGGTCTTTATTGTTTTGGCCCCACAAGACCTCTTCAAACCTGACATGGTAGCTAAAATATATGCTAAAAAAAAGGAGGTCCCAAAATCCACTAGGTGCTCCTTTGCTTTTGAGGCCTGTGTTTCAGTCAATGACCGCACTAGGTCCACAGGTGGGGTATTTCTAAAAACTGCAGAATCTGGGCAATAAATAATAAGTTACATTTCTCGGGTAAAACCTTCTGCGGTATAGAAAAAAATTATTACAAATGAATTTTGTAAAAAAAAAATGAAATTTGTAACTTTTTCCTCTACATTGCTTTAATTCCTGTGAAACGCCTAAAGGGTTAATACACTTTCTGAATGCTGTTTTGAATACTTTGAGGGGTGCAGTTTTCAAAATGGGGTGATTTATGGGGACTTTCTAATATATAAGGCCCTCAAAGCCACTTCAGAACTGAACTGGTCCTTGTAAAATTTTCTTGAAAATATGAGAAATCGCTGCTATAGTTCTAAGTCTTGTAACGTCCTAGAAAAATAAAAGAATGTTCAAAAAACGATGCCAAACTAAAGTAGACATATGGGAAATGTTAACTAGTAACTATTTTGTGTGGTATTACTATCTGTTTTACAAGCAGATACATTTAAATTTAGAAAAATGCTAATTTTTGCAAATTTTCTCCAAATCTTGGTGTTTTTTTACAAATAAATATTGAATTTATCAACCAAATTTTTTCACTAACATAAAGTACAATATGTCACGAGAAAACAATCTCAGAATCGCTTGGATAGGTAAACGTATTCCGGAGTTATTACCACATAAAGTGACACATGTCCTGAAGGCCAAAACAGGCTCAGTCCTGAAGGGGTTAATGACATGTCTCAGATGGGAAGAATCAGCCATCGAATAGGAGTTTACGAAGGTACTTTTTCTAAAAATATCTGTGTCTACCCGACCACCGGATTCAATCATAATTCTCAAATCTAAAAAATCAATCTCTGTCCGAGTATATTTACTAACAAGTTTGAAATTCATATCATTCTTATTTAGATGGTCCAGAAACAATAACAGATCTTGCTCACTACCCTGCCATACAAACAGCACATCATCTATAAATCATCTCCACAATAACACGGATAGCTCGTAGGGGTTTTGTTCACCCAAGATCATTTGCCGTTCCCAAAAACCCATAAAAAGATTTGCATATGATGGAGCACACATAGCTTCTGTGGCCGTACCACAGTTCTGTAGGTAATATTTATCCTTGAAAACAAAGAAATTGTGACAAATCACAAATTTCAGTAGTTCAAGGACTAGTTCAACAAGATCGAGTGCTAAATTACCAGTCTGTAATAAAATCTGCATGCTTGTAAACCATGGTTATGGTGAATGGAGGTATACAGTGACTCGAAATCACTCGTAACAATGTACATGTCTTGTTCAAGTTTTAAGCCTTCTAAGGATAGCAAGATATCAGTGTAATCACGAGTATAAGATGGGAGAGTTTCAACATGTGGTTTAAGATAAAAATCAATAAATCTACACGAAAGTTCACACGGGGGGCACTGGACGTCTTTATGAACTTTCACAACTGGGAATAAATTGATCTGGATAAAAAAAAATGTATTTTTAATAACAGCCTTCGAGCGAATAAATGTAGGTCTTTAACTGCTTCGAAAGAAATCGAAATGAGCTGCGGGAGAGAATTTTAACCCCCTTCTTAACACAGAAAATTCATCATTAGTAAATTGTCGCTAAGAGAGATTAATTACCTCGAATGTTTCTTGGTCTTTTTCTTGGTCTCTCTGACCCCTCTGTATTTCCTTTTGTCTACAACATATACAGAATAAAAAACAAATCGACATGGCTCGTCTTCGATTGGTGAGTAGCCCTGAAGTCCCATCCCCTAAACAGATTGCTGCATTTCTGATTATGCATTAATCAAATGTTTATAAGTTCATTGTATTGTTTATTTATGTTTTTATTACTTTAACTATGTCACTGACACATATTTACACTTGTTACACTGGATGATTTTTTTTATAATATATATGTCTGGATGTATTTAACATGCACAATGTTTTAATGATTACTCATTATGTTAATGAGACATATGCCTTAAATATCACGTATGTTAATGGTATCACTATGCTTGAGAAAAGTCCTAAGGCTGGACAGAAACGTCGCATCTCTGCATTGATTGAATAAATCACTTTATTTTTTTGCTTATATTGGAGTGCTGCAGATTTTTTTCTTGATATACTACATAATCCTTGGATCAGGATTATCTGCTGTGCACCCGACACTATAGTGGGATTTGCTACAGAGTGCTGCTGCTTTCTATCTATATATTTGTGGATCCACTTAGCTGGCACCCTTTTCCCACTATGGAACATACTTCCAGCACAAACGTTATGTCTTCAACCAATGCCTTTGATTTTACTGAGGAGGACATCACAAGGATTTTGAATGGCGCTGAAAGTGATGTGTCATTTTTAAGTGCACCTTGATTATTGGATATAAAACGGAATTTGGAAATCAAGTCAAAACGATTGATTAACGTGGACTCGTGGACTTACATCTTCTGACCTTGGGTCAATACTATCGAGCACACATGATTCCACCTGGGATGAGATCCCAATTAGGGCCAATCATGCACATGCAATATGAAGAATTCCGCCATAAATACAAACAATTTTCTAACAGGTATGCCCTGGACGTCATCTTATTAAATATGGACTTTCTTCAAAGAGATTCTGCATTACTTAAAACCAAAATTGTGGAGCTTGAGAATACTTTAAAAACGCTAATTACAGTTGACGAATACAATATCCATATGGAGAAACTACATATATCCATGGCTAAACTGAAATCCGAAACAGAAGAAATTAAAAAGTGGAAATGGTACAGAGATAAAAATGATTACAAAATGCATGCTTGAGAAAGGTCCATGTGGGCTGAAACGTTGCACTGATGTATGGGTGAATAAACTTTTTTCACTGAATTGGAACCTGTGCTGTGCTGCCTATTCGTTTGGAAATATACATATATATATATATATATATATATATATATATATATATATATATATATATATATATATATATATTTATATATATATATATATATATATCAAACTCTATATATATTATATATATATATATATATATATATAGGTACACAAAAAATGGCAACCGCACAGTCCAGGTATCATAACAATGAGGGTGCAAGCCCGCCAGGGATACGGCCACAGTCTCCCAAGGTATATATTTTTCCAAAAAACAGGCAGCACTCAAGAAGTTGTAGCAAAATTAGAAAAGGTGCTTATAATTATCATGTATTGTTTTCACAGGTGATTTCTATATCCAATTATGTACAATCACGAAGATTCACAGAATACTATTGTGCCACTTATGAATCGGAACCTGCACACTGGCAGGTCATAACATTGCATGTGTTGTTGTTAACTCTTTTTATGATTGCTCATTTATTATTCACTGCATTTGTGGTTTCATGGTAGATTGCCATGTAATGCAAGTACCTCCCACTTAACTGTATTTCCCCTATATATATGCTGTTTGAGTGTGCATTCACTAGCTTGAAAAAGGCTCTATTGAAGAGCTGAAACGTTGCTGTATTGGATTGATGGAATAAAGCACCTTTTCTAATTTTGCTACAACTTCTTGAGTGCTGCCTGTTTTTTGGAAAAATATATACCTTGGGAGACTGTGGCCGTATCCCTGGCGGGCTTGCACCCTCATTTTTATGAGACCTGGACTGTGCGGTTGACATTTTTTGTGTACCTATATTGGCTGGTCAAACCTGCACATCTGAATATGATGTCCAATCTACAAAATCCTGGTGTTTTTTGTCCTGATGTCTTTACTTACTCTGAGGCTGATGCAGTGCGGATTCTTGGAGGGGATATGGGAGAGGCTGACTTCCTAAATATGCAGTCGGTAGCAGATTTAAAGAACAAGAAAGAAAATAAATTCAAGAGGCTTATCAATTTACAACTCCATTTGGCAACATTAGGAGAATATTATAAGGTAAAAAGGATCCCCAGAGGGATGCGGTCAAATATGCGACCTAACCTCTTTACAGAAAATCCAAGCTTTTGCATGCGCTTCCAGCAAATTTCAAATAAGTATGCCATGGATATCTTGTTACTTAACATAGGATACCTACAGAATGAAATATCTGCTTTTATTGTCTGCATACAGGAGACTGATACTAAACTAAAGGCTCTATGCACCACTGTTGAATTTGATATAATGAATGAAGGGATCCAGTCTTTTTTGTCTAAAATTAAATTGGGCTTGGAGGTTACTAAAAGAAAGAAGTGGTATAGGGATGCAGAGGATTATAGTCGTGGACGCATATATAATTGGAAAAGTGATGATCAGAAAAAAATTGGATACATACGTGATAATAGAAAGAAAAGGGGTCAAAATAACACGAAGAAAAGCCAGGAAGGAATAGCATCTTCCTCACCTTTTTTAGGGGACACTCTGGAGATGCCTCCAATGACAGGAGACGCACCAGGAGGGGCGGCAGGAGGCACCATCGGAGAAACCCTACCAACACACAACAAGGCTCGCCATCCCGTGACTCGAGGGACGACCATAAGGAAGAGGACATAGTGGTAAATATTTCCACAAAAATACTATCCGATGTCCAACTAAAAGTATTATGTAAAGGTCTATCCTACTGTCCGGTTAATAAGGTGGACTGATGTCGTATTGAAACAGATCTTTATCAATTTTTTAGAAATGTCAAACTTAAAGCATGGTTTTCTAACAATATTATAACATCTAAACCTAGGCACACGGAGCTACAACTGAAGGATTTTGGCTTGTCCAATAAGAGCTCATTTGTACGCCTGTGTAATACACCAGTCATTGATGCTTTTGTTAACGCAGTAAAGAATGATATTGGTAAACTGCGAACTGTGAATGAAGATGTCCAAATTAAACATGCTAACATGTCTAGTGATGAAATTTCAGCTCTGAATGAGCTTATCCATGACGACAGTCTAACGATCAAGCCTGCAGACAAGGGCGGGGCGACTGTCGCCATGGATACAGTCATGTATATACGTGAGATTAATAGACAACTTCTTGATACTGATGTCTATATGAAAATTCCTGGTGACTCTAAATTTGATATCTCGAAACAAATTCTGCGAATTCTTGATGAAGCCCATAATGGCGGTCTTATTGATGATGATTTAAAAAGGTTCCTGTGGGTGGAGTATCCTATTACTCGGGTTTTGTATGTATTACCAAAAATTCACAAAACATTATCTAACCCACCAGGACCACCAATAGTCTCGGGTACAGATTCCATTTTTTCCAACATTGCTATATTTCTAGATAGATCCCTTAGACATTTCTCTATTGAAGCACAATCTTACATTCAGGACACTACCGATTTTTTGGTCAAACTACAAAGTGTAGAATTGTAGGGGAGCCATGACATTATTCTGGCCTCCTTTGATGTAGTATCGTTGTACACATCTATCCAACATGACCATGGCCTGAGGGCAGTCGAGATGATGCTGACCAAATCGGAATACTCGACTGACTGTAATTCGTTATTGCTGTCATTATTGAAAGTTTTACTGACAAACAACTACTTTTTATTTCATGATCAATTCTATGTCCAACGTCAAGGGACGGCAACGGGCTCACATATGGCACCAACGTATGCGAATATTTACATGCGTTCTCTTGAGGAGGGCCTCATCTATGTATCCCACCACTTCAAACATGTATTGAGGTGGTGGCGGTACATAGATGATGTCTTCCTCAACTGGACTGGGGGGTCATCAGTACTGACTAATGTTCATAATTTTTTGAATACTATAGACCAAACTGTGAAATTCACTTTAGTTAGCTCAAGGACGACACTACAATTTTTGGACGTCCTGGTGGAGTTTGACGGTACAAACTTTGCAACAGACCTTTTTATAAAACCGACTGACCGGAACAACCTACTAAGACTAATCAAATCTTTACCAGTTAGCCAATTTTTATGAACTAAAAGGATTGTAGATAAACCAGATAGACTGGCTTCTGGCCTTGATAAAATGGCTGAGAAGTTTAGGGATAGGGGTTACCCCAGTCGACTCCTGGATCAGCACAGACAAAGGGTAGAATTGACTCCCAGAATAGATCTTCTTAAAAACAAAAACTGTAAACCTCAGGCTAAACGCATTCCTTTCATCTCAACGTTTTCTGAGATGAGTAGTCAGGTAAGTAACATTGTCCGAAAACATTGACATATGTTGGGTAGGTGTTTGCAAACGGTAGTGGAGTTCCAGAATATGCCTATGTTCTCCTATCGGAGACCACCAAACCTCAAGGATAAGCTAGTGAGATCAGATATGGGTCCCACTAGGGTAGGTCAACAAATGTTTTTACATCCCCCTAAAAAGGGCAGTTTTCCGTGTCTCAACTGCACGAATTGTACACTTATGTTGAAGTGTCATTCCTTTAAACATCCAGACACGGGTCGAGAATTTCTGATCAGACATTTCCTTACATGTAATACCACCTTTGTTATTTACATACTCCAATGTCCGTGTCACCTGTTATATGTGGGGGAAACATCTTTGGATGTTAAAACCTGTTTAAATCAACACAGGTACACAATACGTAAAAAGAGACTGGATCTTCCGGTTTCAAAGCATTTCAAAGCATAATTAGTGAGATTAGTGAGATACCCTATACAGGATTGAGTGGGGAGTTTTATGGGCACCTATTCGCACTACAAATGCGGTTAGTGTGCGTTTTCCATACCCGTGCACTTATTGGCTTTTCCGCCTTAAAGAGGCTCTGTCACCAGATTTTGCAACCCCTATCTGCTATTGCAGCAGATAGGCGCTGCAATGTAGATTACAGTAACGTTTTTATTTTTAAAAAACGAGCATTTTTGGCCAAGTTATGACCATTTTTGTAGTTATGCAAATGAGGCTTGCAAAAGTCCAAGTGGGCGTGTATTATGTGCGTACATCGGGGCGTTTTTAATACTTTTACTAGCTGGGCGCTCTGATGAGAAGTATCATCCACTTCTCTTCAGAACGCCCAGCTTCTGCCTGATCACTGCTGTGACATCACTCACAGGTCCTGCATCATGTCAGACGAGCGAGGACACATCGGCACCTGAGGCTACAGTTGATTCTGCAGCAGCATCAGCGTTTGCAGGTAAGTAGCTACATTGACTTACCTGCTAACGCCGAGGCTGCTGCAGAATCAACTGAAGCCTCTGGTGCCGATGTGTCCGACACGATGCAGGACCTGTGAGTGACGTCACAGATCTGCACTGCCAGAAGCTGGGCGTTCTGAAGAGAAGTGGATGATACTTCTCATCAGAGCGCCCAGCTAGTAAAAGTATTAAAAACGCCCCGATGTACGCACATAATACACGCCCACTTGGACTTTTACTTTTAAACACACCCACTTGGGCTTTTGCAAGCCTCATTTGCATAACTACAAAAATGGTCATAACTTGGCCAAAAATGCTCGTTTTTAAAAAATAAAAACGTTACTCTTATCTACATTGCAGCGGCTATCTGCTGCAATAGCAGATAGGGGTTGCAAAATCTGGTGACAGAGCCTCTTTAAATGATGGTTGAGCCTTGAGTGCAATCCTGTGGGTGCTCCTATATATTCTTTTCCCAAAAAGATATAACCTAGGTTGTGCGAATCTATAATTAAAAAATAGGTTGTCTTCCTACATGTTATAATTATGCATATGTATTGAACATTGGAGGTAGTGGCACTACTAATTTAGTTTAATTAGTGGACTCTTGCATTTAAGGTGCTGTACACACTATATACCTTGTGCCACACCTTTGCCTGCTGTATCTTTGGGGCTCTCCTCTGTCCTAATATCTAACGATATGGATGGATATCGTTCTTTCCCACAATAAAGATGGCGATCCTGGCGTAGTCGGTGCGACTGCGCATCTGCGGACATGCACAATGTAATAGTACACTCCTTACATACTTTACTTCCCGGACATGCGCAGTAGCGCACGAGGGGTGCTGCGATTAGCACGGCAGCATTTGAAACACTATGGCCGATTACATCATGGTGAGTGTTTTCCTCATATTATCATGTATTGTTTTCACAGGTGATTTCTATAACCAATTATGTACACTCACGAAGATTCACAGAATACTATTGTGCCACTTATGAATCGGAACCTGCGCACTGGCAGGTCATAACATTACATGTGTTGTTGTTAACTCTTTTTATGATTGCTCATTTATTATTCACTGCATTTGTGGTTTCATGGTAGATTGCCATGTAATGCAAGTACCTCCCACTTAACTGTATTTCCCCTATATATATGCTGTTTGAGTGTGCATTCACTAGCTTGAAAAAGGCTCTATTGAAGAACTGAAACGTTGCTGTATTGGATTGATGGAATAAAGCACCTTTTCTAATTTTGCTACAACTTGAGTGCTGCCTGTTTTTTGGAAAAAAATAAATAAATATATATATATATATATATATATATATATATATATACACATATATATATATATATATATAGCACACAAGAGAATGGCGACCGCACACTGTGAACACTATTGCCACCTAAGCCGCTAAATATAAATAAATATGCATTACTGCGCAATCTACATACAATAGGGAGGTTCTTAGCGCAGAGTTTGATCAAATTGTGTGAGCCCACCTGCAACAACAAGGCGACCTCTATGAGGTGAGAACCTACGCTGCACGTACACCCAGAACTGGGACTAAGCCTACATATACTTGGGGATGGTAGGAACCAGCATTAAAATAATTAAAATCACCCAGGGCAGAATGGGAGGAGTTGCAAGATCAAAAATGGAGGCAGTCACTAACCCCATATATATGAATCACATAAACAACATAAAAAAGCTTGAACAGCACAATCCAACAAAATTAAACAAAATACAGGTTCAAGAAAGCCTGTGACTGCAATTTTATACAGCACACAAGAAAATGGCGACAGCACACTGCGAACACTAATGCCACCTAAGCCGCTAAATATAAATAAATATGCATTACTGCTAAATCTACTTACAATGGGGATGTTTTCAGCGCACATTTTGATCAAATTGTGTGAGCCCACCTGTTTCGACAATATATATATATATATATATATATATATATATATATATAGCACACAAGAAGACAGCAGCACTCACTAATGAATAATCGACCAGGTGCCCAGCAAAACGTCCCGATCCTAGGACGTATAATGATATATAGCAGAAGAAAATTTGCAGCACTCCAACATGAAAAAAATGGTGGTTTAT
Organism: Rhinoderma darwinii; assembly: GCF_050947455.1. Classification (NCBI taxonomy): domain Eukaryota; kingdom Metazoa; phylum Chordata; class Amphibia; order Anura; family Rhinodermatidae; genus Rhinoderma; species Rhinoderma darwinii. The sequence goes on from NC_134690.1 coordinate 100,849,986, forward strand.
TCAATCCAAACTAACAGCAACGTTTCAATCCTACAATAGGATCTTTATCAAGCTTGATAAAGATCCTATTGTAGGATTGAAACGTTGCTGTTAGTTTGGATTGAATAAACCACCATTTTTTTCATGTTGGAGTGCTGCAAATTTTCTTCTGCTATATATATATATATATATATATACATACAGTAACATCACGTTTTAATGCCTTTACATGAGATATCTCAACTCAAGAATTTTAAATATTATAGGTTTCTGTGGGAATGTAGAATTTCAGAGCTGAGTATGTAATTTGACACAAACTATTGTGACATTGCAAGTTATGTGTGGTTTAACATGGGACTGCCAGTAAACCTGCATCATTGTCTTAAGTGACTAGGACTATGAACATCATTTGGTTTTTAGGCTAGAATGTGCCATTTAATTTCAGAATTATAGATAAACAAATTTTCATTCAGATTTCCCTGATTCACAAATTGTTTTGTGGTTTGTTTTCCATTGAAATGCATTAGTGATTTTACTTGTTAGGTTTAATTTTCCTTTTATATTCTTTGACTGGTGATACAGGGTCGGAGTTCAAATCCGCAGTTCTGCCATTAGAACCACCCCTGTCCATATTCCCTATTAGGGCATATGGTCATCATAAATGGGGTGGGTCCCCTGTTCAGAACACCACTCTATTAGCAAAGAAAGGCTAATTTTATAGAAGACTAGCTGCTTCCATGTATTACATCTTCATCCATTCACTTGAATAGGTGCCATATTGCATTAAAGTGTGCATTTTCCCCTGGAGATATTAGCAGATTGTCGGGGGTTTCTACCGTCGGACCTGCAGTGATTAGCTAAACGACGGAGAAATCTTCTACCAGTGGCGGCTACAGGCAGCCAGAACTTTATCATTTAACATTTTAAACTCTTTCATAAAATGGAGCTTGAACCCCTATAAAGATTTATTGTAGAATTCAATGGGTTATCCCAGATTTTGAGAATTTTCCATAAGCCATGTACCCTAACAACATATGTAAACTGACCCAAATATGCCTCCTGATACTTACTAGCTAATTTCCAGCTACTCTTTCTGCATCTGGTTCCTCCATGCCTCTTTTTTTCTCCATCGTGAAAAGTGGGTGGTCATTCAGCGCTGCCCTTGTGATCTATATTTGCTTGTGGGAAACTACAAATCCCACAAGCACCTTACTTCTTCCTCCAGGCTTCCTGTCCACTGCCTAAGATATTGCAGAGTGTGTTGAGGATTCAACACTTGCCTGGAAGTGGCTGTCATAGCCGAGCGGTGCTGATGAAATGGGAAATTGAGAAACAATGATTGTACTGTACTTCTTGTGAGGATGATAGAGAGAGATTGGGCAGCAGCTTATAGTGTATTAAAACGCAGAATAATCAATAGATTTAGGCAGAAAAGAGCTGTCTACTTTGTCACAGCCCTGATTTTTTAATATCAACCAATTTCCTACAAGTAGTACATTGCTGAAATGCCCTTTAAGAGAGTTGTGTTCTTAGCGAATGTCATTGAGTTGTCCTCTTCTGTCACGGTGTAAATCTTTCAGCTCTTTCTTAGTTATATCTGTTTTTGAAGAAGCTGTGTTACAACTAACATGACTGCCATTCCAACATAACACTGCCGTCATTCATACTGAATGTCAAATCTGCCTTGTTATGGGACAGTATAAGGGAATGTAACACTGCATAACTGCATATGTGGAGTCTAAAAACCATTAGTGGTAACTGTAATCGCAGCTGTATTGGTTGTCAAGCGGTCTTCTCAAAAACAGATATAGCTATTAAACAATATGATAGAAGTGACAAAATGACTTGTTTTAAAGGGAATTTTTTAAATTTTAGCAAGAATTACTAATGTGCAATAATGTGAGTCTTTGTTTCCTACTGGTATGTGCGCCATCCACTTTCATTAACACCTTTTCTTTGCTGAAGACTTTACTCTGGTCCTTGTGTGCAAATAAATGTATTGCGACACAATTTTTGTGGCTGTAAAACAGTGCTTTATAGGACTATATTTATAATAAAAAAAATTTAATGTACTTCTCATTATAATTTTTTTCAGTCAATTAAAACGTCTTTTTTATTTTTGAAGAGAATGACATCTTCCTTACCTTCTAGCAATCTGTATTTCCCCTTTCTCTTCTGATTTTCTTTTTTTTTTTTTTAATATAATCTATCTCTCACTGGTAAAATTAACCTAGCCTAAAAATTCTAGACTGTTCATGTCTTTGACAGTGGGCAAACTTACAAAATCAGCAAGGGATCAAATACTTATTTCCTTCACTGTATATCCTATATGATTACAGCTCCGGAACCAAGCTCATACAGATATACATTACGAGAACCAAGCTCAGTACATATATACAGCACCACCATAATTATAGTGAAGGAGGAGGTTGCGGCGGCTGGTTTCAGCTTGAGGCGAGAAACTCATCTCGCCTCATGAAAAGTGCAGCACTGGTCCAAGCACTCGGCTTGCTTGGCTAACCCCTATACCAAATTGGGAACATGTGGACTCTTCTAGAGCATTAGCGCAGTGAGAGAAAACTATGTGCTTTTTTTTAAAGCGTCTTTGTGCTTTACCTAAATTAGGCTGTGAACAAATGAAGAAACTCAATACAGATTCTATGGATGGGAGGCTCATGGAAGTTCTCCAAATAGTGGGAGTCTTCATCAGCAACTCAAGATTTTTGGAAAGCCCAAAATATTATTTGTTAATTGCTTAATACCCTGTTTGGCCACACGTGGCGTCCTTACGGTTCCATATTATGGGTCCGTAAATGTTCTTCAAGGGGAGAATACTTCTGCAATATGGCATGCAATGGAACATGCTACAATATTTCTAGGGGAGAATATCTTTGTAATGTGGCATTCAATGGAACGTGCTACATTTTTTCACACTGATTGTCATAGAATATTTGAGATTTAAACCTCTGTATGCCTCAGTAAAAAAACAGAAGTCCAGCATGGGCTAAAGAATTTTTATAGGCGTTGCATTATGAATCCGTACAACATAAAACTATAGTATGGCCATGTGCATAAGGTCTGACTTCTCCATTGTCAAGCTTTTCTGATACAAAACAAAGTGGCGGCAGTGGCGTAACTACCGCGGTAGCAGCCGTAGCGGCTGCTACGGGGCCCGGGGCTTGAGGGGGCCTGTGCCGCCAGCCGACACGCCCATCCAAATGCCTGGTGGCGCCGCTAGCAGCCGTTATGGCTGCTACAGCGGTAGCGCTGCTACTGTGGGGCCCGTGCCGCCGAGACTTACACAGGCCCTCTCATGCCTGTAGGTGTCGCTAGCACCGGAGGGGGCCCCAGTGCTAGCGGCAGCCAAATACATGTATTAGCACGGAATGGCCGGGCATGTTCCGTGCCTGACCATCCAGTGCCTTACAATGATACTGATTGGCTAGCGGCGCGATGACATCATCGCGCCGCTTCCATGCTTGGAAGGTGCTGATTGGCGGGGCAAGTCATTCTGCCCCGCCAATCAGCGTCATTGGAGGACGCTCGTTCAGCTCCTGCAGACATGCTCAGAAGAGAGCATGTCTGCATCGCCAGTGAACAGTGTGGGAACGGGATCATGTGGGTATGTCAAGTTTATATATTTTTTTCCTCATACAAATGTGAATGGTATTATCTACAGGGGGGGGTCATCTTTATGTGGGCTATTATATATAGGGGGGACTATATGTGGGGCAGTAGCTACAGGGGGGTCTATATGTGGGGCAGTAGCTACAGGGGGGTCTATATGTGGGGGTGTGGGCCACTATATACAGGGGGCTCTATATGTGGGCCATTATATACAGGGGGGGTCTATATGTGGGCCACTAGCTACAGGGGAGGTCTGTATGTGGGGATGTGGGCCACTATCTACAGGGGGGTCTATATGTAGTACACAGTCTACAGGGGTGGGCTATATGTGGGACACTATATACAGAGGTGGGCTATACTTGGAGCACTAACTATAGGGGAAGCTATATGTAGGGCAGCACGGTGGCTCAGTGGTTAGCACTATTGCCTTGCAGCTCTGGAGTCCATATGTGGGCACTATCTACAGGGGCTTCTATGTAGGTCACTATCTACAGGGGGCACGGTGTGTTTGTGTGTGTGTGTGTGTGTGTGTGTGTGTGTGTGTGTGACAGTTATATTTAGATGTGTTGAGCATTTTAACTTTGTTTATAGGTGCAGAAATGTTTTAAAAGTGAGAAGCTGAAGACATCTAAACGGAAAACTGCAGAAATGGGTCATAACCGGGAGTAATCCATCATAGATGTCTGAACCGGAGGGAGAAGAAAAGAACTAGAATCTGAGACGTCACCTGTGAGTCACTTAATGTAAATGTTTATTCTGCCTCTAATCAGTAATGTAGTCACTGTATGATCTGCAGCGAGATGATGGAGGTATGATTTTTTTTGTGAAACCACATCTCCCAGCATATCCTTATCATTGTTCGGGCCATGCTGGGAGCTGTAGTTTTACTCCGTACAAACCTATACGCAGTGGCGTAACTACCGCTATAGCAGCCGTAGCGACTTCTACGGGGCCTGCAGCATGAGGGGGCCGTGCCACCCGCCGGCACGGCCCCATCCCATGGCCGCAGGCTCCGCTAGCAGCCGCTATGGCTGCTACAGCGCGAAGCCACTGAAGAAGTTGTTCCTACAAAAGACATGCATCCCCTATCCACAGAATAGGGGATACATGTGGGATCGCTGGGACGCCCAGCGATAAGGGGAACAGGGGACCGAAAGTCCCCCTAAGTTCTCCATGACAAACCTCGGACTTCCGGGGTCTGTCGGCAGCTCCGTAGAAATTAATGGAGCGCCGGTCGTGCTTGTGCGCATGCGTGACCAGCGCTCCTTTCATTTTTATTGAACTGCGCAGACGCCGGAAGTCCGAGGTTCGTCATGGAGAACTTCGGGGGACTTTCGGTCCCCCGTTCTCCTTATGGCTGCCAGCGATCACACATGTATCCCCTATCCTGTGGATATCCTGTGGAGAGGGGATACATGCATTTTGTAGGACACACTATAGGCCGTTTTTTTTTTGGGGGGGGCTATATGGCGTTATCTACAGAGGGGGTCTGTATGGTGTTATCTACAGAGAGGGTCTGTATGGTGTTATCTACAGAGGGGGTCTGTATGGCGTTATCTACAGAGGGGGTCTGTATGGCGTTATCTACAGTGGGGGTCTGTATGGCGTTATCTACAGAGAGACCTGTATGGCATTATCTACAGAGGGGGGCTGTATGGCGTTATCTACAGGGGGGCTGTGTATGGTGCTATCTATAGGGGGGCTCTGTGTGGTGGAATCTATAGGGAGGCACTATCTACAATGGGGGGGTTGTGTGACACCCAGCAGAGGGGGGGCCCCAGTCAAAAGTTTGCTATTGGGCCCAGTCTTTCCTAGTTACGCCCCTGAGTGGCGGATTCACTGACACAGCAATTATTTAATATTTGTGCACTAAATGTATTAGATTTTTATTATAGTAACTGCCTTTACCATAGTAATACTGTTTTAATTGTTTAATCCTCTCACTTTATGTTCATGATTGCAAGATGTAAAATGTTAAGATGTTATTTTCTTCACTTCACTGATCATATAATGTTAGGTAGACACTTTGAAAGGTCATAGTTTTTTCAGAAACCTACTAGTGGTTACATTTTTTTAAATATAACAGTTATACTATTATGCTACTGTATCTCCTCTAATAAGTTTAATAAGCTAGGGAATTCCTGCTGTATGTACGGTTTAGACAATGTTTTATGCCCTGTTCACACAGAGCTTTTTTGCAGAGTTTTTTGGCGCGGAAACCGCTCCGCAAAACTCGTCAAAAACCGGCCGAAAATGCCTCCCATTGATTTCAATGGGAGGCGGACGAGTTTTTTACCGCAAGCGGAAAAACCACGTCGTGGTAAAAAGAAACAACTTGACCTATCTTGAGGCGGTTTCCTCCAAAACCCCATTTCAATCAGTCAGAAACGGGAAAAAAACACCTCGACGAGTGTTTGGACGAGTTTTTGTCAAACCAAACGTCTGGAGCAGTTTTTGCAGGAGGAATATTCCTCCTGCAAAAAACTCTGTGTGAACACAGGATTAAAGCACGGATTGCGCTACTAAATATTGACAGAATCCGCTAACATTCTGCAGGTAATGCATGTGGATGGAGTATTTTATACCCCATAGAAATTGTGTGCAACTCATTAAATGAAAATGTTTAACATGTTCTTATGACTTAGAGTTTGTCGTTACATTATGCATCCAATAAATCTCAAGGAACACATCGCTTCTATACACTACCGTTCAAAAGTTTAGGGTCACTTAGAAATTTCCTTATTTTTGAAAGAAAAGCACAGTTTTTTCAATGAAGATAACATTAAATTAATCAGAAATACACTCTATACATTGTTAATGTGCTAAATGACTATTCTAGCTGCAAACGTCTGGTTTTTAATGCAATATCTACATAGGTGTATAGAGGCCCATTTCCAGCAAGCATCACTCCAGTGTTCTAATGGTACATTGTGTTTGCTAACTGTGTTAGAAGGCTAATGGATGATTAGAAAACACTTGAAAACCCTTGTGCAATTATGTTAGCACCTCTGTAAACAGTTTTGCTGTTTAGAGCAGCTATAAAACTGACCTTTCTTTGAGCTAGTTGAGAATCTGGAGCATTACATTCGTGGGTTCGATTAAACTCTCAAAATGGCTAGAAAAAGAGAGCTCAACAGTCTATTATTGTTCTTAGTAATGAAGGCTATTCCAATGCGAGAAATTGCCAAGAAACTGGAGATTTCCTACAACGGTGTGTACTACTCCCTTCAGGGGACAGCACACACAGGCTCTAACCAGAGTAGAAAGAGAAGTGGGAGGCCCCGCTGCGCAACTGAGCAACAAGACACAAGTACATTAGAGTCTCTAGTTTGAGAAATAGACGCTTCACAGGTCCTCAACTGGCAGATTCATTAAATAGTACCCGCAAAACGCCAGTGTCAACGTCTACAGTGAGGAGGCGACTCCGGGATGCTGGCCTTCAGGGCAGAGTGGCAAAGAAAAAGCCATATCTGAGACTGGCTAATAAAAGGAAAAGATTAATATGGGTAAAAGCGCACAGACATTAGACAGGGGAAGGTTGGAAAAAAGTGTTATGGACAGACGAATCCAAGTTTGAGGTGTTTGGATCACACAAAAGAACATTTGTGAGACGCAGAACAACTGAAAAGATGCTGGAATAGTGCCTGACACCATCTGTCAAGCATGGTGGATGTAATGTGATGGTCTGTGGTTGCTTTGGTGCTGGTAAAGTGGGAGATTTGTACAAGGTAAAAGGGATATTGAATAAGAAAGGCTATCACTCCATTTTGCAACGCCATGCCATACCCTGTGGACAGCGCTTGATTGGAGCCAATTTCATCCTACAACAGGACAATGACCCAAAGCACACCTCCAAATTATGCAAGAACTATTTAGGGAAGAAGCAGGCAACTGGTATTCTATTTGTAATGGAGTGGCCAGCGCAGTCACCAGATCTCAACCACATAGAGCTGTTGTGGGAGGAGCTTGACCGTATGGTACGCAAGAAGTGCCCATCAAGCCAATCCAACTTGTGGAAGGGCCTTCTGGAAGCATGGGGTGAAATTTCTCCCGATTACCTCAGCAAATTAACAGCTAGAATGCCAAAGGTCTGCAATGCTGTAATTGCTGCAAATGGAGCATTCTTTGACGAAAGAAAAGTTTGAAAGAGAAAATTAGTATTTCAAATAAAAATTATTATTCCTAACCTTGTCAATGTCTTGACTATATTTTATAGTCATTTTGCAACTCATTTGATAAATATAAGTGTGAGTTTTCATGGAAAACACAAAATTGTCTGGGTGACCCCAAACTTTTGAACGGTACATATATTAGTTTTCTTCAAGTTATATGTTCATTTTTTAGAGTTTCAAAGAGGCAAAACATTTTTTAGATTTCAAAATTTCTTGATTACGTTTGTTTGATCACAGTTCAAAGACCACACGAGGCAATCTTCCCTCAGCCTTGTTTTACGCTCTCAAACATGGGTACGCCGCCTTTATACCCCAGCAGTGTGCCCATGTGAAAGGAAGTAGGAGATCGCTGAACGGAGATTGCCTTGGCGTGATGTATGATCTGTCATTAAACAATCCTATGTATGAACTTTTTAAATCTGTTTAATGTTTTGCTACTTTAAAACTTTAAAAATGTGAATATAACTTAAAGGAGAAAAGTAAAAATTATAAAGAGAAATGAGTAATGTGTTCCTTGTGATTTATTGGATGAACTTTATAACACATACACATGATTGTGGAATAATGAATGCGCCACAGATTTAAAAAATTGACAGCATATTCATCATTGCCACAGATTCTGCACTAACAAGCCGCAAATTAGCCCCATTGAATGAAAATGGGGCTAATCAATGTATGGATCTGGTGGACAATCAGCAGCACGAATCCAAGTTTCAGCTGTGGATTTCTATTGCGGATATTCTAAAAAATATACAGCGAATTTGGCTGTGGAAAAACCAAGCCGTTTGAACATGGCCTTATGTATTTGAAAAGTTATTCAACTTTGTGTTTCAATTCCTTGCCATTTTAAAGTTTGTTGTCATACTTGTTCACATCCAGAGGTTATAAACCAATACAGACCTAGTCCTGCAAATAGCTAAAGGTTTTTTTTTACACTGGGCGATTTTCGGGCAGGCAAGCGTTCATAGAACGCCCGTTGCAGATAATTACCCTGTGTAAAGCAAACACTCGATCATCTGCTGGTCATATCGTTTTAAAAAAGTGAAATATTATCGTTGTCGGCAGCACATCTCCCTGTGTAAACAGGGAGACTCGCTGCCGACATGATAATAATGTATGGGGACGAGCGATCGGAGTAACGAACGCTCGTCCCCATCCATAGCTCCGTGTGACAGGAGCAAACGAGCGCCGATCAACAATGTCTTGTTGATCGGCGGTCGCTGCACCAACCAATTATCGGTCGGTGTGAAAGGGCCTTTAGTGCTTTATTGCATGGCTGTAATATGACCGCAAAAAACTTAAAAGTATAATTTTCCCTAATGGGGACTGAATTGCAACACAGACTATATTGCAAAGTATAAGTGCTACATGTACTCTGTTTACCACTAGTTATTAAAATGTATATTTTTTTAAAGTAAATTTACTTATATTAAATCATTATGCAGTTTCATAACAGGTAATTTTAAAAATGCATAATATCCAACCAGTTCAGTATTTACTCAGTTCTGTATTTTTTCTTTTTCTTGTATTTTCTTACAATTTAGTGACTGATGTTATGATGGTTGCCAGCACTCTGTGACTGCTAAGCTGTATGCAAACATTGAATATGTGAATAATTTTGTATTGCATTACTGTTATATTTACTATCATTTAAAGTATTTTTTAGTGCATATTAGGTGAGTCCACCTGCCAAGGGACATAGTTCTAATGGGTCCATACACTTGCAATATACATATACAACAGGAAACTTACCTCTCTCTAAAGGCCCTTTTATACGGACTAATAATTGGTTAAACAAGGGCTCGTACGAACGCTCATTCACGTCCGGTCAGAGTAAGGTCACATGACACAACTAAACAGAATTGAGAAAAAAAGAAATAACTAAATAAGGTAATACTCGCTGAGTATATATATATTGGCAGGATAGGTATCTAATGAGGGAGAAAAAAAAAAACCTGAAGTGCCACTTTAATAATGCACTTAATTTTTAAGGGAGAATGTCCTGCAGATCCTCCAATATCTTCCTCTCTCTTTTTTCCTTCTTCTCATCCTATGTCTCATCCTATGTCTCCTTATAATTCCTCACTATTTTCTAATAAGGGCGTAAAACTCGTCCGTGTGCTGTGCGTGGAAATCACGCACAGCCCACTGACCCATTGATTTCAATAGGGCCGTTCACACATGCAGGAGTCTTCAGGCACGTGTGTTCGTTGCATAAAACTCACTGCATCCGTGTGCTGTGCGTGATTTGCGCATCAATTCCATTGAAAAATAAAAAAGATGTGCTTTGCGAGTGCGTGAAAAACACATGCCACTCTCAAAGCACAGATGCAAAAAAAGCTATAATTATATACATAATGAATGAAAAATTGTAAAATGTGTGAGCGCTGTATGTGCTAAAAACAAATAAATAATGTAAGACCCGAAAAAAAGCGTAAAGTGTAAAAACATGCGTAAATAATGTAGGACACAATGAAGGAGAGTGCAATAAAAAAATGTGAGAGCAGAATTTTTATATATATATATATATATATATATATATATATATATATATCTATATATATATATATATATATGTATATCTATATATATATATATATATATAAAATTATATCTATACATATATATATATATATATATATATATATATATATATATATATATATATATGTGATATACAATCACCACAAGGGTAGGAGCCTTTCAAGCTGATGCCCCTCCAAAGTGTGGAAGTGGGTCACCCAAAATGACTGTGAGTCAAGGATTCTTAAAAATATCTGGCCCTCCTGGCCGTAATCTGATTTCTTGGGTCAATGTATGATGTTAACTGCGGCTCTGAGAGTGGTATGTTCCAATTCTTGTCAAGAATGCTATAAATGTCCCTCAAGTGACTATTCTAGGCAGTGGCCAATCTTACCTTAGATTCCTTCATTTTTGGCTTAGGTTTAAGAAATTCAGATCTTCCACATTTCTTTGCTTGCAAATAGACCTTAGAGATAGTTCTGTGAGAACATCCCCTTGCCTTAACCCCTTAATGACCAGCCTATTTTAGACCTTAATGACCAGGCTATTTTTTTTACGTTTTTCCATCGTCGCATTCCAAGAGCTATAACCTTTTTATTTTTGCGTCGACATAGCTTTATAAGGTCTTGTTTTTTGCGGGACAAGTTGTATTTTTTAATAGCACCATTTTGGGGGACATATTATTTATTTATTAACTTTTATTAACTTTTATTTGGGGGGAAATAGAAAAAAACCTGAAATTTCGCCACTCTTTTTCGCGTCTTAAATCTACGCCGTTTACCGTGTGATATAAATAACACAATAACTTTATTCAGCGGGTTGTTACGATTGCAACGATACCAAATTTGTATAGTTTTTGCATGTTTTACTACTTTTACACAGTAAAAACGCTTTTTTTTCAAAACTATTTGTTTTTGTGTCTCCATATTTGAAGAGCCGTAACGTTTTTATTTTTTCGCCGATGCGGTTGTATGAGGGCTTTTTTTTTGCGGGAAGACTTGTAGTTTTTATTGGTACCATTTTGGAGTAGATGCGACTTTTTGATCACTTTTTATCAAATTTTTTTTAAGTCAGAATTCACAGAAAACAGCAATTTTTCCATAGTTTTTTATAAAAAAAAATTACGGCGTTCACCGTGCGGGTTAAATAATGTAATAGATTTATAGTCGGGGTCGTTACGGACGCGGCGATACCAAATATGTGTAACTTTTTAACTTTATTTTGTTTTTTTAATTGTAAAGCATTTTGTAAGGGGAAAAGCTGTGTTTTTCATTTTTTTCCAATTTTTTTTTAAATTAACTTTATTAAACTTTTTTTTCACTTTTTTACTAGTCCCACTAGGGGACTATAATATGCGATTCTGCGATCGCATTTATAATACACTGCAATACTTTTGTATTGCAGTGTATTACTGCCTGTCCGTTTAACACGGCATGATCTAGCAGGCATTCGCTCCAGGCAGACCTGGGGGCCTTTAGTAGACCCCCTGCCATTAGAGACACAGACACTCGCTATTGAGCACCGCATCTGAGGGGTTAAACGGGTGAGATCGATACTAATATCGATCTCACCCGGCAGAGCAGGGACGCTCCCAGCCCTCAGCTGCCTCTGGCAGCTGAGAGCAGGGAGATTTGACAGCTCCCTGCTCTGTTTACTTATTCCGATGCCACGACGTAAAAAGTCTATGGCATCGGAATAAGGCCCATTAGTGACTGACGTAGAAACACGATGGGCCGGTCACTAACGGGTTAAGCCTGCTGCAGTTCCGTCTAAGTTGTAGAAATTGTCCAATGGGTATTCCATTTTGTAAATACACGGGATGGAGGCTTGAATGAAGTTGAAGGTTATTAGTTGCAATTTGCTTGCAAAACAGTGACATAGGGATCTTCCCATCTCTGAGTGAGATGTTCAAATACAGAAAATCAACTGAAACCGAACTGTGTTATATCAAAAAGATGTGCCAAGGATTATTTTTCAACTCGCTAATAAACTGGGCACACGAAACTACTGTTCCCGACCACAATAAGAATACATCATCGATGTATCATTACCATTTAATACATGGTGTTGAAAGTTCCACGATGGTTAGACATGTGCCCACTCCTACCAGCCCAGAAAAAGTTAGCGTAGGAGGGGTAACAATGTGCACTCATCGCAGTGCCCAAAATCTGTTTGTAATATATGCATTTAAATACTAAGTAATTTTGCGTCCATACAAAATGTAACAAATCAAATAATGAAGAGTCATGCAATCAATCAGTCAATTTGTTGGTCTATAAATTATTCAACTGCTCTCATACCAACATCATGTGTGATGTTGGTATAAAGGGACTCAACATCTATAGAAACCAAAAAGTGTTCCATAGTTACATCGTTAGTACGGTTGAAAAAAGACACATGTCCATCAAGTTCAACCAAGGTAGGAGATAAAATAAGTCCCCCTGGGAGGGTGTCAATCGTGGTATAGTAATTTAACGGTCAGCTGTTGACAAAAGAGATATAGGTCTTTAGTGAGGTTGAACTTGTCAAGTATTTGAATTGGAGAAAAAGCAGATCCATGTTTTCACCCAAGTCTGGAGGAGTAATTGAAGATGGCCCATTTAACGTCACCCGCATCAGCGTTTGTGCCGAGTCTGTAGTCTAGACATATCTCTATCTTAGACCTCTTTTTTCTGTAATTTGCATCTGCTCTGTCTTGTCCTCCTTCTCCTCTGCTTGTATCCATTGAGAAAAAAATCACTGGAAGATCTGTACTCTCAAACCTCTTGGTGAGAAAGATAATTTGATAACTTCCTCCAGGCTTTTTATATTCCACCAAACATGTTTTAAAGTTTTAGGTTGGTCAATCAACTCCTCAGACATACAATTAAAATCAGCATTGGTAGATGTTGGTAAGCCACTAAAGACTGTAGCCAACTGGCTGTTCCAGAGTGCCTGGAGCGGCTTCAAGTTACAAATCCATATTAACACAAGAAAGGTAAAATGTAGTATTATTTTCCAGCCATTCCATGTAATACATGGACAGGCTTTGTCCACCATAAAGAGAGTAAACTGATATAATTTATTGTTAATATAACGTGACAACTACAGTGTAATACGGTTGGACACATATTGGATATTGGGGCTAATTGTCCCTCAAGAATGCAGTAATAGGGATCTGCATTCGTCATATTTTTACCAACTATTGATTTTTAAAAAATATCATCAATAAATAATAAAGATTACATTTTAACAGCAATGGCAACACAACCACACACTGTCCTATCTTATTCCTTCCCCTTACAGTTTACTCTCTATTGACTGGTGGTGTACACCTTGTGTGGTTTCTCATGATAATATTGTTAAAAAAAAATTAGTAGGGCATTTGCCAATTTTTCCTATAAGTCCACCATAAAGACAACTGCTCTTTGTTAGTAACTCTCCACTCTAACTAATAGAGTGGGTTCTATGAAGTCTACATGCCGAAATAGGGCATATGGAAAGGAGTTGTCCTAGTGAGACAACCCACTTAAAGAGGTATTTCTCATTCCAGAAAGTTATGGCATATTGCTAGAATATGTCATCACATTCTAATCAGGCTGACTAGGGTCCGACTTCAAGTAAAAGGGGCTGTGCTGCAGTACCCTGCACAGCCGACGTTTGTTCAGAGAAAAACTGTGAAGGGGCCACAATGTTAAACCAGGGCTTCACCCCCCTCATTTTTAGCATTGGTGGGGGTCCCGGCAATCGGACTCTCACCGATCCGAAAGTTATGACACATCCTAACAATATCCCTTTCTTTTTAAAGTTGCATATTCTCCAAATCTATATATTTTTTGTTATCAATTTCAACAAATAACGCTGACCACCAAGAAGCCAATTACTTAGTATTTTTTTTCCTTCTGACTTTTTTACTTGTCAGTTGTTATTAAGATTATAAAATGCTGCTAGAAACATTGCCTAGAACTTAATGAGAATGTTGTATACTTATAAAAAATATGTTTCCTTCACATCTTTGAATCTGTCTAAATTTTTTTCGAGAATTTCAGTCTTAACATCTCTTTGAAAATTGTATCTATATTCTGATTTCATATTAGGATGATTGACAGCTCATGTAATGAGCTTGTGCCTTATAATTTGGCAGTGCTAGCATGATGGCATCAGGGGCTAAGGAGAACGAGCAAACAGTAAGAGAAAAAAATATTATCATAATTATACAGATACATATTTGCACATTTGAAGGAATTCTCTTGTCATTCCGAAGTTGTATGTGTAATATGTGTATAATAGCTTTATACATTCTACCAGATTTTCTTCATTATTAGTAGTATTATAGCTATTATTATTCTGAAATTTAACAGTGGGATTGAATGCAAAATATATACATTAAGCCCTTTAGGACCCCATGTACATAAACCATGCTGTAATTTAGGATGTAGATACATCCTGTATGTACCTGATAACTACATGTCATGAGCAAGAAGAATAAAATCATGGAGCTAACTAGTGTGGGCAGAGAATTTTATTGTATTTGTGCATGTACTGGACCATGGTTTATAGCAGGGTCTCGAGCGTAGAGCTTGTCCTTTGGAGTCAATTGGTCTCTGCAAAAGAAGGGCTAATGGAATCTTCTCATCCAGACTAAGGGAATACAAGGACAATCCCTTATTTAATAATCATGGTCCTTCTCATTTATTACCTAACTGTTCATTTAAGAAAATTGATTGCTGATCATCTCTGAAAACCGGAACTAAGGGTAAAGATATCATTGTTGTTCACTTTATGGTTGTCAGATCCAAGTCTGAGTTGTGTAACCATCGTTGCTTCCAAGGAAGTATGTCATTTTAAATTTTTCCTCTTTTCTATATATTTTTTTCATAAGCTCTGTACTTTTTTTTTTTATTAAAGATTAGAAGCTTTAATAAATTTGGTCCTTGTATGTTCTAAAGAATCCATAGGCCTTCCTTAGAGTGTGCTGACCCTTTGACTGCTAGAGAGCAGTTTGTGAGCTTGTCAACCTGCATTGAGTTTTGGGCAATTTGCATCTTGAGTTGGTAGGCGAGTGCAAGATTAAGTGATGGGAAATAGACTAGAACCTTACAGCCGTACCCACTTTACGTGCTGGGAATGTGTGGATGTGACATCTACATATTCACCAAATATCACATTTTCCTGTTAGTCTATTACCAGAATTGTCCGTACGCTGCGTAAGCACTCCAGAACTCCTGTTAGAGGGGCTGTTCTGTTCCTTTCTTATCACCCACAACATGTCCCTTTTTAAAGTGTCAGGGTATGTTCACATGGAAATATCGGAAGCAGAACATCTGCCCATTGATTTCAATGGGAAAATCGGCGTTCTGTTCCAACGGGGCGTTTTTTTACCCGGCTGTTTTTCAAAACGGCTGCAAAATAGAAGCGCATGTCACTTCTTAAGCTGTTTTTTGAGCCGTTTTTCATAGACTCTAAAGAAAAACAGCTCCAAAAACGGCCATTAAAAACGCTGCGAAAAACGCGACTTTGAATAAAAATCATCTTAAATCAGGAGCTGTTTTCCCTTGAAAACAGCTCTGTATTTTCAGGCGTTTATTATTTTGTGTGTGCACATACCCTAACTATCAACAAATACTAAAGAGATGGACCCCAATAGTTGGTGGGCACGTTAGAATTCAATACAGAGGAATGCCTGCCGGCAAAAGAAAGCCCTGTTTTCCAACTATCACTGATTAAAATAACAAATTTTTATTAGGTACTTATAACAAAGGACAGACTACATAGAAATTAAAAAATTCAGGTCCGTTGCTGACAACGATCAGCATAGTGCAATGTGTCAAGACTCTGTTGTGGGAATATGGAGTGTTGGCGGCTGCAGAACGCAACACTCAGGTCCACAGTTAAATTCTAAGGACTCAGCAAGAACATGCATTAAAAT
Source organism: Rhinoderma darwinii (assembly GCF_050947455.1). Taxonomy (NCBI): domain Eukaryota; kingdom Metazoa; phylum Chordata; class Amphibia; order Anura; family Rhinodermatidae; genus Rhinoderma; species Rhinoderma darwinii. Next base: position 100,866,195 of record NC_134690.1, read on the forward strand.
TCCAGGAAAAGCACCCCCCCCCCGACATGTTTCGCTACAAATGTAGCGTCTTCAGGGGTATCAGGGCTAGTGATTTTTATTAGCCCCGATACGAATTTTAATGCATGTTCTTGCTGACTCCTTAGAATTTAACTGTGGACCTGAGTGTTGCGTTCTGCAGTCGCCAACACTCCATATTCCCACGATAGAGTCTTGACACATTGCACTATGCTGATCTTTTTCAGCAATGGACCTGAATTTTTTAATTTCTATGTAGTCTGTCCTTTGTTATAAGTACCTAATAAAAATGTGTTATTTTAATCAGTGATAGTTGGAAAACAGGGCTTTCTTTTGCCAGCAGGCATTCCTCATACCCTAACTATCTCTCAGGATGGATGCACTTTAAAGTGCAGTCACCTTTGGTAACTTAGGCAAATAGTACAATACAGAGTGACTTTGTTCTGCATGCAGCATGTGAAAAATAGAGTTAAAATAAACTTCTACAATCAATATTTAATAAAAATTCCTCAGAATATGCATGCATTTTCCCAAGTGAAAATCATAATGAAAATTTAGAATAAATCAATATTTAGTTATTTTGAATGGAAAGAGTTTACACTGTAGAATATGTGAGCACTGACGCTCAGTATGAAATACCATATTTTGCTTTCAGTTATTTGTATGGATTAAATTGTAAATCCAAATAATAAACATGTTATGATTCTTAGTATAATCCTGTTACTATTTCCAGCTGTTTATTTTTTCCCAGCTATTGGAAACCTTTAAAAGATATAATCTGCTCAGGTGCTGTGTGCATGTTCATAATTATTGTTTATATGGCATAATAACAAAACCATTTCATTTGCATAAAAATGCTTCCTTTCCGATACTGGCTACATTTTACTTTCTATTCAGTACTTTTTTTTTTCTTTTCTGTGTGTTGAAGCTGAGACTATGATTGGAAGCTACATACAAATGCTGTTTTGATAAATGTTGTATTTTCTTCTATGCTAAAGAATTGACTTTCAAAGCTAAGAACATATTTCCATTTCTGAAATGGCAGCTCCTTTGGGCATACAAATAAGTATGATGCTGTTACAAAGTACTTGCCCCTTACAGATGTCCCTCATTATTGCATATTTGTCTCTGTGTGAGGTTTCTGATCTTTAAACAAAGTATAATATTTGACAAAGGGAAACTGGGTAAGCGCATCAAATGTTTTTTTAACGCATTAATGAATAGGCCATTTTTCGTTTTCTCATTGTTGTTTTTCTTTCCTTGTTTTTCAAGAGCCATAACTTTTTTATTTTCCATTGACATAGCCATCTGAGTACTTTTTTTTTTTGCAAAATAAATTGTAGTTTTTAATGGCACCATTTAATTTGCCATATAATGTATTGGGAAGCTTTGAAAATTTGTTTCGTGGGAAGAATGGAAAAAAACAGCAATGTCCCTATTGTTTTTTGGGTTTCTTTGTTACGGCATTCACCCTGCAGTAAAAATTACATGTTAACTTTATACTGTGGGTCAATATGATAATGGCGATACCAAAGTTATATAGGTATTTTTAAGTTTTACTAATCTTACAAAATAAAAACTTTTTATTGAAAAAAATATTTGTTTTGTGTCATGATATTTTGAGACCCAGACCTTTTTTTATTTTTTCATCGATGGAGCTGTGTGAAAACTTGTTTTTTTGCAGGGCAAGCTGTAGTTTTCATTGGTGTCTTTTTGGGGTCCATACAACTTTTTGATCACTTCTGGCGTTTAGATTATTTTTTTTTACGGCCTTCACTGTGCAGGTTAAATAATGTTATATTGTTATAGTGTGGACCTTTACGGAAGTGGCAATACCAATAATGTTTTTTTTAAATAATTTTTGGGGAAAAATAGGCAAAGGTTTTTTTTTAACCTTTAAAAATTCTTTGTATAGAAAAAAATCTTTTCTTAACTGGTTTTATTTTTTTTTTTATTAGTCCCCCTAGGGGACTTGAACCAGCGATCGTTGGATCACTTGCACAATATCCTCCTGGAAGGGCTTTAATAAAAACACAAAGATAGCAGACCTGGGGGCCTTCATTAGGCCTCGAGGCTGACATAACAACTATCAGCACCCCACGATCCATAGGCTGTCAGAGGGGGCTGCCCCTTTTTTTAACAGCTTAGATGTTGCTATTGACCTTGGCATCTAAGTGGTTAAATAGCCTGGATTTGAGTTATCGCTTATCCCACCGTTAGAGTAGGGGGTCAGTTGTAATGTACAACTGACACCTGCAGCATATGGAGCTGGCTCAGCCCATAAGCCCGCTCTGTACAACCCCCATCCCCCTATGAAGTATATATACCATGCTTGGTCAACAACAGGTTAATTAATACTGCATTTATTTAAAAAACATAGTTATGCATTACTCTTGTCACATGTGTAATAGTAACTGCCCCTTTAAAAATAAAGGGGTTTTCCTACCACAGTGAATGATGGTGTATCACTAGGATATGCCATCACTTCCTGGTCAATGGGGGTCCCACTTAAACTTTTCCCTGTAAAGATGTGCTCTTGTCTGCCAGCTGTGCAGGGACTTGCAATATAGCCATTTCCTGCCACTGTGCAGGAAGAAAAATTAAAGAACTTTGATGCCTTTGTTTCTGGAATCAACAGAAGTCATGGAGGTTGCCCCCATAATCATGATGTAAGGACATATTATAATGATATTCCATAACATTCCAAGATGGGAATACCCCTGTTATGTCCTGTGGGTTGGGGACCCACTGGACTACTCCACCGGTTTGGCTTGGGGGCCACCTCAAAGGGATTTATCTGCGTAGCCTCCCCGGTTCCTCACTCTTTAATCCCTATACAGAGATCTGGTCTACGCTGCGGGGAGGCTACCGGGTCACTACCTTTCAAGGCGGTCCCGGTGAAATAGCTGCTGGCCTAGCGGACCAGGTACAGGCACTGGCAGATGATACCCTCAAGGATGGAAGGCAGACTGACAGTGGGCAGCTAGATGGAAGCTAAAAGCGGATTGCTAGACTCAGGCTGATAGGGGATGACTGGACAAAGGCAGGTAGTGGATACCTGGACACAGGCAGTTAGCGGGTAGCTGGACACAGGCATGTAGTGTGTAGCTGGAGGCTGGCTGATAACAGATAGCTGGAGACAGGCAATTAGCAAATAGCTGGACACAGTCTGTCAACAGATGATTGGTTACAAGCTGGTAGCGGATAACTGGATACAACTAGGTTGCTCCAATGTTTCTCAGGCACTAGGTGGATTGGGGAGGTACCTTAACCCCTTCAGGACACAGCCACTTTTTTCAAATCTGACATGTTTCACTTTATGTGGTAATAACTTTGGAATTCTCTTACCTATCCAAGCGATTCTGAGATTGTTTTCTCGTGACACATTGGCCTTTATGTTACTGGCAAAATTTGCTCGATACATTAAGTATTTAATTGTGAAAACCACCAAAATTTAGCGAAAAGTTGCAAAAAATAGAATTTTTCTACATTTAAATGTATCTGCTTGTAAGACAGATAGTAATACCACCCAAAATTGTTGCTAATTAACATCCCCCATATTTCTACTTTAGATTGGCATTGTTTTTTTGAACATCCTTTTATTTTTCTAGGACGTTACACGGCATAGAACTTTAGAAGCAATTTCTCACATTTTCAAGAAAATTTCAAAAGGCTATTTTTACAGGGGCCAGTTCAGTTGTGTAGCGGATTTGAGGGCCTTATATATTAGAAACCCCCGATAAGTCACCCCATTTTAAAAACTTCACCCCTCAAAATATTCAAAACAGCATTTAGAAAGTTTCTTAACCCTCTAGACGTTTCACAGGAATTAAGGCAAAGTAGATGTGAAATGTTCACATTTCTTTTTTTTTTTTTGCAGAAATTCATTTTTCATCTATTTTTTTTGTAACACAGGAAGTTTTACCAGAGAAATGCAACTCATTATCTATTGCCCAGATTCTGCAGTTTTTAGAAATACCCCACATGTGGCCCTAGTTTGGTAATGGACTGAAGCACAGGCCTCAGAAGCAAAGGAGCACCTAGAGGATTTTGGGGCCTCCTCTTTATTAGAAAATATTTTAGGCACCATGACAGGTATGAAGGGCTCTTGCGGGGCCAAAACAGTGGAAACCCCCCACAAGTGACCCCATTTTGGAAACTATACCCCTTGAGGAAATTATCTAGGGGTATAGTGAGCATTTTGACTCAGCAGGTTTTTTGAAGAAATTATTGGAACTAGGCCGTGAAAATTAAAATCTACATACTTTCAAAGAAAATGTAGGTTTAGCTAATTTTTTCTAATTTCCACAAGGACTAAAGGAGAAAATGCACCACTACATTTGTATTCAATTTCTCCCGAGTAAAAAAATACCCCACATGTAGTCATAAACAGCTGTTTGGACACACGGCAGGGCTTAGAAGGGAAAGAGCGCCATTTAGCTTTTGGAGCTCAAATTTAGCAGGAATGGTTTGCGGAGGCCATGTCACATTTGCAAACCCCCTGAGGGGACAAAACAGTGGAAACCTCCCACAAGTCACCCCATTTTACAAATTACACCCCTTGAGGAAATTATCTAGTTGTATAGTGAGCATTTTGACTTCACAGGTTTTTTCAGAAATTATTGGAAGTAGGCCGTGAAAATGAAAATCTACATTTTTTTCAAAGAAAATGTAGGTTTAGCTAACTTTTTTTGATTTCTACTAAAGGAGAAAAAGCACCACAACATTTGTAAAGCAATTTCTCCTGAGTACGGCAATACCCCATATGTGGTCATAAACTGCTGTTTGGACACACGGTAGGGCTCAGAAGGGAAGGAGTGTCATTTGGATTTTGGAAAGGTTTCTGGGCGCCATGTCATTACATAGTTACATAGTTACATAGTTTGTAATTTGCAATGCCCCTAAGGGACCAAAACAGTGAAAATGCCAAAAAAGTGACTCCATTTAGGAAACTACACCCCTTGAAGAATCCATCTAGGGGTGTAGTGAGCATTTTGACCCTACAGGGGTTTCATAGATTTTATTAGAATTGGGCAGTGAAGATAAAAAAAAAAAATCCTTTTTTTTCAATAAGACATAGCTTTATCGAAATTTTTCATTTTCTCAACAAATAAAGGAACCCCAACATTTGTAAAGCAACTTCTCCTGTGTACGACAATACCCCATATGTGGCCATAAATTGCTGTTTGGGTACACGGCAGGGCTCAGAAGGGAAGGAGCGCCATTTGGCTTTTGGAGCACAGATTTTGCTGGATTGGTTTCTTGACACCATGTCACTTTTGCAAAGCCCCTAAGGTACCAGTACAGTGAAACTGCTGTTTTGACACAGAGTAGGGCTCAGAAGGGTAGGTGAGCCATTTTCTTTTGGAGTACAGATTTTGCTGGATTGGTTTCTGGGCGCTATGTAGCATTTGCAAAGTCCCTGTGGGACCAAAAGAGTGGATCCCCCCCAGAAGTGACCCCATTTTTGAAACTACACCCCTGAAGGTATTCACCTAGGGGTGTAGTGATCATATTAACCCCGCAGTTGATTGGCAGAAATTGGTGTGCACTCGATGTTGCAGAGTGAAAATGGGATTTTTTCCATAGATATGCCAATATGTGGTGCCCAGCTTCTGCCACCATAACAAGACCGCTCTCTTGTTATTATGCGGTGTTTCCTGGTTTTAGAAACACCCTACATGTGGCCCTAGTCTTTCAGGAGTGAAACAGTACCATGTAAAATTAAGGCCTAATTTGGCAATTTAAAAAGTATTGGATCACAATTGAAGAGGCTCTGATGTGAAATAATAAAAGAAACTGCTGAGAAGTGACCCCATTTTGGAAACTGCACCCCTCAAGGCATTTGTTAAGGGGTGTAGTGAGCATTTTTACCCCACAGGCCTTTTCCATGAATGATTGCGCTGCGGAAGGTGCAAAGTAAAAATTCAAATTTTTCCCTAGATATGCTATTTCAGTGGCAAATATGTAGTGCCCAGCTCCTGCCACTGGAGACGCACACCCCAAAAATTGTTAAAAGGGTTCTCCCAGGTATGGCGATGCAATTTATGTGGAAGTAAACTGCTGTTTGGGCACACTGAAGGGTTCAGAAGGGAGGTAGCGCCATTTGGCTTTTGGAGAGTGGATTTTGCTTGGTAGTAGTTTTGTTTGAGTATTGCTGGTGTTTCCATTTATAATGTGGGGGTACATGTAAGCCGGGCGGAGTATATAAGGGGCATAGTCAGGTGATATAATAATTGGGTAAAAAAAAACAATTAAATAATCCATGGATATTTGTTACGCTGTGACACAATCATTTCTGCACAGGCCAGTGTCTCACTAATAAATGTCCTTCCTTATCCCCCTTTTGGTCCACACTCGGCATCTTTGCAGTTTGGGGAATTTTGCTGGGAAGTGTTGTCCTGGTATAATACAGGCACCCTCGCTTCCAGTAGATATGTTTGGGCCCTCCCCTTCCTGGTTCCTTAATTTTAGGGGCCTTGATAATTCGCCACTTGAAACAGAAGAAATGTTCCCCTCGTGCCGGCACAACTGCATATTTTTTCTTTCCTGACTTATTGGAGCCTTAACTAATTTTATTTTTTCATAGACGTAGTGGTATGAGGGCTGTTTTTTTGCGGGACGCGCTTTAGTTTTTATTGGTACCATTTTGGGGTACATGCGACTTTTTGATCACTTGTTATCCTTTTTTTTTGGGAGGCAAGGTGGCCAAAAAAACGCAATTCTGGCATATTTTTTTAGTTCTTTTTATACAGCGTTCACCAGGCGTTATAAATTCTGACTATTTTCTGCCTCCGAGTGGTGGGGACTCGGTCCCTACAGATTTAATGGAATGGACCTGCTCCCTGCCATTCGGAGGCAGATATTAAACTGTTGAATTCCCTAAATAAGCCTGTCTGATTTTGGGGAACCCCGTAGGACACCTCTTCATGTCTCGAAAATGATTTTATCTGTTCACTACTTTGGTGGGGGTTGCGTGGATCTCTCTGGGCTGGCTGTATACCAGCGTCCCATGATTTTTCCACGCACCAACCACCAAACTGAAATAGGAGTCTCCCCTCATAAATACTATTTTCTTGGGACAAATTGGTAGGCCCGGTGGATGCTGTCTGTCTCTGAGTGGTGGGGACCCGGTCCCTTCGGAAAAGATTTTCTGAGTTGGACCTGCTCCCTGTCACCCAGAGACAGAAGACATATAATTTTACTTCTTAATAGATAAAAATCTGTGGGACATTTTGTCTCACCCCCATAATAAATGGGCGCATTACCTCTTCTGGACCTATGGACAGTCCCAGGATAGAACTAGCGTGGGAGTAGTGTTATACCATCCGAAATGTATTATGGATCTCCTTAAAATTAAAATTAATTTATTTAAATTTGGATTTTTTATTTACTTATTTATTTTTTCAATTAATTTTTTAGTATTTTTTTTTTTTTTATTAATTTAATTTAATTCAATTTATTTTATTTTATTTTATTTTATTTCATTTTTAAAGACACTGCTGATCACTAATTGGTCTGTTAGGGATAAATGACAAAAAAAAAAGTAAGACTTTATATGCAATGTACTGTAGGTATATGTCTTAGTACCATATATATGTGTATGTCTCCCGATAGAACTGCTTGATGAAATATCTAGGGGAATTTATAAAAATAAAAAAGATATGCATGACATGATGTTCTAGGTTTAAATTACCGGAATAGAATGAGTACTTAATGAGATATCCTAACATATGGGTCCAGTTCCCTTTAAATTTGGCACTATAAAGATGCCAGACTTTACTGAACTTATGGAATAGCTCTGAGGAAATCCCGGTCCGGGATGAAACGCGTCAGCTGATTAATCAACCCACACCTGGCAGGTAGTGACGTCAACCTTGCCTCGTTTTGCAGTCTCCAGCGTTGCCGAAAACTCAAGGTGGAAACCAGGACAGCACGATACCGACTCTTCAGAGTAAGAGTGTGCTTCATTGCCAAAATTTGTTCACCCTTGTGTGAAATTTCGGCTGCCCCCGAGTATAGGAAGATCTAAGCTACTAAAAATAAGCATCGATCATTGAAGGAGTGGATACAAGAGAAATCTCCTCCGTCAGAATTGTGATCTGCCATTGAAAAGACCGAAGGGGTAAAAACCTGATTGGTATATCTCAAAAATCTGCCTCAACCCTACATTTGTTCTAGGAGGAGGAACGCAGTGAAAAGGAGGGAATCTCCAGTCCGTCTTGAATTGTGAGATCAACATGAAGATGAGTATTAAATTCTTTACCTACACTATCATTGCCATCATATAAGAGGAACTGTCCTTGCTAGTTTCGGATCAAAATATATAAAAAAAATAAAAAAAAATGCAAGTGTGAACTGAGACCAACGGTGTCTGAACAAAAAAAATTTCAAAAAACGTTTTTTTTCCAGCTAATTACTCATATGTGTTTCTTAAATGGCATGTGTATAGAATTTATATTATTTAGATAACCTATCATGATGTGTCATTATGTTTAGAGGGGGATAAATTGATGGAAGTAAGGTTATAAAAGTTTGTGTTGGTATCCTGGCCAGGAGACATTTTTAAATTGTATACATCTAGTTTGAAAAAAATGTGTTTATTCAAACCCTTTCCTTTTCTTAATTAAAAAATTTTCACTATGGAAAAAAGAGGAAAGATATATATATATATATATATATATATATATATATATATATATATATATATATACGTCCAATAAGAGACAGCACTCCAATTTGTGATAGGAAAAAACGGCTTTTTATTAGCCCCTGTGCGACGTTTCGGCTCTTTACATGGAGCCTTTCTCAAGCATTGCTTGAGAAAGGCTCCATGTAAAGAGCCGAAACGTCGCACAGGGGCTAATAAAAAGCCGTTTTTTCCTATCACAAATTGGAGTGCTGTCTCTTATTGGACGAATATTGAGGATTTGGGAGCAGTGATTGGGCTCCTGGGACGTGCACCCACCTATATTCCTGACTGGTGCTGCTGGATGGTGGACATTCTATATATATATATATATATATATATATATATACATATATATATATATATATGAAAAATCTTTAAAATATATGGAATTTAATAAAATTTAATAAAATTTATACAGAATTATTCTTATCCCAAAGAGTGCCTGGTTTGTTTTGGAAAATATTTGTATATTTTTTTCTCGTTATAAATTACATGTTACCTTTACTCTGCGGGTCAGTAAGATTCCGGCGATACCTAACTTATAGCACTTTTTTATGTTATACAACTTTTTGCTCAATAAAATTACTTTTGTAAAGAGAATGTTTTTTTTCTGTCGCCAAGTTGTAAGAACCATAACTTTTTAATTTTTTAGTCGACGGAGCTGTATGAGGGCTTGTTTTTTGCTAGTCGAGTTATAGTTTTTATAGGTACCATTTTTGGGTACATGCGACTTTTTGATCCTTTTTTATTTCAATTTTTGGAAGACAAAGTGACCAAAAAATAGCAATTATGTCAGTATTTTTTAGGTTTGTTTTTACTGTGCAGAATAAATAATATAATATTTTTATAGTTCAGGTTGTTACGGTCGCAGCGATACCAAATATGTATGGCTTTATTATTTTTTTCAATAATAAATTAATTGATAAGGGAAAAAGGGCGATTGTGTTTTATGTTATTACTTGAAACTTTTATTGTATTTTTTACAACTTTTATTTTTACTTTTTTTTACACTTTTTGTTTACACTATTCTTTAGTCTCACTAGGGGATTTGAAGGTCCAACTGTTTGTTTGATGTTCTAATACATTCCACTACCTATGTAGTGCAATGTATTATAACTCTCAGTTGTTCACTGACAGCAAGCCGATCAGGCTTCCGTATGGCAGATAGGAAGCCATTGTTAGGCCTCCTGTTGCCATAGTAGCAGTCGCCAGCCTTGCCATCGCATGGCAGGCGCATGGCAGGCTGCCGATTTGATACAAACCACTTTGATGAAGCGATCGCATTGGATCGCTGCATTGAAGGGGTTAATGGCAGGAATCGGCGCTAGCTCCGGTTCCTGCCGATACATCGGGGTATCCACTGTAACATACAGCGGACACCCACTGCTGATGACGCCGGCTCAGATTGTGAGCCGGAAGCTGAACCGGCGCCATCTTGCCGATGATACCGGGAGCCTTTTGGGCCCTGCCGACGACGGGGCATAGGAGGATCTTGTTGCTGGTAGACCGGGAGGTAAGTATTAGGCCTCCGATCGCCTTTGCAGCCAACGGCAACCCAGCAATCACTTTAGGCCAATACTTTAGGGTGCCAGCTGTAACATACAGCTGTCACCTGGCGGTAATGTCGCTGGCTCAGCTCCTGAGCCAGCTTCAATCTCCTTCACCAGTTCCCATCACGTAACTGTACGTGAAAATTCGGGAAGGGGTTAAAGAGGTTCTGTCGCCAGATTATAAATGCCCCATCTCCTACATAATCTGATAGGCGCTGTAATGTAGAATACAACAGTGGTTTTTATTTTGAAAACAATCAATTTTGAGCATGTTATAAACAATTTTAGATTTATGCTAATTAGCTTCTTAATAGACAACTGGGCGTTGTTTTTAACTTATTACCAAATGGGCGTTGTAAAGAGAAGTGTATGACGATGACCAATCAGCGTCATACACTTCTCTTCATTCATGATTAGCTGTACTCACAGCACAGCATGATCTTGCGAGATCACGCTGTGCTGTCACTTACTCGCAAATTAACTTTACCGAAGTGTCTTGAGAGTGAATAGACATTGCCTCCTGCCAGGATGCGATGTCTATTCACACTCCAAACACTTCGATAAAGTTTTTGTGGGACTTAACTCACATCACAGCATGATATCGCTGCGAATAACAGCACAGTGTGATCTCGCGAGATCACACTGTGTGTGCAGTGAAAGAAGCTGGGCTGGAATGATGGGAAGTGTATGACGCTGATTGGTCAGCGTCATACACTTCTCTTTAGAACGCCCAGTTGTCTATTAAGAAACGAATTAGCATAAATCTAAAATTGTTCATAACTTGCTCAAAATTGATCGTTTTTCAAAATAAAAACCACTGTTGTTATCTACATTACAGCGCCGATCAGATCATGTAGTTGATAAGGCACTTATAATCTGGTGACAGAGCCTCTTTAAGTAGTCCAGGAACAAACAGGAATTGAAAGAGGGATTTTGAATTTTGTGTACGCTGGCCCTTCAAGAGGTGGCCGGAGCGCACAAACTAAGTACATTGCGACCTCGAGCAGAGGAATACATCAGATGCCGGTGACCTGGATGGGGAGCAGGGCCAGTTTACTGAAAGGGAAGGCACGGGACCCGGTGTCAGGGAACGCTGGCTGGAGCAAAACCCACCACCGGCATTACAACTCCTTTAATAACTTGTTGAATTGTCAATTGAAATAACTGCAACCAACCACTTCATATAATTTGATAGCAGTCAATCACATTTCTGTTGAATCTCATCCTTTGCAAATATAGTATTTACCCTAACCATCAAAGTGAAGGAGTCAACAAGAAATTACTAATTCTATTCTGTAATGAAAGGAAATATTGTTAGAAATAAGCAAAACAAACTGTTGAAGTCTTCCAAAACCTTTTCTTAGACTCTGTTTCTGGGACTCATATAGCTACGTAGATTTAAAACTGAAAAAAAATTGGACTTATGGAATGTTGTGAGGCCAAAAAAAAAGAAATTGTTACGGTTCTTAAGGCTGAAGTTTGCTCAGGCCGGTTAAATGCTGTACAAACATAAAAAAGCCATACTGTACTCACCTCACCGATCCCCTTCCTCTGTCATTTCAGCACGACCCTGCCAATTTCTACTTCCTTCTGCGATGACGTGTCTACAGAGGGACATGTCACTGCTTCAGCTATTCCCTGCTATCCTCATTTACTTTAGATCTTTCAATTTTCCCATTCAGTGTCTACCTAATCCTTAAATATTTGCCAAGAGGCTGGCAGCACCATGGTACTCACACAGGTCTCAGTACATCAGATAAAATATTTGAATTTGCTTCTTTAAATTGGCCATCATGTCAGCAAACATTATATCAAGTGTAAAATCTTATTGGTTTAATGTTTATATTCTTGTGATTTCGATTTCCCCTGAATGTGTGACACAAGTAAGACCCTTTTTGGCTCTTTATCAAAAACTTGATGGGCAAATGCTAGAGCAGAGCACAATCCTTTACAATGAGCATGTCTGCATTTTTCTTTAGTGATACATGAAATCACATACTTTAAAGAAGGGGAAAGGATAGATTCTCAAATCCTTATCTGACACTTTATAGGGGTTAAGAATAACAAGATTGCAAAAATCTAACTTCCAAAAGGGGAGTCGGCTGTTCCAAAGGCAAAGCACTGCATTATTAAGTGGCTGTCAATTACAGGACAACTGTCACACAGCATGGTGTCACATTCACTGATGAGACACAGCCTATTTTTATATGTTTGGCAGTAATACATTGAACGGCAGAGAAAATCTTGTGCATTGAAATCATGTTGACAATTCTTTAAATAACACATTTTGCTAATATAAGCAAAGTGTTGGTTGGTATATTAATAATTAATAATTTTTGTAAACCATTAATGACCTCAAAATGGCAATTTTTTAAAAATGTTAAATTATACCTTAAAAATTTGATTTCATGTATTACATTTGCTATACATCACCTCACTGAATCCACACACAGTACATAACCTCCCTGACTACAAATACATCACCTCTGCGACTCCACATACATCACCTCCCTGACTCCACATACATTATCTCCCTGACTCCACGTACAATACATCCCCTCCCTGATTTCACATATATCACCTCCCTGACTGCATACATTTCATTACTTCCCTGACTCCACATACAGTTCATCACCTCCCTGACTCCACATACAGTAGATCACCTCCCTGACTTCACATACAGTACATCACCTCTCTGACTCCACATACAGTACATCACCTCCCTGACTCTGCATAAAGTTCATCATCTCCCTGACTCCACAAACAGTACATCACCTCCCTGACTCCACATATATTACATCACCTCCCTGACTCCACATACAGTACAGCACCACCCTGACACCACATTCTTTATCTCCCTGACTCCACATACAGTACCACACCTCCCCGACCCCACATACATCACCTCCCTGGCTCCACATAATTTATGGATGAAACAACACGTCTTATCAAATTTGGTGGGAGTTGTTAAAAGAAGCAGGCAGCAGCACAGATTGTGCAGCTTCACAGAACAGTACTGCGCCGGAAGCGAGACTGGATATCACTCACACGTAGATCGGCCATCCACAAAATGGCACTGTGCATCGGGTACATCAGGGAGAAGGTATTTGAACTAATACTGACTTGTTTTGCAGTCTAACTAAAATAAATCTAACTAAAATTAACAAAAAATATTTTAGGGCAATACTTTTAGTAAAATTAGCATTTGGTGATAGTTCCTCTTTAAGGACTTATGCACACGGCCGTAGCTGTGAGCACGGTCCATGATTTCGGGCATGGACGGCCGCAGACTGCAAATTCCAAAAAGAGGACTATTTTTGGCGGGTCACTTCTACGGTCCTGACACTTACCCGTAAATATAGGGGAAGGTGTCCGTGGGCCATAGAAATGAATGGATCAGTATTTTTATTCCCAATTACGGAGCCGTAATTGCGGATAAAAATGATAGTGGTGTGCATTAGGCCTTGAGTCAATAAGTCGAAATGGCTGTCTATTACTTACAGATGCAATTTATCCTAGCCTTAAAGCCAGTAGCAGAAAATATTTTGCAATGCACATTAAAATATTTAAAATAGATGATTTATAATGAATGCAATTTCCGTTGTAAATTTTAAACATACTTTTTTCTTTAACATATTAAAGTCAGTGGCAGGTTTTTGACATTATAAATATAGACATAAACTGGGAAATCTTCCAGAACAAGAGACTGCTAAATAGAGCTCACTTAATTAAATACATAATAGCTTTAGTAATAATGGGAGCAATGAGGCATAGTTCCAGCTTTGTCTGGACACCTATGGTTATTTATTGTTAAAAAGACTTATTCAGGTCAATGTAAAGTATTGGACTGGTAAGAGAATTAGGCACTGGCACCCTGTCAAATGAACATTCCACATTGGTATTTTAAATTCAATGTTGAGGTGAATAATGCACTGGCAAACTCTATAGGGTTGTCATGGTTGTGTGATAGATAAGAGTGTGCCTTATTAAGACAGGACACTTCCCTAGATCTTACAGGGACTGACTAGTACATGTACAACATTTTTAAAAACTACATGAAAATGTGAACTGTGAAATATACTGGTGATGGCAGCTATTGTATGCGTTGAATTCCCCCCCCCATGAGTTTTAGTACAGGGGTAGCATAGTATGGGGACAGGTCCCCTTCACTATTAGCCCAAACAGTGCAAAAAAAATAATATTGTGCCATTTGGCTAAGAGAGCCTAGTAAAGAATACAGCGAACTCATAGTTGTAAGTCTACTTTATCCATAATGAGAGAGCTCGCCTCCCATCACTCTACTCACTAGTGATTAATGGGCTGCCGTGTATCTACATGCGTATATAAGGAAGCCCGTCATTCATAAGTGAGAGGAGTGGGAGGAAGCTCTCTCCTCATGAATACAGCAGGATGATAACTATGAGTCTGCTGAATTTTTTATTAGGTTCTATTAGCCAGATGGCAGAATATTTTTTGTGCATTTTGGCTAATAGTAGACCAGACCTGTCCACACACTATGCTGCCCTTGCATATGGCAGCTTAGTATGGCGATAGATCTGCCTTAAAAGGCTATTTTTGCCTGTTTGTTGAAGAAGACTATTACATATATTTTTAATTGGTCCTATTGTCATACATTACAGCATTGATACCTTAAAACATCTTGAATTGGTAAAAACTTGAAGAAAACTCTTGTAATTATACAAACACTGATTTAGTCTAAAGATAATAGCTAAGTGGAAATAATATGTTTCAAATGGAAATTCATATCAGCGGAAAACATGTTATACTGCCATAAAGTATCTATGTGTGGGCAGAATCAGCGGGATATGTAAGAAACAAAAGAAAAGCTGATTCGTTTAGAGTAAACCTGTCACTGGCTTGATAGGTCCCCTAATATTTAGAACAGATTGAGTAAAAGTAATGCGAAAAAATCATTCTCTTCTCTTGCACTAGAATATCTTGGAGTTGGGCATATTGAAGTGTGTTCCGTATGCTAAGTGGAAGAAGAATAGAGGAAACATGTGACTTTATTCCTGGGTTGTAATGACAGGGTAGGGATACAGACAGGTGAGCCCTAATCTACCCGCCACTCAGTCCCTGCCTACTTGCAACGACCCGTCCTAAGCTACGGAGTACAACTGGGCGACGGTCCCTATGCTCAGTAAGTGCAAGACAGACAAACAAACAAGGGTACACAGAAGCTAGGGAAACGGAGCAGCTGCCCACGGAGACACCGTGAGCAACAAGAGTAGTGAACGAGCCGAGTCAAACCAGGAGAGAACGAGGTACAAAACGCTGAGCAGGAGAGTGGTCAGAAAGCCAAGGTCAATAACAAGCAGAGGATGAGTAGTACAAGCAGCAGCTGAAGCCAGGAAACAAGCATAGAAGAATCACAGGCAAAGGAGGAACAGGAAAGGCAGGTATAAATAGACAGTGGGCGGGAGCTAGCTCCGTCTGGCCAGGCTGTGATAGGCTCTCCCACTCCTAAGCCTGCCATCCTGAGTGGTGGAAGATGGAGTCAGTCTCACAGACATAGGAGCAGGTGCAGACTGATTGCCCACGGGCGTCGACACAGAAGCTGTGTCTGGCAAATCCTTTACATGGGTGCTGCAATTCTCTCCTGGGAAATAATTCTGATTGGAGAGAAGTGAAATTAATTTGTGATTTTATTAGTATTGTGTAACAGCTGAGCGGTTCAGAACTGGACCAGTTACTTCTTCAGGGGTTCCTGTATGCATTGCTGCCTCCTCCCCCACACTATTGCTTTTGAGTTGTGATATGAAAATGAGGATAAATTAGATTGCTAAACATTCTGATTAGCATGCTAGTTAGGAGTTTTTTTTATTTTATTTCACAAATTACTTTAACATCAAGTGTTAAAATGGATTCCCCTTTTTGTCTCTGTTGTTTTGATACATAATGTATAGCTTTGGATGATCAGCGCAGGCTACAGGTTCAGTTCTAGTGGCTGCAGGCAGTGTTTTATTTACATCATTTTATTTTAACTAATCTTTGCATATTTATTTTTCTAATTCTTTTTAATATAATATGTTTTTTAAGAGGTCTTTCAGACTTTACTTTTTTTTTACTGTGCAGTTTTCCATTGCAACATAGAAGCCATGCAGGGTTGTCGGAGTAGGCTGGGTTTGGGAGAGCTAAAGCTACTCTCGTAAATTCTTTTTATTTATCTATTTATCATTCAAACGTCACGGTACTTCTACACATGCCGTGGTTTAATTCCCTACTGGCGCATGGAGACTTCACCCCCCAACTTCACTCCATTTCCCCTGAGACAGCACCTACCTGATGTGCAGTTTCACTCTATTCATATTGTATCAAATTCAGCAGCCCTTTGTCCCATCTTGTACAGACTCTTGTATAGGTTGGGAGTTCTGTCCTAGTGGCTGGCCTGTGGGTGACTGTGTCACAACCTGCTGCTGCTTTATTGTATCTGGCTGGTTATCAAAATGGAGGGGACCCAACGTCGTTTTTTTCAATTATTTAAAAAACGTGGGGTCCCCCCCATTTTTTATAACCAGCATGGTTACAATAAAGCAGCCGCAACCTAGCATTACCAGGTTGGGAAAGGCCACAGTTTTTGGCCCTTCCCAGCCTAATAATACCAGCCTGCGGCTGTCCCAGTGCCCGATCATCACTACAGATGGTCAGGTACTGGATCGTACCCGTTTCTGGTAACCCTGATGGCGGTGGGTATAGCGGTAATAATCGGGGGTTACTACTAGCCTTTTTACTGGCTAACACTGAGCCCCGCCTTAGTAATGGATGCTGTAAAACAGATTACTGCCATTACTAAG
The DNA here is from genome assembly GCF_050947455.1 of Rhinoderma darwinii. Taxonomy (NCBI): domain Eukaryota; kingdom Metazoa; phylum Chordata; class Amphibia; order Anura; family Rhinodermatidae; genus Rhinoderma; species Rhinoderma darwinii. Next base: position 100,883,249 of record NC_134690.1, read on the forward strand.
GCGTTAATAAAGTATTAATAAAACACAAAATGTTATTGAAATAAAAACTCCCCCACAAAACCCTCAGTAACCATTTTATTTAAAAAAACCATAAATCATCGCAGTAGTCCACCGATTCTACAACATAGTCCAACGAATCTGCAACGTTGTCCAATAGATCCAGCGGAACTAACAAAACAAAAAAAATAAAGTTAGTCGTATGAAAAATAAAAAAATCTTATACTCACCTGCAGCAGACTTCTGACTTCTCCTCTGTGCCACAATAGAAACAAGAGGTCAATTAACTGTAGTTTCTATTGTGGCGCATTGGACCTAGAGACACGCCAGAAATATTAATAGTTATTAATAATTGTGGCATATCATGGTGCTCCGCCCACAAACCTCTCCCACACATGCAGCCGCTCCACAATACACTTCACACCCCCAAACATGAAGATACTCCTTAAACCCCCTCACACAGACACCCCCACATGCATCACCCACACACAATCCCCCACCCACACAACCACACATCCCCCCACATGCACACCCCCACCCACAAACGCACCCCCCATAAACACCTGCACCCCCCCCCCACACACACACACACACACACACACCTCCACATTAATTATCTTGCCTGATGATCCAACAAATTTCACACTATGCCAAATGGGCCATAATCGTGGGCAATGCCAAAAGCCATCTTACATTTTCTCAGGTTATAAGCCTCAGTGAATGCCTCCAGATCCGCTTCTTGGGAAAAACAAAAAGGTGGGAATGGTCTTTGGATGATTATGTTGTGCATCGTGACTATAGCGTATCCTGTGTTGTAGGTGCCGTCATGGTGGAATCTGGAACCATCTACAAAAAGCTCAATATCTGGGTTACTTATTGGTGTGTCATACACATTTTGTAGACCTCCTTAGCTCTGAGTTCATTAATTCAACACAATTGTGCAGTGTCTCACTGAGATGTAACTGATCAGTCTCGTCAATTCTCCCCTATGTTGTAGCCGTCCGGAAATTACGTAGCAGGGTTCAAAACTGAACATCCCAGTATAGTGAGGTTGGGTGTGGTGGGCAAGGCAACCTCATACTTGGTGAGGCAGGCTGCAGACAGGTATTTGGTCTGGACCAGGTGTTAGGGGCTGTAGGAGGCTGGACACCCCTGGTATCCACTCCCTAAAGTATCCAATCAGTCCCAGAAAAGCAAAGAGTTGTCTGGGAGTGGCTGAGTATTGCTACCACTCTGTGACTTTCTACTGACAAAATTGCATCTTATCTTTAGATGTCTTGCATCAATTTGCTGTCAAAAACAACTGGAGACTTCGGGTGGCATCTAGTCTTGTTCTGACTCACAGGCCAGAAGTAAGTCATCAACATACTGCAACAATTGGGTTCTAGCAGTGGGCGGGGCCCAGCCTTACAGTACTGCAGCAGGGGCCATACTGAACTAGGTGGGGCTGTTGGCCACGCCTTGGGGTAGCCCCACCCAACAGTATTGCTTGGCTGCATGTGTAAAAGCAACTATGATTCTTCATCTCGTGGAACAGAGAAGAAAGCGTCTACTAAGTCAATTACTGTAAAGCAACAAGCTGTGTGTGGGATCTGACTAAGCAAAGTGTGGAGGTTGTTAACAGTAGCGGTATGAACCTCAGTGACTGCATTAAGAATTGGGTCTGTACATACGTTTTCAAGACCCTATCTCACTCTTTACTAATTTTAAGCAATCATGGGTATGGTCAGAATTTTTAATATCTGTATTTTCTATCTGTATTTTAATTCGCTTCCTCCCATAATTTTAGACCCAGTGGAAGCAATGTAGCAGGGTTTAAGACACTACAACTTTAGATAATAACATGTGAAAATGTAAGGAGTGAGACTTCATACTTAGTGACTCTAGTCTAGTGCCACCACTGGTAAAGACACCTCATCCCTGGCGCTACATTTCCAGCAGTCCATATTTGTAGTCTATCTTTTATGCAGACAAATACTTGGTCTGAGCTTGTTGTAGTATTTCACTATCAGCGTGTGGGACCATGATGATGAGATCATGGTTGAGACAATATCAGGGGCTTTATATTTCAGTCACAAGAGAGAGCACCTCTCAGCATAGTGAGGGTGGTACTAAGAACAGCAGAGTGTGGAGATAAGACACAATTCGCGTTCACATTCCTTCTGACACTCCCACATACGCTAAACAGCCTCCTCTCACCACCCCTCTTCTCTCAGACCCATTCTTGTAGAACTCAGTCTCAGCAAGACAAAATGATCAAAGAAACGAAGACTCTGCTGTATTTATAATTCTAAACCCTAGCTTTACACAGCTAACTTAGTTACTTAAACCTTATAGATAAGGTACGTTAAAAGCCAGCCTATTTACACAACCTTGTACTTAAGACCAGTGTTCTAGGGCTTTTTTACACACTCTAAAATAACTAACAGTCCAATTAGTTCAGTAGATACACAAAATGTTCTCAATCTGGATCAAAAGAAACATCTTACATCAAGCAGTACAGCTGGTTTAGTGGGAGAGCATGCAGTATGGATCTAAAAACAATCTTAAACTGCGGCCACTTGGTCTCCCTGCCCATCAGCCATACAATACCTGCTTGATTGGTAATCTTTGCTATGCTTTTCCTTTGTTTTCTTTCTTTTTATTTTTTTTTTAACATTGGGAAGAGATTTCCCACATTTGTCAGTCCATTCTCATTTGCACCAGTCTGTTCCTCAGACTCGTCTTCGACACACACACACTGAATATATGTCTGCATCATACTTCTCTTCATAATCCACATTACACACTGCAATGTGCCTAGCTGTATTAGTCTTCATCATCACTAGTACAATCACTCTTCTTGTCAAAATCTATGCCTGTATACACATACTATTCATATCAACTTCTTTGTAACCACCTTGTTCAACATTTATTAACACACTCTTCCAATACTCTGCTTTTCAAATCAGTTTGTGGTCTTTCAACTATAAGGCATTCTTGTTCTATGAAAGTTTTTTTTAATCTTGAACTATCTAAACAACCTCCCTTTGACATTCCTGCTTGTTTTAACATTCTGTCACAACCTTCTCTACTGGCCACTATATCAACCGCTAGATGACCACCATCCCCCGGAGTTTGGAGTTCTACTTTACTTCCATTTCCCAGAACTTGGAATTAATGTCACTTACTAGCCAGTACTTTTTATAGTCTTGCACAGTCTCTTTAAAATAACAAGGCGGTAGTATACCCTTTTCTCTGGTCTCTAGTAATCTTTATCATATAACACAGTACAAACAACCTCCAAACAAGACAATTCCAGATACACAGTCAAGGTCTACAAAAGACAAATTGTCACTACAGGTTGTTACATTCATACTGTTCCTTAGGCTGGAGTCTGTGGGGTCCAGCTTGGGACAGTCCACCGGCTAATGCCACTGGCACGAGAGACGGGTAAAACGGTTTGTAAGAATCAAAGGTTCTTACTTACTTATGGCGGTTTTGTAGTTTCACCGATCCTTCGATTAGCAGCGAGCGTCCGGTTAAAAGAGCCCGTTGCTGGTCCCGGGTTTTGGCACCAATGAAAGTAGCTTGGGTTTTGGAGAGCTAAAGGTACTCTAACAATCCAACCTCAAAATCCAAATCAAGATAATGATGCATCGGACAGATTGCAGACACACAGACAAGAGTTTCAGTATCACATGTGGCATTCTCTTCTGCTTGACGCCCTTTGCCATTTATTTATACAGAATAAGGCTATACAAAACATACAAGACCAATAGAAACATATATGATTCAGTTCCAGCCCAGTTATAGAGGTAGCTTAAAGGGAATGTGTCGCAAATTTTTATTTATTTTTTAAAGTAAGTTACTTATTATTATTATATTTTTAAAGTTTTTTTGCTGCACTTTTTTTTTCTTCCACATGGTGGGAAGTATTACAAATTAAATAATAATTTGACATGTTTTCCTAGGTTGGCCAGCAGAGGGAGCACTTCCCAGAATTACAGCAAGGTGAATAAGGGAAAACAGTCTGACTCACAGCTACCGTAAATGTGGGAGGGAGACTCACCCCCTCCCTATTTTTGGCTACAAGCTGGGAAAAGATGTCTTCAAATTGCTAAGCAGTGTCCAGCTCCCATTTTGGGAGAGCTTTTAACAATGCAGCTGGTAGAAGCTATAAGACACACCAAATGGCTAAGAACGATGAAAGTGAAGAGGGAAGCCCCTGTGGTGTATGACTTTTTCAGTTGGCAGGTTCACACGGCGTGTATTTGACGCATTTTACGTGCCAAAAACTGCATAAAAAACGCTTGATTACGCTTTTCATTTACATAATTGATAAAGCGCGCTGTTAGTACATACAACGCGCTTTTTTACACATGCGTTTTTAAAAAGAAGTGTCGATTCAATTCCTTTGCACGTAAAACGGGCCAAATGTTCCCATAGTCAATGGAAGTCCTAATTATTTGCCAAAAAGCGCACACAAAATGCATAAAAAAACACGCAGAAAAAGCGTAAAATGCTTCATTAAGCTTCTCATTTACATTAATGGGAGAACAAGTGTTTTTAAAAAACGTGTTGCTTAAATAAACGGATCGCACACTGAAGCATTTCACTGAAGTGTGTTTGAGGCTTAAATACATTGGAGATTCGGTGGACTACTTTGATGATCTATGGTTTTTGTTTAAATAAAATGGTTAGTGAGGATTTCAATAAAAATATTCATTGGTGCCAAAAATATTTTCTTATGTCTCTGTTTTGTTAATACTTTATTACCACCTTAGTAATGGCAGTTGTCTATTTGACAACGTCCATTACTAAGGCAGGGCTTAATGTTAAAGGCCAGTAAAAAGGCTGCAACTAACCCCCCATTATTACCCTGGTACGCACCGCCACCAGGGGTATTGGAAAGAGTCAGGTACGATCCAGTACACGACCATCTGTGTGTGGCCGCAGGCTGGTATTATGAGGCCGGGAAGAGCCAAAAACCATGCCTTTTCCCACCCTGGTAATGCTAGACTGCTGCTGTGTTGTATCTGGCTGGTTATAAAAAATGGGGGGGACCTCACGTCATTTTTTAATTAATTTAAAAAAACAAAAAACGACGCGGGGTCCCCCCATTTTCATAACCAGTCAGATACAACATAGCAGCAGCCTAGCATTACCAGGGTGGGAAAGCCCACGGTTTTTTGCCCTTTCTCAGCCTAATAATACCAGCCTGTGGCCACCCCAGTGCCCGCCCATCACAACAGTTGGTCGGGTACTTGATCGTACCCGGCTCTTCCCAATACCCCTGGTGGCGGTGGGTTCCGGGGTAATAATGGGGGGTTAGTGCTAGCTTTTTACTGGCTAATGCTAAGCCCCACCTTAGTAATGGACGTCGTCAAACAGACAACTGGCTTTACTAAAGGTGGTGATAAAGTATTAAAAAAACAGAGACATAAGAAAATATTTTTATTGAAACCCCCCCCCCCCCACACAATCCTTGCTGACTATTTTATTAAAAACAAAAAAATGTAGATCATCGCAGTAGTCCACTCAATCTACGACGTAGTCCAATATGTCCATCGGAACCTGCAAAACAAAAAAATAAGTTAGTAATATGAAAAATATAAATACTCATACTCACCTACAGCGACTTCTGTCTTCTCCCCACAATAAATATTAGAGGTCCCCACAAGCACCCTGCATGCACCCCCCCACACACATGCCCACGCAAACTATCACAACACACCCACAAGTACCGTGCACACAACCCCCCACAGACACCCCAACAGCACCCTGCATTGACACCGCACACACGCCCACCATCACACAACCCCCTTTCAAGCACCCTGCATGCACCCGCCCACACACACATGCCCACGAAAACCATCACACAACCCCACAGTGGCGGGAGTTGTGTGTGGCACAGTTGCATGTACACGCATGCGTGCACACACTACACACAGCTCTACTACGCGGGTGCACACACAGCTCTGCTGCACGGCCACACACACAGCTCTGCTACACAAGCACACACAGCTCTGCTACACACACACACACACACACAGAGCTGTGCTACACACACACAACTCTGAAACACACACAGCTCTGCTACACGCACAGCTCTGCTACACACACGCACACACACACACACACACACACACACACACACACACACACACACACAGCTCTGCTACACACACAGTGCTCTGCTACACACACAGCACTCTGCTACACACAGCGCTCTGCTACACACACACAGCGCTCTGCTACACACTCATACACACACACACACCTCTGCCACACACACACACACACACACACACACACACACACACACACACACACACACACACACACACACACACACACACAGTTACAGCAGGTGTGCAAGGTGGTTGTGTTTATATCTGATGTTCCGTGAACTTGACTTTCACCTAACCTGCTTTGACTTGGCTTCCCTCCCTTCACAGTTACAGCAGGTGTGCAAGGGGGTTGTGTTTATATCTGATGTTCCGTGAACTTGACTTTCACCTAACCTGCTTTGACCTGGCTTCCCTCCCTTCTCTTTAGATTTCCCACTGTATATTATCCTGGTTCTACCTGACTTCTGTTTTCTAAATACTCAAGATATATACCTCAGACGTATACAAAACCAAAATGTAAATAGAGCCTTAGCGATATATTTTGGCATATGGGGATAGTATATACTAGTAAAACTTTCATAATCTAGTTAAAACTTCATACCAACAGTGTTGGCAGACTAAGGCCCTGTTCACATGTAGTTTTTTTGTAAGCAGAAAAAAATCTGTCTCAAAATTCCTTCAAAAACTTTGATTCATATTTTGACTTGCCTGCGCTTCTTTTGCCATGGTCGGAAATGAGCACCGCGGCAAGAAAGGGCATGCCGCTTTTTTTTCCCAGCGGGCGGTTAAAACCCGCCCGGGAAATAAAAGGCCTCCGTCTCCCATTGAAAACAATGGGGGGGGGGGGGGGGGGGTGTGAATTCGGAAGTTTTTTGGCACTGATTCCTTCGTGGTTTCCGTGTCAAAATCAGTGCTAAAAAAACCCAGTGTGAACAGGGACTAATTCTATCCATTTGCATGTCAGGCTAACTTTTAAAGTTAGTTTTTTTTCCCTTCAAACTTCAAACTAGCCACTCAGTTGTCAGTATCATACATTTGACACTCCAGCACTAGTGACTCATCGTGCTAGACTATTTTAAGGGTATGTTCACACGACAGCGTCCGTAACGGCTGAAATTACGGGGATGTTTTCTGGAGGAAACATCCCCGTAATTTCAGCCGTAACGGCATGTGCAGGCGCTTGAACGCCGCGTCCATTACGGACGTAATTGGCTCCAATTACACCCAAAGAAGTGACAGGTCACTTCTTTGACGCGGGCGTCTATTTACGCGCCGCCATTTGACAGCGGCGCGTAAATATACGCCTCGTGTGAACAGACAAACGTCAGCCCATTGCTTTCAATGGGCAGATGTTTGTCAACGCTATCGAGGCGCATTTTTCGGACGTAATTCGGGGCAAAAACGCCCGAATTACGTCCGGAATTAGTGCGTGTGAACATACCCTAAGAGTCGCAGTCCTGTAATCATCTGCCTGGCCTGGCAACCCTATATACTGTTCTCATCTTTAAAGATGGCGAAAGCTGTGCTAATAACTGTTATTTATGTGAGATGTAATATTATTATTATGTATTTTCTTTCAGGTTGGAAAAAACAAGAAAAATTTCACATTAGGCTCCTAAAGTTAATTCTGAGGCTTTGGGGGTAAAAATGACTGAAAGAAAACAAAGTTATTAAGTGGTAGCTAAGAAGAACCAACTATGAAAAGGTTAACATATGTCATTGATCTATAAGATGCTAGATGTGTCACCAACACTGACTAACAATTAGATACTGCCCCACACTTAACCACTTCTAGCCAAAATAAATAAAATTCTCTTTTATAGCTTGCTTCTGAACTTCAAAACAGCTGTCGGATAAAAGATCTTTCTCTGTTGAAACTCAACCACCAAAAACAAATTTATCCTTTTCTCTAGAAATAAAAGACAGACAACCTAATGTGATGAAATGGCCAAAGCAGCCACACTTAATTCTTAATTAAATCCACCAAAATATAAAAATTCTCAACAATAAAATACAGCATGAAATATATATTCTTCCATATAACAATGTATACATATCAATGTATACATATCAATATACTTAGGGGAAATTAGTCCTTAAAGGTAATATCCATTTAACAATTCAATTTATTTTAGTTCCAGCTCCACTCTTTCACCATTGAACTAAGCAAACACTAACTCAAGGGCACCAACAACCAAATTTAATAACCCATACAGTGCCTGGAGACTTCAGCTCAAATAGGAACCTCATTCCAAATACTGATTAGAACCTAATCCCAAATACTTTAAAAACATTTGATGAGGAAAACCTTTTAACCAGACAAGCTGCTATTGCATAAAGAACACAACTCAAAACCATCAAACCCTTAAAGGGGTTGTCCATTTTTTATTTTTTCTATTTATTTATAGAATAGGAAATCATACAGATTTCTAATATACATGTATCTTGCTCAAATACCTCTCTTATATCAGTACAGTTGTCTGTCTAAAAATACCAAAATTGTATAGCCCACAGATTTGTCCATAAAAAAGCACCCATAGGATAAATGAATGGACAGCCATGTGACCTACATCATGTGACCACTGGCATTCAGGTAACACTGTCCAGGTATCGAACAGGTAAATACTAGATTATTGAGGAGCAGAAGTTATAAAGTATTTCTACCTACGGAAACATCTCATCATCATGTCTGTCAGTGTCTGTGAGGAGCAGATCAAATCATTCTTCTCACTGTCTTCTCTGTGTGTTCTGTGTTTTTCTTTAGGTGATGTTGTCACGTTGTTAATACAGTTGAATAGAGACAGGCAGTTATTTTATAAATCATCTAGAGACAGTGAATACAGGCAGTAAATCAATTGTTTTTCATTATTCCACCATTTGTCCTATTCACATAGCCCATGTTGTCTCAACACATTGTACGTGTGTGTGTGTGGGTCGCATTACTGATGCCATGTCTAGTCATATTCAGTTAGCCTGTGGATGTATTTCACAGGACTAATCTGTGGGCTATAACATTCTACTGTCACAGGGGCCTCGTGCACTATAATAAATGTTTGGGAGAAGAATTTCTAATACATGCATATTAGAAAACTGTATGATTTCCTATTCTACAAATAAGTAAAAAAAGAGGTTCACCGCTTCCAGTTATCTTTATCTGCTGAACCTCCTCCACTAGCACCTCCTAGATCACTAAAGCCCAACCCTTGCAACACTTTAACCTTTCTCACCTCTACCTTGTAATAAGTCCTCCCAAAACCTTTCTCCACTCCCTTCTTTCGTCGCTACTTTTAACCCAAACAAGCTGCGCTCTACTACAGCTGTGCATCACTCTGCTGCTTTCATGAACTTTAATCGCCACAAGGACTCATGTTCATTCTTCAGGACCTCAAGTATCTATGTCTAGACAAAATATATTCTATGGAAATAAAGTCATGGATGTAATTTGTATTTTGCAAAGATAGTACAATATATTGGTAATATTTCATAATATTTTTCTGGAAGGGGCCAAATTGATCTTTCTTATCACCATGGAATTTATAAGAGGTTCTCTGCCCTAGGAGGAGGAGTGGGTTGGCATGATTCCTAACACTTTGCCCCCAAAGGATCACATTCCAAAAATTAGGAACCCTTCCAAATATATGGTCATAAGTTTTTTTTTTACCTCGATTGAATATAGACTGGTTTTATAATTCTGTTTGCTAAATATCAGAAATCTCGCGTTGTCTCCTAACATTTTATAATTGTATTTTCCATTCAACATTCCCATTGATTTCAATAGGATTTTGTCTAAAGGCAAAGATGCCATCTGTTGGCAACAGTCAAAATACCCTTCACCCAGCTTACATTTTTTTGGGGCGGGTAGAATAAAGTAGTTTGCTATACTAGTCTGCACAGTAAAAAAGTGGAAACCTGACATACTGTTTTTATTTTACCATTAAAGTCAATGGCATCCATTAGGATCTGTACTAATACAGTCTAAGTTTTAGAAGAAAAATCGACAAAAGTAGATGGTCCAGCGCAGTCAAGTTTAATTATTAATAAAGCAATAAAGCCATGAGGAAGGACGTGGTATACGTCTGAAACGCGTAGGCACCTTACCTACATTTTCAACCTTGCATTCGGGAATGATCTTGTTTTAATCATCCAAATAAAATTGGAACTACGTTCTATTTTAAACTTGACTGCGCTGGACCATCTACTTTTGTCCATTTTTCTTCTGTCTACAACACCGTGAGCCGTTATGGAGATCCAGGCGCAGAGCGCAGTGAAAATCTGCATCAAGGTGAGCTGGAGGATCCCTCCCACAGATTGTTTGTAAGTCTAAGTTTTAGACAGTGTAAACTTAGTCAGGGCAATCAGCATATGCACCAAATTCATCACAGCGGTGAATGCTATATGATAAATTTGGTGCATCGTACTTGACCTGCTAGACACTTTTCTCATTCTTTTATCACCTTTGATTTGGCTTAGTTTGCGACAGAATTTTATACCAGCTTTTTTGGCACAAAATTGCGCATTTTAAGCCACGACCCCTTTTCAGTTAAATTACGACCCTTTTTCTGAACACTTTTAAAAAGTGTCTCGTGAGGAGCACACATCTGGTTTAACAAGAAATGCACCAAAGTTCCGCCAGATTTTGGTGCAATTTACGACACATTTGAGTTGCAGAAAGGAAATGCCCCATTGTGTACTGAATTTGGCTACCTATGGTCCGAGAATTCAGAACTTGATGGCTGCTATGTATTTCTTGGGTGTGTGAACTATTTGGGCTACATTTCATGCTCTGAAGTCCATGTCATATGCAATGCATAGAATTTGGATGGAGCCACAACAAATTGGAAATTGGCATGCAATTCTGTAAGTTAATATTGATCTCCAATTTGCAACTATATATTGTATCTATTATGGAAACATGTGCTTGTAAAACAAATAAGAAAAAGACTACGTGCTCTGGGGTTAAGGGTCACAAAATATGTTTTGATAGGCTTGAAGGACCTTTCTTTCTCTGGGGCAACCGGTAAAACAACATTGACTTATTTTATCGAGTGACTCAACAATAAATTGCAACATCTTTTAGTCATTACTGACTATGCAGCACTACATGGCATTACACATCTACATTACTTAGAAATATAAGTCCACGGTTTCTCCAGAAAAAAAAGTATTGTTAAAAAAAGTGCAAAAAAATGACACAAAACAATATACTATATATAAAAATGTTTTATTTATAAAGCATTTATACAGTAATATATGCGTGTCCCCCCAAAATTAAAGTAATAAAATTAAAATGTCTAAATACTGTATATATAACCCAAAGTGGACTTTTAGGAGCTACAACTTGTCCTGCAAGAAACAACACCCCATATCATTGCGTTGATACAAAAATAATAATAGTAATTCCGGAATGCCAAGATAGAATCAGCTTGGTTTTTAAAGGATTAAGTGCACTGTTGGTAAATAGAGTGTTTTATTTAATCTCAGAGAGTTAATATATTGCATAACGTAAATCGCAAAACGACAAATTCAGCACTGTATACATCCAAAATGCATCACCAGAGGGTCCCTTCAGGAGTCGAATTCCTGTTCAGAGCATTGCTGACGCTCTGGCTGGGGATTCCAGCATCTCAAAGCCCCTAACGTCACTGTCCATATATGGAAAGTGACATCAAGGGCTTTCCCAAGACAGGTGTACCTGGCCAGAGCACTTGCATTGCTCTCGCCGGGGAATCCGTAGTTGCAAGCCCCAGACATCACATATGGATAGTGACGTGAGGGTCTTCACCGTGCACAGTGCTTCAAGTAGCGTTGTCCCTGGGGAGTTCGCGCGACGTATGCCACTGGATCCTGCTGACGTAAGGGTTAACACGCAGTATAAATCAGGCCTATAATGGTGACTAAACTACTACAGAAAATTATCGATGACATTTACAAATGTAAGGTTATTCCTTAAGTCCATTAAGTCCACTAGGTTATTTGGGAACTGTACAGTAGAATCACAATGAAGTACTAATGTATTTCAATTGCTTTTTGCACATCTAAAAATGAAACACTAAAAAAAAAATGTTATCGGCTGAAAATGTGTTCTGAAACGTTCCATTACAAGTAATAATCATTTACTTGCTGTAAAATCGAGAGCCATTTGTAGAATATGTACTGGGCATGTTTACAGCAGAGGTTATGTTGATTCAAACACTATAAAAAAACAATAAAATGTGCCAACCATGGCAGTGGCCTAGTTAGTCACTGAATACTCCCTGCAAGAATGAAAAAAAACCCTGATAATTTCAATGTTATTACAGGTTTGACACCCTTGCAAATAAAGTTTGGTTTTCAAAAATAAAATTAAGAAAAAGTAAATCTATATTTATATATGTACTTTGAGGCTCTATTAATAATATATACTGCTGTAAAGCCTGCAAAGTGTTCTCTATGCGGTTTTAAGCTTTTCTACTAGATCTTAAAATGAGTTAGCTTGCAAAGCAATGTATTTTTCACCTATTGTGGAAAGTTTACATCCCCTCAATACTTACTGTGCTATATCGGTCACTAAAAGCATTGATTCAGGATTCTGAAAGGCTCTTAGTAGTAGCCATGTAGGAAGCCATTATTATTGCAAATAGCAGCGTGGTGAGGGGTGAACTCAACAAAGAACTTTTCAGAGACTTCACAGAAGTTCTTTACTTCACGTTTTCAAAAATTTAGAAAAGTATTAGAAAGTTTAAATTTTACAATTGTTGCAATTTTTGAGTTTTAGCTAGGAGTAACTGTTTTTTCTTCTTCAAATTAATCCAATTAAAGAGCTACCCACAGATGCTGCATTGTTTACATATTATATTTTTATGTTCTATTTAAAAAAAAAATAATTTAAAACCCTTTTAATATTTTTTTAATTTATCCTCCCACAATTCCATGCACTGCAGCACAGTATTAAATACTGCTTTTTAGGTTAGACCTATAGAATGCCAATGCTACGGTGAAGATTCACTCATAAGCAGAGTGGTGGGAAAGAAGAAGCCTAAGGGATTGGATTTAACTCCGCCAATAATGAAGATGTATACAGAGCTGATGGAGCCCTATAAACACATTTAGCGTGTACAGTATGTTGAGAGTCTTAATTAACAGCTTTCAGCTCTAGCGTCCCCCTCTATAATGTCCATATGCCCTAGTAAGCCATATTTAAAGGGATTGCCTTGGTGAGACATAGCCTTTATGACTCCATGCACATAGCAGAGCATTCTGTGCCATATTAGGGCTCCATACAACTCTGAGGTTGTACTGAGCTGTAATGCACCCATATGCATAAGCCTGGCGTGGAAAAAAAGATGTCATTGAGTTTTAACAGAAAAGACCAAAAATGATGTTTTCTACCCATTTGGCACAGTATAAAATAACTTTACAACATTTACAACATCATTATAGTATATATCTGAGTATATTGGCAAGATTTAGGAATTTGCCATCTCTTGTACTCCTACTGTTATACTTTTAGCGTGATATAGATACTATTTCATTTAAACTTTACGGGTTTCCAGATTTCCATGAGCAAAACAAATCTGTTGCATACAGACATTTTATTGTGGTGAGAAATTTTATAGCTTAGCATGGGGAAAAGGTAAAAAGGCAAAAGACAAAACTATCTCCATAAAATGAAATTGTGCCATAAAATGAGTAAGATATAATAAAACCCACATAAAGTATTCACACTGGCACTATGATAGGAAATAAGCTAATAGGAAGAGAAAGCATGTACATGAAACTCTAATGTAGGAAAGGAATGTAATTGACCTGTGTATAAAAACAAATCTTAAATGTAACATTAAAAGAAAATGAATCAAATGAAAATCTACATTCACAATATTGTGCTTTGGAATACTGAGCACGGCTTGGTAATATAATTCTTGTACAATGGATGCAGAATATGAAAGTTCTAAACTTCTATTTGAAAACCAGATCCCCAGGCACAGCAAAGAAATCTTTTAATACATAATTCCATGCTTTAACCAAAGCATTGCTGGGTTTCGGTGCAGTCTGATCACTTAAAATGCATTTTTCTTTGTGACCGACTCAAAAATGTTTAAGTAAATATTTCACTCAATCATAGAACTTCTTTAAAACCAAAGCGCTTCTCAAAAATGAAGAAAAACAATTTATAAAATCAATTTGTACCGAGGAGATGAATTTAAAAAAAAAGAATATGAGAACAGTTTATCTGCTTTGTTTTCCTGCAGGCCAAATGACAATCCCCCTCCAACACAGACACGATAAACTCACTGATTTCTCATTTTGAATTCTCAACAGTTTAAATAATTTTAATCCATACATTACGATTAAGATTATAAATGAGTGAAATAAATTGATGTCTTTGGAGATTTACTAATCCAGGAAAGTGAAGCCTCATACAAAAGCTATGTTATTTATTATACAGGTTTCTGGGTGGATCATGACAACCACTGCCCGGCACCTGGGTACGATATTCAAGAAGACATCAGTAGATCTCCAAAGCAGCATGAACCAGGTAACTTTGGGGGTTGGTGTCTCTACTCCACACTGGAGTTTTACTGTAAAAGCATACCATATGTGAAGCTGAACCAGATAGAGTAGCAAAAACACACGGCGCCTATAATGTTACGGATCTTCAGGTAAGTAGTTGGGGTATAAAGCCGTTATCCAAATTATGAAAAATCCATAGGACCGCTGCAGCCAGGTACACAAAAACCGGAGACTAAACAAAGTCACCGCTGGAGAGGATTGTAGATGAGAGAAAAATAACTTATCAGGCCAATGATGAAGACGCTGGTCCGGCGTTGAAACGCGTAGCCACTCATAATAAAACCTTTGTTTTTCATATATTCTCCTCATCTTTCTAAACCTCCTTACCAGCAGCGCCACTATGGTTCACAACTTTTTTTTACATTTTTCAAAAAAGTTATTTTTCTCTCATCTACAAATATGTGAAGCTGTACAGGGGTCCTGTATTAGGTGTTCCTATATTTTAGTTTTTTAAATCTGTCCCACATTCTATGATAATAAATTTCATAATATATCTTTATAGGGGTCAGAGATTAGTTTTTCTTTACAGAGCTCTAAACACCCTGCTTCTATTCACACAGCCATAGAGTTAAATGATAAAATTTTGTCTGCTACACCTGCCACTAGTAAGAATTGCAAACAAATTTGATCTTAATAATAAATCCATGTTCAGTAAGTTCCACATCTTCCCCTAGTAGCTGAATGTAGACAGAATATTATAATTTAAAGAGATTTCCCCACCTCAGTGTTACGCTAGGATTTGCCATATATATCGGATCAGTGGGGGTCCGACCACTGCAACCCCCACCAATGTCGAGGACGGGCTTACCTGTGCTCCCTATATGAATAGCTCCACATATGGGAAGCACAGGGACAGCCAGGTAAGCCTGTTCTCATGATCGGTGGGGGTTCCAGCGGTCGGACCCCTACCAATCACATATTTCCTACCTACTCTTTGGTTAGGTGATAAATATTGATCTTGAGAAAAACCCTTTAAATGAATAGGGCTATGCTATACCTATGGGTTGGGTACCCCAAGATTATAATGGGCTGTGCAATGGGTCTGGGAGTATTAATTGCTACTAAAGCTACTAGATTTAGAGGATGTCTTCCATGGTTTAGGATCATCGTGCCCACCCTACCTGTACAGTTTTGCAGACATTTAGCATGTAGTCTCTGACAAAAACATATCACTTGTTGGACTGGAGATGACCCTTTGCCATGCCCTATTTGCAGTATAATTATATACTTTCTCTTTGACAGGGCTTCTCTGTCTTTTTCTATGCAGCCCCACCAGCCAGAACATGGTGATTCCTAAGCCTCAACATTGGCCATAGTATATGCCAAACATTTTAATAATGTGTTTCCTGAACCGAGTAGAACATTAAAATAAGCATTAATGGAGTCAGTTATGTTGTTAAACCAGAGATTGATGCAGTCAGAGAAAGGACTGTGCAGCATAAATTCTCTTTCGTCAAAACTGCCTCCCCGGCTGTGCGTTAACAGGGGGGAGCTGCACCATTGATGCCCACCTCAGATTGAGAAGCACTACTCTAAGAGGCCAATCTTTTACACTGAGGCTAAGGCCACACGGAGCGACCCTGACACTTTCGCGAAGCGTTATTGCAGGTAAAACGTCCCTTTACCTGCAAAATCGTGCGGCCATTAATTAATACACTCTTTATGGTCACACGATTTTGCAGGTAAAGGGACGTTTTACCTACAATAACGCACGGCCATTAACAGGGTATTTGACAGCCATGCAGAACATGGTGGCGGCGTGGTTGTTGACCGCGTCACGACCATGTCTTGGCCTCTCCGTATGGCCTTATTCTGAATACGAGCAATGTTGTGAATTAAACGCAAGCGATTCCTAATGACCAATGTACTTGTGGGGTTGTTATTGTATAATTACCTATGTATCTAGAAAGTGGACTTGAAACCATGAAGGAAAGTTTAAAGCATTCACAAACCTCAAGTCTTCAGATGAGTTTCTGCTAGGACACTATTGTCTTTGGATACATTATAGGGGTTGTCCGAGACTTTAAGAAATGAATCTGGCTGCATATCGACACTGGAGCGGCTGGGGAGGGTATTGTTTTTTTTTTGTTTTTTTTTATTCTAGAACGTTTCCTGCAGCCAGGTTAATTTCTTACAGTCTTGGACAACCCCGTTATGCAAAAAGCACATTGAATTAGGTCATACAATTTAGTAAAAAAAAATATATATATATGGCTAGAAAATTCAGCTCAGTTGGTAATGCAGAACTCTCCTGTGTGACAAATCAATCTCTATTTAATACAGTCAAACCGAAAACAACAACTGAAGACACGGTGGACATATTAACAGCTGCCAACCGCGGGGTTCCTAATTAGTTGTCATGAGGGAGAATAAGAAAGATCTGCGGGTCAGTACACTTCATAAAGGGAATTTTGACTAGACAGCACAAGACAGGAACATAGAAAAACTCAAAATAAGAAAAGGGATAGAGGCAATGAGTGCAGAAGGAATCATATAATGCTCATCAGAAATTAATTACTATGGCAAGAGAAAATGTTTCCAGCATCTTTCCAAACGGATGGGAGAGGAAAGCACTGCCATGTTCAATCCACAATGCAAAGCTGCAGGGCACATCTGAATCTTTCTGAAGTGAATGGGTTTAACAGGTGTCTTATAGCTTCATATTAACTTTGTAGATGCCCAAAGGCTGCATTTTCAATAAACCATCTCAGATAGGCATCTTGTGTGCTTGTACTAAGCAGTAATGTCTGCATATGGTGCAAAACAACTTTTATCAGCAAGGTTGTACGACTGTTATCAAGTGCCACATTCATATCTAAAACTTTTGTCATTTTGTCACTCTGTTGCACCACAAGGCATCCCTGTTATATTTTATTAATAAAACGGAAAAATTAATATAGAGACAAGAACAACAGATGAGATATTAACGGGATCAACATTTCCTGTTTATTTTGGTTACTATTTCTGAAAATGTGATGGGGCATTAAATAAATGCGATGAAGCCATGTAAAATATATGTGCAACATATACAGTATTATTAGTCCAGTATTTATTAGTTTTTAAAGCAACATGGGAAAATAACTTTACGTAGCATAAAGATGGTGTGGTAGTAACTGTTGTTAAGATTTTTTTGGTCCTCTTTCTGCTTAATAGCCTTGCCTACTAAGGTAGAAACAAGATATTAAACTACAGTGAATCTTGCAGCAAGCTCTGGTCAAGACAAAAAGTGTGTGGTCCTCCCACATGATCATAACCAGCCACAGTGATAAACAGCCAGGTCTGACTCACTAGAGCAGGTTAACCATATAAAACCAGCATTCAGACTGCTCAATGGAGTACAATAAAGGGGTTGTCCAGTTTGGGGGCTGTTTTTTATACTGATGACCTATCCACTGGATAGGTCATCAGTATATGATCGGTGGGGTGCCGGAAACAGAAGGTTCCGGTCACAGTATAACGACGGGGCTGGTTTGCCGGGAGCCTTCTGCTTTCGGCACCATCCACTGCATAGCTTCCGGCGCCCGAAGGCAGCCGGAACAGCTGATCGGTGCGATGTCCAGGATTGAATCTTAGGAGAGGCGAAAAAATAGAGTTTTTAGGGAACTCACCTGGACACTCTCTTAAATATGTAAACCACACCATCAATGCAAAAAGGAAAGTGGAACACAGAAACACCTAATAATACGGTCAAGGAAAGGCATAACCTTTATAATTCAGTCAGGAACCAGTGTATACTACCACTATACAAACACCAATATAATTAATAATACGGCTATACAGTGAACATGTAGTAGTCAGATACCAGATCTACACTGGTGGTCTTCAGAATATTATCACGCTGCTAACCATCCAAGAGAATACAGTACTAATCCGATACAGTTACAAGCATAATACATAACAATTAAAGAGAACCTGTCACCTCTCCTGACCCGTTTTAGTAAATTTTTGTATTACTCATGAAATAACAATTGTAGAGCACCTTTTCTTAGAACCCTGCCCTGTTCCTCTGTTATTCCTCCTAGAAATGTATGAATTGTTACCATTTTGATTATCAAATCACTGTGTCCCCACACATTGAGTCTCCAATCATCACTGAGCGTATTACATCCTATTGACAAGTTGAATGGTAACACTCAGTTAGGCCCCATGCACATCGCCGTGCTCGTAATCATGGGCTACGATTGCGTTACATACTTTGTAACGTAAAAAGCAAAAGATATGACGTCCTATCTTTTGCGGTACACCTCTACAACCCGGACACCTTCCTCTAAATAAACGGAAAGGTGTCCGTGAACAATAGAAGTGATTGCATCCATAATTGCGGACCGTAATTGCGGTCCACAATTACGGACGATTTTTACAGTCGTGTGCATGGGTCCTTAGATAAATGAGTCAAGTAGGCCAGGACTACATGGGGACTTTTTGCAGCACTACTTCACTATTGAGTGAAAACTGCAGTCCACAAGACAGCTGTAGCTCTATAGTTAAAATTAATTAATTTAATTACAAAAAGTCGCAAAGACTTTATATGGGTCAGTGTTTTTTTTTGTTTTTTTTTCTGATACAGAGCTTTAAATCCTTGTTGTGTTTCACACAACCATTCAGTTAAATGGTAAAAATATGATTGCCTGCAGCTGCCACAAGAGTGAGCTCAATTTATTGGGATTTATACAGGTCACCTAGAATTAGATAATAAATCAATATACAGTGAGCTCCCCCTAGTGACAAGAGAAAGATTCTTTAATATAACAAACTGTTCAGAGTCGGGTGAATCTTCTTACTATGGAGTGGATCTGTAAGTATGTTGCATAGCAAACATTGAAGCTGGTGGTCTAGCTCGGACACTTTATAATAACACGCATGATATCTGATATATAGCACCATGTATGTCCTTCTCATAGTTGTAGTTGGCAGACAAAAAATAGACCATAGGTTTGCGAATGAGTTTTGCAATAGATTTCATTTCGTCAGCAGGACAGATTATTGCTAGGTATCAAAATAATCCAATATAGGACTGACATAAATGGACATGAAGCCTTGAATTGCAGTATGATTGTTTGTTTTTTAACAAAACAAGATGATGTATCTTTGTGTCTGGATTTTTATCCTCTGTAAAGTTAGAACTCTAATGAGTACCATTTGCTTGTCACACCATCATTATCTCTGCTTGCCTGTCACAAACCATCCTGCTGGGGCCCCCTCGCTATAGTTACATAGTTATATATAAGTTCTATTCTCTGTGCACATTTAATTGAGGCTGTTTGCATTGACTCAGCACGAGCCTCATAACAAGTAGCCTCTGAAGGTCAATCAAGTTAAGATTTGCCTGTTTGAGCAGCATCATATAGCCATTGTACAGATGTGTTACATAGTTACATAGTTACATAGTTAGTACGGCTGAAAAAAGACACATGTCCATCAAGTTCAACCAAGGGAAGGGAAAAGGGAAGGAAAAATTTCTACACATAGGAGCTAATATTTTTTTGTTCTAGGAAATTATCTAACCCTTTTTTAAAGCCATCTACTGTCCCTGCTGTGACCAGCTCCTGCGGTAGTCTATTCCATAAATTCACAGTTCTCACTGTAAAGAAGCCTTGTCGCCTCTGCAGCTTGAACCTTTTTTTCTCCAGACGGAGGGAGTGCCCCCTTGTTTTTTGAGGGGGTTTTACAAGGAACAGGATTTCACCATATTTTTTGTATGTGCCATTAATATATTTATATAAGTTAATCATGTCCCCCCTTAGTCGTCTTTTTTCAAGGCTAAATAGGTTTAATTCTTTCAATCTTTCCTCATAACTTAAATTCTCCATGCCCCTTATTAGCTTCGTTGCTCTTCTTTGTATTTTTTCCAACTCCAGGGCATCCTTTCTATGAACTGGAGCCCAGAACTGAACTGCATATTCTAGATGAGGCCTCACTAATGCTTTGTAAAGTGGCATTATTACATCCCTGTCCCGCGAGTCCATGCCTCTTTTAATACACGACAATATCCTGCTGGCCTTTGAAGCAGCTGATTGACACTGCATGCTGTTATTGAGTTTATGATTTACAAGTACACCCAGATCCTTCTCAACAAGTGAATCCGCCAGTGTAGCGCCCCCTAGGACATATGATGCATGCAGGTTGTTGGTACCAAGATGCATAACTTTACATTTATCTACATTAAACTTCATTTGCCAAGTGGACGCCCAAACACTTAGTTTGTTTAAATCTGCCTGTAATTCATGAACATCTTCCATAGTCTGAACTATATTACATAGCTTGGTGTCATCTGCAAAAATAGAAATAGTGCTATTAATCCCTTCCTCTATATCATTAATAAATAAGTTGAATAATAGTGGTCCCAGCACTGAACCCTGGGGTACACCACTTATAACCGGTGACCATTCAGAGAAGGAATCATTGACCACAACTCTCTGGATACGGTCCTTGAGCCAATTCTCAATCCAATTACAAACTATATTTTCTAAACCTATAGTCCTTAATTTACCCATTAGGCGTCTATGGGGGACAGTGTCAAATGCCTTTGCAAAGTCCAAAAACACTAAATCCACAGCGGCCCCTCTGTCTAGACTTCTGCTCACCTCTTCATAAAAACAGATTAGGTTAGTTTGACAACTTCTGTCCTTAGTAAAACCGTGCTGGCTGTCACTTATAATGCTATTTATTGTCACATAATCCTGTATATAGTCCCTCAATAGCCCCTCAAACATTTTCCCCACGATGGATGTTAAGCTTACTGGTCTATAATTACCTGGGGAAGACCTAGTGCCCTTTTTGAAAATAGGCACCACATTTGCGCTGCGCCAGTCCCTTGGCACTATACCAGTCACTAGAGATTCTCTGAATATTATGAAAAGGGGGACAGAAATAGCTGAACTAAGCTCTTTAAGAATTCTAGGGTGTAACCCATCTGGTCCCGGAGCCTTGTGCACATTTATTTTATTTAATTTAGCTTGGACCATCTCTACATTCATCCAATTCAGTATATCAACTGATATATTAACAGCACTGGCACCGGCTACATCAGCTGCTCTTTCTTCTGTTGTATATACAGAGCTAAAGAACCCATTTAGTAACTCTGCCTTCTCTTGATCCCCTGTGACCAACTCCCCATTACCATTATCTAGGGGTCCTACATGTTCAGACCTTGGCTTTTTTGCATTTATATGCTTGAAGAATTTTTTAGGATTTGTTTTACTATCCTTGGCCACCTGCCTTTCATTTTGTATTTTTGCTAATTTTATTACATTTTTACAGATTTTATTAAGCTCTTTATATTTTACAAAGGCTACAGCTGTACCCTCAGATTTGTATTTTTTAAATGCCCTTTTTTTGTCATGTATTGCCCCTTTCACAGAAGGTGTAAGCCATGTGGGGTTTAATTTGAGTCGTTTATACTTATTACCTGTAGGAATAAATTTTGCACTATAATAACTCAAAGTAGATTTGAAAATCTCCCATTTATCATTTGTTCCATTATTTGACATTAGTTCTTCCAAGTCTATATCCTGAATTGCAGCCCTCATCCTGGGGAAATTGGCTTTCTTAAAATGAAATGTTTTTGCCCTCCCAGCCTGCGTTTGTTTTTTACAGTATAGGTAAAATGTAACTATATTGTGATCACTGTTACCGAGGTTTTCACAAACATTGACATTCCCAACAAGATCTGCATTATTAGAAATGACCAGATCCAACAGAGCTTCACCTCTAGTCGGGTCTTCCACAAACTGGCCCATAAAATTTTCCTGCAACAGGTTGAGGAAATGTCTCCCCTTTGCAGTTGAAGCCGAACCATGACACCAATTAATATCCCGGAAATTAAAATCTCCCATTATCACTACAGTACCCGCCTGTGCAGCCCGCTCCATCTGTTTATATATCTGACCTTCCATCTCCTCAGTTATATTGGGGGGTCTATAGATTACACCAAAAGTAATTTTTTCAGTGTTTACCTCCCTTTCTAGTTCCACCCACAAGGTTTCAACCTCCTCACAGTCTTCACCCACTATTGTCTCTTTCACACTCGCCTTCATATCACTTCTCACATACAGACATACACCACCACCTTTCCTATTTGTCCTGTCTTTACGAAAAAGTGTAAAACCCTGTAGATTTACAGCCCAGTCATGTGAAGAGTCCAGCCATGTTTCAGCAACACCAACTATATCTATATTTTCTTCCAGTATCAAGGCCTCCAGCTCCCCCATTTTGCTTGCTAGACTTCTGGCATTTGTGAACATACACTTTAACTTGCCTGTCAGTTTTTCACTTTTATTATCAGAAATGTGATTTGACATTAATCGGTCCTTTTTATTTACACTGATGTTTTGTAACGAAAGGATCTCCTTATCTTGTTGTCTAGTCCTCTCCCCCCATTCTGTTTCTCCCCCCACCAATATAGTCTGACCCCTCTCTAACCTGGCTACCCCTTTTTTTTCTACATTGACCTCCCTCCTCAGCCCTAGTTTAAATACTCCGCCACCCCAGCTAGAATTCTCTCCCCCAGCACAGCGGACCCCCTTCCATTTAGGTGCAAATCATCTGCAGAATACAGTTTGTACCCCAATGAAAAGTCAGCCCAGTGCTCTAGGAACCCAAATCCTTCTCCTCTACACCAAGACTTCAGCCATGCATTTAACTCCCTAAGCTCCCGCTGTCTTTCCTGTGATGCGCATGGCACAGGCAGTATTCCTGAGAATACAACCTTGGAGGTCCTTCCCTTCAGCTTGTAGCCTAGTTCTTTAAAATTATTCTTAAGGCTCCTCCACCTACCATTTATTCTGTCGTTGGTACCGACATGGACCACGACAGCTGGATCATCACCAGCCCCTCCCAGCAATTTGTCCACCCGTTCCACCACATGCCGAACCCTGGCACCAGGGAGACAGCAAACCATTCGGTTGAGGCGGTCTTGGCGACAAATTATTCTATCCGTCTTCCTGATTATAGAATCCCCTACAACTATCAATTGTCTTGGCTTACCTGCATTACCATCCCGCCGACTACTAGCTGGGCTGTTCTCCCGGCTGTTAGGGAGATCAGTATCCACTAGGGCTGCCTTTTCTGAGACTGACACCCTCGCATCATCACCCAACCTGGCAATTTTGCTTGGAATGCCAGAAACCGGATCGGCCTTCCTTGTCTTTGACCCCTTTCTACTGCCCCTAACTACATTAACCCAGCTACTTACCTGATCCTGCTCACCCATGTCTTCACCCTCCAGTTCTAACCCACTAACTGCATGCTCTGTGAGCAGCAAGCTCCGCTCAAAATTGTCTATCTTCCTCAGTGTTGCATTTTGCTCCTCCAGATCTCTAATGCGAGCTTCCAGGTGAACAACATGCTCACATCTGCCACAGAGATATTCACCCTGCAACTCCGGCTCCAGTCGTGTATACATATGACAAACTGTGCACTGCAGAAGACCTCCAATCTTGCTATCCATTATCCAAGTTACACCAAAACAGCGAACAATTGTCAAAGAAAAAGAAGAGTACTTACTGGGGCTTCAACTCCTCTTTTCAACTCCGGTTTTAGAACTCCACTTAGTTCACAAGCCACTTAAACGACCAAGCTCAGAAAGAGCAAGCTCAAAATGAGGTCTGCTGACTAATTTATACCACCTGTGTCCAGTTAACCCCTTCCCCCTCGTCAGCTGCTCAGCTGGAACGAATCTGCAAGGGAAAAAAAAAAAAAAAATTTACAAATTTTTTTTTAAAATTGTGTGAGTTTTTGCTATCTTCTATTTGCTAGCAATCAAAACAGATTCACAAACACAGAAATACAGCAACACAATACAGAAGTACAGCAACACAATCCGGTTTTAGAACTCCACTTAGTTCACAAGCCACTTAAACCACCAAGCTCAGAAAGAGCGTGTTCACGCTTATCTTTGCTTTAATTTTGTTATGGACTCCAATTTCACATGAAACAAATTCAATACACTATCACCTCATACTAGCAAAACCCTTGACAATCTGCAATTCATGTCACAACCACAGGGTGGCCACACATAAACGCATATAGCATAGACATATTGTGACATAGTATCATAAAATCTTATTTTTTTTAAAGTCATCTCGCAACACACATCTCAGGATATGTTGATATAAAAAGAAATGAAAGGAAGTACTCATCTGTACATGCCTAAATGAGTGGATTCTTCCTAGTATTATAGCTGTAGAATGTGCAGAGGTAGTAGTCAAACCTGAGCCCTGGTGGCCATATAAGAAAACACCAGTGTTATAAATGGCACAGATTAGATGAGGGGCAGTTACAGATTTTTCCATTGGGGCAGAGGAACTTCTGATACTTCCCTTTACATAATACAAGTTTTAAGAGCACACATATACAGTTACATGCTAGATTTTCGATTTTAATCAAGGTGAGCTCGGGGACTTTGATGAAAAACCTTTTCTAAGGCAATTATTTTCAATTAAATAGAGTAAATTTTATACCAATGATCGTCAAACGTCTTCTGTCTTTCCATTAAGAGTCTCAGAGAAATTACTATTCAAAAGAGATAATCAGTTATTTCTCCTTTGAAGAGCACTCCTTCTGATGTTGAATTATTTGCTAAAAAAAAATGTGAAATTATACAAGCATCTTCAATACAGGCATTCTGTTATCACTTATTCCTGCTTATCACTGCCAGGCATACACGGCCCCCACTGCTATGGAATCTGTCACACGGCTACTTGATTTCACATTATTATACTGGATATACCGGAGAGCCATGGCTTAGGCTGGCACATGCTTAGGTTTGTAGCATTAATGATTAAAGTAGAATGTCACCTGCAGTCTCACCCAGCAGCCTTCACTTTCAGACACCTGACACCTACAGTATGGTGTGTCTACCCAGGCTCTATAGTTTTTGCCTGCAGAACAGCAATTGTAGGTTTTGCTATTTGCTTTTGCAGTTGCCTCTTCCTTGGATATCAGCAAGACTCTGTCCTTGTAGATAGAATAAGTTATCTGTTACAGTGTTTCTATGTGTAGAGTTTGAATGTTATGCATTCTTGATGTTATAAGGGACTCAGTGAACCACATACGTCAATCTGAAAAGTCTGAAATATTTCAATACAATAAAAAAATGATGCATTATAGACAATGAAATTTTTTTGGGAGATTTGATAAGTCTGTTTTTCTTTTAATCTAGCATCTAAATCTTACATTTTAGTGTTGCTGTTGCTACTGTCAGTGATAGTGAGCCCTCTGTTCTACAATCGAAATGGTACAAATTAGACAGAGGAAGAGAGTATAAGTAGCTCTGTAGTCCTGCAAAGAGTTATGATTTTGCTTAAGGCAATTCTCAGGTTGTCTCCACTGACGTCTCTAGCACTGGGCACTACCCGACGGCTGAGAAGGTTGCAGCAGCACCACTAACACCAAATGCCGCCACCCCTGCCGGCACTAGAATTGTATCTGCGTCGATAGGACACAGATACAATTGAATGGATCACTAGCACAGGCATGGCAAGGAACATTAGTTCCTTTCCCTGCCATTCAGTGCCTTTCAGTGATGCAGGCGCTAGAAGATACCAGGCCTCTGTTGCTAGAGGACGGCGCGGGAACGGGATCAGGTGAGTATGTAAAGTTATTTTTCTTCAGTAAACAGTGTGAGGGGGTCTATCTACAGGGGGCTTGATCTACAGGGGGCTCTATAGGGGTCACAATCTACAGGGGGCCATATGGGGGCACTATATACAGGGGACGCTATGGAGCAATATCTACAGGAGGCTCTATGGGGGGACACTATGTATGGGGGCACTATCTACAGGTTTTTTTGTAGGGCATTATCTACAGGGGGCTGTATGTGGGGCACTAACTACATGGGGTTCTATGGGGGCACTCTTTAGAGGGGACTGTATGTGGGGCACTTTCTACAGGGTATTCTATGGGGCCACTATCTGCAGGGGGATCTATCTACAGGGGACTATGAGGGGCACTATCTAAAGGGGGGCTCCAAGAGGGCACTATCCACAGGAGATCTATAGGGGCACTATCTACAGTGAGCTCTATGAGGGGCACTATCTACAGGATTCACCGTGTGTGGTGCTTTACTTTACAGTGTGTAACACCACTGTATGGTACTTAAATATTCAGGTGCACAGTGTATGGTACTGTAAAGGATCTGCCAGGCACAGCTTCTGTGTCAAAAGCCCATAGGTAATCAGTCTGCACCTGCTTCTATGTCTGTGAGACTGACTCCATCTTCCACCACTCAGGATGGCAGGCTTTGGAGTGGGAGAGCCTATCACAGCCTGGCCAGACGGAGCTAGCTCCCGCCCTCTGTCTATTTATACCTGCCTTTCCTGTTCCTCCTTGCTTGTGATTCTTCTCGTTTGGTTTCCTGGCCCTGCTGCAGCTTCTTGATCTATTTGACCCTGCTTTATATTGACCCTGGCTTACTGACTACTCTCCTGCTCTGCGTTTGGCACTTCGTACTCTCCTGGTTTGACTCGGCTTGTTCACTACTCTCCTGCTCTGCGTTTGGTACCTCGTACTCTCCTGGTTTGACTCGGCTCGTTCACCACTCTTGTTGCTCAGTGTGTTGCCGTGGGCAACTGCCCCGTTTCCCTTAGCGTCTGTGTACCCTTGTCTGTTGGTCTGTCGTGCACTTATTGAGTGTAGGGACCGTCGCCCAGTTGTACCCCGTCGCCTAGGGCGGGTCGTGGCAAGTAGGCAGGGACTGAGTGGCGGGTAGATTAGGGCTCACTTGTCTGTTTCCCTACCCCCATCATTACAGGTACTATTATATTTAGGGGCGTAGTGTATAGTGGCACCATGAGAATTTCATCTTTCTTTAGAGGTTCGGTAATGTTTGAAAAGTGGGAAGCTGAAGGCATCTGAGCGGCAAACTGCAGAAATTGGGCCGTGGCCGGAAAAATTCATCCTAGAGGTCTGGGCCGGATGGAGAGGAAAAGAGAAAAAGAATGACTAGAATCTGAGAAGGGTTCTTCTTTGTCAAGAAGAAAGATGGATCCCTCCGTCCCTGCATTGACTACCGAGGTCTCAATCGGATCACGGTGAAGAACAGGTACCCTTTGCCTTTAATTTCGGAACTGTTCGATCGCATACGGGGGGGAAATTTTTTTTTCTAAACTGGACTTGCGGGGGTCCTACAACCTGATTCAGATTAGTCACGGTGATGAGTGGAAGACAGCATTTAATACTCGTGATGGGCACTATGAATACCTAGTGATGCCCTACGGCCTGTGTAAAGCCCCTGCGGTTTTTCAAGAATTTGTCAATGACATTTTTCGTGATTTCATATATATCTGTTTTGTGGTGAATCTCGATGACATTTTGATTTTTAATCCAGATCCAGTAACTCATCAGAGTCATGTCCACTAGGTGTTGCTTAGTTTAAGGGAGAATCATCTTTACGCCAAGCTGGAGAAGTGAATGTTTGAAAAAAGATCTCTTCCTTTCCTGGGCTACATCATCTCCAATCAGGGCCTCAATATGGACCCTGAAAAGTTAAAGGCTGTCCTGGAGTGGCCACGTTTTAAGGGCCATACAACACTTCCTGGGATTCGCCAACTTCTACCAGCTGTTCATCCCCAACTTCTCGTCATTGACAGCCCCCATCTCTTCCCTCACAAAAAAGGGTATGAATGCCAATGTGACTACTCTGGAGGTTGAAGCCGCATTTGAGACCTTGAAAAAAGCCTTCATGTCAGCCTCTATTCTTCACCACCCTGACGTGTCCATACAGTTTTCTTTAGAGGTGGACGATCCCTGTGGGGGTGCTTGCACACTTTTGTTCCAGAGAGGTTCTAAAGGCAAGAATGTGGTATGTGGCTACTATTTCAAACAGTTTTCTTCCGCAGAGCGCAACTACTCGATTGGGGATCGGGCGTTACTGGCCATCAAGCTGGCCCTGCAGGAATGGAGACACCTACTGGAAGGCGCAGTCCATCCTATCCTGGTCTTCACGGATCACAAGAATCTGACCTATTTACAGACGGCTCAACGGTTGAATCCTCGTCAAGCCAGGCGGTCGTTATTCTTTGCTCGATTCCGGTTCTAACTCTTCTACCGACCTGTCGACAAGAATGTGACGGCCGATACCTTGTCTAGGACATTCAAAACAGAGGACATTGTGGAGTCCCCACAGAATATTATTGATCCTTCCTGCATCTTCTTTGTGAACACTCTGCAGGTTAGAGACATTCCTCCAGGAAGAACTTTTGTACGTCTGAAGATAGAGGAAGAATCCTTCGCTGGGGTCACAGCTCCAAGCTGGCAGGTCACGCGGGTACTCGTAAGACCCAAGACGTAATCGCCCGTCAGTTCTGGTGTCCCACGCCGCCCAAAGACGTCATGGACTTCGTCTCCTCATGTACGGTATGCGCAGCAAATAAAGTTGCCCACTCCAGACCAGCTGGTCTGCTCTAACAACTGCCTGTGCCCGATGCCCCCCAGCAGCATGTTGCAATGGACTTTGTCACAGACCTCCCTTTCTCTGCGGGTTGCAGTGTGATCTGGGTGGTGGTGGATTGATTCTCTAAAATGGCTCATTTTGTTCCCCTGACTGGCCTGCCTTCTGCTGCTCGACTGACTGACCTCTTCATAAAACACATCTTCCATCTGCATGGCTTGCCCCTGCATATTATTTCGGATCGAGGGGTCCAGTTCACTTCAAAAGTTTTGGAGAGCACTCTGCGGTCTACTTGGTGTAAAGTTGGACTTCTCTTCAGCCTATCATCTCCAGTCCAATGGACAAGTCGAGAGGATTAACCAAATTAGGGAGAACTATCTGCGGCACTTTGTTTCCATACGACATGATGACTGGGTGCAGCTGCTCCCGTGGGCAGAATTCTCCTATAATAACTATAATAGTGAGTCCACCACCTCCAGCCCGTTCTTCAAGAATGCCGACAAGAATGTGAGGGCCGATGCCTTGTCTAGGTCGTTTGAAACAGAGGACACTGTGGAGTCCCCACAGAATATTATCGACCCTTCCTGCATCTATTCTGTTAACCCTCTGCAAGTTAGAGACATTCCTCCAGGAAGAACTTTTGTACATCTGGCAGACAGAGGAAGAATCCTTTGCTTGCATCACAGTTCCAAGCTGGCAGGTCACGCGGGTGCCCGTAAGACCCGAGACCTAATTGCCCATCAGTTCTGGTGGCCCACGCTGCCCAAAGACGTCATGGACTTTGGCTCCTCCTGTACGGTGTGCGCAGCAAACAAAGTTGCCCACTCCAGACCAGCCAGTCTTCTCCAACCACTGCCTGCGCCCGATGCCCCCTGGCAGAATGTTGCTATGGACTTTGTCACAGATCTGCCTCTCTCTGCGGGATGCAGTGTGATCTGGGTGGTGTTGGATCGATTTTCTAAAATGGCTCATTTTGTTCCCCTGACTGGTCTGCCTTCTGCTGCTCGACTGGCCGACCTCTTCGTTCAACACATCTTCTGTCTGCACGGCTTGCCTCTACATATTGTCTCGGATCGAGGGGTCCAGTTCACCTCGAAGTTCTGGAGAGCACTCTGCGGCCTCCTTGGTGTAAAGTTGGACTTCTCCTCGGCTTATCATCCTCAGTCCAATGGACAAGTCGAAAGGGTTAACCAGATTATGGAGAAAATCTGCGCCACTTTGTCTCCAGGCAACATGGTGACTGGGTGCAGCTGCTCCCGTGGGCTGAGTTCTCCTATAATAACCATACTAGTGAGTCCACTACCTCCAGTCCGTTCTTCATCATCTATGGCCTACATCCTCGTATAGCTCTTCCTGTCTTTAGTATGTCCCAGGTGCCTGCAGCTGACTCTACCTTCAGGGACTTTCTGCAGATATGGCAAAAGACACAATCTTTTATTCTGCTGGCGGTTGACCGCATGAAGAGAAAGACAGACACTAGAAGACAAGAACCTCCCCAGTTTCTTACAGGTATGAAGGTCTGGCTGTCTTCCAGCAATATCCGGCTAAGGGTGCTGTCTTGCAAGTTTGCTCCCAGGTTCCTGGGACCCGTCGAGATTCTGCTACAAATCAATCCTGTGTCTTACAAGCTTCAGCTGCCTCCTACCCTCAAGATCCTGAACTCCTTCCAGGTCTCCTTGCTGAAGCCCGTGGTCCTGAACCGCAACTCCAGGACTCCTAGTTCCGCAGTGGCTCCTGCAGGGAGATCCTGGCCACCAAGAAAGTGGGAGGAGGGATGTTTTATTTGGTGGATAGAAGGGAATTTGGTCCAGAGTAGAGGTCTAGGGAGCCAGAGGAGAACATCGATGCCCCTGTCCTCGTGAAAATATTTATTTCCCGCTCTGGCAAAAAGAAGAGGGGGCATAAGAGGGGCGATACTGTAACGTCTATGGCCGAGGGCCGTAGTTCAGACTTACCCTCTGACGGCAAAGGCCATGGACATCTTTGTTCTCGGCGGCATCTCCCTCCAGGGAGACGCTGGCGCTCACTTCTGGTTCTGGGACTGTTTCCCGCAGGGCGCACGCGCCTGCATGTGCACGGCCTTAAAAGGCCAGTACGCGTCCAGCTGTCATTAATCAGTTATTAGCCCAGAATTCTGCTGGACTTTAAAAGGGGCTCTGCCCACTTGATCCTTGCCTGAGCATTGTTGTTTACCTAAAGTTTGTCTTGCAAATGGTCTCCTAGTGTTTTCCAGTTCCCAGTGTTACCTGTTACTGCTGCCTGTACCCAGTATCCCGTGCCTCTGTGCCATCTACAGTGAAAGTCAAGTCGTGTCTTCCGCTGCATCTACTGTGCCATCTACAGTGAAAGTCAAGTCGTGCCTTCCGCTGCATCTACTGTGCCATCTACAGTGAGAGTCAAGTTGTGTCACCGCTACTGTCTACATTGCCTCAGGTACCCGTTCTGGACTATAGACATTGTTTTGTACCTAGTTGGCCAACTGCTATCCCGCTACGTGGTACGGTCCAGTGGGTCCATACCCCACGCCGTGACAAAGACATCCACATTAACAATATTACAGTAATATCCTATTGACAGAGAGGTGACAATCTGGGTGGTGGAATACCAGTGTGTTAAATTTCAAACCGAAATATTTACCTGCAAATTGAAATTTCATGATTTTGTGTTTCTCTACATTTAATATGTTAACATTTTTTTACCTAAATGTGGCTCCTGGCCATCACTTAAAATTGAATGTGGCTTGCAAGTTATAAAAGGTTGAGGACTGCTGATTTATACAATGTAGCCAGCCACAGCACCTGGAGTAGTCCATACATATTCGGCCATTAAATGCCACCATGTATGTTACTTATGAGCACAAAAAAGTCTTCAGACGTTTTTGAGGAAGATGTAGAATCAGCAGGGACTGAGTGAAGTTGATGATTTATGATGTGGTTCAGCGTCGGGCATGCTGCTTTAAAAGGACCCATAGTAGGCAACCTATCTAATAGGGGCTCAACTAATTGTCTCAAAAAAAAATAATTGATGGTTATGTGGCAGCTTTTTATTACAATTATGTTCTATTATACAGTAGTCAGGTATACTAGTACTGAATATTTTAAAAAGACTACAAAGATCAAACTGGAAAATAAGGAGCCCTTATTAACCTCTATGTGCACCTATGGAACCAATTTTGTTGCACAAATGCATCTTAAATACAAAAAAGCTGTTGAAATAATGAGATTTGCATTGTGAGTGGTTGCTTTCTGTTAGATCGTTTCCATGAATCTCCCACAGTATGGTCTGAACCCTCTGCTGAAGGGCGTTATGGTGGAGTGGGTCCCATTGCTATTTTATTTGCTTAAAAGTTACACTTCTGTACTGTGGCCATTGGTATTCAAATCATGAAGTATGGTAATGTCTTTACCAGGGGCTGGAAAATATTTTTAGAAACCTATTTGACCTGGGCTGTGTTAACATCTAGATCTGATACAGTATGCTCATCACAATTGTTTTTAGAAAATTGGAGCAACTGTTCTAGATACATCATTAAAACTTATGTGCTAGGCAAATAAAGGTTAGTAATAATTTAGACAAGGGCTAATATATGAAGTTTAATAACTGAGGAAAAGCAGTAATCTATTATAGGCATTAGACAAAAGAGTCTCACAGGACACATAAATATCAGGGTGGGAACAAAAGAGTCTCAACCACCCACTTCATTTATCAGTGATAAAGACTCCAAAGAATGATATATATATAAAAAAGAGGAAAGGAGTCCAAAGATATAAAATATTGAGAAAATAGAAAATCTTTATTAATAATAAAACATGAGAATCTAAAACAGGTCAATTACTGGATCAGAATGGATGTACACTTAGTCAAAATTATGTACAAACAGTATATGGCATGAGAAGTCACTTATTTGTTATATCCTAACTCAGGGGCCCCTTGAAAAAGCTAAACAAGATAAATGTGCCAGAGGCACACTGAAGACCAATTTCCCAACTGCTAACTGATATAATTAAAAAGTTACTTTTATTATTTCATTTAAAGATGTCCATAGGGACAAAAAATATGAACACGAACAATTAAAAATTGTAGCCAATGTTGCTTTAGCACACGCTCTATTTTACCTCTATCTGCATGTATTGCCAGACAGAGTATAAAGTATTCAGATTACAGAGTGTCAGTCCGGCGGCTGCAGACTGCCGGGCTATGTGCGATACCGAGTCAGGTGCGTGCTAGGATTGCTAGTCAAGCCTGGCTGATTAAAACAATAAGTATAGCCCCCCCGACATGTTTCGCTGTCAACACAGCGTCCTCAGGGGATCAAAACGGGGCTATGGACATCTTTAAATGAAATAATAAAAGTTACTTTTTAATTATATCAGTTAGCAGTTGGGAAATTGGTCTTCAGTGTGCCTCTGGCACATTTATCTTGTTTTGTATTCAGTATAGACCTGCCAACTGCTAGGGTCCCTTCAGCATCCTTGAAAAAGCTACACGCGAAATGCGCGTCGGGGCGTCACTTTATCTGTTGGGTCATACGACCACGCTACTGAGCATGGGTAAGCACATTACTGCGGTTCTGTCAGGTCCTATATTCAGTTATTATACTGGTTACGTCTACTGGGTGTAAGCCTTTACTTAAGCTCTTCACCTTTTTCTTTCTCCTGTCCTGACATATGCCTACCTACAGTATATGGATATATCCCTGAGTTAGGATATAACAAATAAGTGACTTCTCATGCCATATACTGTTTGTACATAATTTTGACTAAGTGTACATCCATTCTGATCCAGTAATTGACCTGTTTTAGATTCTAATGTTTGATTATTAATAAAGATTTTCTATTTTCTCAATATTTGATATCTTTGGACTCCTTTCCTCTTGTTTATATAAATCTATTATAGGCAGAGCACTACTTTCTTTTGTGTTCACAAGGTCCTTCAAGGTCATTGAAGCTGCAATTTAAAGTTATCCATGCTTGCTCTGTAGCTGTCTGAAAATATACATTATGGCAAATTGGCAATAGTAAGATGTAAATTCAGTTTAACCAAGCCTTAGTCTCAGGAACTATTTTTTTTTAACAAAATAATTCCTCCAGAACTTAGCATTTTATTTTCTACCCTATAGTTCTGCTAAACTTTCATCATCTTCAATATTAGGAGCAGATTTACTTTATTATTATTAGAAAACAGAACAATGGTGAACATAAAAGAGAGAGCACATCCAACAATGACCTCACAATTATGGTGCTGGATTTTGCCACTAAGGACAGAAGGGTCTGGTGTTTGTTTCTCTGTCCATGACCAGAATTTAATCTACTTAGGGTGTGTACACATCAGCGTTCGCTTTCCGTTGATTGGTTCCGTCTGAGCTTTCCATCGGAGGAACCCATCAACGGAAAGGCAAACAGAATTCTTCCATTTCTAATTGTTCCCGTTTGTCTCCGTTCCGTAAGGTTTCCGCTTTTGTTACGAACTCAATAGCGCAGTCGACTGCACTATTGATCCCGTCAAAAAAATGGAAGCATTACCATTGAAATCAATGGTGATGCAAACGGAAGCTATGGTTTCCATTTGCCTTTCCATTGATGGGTTCCT
Organism: Rhinoderma darwinii; assembly: GCF_050947455.1. NCBI lineage: Eukaryota > Metazoa > Chordata > Amphibia > Anura > Rhinodermatidae > Rhinoderma > Rhinoderma darwinii. The sequence continues at coordinate 100,917,887 of NC_134690.1, forward strand.
CCGACGAAAAGCTCAGACGGAACCCATCAACGGAAAGTGAACGCTGATGTGAACAGGCCCTTACAGTGCAGTTCCTAAACCATTTGACATTTCATAAACCAAATGACGAAAAAGATAAGACCAACCAGGAATGAGCCCCTTCTTCCAAGGGTTCCATAGCAGTTACATGGGCTACCTCTTGGGTGTATATGCCTTTGGAATATTACCTTTAGTTTATATTATTTGTTAGTAGCAATTAATGGGTGTAATGAGTCAATAATAATAATTTCTGGTTATGCCATAATTCTTTCTCTGATCTAAGCTACTTCCTCTAAGTTTTATGAATGATGAAACAGATAATTATTTAATATTAGGAGGACAATTTTAGATTGCAACTTTTTCATCTGTGCACATAACTAACATTGGGATTCAGATTGGAGCTTCTGCAAGCCTCTCCGTCTGAAGGAGCTACAGCATTAATTTAAAAAAATTAAAATGCACCTTCTATGGAAAACATTGATTAAATTCAAGTCTCCTTGACTGGTGATTTAAATCTGTCTGCGCCCCCATAGATCTTACCATCTGTGATATGTCACCTATTTCATATTCCTGTGCTGCGCTGAAATACTTCAGTATCTTGTTGTCTCTTGTGCCATGGAAACTGTGATAATTTCTTCGCAGTCTTAACACCCATAAATTCTTGTATCTAAAACACCTCTGTATTTGAAGAGACAATTGTTCTGGGTAGTGTGCATGCCTGCGTGACTATTAATATCAGCATAAGAGACTGGGAAACTAGCATAGATTGCATGAATAGTAGTTGAAAAACAAGGCACATTAACAGTCCCATCCATTAATTAGACTAATTGAATCTGATATGTAGTAATCTGCCTGGAAAATGCAATTACTTTATGATGAAATATCATGTACTTTTATTAAGCTCAATAGTATATTAAAAGGGTTTGCATCCCATTATGGACTTAGTAAAAGGTTTCTGTAGAAAAGAATTAACACCAAATAGTTTTTGTTCATTTGCTTGTTTTTCAGCCCACAGATATTATATTGCAGGTGTATCAAAGCACAGTTCTGCTTGGTGGATACATGATGTTTCTCTAACTCGCAGACACTATGGAGTATATTTTACTAAACAAACAGTGAAACACAAGGAATTTAGACGTTTTCAGAAACTATACTTCTAAGCAAACCCTCAATGCATTTTCATAATTATAACAATTACATTTTTTTTTCTTTCTTCGTTACATAGAGTAGGTAAGACTAAATTATTAAGTGATGCTACAGAAAAACTGCATGCTTCTACTACATTTTTTGTTGCATCGACAATACAAATTTACCTGCATGAAATGGTAGAGGTAGCATTGTAAAAAGTCGAGTTCATTTGTTGCGAGCAACACCATTACGAAAAAATAGGAAATACACAAAAAAAAAAATGCAAACAATTTCTCCATAAATATCTATTATTCTTTGGTCCTATTCTGTCTTATATTGTAATGAAAATTGAAACAAGGATAAGAATTGTTCTATATGTATGCCAGGAGATCAGCCATTTCCCTCCTCCTGCTTATTTTTACAATCTCATGTCTGGCTGTAAGACAACTGGCTGCAGTAGAAGACTTTCTCTACTGCACTGTTTGCAATGGGAGACAAAGAATGTTAAGCTTTACTTCTTTACTAAGTGCCCTTAGATGTCTGCCAACTGAAATTGGAAGAGAGCAGGAGGAAATATTTACTGTGTACTCTGCTGGATTTCTACAAGACTGTTTCAGCAACATGCAGAAAATCCTCCACACTGACACACAGTGTGAAAAAATGTCCTGTTTATTTTTATAAATATTTTCTAGGTTTAACGTTCCTTTAAGGAAGTAATTGTATTCTTTGCCAACTGATATCTAAAGTTGTAACAGGCTGCAACTGTTTTGTCACATAGAAAGATATGCAACAAAGTAAAGCACAATCCTAAATTGATAACATACACTTTCACTAATGTTCTACCCAACTATTTTATAGAGTTTAAAATGTTTACCATTCAGTACATATTTTCACCTTTCATATAAGATACTGATAAGATAAGATACTGATAAAAATGAGGACAGGCATTCATGATTGAAGAATCTGAGACCATTATGGACAGGCACATATTTATTGAATACTGTCAGCCACTAGTCAAATTATGTTGCTGGGTATGTTCAGGTGATGAATGGATGGTGGTGGTTTCTTATTCTTCTACTGCTTCATGCTGGTCACAATTGGCAGAGAGACATGTTCTATACGTATGGAATATCTTGCTTCATTCACTAATTGCAATTCCATATATATATAACGCTGACCAATCAGCGTCCTACACTTCTCATTGTTCCAGCCCAGCATGATCCACAGCACAGTGTGATTGTGCAGTGAAAGAAGCTGGGCTGGAACAATGAGACGTGTATGACACTGATTGTTCACTGATTGGTCAGCGTCATACACTCCTCTGTACAACGCCTAGTTGGTAAAAAGTAAAAACACGCCCAGTTGTCTATTAATAAACTAATTAGCATAAATCTAAAATTGCTCATAACTTGCTCAAAATTGATAGTTTTTCAAAATAAAAAACACTGTTATCTACATTGCAGCACCGATCAAATTATGTAGGAGAAAGGGCACTTATAATGTGGTGACAGAGCCTCTTGAAAAAGTAACAATAATAATTAATGATCCAACCATAAGTGATGATCATTAATGACACTGTAACTGTTATGTCTGTCAATATCTGCAAATGGAAATTTGTTCAAATCTAGAACTTATTTAAAAAAATGTTTGGTCAGCTATGATGAGAATACATGTATTTGGATGATAGGACAAGAATGAATGATATTTGTAACATTAGAAACTATTTTCTACATTCTCCTAGACCGACCAGTGTTCTTATAGTAAAAATATTGGTGACCTATATGCAAGGTTTTGGCTGATTGCAAACTTTTTGCTTGAAAAGGGCAAGAAATAGACTTTGAAAGCAGCAGAAGCATTGCACATGGGTGACAAATAAATACTAGACTACTTTTTCCATGCATTGGATGCTGCAGTCTATTATTTTTATTGAGCGTCCGCAAACTCAGCTCGCCTGTCCACTGCTGCCAAGACAAAAGTTTCTGAAAATATTGTTTTGCACTGCTTTCTAGTAATATGATTGCTGTAGAGCTCCTAAAGTAATGATGAGGTTAATGAAAGTTGTCAACTTTTTTTTTCTGTTCACTCTGTTCTGGAAACAGTAAGATATAACTTACCAAGGTGTAAAAATTTGCTTACACAATTTATAAATTCATGAAATAATGGAGCTATTGATTGTTCTGGATGGCTTATTTTGTGTGAGACTTCCCAGATTAGTTTTCTTACTTATAAATTAAACCCCTGACTTGTACAGTAAATTGCTCAAAGACTGTCAGAATTATCAAGTTAAGTTATGTGTATACGGGACGTTTACAAATCGGTGATAAATCTGTATATGCATAACAGGCTCATTCCTGCCAAAGAACGAGCGGATAAATTTGAAGATAGAGACTGGATTAAACACACATCACACTATGGAAAGCATAGATCACGTCTACACAAAAGTTGATGCTGATTACAGTCTTTGTTTAGCTTATTCACTCTACTAATAAGGTGATAATTTGCAAGGTTTAGATTTCTTTCCAGGTTTAGCTTTCTCTTTTAAGATTGAATACCTTATCAAATGCAGACTTATGTTATAAAGGCAGAGGATCCCCACTGGTTACTGATTGTGAGCACCTTGAATTTGTTTAATGTAATTATTTCATGTTGAGTTTGTATTAAACACTTAACACCATCCGCTGTATATGAACAGTGGATGTGCGTTACAACAATATGGTGTGGCAAGTGCTGGCTTTTTTGTACAACTGACACTCGCCTGCAATAACTCAGATTCCTGCCGTTTAACCCCTCAGATGCTGCGGTCAATAGTTACCGTGGCATCTGAGTGGTTAGATAGAGGGAGGGGGCTCTGTCTGACCCCTGATCAATTTCCCTGCGTCAAAATCGCGGGTTGCCGATTGTTTGCTGTGGCAACCAAAGGCCTAGTGAAGGCCTCCAGGCCCAGTGTATAGCTTGAACAATCCATCGATTGCATGGTATAGTCCGCTGAGGTGACTAAAAAAAAGGTAACAAATAATTTTTAATATAACTTTTTAAAGTTTAAAAAATCAAAATAAGTTAAGAAAGAAACTTTTCCCATTTTCACATAAAATATTTAAACAATAAAAAAATAAAAACATAATTGGTATCACTTTGAACTACTAAAATATCACATTATTTAACCCGTTGGGTGAACGACATTGGGGAAAAAAATTCCCAATGCCAGAATTGCTATTTTTTAATCACCTCCATTCCCCCCAAAAAATAGAATTAAAAGTGAACAAAAGGTTGTATGTACCACTCTAATTACAGCTTGGCCCACAAAAAACAAGCCACCACCCCTGTGATGCCCTATCTCACCACAGGACAAAGGGGTTCCCCTGACTCACGTTCCACCAGGCAACATGGTTGGCACTTGGGCTGGGTTCACACGACCTATTTTCAGACGTAAACGAGGCGTATTATGCCTCGTTTTACGTCTGCAAATAGGGCTACAATACGTCGGCAAACATCTGCCCATTCACTTGAATGGGTTTGCCGACGTACTGTGCAGATGACCTGTCATTTTACGCGTCGTCGTTTGACAGCTGTCAAACGACGAAGCGTAAAATGACTGCCTCTGCAAAGAAGTGCAGGACACTTCTTTGCAACGTATTTTGAGCCATTCTTCATTGAAGTCAATGAAGAGCAGCTCAAGATTTAGGAGCGTCAAAGACGCCTCGCATAATGCAAGGAGGAGCTTTTACGTCTGAAACGACGCAGCTGTTTTCTCCTGAAAACAGTCTGTCATTTCAGACGTAAAGCCACTTCTTGTGTGCACATACCCTTGCACTTTCAGCAGCAACATGAATGGAGTGGTGGCTATGCATGTGAAAGGCACTCTAGCTTATGGGAGTTACAGAAAGAGTCGGTATTCACTGTTGCCTATAAGCCAGGGGTTCCCAACCTGTGGTGCCCACAACCCCAGGGGGGTGAGATGGAATTTCAGGGTGAGAAAGAGTTGCTCGTGTCGTAGAGTGAGGAGGAGTCATCACTCAGCCAGCTGCCAGTGTGCCTTGAGAAGTGGTAGTAGGTGATTGTGTTGGGTGGTTAGTAGTCTCGTTTATTAAATCAAGAAGTACAGAATAACAAAATGAACATATAAGTAAAGTAAGTAACTGATTGTCCGAGGATTGCTTTTAAAAGGATTAAGAGCTGAAGGAAGATCTTATTGATTTGCGGACAAATCGTTCTCTTGAAATGCAATTTGAATGAAAGACTGGAAGAGTTTGGGTGTGCAGCACTGAATATGTTCCCAGGATGTGACAGAAAAGCATCAGTGCCCCCATTGCATTTGCAACAACATATAATATATGGCCAAAGGTATTGGGACACACCACTTAACCATTCAATTCTGGTGTTTCATTCAGTCCTATTGCCACAAGTATATTAAATCAAGCACCTAGTCATGCAGTCTGCCTTTACAAACATTTGTCATAGAATATATCATTCTAAAAAGCTCACTGAATTCAAGTGTTGTACTGTAATAAGATGCCACCATTGCAACTAGGCCAGTTAGTTAATTCGTAACATTTCTTACATCCTAGATATTCCATAATCAACTGTGAGTAGTATTAATGCAGAGTAGAAGCTTTTAGCAAACACAGCAATTCAGACACAAAGTGGCAGACCACGTAAAGATACAATTCACGGTCGCCGAGTGCTGAGGCGCATAGTGCATAAAAGTCACCAATGCTCTGCTGACTCAATAACTGCAGAGTTGCAAACCTCCTCTAGCATTAAAATCCACATAAAAACTGTGCGCCGGGAGCTTCATGGCATGGGTTTCCATGGCCAAGCAGCTGTATGTAAGTCTTACCACAAGCATCGGATGGAGTAGTGTAAAGAATGCTGCTTCTGGAGCAGTGGAAATTTGTTCTGTGGAGTGATGAATCACGCTTCTCTATCCGGCAGAACTATGGGTCTGTCTGGGTTTGGCAAACGCCAGGGCAATGCTACCTGCCTGAATGCATTGTGCGAACTGTAAAGTTTGGTGAAGAAGGGATTATGATATGGGGTTGTTTTTCAGGGGTTGGCCTAGACGTTCCAGTGAAGGAAATCTTAATACTTCAGCATACCAAGACATTTTGCACAATTGTATGCTTCCAACTTTGTGGGAACAGTTTGGGGAAGGCCCTTACATGTTCCAGAATGACTGTGCCCCAGTGCACACAGCTAAGTCCATAAAGGCATGGTTGGGTGAGTTTGGTGTGGAAGAACTTGACCGGCTCGATTAGAGCCCTGACCTCAACCGAATCAAACACCTTTGGAATTAACTAGAACTGAGATTACGAGCCAGGCCCTCTTGTCCAACATCCGTGTCTGACCTCACAAATGCTCTTCTAGATGAATGGGCAAAAATTCTCACAGACACGCTCCAAAATCTTGTAGGACGCCTTGCCAGAGGAGTGGACCAACTCCAAAATAATGCCTAGCGATTTGACTGGGATGTCATAAAAGCTCCTGTAGGTTTAATGTGTAGGTGTCCCAATACTGTTGCCCATATAGTGTACTTGTGTTAATTTGGATTCAGTTCTCTTTTGTCAATCAAGACCAAATTAAGAATCGCCTAAATGCACAGACAGACCTGCGGATCGGAGTCAGCATTAAAGCACCACGTTTTTACAAACTCATGAATAAGAAGCAAGAGCAAACATGTCATTGAATTGTTAGTTCACAATTGGGATTGATTTTATTGCTTACAATTGTATCAGAATGAATTAGGATCAATACGTTCATCAGCAGTACTGTTTGTGGAACAATTTGTGGTTCAAAAATAAAAAATTGGACTTCTTCATCTTCAAATGTGATATTACTTCTTAGGGGGTGAAAATATTAATCAAACATTTCCTAGGGAGTTGCGGTGTAGAAAAGGGAACCACTGTTCTAAGCTATACGCTATGGAGATGACCACACATATAATAATAGGCTAATTAACCTCATTGGATTGTTGTTTTAACTCTTTCCTTTCCAGAGTGCACAGCATAGCAGGAATAGTGATTAGAGTGATAAAGTGCGTAAAATGGATGTGCCCTTGACTTCTTGCTAATTCACAATTCTGATGCATTTCAGAAATAATGTGCTTTCCTGTGTAAAATTTATTAAAATGTCAAATTCTGCTTTACCTCTTCAAACCCTAAACCTTTATGTGTAACATCATTTCCATAATTGCTGCCTAATAGAAAATTAAAACAGTAGTATGAGTAACTTTACAATTCTACAGCATGCAGCCATTTTAAATAAAAGCTTTTAACAAATGGTCGACCTTGGTCTAATTTTTTTTTATGCAATCACTTAGGAAACACATCAAGATTAAAAATAGGGATGTTTGGCATTCTATTATGTATGATTTTAAGGCAAATATAGCTTTTATGTTTTTAGAAAATATGTAGGTTTCCAAGTCTTGTAAAATGCAAAAGTAATTCCAATACCAAAGTTCCCTAAACGAGGCTTAATTCACACTGAAAGTTCCCGGTGCATACGTCAAACATATCCTTAGGCCCCCATTCACCAAATAGAGGCTAAAAGAGTGTTTTTCTTTGGCATCTGTCAGGCTTGTATATGTCGGTATACCTTTTTTTCCCAACTGTGTGGAATAGTGCTGTCTGCTGCGCTATCCCATACAGAGGCATCCCGCAAAAAAAGTATATTGCGTTATATGTTTTTTGTTTTCTTTTGAAACATGGGCGCCTCTGGGCAACAAATGCTATTGTATGCCTATACAACGGCATCCGTCCGAACCGCACATGACTGCATGGGCCCCCTCATGCCCGGTGGCGTCACTAGCTCCGGAGGTGGCCCTGGTGCCAGACAGTCACATTCACTTGTATTTGTGTATGCATCCCGCCAGGAGGATGTGTAGCGGATCCGTCCGTTGCAGGAACAGGGCAAGGTAAGTAAACGCTATGTAGCACTTTATAGAAGAAACAGGGGAGGCGCTGTGTAGCACTATATACAAGAAGGGGGGAAACGCTGTGTAGCACTATATACAAGGGGGGAGCGCTGTGTGGCACTATGTGCAAGGGGGAGTGCTGTGTGACACTATATACTAGGGGGTAGCGCTGTGTAGCACTATATACAAGAAGGGGGCAAGTGCTGTGCAGCACTATATAGAAGGAGGGAGCGCTGTGTGGCACTATATACAAGGGGAGGAGCGCTGTGTGACACTATATACAAGGGGGTGGCGCTGTGCAGCACTATATACAAGTAGGGGTGGAGCGCTGTGTAGCACTATATACAAGGGGGAGCGCTGTGTAGCACTATATACAAGAAGGGGGGAAAGTGCTGTGTGGTACTATATATAAGAAGGGGGGCACTGTGTAGCACTGTGTACAAGAAGGGGGGAAATCACTCTGTAGCACTATATACTGTACAAGAAGGAGGGGGGAATCACTGTGTAGCACTATATACAAGAAGGGGGGGACTGTGTAGCGCTATATACAAGAAGGAGGGGGAATCGCTGTTTAGCACTATACACAAGAAGGTGGGAGAATCACTGTGTAGCACTATATACAAGAAGGGGGAAAACGCTGTGTAGCACTATATACAAGGGGGGAGTGCTGTGTGGCACTATATACAAGGGGGGAGCGCTGTGTAACACTATATACAAGGGGGTAGCGCTGTGTAGCACTATATTCAAGAAGGGGGGGAAGTGCTGTGTAGCACTATATAGAAGGGGGGAGCGCTGTGTGGCACTATATACAAGGGGAGGAGCGCTGTGTGACACTATATACAAGGGGGTAGCGCTGTGCAGCACTATAACAAGTAGGGGTGGAGCGCTGTGTAGCACTATATACAAGAAGGGGGGATAGTGCTGTGTGGTACTATATATAAGAAGGGGGGCACTGTGTAGCACTATGTACAAGAAGGGGGGGAATCCCTGTGTAGCACTATATACTGTACAAGAAGGAGGGGGGAATCGCTGTGTAGCACTAGATACAAGAAGGGAGAGCGCTGTGTGGCACTATATACAAGAAGGGGGGGGGACTGTGTAGCACTATCTACAACAAGGAGGGGGAATCGCTGTTTAGCACTATACACAAGAAGGTGGGGGAATCACTGTGTAGCACTATATACAAGAAGGGGAAAACGCTGTGTAGCACTATATACAAGGGGGGAGTGCTGTGTGGCACTATGTACAAGGGGGGAGCACTGTGTGACACTATATACAAGGGGGTAGCGCTGTGTAGCACTATATACAAGAAGGGGGAGAAGTGCTGTGTAGCACTATATAGAAGAGGGGAGCGCTGTGTGGCACTATATACAAGGGGAGGAGCGCTGTGTGACACTATATACAAGGGGGTAGCGCTGTGCAGCACTATATACACGTAGGGGTGGAGCGCGGTGTAGCACTATATACAAGGGGGAGCGCTGTGTAGCACTATATACAAGAAGGGGGAAAGGTGCTGTGTGGTACTATATATAAGAAGGGGGCACTGTGTAGCACTATGTACTAGAAGGGGGGGAATCACTGTGTAGCTGTAAAGGATCTGCCAGACACAGCTTCTGTGTCGACGCCCGTGGTTAATCAGTCTGCACCTGCTCCTAAGTCTGATAGAGTGACTCGATCATCTACCACTCGGGCTGGGAGGCTGGGAAGTGGGAGAGCCTATCACAGCCTAGCCAGATGGAGCTAGCTCCCGCCCTCTGTCTATTTATACCTTCATTTCCTGCTCCTCCTTTGCCTGTGATTCTGCCTGTTTCCTGGCTCTGCTGCTGCTTGTACTATTGTCCTCTGCTTCATATTGAACCTGCTTTAATGACTAATCTCCTCCTCTGTGTTTGGTACCTCGTACACTCCTGGTTTGACTCGGCTTGTACACTACTCTTGTTGCTCACGGTGTTGCCGTGGGCAACTGCCCCATTTCCCTTAGCTTCTGTGTACCCTTGTCTGTTTGTCTGTCGTGCACATATTGAGCATAGGGACCGTCGCCCAGTTGTACGCCGTCGCCTAGGACGGGCCGTGCAAGTAGGCAGGGACTGAGTGGCGGGTAGATTAGGGCTCACCTGTCTGTCTCCCTACCCCGTCATTACAGTAGCACTATATACTGTACAAGAAGGAGGGAGGAATCGCCGTGTAGCACTATATACAAGAAGGGGGAGTGCTGTGTGGCACTATATACAAGAAGGGGGGACTGTGTAGCACTATATACAAGAAGGAGGGGGAATCGTTGTTTAGCACTATACACAAGAAGGTGGGGGAATCACCGTATAGCACTATATACAAGAAGGGGGAGCGCTGTGCAGCACTAGATAGAAGAACGAGGGGGAAATCGCTGTGTAGCACTATATACAAGTGGGGGAGCGCTGTGTGGTACTATATATAAGAAGGGGGATGCACTGCGTAGCACTGTATACAAGAAGGAGGGGAAGCGCTATGTGGTACTATATACAAGAAGGGTGGGTAGCGCTGTGTAGCACTATATACAAGAAGGGGGAGCGCTGTGTAGCACTATATACAAGGGAGAAGCGCTATGTAGCACTATATACAAGGGGGTAGCACTGTGTGGTACTATATACAAGAAGGGGGAAGCGCTGTTTGACACTTTATACAAGGGGGGAGTACTGTGTGACACTATATACAAGGGGGGAGCGCTGTGTAGCACTATATACAAGGGGGTAAGCGCTGTGAGACACTATATACAAGGGGGAGCGCTGTGTAGCACTATATCAAAGGGGGGAGGCGCTGTGTGACACTATTTACAAGGGGGGAAGCTCTGTGTGACACTATATACAAGGGAGGGAGCACTGTGTGACACTATATACAAGGGGGAGAGCTGCATGGTGCTATAGGGGGGCTGTGTGTGGCACTGTCTACATGGGGATGTGTGTGACGCCATCAACAGGGGGTCTGTGTGGCGCTATCTATAGGGGGGCTGTGCTATCTAGAGGGGGGTGTGTGTGGCAAAATCTACATGGGGTGGCACTATCTACAGGGGGCACTGTGTATGTAGTGCTTTACTTTACAGTGTATAACACAATTATATTCAGGGACACAGTGTTTGGTGCTATTTTATTTAGGGGCGCAGTGTTTGGTGCTATTATATTTAGGGGCACAGTGTGCGGCACCATGATCATTTTATCTTCGTTTATAGATGTGGAAATGTTGGAAAAGTGAAGAGCCGAAGACATCTAAGTGGCAAATTCTGCAGAAATAGGTCATGGCCGGGAGCAGTCGTATTGAAGTCTGGACCGGATGGTGATGAAAAGAGGAAAAAAAATGCTAGAATATGAGACGTCGTCACCTGTGAGTCACTAGATTTATAGTGAATCTGTCACCTCCCCTGACATGTTTACTATAGGAAATCCTTGTATTTCACAAAAAGTCTTTGTGTAGTCCTGGACTGATAGACAAATTGGTGTTACCATTGTCAGGAGGATGAGTCCCTGCACAGTGTGGTACTTTCAGTATGTAGGGACACAGCCCTTTGACAAGGTGAATCGTAACACCCATTTGTTAATGTTTGCACAAAAAGGTAGTGTTAACAATAGTTATAGCGCGGCAGGGTGGCGGTGGAGAAGGGGGACCCAAGTTTGGGTAACAGTCCAGGGCCCATGGTCTACTTAATCCGCCACTGGAAACTCCTGATTTATACATCCGATGTACACTGTAAAGCAGTGTGAATAGACCCCTACAGAACATAATTATGCTTTGCACAAATATAGTGAAGTGTATAAAATGATGTCAGGTAGCAGCCTGAAAAATCAAAAATATGGCAGGAGACAGTAGATCTGGGTGTCCATTAACATTTATAGAAACGACTCAGTGTCAATATGACACATAGCATTATGTAAGAGTATGACCAAAAAGGGCAGTTAAACACTGTCATAGGGCAGATTATAAGTCATAGCATATACTCCCACATTTAGAAGTCAACTCGTCTTTTTTAAATAGGAGCTGACAGGTCTACTGAAATGCTTATTTTTTTTTTTGCAAATCCTTGCAATCCCTGTGAAATTACAATGCTGGATCATCTCTTCTTAGAACTTTATGTTGTGCTCCTACACAGCATGTTGCTGTCAGCTGATTGGACAGCATAAGACTGTGTAGGGACATGTCCCTTTTACAAGGGGAATGATAGCATTCAGTTGTCAATTTAGTCATACAATTCCAGGAGGAATAACAGAGGAACCACACAATAAAGAACTCTAAGAAAAGAGGCTCCAGAACTTTTATTTTATGGGGAATGCAAGTATTTGCTTAAACAGATTTGTCGGGAAAGTTCACAGATCCTCTTTAAACCCTTAACGCATTATCACGTAACCGTACGTGATAAGGGTTAAGGGGAAGTATGGAGCGCGCTTACAGGCTGAGCGCGCTCCATACAAAGCGGGTGACGGCTTACTGCAACAGGCGGAATCAAAGATCACTTTGATTCCGCGCGTTTAACACCTTAAATCGCGACCGCAGCATTTAAAATGTTAAAATCAGGGCAGCGCCCCCTCAAACAAGCCATCACGCTTCCCCGCGGCACGATCACGGCCGGTTACAATGGTTGTTATGGCAACCTGGGGGCCTAATAAAGGCCCCCAGGTCTGCCATCTTTGTACTCCTCTGAAGTTCTGCCTCTGGCAGCGTATCAAAGGAGACGGCCAGAATCACGATATACTGCAATACATTAGTATTGCAGTATATCATGCAAGCGATACAACGATCGCTGCTTCAAGTCCCCTAGGGGGAGTAATAAAAAAAAAGTAAAAAAAAAGCAGTTGAATAAAGTTTTGTTTTATGTTCCAAAAAAAAAAAAGTATTAAAAGTAAAAAAAAAAACCCTTTTCAAATTTTTTCCCTAAGGCCTCCCACACACGAGCGTGTGTGGTCCGTGATATACGGTCCGTATGTCGGCCGCATTTCCTGGACCAAACACACTGCAGGGAGCCGGGCTCCTAGCATCATAGTTATCTATGACGCTAGGTGTCACTGCCTCGCTGCGAGACAACTGTCCAGTACTGTAATCATGTTTTCAGTACGGGACAGTAGTTCCACGGAGAAGCAGTGACACCTAGCGTCATAGATAACTATGATGCTAAGAGCCCGGCTCCCTGCAGTGTGTTCGGTCCGGGAAATGCGTCCGACATACGGACCGTACATCACGGACCAAACACGCTCATGTGAATACGGCCTAAATCAATGTTAAAAAAAAAGAAAAGTTAACATAACTGGTATCACCGTGTCCGTAAAAGACCAAACTATCACAATATAGCATTGTTTATCCCGCTCGGTGAATGCCGTAAAAAAAATATATATATAGAAAACATGCGAATTGCTGTTTTTTGGTCACCTTAGTGCTCAAAAAAAAATTAAATAAGAAGTGATCAAAAAGTTGCATATACCCCAAAATCGTATCGGTGAAAACTACGACTTGCCCTGCAAAATTTAAGCTCTCACATTGCTAAATTGATGGAAAAATGAAAAAGTTATGGCTCTCAGAATATGGCGACACAAAATACTTTTAATTTAGCAAATAGTTAACTTTTTTAAAAGTGGTAAAACATAAAACAAAGCATATTAATTTGGTATCGCCGTAATTGTATCAACCTGTAAAATAAGGTGAATATGTCATTTTTACCGCCTGATGGGCACCACAAGAACCAACCCCCCTCAAAAAATGGCGTAATCACAGTTTTTTTCCCATTTCACATCACAAATGATTTTTTTTCAGCTTCCCAGTACATTATGCGGCACAAGAAATGGTGCCATGAAAAACTACAACTTGTCCCGCAAAAAACAAGGCCTCATATGGCTATATCGAAAATCCGAAAAATGGTTGAGGAGGGAAGGGGTTAATACCCAGTCACCTTTAGAGGAGCAACAAAAGCCGTGTCACGGTCATATCTCCCAACATTCAAGTATCGCAAAGAGGGTCAATGCGGTGTGCGCAGTGTGGCGTGGCAATTTTTTCTTTTTAAGCCACGCCTCTAACCCTGCCCATACACACTCGGTTCAGCCCACACAGTATCATGCTCCCATATTTCCTCCCCACTGTATAATGCCCCCATAGAACCCCACATACAATATAAAGCCCCTATAGTTGCCCCTCACACAGTATAATGCCCCATAGTGCCTCCCACACAGTATAATGCCAAATAGCTACCTCCACACAGTAAAATGCCCCCATAGATGCACCCATATAGTTTAATGGCTCCATAGCTGCCCCATACAGTATAATGCCCACACAGATGCCCCATACAGTATAGTATAGCTGACCTCTTATAGTATAACACCCCCATACAGTATAAAGCCCACACAGATGCCCCCATACAGTATAATACCATACAGAGGCCCCCATAAAGTATAATGCCCCCATAGATGCTCCCATAGAGTATAATGCCCCATAGCTGCCCCCATACAGTATAATGCCCCCTTAGCTACCACCATACATTATAATGTCTCCTTAGCTGCCACCATACAGTATAATGCCGCCTTAGCTGCCCCATACAGTATAATGCCCTCTTAGGTGCCCGTAGTGCCAGGGCCCAGAATCCCGCTCTGGCAAGGGGATTCGGTTTCAGGAGTAGCCCCTGACTAGAGATGAGCGAACCGGGACAACCGAACCCGGTTTCGGTCCGAACTTCCGGAAAAGTTCATTTTGCAGCGAATCCGAACTTCACCGGGTTCGGCCGAACCCGTTTTGAACGAACCCGGTCAAAAATATTATACAAATCGGCAGCCACTTATCTCTATCAATCACTGATAGAGAAAAGAGGCTGCTGATTAAAAATAAAATAAAAAGCATTTCATACGTCCCTCTTCTTCCTCCAGTCCGACCTTCTTTTCTGACGCGGCAGCCTGTGATTGGCTGCAGAGGCCTCTGCAGCCTGTGATTGGCTGCAGAGGCCTCTGCAGCCTCTGATTGGCTGCAGCGGTCACATGGGCTGTATCATCATCCAAGAAGGTCGGGCCGGATGTCGAGAGGAACGCGTCACCAAGGCAACGGCCAGGAGACCGGACTGGAGGAAGCAGAAAGTTCTCGGTAAGTATGAACGTCTTTTTTTTTTACAGGTTACTCTATATTGTGATCGGTAGTCACTGTCCAGGGTGCTGAAACAGTTACTGCCGATCAGTTAAATCTTTCAGCCCCCTGGACAGTGACTATTTACCGACGTCGCCTAGCAACGCTGCCGTAATGACGGGTGCACACATGTAGCCACCTGTCATTAAGGGGTAATATATTTTATAATGGGAGCACGGCTCTGAAAAACGACCGGCTGCCCGTGGCTGGCCGTGCCCGGCCGTGCTCATCTCCTTAAATACTCTGTGCTGCCTTAAACTCTGTGGACAGGTCAGGATCCTGTTTCTTTTAAATGCTGCTGGGGAACCCGCTCGATCCACTATATAAGGCTGCGCTACAGTGCAGCATTTAAAAGAAACAGGATCCTGACCTGTCCATAGAGTTTAAGGCAGCACAGAGTATTTCAGGAGATGAGCGTGCAGATTCAGTGCTGCTGTGAACTCTGCTCTTACCATTACGTAGCTCAGTTGTACCTCTCCTCCACTCCTGTCCTCAATAACACCTTCACATGATTGGCAAGTCACCACGTAATGGTAAGAGCAGAGTTCACAGCAGCACAGAGTATTTCAGGAGATGAGCGTGCGGATCTTGTGCGGGGTGGTGACTTGCCAATCATGTGAAGGTGTTATTGAGGACAGGAGTGGAGGAGAGGTAACAGACTGAGCTACGTAATGGTTAGAGCAGAGTTCACAGCAGCACAGAGTATTTCAGGAGAGGAGCGTGCAGATTTTGTGCTGCTGTGAACTCTGCTCTTACCATTACGTAGCTCAGTCTGTTACCTCTCCTCCACTCCTGTCCTCAATAACACCTTCACATGATTGGCAAGTCACCACCCCGCACAAGATCCGCACGCTCATCTCCTGAAATACTCTGTGCTGCTGTGAACTCTGCTCTTACCATTACGTGGTGACTTGCCAATCATGTGAAGGTGTTATTGAGGACAGGAGTGGAGGAGAGGTAACAGACTGAGCTACGTAATGGTAAGAGCAGAGTTCACAGCAGCACAAAATCTGCACACTCCTCTCCTGAAATACTCTGTGCTGCTGTGAACTCTGCTCTTACCATTACGTAGCTCAGTCTGTTACCTCTCCTCCACTCCTGTCCTCAATAACACCTTCACATGATTGGCAAGTCACCACCCCGCACAAGATCCGCACACTCATCTCCTGAAATACTCTGTTCTGCTGTGAACTGTGTGTGTGTGTGTGTGTGTGTAGATGTTTGTGTGTGTGTGTGTTTTTGTATATGTGTGTTTGTGTATATGTGTGTATATGGTTGTGGGTTTGTGTGTTTATGTGTGTGTGTTTGTGTATATATGGGTGTGTTTGTGTATATGTGTTTGTGTATATGTTTGTGTGTGTGTGTTTGTGTGTATATGTGTGTGTTTGTGTATATATGGGTCTGTTTGTGTACATGTGTGTGTTTGTGTATATGTGTGTGTTTGTGTATATGTGTGTGTCTGTGTATATGTGTGTGTTTGGGTATGTGTGTTTTTGTTTGAATATGTGTTTGTGTATATGTGTTAGTTCGTGTATATGTGTGTGTATATGTGTGTGTGTTTGTCTCTTTGTGTGTGTGTGTGTTTGTGTATATCTTGTTGTGTTTGTGTATAACTGTGTATATGTGTTTGTGTATATGTATGTGTGTTTTTGTATATGTGTGTGTGTGTGTTTGTCTCTTTGTGTGTGTGTGTGTTTCTGTATATCTTGTTGTGTTTGTGTATAACTGTGTATATGTGTTTGTGTATATGTGTGTGTGTGTGTGTTTGTGTATATGTGTGTGTTCGTGTATATGTGTGTGTTTTTATATGTGTGTTTTTGTATGTATATGTGTGAGTTTGTGTATATGTGTGTGTGTTTGTCTGTTTATGTGTGTGTGTGTGTATATCTTGTTGTGTTTGTGTATATATGTGTGTGTTTGTGTATGGTTGTTTGTTTGTTTGTGTGTGCGTGTATATATGTGTGTAGGCGAGTAGAAGTATTGTTATTGTTCACATTGATAACTGTTTTTTTATGTTGTTGCAGATTTTTATGTACCGATTGGACTACATCTTCGATTCGTTGGACTACTGCGTAAATCTACGTTTTTTCAAATTTTAATAAAATGGTTAACGAGGGTTTTGTTGGGGATTTCTTATTTCAATAAAAAAGAATTGTCTTTGTGTTTTTTTTTAAACTTTATTAGTGCCTAGATAATGGCAGTTGGCTGATTGACAGCGTCCATTATTAACCCCTTCCCGACATCCGCCGTATATATACGGCGCTGTCGGGAGGTGCTTCCCGCAAAGCGCCGTATATATACGGCGCAGTGATGGTGCGGGCTCAGGAGCAGAGCCGGCACCATCACCGCGGGGTGACAGCTGTATTATACAGCTGGCACCCTCCTGTAACTGCCAGGACCGGAGCTATTCTCCGATCCGGCAGATTAACCCCTCAGATGCTGCGCTCAATAGAGCGCAGCATCTGATAGGTTTTCACCCGATCGGCAACCCAGTGATGCAATCGCTGGGTTGCTGTGGCAATCGGACGCCAGAAAATGGCGTCCAAGTCTGCCTTGTACGGGAGCCGATGAGGACCCGCCTGCGGCGTGTCCTCATAGGCTTGCTGTCAGTGAATAACTGACAGCGCTAATACACTGCACTACGTATGTAGTGCAGTGTATTAGAGTAGCGATCGGGGCATCAGGCCCTCATGTCCCCTAGTGGGACAAGTAAAAAAAGTAAAAAAAAGTTAATAAAAATGTGGTAAAACAATAAAAACACACACATTTCAAATAAAAATAAAGCTAAACTGACTTTTTTCCCATAGTAAGTCTTTTATTATGGGAAAAACCGTAAAAATCAAAAAAGCGATACATAATTGGTATCGCCGCGTCCGTAACGACCCAAACTACAAAACTATTATGTAATTTATCCCGCACGGTGAACGCGGTAAAAAAAAAACATGAAAAACAGCGCCAGAATCTTTGTTTTTAGGTCACGTCTCCTTCCAAAAAATGCTATAAAAAGTGATCAAAAAGTCACATTTACTCCAAAATAGTACTAATAAAAACGGCAATCCGTCCCGCAAAAAATAATCCCTGACACCGCTTCGTGCACGCAAAATTAAAAAAGTTCTGGGTCTTAGAATATGGCGAGACAGAAAACAAATGATTTTATAAAAAAAGTGATTTTATTGTGCAAAAGCTGCAATACATAAAAAAAACTATATAAATTTGGTATCGCCGCGTACGTAACCACCCAAACTACAAAACAATTATGTAATTTATCCCGCATGGTGAACGGCGTAAAAAAAAACATGAAAAACAGCGCCAGAATCTTTGTTTTTAGGTCACATCTCCTTCCAAAAAATGCTATAAAAAGTGATCAAAAAGTCACATTTACTCCAAAATAGTACTAATAAAAAATGACAATCCGTCCCGCAAAAAATAATCCCTGACACCGCTTTGTGCACGCAAAAATAATAAAGTTATGGGTCTTAGAATGTCGACACAGAAAACAAATGATTTTATAAAAAAAGTGATTTTATTGTGCAAAAGCTGCAATACATAAAAAAAACTATATAAATTTGGTATCGCCGTAATCGTATCGACCCGCAGAATAAAGCTAACATGTAATTTAGGGCACACTGTGGATGCCGATAAAAAAAACAATAAAAAACTATTCCAGAATTGCTTGTTTTTGGTAATTTCCTTTACCAAAAAATGAAATAAAAAGTGATCAAAAAGTCGTATGTGTTCTAAAATGGTACCAATAAAATCTACAGCCCCTCTCACAAAAAACAAGCCCGCACACCGCTCAATCTACTGAAAAATAAAAAAGTTATGGCACTAGTAATGCGGTGATGAAAAAACATCTCAATGCGCAGGCCGGAGGGGAACATTCCTTCAGTTTCAGGGCCCCAGGATTTAGGAACTAGGAAAGGGAAGGGACATCCGCTGGAAGCGAGGGTGCCCGTATTATACCAGCGCAAAACTTTCCCAGTAACATTTCCCAAACTACGAAGGAGAAAAAGTCCCCAAAAGGTGCAGTGTAAAGAGTGTTACAAAAGGGGGATAAGAAAGAAAACCGTTTATCAGTGTGACACCGGCCTGTGCATAACGGATCGCTTCACAGCGTAACAGACATCTATGGAGAATTGTATTATTTACCCCATTATTATACCCTCTTATTATGCCCTGATATACTCCGCACAGATTACATATACCCTGATGTTCTCCGCACAGATTACATATGCCACCACATTATAAACGGAAATACCAGCAAAACCCCAAACAGAACTATTACCAAGCAAAATCCATGCTCAAAATGGCGGTCTTTCCCTTCTTAGCCCTACAGTGTGCCCAAACAGCAATTTATGGCCACAAGTAAGGCATTACCATACCCGGGAGAACCCGCTTAACAATTTATGGGGTAAGATTCTCTAGGGGCACAACATCTTGTGCGGTGAATGGGCAGATCAGTGGAGAAATTGCAATTTTCACTTTGCACAATCCACTGCGTATTCATTTCTGAAAAACACCTGTGGAGTCTAAATTCTCACTACACCCCTTGATAAATGCCTTTAGGGGTGTAGTTTCTAAAATGGGGTCACTTTTGTTTGGTACATCAGTGGTTTTGCAAATGCAACATGGCGTCCGCAAACCATTCCAGCAAAATCTACGCTCCAAAAGATAAATACCGCTCCTTTTCTTCTGAATGCTCCCATATACGTAAACAGCTGATTATAACCACATATGGGGTGTTACCGTACTCGGGAGAAATTACTTTACAAATGTTGGGGTGCTTTTTCTTCTCTATTCCTTGCAAAAATGAAAAATGTGTATCTAAAACGACATCTTGTTGGAAAAAAAAATTATTTTTCATTTTCATGGCTTAATTCTAATTAATTCAGCAAAAAACCTTTGGGATCAAAATTTTCACTATACCCCTAGATGATTCCTCAGGGGGTGCAGTTTCCCAAATGGAGTCACTTTTGGGGTGTTTCCACTGTACTAGTACTACAGGGGCTCAGCAAATATGACATGACACCCAGAAACCATTCCAAAATCCAAATGGTGCTCCTTCCATTCTGAGCCCTACCGTGTGTCCAAACAGATGTTTGTGACCACATGTGGGGTATTGTTTTACTCGGGAGAAGATGCTTTACAAATGTTGCAGTGCTTTTTCTCCTTCAGTCCTTGTGGAAATGAAAAAAAAAATACCTAAACCTACATTTTCTTTGAAAAAATGTAGATTTTCATTTTTACGGCCTACTTACAATAAGTTCTGTAAAAAAACTGGCTGGTAAAAATGCTTGCTACACCCCTAGATAATTTCCTCATGGGGTGTAGTTTCCAAAATGGGGTCACTTGTTGGGGGTTTCCACTGTTTTGTCCCCTCAGGAGCTTTGCAAATGTGACATGGCCTCCGCAAACCACTCCTGCTAAATTTGAGTTCCAAAAGCCAAATGGCGCTCTTTCCCTTCTCAGCCTCGCTGTGTGTCCAAACAGCCGTTTATTACCACATGTGGGGTATTGTTTTACTCGGGAGAAATTTCTTTACAAATTTTATGGTGCTTTTTCTCCTTTAGTCCTTGTGGAAATGAAAAAAAATTAGCTAAACCTACATTTTATTTGAAAAAATTTAGATTTTCATTTTCACAGCCTACTTGCAATAATTTCTTCAAAAAACCTGTGGGGTCAAAATGCTCACTATACCCCTAGATAATTTCCTCAAGGGGTATAGTTTCCAAAATGGGGTCACTTGTTGGGGGTTTCCACTGTTTTGTCCCCTCAGGGGCTTTGCAAATGTGACATGGCCTCCGCAAACCATTCCTGCTAAATTTGAGCTCCAAGAGCCAAATGGCGCTCTTTCCCTTCTAAGCCCTGGCGTGTGTCCAAACAGCCGTTTATTACCACATGTGGGGTATTGTTTTACTCGGGAGAAATTGCTCTACAAATGTTGTTGTGCTTTTTCTACTTTAGTTCTCATGGAAATGAAAAAAAATTAGCTAAACCTACATTTTATTTGAAAAAATGTAGATTTTCATTTTCATGACCTAGTTCAAAAAATTTTTGCAAAAAAACTGGCCGGTCAAAATGCTTGCTACACCCCTAGATAAATTCCTCGAGGGGTATAGTTTCCAAAATGGGGTCACTTGTTAGGGGTTTCCACTGTTTTGTCACCTCAGGGGCTTTGCAAATGCGACATGGCCTCCGCAAACCATTCCTGCTAAATTTGAGCTCCAAGAGCCAAATGGCGCACTTTCCATTCTAAGCCCTGCCGTGTGTCCAAACAACCGTTTATTACCACATGTGGGGTACTGTTTTACTCGGGAGAAATTGCTCTACAAATGTTGTGGTGCTTTTTCTACTTTAGTTCTTTTGGAAATGAAAAAAAATTAGCTAAACCTACATTTTATTTGAAAAAATGTAGATTTTCATTTTCATGGCCTAGTTCCAAAAATTTTTGCAAAAAAACTGGCCGGTCAAAATGCTTGCTACACCCCTAGATAAATTCCTCGAGGGGTGTAGTTTCCAAAATGGAGTCACTTTTGGGGGGTTTCCACTGTTTTAGTTCCACTAGACCTGTTCAAAGCGGATATGGTGCCTAAAATATATTCTAATAAAAAGGAGGCCCAAAATCCACTAGGTGTTCCTTTGCTTCGGAGGCCGGTGCTTCAGTCCATTATCACACTAGGGCCATATGTGGGATATTTCCTAAAACTGCAGAACCTGGGCAATAAATATTGAGTTGCATTTCTTGGGTATAACATTCCGTGGTACAAAAAAAATGGATTTAAAATGAATTTCTGGAAAAAAATAATGAACTTTGTAAATTTCACCTCTACTTTGCCTTAATTCCTGCGCAACGTCTAAAGGGTTAAGAAACTTTCTAAATGCTGTTTTGAATACTTTGATGGGTGCAGTTTTTAAAATGGGGTGACTTATTGGGGGTTTCTAATATCTAAGGACCTTAAAGCCACTTCACAACTAAACTGGCCCCTGTAAAAATAGCATTTTGAAATTTTCTTGAAAATGTGAGAAATTGCTGCTAAAGTTCTAAGCCTTGTAACGTCCTAGAAAAATAAAATGATGATCAAAATATGATGCCAATATAAAGTAGACATATGGGGGATGTTAGTTAGCAACATTTTTGTGTGGTATAACTGCCTGTCTTACAAGCAGATACATTTAAATTGAGAAAAATGCTAATTTTTGCAATTTTTCGCTAAATTTTGGTGTTTTCACAATTAAATACTGAATGTATCGGCCAAATTTTGCCAGTAACATAAAGTCCAATGTGTCACGAGAAAACAATCTCAGAATCGCTTGGATAGGTAAAAGCATTCCGGAGTTATTACCACATAAAGTGAAACATGTCAGATTTGAAAAATGAGGCTCTGTCAGGAAGGTCAAAAGTGGCCAAAGAGGGAAGGGGTTAAGGCGGTACTTAGTGTTAGCCAGTGCAGAGGCTAGCACTAACCACCCATTACTACCCCGGTACCCACCGCCACCAGGGGTGCTGGGAAGAGCTTGGTACGATCCAGTACCCGACCATCTGTTGTGATGGTCGGGTACTGGGGCGGCCGTAGGCTGGTATTATGAGGCTGGGAAGGGCCAAAAACAGTGGACCTTCCCACCCTTGTAATGCTAGGCTTCTGCTGCTGTGTTGTATTGGGCTGGTTATAAAAATGGGGGGGGATCCCCACGTCGTTTTTTTTTTTGAATTGAACAAATTTAACAATAGACGGGTCCCCCACATTTTTAATAACCAGCCATATACAAGGCCGCAGCAGTCTGGCATTACATGGGTGGGAAGGGCCACTGGTTTTGTCCATTCCCAGGCTAATAACACTGTGTTGCATGTAGCTGGTTATGATAAATTGGGTGGAACCCCATGTCTTTTAAAAAAAAATAAAAAAAAATAATAATAATTTTAAAAAATGACGTGGGGTCCCCCCCACTTTTATAACCAGCCAGATACAACACAGCAGCAGCAGCCTAGCATTACAAGGGTGGGAAGGTCCACTGTTTTTGGCCCTTCCCAGCCTCATAATACCAGCCTGCGGCCTCCCCAGAGCCCGACCATCACAACAGATGGTCGGGTACTGGATCGTACCTGGCTCTTCCCGGCACCCCTGGTGGTGGTGGGTACTGGGGTAATAATGGTGGTTAGTGTTAGCCTCTGCACCGGCTAACACTAAGCCTCGCCTTAGTAATGGATCTTGTCACTCAGACAGCGGCCATTACTAAAGTGGTAGTAATAAAATTTGAAAAGAAAAAGACAAAGATATAGATAAAATATTTTATTGAAATAAAGCACCCCCAACACAACCCTCATTAACCATTTTATTTTAGAAAAAAAAAAACGTCATCTAAGTAGTCCTCGAAACCGACGTAGTCCAAACACCAAACCTGTAAAAAAAATAAAAAAATAAAAAATGAAATAAAACATGTTGTAGGCTTAGATTCAGTTTAATGTGTGATACTGACTGTTATACCATGTATAGAGGCCTGCCGCGAAGTTGACTTAGATACAGGGCACCAGCAGACAGTATCATATATGGCCATACAGACATATATACAAACAAACATACATGCAAACATACATACATACATATATACAAACATACATACATACATACATACATATTTACAAGCATGCACATATATACATGCAAATATACATACATGCAAACATACACACATATATACATACATACATGCAAACTATCATACATACATACATACATACATGCATACACACACACACACACATGAAAACATACATACATACAAACAAACATGCAAAGATACATACATACATATATACAAGCATACACAAATATACATGCAAACATAAATACATGCAAACATAATTACATACATGCACATATATATAAACATACATGCAAACATACATGCAAAAATAAAAACATGCAAACATACATACACATATATACATACATACATACATGCCAACATACATACATGCAAACATACATACATGCAAACATACATACAAACATACATGCATACATACATACATGCAAACATACATACATGCAAACATACATACATACATACATGCAAATATATACATCCAAATATACATACAAACATGCACATATATACATACATGCCAACATACACGCACATATATACATACATACATGACAACATACATACATGACAACATACATACATGCAAACATACATACATGCAAACATACATACATGCAAATATACATACATGCAAACATACACACATGCAAACATACATACATACATGCAAATATATACATGCAAATATACATACAAACATGCACATATATACATGCATGCCAACATACATGCAAACATACATGCACATATATACATACATACATGACAACATACATACATACATACATGACAACATACATACATGCAAACATACATACATGCAAACATACATACATACATGCAAATATATACATGCAAATACACATACAAACATGCACATATATACATACATACATGCCAACATACATGCAAACATACATACACATATATACATACATACATACATGACAACATACATACATACATACATACATACATACATACATGACAACATACATACATGCATACATACATACATACATACATGCAAACATACATACATGCAAACATACATACAAACATACAAACATACATTCATGCAAACATACATACATGCAAACATACATACATACATGCAAACATACATACATGCAAATATATACATGCAAATATACATACAAAAATGCACATATATACATACATGCCAACATACATGCAAACATACATGCACATATATACATACATACATAACAACATACATACATACATACATACATAACAACATACATACATGCCAACATACATACATGCCAAAAAAAAATAATAATACGTTCATACTTACTTTCCTCCTGTCCGGCCTCCAGCGATGACGTTTCATCCATGTCGCCGCTGCAGCCTGTGATTGGCTGCAGAGGCGGCCACGTGGGATGAAGCGTCATCCCTGGAGGCAGGCCTTCTGACGTCATTCTGACGTGCGTGACCGCCACTACAGCCTGTGATTGGCTGCAGCGGCGACATGGATGAAACGTCATCGCTGGAGGCCGGACAGGAGGAAAGTAAGTACGAACGTATTATTATTATTTTTTTATTACATTAAAATTGTATTTTCCGCGCGCCGAGCATGTGCTGTCAAGGTTGCTGAAAGAGTTAGTGCAGCCCATTAACTCTATGAGCACCCTGGACAGTAGCATGCTCGGCGCACGAAAGTGACAGGTTCGGTCCGAACTAGTTCGGTCCGAATCAAACTTTTTTGTGAAATTCGGCGAACTAGCCGAACCGAACTTTTGATAAGTTCGCTCATCTCTACCCCTGACGTCACTGACCATATATGGACAGCGATGTCAGGGGTTCCCTCTAGGAGAAGAATCCCCGGCCAGAGCGTCGGCAACGCTCCGGCAGGGGATTCCGCTCCATGAGAAGCCCTTGTCGTCACTGTTCATTTATGGATAGTGACGCCCAGGGTTTCTCCAGGAGCAGAAACCCCCGGCCATAGTGTCGGCAACGCTCTTGCCGGGGATTCTGCTCTTTGAAGAGCCACTGATGTCACTGTCCATATATGGACAGTGACGTCAAGGGCTTCCCTGGGCTCGGCGCTCAAAGTAGCGCTGTGCCCGGGGAGAACTCGACGAGTGGAGGAGCTCCCTCTTCTTCTTCGCCCTGAGGACGCAGATACAGTTGACACTGCAACATACCACCGGCTGCCCGGGACAGCGGGACACCGCCCGGAATCTGGGACAGTTCAGCTGAATCTAGGAGGGTTGGGAAGTATGGTCATGGTGCCAGGGTATGCAGATTAGCCCTTTTTTTTGGCTGCCAAGGCGCATTAGGGTGCTTTTAAAAGACACCCCCTACGCCCTGGATTTGCTTTAAAAACTACAGGTGGGGCTGTGCAAGTGCCGCTGTACATCATGTGCATTATACTTATGTGGCTGCGCTCCTCCTCTTTCTTCTTCAGCACCAGCAGTGGCGGATTAAGTGTATCATGGGCCCTGGTCTGTTGACAAAAGCTGGGCCCCCTCCTACCTCCTCACACGCAATTCAACCCACCCAACCCGCTGACACTGTACCCGTCAGTGCCACTGACCTGACGGATACAGGTTTTAGCACTAGATACAGCTGCTCTATATTCAGGATATAAAGCAGCTGTATCTCAAAAAGTAAAAATCATTTTTAATAAAAAGTATTTAGAAAGTTGCCCCAAACACACTGATACACTATTTTTTTAAAGAGAAAATAATAATAATAATAATAATAATAATAATAATAATAATAATAATAATAACCATAATAATATTTAAAAAATTATAACACCTCTCTTTAAAGTGTAACTAAACATTTAACATGTCATAGTGATATGTCAGAACTTTTAAACGATGGGGGGGGTTCGAGCACTGAGACCCCACCGATCGCTAAAGTGAAGCAGCAGCAGCGCACGATTGAATGCTGTGCCGATTCGTTTCTGAACGGCATTCCTCGGAGTGGTGTACGTCCGTACACCGCTTGCTCAGCTTTCCGAGAAAAGCAGATCAGAAACAAATCGGCACAGCGGTCACCTGAGCGCTTCTGACACTTTGCTTTAGCGATCCATGGGGGGTCTCAGTGCTCGGATCCCCACCGATCAAATTTTTTAGAAGTTTAGTTACGCTTTAAAGGGGTTTTCCCGTGAGGGAAATTTATGACATATCCTGTGGATCCTGTCAGATAGATGCGAGTCACACCTCTGAGAACTGCACCTATCCATAGAACCGGGCCCCCTAAACCCTGTTCTACCTCTTTATGCTATCGTTGCCTCTCGGCTACTTCCTGACCATGGACTTTCCATAACTCTCAATGTAGTGATTGGCAGTTACGGAAGCAGCGTAGCATGCGAGCTAGGCTGTTTCCGTAACTACCATTCAGTTCTATGGGACTTACGGAAACAGTGTAGCTCAGCATGCTAAGCTGTTTTCCTAACTCCCGACCATGAAGTCAGAAAGTGTCTGGGAGGCAGTGAGAGCAGAAAGAGGTAGAACGGGGTTTGGGGGTCCCCGTTCTAGAGATAGGTGTGGGCCCTAGAGGTGGGACCCGCATCTATCTGACATTTATGACATATCCTGTGGATATGTCATAAATGTCCCTGGTGAGAAAACCCCTTTAAGTAGTCAGACACCCCTCCCCTTGTAGTAAAATAACTACAGAGGGCTGTATGGGGAGATTGTCTGACTGACTGCTGAGGGCTCTACAGGGGGGTTTAAGTGTCTGACTCTGATGTCTCTGTGGGGGGATATCCCGCCTATAGAGCGCCCAGCAGTCAGTCAGACAACCTCCCCTTGCAATATATTAGTTACTACTGAGGGCTCTAAGGGAAGGGGGGATTATACTGAAAAGGGAGGTCTAACCATATAAGTGACTGCAGAGGACTCAATAAAGGGGGGAGTAATCCCCCCATCCCCCATAGATCCCTCAGTATTTATTATACAGCAGGGGGGGTTGAGAGTCTGACTGCTGAGTGCTCTATGGGGGGATATTATTATTCCACCATAGAGTCCTCTGCAGTGAGTTAGGTGGACCCCCACTGGCTATATAATTAATCGAATCCCTCCCTAGCGTTGGCTGAGCAGTTTAAAGTTGGCTGGGTCAGGAGGCGAGTACCACACTAACCTCACCACATGACCACCACCCTGAATTCCTGTTCGTCTCCGGCGGTGCGCGCATTGGCAGACATGCCTATTGTGACACATGCCTGCTAGCCCTATCCCGCCCCTGCAAATGCTGTCCCTCCCCCAGGGCCAATTCTAGCTTTTCTGCTGCCGGAGGCGAAAATTTAAATGGCATACCCCAGATTTTGATTGACATCCTCCTGGCTGTTCTACATCACTAGCAGCCTCCTCCAACTCTTGCAGCTGTGCCGTTGCCTTGTACTGGCATGCGCGGTGCAGCCGGGCAGAGTACACCACGCTGCACGGTGCATGCCCAAGTAGTACAAGGCAATGATGCATCCGAGAAAGTTGAAGGAGACTGGTAGTGATTTATAACAGCCAGGGGGATGTCAATCAAGCATGGAAAGTTGTGTTGGATGCAGCACTATGTGACGCTTCGGGATAGCGGCACCGCCCCATGACCCTTCAATGTGTAATTAGCATATAGTGTGCGCCGTTTTAAAAGTTTATTTTATAGATTTTGCTGCATCTGAAGAAAACATACAGGAGAATGTTTGGAAATATTGTCAGGTCATGTATTACCGCACGGTGGCGGTTCAAGGGGTTAAAATTACCTCTGAAAACCGTTCCACCTGCCCCGCAATTTTGTTATTATAAATATATTCTATATAATTACAGCTCCAGAACCAAGCTCTGACATATACGGCTCCAGAACCAAGCTCAATACATGTATACAGCACCAGAACAAAGCTCAGTACATACATACAGCACCAGAAAAAAACTCAGTACATAAATGCAACACCAGAACCAACCTCAGTACATATATACAACACCAGCTCCAAGCTCAGTACATATATACAGCACCAGAACAAAGCTCAGTACATGAATACAACACCAGAACTAAGCTCAGTACATAAATACAACACCAGAACCAAGCTCAGTACATAAATACAGCACTAGAACAAAGCTCACTACATATATACAACACCAGAACAAAGCTCAGTACATAAATACAGCAGCAGAACCAAGCTCAGTGCATAAATACAACACCGGAACCAAATTCAGTACATAAATACAGCTCCACAACCAAGCGCAGCACATAAATACAGCACCAGCATAAATACAGCTAAATTTAGTGCATCCCCTGCCATATATAGGTTTGTACGGATAAAACTACAGCTCCCAGCATGGACCAAAAATGGTAAGGATATGCTGGGAGTTGCTGTTTCCCCCCAAAAAATATCATACCACCCATCATCTCGCTGCAGATCATACAGTGACTACAGTGCTGATTAGAGGCAGACTAAACATTTACAATAAGTGACTCACCGGTTACTTCATTTCAGATTCTAGTTCTTCTTTTTCTCTTTTCTTCTCCGCCCGATCCAGACCTCTATGATGACTTCTCCTGGCCACGACACATTTCTGCAGTTTTCTGCTCAGATGTCTTCAGCTTCCCACTTTTCAAACATTTCTGCATCTATAAACAAAGATAAAGTTATCATGGTGCCACACAATCTGTTCCTATATATAATAGCCCCATATACTGCACCTCTAATTATAATAACGCCATACACTGTGTCCCTGATTATAATAGCACCATACACTGTGTCCCCCACAGACACAGTGCTCCCTGTAGATAGTGCCCCCATAGAGCCCCCTGTAGATAGTGCTCCCATATATAGTGCCCCCATCGAGCCCCCTGTAGATAGCGCTCTACATATAGCCCCCTGAAGATAGTGCTCTACATATAGCGCTTCCTGTATATAGTGCCCTACATATAGTCCCCCTGTAGATTGTGTCGCACATAAAGCCTCCCCTGTAGATTTTGCCCCACATATAGCCCCCTGTAGATTGCTCTCCACATATAGCGCACCCTGTATATAGTGCCCTACATATAGTCCCCATGTAAATTGTGTCCCACATAAAGCCTCCCCTGTAGATTGTGCCCCACATATTGCTCCCACCCTCCTGTAGATAATGCTGCCCACACTTTTTAGTTGAAAACAACAAACTTTACATACTCACCGTGATCCCGTTCTTACGCCGTCCTGTGTCAATGCAGTCCTGCTCTTTTCTGAGCAGGTCTGCTGGGGCTGAGTGATGCAATGTCGCATTTGCGCCACTTGCGTCATTGAAAGGTGCTGATTGGCATGGCGGAATGGCATGCCCCGTCAATCAGCGCCCTTCAACAACGGAAGCAGTGCGATGACGTCATCGTGCCGCTACCGTAGTTGATTGGCAGGGCAGAATGACTTCCCCCGCCAATCAGCGCCTTTCAACAAGTGTAAAGGCGCTGATTGGTGGGAAAACTCATTCTGCCCTGCCAATCAGCGTCGTTGTAAGGTGCTGAATGGTCGGGCACGGAACGTACCCGGCCATTCTGCGCTAATGCATGTAATTGTAGCTGCGTTCTATAGACGCAGGTACAATTAGTGCAGGAGGGGGTGGCGACGGATGGTTTCAGCTCTGCCGCCGCCCCCTCAGAGGCAGCAGGGCGGACGGTGCGGCCCTGCCCTCCCCATTAGCAGCGGCCCTATTCCCTCTCAGACCCCCCCCTCCTCCTCCCCATTAGCGGCGATGTGATTTTTTAAAATGATGTGCGGTTTGCCCGGCCATGGGGCCCCTGGGAGCCATGGGCCCCAGCCTTCCGAACCGCCGATATGATGATCCGCCACTGAGCACAGTCAGTAACCCAGCTCCTGCTGTCTCCCCTCCTTTTCCTCCTCAGCAAGATCATGTAGCTCCTGTCTCTACTTTCTGCAGTGTTAGCACAAGGAAATAGTGTGCTGTGCCTGCACAGAGGAGAGATGGCCACACACAATGCAGCCTGAAGATCATTCCCAGCATTGCTAAGCTGCTGAGGAATCCTGGAGGCTGCACTCCTGTAAAGACCTGCCCCTGTGACCACACATCAGCTCTAAGATAGATGAGGCCTGCTGCTCTGCTCCACTGTGCGATTATTATTTTCTACATTCTGCTGGGACTTGTAGTGCCGCAGTGCTCACTGCATATTTATATATTACTAGTTTATGCTGTGACTTGTTCATGCTGTGTCTCTCAGTGCTCCACTGTGTATTTATTTATTGCTAGGTTATGCTGTGACTTACTGTGCTCCAGTGTTCCAGTTTCTAATTATTATTTTCTAGGTTAATTTTATGAAAATGTGTAGGTGGGCAGACTATGATGAGGGACGTCTCTAGCTGCGCTCGCTCCTTTCACTTACAATACGCTAACGTCAAATTTCAGATATCAGCACAGTGTAGGAAGTGTCTTAGACTACCACTTCCACCAAACATGTTACCGCTGTGGAGAAGCAGTAGTTAGTTTCAGAGTTAGGGTATGTTCACACGTAGTCAACCAAAACGTCTGAAAATCCAGAGCTGTTTTCAAGGGAAAACAGACCCTGCTTTTCAGACGTTTTTTACCAACTCGCATTTTTACCAACTCATTTTTTTACCAACTCGTTTTTGGAGCTGTTTTCATTGGAGTCTATGAGAAAACAGCTCCAAAAACGTCTGAAAGAAGTGTCCTGCACTTCTTTTGACGAGGCTGTATTTTTACGAGTCGTCGTTTGACAGCTGTCAAACGACGACGCGTAAATAACAGGTCGTCTGCACAGTACGTCGGCAAACCCATTCAAATGAATGGGCAGATGTTTGCCGACGTATTGTAGCCATATTTTCAGACGTAAAACAAGGCATAATACGCCTCGTATACGTCTGAAATTTGGCCGTGTGAACATACCCTTACAGACATTTTAGTTGCCATGACTACCAATGGCATAAAAAAATAGAATGTCAAGGCTTAATAACGCAATTTATCCCTGACATGACATGTGACTGGCTGACCGGATACTCAACTTGACAAAGAATAAATAATTCCCAGATATAAGGGGCAAATCACACTAAGAACACTTTCACATGGCAGTATTTTGGTTAGTAATTTGCACCAGTATTTGTAAGCCAAAAGCAGTAGGTCCAAAACATGGAAGAGGTATAAATCTTTCCATTATACTTTTTCTGTGAGGTCTCCACTCCTAGTTTTGGCTTACAAATACTGAAGCAAAGAAGTGACCAAAATACTGCCTTGTGAAAGTGGCCTTAATGTAAAGTCATGCCCCTCAACACTGGCCGGTATATTTTGTCGAAAATGTGACTCCAGGCCACGCACACTACGTTCTGATGCTGCACAGTTCAGCGTCTCTCAGAGCTGAAGAGGAGTCGGGAGGGAGGAAGGTAAGTGGTCTGATCTTGGGTCTGAAATGTTTTTGTTTTTTTGTCTGTTAAGGGGTCATATTAATTCAGGAATCTGGGGTCTCATTAATTTAGGGATCTGGTCAGACTCTTATTAATTTAAAGGTCTGGCCTGTTTTTTTTTTAAATTATTCTTATTTATTTTCTGTTTATAAAAGAGATGAAGCAAAAATTACAGAGAACATGCCATTAGCATAAAAATACATACAATTATTACATGAAATCAGGAGAGAGAGAGATAGAAAAGAGAAACGGCTTATCAACCTTTCTGCTCGCCCTATAACTAGAAGTTATTTGTATTTCCCGTTTCTATAAGCCTTTCATTTCTTGAAACAGAAACGACTAATCTTGCCCATCTCTCCATGTCAAGTGGATTTTACTTAATCCGAAATATAAGAATAATTACCAGGCTAAAAATAATAGTGTTGATGCCAAGATTTTATTTTTAAACTTACTGTTCATTCTGCTAATATTACCTAGAATACAATCCCGGGGATCGGAATTTATTTTAATTGCACACATTTTTTCAACAACTTCAAGATTTTTTGTCAAATAGATATTGGGTATCTCCATAATAGATTTACCATATTTGACTCAGGACGCCCATATTTATCACAACAATCATTCCACCTTTTCCCAATATTATGCAAAAACACTGGGGACCTATATAAACAATAAACTATCAAAAATTGTGCATGTGTGTAGCTCTCTCCATTAACTTTTATGGGAGTGCGGCCAACCCTCCATTTATTTTCTGTCTGGATGCAGCAGCAGACGGCCGCCTCACCAGGTGGGACAGGGGGTTAGGTGTCCCCTGTTCCGGTGACAAGTGCGGCTCCAAGACCTGGGACCCAAATCTATCAGACATTTATGGCTAAGGTGGGTATAACCCTTTAAGGTGTTTTATGGTATGCACCTCTCAACAATGGCAGTTTATGCCCAAGCCATTTTTTTGCTCAAGCCATTTTTTGCCCTCAGCCCCTAATAATTATTTTTTTAACATAGTTCTCTTCTCACATTATAAAATCAATTGACTTTTTTTACTGACTTTCTACGTTTGCAATATTTATATAGAAGTGTGTTTTGATATTTCGTGTTGTGTCCTACGTAGCAAGAAAGTTTACAATTAAATTAAATGTGGATGCGCACAGGTTCTGAAGAGATGGAGGGTAGACCTTCAGAATAATTTGCTTTGGTGGGCCCCATAAACACCATTCCGACACTGTCCATCGGGCTCCAGTGTCTAGATGCAACTACAATTTTTGCACCATCTATAGCTACAACCGTGCTCTAGGTCCACAAAACAGAAATGGTGCCTTATTATATACACATAAGCACTGACCTTTATCAAACACCCACATTATTATTATATTGTATTTTAAAGAGCCCCTTTTTTGATAGAATATTATGTGCTTCTTCTAAAAATGTAATACGCTGACTAAAGCAAAATTTTCCAAACAATCTTTTTTTATGTATAAGTAGACTTCACATATCAGTTATATTCTAATGTATAGTGTAGTATTAGTCATGCCCTGTTGGAAGGTTCAGCTTGTGTCCACTATGTGATCTCTACCTTGACAGCTACAAAGTGATATGCATCTACCATCCCTCTGACAACATGCATTTGTGGTATCTGTGAAGGGAGACTAACTGGAACATTTCATTATCCAGGACAGCAGGGAAGCACAGAGTTCTGTGCATTTTTTGTAAAGCATTCTGCATGTTCTGGGATAGCGACTTGCAGGAGTGAAACTATTTCATATTCATAGAAATGAATAGGAGCCTTCAGCTGAATCTCAACGTAATGAAAGCAGAGGGAGCCTGGAATAGGGTCATTATAAAACGCTGGCCTCACCTCTTTGAAATGATAAAGAATTCATGTCATTCTCAATCTATTTTAAACAGTTGATATGTTAGGTGCTCTTAGACTACAAATTGTCGTCATCTGGAAACTTCAGGTTTCTGAAAGAAAAAATTATAACCACTTCTGTTTTTTTTCAGCATTTCTTTTATTCTATTGTGAGACTAAAAAGTGTTCAGATCAGTGTCGGAATTTAAGTAGAAGTTCTCCATCTCATTATATATATTAAAGTACAATCTATGATCGTAATATTTACCTTCTTGCTACTATAAGTTATGTTGTTGCTGTTTTTTTTCTTAAGTAACAAGAACATAGAATGAAAATAGCTGTAGACTTTGAGATCCTTGTTGCACAACTATTTGTTACTAATGCTCCTTCAAAATGTTTCCCTACACAGCAGCACTCCCAGCAACAGGGAACTGCCCCATTCACTGCTTCTTCATTCTCAGTATAGGCAAAGGTCCCAGAGGTCAACCCCCCACCCCATCTTAATGTTATGGCAGATCCCAGCAATATGCAATAACATTATTTGATGGGAATAATCCTTTCATTTATAGTCAGTTTTCTATCTTTAAACTCCTTTCAGGTATGTGACCCATAGTCTTACTTTGAACACTATAACCAATAGAACCTCAGTAACCAGTCATACCGATGGGCAGCTACAAAAATAATAAAGTGATCACTTTCTTATGCACTATGGGCTTTTATTGTTGTATTTTCAATGCAAAAGCAAGTAAGATTGTGCATTTCTCAGCTTCACAGGATAGGTGATAATTGTCTCACTGGGGACCCCAATGCTGGGAACACCACCGATCGCTAGATCATGAGTAGTGAACCCACTGTTCCTGCTCACTGCTTGACCGCAGTGAGGACTATTAATGGAGCAACAGTTGACCATGCGCCTGCTGCTCCTTCAATGTCTATGGGCTGACGGAAACAGGCCAGCGCTGTTCTCATGACCGGTGGAGGTACCAGTGATGGGGGCCCCCAATGATCAAACAATTATAACCTATCCTGTGGATAGATGATAATTGTCGATACTGGAACAATGCCTGTAATGGAATTTTGATGATTCCCATCTCTATCTTTATTAACTATCCATAGGAAAGGTCATCAATATCAGATCGGTGGAGGTCTGACTCCTGGGATACCCACCATTTAGATGACTGAATGGGCCATGGCAATGAACACTGTGACCTATTCACAGTTTGTCAGGCACAGCCCTGTACACTTGAATGAGACCAGAATTGCAATCCCAGGCACAGCCGCTACGGAAGTGTACAGTGCTGTAACTGACTAACCATGAATACACTGCAGGCCTGGTGGAGGTGCTGGGAGTCGGACTCCTACCTATCTGATATTGATGATCTATCCTATGGATAGGCCATCAATATAAAAGTCCAGGAGAACCCCTTTTCTTATATCAAGGAAAAAACAGATTAAAAGGAGTTATAAAGTGAATTGGATCTGAAGTACTGGTTACGTCTATTTTCACAGATCAAATTTTTAAATAATTTGGAAGCATTAGAAATAAGGGATTTAAAATGATTAATTATCAAATTCGTTAATTTGCTTTATCTTATTTTTTGGCACACACATTCAACTGAGAATGTTTATGGCATGGTGATGCGGCTATAGTAAATTCTTTTTTTAAAGATTTTTTTTAAAGCATATAAATAAAACTACCTCAGTACACTGACAAGCAAAGTTCCCCAGCTGTCGCAAATTGACAACTTTCAGCATTACCAGTTTTGCAACATGCAAAAGAAAATGAAAAAAACAAAACAAAAAAAAAATAGTAATTATCTATAGCTTAATTGCCATGTTCTTTATTGAACCAAGAACGCAATGTGGCAATTACTGATTTTTCAAGTTTTAGGGAGACTTTTACTTTGACAGACATTTAAACATTCCAAACTATGTAAACGTAGATTGTAATCAATTGTAAAGGGTAAGTATTAATAAAGACAGTTACTAAGACTTTCGACCTATACCAGAAATAATGATGTCTCTACACATGACTGTATCAATCAATGATTATATTATGATGTGTATTCTAATGTGTGTCCTTTCGGACGGATTATCATTTAGTTTAAATCAGTTTGTCATGCTTAAAGGGTATGGAGGTTAAAGTAGAAATGATTTACCTTAAAAGATGAAGAGTCTCTTAAAATCTTGTCGCTTAAAATGAACCATTTTGACCAAATGTTTCAGATATATGCTCATTTATTCTTAATATTCCTGTAGTCAGCTTTCAGGTACCGCTGAAA
The DNA here is from genome assembly GCF_050947455.1 of Rhinoderma darwinii. NCBI lineage: Eukaryota > Metazoa > Chordata > Amphibia > Anura > Rhinodermatidae > Rhinoderma > Rhinoderma darwinii. The sequence goes on from NC_134690.1 coordinate 100,954,174, forward strand.
TGGAGGAAATGTTCACAGGCATTTATACTAAAATGACCAAATGAGGAAAAACCTTAAAAATGGTATAAAGCACAAAAAAGTTGTGTTTCTTAGCCACATAGAGCCAACGTGTTTCTCTGAGGTGTAATTTGAAGTTCTTGGGCTCCAATGCAAAATCTGTAAAATAGCCTCCCAACTATCAAAGGTCCCATTTAGCACAGGACTTCCCATATGGGGCAAAGGGACCCTTTAGGCCCTTTTAGGCTCCATGCCCTGGGTGCGACTGCAACCTCTACACACTCTATAGTTACGCCCCCTGCTGTTTCTGGTTGTCTAGAAATGGTCTGTATATAATACCATTATGTGTGAACTAATGTAGGTGAGTGCTAATATATAAGTAAACTTATATGATACCAAAAGAGCATAAAAATTGCAATGGATATAAGAAAACTTATATAATACTGCAGCTGATGCTAAAATGTCATCAGATCATAAATTCTGGAAAAGAGCAGAGTGTAGAACATTAGAAAAAATGCTACAGTAGACTTGCAGAATATGAACTTGCATGCACAGCCATGGAATCCAACAGGGCTTTTGGACCTAACTCCATGGGATGTTTAGAAAGGATTTGGATTTATAGTTAAGAATCCCCTTGTTTGTTTGTTTTAGTATATAATTCTCAAAATAGTAAATATGTTCATGATGTGCATTTAACACTCCCAACAACATGATTTATTATTTTACATGAAAAATATTGTTGGTTAAGATAAAAACATATTGAAATAATATACAAAAAGTTTAACCCCTTCCCCCTGCTTGCATTCTGGGCCCTAATGACCAAGCCAGTTTTTACGTTTTTCCATTGTCACATTCAAAGAGCTATAACTTTTTTATTTTTGCGCCGACATAGCTATATAAGGTCTTGTTTTTTTGCGGGACAAGTTGTACTTTTTAATAGCACCATTTTGGGGTACATATAATTTATTCATTTACTTTTATTAACTTTTTATGGGGCGGGATAGAAGAAAACCTGAAATTTCGCTACTCTTTTTCGCATCCTAAATCTACGCCGTTTACCGTATGGTAGAAATAACACAACAACTTTATTCAACGGGTTGTTACGATTGCAAAGATACCAAATTTGTATAGATTTTATATGTTTTACTGCTTTTACACAGTAAAAACCCTTTTTTTTCCAAATTATTTGTTCTTGCATCTCCATATTTGAAGAGCCATAACTATTTTATTGTTCCGCCGATGCAGTTGTATGAGGGATTTTCTTTTTGCGGGACAACTTGTAGTTTTTATTGGTACCATTTGAGAGTAGATGCGACTTTTTGATCACTTTTTATCACATTTTTTTAAAGTCAGGATTAACAGAGAAACAGCAATTTTTCCATTGTTTTTTATTTTATTTTTTACGGGGTTCACCGTGCGGGTTAAATAATGTAACAGCTTTATAGTCGGAGTCGATATGGATGCGGCGACACCAAATATGTACAACTTTTTTGCTTTATTGTGTTTTTTTTAATAGTAAAGCTTTTTGTAAGGGGAAAAGGTGGGTTTTTCATTTTTTTATTATTTTTTATTAACTTTATTCAACTTTTTTTTACTTCTATACTAGTCCTACTAGGGGACTTTAATATGCGATCCTCCGATCACTATTATAATACACTGCAATATTTCTGTATTGCAGTGTATTACTGCCTGTTCGTTTAAAACGGACAAGCATCTGCTAGGACATGCCTCCGGCATGAACTAGCAGGCATTCACTACAGGCAGACCTGGGGGCCTTTATTAGGTCCCCGGCTGCCATCAGAGACACAGATACTCGGCGATCTTATCGCCAGGTGTCGGTGGGAGAGAGAGGGAGCCCCCTCCCTCTCTCTAAAACCACTCAGATACGGTGCACGCTATTGAGCACCGCATCTGAAGAGTTAAACGGGTGAGATCGATACTAATATCGATCTCACCCGGCCGAGCAGGGATGCCCCCAGCCCTCAGCTACATCTGGCAGCTGAGAGCAGGGAGATTTGACAGCTCCCTGCTCTGTTTACTTTATTCTGATGCAGCGCCGTAGAAAGGCTATTGCATCAGAATAAAGCCCACTAAAGACCGCCGTGAAAAGGCTTATCGCGGTCATTAAGGGGTTAAAACCATTGTGTGTTCATGTTGTAGTGCTAGGAATGGTTGGAATACAGTCTTGTATAAAGGATAACCCTTCAACTGAATTTTATTAGTTGTCTGCTCCTAAAAAGGCAACCCCTTTGCATGAGATTTTTTGAGAAACAAGCAGAAGAGGGCATTGAGGGCAGTTTAATGACTAAACAGATGAGCAGCGTCTAGGGAAGTTCTTGGCAAAGAGATGTATACATGAACCCTATTACCTGCAGAAGGCGGCTGGCCACAAAGAAATAGAGGATAAGGGGATTGTTTTCTCCATTATAGTCTATAAGAGTTATTTAAACAGGCAAGCAAGCTCAGCTCTTCCCTTATCCACTTCTTTATCACCTTCTCTGTTTCTAAAACTAAATTAGAATCATAAGACCCCTGTTCTCCAAATAGGTGGGAGCCAAAGGGTTGAGACTCTCACCTATCGAAAATTTATGACATACTATGCTAACAATAATATGGTTATCCAAACTTATAGAGGTTTTTCTGGTTTATAAAACACATCTTTAATACCCTATTATTTTAAGTTAATAGAGGGCAGTTGCTACAAGATTAGCTAAATTAAAAGGGAACAGTATCACACTTTATTATCCTGTGGTATTGCTTCAGATAACAGCTGATCATTGGGGTTCCTAGCAGTGGGTCACCCTTGCATCTGCTTATTGTCAGGGAACCATTCTAATAAAAAGAGATTATCCAGTGGGCAACCCATTTAAAAAGGCTCTGTCACCACATTATAAGTGGCCTATCTTCTACATAATGTGATCGGCGCTGTAATGTAGATAACAGCAGTGTTTTTTAGTTAGAAAAACGATAATTTTTTACGGAGTTATGAACGATTTTAGCTTTAAGCTAATGACTTTCTTAATGGACAACTGTTTTACTTTTTGACCAAGCGGGCGTTGTGGAGAGTAGTGTATGACGCTGAACAATCAGCGTCATGCACTTCTCTCCATTCATTTACACAGCACATAGTGATCTTGCTAGATCACTATGTGCAGTCACTTACTCACATATTAACGTTACTGAAGTGTCCTGACAGTGAATAGACATCGCTACCAGCCAGGACGTGATGTTCTTTTCAGAATCCTGACACCTCTTTAACGTCATTTAAAACGAGATTACGCTTGCTGTGCTGTAAATTTCACACAAACATTACCGAAGGTTCAGGATTCTGAATAGACATCACGTCCTGGCTGGTAGTGATCTCTATTCACTGTCAGGACACTTCAGTAACGTTAGTGTGTGTGTATGTGGCTGCACATAGTGATCTGGCAAGATCACTATGTGCTGTGTAAATGAATGGGGAGAAGTGTATGATGCTGATTGGTCACTGATTGGTCACTGATTGGTCAGCGTCATACACTTCTCTCCACAACGCCCACTTGGTCAAAAAGTAAAACACGCCCAGTTGTCCATTATGAAAGTCATTAGCATAAAGCTAAAATCGTTCGTAACTCCGTCAAAAATTATCGTTTTTCTAAATAAAAAACACTGCTGTATTCTACATTACAGCGCCGATCATATTATGTACAAGATAGGCCACTTATAATGTGGTGACAGAGCCTCTCTAAGTAAATTTGACCTACTGTTGTAGTAATGATAGATGGTCCATTTATCCTATTTTGTTCTAGGTATATAAATGTAATTATTGTACACTACCGGTTTTAGAACACCTCAATTTTTCCAGTTTTTATTGATATTTACACAGTTTAATGTCTCAAATGTACTTTGAAATGAAAGCATAGAAGAAATAAACAAGTTGAGATGAACAAAAATAATGGATTAACTTTGTTTCAACAAATTAAATCTAGATTTTTGACTCTTCAATGTAGCCACCTCTAGCTGATATAATAGCTGTAAAGGATCTGCCAGGCACTACGTCTGTGGAGACTCCCAGGGTTAATCAGTCGACACCTGAGGCCAGACCTCTTAGACTGACACCGGCTCCCACCAATCAGGGTGGCAGGCTCAGGAGTGGGAGAGCCTATCGCGGCCTGGTCAGTCAGAGTTAGCTCCGCCCCCTGTCCATTTATACCTGCAGTTTTCTCTTCCTCATTGCTTGTTATTCTTTTGGATTCCTGGCCCCACTGCTGCTTGCTCCAGCCTGCTTCTGCCGTGCTTCTGCCTTGCTGCAGTTCTCCTTGACTTGACTTGCTTTGCTTTGCTTTGCCCCTGGCTTGCTTCTGTCTCCGTGCCCGCTCGGGTTACTCACTTCGTCCTGGTCCTGACTGTTCGTTCGCCGCTCCGTTTCCCCGTGGCGTTCCGTGGCTACTGCCCCTTCCCTTGCGTGTTCCCTGTTTGTTTTCCTGTGCACTTAGACAGCGTAGGGACCGCCGCCCAGTTGTACCTCGTCGCCTAGGGCGGGTCGTTGCAAGTAGGCAGGGACAGGGCGGTGGGTAGATTAGGGCTCACTTTCCCTTCACCTCCTTCCTGCCATCACAGAATAACAAGCCCTTACCTAGTCTACCATTTCTCCTACGCTGTCGCTATCATGGACCCCCTTGAGACCCTGACCCAGCAGATGCAGGGCCTCTCCCTACAGGTCCAGGCCCTGGCCCAAAGGGTTGGGCGCACCACCTCACCTCTAGAACCCGACCTCAAGTTACCTGACCGGTTTTCAGGGGACCGTAAGACGTTTCTCTCCTTCCGGGAGAGTTGCAGACTATATTTCCGCCTTAAGCCCCACTCCTCAGGTTCCGAGAACCAGCGGGTGGGTATCATCATATCCCGACTCCAGGAAGGGCCCCAAGAGTGGGCCTTCTCCTTGGCTCCTGACGCCCCTGAACTTTCCTCTGTTGATCGTTTTTTCTCTGCCCTCGGACTCATTTACGACGAGACTGACAGGACTGCTTTAGCCGAGAGTCAGTTGGTGACCTTACGTCAGGGTAGGAGACCGGTTGAGGAATACTGTTCTGATTTTAGGAAGTGGTGCGTAGCTTCTCAGTGGAACGATCCGGCCCTAAGGTGCCAGTTTAGGTTAGGATTATCTGACGCCCTGAAGGATCTGCTGGTTAGCTACCCCTCGTCCGACTCTCTTGACCAGGTTATGGCCCTAGCAGTACGACTTGACCGACGTCTCAGGGAACGTCAGCTAGAACGCTTCAGTGTGCTCCCCTCTGACTTTTCTGCGATCCCCCCCGAGGTCCCGCCTCCTCGCCCCTCCACGGAGGACTCGGAGGTACCTATGCAACTCGGGGCCTCCATGTCCCCTCGACAACGTAGGGAGTATCGCAGAATGAACGGTCTCTGCTTCTACTGTGGGGATGACAAGCATCTACTGAACACCTGTCCCAGGCGCAAGAATAAGAAGCCGGAAAACTTCCGCGCCTAAGTGATCATCGGGGAGGTCACTTGGGCGCACAGGTATTTCCCGTTAATGTGAAACGCAATAAAATTTTGCTTCCCTTTCAGGTCTCGTTTGCTGGCCGGTCTGCCACGGGCAGTGCTTTCGTGGATTCTGGCTCATCTGCTAATATCATGTCTGTGGAATTTGCTATGTCTCTAAAGATGCCTTGTATTGATTTACCTTATCCTATCCCTGTAGTAGGAATCGACTCTACTCCCCTTGCTAATGGTTATTTTACTCAGCATACTCCTGTTTTTGAACTCCTGGTTGGCTCCATGCATTTGGAGCAGTGCTCTGTACTGGTAATGCAGGGATTATCGTCTGATCTGGTTTTAGGCCTTCCCTGGTTGCAGTTGCATAATCCCACGTTTGATTGGAATACTGGGGATCTCACCAAATGGGGTAATGAATGTCTTATGTCATGTCTTTCTGTTAACTCTATTTCTCCCCGGGAGGAGGTAAACACGCTTCCTGAGTTCGTTCAGGACTTCGCCGATGTGTTTTCTAAGGAGGCCTCCGAGGTGTTGCCCCCCCATAGAGATTACGATTGCGCTATCGATTTGGTGCCTGGTGCCAAGCTTCCTAAAGGTAGGATATTTAATCTTTCATGTCCTGAACGTGAAGCCATGAGGGTGTATATCCAGGAATGCCTGGCCAAGGGTTTCATTCGCCCCTCGACTTCTCCTGTAGGTGCTGGCTTCTTCTTCGTGGGGAAGAAGGATGGTGGTCTTAGGCCGTGCATTGATTATCGTAACCTGAATAAGGTCACTGTAAGGAACCAGTACCCACTTCCTTTGATTCCGGATCTTTTTAATCAGGTTCAGGGAGCCCAATGGTTTTCTAAGTTCGATCTACGGGGGGCATATAACCTTATCCGCATCAAAGAGGGGGATGAGTGGAAAACTGCGTTCAACACACCCGAGGGTCATTTCGAATACCTGGTCATGCCCTTTGGGTTGTGTAACGCCCCTGCTGTCTTCCAGAATTTTATTAATGAAATCCTGAGAGAGTACCTGGGTAATTTTCTTGTTGTGTACCTTGATGACATACTGGTGTTTTCCAAGGACTGGTCCTCTCACGTGGAGCATGTCAGGAAGGTGCTCCAGGTCCTTCGGGAGAATAATCTGTTTGCTAAGACTGAAAAATGTGTCTTTGGGGTACAGGAGATACCATTTTTAGGGCAAATCCTCACTCCTCATGAATTCCGCATGGACCCTGCCAAGGTTCAAGCTGTGGCGGAATGGGTCCAACCTGCCTCCCTTAAGGCGTTACAGTGTTTTTTAGGGTTCGCCAACTATTACAGGAGATTTATTGCCAACTTCTCGGTCCTCGCTAAGCCTCTTACGGACCTTACCCGCAAGGGTGCTGATGTCCTCCATTGGCCCCCTGAGGCCGTCCAGGCCTTTGAGACTCTCAAGAAGTGCTTTATCTCGGCCCCGTGCTGATTCAGCCCAACCAAGAGGAGCCATTTATTGTGGAGGTTGACGCTTCCGAGGTGGGAGTGGGGGCCGTCTTGTCCCAGGGTACCAGCTCCCTCACCCATCTCCGCCCCTGTGCTTACTTCTCTAGGAAGTTTTCGCCCACGGAGAGTAACTATGATATTGGCAACCGCGAACTTCTAGCCATTAAATGGGCTTTTGAGGAGTGGCGGCACTTCCTGGAGGGGGCCAGACACCAGGTAACGGTCCTTACGGATCACAAGAATCTGGTTTTCCTAGAATCGGCCCGGAGGCTTAATCCTAGACAAGCTCGGTGGGCACTATTCTTTACCAGATTTAATTTCTTGGTTACCTATAGGGCTGGGTCCAAGAATATTAAGGCTGATGCTCTGTCACGTAGTTTCATGGCCAATCCTCCTTCCGAGAAGGATCCCGCTTGTATTTTACCCCCTGGTATAATCGTCTCTGCCACAGATTCTGATTTAGCTTCTGATATCGCGGCTGATCAGGGTGCAGCTCCCGGGAACGTCCCTGGGGACAAACTGTTTGTTCCCCTGCAATACCGGCTGAGGGTACTCAGGGAAAACCATGACTCCGCTCTATCTGGTCATCCTGGCATCTTGGGCACCAAACACCTCATTACCAGAAACTATTGGTGGCCTAGGTTGCCTAAAGATGTTAGGGCTTACGTCGCCGCTTGTGAGGTTTGCGCTAGGTCCAAAACCCCTAGGTCCCGACCTGCGGGCCTACTACGTCCCTTGCCCATTCCCCAGAGACCTTGGACCCATATCTCCATGGATTTTATCACCGATTTGCCTCCATCTCAGGGCAAGTCGGTGGTGTGGGTGGTAGTCGACCGCTTCAGCAAGATGTGCCACTTTGTGCCCCTTAAGAAGCTACCTAACGCCAAGACGTTAGCTTCTTTGTTTGTGAAACACATCCTGCGTCTCCATGGGGCCCCAGTCAATATCGTTTCGGACAGAGGGGTACAATTTGTTTCCTTATTTTGGAGAGCCTTTTGTAAAAAGTTGGAGATTGATCTGTCCTTCTCCTCCGCCTTCCATCCCGAAACTAACGGCCAAACGGAAAGGACCAACCAATCCCTGGAACAATATTTAAGGTGTTTCATCTCTGACTGTCAATTCGATTGGGTCTCATTCCTTCCCCTTGCTGAATTTTCCCTGAATAACCGGGTCAGTAACTCGTCAGGGGTCTCCCCGTTTTTCTGTAATTTCGGGTTTAACCCAAGGTTCTCCTCCGTCTCCCCTGGTTGTTCCAATAATCCTGAGGTAGAGGATGTTCATCGGGAACTGTGCACTGTCTGGGCCCAGGTTCAGAAGAACCTAGAGGCGTCCCAGAGCGCACAAAAGATTCAGGCGGATAGTAGACGTTCTGCTAACCCCCGGTTTGTCGTCGGGGATTTGGTCTGGTTGTCGTCCAGGAACTTGCGCCTTAAGGTCCCGTCCAGGAAGTTTGCTCCCCGATTTATTGGGCCTTATAAGGTCATTGAAGTCCTCAACCCTGTATCCTTCCGTCTGGAGCTGCCCCCATCCTTCCGCATACACGACGTCTTTCATGCTTCCCTCCTTAAACGCTGCTCCCCGTCCTGGTCCCCCTCTAGGAAACCTCCTGTTCCCGTTCTCACCCCTGAGGGGGTGGAATTCGAGGTGGCCAAGATTGTGGACAGTAGGATGATCCAGGGCTCCCTCCAGTACCTGGTCCATTGGAGAGGATACGGGCCGGAGGAGAGGACTTGGGTACCTGCTCGAGATGTTCACGCTGGGGTATTGGTCAGGAGGTTCCACCTTCTCTTCCCCACTAAACCGGGTCCTCTTAGTAAGGGTCCGGTGGCCCCTCATAAAAGGGGGAGTACTGTAAAGGATCTGCCAGGCACTACGTCTGTGGAGACTCCCAGGGTTAATCAGTCGACACCTGAGGCCAGACCTCTTAGACTGACACCGGCTCCCACCAATCAGGGTGGCAGGCTCAGGAGTGGGAGAGCCTATCGCGGCCTGGTCAGTCAGAGTTAGCTCCGCCCCCTGTCCATTTATACCTGCAGTTTTCTCTTCCTCATTGCTTGTTATTCTTTTGGATTCCTGGCCCCACTGCTGCTTGCTCCAGCCTGCTTCTGCCGTGCTTCTGCCTTGCTGCAGTTCTCCTTGACTTGACTTGCTTTGCTTTGCTTTGCCCCTGGCTTGCTTCTGTCTCCGTGCCCGCTCGGGTTACTCACTTCGTCCTGGTCCTGACTGTTCGTTCGCCGCTCCGTTTCCCCGTGGCGTTCCGTGGCTACTGCCCCTTCCCTTGCGTGTTCCCTGTTTGTTTTCCTGTGCACTTAGACAGCGTAGGGACCGCCGCCCAGTTGTACCTCGTCGCCTAGGGCGGGTCGTTGCAAGTAGGCAGGGACAGGGCGGTGGGTAGATTAGGGCTCACTTTCCCTTCACCTCCTTCCTGCCATCACAATAGCTTTACACAATCGGGGCATTCATTCTAAGATTGCATTCAGATACTGTTCAGAAATTTCTTCCCAACATTGTTGCAGAAGTTCCCACAAAATGTGCTGCTCTTGTAGGTTGCTTTGCTTTCACCCTTCTGTCCAGTTCATCCCAAACAAGCTCAGTGGGGATTAAGTCTGGAGACTGTGCATGCCATTCCATTCTTTGAAGCCTAACGGCTTCTTATTGTTTTCCGAGATAGTTCTGACATAACCTAGAAGTACGTTTTAGATCATAGTTTTGCTGTAAGGTGAACCTCTGACCAAGTAGGCGTACACCAGAGGGTATTGCATGGCACATCAAAATGCTGTGGTAGCCCTTTTTGTCCAGTGTGCCATTAACCGTGTCAAAGTTGCCAACTCTGGATCCAGCAGAAGAGCCCCAAACCATCACGCTTCCTCCTCCATGTTTGACAGTTGGTGTCAGACACTGAGGAAGCATCCTTTGAAATACTTGATGGCATACAAAACCCTGCTTGATGTACAGATGTAGCCATCTTTACCTTGACTTTTAACACATTAAATACACAATGGTAAGATCCTCTATCTTGACTTTTTCAATGACTTTTCAATGGCTTTTGTTTCGTGTTATCACACTGAAGCAAGTTATCAGAGTCAAGATAAAGATGGCTACATCCGTACTAAAGATGTCAAACTTTGATTTATCAGTCCATAAGACCTTCTTCCCCTCTTTAATAGTCCATTGGAGGTGCTCCTTGGCCCATGAAAGCCTTTTTTATTTTTTATTTTGCAATCTTAGCAGTGGCTTTCTTAGTGATACTCGACCTATCAAACCTGCAGATAGAAGTCTTGTCTTCACAGTTGAAATTAAAACTTGTTTATTCTTTGCTGCATTAAGCTGGGCTTGAAGATTTTGTGCCTTTTGATGGTATAGGAAACTGTACAGACTGCCACCTTGGCTTTCTTGGCAATTTCTCTGTAGGACAGACCTACACTTCTAAGGGTTATAATTGTCTGTCTTCTTTGGTTAATTGCCTTTTTCTTGCCATTATGATAGCAACGTGCTCTGTTCTGAAGAGCAAAACTGTCCAAATCCTGCCCTACATGGTGTTGTAATGCAGTTTGTTCTAACACTGGTTATATGGAATCAGAGGGTTTGAATGTAATCCCCAAAAGTTAAGACACCGTTAGAAATAGTTTGCATCCAATTTTAAACCATAATTTTTTTTATGTGCTGCAGAACAGCTGTCTTTGATGTCTTCCCTTAAAAAACGCGCTTTGGCTAGAAATTCAGACTATTGTTGGGTTTGAGGTTAAAAATGCATAATATTTTTATGTTTTACTTACTTACTTCTGAACCTTTGAAATATTTCACGTTATTTGCTGTGCTAGAAGTGTGTTAATGTAAAAAAAAAAAAAACTGGAAGAATTGAGGTGTTCTAAAGCTTTTGACTTGTAGTGTATTTCATAGTGCTGCAGTCATTAAGCCCTTCAGGACCAAGCTCATTTTGGCCTTCAGGACCAGCCCCATTGTTTCAAATCTGACATGTGTCACTTTATATGGCAATAACTTGGGAATGCTTTTACCTATCCAAGCGATTCTGAGTTTGTTTTCTCGTGACATATTGTACTTTATGTTAGTGGAAAAATTTGGTCGATAAATTCATTGCTTATTTGTGAAAAACACCAAAATTTAGAGAAAATTGCAAACATTATGATTTTTCTAAATTTAAATGTATCTGCTTGTAAAACAGATAGTAATACCACACAAAATAGTTACTATTTCACATATTCCATATGTCTACTTTATGTTGGCTTCATTTTTTGAATGTCCTTTTACTTTTCTAGGACGTTACAAGGCTTAGAACATTAGCAGAAATTTCTCACATTTTCAAGAAAATTTCAAAAGGCAATTTTTTCAGGGACGAGTTCAGTTCTGAAGTGGCTTTGAGGAGCCCATATATTAGAAAACCCCATATATCACCCCATTTTGAAAACTGCACCCCTCAAAGTATTTAAAACAGCACTCAGATAGTGTTTTAACCCTATAGGCGTTTCAAAGGAATTTAAGCAAATTAGAGGTGACATTTACAAATTTTATTTTGTTAGCCAAAATTAATGCATCACAATACTTATTGGCCAGATTCTTCAGTTTTTAGAAATATCCCACATGTGGCCCTAGTGTGCTACTGGACTGAAACACAGACCTCAGAATCAAAGGAGCACCTAGAGGATTTTGGGGCCTCCTTTTTATTAGAATATATTTTAGGCACCATGTCAGGTTTGAAGAGGTCTTGTGGAGACAAAATAGAGGAAACCCCCCAAAAGTAACCCAATTTTGGAAACTACACCCAGCAGGGAATTTATCTAGGGGAATAGTTAGAATTTTGACCTCACAGTTTTTTTGCTACATTTATTTGAATTAGTCTGTGAAAATGAAAATCTGGAAAAACATAGAATTTTCTAATTTCTGCAAGGAATAAAGGAGAAAAAGCAACCCAACCTTTGTAAAGCAATTTCTCCCGATTACGGAAATACCCCATATGTGGTAATCAACTGCTGTTTTGACCCACGGCAGAGCTCAGAAGAGAAGGAGCGCCATTTGGATTTTGGAGCGCAGATTTTACTGGAATGGTTTTCGGTGCCATGTCACGTTTGCAACGCACTGGAGGGACCTAAACAATGGAAACCCCCCAAAAGTGACCCCATTTTGGAATCTACCCCCCTCAAGGAATTTTTCTAGTGGTAAAGTTAGCATTTTGACACCACAGGTTTTTTGCTGAATTTATTTGAATTAGTCTGTGAAGATAAAAATAAATAAAGGAGAAAAAGCACCCCAACATTTGTAAAGCAAATTCTCCTGATTACAGTAATACCCCATATGTGGTAATAAACGGCTGTTTGGGTCCATGACAGGGCTCAGAAGGGAAGGAGCGCCATTTGGATTTTGCAGCGCAGATTTTGCTGAATTGTTTTCTGGGGGCCATGTCGCATTTGCAGAGCCCCTGAAGTACCAGTGCAGTAGAAATTCCCTAAGTGTGATCCCATTTTGGAGACTATACCCCTCAAATAATTAAATTAGTGGTGTAGTGAGCATTTTGAGCCCTCAGGTGTTTTATAGATTTCATTATAATTGGGCCGTGAAAATGAAATTTATTTTTTTTCCAATAATATGTAGATTTAGCTCATAATTTTTCATTTTCACAAGAAATACAGGAGAAAAGACACCCCAACATTTGTTACCCAATTTCTCTTGAGTAAGGAAGTTCCCCATATGTGGTTGTAAACTGCTATTTGGACACACGGCAAGGGTCTAAAGGGAAAAAGCGCAATTTCGTTTTTGGAGTGGAGCTTTTACAAAATTGGTTTTTGATGCCATGCATTGCGCTGAGGTACCAGTACAGTGAAAAATCCCAAGAAGTGACCCCATTTGGGAAACTACACCCCTTTAAAGAATTTATCATGAGGTGTAATGAGCATTTTGACCCCACAGGTTTTGCAGAAATTAGTACACAATAGTTGTTGCAGATTGAAAATTGCCATTTTTCCACGGATATGCTATTTCAGTGCCCAATGTGTCATGCCCAGCTTATACCACTGGAGACACATATCCCATAAATTAAGTGGGTTCTCCAGAGTACAGTAATGCCCCATATGTGGTCATAAATGGCTGTTTGGGCACACTGTTAGGCCCAGAAGGAGCGCCATTTGGCTTTTGTCAAGCAGATTTTGCTTGGTAGTAGTTTGGTTTAGTGTTTTACTGGTGTTTCAGTTTACAATGATGGGGCATTTGTAAGCTGTGCGGGGTACATCAGGGTATATGTAAGCTGTGCGGTGTACATCAGCGTATATGTAAGCTGTGCGGAGTACATCAGGGTATATGTAAGCTGTGCGGAGTACATCAGTTTATATGTAAGCTGTGCAGAGTACATCAGGGTATATGTAATCTGTGTGGAGTACATCAGGGTATATGTAGGCTGTGCGGAGTACATCAGGGCATATGTAAGCTGTGCGGAGTACATCAGGGTATATGTAATCTGTGCGGAGTACATCAGGGTATATGTAAGCTGTGCGGAGTACATCAGGGTATATGTAAGCTGTGCGGAGTACATCAGGGTATATGTAAGCTGTGTGGAGTACATCAGGGTATATGTAAGCTAGGCGTGGGTACATCAGGGTATATGTAAGCTGGGCGGAGTGCATCAGGGTATGTGTAAGCTGGGCGGAGTGTATCAGGTCATAACAGGATGATGTAATAGTGTCGTAAATGAAAAATAAAATTAATTTTCCATGGAAAGTGACGTCCACTGCATTTACAGGGTCTACCAGTGGGGGCTACCAAATGATGACGTGGGGTGAAGAACTGCTGCACATATAAATTAGCCTGGGCCATCGCTTTGCATTATTGCTTTCCGAGAGTAATACATTTTTATTTTTCCGTTGACGAGTGATTAATTTTTCATGGGACAAGCTGTAGTTTTTATTAGTATAATTTGGGGTACATCCGATTTTTTTTATCAGTTTTTATTCAATTTTTTGAGAGGTGAGGAAACCAAAAAACTGAAATTCTCTGATTGTTTTTTTTATAAATTTTTAACGGTGTAAACAACATGTTTACTTTATTCTGCGATTCTATATGATTATGGCAATGCCAAATTTATATAGTTTGTAAATGTTTTACTACTTTTACACAATAAAAAATATTTTTTCCAAATAAAATAATGTTTTAATGTCACCATATCCCGAGAGCCATAACTTTTTTATTTTTTGCCCACGGAGCAAAGTGAGGGCTTGTTATTTGCGTGACAAACTGTCGTTTTTATTGGAAGGCTGGATTCACACGAGCACATTACGTCCGTAATGGACGGAACGTATTTCGGCCGGAAATCCCGGACCGAACACACTGCAGGGAGCCGGGCTCCTAGCATCATAGTTATGTACGATGCTAGGAGTCCCTGCCTCGCTGCAGGACAACTGTCCCGTACTGTAATAATGTTTTCAGTACAGGACAGTTGTCCTGCAGCAAGGTAGGGACTCCAAGCATCGTACATAACTATGATGCTAGGAGCCCAGCTCCCTGCACTGTGTTCGGTCCGGGACTTCCGGCCGAAATACGTTCCGTCCATTACGGACGTAACATGGTCGCCTTACCATTTTAGGGACTTTTTGATCACTTTTTATTCCAATTTTTTTGGAAACAACGTGACCAAAAAAGGATTTTGTGCCATTGTTGGGATTTCTTACGGGATAAATAATGAGTTTTTTTATTTTTTCATTTTTTTCTAATTATAAAGGACTTGATCAGGGAAACAGGGAGATTATTGTTTTTATTAGATAAAACTTGAATTATTTATTTTTCAAAAACTTTTTTTTACACTTACTTGGGGACTTGAAGATCTGATCTTCTGATCCCCAGTACAATACACTGCACTACTTATGTAGTGCAGTGTATTGTAAGTGTCATTTTACAACAGACAGTCAATCTATAGGTCCTGCCTTTGGCAGGACCTAATAGGCTTCCGTACCTGGCCGACCAGGAAGCGTTGCTAGGCTTCCTGGTTGCTATAGCAATCATCGGCACCCCGCCATTTTTTTGGGGGGGCGGGGCACAGAGGGAGCCCCCCCCTCTGTGTGAAGCACTTAAATCCGCTGTCGCTATTGACAGCGGCATTTCAGAGGTTAAACGGCGGTGATCACTGTCATTGCAGTGGGATGTCGGCTGTATTTTACAGTCGACATCCGCTGAAGATGAAGCGAGCACAGCTCCTGTGCCCGCTTCATCCTCAGGGCGTTACTGTACGCCCATTTGCGGGAATGCACCACTAAAAAGAATGTACAGTAACAAGCACACACTGTCAGTCTTCAGGATCTCCTGCTTGTTCTTGAAACAAACAGTCTTGTAGAAATCCTGTGGTGAAAATGGGTTTTAATGTTCCATTTTTGGCCGTTGAATGGCTAAAGAATGGGGATTAGCAAAGGGGGTGTGGCTTAGAATATGTTTGTCTTACTACAGACAGGGCAAAGGAAGGGGGGGGGGGGAGAGCTGCTGCTGCAGCCAGTTGTCTTACAGCCAGACACAGATTGTTCGAAGAAGGAAGCGGGGTAAATCTCTGACCTGCTGGAACACATATAAAATAATTCTTGATATTTATCTCTGTATTAATTGCAATATAAGACAAAATAGGATCATAGGAATGCAGAAAATGAAGGGAGGAATTCCTGGGGTATTTTCGAATTTCGAATTCTTAGAGTTTCTTTTTAACAAATTATGAGGTAATTCTGTTCTCCATATGCAATTTAAGAAGATGTAGAAATGTAATTAGACTGTATGCAGAACTTCTTTATTTGTCTTTATCAACCTAATCATTTTCTTGTTTATTGACCTCAGTTTGTAGGATGAAATTATAACAGAATTACTTGACCTCATTTTCCATGGAAACATTTGGCCATGATAATTATAATATAGTCATAATTATACCCTGCACACATTGGGAATTTATTAAATAAATACAGATCTCTGTCTGGCATGATCTGGAACAAATGTATTCATTTAAAAGGCACTTTCATAGCTGAAATGCTTCTAATGCTGTGCTAATTGGTTGGAGCATGTTCACTGTTCTGCAGCCAAGTAAATAAAGTGGGAAAAAAGCCTATTAATCAGCACAGTTTTCCATGCACATCGTAAAAGTATCATTGGAAATAAAGACAATTTTAGAAAAAATTAAACATGCACAACTTTAATATGGACAACCCCTTCCTATATGCCCCAATAAGGCTTATGCAGCTAACATAGGGGGTTCTCTGCTCAGTACCAGTCTCTACTAACTAAAGATGAGGTTCACATTCAGTGAAGCTCTCTACTATATAGGGTCCCAGGTGTATTTGGAGTATAATGGGTACCTGAGATCAGTGCAGTGCAAACATAGCAACCCTTTTAAATCATTGTACAAAGTACAATTTCTTTCAGGACTTGGAATACAATTAATTAAAATTCTACTAAAGAAATTTGACCACTAAATACCCATCACAGTGTAGCTTTAAAAAAAGCTAAGTGTAGCTAAGTTAAGCAAATTATCACATTTTCAAGCATCTAACTTCAATCTGTGGCTCGTGGGAGGGGCATAAAAGCCAGAGTGAAAGGCAAGTTTTTTAGCCACATGAAACTTAAAAAATCAGATTAAATGGTATGGGATGAATGTGCGATGCCTCCTGTTCGTTGACGTGCCAGTTATCACCACTCATCGCAAACGGAGAGGGACAGAATCTTTTAACTGAGAGACCTTGGTTTATCACTCCAGCAGATCGCTTCGCGCCTAGGCCGAGTTATCCACACTGTTCAACGCTGCGTGTCCCAGAGGTTGGGGGAACAATAATGAACAGGAATGTCAGCAAAAGCTGCACGGAGGTGAACATCTGCACAGACGGATCGTCTGATTGGAAGAATGGCGCGTAGTAATCCATCTTGTACTGCAGGTGAAATTGGATGTCACATCCCAAGCCTAAGGTGGCAACCAGTGTCAACACAAACCATCAGAAGGCGTTTGCACGACATTGGGCTATGAGGCAGACATCCAGCTACAGGGGTTCCATTGACCACTGCTCTCAAAGGCTATCATGGTGCACAGTAAGACGGCAATGGAGGCTGGAATGGAGGTCTCTCCACTTCAGCGATGAGTCCTGCTTTTGTCTCGGATGCAATGATAGCCAGAGATTGGTCTAGAGAACACGTGGGCAACGCCATGAAGAGGCCTTCACAATGGAAGATCACACTGGTCCCACTCCCGGGATTATGGTATGGGGTGGCATAATGTATGGTAGCCAGACCCCTCTAGTCTTCATTTCAGATACACTAACAGCTGGGCATAACATTGGTTTGGTCATGGAATCTGTAGTGCGGCCATTTCTCAAAAGTGTCCCAGAAGCCGTTTTTCAACAGGACAATGCCAGGCCAAATGTTGCTCATGCTACTGTGAGCAACCTGCGTGTCCTTAACATGCTACCATGGCCTGCAGCGTTTCCGGACTTGTCTCTTATCAAGAAATCTGGGAAGTCAATGGTCAGCAATTGGACAATTGGAAAGGGAGCTACCAGCAGCCAATCTTGATGATTTGCGGGCCCAAGTGCACCAAAAAAAAAAGTAAAAAATAGTTAAAGTTTTTTTAATGGTCCAATAAAAAATAACATTAAAAGGTAAAAGAAAAACTTTTTCCCATTTCTTCCCTAAAGCAAATTCCAAACTATCACTATATTAGTGTGGTCTAACCCGCTCGGTGAATGCCGTAAAAAAAATAAAAATAAGCAAGCAAGGTATATAGGGGGCAGCACAGATATCTTTGTTTTATCTGTTCTACTTTAATATTGAACACACACTTTTACAAAGAGACATAAACACATGCAGAGACACACACACACACACACACACACACACACACACACTGTAACATATACACATACAAACACAGAGACACATACTGTATACACACAGAGACATACTGTATACACATACATATACACACAGAGACACATACTGTATACACACAGAGAAACATACTGTATAGACACACATATACAGAGATACACAGACACATAAACACTCACCATCTGTCCTTGCTGACAGGATCACAGGTTTCTTGCAGGACGGGCTGTGGGCAGAGCTTCCTCCTCTTCTCTTGCTCATCGGCTCCTGTTTACTCCGTGTGTGTAATGAGGAGCTGAGGACAGAGTAGAGGCAGAGCCCAGTGACGCCCCCTGCAGGTTAGGAGGGTGCAGATCCCTGTGCGCTCGCACAGCTCGCACTCGCCTAAGGGCGCCCTTGGTTGCATGCACCCTAAAATTGTATAATTAAAAACTACAGCTTGCCCCACAAAAAATAAGCCCTCATATCGCTCAATTGACGGAAAAATAAAAAAGATATGTCTCTCAGAATATGCTGACACAATGTTTAGTTTTTTTTAGCAACATACATAGAAATTTCTAAACATATAAACTTGGTAGAGCCGTAATCGTATTAAGCGGTAAAATAAGATAAACATGTACTTTTTACCACCTGATGGACGCTGTAAAAACAAAACCCCCCAAAAAATGGCATAAACGCTATTTTTTGCCATTACACCCCACAAATATTTTTTTTCAGCTACCTAGTACATTATGCAGTACAATAAATGGTACTATGAAAATCTACAACTTATCCCTCAAAAAACAAGCCCCCACATGGCTATGTAGACGAAAAAATATAAAAGTTATGGCTTTTGGAAGGTAGGGAGGAAAAACAGAAATGAAAAAACAAAGATTGGCCTTGCCAATCCCTGAAGGGGATAAAATATTTAAACCTGGCAAACCAGCTGGAAAAAAATATAGCAGCACTCTTATTAAAACATGACACAAACTTTGAAAAGAGCATCCACCACTGTATAAAAAACAAAAGACACTCTGATATTTTGAAATTTATTAAAAACCTGCTTAGCAATCAGCCTGCGTTAAACCAAGATATCCACCACTCAGATGTCAAACAGTCCTACAAGTGGATCAGAAGCAGGGCCATTTTAACCCATCGGTGGGCCCAGTGCAATGATGTCATCAATGGGCCCCCATTCTTACAAAGGTAAAATAAGTGCCCACCACAAAGTATTATGCCCCCATAATACCTCTACACAGTATCGTGCCCCCATAGTGCTTCTACACAACATCATATCCCTATAGTGCCTCCATTCTGTTTTATATCACCATAGGGCTTGCAATTAGTATTATGCCCCAATAGTGCCTCCCTACATAGTGTTATGCCCCCATAGTGCTCCACACTGTATCATGCCACATAGTGCCCCAACAGAGTTTAATAGGCCCACAGGGCCCCCACACATTTTAATTCCCCCATAGTGCCCCCACATATTATAATGCCCTCATAGTGCCTCCACACAGTATTGTCCCCATCATGCTTCCACACAGCATCATGCCCCCATAATGCCTCCATTCAGTATTATGCCCACATAGTGCTTTCCCACACAGAATAATTCCCCCATAGTGCCTCCCTACACATTGTAATGCCCATATAGTGCCCCCCACAGTGCATCCCTACACTGTATCATACCCCTATAGTGCCCCCCATAGTTTAATTCCAACATAGTTCCCCCACACAGTATAATTCCCCCATAGTGCCCCCTACAAAGCATAATGCCCCAAACATGGCCCCACACACAGTATATAATGCCCCGACAGTGCCTCCCGCACACATTTTTTAATGTCCTATAAGTGCCTCCTTAAAATAATAAATTAATTACTCACCTAGCCTTGTCCCACGACTAATAAGGGAGATCCTTCTTCAGGTCTCCTCCGGTCTCTGCAAAGTGTGGCTCGGCTCAGACAAGCACGATGATGTCACTGCATCGTGCCTGTCTGTGTCAAGCAGTTCATTGCAGGTTTAATAGAGTAAATGGTGGAGCAGGAAGCTGACAACTCGCTTCTCCACCACTGTAATCCCAGCACCGCCCGCGTCCTGTCAAGATTAGTGAAGCTGGGAGCCAAGGGCTGCTCTGCTGTAGTTTTCAATTGTATCTGCGTCTTGCTGCCAGGGGGTCTGGTGCAAGTGCACACTCTCCAATTCTAGCTCACCTTAAAAGAGAGAAAATTTATATACTACTGCAGGAAACCCACTTTATCCACAACAAAACACCACATTCCAAAAGGGCGTTTTTCAATCAATGGTTCCATTCTTTTTCATGCTCCAAATGTTGCAGAGACCTCACAATAGCTATTGCTAAGTACATTTTCACTCTGCAAGATACCCTGATAGATGAAGATGGTTGTTATATCTTAAAGGACTACTGACAGGAGTCACTGTGACTATAGGAAACCTCTATGCACTCGTGTCTACCCTATAGCTAGCTCACCCTTTCATAGAAAGCACCCTGAATAATCAGGGATAATCAAGCACCCTGATTATCACACTTGAACCGCTACTTGACTCTTCCGCAAAGAAGACATAGCTTTCATTCCAAACAATGACCAGAATTAAAAAATCTCTGCAGGTTTTGACACTTATAGACCACCGAAGACATCAACACTATAGACCGCCACCCCTCAACACTAGACTACACATATCTCTGTCCCCCATAACTCCAATCACAAACTGGACTACATATTTATCCCATTACAGTTGGCACTTAATGCAATACAGGCCAACTTACTTCCTTCAATGCACTCAGACCACTCGATCTTGGCTATACATATTTTGCTTAGAAAGCAACCACCTTTGATTCGCTCATAGTGACTCAGCAAGTCCGTACTATCCTCAGAAACCAATAAAAAATGTCTTATCCAACGCTACTTTCCACTTATTGCCACTTATATCTCTATCCCCTTACTGTGGGAAGCTCACAAATCTATGATCAGATGAAAATTGATCTCCATCGCCTCTTTCCTAAACAAGCTGAAGTCGCAAGACATAGAATCTTATTACACAGATATCTACAAACTAGAAGGGCAAAACAAGCAGTTTCATAGCTTATTCATAAAAAGACAGCAGCTGAAAGATATCCTCAACAGGCAGTTGGCTAAATTGTATATGAATTGGAAAAATAGATTTTTTCTCCATAGAGATAATGCTTCCAAACTAATGATTTTGTTAACAAAGAAAGGAAAAGCATGCATATATATTCACTCTCTTAAAGATTAGAATAGTCACAGAAATAAGTGAAAAGGAAAAGATCACATCTGAAGTTCTATACATTCTAATACCATTAACGCTCTAAGGAAACGGAAACTTAAATTAACTCCACTATGTGCTTCTATGAAAAAAATTATATAACTAAAACAACACTTACACAACACATACAGAAAATGTATGTTCCCAAATATGCTTCTACACTTCATAAAATCTCCAACTCTAACTCACTTTGAATTTTGACATTCTTTGACCAAGTGTTTCCCTACCCCGAACATTCCAGTCTCTTCAATCTGGTTTCCACAATATACAGCTTGCACATATAAAGTCTTTTATAACAACTTACAGATTCCCTGAAGAAGGGATCAGAGATATGACTGTGTTTGAAAAATATATAGCATATAAAAATCCCCACAAACATCTGCTACCTAGGGTCTATTGATATCTCCAAACAATTAGCTTATGTCTAAAAATGAGAAGGCCTAAAATTCTCCCTCTAAGAATATAAAACCAATCAATAATTTTGAAGCTCACATGAAACATCGTGCTGTATGAAATGGTAAGAAAACTCTTAAAAATAAACTTTAAATTGGTATCTCACATCAGTTAGACTTAAAGGGTCACTCCAGTCAAAAACTAAAAATGCAGGGGGAATGGCTTGGCAGCCGAGAAGCATGGCCGTTTGATCCTTGAGCTTCAGCACCGCAGCAGCTTACATTCCAGCAAAGCACTTCCACCTTCAGATGATGACTTAAAAGCAGATCCTTAAAAATCAGGGTAAAGTTGAATTCTACTTTGAGAAAGACTGGGACAAATCTGGCGCAGAATCGAGCGCAAGCTCTTGCTCACACGCTTCCAACCTGAGAAACACGCCATCCCCACAAACTCCCCGCTCTCTACCTGGAGACAAGTGCTGACCACCTGGAGATTCGCCAAAACTTCACTTCTCGTCCCGGATCAAGATACAGCCCTCTTACCCGTGATGGACCGGATCCTCCAGGTGCTCAGAGAGGTGTGTCACCCGTGCCACCTTCTCCCTCTGTGAGTCCTGCAAAACAGAGGGTAACACTTCACATTATAACTCCATACATGATATTAATTTTAGAGAGAAATTGTCACATGAATCATAGGTTTACATATAGTCATAATAGATCCAACCATAAGAACAAGAGTAACCATATAAGATCAAAATGATATACATACACAGGGACAAAAATATAATTGCATGTTGGATCCATTACGATATAATAGATTTAACAATATGCAAGAAATGATAGCAAGATGTCACAGATGACAGCCACCATGAGGACAATTTGTGTTGGGAATATGATCATTTATGGGTGGTAATATAGTGGTGCCTTCCATCCAAATCACTGAAGAGTCATGTCCAACTTAAGAGATGTGTAAGGAAAACTAAGGTAAAGAAACCCAATGTAATATACTACCTGCGTACAACATCATGCAAAATTGTAGTACATTATTATTATTTGGTCAGTAATTACATATAGTGGGACATGCAGCCTTGCTGGGAGTAGTTAAAATGCTCTCCAGGGTAGTTACGACATAGGACTAGTGTAGTGATTGATATAGTCGGTATACAGATATATATATATATATATATATATATATATATATATATATATATATATATATATATATATATATATATATATTTATATTGTAGCAGTGCAGCTACTGGACAGTGCAGAAACTCAGGTTTTAAGCAACCAGGGAGCATGTACAGCAGAGAGGGTTTTCTCTGCTGTTGCTTGGGTGTAAAGCCTGGAATAGGGCCTGGTTTGCTGGAGTGTGAAGGAGGAGGGCGGGCTTCCACTCCATACAGACAGTCCATGTCTTGGGCTGTCTGATGAGCTTAGTTAGGCTTCACCTGAGACGGCTCTTTAATTCAGGGGTGTGCAGGTCACACAGCGCTCTCAGTCTGGAGAAGACAGGCATGCTAGCCTGTGAGAGTCACCACCGTGTGAGGTAAAACTGTGAAAGTTTTGAGGTGCTGGGCACAAGGCTCAGTGTCTCGTAGTGAGGGACACTGAATGTGTTAGTTAGAGGCTGGACGGCCTAGCGTTTATTTTGTATGTTTATTGTTGTAACACTGACTGCTGTGGTGAAGACAATAAAGCTAGCTGCGGCTGGTTTAAACCTTTTATTCAAGGAGTTGGAGTGAACTTTCTATGTGTGCCAACCATCTCACCCGGGAGATGGCGATCCTGTGAGCTAAGTGGTCCCCAGGTTGTCACATATGGCGGAGAATTGCTTTGGGCAATAAAATGGCACAAGAAGTGTGCAGTGAAATTTAAAGGGCCAGAAGCCCAATTAAACAGACTGTTTTTCCATTGCAATCGGTCTTATGGAGTAACTCCTCAAACAAATGGTGCAGATGAATGCAGAGCTGCAGGAAACAAATGCCAAACAGAGGGAGGATAACCAAAGGTTCCTGGCACAGTTGGAAGCAGATCGAGAGGCTCTTAAGGGCACAAGTGCTGTCCAAGGATATGCAGCATTCCAAGCCAAGTGGATGCTCTTCAACACCAGCTGCATTGATGCCGGGTACTCCTGACGTGTTGCAGACAGTTTGCAGAAAAGAGCAAAGAGCATGCATACCTGTGATACAAGCTGTGAGGACCGTTGCTAAGGGCAACCACCCGGACTCATGGTGGGAATCTTTGCAAGCGGACTATTGTCTGGATGGAAAAGGTGTTCCCAAGCAATGTTGGGCAGCTGTTAAAAAGCCAATTTTGCTGAATCGCCCAGATGTGGTTGCTAGGAGCAACCAACCCCGACAGCATGTGGTGGCTGTTCAGCAAAAGGAGCGCTGTTGGAGATGCCATCGAGCAGATGGATGTGCACCTGATTGTTCTCTGGTCAGGAGGCCAGAGAGAGCGCAAGAGAAGACACGTGAAGTGTTGGTTGGTGGGATTCCGCTACTGGTCAGTCTGGATCTTCGCCAAGAGTTCTCGTGGGTGCATCCGGACATTTTGCTGTTCGTTAAGAAGGATCCTGAGATGGGTGAGACCGTTCTGATTGACTTTGAAACTGATTTTGGGACTGTGCAGCACAGACTTATAAAATGTCAGGAACTTGATGAGGAGTTTGTGCTGGGAAGGGACTTCCCTCATTTTTGTCAGTTGTGGGAGAAAGGCAATATTTCCGATAAGCATTGTAGCTATTACAGGGAAAAGTCCTCTGCAGGGTGTGCTGCTCCTCTGCCAGAAAGGGAAAATGCACCAGTTGTAATGATGTCAAGTGATAATGTGATTCAGGAAATGCCTGCTAAAAATGACGCACATGTATTTGATGCACAGCGTTTATGTGATGACACTAGTGAAATGTCAAAAATTGTGCCTAACGTGTCTTTTACCCATGAGTATGTCACCCAGCCTGAGCAGGTTAATGCATTGTGTGAACAGGCTGTTAAAGAAACAGCAGCCAAGACAGAAGAGGGGATTAGTTCAAGTGTGCCCCGTGAGGCTGTAGTTGAGAAAGTCGAGCGTGTCACATGTGATGTGAGTACTGTTACTGATGGTAATCCAGAGGATGTGTCCTTGGAAACAGATGTGTCAGGTGTATCTGAGATTTCCCTAGAGGTTGGGATTGTTGATGGGGGTAACCTGGAGTACAGCCCTGCCATACCTAGTGATGGTGATGAAAATGTGCCTGGTGCAATAGAGGCGACTGCAGCACCTTTAGAAATGTTGCCCCCTACAGGTCATTCCTATGCTGTAGAAACCGAGCCTGTTGTAACGCTCACTTATTCCATGGGGATGGGGGAAGCACAGGAGGTAGACTTCAAGTCGTGTTCAGTGGATGCTACTATAGTGTATGCTTCGGTCCCTGATATTACATGTGATGTAAAACAGGTTACTAATGGCTCAAGTGTGCCCCTAGAGGTCATGGTTCACAATAACAAGACTGTTGCATGTGATGTGTGCACTGTTCCTAATGGCAACCAGCTGTATACTGCTGCGATGTGAGAGTGGAGTGGTGATAAACTCTACAGGTCTGAGAATGTGGTTGGGGTCACCTCAGAGTCAGCTGAATGCAGCAGCAGTGATCCACCTTTTTGTTTGAGCGACCACACCAGTGTGAATGTAGCCCTAAGTGACGCACATGAGTTCCTGGACAGTGGAGTCAGTGAGGTGTGTGCGCTGGTGGCTGTGGCCTCGGTCACTAATGAACCGCCCAGTAGTGAACCAGATGTACATGAAAACATTACCCTAGAGGTTGGGGCTGTCAATGGTACCAATGAGGACACTACTGCCATGTATAGTGTGAGAAGGATTACTGCTTCACCCTTAGAAGTTCTGCCCCCTGCAGGTCTTTCACATGTAGACGTTGAGACCCAGGTAGCTCCCACACTTTCCCAGGGGGTAAGGGGAGTAATAGAGGGGGTCTTCCAGGCTTGTTCAATGGATACTGTTAAAGTGTGTACTTTAGCCATTGAAGTTGCATGTGACACAAGACAGGTTGCTAAGGGCAACAAGTGGTGCTATACCACTAAGCAGGATGTGGGCCCTAACGCTGCTGCAGAGACGACCACTAGAAGTCTGATAGAAGTAACCCAGAGGGGTCGGGTCAGTGCAGTAAAAAATTGTCTCTGGACGGACAGTCTGAGCATTTAAATGCTGAGATGAAAAACTCCAAGATGGAGGGGAGTATAGCGTCTGAAGGTGGTTTGGTAGATGGTACGGTGTATACCAAAACTCACGAGATAAGTGTTACTGAACACTATGAGCCAGGGTCTAAACCAAGGGGTGATCCACAAAGCCACTTCATGGATACGGAAAGGTCCATGAATGTAAATACGGCTGTGATCAGCAAAAGCTAGTAGTGCCTACAAGGGATGAGGATGCTAGACATGCCAACATAGAAGAGTTGCAGGAGCACCTGTCTAATACACCCAGGGGTGATGATCAAATGTTTGTTACTGTAGGGGTGACCCTAAGTGTGATTATGTCCCAACGTAGGAGCTTTGACCCTGGAGGGAGGTTGAAATCTGATCAGTCCTACGGCCTTTATCAAAGGGGGGGGGGGGATATGTAGCAGTGCAGCTACTGGACAGTGCAGAAACTCAGGTTTTAAGCAACCAGGGAGCATGTACAGCAGAGAGGGTTTTCTCTGCTGTTGCTTGGGTGTAAAGCCTGGAATAGGGACTGGTTTGCTGGAGTGTGAAGGAGAAGGGCGAGCTTCCACTCCATACAGACAGTAGGCTTCACCTGAGACGGCTCTTTAATTCAGGGGTGTACAGTTCACACAGGGCTCTCAGTCTGGGGAAGACAAGCATGCTAGCCTGTGAGAGTCACCACCGTGTGAGGTAAAACTGTGAAGGTTTTGAGGTGCTGGGCACAAGGCTCAGTGTCTCGTAGTGAGGGAAACTGAATGTGTTAGTTAGAGGCTGGACGGCCTAGGGTTTATTTTGTATGTTTATTGTTGTAACACTGACTGTTGTGGTGAAGACAATAAAGCTAGCTGCGTCTTGTTTAAACCTTTTATTCAAGGAGTTGGAGTGAACTTTCTATGCGTGCCAACCATCTCACCCGGGAGATGGCGATCCTGTGAGCTAATATATACTACCGTTCAAAAGTTTGGGGTCACCCAGACAATTTTCTGTTTTCCATGAAAACTCACACTTATATGTATCAAATGAGTTGCAAAATGACTAGAAAATATAGTCAAGACATTGACAAGGTTAGAAATAATGATTTTTATTTCAAATAATTTTCTCCTTCAAACTTTGCTTTCGTCAAAGAATGCTCCATTTGCAGCAATTACAGCATTGCAGACCTTTGGCATTCTAGCTGGTAATCGGGATAAATTTCACCCCATGCTTCCAGAAGCCCCTCCCACAAGTTGGATTGGCTTGATGGGCACTTCTTGCGTACCATATGGTCAAGCTGCTCCCACAACAGCTCTATGGGGTTGAGATCTGGTGACTGCGCTGGCCACTCCATTACAGATAGACTACCAGCTGCCTGCTTCTTCCCTAAATAGTTCTTGCATAATTTGGAGGTGTGCTTTGGGTCATTGTCCTGCTGTAGGATGAAATTGGCTCCAATCAAGCGCTGTCCACAGGGTATGGCATGGCGTTGCAAAATGGAGTGATAGCCTTCCTTATTCAAAATCCCTTTTACCTTGTACAAATCTCCCACTTTACCAGCACCTAAGCAACCCCAGACCATCACATTACCTCCACCATGCTTGACAGATGGTGTCAGGCGCTCTTCCAGCATCTTTTCAGTTGTTCTGCATCTCACAAATGTTCTTCTGTGTGATCCAAACACCTCAAACTTCGATTCGTCTGTCCATAACACTTTTTTCCAATCTTCCTCTGTCCAATGTCTGTGTGCTTTTGCCCATATTAATCTTTTCCTTTTATTAGCCAGTCTCAGATATGGCTTTTCTTTGCCACTCTGCCCTGAAGGCCAGCATCCCGGAGTCACCTCTACACTGTAGACGTTGACACTGGCGTTTTGCGGGTACTATTTAATGAAGCTGCCAGTTGAGGACCTGTGAGGCGTCTATTTCTCAAACTAGAGACTCTAATGTACTTGTCTTGTTGCTCAGTTGTGCAGCGGGGCCTCCCACTTCTCTTTCTACTCTAATTAGAGCCTGTGTGTGCTGTCCTCTGAAGGGAGTAGTACACACCGTTGTAGGAAATCTTCTTCAGTTTCTTGGCAATTTCTCACATGGAATAGCCTTAATTTCTAAGAACAAGAATAGACTGTCGAGTTTCACATGAAAGCTCTCTTTTTCTAGCCATTTTGAGAGTTTAATCAAACCCACAAATGTAATGCTCCAGATTCTCAACTAGCTCAAAGGAAGGTCACTTTTATAGCTCCTCTAAACAGCAAAACTGTTTACAGCGGTGCTAACATAATTGCACAAGGGTTTTCAAGTGTTTTCTAATCATCCATTAGCCTTCTAACACAGTTAGCAAACACAATGTACCATTAGAACACTGGAGTGATGGTTGCTGGAAATGGGCCTCTATACACCTATGTAGATATTGCATTAAAAACCAGCTAGAATAGTCATTTAGCACATTAACAATGTATAGAGTGTATTTCTGATTAATTTAATGTTATCTTCATTGAAAAAAACTGTGCTTTTCTTACAAAAATAAGGACATTTCTAAGTAACCCTAAACTTTTGAACGGTAGTGTACGCTGACAAGAACACTGTAGCGATATAAATAGCGGTAACACCTGCAGGGTTAAACTGGAGCAGAAAGTGGCCAATGCGCGAAAAGTGGCTGGCCACATGGGGTGCGTAATCTGTCCAAATTTCTGAGGGCATTGGAGAATAGGAAATAGGTAACACAGTCAATGTAATGTCATTACATTGACTATGTTACCTATTTCCTATTCTTACATATTGTTCTTAGATATTATATTGTAATGGATCCAACATGCAATTATATTTTTGTCCCTGTGTATGCATATAATTTTGATCTTATATGGTTACTCTTGTTCTTATGGTTGGATCTATTATGACTATATGTATACCTATGATTCATGTGACAATTTTTCTCTAAAATGCATATCATGTACGGAGATATAATGTATACATTTTTTTTTCATTTGAAAAAAAATTATATAGTGCTTGATGAAGGTCGATTATGACCGAAACGTCGCACGCACCTATTCACCGGCCGAATAAAAACTAAAAACCAAGAAACTTTCACTCCAATTGGTGTGCCGAGTACTTTGTTCTTTATGTTAACAGTTTGGGCCCCCCTTACCATTTCCTGGCGCTGGCTGAACCTCTACAAAATAATTCTGTCACAGAAGCCTTCCTTAGTATACCTACTTCTGAAAAACCAGCTTCAGGGTCACTGCTCAAGGAAAATCTGGTTGCTTTCAGCAACTCTAGACATAGAGACTTTGCTCAATTGCTAGTACCTATACAAACCTCGGTGCACTATGTAGGTACAAGAATGTACCACATGGAAAACAAGATGGGGGATTTTACAAACTCCCACAACCAGCTGGTGGATTCCCAATGACAATCTAGCTGAGGAGTTTGAACTCCTAAAAACCAAACTAATTGAAGATCGTTCCCGCAGGAAAAATGTGAATTTCTGTGGCATCCCACCTAGTGATCTCAAACATTCTTTACAGGGTCCCCTACAGACTTTAATTCTAAGGGGCTCTTCTCATGACTTAGTGATTAATAGAGCGCATAGGGCACCCTGCCCCAGCCTACTACCCAGGGATGTTCTGGCCCGTATTCTATGGTAACAGAAAATATCTTATAGGTGGAAATTCCCTCTAAATATTCTAGTGCATTGAGATTAAATCCTTCATTTTATCACATCCCTTGAAGAAGGAAGAACATTTCTCCAAATGTGGAACATACCTCTTCCAGAAGTCATGGACAACCAAAATGGAAATGGAACAGGACTGGCAGATGGTGACTCCAAGACGCAGAAATAAATGCTGAGGGCTACTTCTCAGACCATATGGTGTCATACGGAGCTACGTTATGAGTCTTGGTAACAAACCCTGAGTGACTGTCCCACACTATGCTTTTACAGCTTCTCTTGTTTTTTTTTTCTTATTTGTCAATCACGGGTTTCTTTTCTGTTTTCTTTTTGTTGTCTTTTCTCTCTTTATAATTATTGCTGTTTTAAAGGGAATGTGTTGCCAGAAAAACATGTTTTTTTTTTTAAAAATTAAACATTTAGTGTGTGGGTGATTAAACATTGTTCAAATTTTTTTTATTTTTTTCGCGAGTCAGGAAATATTATAAATTTTTTCTAATTTATAATACTACCCATTTTTGGTCACTAGATGGAGCTAGTTCCCAAAATTGCAGCATTGCAACATTGGGTTAAAAGCCCTCGCTCTAGTGAGCTCTCAGCATCCCCCCCTCCTTTATCCTGGCTAGTGCCGGGATAAACGAGGGGTTTGAAAGGTTTAACCTCCTACACTGTGTGTCGCCATTTTTTGAGGTAACCCACAGTGTAGTAGGTTTACATACAGTAGTAAACACACAAACACTAACATACATTGAAATCTCTTACCTGCTCCTGCCGCCGCGGCTCCCTCCGGCCCGTCCGCTCCGTTTGCTGCCGCTGTTCCATGTGCACAAGTCCGGAAGCCGCGACCGGAAGTAGTAATATTACTGTCCGGCCGCGACTTCCGGTCCACAGGAAAATGGCGCCGGACGGCGCCAATTTAGAATAGGACTGTGTGGGAGCGGCGCATGCGCAGTTCCCACACAGACACCGTACACGGAAGTCAATGGGACGGGAGCCGTTCACAGTCCCTATGGGACTGTGGCTGCCGTATTCCATGTCTGTGTGTGTCGTTAATCGACACACACAGAAATGGAACAAAAAATGGCAGCCCCCATAGGGAAGAAAAAGTGTAAAAATAAGAAACAGTAAAACACAAACACACAAATGAATATAAACGTTTTTATTAAAGCACTAACATCTTTAACATATAAAAAATTTATTTGTGATGACACTGTTCCTTTAATCTCAGTTCTATTTTTTATTTGCTATATGATAACATATCTGCATATGGTATCCAACTGTAATTCTGAGGAATGTACCATATTATGGTTTATTAGGCATACTGTCTACTCCCACAGCTGAAGCACGCTCGGGCAGTAGGCTTTTATTCTTCTTTTATCAATTAGGGTAAAATCTCACTGGAACAGCAATTCTCCCCCTCCACCATGGTAATTAAATTTACTTCCCTGACTGTAAAAAGCCTGAATAGCATGCACAAAAGTTAATTTGTGTGGAGAGAAGCACTCTCACTATCGAGTGACATAGTCAGTGCTCAGGAAACTCATATTATCCAAAAGGACGCTCATAGAATTAGACACCCACCATTCCCACATATTATTCTATCTCATTCTGAAAAGAAGCAGAGGGGAGTGCTACTGAAGAGTGGCGTTCACTCCTGTTTCGACAATCTTAGATCAGAACGAAAGGTACATTATGCTGGTGGGAGAAGTTAATAATGCTTTGTATACCATAGTTTTTGTGTATGCACCAAATAAAAATCAGTTCACTGCCTTTACAGACTATTCAGAAAGATCAATTAGGTTAAACAAGGTCATCTAGTCTTTCGTGGCTTTAACACGTCCATGATTCTCATATAGATTCTACTACAGCCCTTAGACCACACTCCCATTCTTTAGCGCTAATCCTTGTACAAGAAGACCTATATGATGTTTAGTGGATCCAACACGATTCTGACAAAGAATATTCCTATTTCCCCCAGGTACATAGGTATTATTCCCATATAGATCTCTTAATTATTAATAGACTCATGCTACAAAATGCCAAGTCCTTCACTATTGGAATAATCAAATGGTCCGACCATACAGTCATTACTATGAGCATAGAAGAGTCTTACCCTAGATCCTCTAGCTCCTTATGGCGAAATAATGTTTTCTTAATGGCAAACTCCAAATATAGGGATGTACTTAAAGGGAATGTGTTGCGAATTAAATTTTTTTTTTCTAACCAAGTTACTTATTTCTATTATATTTTTTAATTATTTTACTGTATTTTTTTTTGGCATGTTTTTTTTCGCGCATTTTTTGTGCCAAAAAACGCATAAAAAAACGCTTGATTACGCTGGATTTTGCATGTTTGTGAGGATTTGTGTGTGTGTGTGTGTGTGGGGGTGGGTGTGGGCCGCTGATTCTTTAAAACAGCTGATAAGCGTCTATGAAGGATCAGCGGCACCCGTGCATACTCCGCTGCACAAAATTAGGAAACAGCTCTGCTGCGCACACTACACACACAGTGCTACTGCATGAGGACACACACACAGCACTGCTACATACAGACACACACTCAGCTCTGCTACACACACACACACACACACACACACTCCGCACTACCACACACAGACACATACTTAGCTCTGCAACATACAGACACACACTCAGGTCTGCTACACACACACACACAGCTCTGCTGCACACACACACACACACACACACACACACAGCTCTGCTACATACAGACACACACTCAGCTCTGCTACATACACACACACTCAGCACTGCTACACACACACACACACACACTCAGCTCTGCTACATACAGACACATACTCAGCTCTGCTACATACACACACACACGCACACACACACACACACACACACACACACTCAGCTCTGTTACACACACACACACACACACACACACACACTCAGCACTGCTACACACAGACACATACTCTGCTCTGCTACATAGACACACACTCAGCTCTGCTACACACACAGTCAGCTCTGCTACATACAGACACACGCTCAACTTTGCTACATACAGACACACACTCAGCTCTGCTACACACACACACACACACACACACACACACACACACACACACACACACACACACACACACTCAGCACTACCACACACAGACACATACTTAGCTCTGCAACATACAGACACACACTCAGGTCTGCTACACACACACACACAGCTCTGCTGCACACACACACACACACTCACTCACTCAGCACTGCTACATACAGACACACTCAGCTCTGCTACATACAGACACATACTCAGCTTTGCTACATACACACACACTCAGCACTGCTACATACAGACATATACTCAGCTCTGCTACATGCAGACACACACACAAACAAGTTCCTGCCGCCTACACTCCTCTACCTTGCGCGGCGCCTTCGCTTCTTTGAACATATAGCCGGAAGCCGCGGCCGGAAGTCGTCATCTTACTGTCCGCCAGCGGCTTCCGTTCCACATGAAAATGGCGCCGGATTTCGCTCTACGAACGAGCTTCGTTCTGGTCTGTGTGAACTGTGCATGCTCAGTTCCCACACAGACGCCGCATGCTCCTGAGAATGGAACGGCTCCCGTTCACATTCTCTATGGGGTTGTATGTGCCGTATAGCATCTTAGTATGTGTCGTTAATCGACACATACAGAGATGAAAAAGAAATGTCAGCCCCCATAGAGAAGTAAAAGTATGAATACATTAAAAAGTTGAAAGTGACAACATAAATAAATAAAAAAATTGTTTACATTATATAAAAAGCAATATAGTTAAAAAAAAATAAAAATCACCACACCTTCCCTTTAAGGAAGTATTAGAAGAATACTTTCTCCTCAATATCAATACTGTAGACGATCCCTTCACCCTTTGGAATGCCCATAAAGCATTTATGAGGGGTAAGTTTATCAAATGGGGCCATAGGGCAAAAAGGAAAAGAGAACAGAAATTCACAAGATGGCGCCAGAGCACAATCCAGCCTCCCTAATATTGCTCAAATCAATAGCGCTCCAGTATATTTAGTCCCTTACCCATCTACCCATAGACTATTTAGTCTAGAATATTGTTTTCTATATCCAACCAAGCGCCGTATTTACAGTGACAGCGATACTCCTCTGCCCGACACATCCATTCCCTCTGAGCATGCGCATGCGTTCCACGCCTCGGCCGATGCGTTCCACACGTCTAGACACACCCACCATTTTATACACTCATATAAACCAGGAAGTGACCAGGGTATACTAGCGCCCATTCAGAGCGGTAAGCCGCCGATTACTGAACACAGCAGCGCTACATTCGCATTATACTTTGCACCGATCCAGTCCCCAGCACGGCTCAGGTAAGATATACATCATCTGAGGATATTTAGGGTACTACACCCCCGTTATTTCACCTGTATCATCAATTTGCCTCCACCTTCTGGTCGTCTCTATATGACATGTCCATGTCCATGCTTTCTTCCGTGATGCATTCTGTGTTCATTTCTGCATTGTATATACCTGAGTTGTACCTCCATATTGTCCGTCTAAAATGACGACCGTATCTGTATTTATGCCTTAATCAGTGTCGTAGATCATCATGGGATTCTACCGTGCCTTGTGCTCACATAACGATTCGTGTTGTCCAAATTATGAGTTTCCTAGACACAAGAAATCTCTCCATAGTCATCTGATACTTTCCCTGATGTGTTGCATGTTCCTGGGATCTATGGCTCTGTTTCCTCCTTTTTGTTTTTGTTTTTAACTTTCACGTCGATTTCATAGTCCTATTTGTAAGGTATACTATGTTTGAATTGACCCAGTTATACGCTCTATTTTTGCACCTGTATGACATATTTTATGATGTTATCATGTAAATTGAAGTGATAGTTCTCCTATACCCATGCTATGATCTAATCATTTGTACATTTCTCTAGTGCCCGACGAAGGTCTGTCTGACCGAAACGTCGACGTCGCACATGTAGCCTCTGGCATCCATCCAATAAAGATATATATATTTTTGTAACACAAGCAAGGTGTGCCGACTACAAATTCTTAACCTATACCCGGGTTGGGACCCTACCTCGAGCACCCAAAGAAACCAGTGCCATTTGAACACAACCATATAGAATTTCAATGACATTATGGCTAAAGTTCGTAAACTATAACCTCTTAATAAAGCTATGACGTTAGACACTATCAAACAACTATGGATTCTACACATTCAACTAAAGGATTGTTTACTATACAAATACGAGAGGGGTGTGAAAACTGTTAAAGCGCAATACTATTCCCAAGACAAAAAGTCCAGCAAACTTCTTGCTCACAGACAAAAAGCACGCGCTTGTAAAGCAAGAATCTCATTTCTTATTAAATTTCCCTCACCCTTAAAAACATATGACCCAAAAGACATTGCAAACAAGTTTATGGAATCACTCTCTCTATAATCTAAATTCCACTCATGCCTATACAAAGGTCCCCTAGACTTGTATTAACCATTTTCTAAATAAACTGGACCTTCCAGGGTTGACATCAGAACAGTTAGAAAATTTAAATACCCCACTCAGAAATTTCCAAGTTCATACATTCTCTCCTCTTACATAAAGCGCCTAGTCTTGATGGTCTATTGGGCGCCTACTGTAAGACATTTGAGGAGTCTATTTGACCTCATTGTTTGAGGCAACTGACGGTCATTTAAGGCTTGTTTTCCGAAAGAGATTCCTAATGCTGTATTTGTGACACTCCCAAAACCAGGTAAATTACCAGATGTTCCCCAAAACATTTGACGCATATTCCTACTAAATTCTGATCTAAAACGCTATGCTAACGTTGTAGCTAACCGTTTAACTCCACCTTCTCTAATTCAACCCAATTAAGATTTTTAAAGGTCACCAAGCCACGGAATATACGAGAAGGGTTCCTAATATCCTGGAACGCTTGGTAGAGGCTAAGGCCCCGGCTGCCATTGTCACCCTCGACTCTGAGAAGGCATTTGACCGCGTGAATTGGTTGTTCATTGTCTCGGTGTTAGATAAGATGAGATTTAGAGGAGAAATCATGACTGTCATAGCCTTATATTCTTCAACTAATGTGAAAGTTTTTTTGAATGGAACCACTATCACAAACATTTAGACAAAACTCAGCAATACAAAGTGCCCAAATTGGGGAGAGCGTTCCCATTGCATTTAATTAAATGCAGACGATGTAATTTTGACACTGGAGAACCTGGAAAATTATCTTTTCTCTCTTAGGGAAGCATTAAATATTATAGTTCAGTTCTTTATTATACTACAATATATAATATATTATTTATTATACATATAATACTATTATACTTCAAAATTAACATAGAAAAATCTCAGGTTCTACCCTTAAATTGCCAGACTTTAGACCTGTTGTCAATGCAATGTTAGTTCCTCTTTAGATTGGCAGCAACAACAGATCAAGTACCTGGGGATCCATGTTACTAATAATTTAACATACTTGTACAAGACTAACCACCTCCCCATGCTTTAACTAAATATGACATTTACTGGAGAGGTCGAATAGCGGCTTTTCAAATGCTAGTTCTAACCAAGCAACATACGATTGCCATTGTCTTTCTTTAAAAAGGCTCATAGATTGCTGAACATATTTGTCTGGAAATATGGTAAGCCACGATTAGCTGCTAAGATACTGAATATGGGAAGGAGGTTTGGAGGTCTGGGATTGCAACACTTGTATGACTATTATTTAGCTACGCAGATCTCCCAATTTTAAAGCTGATGGATCGCTCAGCACTGTGTTCATATAGAATCCTCTTTAACTTCTACATAACAACCTAAAGGCTCTGATCGCAGCTTCCTGGAGTCCTCATCCACCTTCTCTATCGTTCCCACATTTCCTCTCGGTGCCATTAATGAATTGGGTGAAATTTCACTCCAAATGTGTAGAGATGTGTCAAGATTCTCATTGCTTTCCTGTGCTCCTTCAGAAACATTTGAGCTCTTTAACCCAGATTTGTCTCTATATGGATGGAAGGAGAAGGGCATAATGCAGGTGTCTGCTATTATGGATAAGGAAATACTACAATAATTTTCTACCATACTGCAAACCTATCAAGTTCCACACACGGAAATCTTTAAATATTTGAGAATTATACACTTCTTACAAATAGATCCCCTTTTACAGTCTTCGCAGATGCTATAATTTTTCCACTTATGGTCGCAAGCTCTTTCCCACATTTTTGGCTTACGTCCTCTTTCCGATTGAGTTAGAAAACCTCTCTGTTCCTGGCCTTGGAGAAAGAGCTGGGAGACATGTACCTTGCACCAATGTGGTCAGCTTCTTTACAGTTTATGGCTAAACACCTGAGCTGCACCCCTCACTATGTGTCCATTACGAAAACGGTTCTTAGATGCTATTTTACACCAGGACAGACTTAGACACACGTTTCCAGGTGATTCTCACCTTTGTTGAAGAAACTGTGGGCTATACCCCACGTTTTATTGGGAATTCCCTTTGTTAAAAGACCTGTGGAAAACGTTTCACCTTGTTTCACAATTACTGGGTAAGTCAGTGACACCTTCCCCTCCGCTGGCGTTCCTATTCCTAGACATAGAATCTCTTCTGAATAATGGTAAGGTAGTGGCAGCGCATATTTCTAGCAATCACTAGGTATCACCAGTTGTTGAAAAATCCCAACTTGATCTTCCCTGCAAGAAATAATTGCACATGTTAATGGTACATGCTCTCATGAGAAAATGGCGACAAATAAGGACCTTACTTACCATGATCAAACCGATTTGTTACCTCCCTGTGAAAGTGATTAAAATAATGTTTAAATTAATCCATTTTGTGCAGCAGCCATCTTGCCTGGAGTCTCCATCTTGTTCTTTTGTAGTGAATAAGAAAGTCATTGCTCCTTTAGGAGAAGTTTGTATGTTTCTAAGTTAAGTTATTTTTGACCTTGGTTCCCATGCAAAGCTTGGAAAGAAGAAAAGGGGAGGGAGTGAGATGGGAGAGGGAGACACATTCACATATGTATGTGAGTAGGACTCCCCTCATCTTAAAGAACAACCTATTATATCCTTGCCAAGAGTGATAAGCCACCTGCAAAACTGATGTATGAAGAATTATAATAATGCATTTGAAATGTATCGTATGCCTGTAATTGGCTGAATATCAAATATTGTCACATTGCCTCTGATTGGTTAACCTCAAGCCTACACCCCTTTTGAATGATATTATTGTAATTGAGTTTGGCAATAGATCTCAGAGGAGTATTTTGAGCATACCAGTAGGGTCTGTGTGTAATTCCTCTCTCGATATATCGATAAACCATGATTTGGACCTGGATAAAATCACAGGAGGGCGGGTATCGGTTGACATACCCATTACAAATTTCAGTCTAATATATTTTGGCTCAGTTATTGCGTCAACACTCCCCCAAACGCCTATTACCACAATGATATTACAGGCCATCCCTCCAAAACTGAAAAATGATTTCTTATACTTTCTTCGGCTTTAAAATTATAATCCCCCTATATTGGAATCAGCTCCAACAATTTTTTATGGCTCCAACAGATGTAGCCACGTTTATCTTGACTCTGATAACTTGCTGCAGCGTGATATCACACAACAAAACCCAATGAAAAGCCATTGAAAAGTAATTGAAAAAGTCAAGTTAAAGTTTCTTGCCACTGTGTATTAAAATGCGTTAAAAGTCATGATAAAGATGGCTACATCTGTATAAAATGATCTGGCAAATGTTAACCTGACACTTAAAGCGTAGCTAAACTTTCGCAAAAAAAAAAAAAATGTAAACTGCTATTATGTCCCTCTATGTGACTTCATTACACCTAGCAATTTTTTTCACTTCAAAGTAACTTTTTTGCAGCTGTTTTTCTTGTGAAACCGTCCACATCTATTTTCTCACACTTCCTGATTCTGGCCAGTTGCTAGGAGCGTGTCTATGGGCGTGTCTTGCTGTGTGTGATGTTACGATCTGTCTGTATTTCATGGGCCAGTGAACTCTGAGATGATCATTACAATACTGTGAGCGAGCGCTGAGCTATGCACAGCACAACACATTATATACAGAGATATAAATATCTCTGCACACTCCAGGGAAAAGCCATCAGTTCTTCTTTTCACTTTCCCTGGCAAGTGCAGGGAAGATAAGACAGGACGGCAGGGTGATTGGGGGAGGGGGAGGGGGACGGACGGAGCAGTCCTAGTCTTATCTGATGCTGATTAGCAGCTCAGATTAGTGTCCAGACAGTCTTTGTCGGAGAGAAGGGGGAGAATCATGCAGGCACAGAGACCAGTGTACACAATCTCTTCCATGCTCTCTGCTGCTAGAGAACTGTGTAGTGTATAGAGGCAGAGAGACCTTCCTGA
This sequence comes from Rhinoderma darwinii, assembly GCF_050947455.1. Taxonomy (NCBI): domain Eukaryota; kingdom Metazoa; phylum Chordata; class Amphibia; order Anura; family Rhinodermatidae; genus Rhinoderma; species Rhinoderma darwinii. The sequence goes on from NC_134690.1 coordinate 100,992,874, forward strand.
CGTCACGATGGGGGCGTGCACATCTGCCGTCAGGATGAGGCCACTACCCACCCGTACTCATAGGCAGCAGAATTCGTACACTGATACATTCAAACGGTGTACAGATTTCTGCTAGCAACAGGAGAAGTACAAGAAATAAAATGTGGTAGAAAAGTGTCAGAGTGGCCATTTAAAACACATATAACACAAAAAGGAGCCCAAATTAATTGATAAAGTATATTACAAAACATACTACATATTACACATGCTGCTAGAAAAGAAAAAGTTGATTGAACGTTTAGTTATGCTTTAATGCGTTAAATACACAGTTGCAAACAACTTTAACCCCTTAATGACCGTCGATAAGCCTTTTCACGGTGGTCATTAATGGGCTTTATTCTACAGCGCCGCCATTAGACGGTGCTGCATTAGAATAAGGTAAACAGAGCAGGGAGCTGTCAAATCTCCCTGCTCTCAGCTGCCAGAGGTAGCTGAGGGCTGGGGGCGTCCCTGCTCGACCGGGTGAGATCGATATAAGTATTGATCTCACCCGTTTAACCCCTCAGATGTGATGCTGAATAGCGTGCACCGCATCTGAGTGGTTTTGGAGAGAGGGAGGGAGCTCCCTCTCATCCCACTGACACCCGGCGATAAGATCGTCGAGTGTCTGTGTCTCCGATGGCAGCCGGGGGCCTAATAAAGGCCCCCAGGTCTGCCTGTCATGAATGTCTGCTAGCATATGCCAGAGGCATGTCCTAGCAGATGCCTGTCCGTTTTAAACGGACAGGCATAATACACTGCAAAACAGAAGTATTGCAGTGTATTATATAAGCGATCGGATGATCGCATAGTGAAGTCCCCTAGTAAAAAAGTAAAAAAAAGTTGAATAAAGTTAATAAAAAAAAATGTTAAAAAAAAATTAAAAACCCACTTTTTCCCCTTACAAAATGCATTACTATTAAAAAAAAAATGCAATAAAGCAAAAAAGTTACACATATTTGCTATCGCCTCATCCGTAACGACCCTGACTATAAAGCTGTTACATTATTTAACCCGCACGGTGAACGCCGTAAAAAATAAAATAAAAAACAATGGAAAAATTGCTGTTTTCTGTTAATCCTGACCTGTGATAAAAAGTGATCAAAAAGTCGCATCTACCCTCAAATGGTACCAATAAAAACTACAAGTCGTCCCGCAAAAAAAAAACCCTCATACAACTGCATCGGCAGAACAATAAAATAGTTATGGCTCTTCAAATATGGAGACACAAGAACAAATCATTTTGAAAATAAAGTGTTTTTACTGTGTAAGTAGTAAAACAAACAAAATCTATACAAATTTTATATCGTTGCGATCATAACAACCCGCTGAATAAAGTTATTGTGTTATTTATAACACACGGTAAATGACGTAGATCTATTGCGCAAAAAAAAAGAGTGATGAAATTTCAGGTTTTCTTCTATCCCACCCCAAAAAAAGTTCATAAAAGTTAATAAATAAATTATATTTATATGTACCCCAAAATGGTGCTATAAAAAAGTACAACTTGTCCCGCAAAAAACAAGACCTTATACAGCTATGTTGACGCAAAAATAAAAAAAAGTTATAGCTCTTCGAATGTGACAATGGAAAAACGTAAAAAATGGCTTGGTCATTAGGGCCCAGAATGCAAGCAGGAGGAAGGGGTTAAAGGGGTTGTCCGAGATATATTTTTACTTTAAATTTAAACCCACAATGCACATATTAACTATTGAATAATATACTTACCTGTGCAATCTTGCTTCTGTTCTCCGTTCTGACAGCTCTTTTCTTCTGATCACATTTCTTCTGACGTCACTTTTTCTTCCTCCTCCACTGTCGTGTCGTATCCCGATCACATGGTCTAGCCCCAGCGAGACCTCGGATGGGATACGACACGTCACTGGAGACGTGTCGTTTCTGCGGGTGCTCGTTCATGACTGCCCGCCCAGCCTATGCAGCTTTTCACTGTGAGCACGCCTATGCGTGTTCACAGTGAAAAAAGTGAAAAGGGACGGCACCTGCGGACTAGCCCTGTCGACGAGGTACAGTGGCATCTGTACTTTCAGTTCTTACCCTATCAAAGCCTACACATAGTAGGCTTTGATAGGGGATTATACAACACAATACAGCACACGGGTCGCATGCAGCCCTTGAGGCTGTTATCTGCGGCCCGCGGGACACCGTTGCGCCGTAGGACCGAGCAGGCCCAAGGAGGAGCCGCACTACGCTAGTATAGGCTCTGCTCCAATGTCAGGCGAGTCCCGGAGCAGAGCCTATAATAGTACACTGTTTAACAACTGGTTCCCGACCGCTGGCTGTATTTTTACGGCCAGCGGTCAGGGTCCTTAAAACCCAAGCCATAGACTTTTTACGGCTCGGGTTTTAACTTGCTGCCCGCGCGATCGGGCAGCTGAATGTCGGGTCTCCGGCTGTCAGTGACTGCCGGGGACCCTGAGGAGAGGATAGAAGCAGCTTTAGCTCCTTCTATCTTCTCCGATGTCTTTTTACACAGCGTTCAATGAACGCTGTGTATAGGAATAGAGGCAGCAGCAGCGGCGCTGTCTCTATTCCTCCCGGTGATCATGTGACTGGTCACATGATCGCCGGGTGCCGTTAGTGGCAGACTGTTGTTGGGTCTTACTAGACCCAGCACAGCCCTATTAGTGACAATCGTCACTATGAGAGGGCTGATTTCCCCTGTAACTGGGGCTGCTGTGCAGCTCCAGTTAGGGCAGATACAGACGGACGTTGCGTTTTTGCGCGCGCAAACAACGCTGCGTTTTGCGCGCGCAAAAACCATTTGACAGCTGCGTGTGTCATCCGTGTCTGATTCGCGGCTGCGTGATTTTCGCGCAGCCGCCATCATAGAGATGAGGCTAGTCGACGGCCGTCACTGTCCAAGGTGCTGAAAGAGCTAACTCTTTCAGCACCCTCGACAGTGAATGCCGAACACAATATAGAAAAACCTGTTGAAAAAAAAGAAAAAGTTCGTACTTACCGAGAACTTCCCGGCCGTTGCCTTGGTGACGCGTCCTTGGTGACGCGTCCTTGGTGACGCGCCTCTCGACATCAGGCCCCACCTCCCTGGATGACGCGCCAGTCCATGTGACCGCTGCAGCCTGTGCTTGGCCTGTGATTGGCTGGAGCAGTCACTTGGACTGAATTGTCATCCCGGGAGGTCAGACTGGAGGAAGACGCCGGGAGTTATCGGTAAGTCAGAACTTCGTTTTTTTTTTCTACAGGTTCATGTATATTGGGATTGGAAGTCACTGTCCATGGTGCTGAAACAGTTTAACTCTTTCAGCACCATGGACAGTGACTATCTCCTGACGTCGCGTACCGATAATTTTTTTGCCGGGTTCGGCCAAAACGAGTTCGGCCGAACACGGTGAAGTTCGGTTCGCTTGTCCGGCTGCGCTCATCGCAAAGACACTCTGTTTGGATGTTCGGAAACAGAAAAGCACGTGGTGCTTTTCTGTTTACATTCATCCTTTTGACAGCTGGTGCGCTGTTTCAGTCGGTTCGCACGGAAGTGCTTCCGTGCAACCTGCGTGGTTTTCACGCACCCATTGATTCAATGGGTGCGTGATGCGCGAAATCCGCAGAGTTATTGAACCTGTCGCGCTTTTTGCGCAGCAGACAAACGCTGCGCAAAAAGCACGGACTGTCTGTACTGCCCCATAGACTTGTATTGGTCCATGCGTGCCGCGTGAAAACCACGCGGCCCGCACGGACCGAATACACGCTCGTGTGAATCCCCCCTTACAGTGGAAAAGATGGTGTAAAAGAAAGAGAAAAAATATATAAAGTTCCCCAAAGGTCTTTTTTGACCTCTGAGGGACAGACCATAGTAATAAAAAAATAGTAAAGTAAAGTACAAAAAAAAATGATATAATAAATACACATAAAATACTTACCCCAAAAAATATATTAAAATTTACGGTAGAAATGCCGATCGCAAATAAAAGGTCTATTTTAGGGTAAAACTATGTTATTACCCAAAAAAAAATAGCTGAAACGTAAAAAAGCTTATTTTTTTACTATTATTTTCAAACTTTATGAATAAAAATTATAAAATGGCAAAAAAGGTGTGTATAAAAACGATAAAAAAATAAACCTCCATTGTCTACGGAAAAAACATCGCAAAAATCACGTCGTTAGCCCAACAAATAAAAAAGTTATAGCCATTTAACTAACACGTGCTAAAAATGGCTAAACGGTGTCTGGTCGTGAAGGCGCAAAATAGCCCGGTCCTGAACTGGATAAGATCTTCTGGGGTCCTGTATCTAAGCCTACGTTGTTAGGCTTAGATACAGGGTCTAACAAACAGAGTCACACATGGAGCCTGTATCTAAGCCTTAGATACAAAGGGAAGGACCTCAATAGTTGGTGGGCGTGAAACAGTTAAATTCAAAAGAGGCTGCCTGCCGGCAGAAAAGAGCCCTGTTTTCCAACTATTATGTAAAGAAAAATCGAATAAAGACTTTTTTCTTTTTTCTTTACATAATAGTTGGAAAACAGGGCTCTTTTCTGCCGGCAGGCAGCCTCTTTTGAATTTAACTGTATCTAAGCCTAACACAATGTAGGCTTAGATACAGGACCCCAGATGACATTCTTTTTATTCCTGTATAAGGGTATGTTCACACGGCCTATTTACGGACGTAATTCGGGCGTATAAACCCCGGAATGACGTCCAAAATTACGGCTTGAAAGCGTTGACAAACATCTGTCCATTGAAAGCAATGGGCTGACGTTTGTCTGTTCACACAAGGCGTATATTTACGTGTCGCTGTCAAAAGACGGCGCGTAAATAGACGCCCGCGCCAAAGAAGTGTCATGTCACTTCTTCAGACGTAAATGGAGCCGTTTTCCATGGACTCCATGGAAAACAAGCTCCAGCTACGTCCGTAATGGACGCGGCATTTCAAGCGCCTGCACATGCCGTTACGGACGCTGCCGTGTGAACATACCCTAAGATTAGTGTTTTGGGGCCCTGTATCTAAGCCTAACATGTGGTATTCTTAGATACATGGCCCATATGTGACACTGCTTGGGTAATGTATCTAAGGCTACCTTGTGGTAGGCTTAGATACATGGTCTAACAGTATCACACATGAGCAGAGTATCTAAGCATCCCTCTTTTTTTTCTTAGTTATTATGTGTCTTTTACAGGTTGGGTCCTTGGTACTACATCAAGTTCAAGGACTACTTCAATGACACCTTTTTTATTTTTAATAAAATCGTTAACCAGTGTTATGTGTGTTATTTTATTTCATTACAATATTTTTTCTATGTCCTTCTCATTTATTTAAAAATGTAATACTAGTGCATTATTAATGGACACTGTCTAACAGCGTCCATTAGTAAGGCTTCATGCACACTAGCGTGTGTATTTTCTGCACGTGAAAAACTTGCGTCAATCCCGTCCGTGTGTGCGCGTTAGGGCGGATTTACACGAACGCCATATACGTTCGTGCAATTCGCGTGGTTTTCACGCGGGTCGCACGGACCTATGCTAGTCTATGGGGCAGTGCAGACTGTCAGTGATTTTTGCGCAGCGTATGTCCGCTGTGTAAAACTCGCGACATGTTCTATATTTCGGTGTTTTTTGCGCATCACGCACCCATTGAAGTCAATGGGTGCGTAAAAATCAGGCGCACCCCACGGAAACCCTTCCGTGGGACGCGCGTTATTCGCGCAACAGCTGTAAAAGAATGAATGTAAACATTCTGTTTACAAATATCCAAACGGAATGTCATAATGATGGCGGCTGCGCGAAAACCACGCAGCCGCGTACCATATGAACAGGGCACTCGGAGCTGTCAAGTGCATTTTGCGCACGCAAAACGCCACTGTTTTTGCGTGCGAAAAACGCACACTCTCGTGTAAATCCGCCCTTATGCATCAGTGGGCTTTTCGATTGTCATGCGTTATTCACGCACTCACAAAGCCAGCCAATTTTTTTCTTCTTTTTTACAAAAAATTGCTGTGTAAATCACGCACCAAACATGCGTGTGCGGTGCGTGGTTTTGACGCATGCATTGACTTCAATGTGAGTGTAGGTGCATGATAACGCACCAATAGAGGACATGCAGTATGTTTCACGCTGCGGACTCTCGCTGCACAAAAATCACGGCAGCCTGCAATGAGCGTGCACGGAAAAAAAGTTTCCTCACAAGGAAAGATCAACAAACCAGACCTGAACTGCACGTAAACAAGCTGTGCTAAATTCAAAGAAGAAATGCGCTAAGTAGAATTTTTTAAAAAAATAATGCTTTATTTAGGTTGTCTGTATAAGGGGTAATGTATGACAGAGTTTTTGAAAAAAATTTAGTATCTCGGACAACCCCTTTAAGTTAATTTTTTAATGACTTTTGTTGTGTTTTTACTACGTTTTCAAAAATAAACGTTCAGACAAACAGTTGTCATGTCTCATCATGTGAAACATCCGCATATCGCATGGAAGAAGCAATAAAACAGAATTGCATTATACATTTGGTACAGCATATAAACAATAAAGTGTTTCACAGTAAAACGGACAACAACAAAAACAAAACAAAAAAAACCCCTACGAATTAAAGAATAGGCAAAGGCAGTTTCAGTTAAGCAAGATACACCATTCAGGTCATGATGAAGTGAAATATCAAAAAATAGCTCAATAAAGATGAGGATCAACATAAAATCTCTAGTACAACTAATATAGATGGTGCCAGTGAGTCTTAATGCAGGGTAAATGGTAGGACCAATACATTAACAGGTCACAGGGGGGGGTTACCTGCTATTTCTCTTTCCAAGTACCGTGTGGTCAGGCAGAAGGGACATTTAACCTTGGATCAGGGGCGTAGCTAGAGGCTCATGGGCCCCGATGCAAAAATTCCTACTGGGCCCCCCCCGCAAACTTCTCATGGCCGACGGTCCGCTTTCAGCTGCATCGCTGGGTCTCCTAAGTGACCCAACAATGCAGCACTAGCAGCCGGGGGCCGGGGGCGTCACTAAGGCCTATTTACGGACGTAATTCGGGCGTTTTAGCATTGAATTACGTCCGAAAATGCGGCTCAAAAGCGTCGGCAAACATCTGCCCATTCATTTGAATGGGTCTTACGATGTTCTGTGCCGACGGTCATTTTTTTTTACGCGCCGCTGTCAAGAGGCGGCGCGTAAAAAAAGACGCCCGCGTCAAAAAAGTGCCTGTCACTTCTTCAGACGTAAATGGAGCCGTTTTCCATGGACTCCATAGAAAACCAGCTCCAATTACTTCCGTAATGGACGCAGCGAAAGACGCCTAAACATGCCATTACGGCTGAAATTACGGTGCTGTTTTCTCCTGAAAACAGCACCGTAATTTCAGCCGTAACAGACGCTGCCGTGTGAACATACCCTCAGGGCTTAAAATGTCCGGGAAATAGCCCCAATACATATGTGTCCGCCCCAAAAAAAAGTGTGTATATGAGACAGCATAGCATATCTATAGCACTACGACCCTATAAACTATGGATAGGATTAGATACAGTGGCACAGCAGACAATATCACACATGATAGGATTAGATACAGTGGCTCAGCAGACAGTCTCACACGTTGATAGGATTAGATACAGTGGCTCAGCAGACAGTACCACACATGATAGGATTAGATATAGTGGCTCAGCAGGCAGTACCACACATGATAGGATTAGATACAGTGGCTCATAAGGCAGTATCACACATGATAGGATTAGATACAGTGGCTCAGCAGACAGTATCACACATGATCGGATTAGATATAGGGCCCAGCAGACAGTATCACACAAGATACGATTAGATACAGGGCCCAGCAGACAGTATCACACATGATTGGATTAGATACACAGCTCAGCAGACAGTATCACACATGATTGGATTAGATACATGGCCCAGCACGCTGACATTGCGGCTCCAGCGCTGGACCCAGGAAAGGTAAGAATAATAATTTTGCTTCTTTATGTGTTACTGATTATTTTTGTGCATTTGTGGTTTTTTTTACAGGTTCGGTTGTTGGACTTCGGATTCGAGGACTTCAATGACGGCGTTTTTTTTATTCTCAATAAAATGGTTAATTAGGGTTGTGTTTTTTTATTTCAATAAAACATTTTTTCTATGTGCTTGTATCTTTTTAAACTTTATTATCACCGCCTTAGTAATGGCCGCTGGCTGATTGACAACCTCCATTACTAAGGTGGGGCTTAATGTTAGCCGGTGCAAAGGCTACACTAACCCCCATTATTACCCCGGTACCCACCGCCACCAGGGGTACTGGGAAGAGCCGGGTACGAACCAGTACCCGACCATCTGTAGTGACGGGCAGGCACCGGGGTGGCCGCAGGCTGGTAGTATTAGGCTGGGGAAGGCCAAAAACAGTGGCCCTTCCCACCCTTGTAATGCTGCCTGCTGCTGCTGTGTTGTATCTGGCTGGTTATGAAAATTGGGGGGGGACCCGACACCGTTCTTTCCAATTTTTTTTTTATTTTTTTTAAATGACGTGGGGTCCCCCCCATTTTTCATAACCAGCCAGATACAATAAAGCAGCAGCAGCCTAGCATCACCAGGGTGGGAAGGGCCACTGTTTTTGGCCTTTCCCCTCCTGATAATACCAGCCTGCGGCCACCCCAGTGGCCGACCATCATTACAGATGGTCAAGTACTGGATCATACCCGGCTCTTCCCAGCACCCCTGGTGGCGGTGGGTACCGAGGTAATAATGGGGGTTAGTGTTAGCCTCTGCATCGGCTAACACTAAGCCCCGCCTTAGCAATGGATGTTGTCAATCAGCTGGCGGCCATTACTAAGGCGGTAGTAATATAGTTTAAAAAAAAACAGACATAGAAAAAATATTTTATTGAAATAAAAAAAAACACACACAACCCTCATTAACCATTTTATTAATAAAAAAAAAGCCGTCATCGAAGTAGTCCTGGAATCCGCCGTAGTCCAACGACCGAACCTGTAAGAAAACACACAAAAAATGATTAGTAACACGTGTGTTAGGGTATGTGCACACACACTAATTACGTCCGTAATTGACGGACGTATTTCGGCCGCAAGTACCGGACCGAACACAGTGCAGGGAGCCGGGCTCCTAGCATCATACTTATGTACGACGCTAGGAGTCCCTGCCTCGCTGCCGGACAACTGTCCCGTACTGAAAACATGATTACAGTACGGGACAGTTGTCCTGCAGAGAGGCAGGGACTCCTAGCATCGTACATAACTATGATGCTAGGAGCCCGGCTCCCTGCACTGTGTTCGGTCCGGGACTTGCGGCCGAAATACGTCCGTCAATTACGGACGTAATTAGTGTCTGTGCACATACCCTAAGGCTTAGATACAGGGCCCATGTGTGATACTGTCTGTGGGACCCTGTATCTAAGCCTACCACAAGGTAGGCTTAGATACAGGTTCCAGCAGACAGTAATCTTATACAGTATAAGATTACTGTGTGCTGGGGCCCTGTATCTAAACCTACAGTGTGGTAGGCTTAGATACAGGGCCCAGCAGACAGGATCACGCATGGGCCATGTATCTAAGCCTACCATGTGATTGGCTTAGATACAGGGCCCATCAGACAGGATCACACAATCTGTGATCCTGTCTCATGGGCCCCCTAAGCCTGCTACATCGTAGGCTTAGGGGTTCTGCAGTCCCTAAACATTGATGGCCTATCCTCAGGATAGGCCATCAATAGCTGATGTGTCGCCCGGGACCCGCAAATCAGCTGTTTTGAAGGGGCCGCAGCACTCGTACGAGTGCTGCTTCCCCTTCATGTCACTACTCGCTCACACTGTGAATCGCCGACACCGATTCACAGTGTGACCGGAATGAAGGGGAGCAGCTCTCGTACGAGTGCTGCGGCCCCTTCAAAACAGCTGATTGGCGGGTCCCGGGAGTCGGACCCCGCCAGTCAGGGCTAACCTTACCTTCCTCTTCGGCCGCGGCGGGAGTTCTGTTGTCTCGATGCTGTGCGCGGAGCATAGCGCTGTGACGTCATGCGCTGCGCACAGCGCTTGACGTCAGGACCTCCGCTGCGATCCGGAACCAGGAAGGTAAGTAAAGTATGTTACTATAGTAACAGGGGCCCGCGGCCCGAGTTACTATAGTAACTTTTTATTGATGTGGTGCGGGGGGCCGTGGGCCCCCCTGGCTTCGGGGCCCGGTCGCAATTGCGACCGCTGCGACCCCTATAGCTACGCCAGTGCCTTGGATTGTATCGAGGCCAGTAGAATCTTGATAAATGGTGACCAAATAGTGAAAAACAGTTTCACTCTCTTTTCTTTGTGTATTTTTACCTCCACCCAGTCCATTTGAAATAAAAAGAGCAATTTTTCTAGAAACAATTTCATGGGGGAGAGGCATTTGGTTGTATCTAAAATTTAAGGATAGATTTCTGTGTAGCAGCCGCAACACAATATAAAAGTGTGCACCTCTCTCTGGACTGGAACAATAATGTATAGAAGTATCAATCCTTCCAAAAATACCCCAGGTTGGATCGGAGGATACAAAATCCGCTAGGTGTGTGCGAGTAAATACTTGGACTGACAAACACGACCATAAGAAATTAAAGATATCCGCTTCAGCCTGACCACATTTAGGACAATCCGACACTGAGCTTATTCCCATTAGAAAACCTCTGAGGGGACATATAAGATCTGTATATGATACGCAACACCATCTCCGTATATCTAGTGGAAGGTAGTGTTCTATTTGAGTAATCTAAAGCTTGTAATAAGGCACCAATATCTAGGGAAGGAATGTCTATCAGCCATCGTGACATTCCAGCAGTTCGCAGTCGATAATCTAATTCAGGCAAAAATAGTTTGTATAGTTGCAAAATATATCCTCTAGAGGAAGTAAAGTTAAGGAGTCATTTGTGCAGAATTGCGTTCCAGTCATCTGGAGAGAATTTTGATATAACAGAGGTAACATTACTTCTTGCCTGGTAATATATAGCAATGAAATATGTAACAAAGGGTATCAAAGTCTAAATTCCTGAAGGGTAAGGGTTTTGTTTTGTAGACACGTTAACCAGTTGTAGGACCGAATGTATTCCGTCCCTGTGCCAGGTGTGGAAGGCTTTGTTGGCCTGACCTCCCTGAAACGCTGGGTTATTTATGAAGGGGACATGGAACTAAATATGAGGGTCGAGGTTTTTGGATTTCTGAAAGCCATGCCATGCTTTCCAAGTGGAGTACAAAAGAGGGTTTATACTGACGGGGGGGGGGGGGGGTAGGTTGTCATAGGGAAGATGCAACATTGCCACTAGTGTAACGGTTTGAATGAAGTTCTGTTCAACTGAGTAGTTAGCGTATAATGAGGAGGCTTTAATCCAATCTGACATTATATGCGTCAACAAGGCCGTCATTAGTGTGTGACCTGTGCGAGAGCACAGGGCGCTGCACCCTCCCAGCATGTAGGGGCGCCACTGGGCTCTGCTCTACTCTGTCCTCTGCTCTTAGTTAGACACACGCAGTAAGTAAGAGCCAAGGAGCAAGAAAAGAGGAGGAAGCTCTGCCCACAGCCCGTCCTGCAAGAAACTTGTGATCCTGTCAGCATTGAGAGATGTGTGTCTGTGTGTCTCTGTGTGTATATGTGTGTGTGTATACAGTATGTGTCTCTCTGTGTGTATGTGTGTGCATACAGTATATGTCGCTGTGTGTATATGTGTGTTTACAGTATGTGTCTCTGTGTTTGTATGTGTATATGTTACAGTATGTGTGTGTATATATGTGTCTGCTTGTGTTTATGTCTCTTTGTAAAAGTATGTGTTCAATATTAAAATAGAACAGATAAAATGAAAATATCTGTGCTGCCCCCTATATACCCTGCTGCCCCCTATATATCCGGCTTCCCCTATATACTCTGCTGGCCCATATATACCCTGCTGCCCCTATATACACTGCTGCCCCCTATATACCCTGTTGCCCCTTATATATTCTACTGCACCTTATAAACCCTGCTACCCCTTATATACACTGCAGCCACTTATATACCCTGCTGTCCCTTATATACCCTACTGCCCCTTATATACTCTGCTGCCCCTTATATACCCTGCTGCCCCTTATATACTCTGCTGTCCCTTATATACACTGCAGCCTCTTATATACTCTGCTGCCCCTTATACACTCTGCTGCCCCTTATATACTCTGCTGCCCTTAAGGGAAACACCATATCTTCATATATAGTGATCTATAAAACTTTAACCAATTCATGGCAATTAATAATTTTTCAAAAGTCTATCTCCAGTTTGGGAAGTGCACTGCATAATATACATACAGTACACACACACACACACACACACACACACACACACACACACACACACACACACACACACACACACACACACACATATCCCTCTGTGTGTGTTTATATGTGCCTGTGGGTATAGTAATCATCTACTACATTTGCTGTTACATAGTACTGCAGGTAGCATCTACTACATTATCTTTACTCATAAAAGTTATCACTGTGTTATCTGTGGTGTTACATGGGATTGCAGGTAACATTTACTACATGATCTATACTCAGAGAGTTATCACTGTGTTATCTGTGGTGTTACATAGGACTGGAGGTAACATCTACTACATTATCTGTACCGTGTATATCTGTTCCTGTGTGGCTATATATGGGTCTGTTTCTGAATGTGTCTTTGTGCTTGTATATATGTGCCTGTTATGTATTTGTATATGTTCCTCTCTTTTTATTTATCTGCCGGTGTGTATGTACTGTATATATGTCTGTACGTCTATATATTTACCTGCATGTATATATTCCAGAATGTGTGTATGTATGTTTGCCTGTATGTCTAAATATCTGTCTTTATGTATGTACAGTATATATGTTCCAGTATGTGTGTCTATATATGTGGTTAATTTTTGGTTTGTGTAGATAGATAGATAAATACTTTATTTATCCCCAAAGGGGAAATTGGTTTGCAATTGTAACTCCCATTTACAGTACATATTATACAAAGCAATACAACATACAACGACAACATATAATAAAATATATATTAAAAAGCATCATGACACACTATAAAGACATATTATAAAGTGCAATAGCTTTTGGCATAAAAGATCTTTTAAATCATTCTTTCCTACATGTAGGGGGCGGCAATAGAGATTGCCACACAGGGCGCCATCCAACCTAAGGCTGGCCAGGCTGCGTACAGCGTCAGAGAGGAGGAGGAGTGTTCTTACAGATGGGCAACATCATGCGGCACATCAGGTAAGTAAAATAAGGCATGCCCCCTCCCCCAGGTCCGGTCTGTCCCTGGTTCAAAATGCCGCCCAGGGGCGTAACTAGGAAAGACTGGGCCCCATAGCAGGAGGACAAAAACTCTTGACTGGGGCCCCCCCAGGTGCCACAAGCAGCCCCCCTCATAGATATTGCCCCCTGTAGAATGTGCCATACAGCCCCCCTGTAGACAGTGCTATACAGCCCCGCCTATAAACAGTGTCACACCCCACTTGTAGATAGTGACCCCCACCTCCCCGTTGTAGATAGTGCCATACAGCCCCCCTGTAGATATCGCCATGAAGCCCCCCTGGTATATAGCGATATACAGCTCCCACTGTATGTAGTGCCACTCAGCCCCCCTCCCTTGTATATAGTGCTGCACAGCCCCCCCTTAGTAGATAGTGCCACACACAGGCCCCTGTAGTTTGCGCCACACACAGCCCCCTGTAGATAGAGCCACAGCCCTCCACCTTGTAAATAGTGCCACACAGCCCCCCCCTTAGTAGTGCCACACAGCCCCTTGTATATAGTGCCACACAGCCCCCCTTTGTCTATAGTGCCACAAGGCAATGGCGCATCCGAGAAAGTTGTATCAGCCAGGGGATGTCAATCAAACATGGGATGTTGGGTTTGGAGGCAGCACTATGTGACTCGTCAGGATAGCGGCACCGCCCTATGACCCTCTAATGAGTAATTAGCATATAGTGTGCGCCGTTTTAAAAGTGGATTTTAAAGATTTTGCTGCATCTGAGAAAGAACATACAGGGGAAATATTGTCAGCTCATGTATTACTGCATGGTGGTGATTCAAGGGGTTAAAACTACCAGACAGATCCCCATGAAATATACAATGAATTGAGAAAAATTCCATCTGCCCTGCAATTTTGTTATTATAGATATATTATAGATATATTTCATACAAGTACTAGAACCAAGCTCTGGCATATATACAGCACCAGAACAAAGTTCATACATATATATACACAGCACTAGATCCAAGCTCATACATAAATACAACACCAGAACCAAGCTCAGAACATATATATATATATACAGCACTAGAACAAACCTCAGTACATATATAACACACCAGAACCAAGCTCAGTACATATGCAGCACTAGAACCAAGCTCATACATATATACAGCACCAGAACAAAGCTCAGTACATACATGCAGCACCAGAACAAATACAGTTCAATTTAGTGCAACCCCTGCCGTATAGGTTTATACGGCGTAAAACTACAGCTCCCAGCATGGACCGAACAATGGTAAAGATATGCTGGGAGATGCTGTTTCACAAAAAAATAAATCATACCACCCATCATCTCCGGTCCAGACCTCTATGATGGATTTCTCCCAGCCATGACCCATTTCTGCAGTTTTCCACTCAGATGTCTTCAGCTTCTCACTTTTAAAACATTTCTGCACCTATAAATAAAGGTAAAATTCTCAAAACCTCTAAAAATAATAGTGCCATACACTGTGTCCCTGATTATAATAGTACCATACACTGTGTCTGTAGATAGTACCTCACGTAAAGCCCCCCTGTATATAGTGTCCCACATATAGCTCCCCCTGTATATAGAGCCCCACATCCCCACATATAGCTCCCCCTGTATATAGTGCCACACATATAGACAGGGGGGTCTATATGTGGGGATGTGGGGCACTATCTACAGGGGGTAGATAGTACCCCACATCCCCACATATAGACCCCCCTGTATATAGTGGCCCACATCCCCACATATAGACCAGCCTGTAGTTAGTGCCCCACATCCCCACATATAGACCCCCCTGTATATAGTGGCCCACATACCCACATATATACACCCCTGAACATAGTGCCCCACATCCCCATATAGACCCCCCTGTTTATAGTGGCCCAGATCCCCATATAGATCCCCCCTGTATATAGTAGCCCACATCCCCACATATAGACAACCCCCCCTGTAGATAGAGCCCCCACTGTAGATAATGCCCCTCACAGTTTTAGTAGAGAAAAATATAAAACTTTACATACTCACATGATCCCGTCCGGTGGCAATGCAGATCTGCTCTCTTCTGAGAAGGTCTGCTGTAGCTGAACAACGCGTCGTTCAAAGTCGCTAATTGGCGGTGCAGAATGACTTGCCCCGTCAATCAGAGCATTTCAAGCATGGAAGCGGCGCGATGACGTCATTGTCCCGCCAATTAGTGTCATTGTAAGGCGTTGAATGGTTGGGCACGGAACATGCCCGGCCATTCAGCACTAATGCATGTATTTGTACCTGCGTGCTATAGATGCAGATACAATTACTGCAGGACGGGGTGGCTGTCGCTAGCACCTGGCCCCCTCCGGTGCAAGCGACACCCCCGGGCATGAGGTGGCCCGTGTCGCCCGGCCCATAAAAGTTAGGGGCTTGGCGGTGTGGGCCCCGTAGTAGTGTCGCTACAGCAGTAGCAGCCATAACGGCTGCTAGCGGCGCCACAGGGCATATGGGGGGAGCGTGTCGGCTAGCGGCATGGGCCCCCTCAAGCCACGGCCCTGTAGCAGCCGCTATGGCTGCTACCGCGGTAGTTACGCCTCTGATGCCGCCCCCCATTTTCGGCCAGGGGGCGCCTCCTGAGGCTGTCGGCTCACCTGGCCTCATGGCACGTGCGGCACTGTGTAAACTGTACTAATATTTAGCCTGTTTGCTATGGGAAAATCACTAATATCTCTAATTTTCTCCAGTTGTAAGTCAAATTAAAATAATTAGTTGCTTTTTTTTAACACTTTAAGAGGATACTTTATATAGGATTGTAAATTATGTTAGAAACAACACTATTATATTTGTCTAAGATCTTTTTTATACACCATACAGGTTGCGAGATAAATGTATTCATTCCGATGCTATCTCCATCTTTTAATGATGTTGAATCAGAATATAAACGCCTCATAAATCTTCCACAAGACAAGAGTAGGAGTGGATCTCTCAATATACAGCACTTTTTGCATTTTGATTGGCTTGCCTGTAAGCAAGCCAAAGAATAAACATTTTGGATTTGAAGTGACCATGCCAAACAAGTAGAAAAGAATACTGAAAAGGTCAGCGATTTCCCATAAATGCCTATCACATAGACAATGCATAATGCATTACAAGCAATTCCAAGGTTATAGCCAGATAACACAGCACTAAACGTGAACAGGAGTTTCTGATAGGTACTTGAGAGCATCCACTAAAATAATTAGGTGCTTTACATACTGTAAGCCACATGCAGCACTTCTATTAAAGTAGCCAGGCAAACATTTGGAACACATTAGTGTTAGACACAGGGGGCAGCACAATGTAGAAGAATTTTTTCTTGTATATTATGTAGTTGTGAAATTTTTCTATACTGTATACTGTATACTGTACAGCAGCACCCGAAGGTGTAAATAGTAAGGCCTCATGCACATGTCAGTATTCTGGTCAATATTTTGCTTCAGTATTTGGAAGCCAAAACCAATAGTGGAACATAAACAGAGAAAACCTATAATGTTTCGGACACGCTCCTGGTTTGGGCTTCCAAATACTGAAGCAAAACACTGACCAGAATACTGATGTGTGCATGAGGCCTATATAGTTTTAAGTACTGAAAATGTTATTGTTGTCTGCAGCACATCTCCCTGTGTAGACAGGGAGGTTTGCTGCTGACATGATAGAAATGTATGGGGAAGGTGGCGTGGCCTGAACTCCGGTGGGAGAGGACATGATTCTGGAGCTCCAGCGGCAAGCATCATTTTCCCAGACGAAGGTGCTAAGTGGAAATGCGCATCGGGGTGTGACGCCAGGCAGACATTTACACTTCTTATGGGTAAGCCGCTATTATTAATTAATATATGCTATATATGTATTTATGCATTGCTTTATGGATCAACACTACTTGAGTGGAATTGGGATGTTATGTTGCTATTGTTACTAGGTGTGGGAGGATACATGGAGATGGAGATTGGACTATTCCTCTCTCACCCCATCCCAAACACTGTTAAATATGGGTACATGCTATAAATATGTTTTTATGTTGTGACCTAATCAGTCCTGCATCTTTGTCCATTTAAGCTCGTTGCCACCTAATGTCCATTAATCACACTGTGGAAATCATCTCTGAATTTGATATATATATAAATGTGTGTGTGTTTTATGGTTTTGGATTCAATAAGATATATACCTTTTATACTACATTGGTGTTTCAGAGACTCCATATTCTTGTAGGTTATTACGATATGATAATAATGTATGGGGACAAGTGATCAGAGTATCGAGCACTCATCCCCATACTAGCTCCTTGTGAATGGAGCAAATGAGCGCCGATCAACGAGCTATCTTGTTGATCGGCACTCGTTTACACGGCTCAGTACCCTAAGGGCAAAGCCCCACGTGGCGGAATTGCTCTGGAATTCCACTGCGGACACTCCTCAGCGTTAATCCGCAGCGGACCCGTTTCTCCATTGCCTTCCACTGCTTTTTAGTAAGGTTCGTTTAGACGATGCGGAAAATTCCGCTGCGGAGCATAGGCTGCCGTGCGTAATTTGGTGTCCGCAGCATACAATGGATGTTGCGGACGTGTGGCGAACTGGTTGTGGACTCATTGCGGAAGTTCTCCATTGACTTCAATGGAGATTCTAAATTCCGCAATGAAGTCCGCAGATGTCGTGTACATGTTATGTGTGCTGCGGAGCGTATTGTTTTTTTAACATGACATTTCTTCATTCTGGCTGGACCTATGTATTTCTAGGTCTACAGCCAGACTGAGGAAGTCAATGGGGCTCCCATAATTACGGGTGGCTACGTGTGTGCACGCATAATTACGGGTGACTACGTGTGTGCACACATAATTATGGGAGCATTGCTAGGCGACGTCAGTAAATAGTCACTGTCCAGGGTGCTGAAAGAGTTAAGCGATCGGCAGTAACTGTTTCAGCACCCTGGACAGTGACTACCAATCACAATATACAGCAACCTGTAAAAAAAATAGAAGTTCATACTTACTGAGAACGCCCTGCTTCTTTCTCCAGTCCAGCTTCCCAGGATGACGTTTCAGTCTAAGTGACGGCTGCAGCCAATCACAGGCTGCAGCGGTCACATGGACTGCTGCGTCATCCAGGGAGGTCGGGCTGGATGCCGAAAGAGGGACGCGTCACCAAGACAACGGCCGGTAAGTATGAAATTCTTTTACTTTCACTAGGGAAAGTGCTGTCCCTTCTCTCTATCCTGCACTTTCACCTCAATACGCAACGGCCAGTCCGCATCAATTTACTGCACATTTTGGGCAGATCCGCCACAGAATCTGCAACGCAGATTCTGTGCGGCATTGATGCGGACAGTTGCGGAATAATTCCGCCACATGGGGCCATGCCCTAAGAGTACATATGAAGCTCACCCATGACCGTTATCATGACCCACATTAGAATCAGGTTCAGTGCTCCTGAGTGTGGGAGAACTTCATAGCAGTTAGTGCCTGTCCATACTGGAGCTGAGCTCAGAAAACGTGGCAATTACAGATGAAATGTGTGCAGAAGGGGAAAAACTGCTGAAAAATACATGATACGGGTAATATTGTTCTCAGAAATTATTACAGCTCCAGTACACACATTACAGCTTTTTCTGAAAACTCATCTGAAATGATAGGTACACTTTAATACTAAATGCTAACATGTCTTGTCTGTTAAAAAAATAACAGCTATTCTGTTCTTCTATGATCACATTTTTCAGCAGGTAATTGATTGCTGATTGACTTACTGTATCTAAATAACACAGATATAGTTTTTAGATCTGCATACCAGCTTTCTTTTGATAGTATATTGTTGCATATTTATTTTTTAATGCAATGAGTAAGAAAATAAGGCATCTTAGGGTAAATACTAGTTTATGTTGTTACAATTCACACTAGAGAAGTGGATCCTCTAAGCCGCAATCAGTTTGGCACTGGCTAGACTGGGGTGCAGACTCTAAGGAATCTCCTTGCTCTTCACCCTTAACCCCTGCAAGAAATGATGGGCTTTCCTGGTTGGATTCCCAGGCCATAGTCCCCAGAATAGTCACTGACTGGCAGCAGGAGTACTGTAGCAGAGAATTAGGAGCAGAGTCAGGAACAAAGCCATGGATCGTCAACAGATTAGCGGTCAGGAAGTAGTTAACCGGAGGATGAGACAGAACTACAGCCAGGAGTTGAAACCAGGCGTAGAACTATAGGAACTGGGCGAAAAAAAGCAAAGGATGAGGCAGGAGCATAATTCAGGAACAAGACCGAGGTCAAGGTCAGAATCAGAGTCCAGAACAGAGTCGAAATAACAATAGGTACAATAGCCAAACCAAAGGACGTACCTTGACCTGTAGGTGAGGAATGAAGGCTGGTGTCCCCTTTAAATAGGCCACCAGGACCAACGTCATCTAGGAGCGCCAGTTGCCCATGCAAGCCGATGCTGCCAGTCATGTAGAAGAGGAGAGTCACTGTGGTATCCAGCTCGAAAAGACACACCTCTGGGATACATTCAGTATTCAATGGTGAAAAACATTATCATTTTTGCTAAATTTAAATGTATCTGGTTGTAAGACAGGCAGTTATACGACACAAAATTGTTAATCAATATATACACTCCAAAACGCATTGGTACTGTGGGCTAGGTCCAAGTCAAAGACCGACCTCCCATATATAAACAAGATAGGCAACTCTATTTAGGTATATCGAAAACACAGAAGAAAGAGAGCTTGTAGCCAGGGGGGTATATTAAACATACAAAATGTATTAATGACATATACAAAAAATACAATTATATAAAAATATATGTATATGATACAATATATGAAAGGACGAGACTCTAGGAGAAAGTTTCAAGGAACAAGTATCGGCAATATAATTACGCAGATTGGGCAAGCTATATTGTCAAGTGGACACAATCTCTCAAATATATCTGGATATATCACTTTTCTAAGACATGGTCAAGCTTCTAGACTCTCAGTACAAAAAGACATGGTTGATATGTATCTCGATATTAGGTGCAACATCCAAGTTACCAATGTCTAACAAAGAATGGTGACTGAGAGAGAGAATGTATTGGACAAGGCTTACCCATGTAAAATTGCAGTAAAGAAGTCCGATAGATGCTCCAGCACAGAAGCCCCAACGCGCGTTTCGCTGTAGTATTGCTTCCTCAGGGGGATGTGTGTGAGGAAGCAATACTACAGCGAAACACGCATTGGGGCTTCTGTGCTGGAGCATCTATCGGACTTCTTTACTGCAATTTTACATGGGTAAGCCTTGTCCAATACATTCTCTCTCTCAGTCACCATTCTTTGTTAGAAGCTTGACCATGTCTTAGAAAAGTGATATATCCAGATATATTTGAGAGATTGTGTCCACTTGACAATATAGCTTGCCCAATCTGCATAATTATATTGCCGATACTTGTTCCTTGAAACTTTCTCCTAGAGACTCGTCCTTTCATATATTGTATCATATACATATATTTTTATATAATTGTATTTTTTGTATATGTCATTAATAAATTTTGTATGTTTAATATACCCCCCTGGCTACAAGCTCTCTTTCTTCTGTGTTTTCGAGACACAAAATTGTTGCGGCTTTTAGGGCCTTATATATTACAAAACCCCAATAACTCACCCCATTTTAAAAACTTCACCCCTCAAAGTATTCAAAACAGCATTTAGAAAGTTTCTTAACCTTTAGACGTTTTACAGGAATTAAAGCAAGGTAGAGGTGAAATTTTCAAATTTCATTTTGTTTTGCAGAAATTCATTTTGAATCCATTTTTTTTGTAACACAGAAAGGTTTACCAGAGAAATACATCTCAATATCTATTGCACAGATTCTGCAGTTTTTAGAAATATCCCACATGTGGTCCTAGTGTGCTTATGGACTGAAGCACAGGCCTCAGAATCAAACGTGCACCTAGAGGATTTTGGGGCTTCCTTTTTATTACAAAATATTTTATTTGTTTTCAAACTGTTTTTTATTGAGAATGTCACAGAATCATGAAATATGTCATATATTATGCATTTCACAATCTCGGTTTTACAATAAGATATAAAGTACATTCTTACTGTAATGACGGGGGTGGGGAGACAGACAAGTGAGCCCTAATCTACCCACCACTCAGTCCCTGCCTACTTGCAACGACCCGCCCTAGGCGACGGGGTACAACTGGGCGACGGTCCCTACGCTCAATAAGTGCACGACAGACAAACAGACAAGGGTACACAGAGCTAGGGGGAGAAAGGGGCAGTTGCCCACGGCAACACCGTGAGCAACAAGAGAAGTGAACAAGCCGAGTCAAGCCAGGAGAGTACGAGGTGCCAAAAACAGAGCAGAAGAGTAGTAAACAAGCCGAGTCAAACCAGGAGTGTACGAGGTACCAAACACAGAGCAGGAGAGAAGTCAGCAAGCCGGGGTCAATATGAAGCAAGGACAATGGTACAAGAAGCTGCAGCAGGGCCAGGAAACCAAACGAGAAGAATCACAAGCAAAGGAGGAACAGGAAAGGCAGGTATAAATAGACAGAGGGCGGGAGCTAGCTCCGTCTGGCCAGGCTGTGATAGGTTCTCCCACTCCTAAGCCTGCCTCCCTGAGTGGTGGAAGATGGAGTCAGT
Organism: Rhinoderma darwinii; assembly: GCF_050947455.1. Taxonomy (NCBI): domain Eukaryota; kingdom Metazoa; phylum Chordata; class Amphibia; order Anura; family Rhinodermatidae; genus Rhinoderma; species Rhinoderma darwinii. Next base: position 101,014,730 of record NC_134690.1, read on the forward strand.
CTCACAGACATAGAAGCAGGTGCAGACTGATTATCTATGGGCGTTAACCCTGAAGCTGTGCCTGACAGATCCTTTACAGTACCCCCCCTTTTATGAGGGGCCACCGGACCCTTTCTAAGTGGACCTGGTTTACTGGGGAAACGAAGGTGAAACCTCCTGACCAATATCCCAGCATGAACATCCCGAGCGGGTACCCAAGTCCTCTCCTCAGGCCCGTATCCTCTCCAATGGACCAGGTACTGGAGCGAGCCTTGGACCATCCTGCTGTCCACAATCTTGGCCACCTCGAATTCTGCCCCCTCAGGGGTGAGAACAGGGACCGGAGGTTTCCTCGAGGGAGCCAAGTACGGGGAGCAGCGTTTAAGTAGGGAGGCATGGAACACGTCGTGTACTCGAAAAGATGGGGGCAACTCCAGTCGGAAGGAGACAGGATTGAGGACTTCAATGACCTTGTACGGGCCTATAAACCGGGGGCGAAACTTCTTGGACGGGACCTTAAGGCGCAAGTTCTTTGACGATAGCCACACCAGATCCCCGACCATAAACAAGGGGTTAGCAGAACGTTTTTTTATCTGCCTGAGTTTTTTGTATGCTCTGGGACGCCTCTAGGTTCTTCTGAACCTGGGCCCAGACTGTGCACAGTTCTCGATGAACGACCTCTACCTCGGGATTGTTGGAACTACCAGGTGAAACGGAAGAGAACCGTGGATTAAACCCAAAATTACAGAAAAAGGGGGAGACCTCTGACGAGTTACTGACCCGGTTATTAAGGGAAAATTCGGCGAGGGGAATGAATGAGACCCAATCTTATTGACAGTCAGAGATAAAACACCTTAAATATTGTTCTAGAGACTGATTAGTCCTCTCAGTTTGGCCATTAGTTTCAGGATGGAAGGCAGAGGAGAAGGACAGATCAATCTCCAACTTTTTACAGAAGGATCTCCAAAACAATGAAACAAATTGTACCCCTCTATCAGAAACAATATTGACAGGGACCCCATGGAGACGCAGGATGTGTTTGACAAACAAGGTAGCTAACGTCTTAGCATTGGGTAGTTTTTAGAGGGGCACAAAGTGGCACATCTTACTACAACCCACACCACCGACTTGCCTTGAGATGGAGGCAAATCGGTGATAAATTCCATGGAGATATGGGTCCAAGGTCTCTGGGGAATGGCCAAAGAACATTGTAAGCCCGCTGGTCGGGACCTGGGAGTCTTGGACCTAGCACAAACTTCACAAGCGGCGACGTAGGCCTTAACGTCTTTAGGCAACCCAGGCCACCAATAGTTTCTGGCAATGAGGTGCTTGGTACCCAGGATGCCTGGATGGCCAGATAGTGCAGAGTCAGGATTTTCCCTAAGTACCCTTAGCCGGAATTGCAGGGGAACAAACAGCTTGTTCTCAGGAAGGCTCCCGGGAGCTGAACCTTGATCAGCCGCAATTTCAGAGACTAAATCAGAATCAATAGCGGAAATGATTATACCTGGAGGCAAAATACAAGCAGGATCTTCCTCCGAAGGAGGGCTGGCCATGAAGCTACGTGACAGTGCATCAGCCTTAACATTTTTAGACCCAGCCCTATAGGTAACCACAAAGTTGAATCTGGTAAAAAATAACGCCCAACGAGCTTGTCTCGGGTTTATCCTCCGAGCAGATTCTAGGAAAACCAGATTCTTGTGGTCGGTAAGGACCGTTACCTGGTGCCTAGCCCCCTCCAGGAAGTGGTGCCACTCTTCAAATTCCCATTTAATGGCTAAGAGTTTGCGGTTGCCAATATCATAGTTACTCTCAGTGGGTGAAAACTTCCTGGAGAAGTAGGCACAGGGACGGAGATAGGTGAGGGACCTTGTACCCTGGGACAAGACAGCCCCCACTCCCACCTCGGACGCGTCAACCTCCACGATAAATGGCTCAATTTGGTTGGGCTGAACCAGCACCGGGGCCGAGATAAAGCACTTCTTAAGGACCTCAAAAGCCTGGACAGCCTCAGGAGGCCAGTGGAGGAGATCAGCACCTTTGCGAGTGAAATCTGTAAGAGGCTTAGCGATGACCGAGAAGTTAACAATAAACCTCCTGTAATAATTAGCGAACCCCAGGAAGCACTGTAACACCTTCAGGGAGGCAGGTTGGACCCATTCCGCCACAGCCTGGACCTTGGCGGGGTCCATGCGGAATTCATGAGGAGTGAGGATTTGGCCCAAAAATTGTATCTCCTGCACCCCAAACACACATTTTTCGGTCTTTGCAAACAGTTTGTTTTCTCGAAGGACCTGGAGCACCTTCCTGACATGCTCAATGTGGGAGGACCAGTCCTTGGAAAACACAAGTATGTCATCAAGGTACACTACAAGAAATAACCCCAGGTAGTCTCTTAAAATCTCATTTATGAAATCTTGGAAGACCGCGGGAGCATTACACAACCCAAAGGGCATGACGAGGTATTCGAAATGACCTTCGGGCGTGTTAAACGCAGTCTTCCACTCATCCCCCTCTTTGATGCGGATAAGGTTATACGCCCCCCGTAGATCAAACTTAGAGAACCATTGGGCCCCCTGAACCAGATTAAAGAGATCAGGAATCAGAAGAAGGGGATACTGGTTCCTTATAGTGACCTTATTCAAGCTTCGGTAGTCAATGCATGGCCTAAGACCACCATCCTTCTTCCCTACGAAGAAGAAGCCAGCACCAACCGGAGAAGTAGAGGGGCGAATGTAACCCTTGGCTAGGCATTCCTGGATATACTCTCTCATGGCTTCACGTTCGGGACAAGTGAGATTAAATATCCTACCCTTAGGGAGCTTAGCTCCTGGTACCAAATTGATTGCGCAATCATATTCTCTTTGAGGAGGTAACACTTCGGAGGCCTCCTTAGAGAAAACATCGGCGAAGTCCTGAAAAATCTCAGGTAGCGTGTTCACCACCTCAGGGGGAGAAATAGAATTAACAGAAAAACATGACGTTAAGCATTCATTACCCCACTTGGTAAGGTCCCCAGAATTCCAGTCAAACGTGGGATTATGCAACTGCAACCAGGGAAGGCCTAAAACCAAATCGGACGATAATCCCTGCATTAACAGTACAGAGCACTGCTCCAAATGCCAACAAGGAGTTCAAAAACAGGGATATGCTGTGTAAAATAACCGTTAGCAAGAGGAGTGGAGTCGATACCCACTACCGGGACAGGTTTAGGCAAATCAATCAAAGGCATAGCTAGAGACATAGCAAATTCCACAGACATGATATTAGCAGAAGACCCTGAATCCACGAAGGCACTGCCGGTAGCAGACCCACCACCAAAAGAGACCTGAAAGGGAAGCAAGATTTTATTACGTTTCATATTTACGGGAAATACCTGTGCGCCCAAATGACCTCCCCGATGATCACTTAGGCGCGGAAGTTCTCCGGCTGCATTCTTACACTTAGGACAGTTGTTCACTTGATGCTTGTCATCCCCACAGTAGTAGCAGAGACCATTCTTCCTGCGGAAATCTCTACGTTGTTGGGGGGACACGGAGGCCCCGAGTTGCATAGGTACCTCCGAGTCTTCCGGGGAGGAACGAAGCAACGGAACCTCGGGAGGCATCATGGGGGAGTCAGAGGAGAAAACATCAAGACGTTCAATTCGTCGTTCCCTGAGACGTCGGTCAAGTCGTACCGCTAAAGCCATAACCTGGTCTAGGGAGTCAGAAGAGGGATAACTAACTAGCAGATCTTTCAGGACGTTCGACAGACCCAACCTAAACTGGCACCTTAAGGCAGGGTCATTCCACCGAGAAGCTACGCACCACTTCCTAAAGTCAGAGCAATACTCCTCAACAGGTCTCTTACCCTGACGTAAGGTCACCAGCTGACTCTCGGCAAAAGCAGTCTTGTCAGTCTCGTCATAGATGAGTCCGAGAGCAGAAAAGAAAAGATCAACGGAGGAAAGTTCAGGGGCGTCAGGAGCCAAGGAGAAGGCCCATTCTTGGGGCCCTTCCTGGAGCCGGGACATAATTATACCCACCCGCTGGCTCTCAGAACCTGAGTTGTGGGGCTTTAAACGAAAATAGAGTCTACAACTCTCCCGAAAGGAGAGAAAAGTCTTCCGGTCCCCTGAGAACCGGTCGGGCAACTTGAGGTGGGGTTCAAGAGGTGAGGTGAGGGGGACTACCATGGTAGCATCAGGCTGGTTGACCCTCTGAGCCAGGGCCTGGACCTGTAGGGAGAGACCCTGCATTTGCTGAGCCAGGGTCTCAAGGGGGTCCATAGTGGTGTCAGGGACCAGGGTAGACTAGGTATGGGCTTGTGATTATGTAATGATGGGGGTGGCGAGACAGACAAGTGAGCCCTAATCTACCCACCACTCAGTCCCTGCCTACTTGCAATGACCCGCCCTAGGCGACGTGGTACAACTGGGCGACGGTCCCTACGCTCAATAAGTGCACGACAGACAAACAGACAAGGGTACACAGAGCTAGGGGGAGAAAGGGGCAGTTGCCCACGGCAACACCGTGAGCAACAAGAGAAGTGAACAAGCCGAGTCAAACCAGGAGTGTACGAGGTACCAAACGCAGAGCAGGAGAGAAGTCAGCAAGCCGGGGTCAATATGAAGCAAGGACAACGGTACAAGAAGCTGCAGCAGGGCCAGGAAACCAAACGAGAAGAATCACAAGCAAAGGAGGAACAGGAAAGGCAGGTATAAATAGACAGAGGGCGGGAGCTAGCTCCGTCTGGCCAGGCTGTGATAGGTTCTCTCACTCCTAAGCCTGCCTCCCTGAGTGGTGGAAGATGGAGTCAGTCTCACAGACATAGAAGCAGGTGCAGACGGATTATCTATGGGCGTTAACCCCGAAGCTGTGCCTGGCAGATCCTTTACACTTACAACTTTTTATGACAATCAGATTTATCAAAGAGAAATGCACTATGACATCAATTTTTTAATACATAAACTTAACAAGGTAAGTTAAGCATAACTTTAACCATTCACGTGGTATGCCATGTAGCTTCTCAAGAATCTTGTGGAACATGTAGCGATCACAAAACCCATACCATTGGAGTAGTCAATGTCTCGCCTGAAATTACTCCCTTTAATACCTTCTCTAAAAGGATCTGGATTTATCTAGATAGGTCATCCATGGTGACCAGGTATGTAGAAAACCCAGCCTCGTTTGTCTTTCCCAATGTAAAAGTTCCTCAAACCTACGTATCTCTTGTACCTTCCTAATCCAATCTTCTATAGTGGGTGGCTTGGTGGATTTCCATAGTAACGGAATGAACAACTTAGCAGCAGTAAGTAAACTAGTCGCCAGATCTTGTTTCTTGGGCGTAAAGGAATCGGATGATAACAATAGAAGTACCACTTGTGGGGATACAGGAATTGCTGTTAAACAAATCGAATTAATTTCAAAGATAACCGCTTTCCAAAATCCTTGTATCAAGGTACAGTCGAGGCGTTCCTGTGCCATTCCTCCATGTCCCTTGCTTCCATCATGTCTACAGGTATCTGAACTCTTTACTCTTTCCATCTGGCATTTATTGTATATGCCGGTCTGCATGCATGCTATTTATCCTTAGCATATCTGTGTTATGCACTCCTTATATACGGGCATTATTTTACCTACATATATATAGCCATACACTTTTTTTCTTTTGATATTTTAGTTTACCTGTATCCTTGGTATGTTAGCATTGGGATGTGTTTTGAGGTTGGTTTTTTCTTGTGTTCCTTATGGTATGTTGTCATCTTTACCAGATTGCTACTCCTTTAGATATATGATCCGCCATATTTTTCATTATATCTGATATCGTTATACCATGTATTTTTATATATTAATAAAGTTATATATTTTCTTACTATCCATGGTATTTACTTTCATACTTTATTGGGATGTTATGTCCCTTGCGCTTGTGCGCTTGTAGGTTGTTTCCTAGTTTGCTTGGGGTTTCTCCCTTGTCTCGTTGTACCTTGTTTTGAGGTTTGCTGTAGGTTTCCTGTAAAACGGAGGCTGTGATCTTTTTTGCAGCATGCCCCTGTGATTTGATCTATATAGGCATGACGAGCAGGTCTCTGAAGACACGTGTACTTGAACACGTCAGCAAGATCCGCACGGCATGTAATACCAAAGATGTTGACCAATTACAGCCGATTCCCAGACATTTTTATCAATACCACTCCTGTGACCCTAGTGGTATAAGATTTCGGGGGATTGATAGGGTTAAATTGGGATGTCGAGGTGGAGATATACGTAAAGCTCTCCTAAAGAAAGAAATGAAGTGGATTACCCTGTTAAACACTACCACGCCTTTTGGCCTCAATGAGGCCACTAGCTTCAAACCTTTTTTATAAATTATTATAAGCAGCGCGAATTTTAGTTTTGGGGGACTGCTTTTTGATATTGTGACATGATCCTAATTTCAGTTTTGGTATATTCTAGTGTTGCTGGTTTCATTGGTGTCATCTATTATCCTGTGGGAGATACACCTTCCATCGCGAGGACATTGACTGACCACCTGCTGGGCATGCTGTTTATACTTTTGGCTTTTTAATATTATTATTGTTTTTGTGCTTGTTTTTGTTGTTTGTTTTTTGTTGTTTTTTGTTTTTTGTTTGTTTTGTTTTTTAATTTTAATTTATATTTATTCATATTTATTTTTATTTATTTTTATTTTTATTATTATTATTTTTATTTTTATTTTATTTTATTTTATTTTATCTTATTAGTTTATTATTTTTTTAGCTCTTTATTTCTTTATTATTATTATTTTATTATTATATTATTATGTATTATTATTTATCATGTATTTTTCATACATTTATTCACCATGATTGTTCTTCATACCAATTCATTTAATTCGTAGCACTGTGTTGCACATGTTTACATATTTCTGTGTTTTGTTATGTATATACTGTCGATATTTAATTTTAGTATATATGTTATCAATTAAATTTATACTCTTATTGATTTATTTATATATTTATTATTTGTTATCTATATATGATGAATTTTGTACAAATACCAAATTTATTGATTATGTATTGATTAGAGATACATTATATATTTGTACTGTATTTATTTATGTAATTTTTTGCATTTGTTTATTCACCCTCTGGGTTTGTTCATCATATACTTTCTTATTTTATGGCCATATTTTGCATGAATCTTTGCAGCACTGCCCTTCTCCGTATTCCCTGATGGTTTCTGTGTTGTATCTGCACAAGACGCTCTCTGGCGCATGCGCTGTGGGCACTGCCTGATATTGTCTGTTTACGTTACTATGGTGACGTGCGTCTCAGCTTGTGAGACGCATCGTCACGCCGTGGACAGCTTGGCGCTTTCTGATGATGCAGTGTTTGCATCATGGCTATGGAGCGCCGTTTATACGTGCACCCCACAGGTGCCACCAATGAATTAGTTCTTTACTTATGGCAGTATATAAACCCCCGGTTTTTAAATATGATCAGCCTCCTGACGAAGCCGGTCGCAGGCGAAACGCGCGTCGAGGCGTTCCTGTGCCATTCCTCCATGTCCCTTGCTTCCATCATGTCTACAGGTATCTGAACTCTTTACTCTTTCCATCTGGCATTTATTGTATATGCCGGTCTGCATGCATGCTATTTATCCTTAGCATATCTGTGTTATGCACTCCTTATATACGGGCATTATTTTACCTACATATATATAGCCATACACTTTTTTTCTTTTGATATTTTAGTTTACCTCTATCCTTGGTATGTTAGCATTGGGATGTATTTTGAGGTTGGTTTTTTCTTGTGTTCCTTATGGTATGTTGTCATCTTTACCAGATTGCTACTCCTTTAGATATATGATCCACCATATTTTTCATTATATCTGATATCGTTATACCATGTATTTTTATATATTAATAAAGTTATATATTTTCTTACTATCCATGGTATTTACTTTCATACTTTATTGGGATGTTATGTCCCTTGCGCTTGTGCGCTTGTAGGTTGTTTTCAAGGTACAGTCCCACCATATATGCAGTAAAGAACCCTTATTTAGTGAGCACCTCCAACATGTCTCTGGTATGTCTGGATTAATCATATGCAACCATACCGGGGTTTTGTACCACCGGGATAGACATTTGTAAGAGTTTTGTCTAATTCTAATGCACTGCAAAAACCCCTGTGAACGCTTCAAGATAATTCGCTGTTCCTCTTCCGTAAAGGTAGTACGGAGGTCCTTTTCCCACTTAGGGATTAGTTCTAGCTTATCTTCTTTTTCTTCCAACAATAGCCTATCATATGATCAAGCGAGAGCACCTTTTTGGGTTGTAGGTTGTTGTAATGCTTTTTCAAGAGGGGACAAATGTAAAGAACTGACAAAACGGGCTGTGTACTTATCACATACTGTCTGAAAATCTTGCCTCTTAATAAAATCAGATAGAAGTAGACCTGTAAGTCTAAGCAAAAGAGCTGTCCAATCCCGAGACTCTGATTCAAAAAATTTAGATACTGTTATATTATCCATGTGTTTCCAAAATGAGCTTACTGGAATTCTCTTCTTATCAACCAGATAAGGAAGAAGGCTCATAGGCAATAGCGGGTGATTTTCCGATAAAAGAGGGTCCCTCCCACTAAACTCCTGCCACACCCTTATAGTACCCTTCACTAAGATGCTAGAGCAAATAGAGTTCGGTGAGAAGTACCTCAGGCCCCAGAGAGAAAGTCGGTCTGGCAACTCAAGTAATTCCCGCTCTAGTTCCACATACAGAGTGGACTGTGTTGTATTCATCAGAGAGTGCCATCTAGTTAAATGATTAGCCTTGTAGTAAGTGAATACATCTGGTACCCCCAAGCCCCCAAAACGCGGTTTCTGTATTAGTAACCTATATTTAAGGCGTGGCCTAGCATTATTCCATAAAAAGGAGGAGAACATCTTCCGAACCCTATAAAGAATGTTCTAGGCAACCATATCGGTAGTGCTTGTATCAAATATAAAAGCTTAGGTACAATATAGGCTTTTAATAGATTCTTGCGTCCCATCCATGACAGAAAAGGGACTTTGAGTTATTTTAATTGCTTTTGTATAGCCGTGAGCATAGGTATGTAGTTACAATGATATAGTTGTGTTGGATCTTTCGCGATCTGAATGCCCAGGTATGTCAGAGTTCTGTCAGGCCATTTAAATAGGGAGTTAGTTTTAATTAAGTTGATGACCGGATTCAGGGTAGAAATATTTAATATCTCCGACTTCCCAAAATTTACCTTAAAGTTGGAAACCTCCCCAAAATCTGTGAACAGGTTCGTAAGGTGAGGAATCGAAGTCTCAGGATTGGAAGTCAATATTAACAAATCATCAGCGAATGCTGCCGTGGTATTTGTATATGTTCCGACCTTAAGGCCTTGCACTTGAGGGTCCTGCCTTATTTTTTGAATCAGAGTTTCCATGACCATAATGAACAGAGACGGCGATAACGGACAACCCTGACGTGTGCCATTATTAATATTAAAAGGTTTGGAAAGAGTCCCATTTACCCTAATTCTAGCGCTAGGGTCTTTATATAGGGAAAATATAGTTTGAATAAACAGTTGAGGGATCCCAAATTTCTGTAGAGTCGCTTCTAAATATTCCCAATCGACCCTATCAAAAGCCTTTTCGGCGTCTGTACCCATGAGGACAAGGGGAACTTTGTGGAACTTGGCGTATTCAATCAGTCTTAATACTCTACATGTGTTATCTTTACCTTGTCGTTTTCGAACAAAACCAGTTTGTTCTTGTCCTATAATTTTAGGTAGTAATGCACCCAGTCTGGCTGCTAAAGCCTTGGCCCACCACTTTATGTCCATATTCAAGAGGGAAATGGGTCTATAGCTGCCACAACATGTGGGGTCTTTCCCCTCTTTGGGTAGGATTGTGATGTGAGCCTCAAGGGCTTGTTTTGGAAAGTGTTCACCCCTGAGCAAGGAATTACATAATTTGGTGAAGTGGGGCACTAATGTAGCCTTACATTTTTTATAGTATCCCACTGTGAACCCGTCTGGACCCGGACTTTTCCCCGAAGGGATGGACATCAAAATCTTTTCCAATTCCATTTCCGTAAATGGGTCTGTCAGTATATCTAGATCTTCCCCCTCTATTGTGGGAAGGTCAATGGTGTCTAGGAAACTAGTAATCAGGGAAGCCCTCTCAAGATCTGTTGTTGGTGTCCCAGATGGAGTCCGTAAATTATATAGATTGTGATAAAAGGCCTGAAAAGCCTCTGCTATTTGAGCAGTGTCTGTAACCACTCCCCCTGTCTCCTGTTTGATCTCTGGTATAAAAGTCCTTGCTTGTTATTTAAGAATTAATGCCGTCATCATCTTATTCCCCTTGTCCCCATGGGCATATTGCTAATATTTTGATATTTGAAGAAGATGTGCAGATTTAACATTAAGTATATCTTTTACCTTTTCTCTGAGGCTAGTTAATTCTTCCAGAGAGGAAATAGCTACTGTTTTCTTGTGAACTTTTTCCAAGAGAGCAATCTAGGAGAAAAGATCGTTTAACACTGCATTTGTCTTTTTCTTGACATGTGTTCCCAGGGAAATCAATTCCCCTCTCATCACTGACTTGTGAGCCTCCCATACAATCGGATCTGAAACAGAATCCGATGCGTTGTATTGAAAGTATTGAGATAGATGGTTTTCTACCATCTGAGTATTACTCGCATCTGCAATGAGAGTGTCATTTAATTTCCAACACCAGTTCCCCTTAGGGATACCCATCAAACTGAGAGTCACCGAAATTGGCGCATGGTCTAATAATAAAATGTGTCCTATATCCGCCGATCGGACCAATGATGTGTATTTCTGTGACAGGAAAATATAGTCCAGTCTGTGATACGTATTGTGAGTAGGTGAAAAATATGAGTAATTCTTATCTAGAGGGTGTAATAATCTCCAGATATCCGTTAAGTGTAGGGAATGCAGAACCTTATTCAGTTGTGCCAGCTTCTTGTATGAGGTGTGTTGTGACCCTGTGGTGTCTAATATCGGATTGAGCGGTATATTCAAATCTCCTCCCACCACTAAAATCCCCTCGGAAAAATCTCTCAAGGCGTTCAAGATACGAATGAGCCAGGAAGACTGTCCAGCGTTGGGGGCATACAAGTTAGCAAAGGTATATACAGTGTTACCAATTTTCCCTTTTATGATCAAATATCTGCCCTCTAAATCTTCTTTTTTCATTAGGAGTGAAAACGGGATACTATTATGTATAGCAATGCTAACCCCCTGAGTGGCAGATCGATAGGAGCAATGGAACCATAAGTTAAAATCTCTTGAGGGAACGTTAGGAATTTTTGACCTTTTGAAGTGCGTCTCCTGTATAAGGACTACTTGTGCCGCCTGTTTTTTCCACATTCTAATAACTTGACTACGCTTCTGTGGGACATTCAGACCCCTCACGTTGTGAGACACAATCTTAATTTCTGCCATATTTGACATGTGACCATTCCCTTCTCTGTGCATACCACATGACATAGCAAAAAGAACAGAAAAATAATATAACATTCCTTAACCATACTCCGTATTGGAGTAAACTTCTAACACGAGGTAAGAGTGAAACACTATCAGCTACAAAAACCCGTAGCTTCACCCTAATATAAGGAGGGGTCTCCCTATAAGTACAGACTTGGGGGGTCATATTAGAACTAATGAGATTGACCTCAAGACACACCAACCCAAGCCCCACCTAAGCAGCTTTTTTTTAAATCTGGTATAAAACCAACAAGACACTTTAAGTGCTTATTTTAAGGCTTAAAGAGGCTCTGTCACCAGATTTTGCAACCCCTATCTGCTATTGCAGCAGATAGGCGCTGCAATGTAGATTACAGTAACGTTTTTATTTTTAAAAAACGAGCATTTTTGGCCAAGTTATGACCATTTTTGTAGTTATGCAAATGAGGCTTGCAAAAGTCCAAGTGGGTGTGTTTAAAAGTAAAAGTCCAAGTGGGCGTGTATTATGTGCGTACATCGGGGCCTTTTTAATACTTTTACTAGCTGGGCGTTCTGATGAGAAGTATCATCCACTTCTCTTCAGAACGCCCAGCTTCTGCCAGATCACGCTGTGACGTCACTCACAGGTCCTGCATCGTGTCAGACGAGCGAGGACACATCGGCACCAGAGGCTACAGTTGATTCTTCAGCAGCATCAGCGTTTGCAGGTAAGTAGCTACATCGACTTACCTGCTAACGCCGATGCTGCTGCAGAATCATCTGTAGCCTCTGGTGCCGATGTGTCCTCGCTCGTCTGACACGATGCAGGACCTGTGAGTGACGTCACAGCGTGATCTGGCAGAAGCTGGGCGTTCTGAAGAGAAGTGGATGATACTTCTCATCAGAACGCCCAGCTAGTAAAAGTATTAAAAACGCCCCCATGTACGCACATAATACACGCCCACTTGGACTTTTACTTTTAAACACACCCACTTGGACTTTTGCAAGCCTCATTTGCATAACTACAAAAATGGTCATAACTTGGCCAAAAATGCTCGTTTTTTAAAAATAAAAACGTTACTGTAATCTACATTGCAGCGCCTATCTGCTGCAATAGCAGATAGGGGTTGCAAAATCTGGTGACAGAGCCTCTTTAATATCCACTAAAGTGGGGACCTAGTTGTGATTAGTTGTTAACTGTGCCAAAATGGCGTCATAACCATTTAAATCTGAAATATATATCAGGAACCCTTGACATGGAGCCATTCGTTAGTGCAAAGAATTATGCAAATAAATAAAACATAATTACATCCCAGCAACTTCAGACAGGGTCTCGTCCTTGGGCAGTATGGATATTTTTCTTCCCTGGCGATGATCTAAATCCAGACACCTTTGTCCAGGGGTCTGCTTCAGGCAAGGACGGTATCTTCGGCGGATATGCCAACGGGGGCCACGAGGGAATATCCATAGGCTGGAATCCAAGCAAGTCCCAGGCCGCATGTAGATCTTCAGGTTTCCTTATCACGATATGCTTATCCTGTTTGTGTATCGCCACTCCAAAAGAATATAGCCAATGAAACGGGATGTTGTTAGATCGTATCTTATCCAGCAGCGGTTTTAATATGCGCCGTTTAGCGAGTGTTGAGGCAGCCAAATCTTGAAAAAGAAGAACAGAGGTTCCCTCATAAAGAACACCTTCTGAAGACCTTGCTTGTTTTAGTAGTGCAGCTGTATCCACATAGCTGAGCAGGCCACAGATTACATCTTTAGGCGGATCCTGAGCGCGTGGCTTGGCCCTCAGTGCCCTGTGAATACGCTCAATTTGAATAGGCCCTGCTCTCTCTTCTCCCAAAATGGATGTAAAAATCTCCCGTGCTACTGTAGGAAGCGCCTCATGTGAGATGGATTCCGGAAGGCCACGTATCCGGATATTTTTGCGGCGACTGCGATTCTCATGATCTTCCGCATGCAATAAAGCCATATTTATGTGATCGTGCTGTACATATAAAGTCTCTTGTACTGCTGCTCCAAACCGGGCCACCTCCACTTGTGCGGTTTCCAGCGTGTCTACCCTGTCTCCTATATGTCTCAGATCTTTTTTTATTTCGGCCAGGTCTTTTGCTATGGGGCCCAGTGCTTTAAATAGGACCCGCTTTATGAATCCCCTAGACACAGGGACATATGTGGTCTCACCCCCAGCCTCCGATTGATCTCCTGTGCTGCCGACATCAGAGTCTTCTGTTGCCTCATGGCTGCATGCTGCATCCGGTGCCACCTTTGATTTTCGCGCCGGGGAGCGCTCCATCGTTTTCTTTAAAAACCTATCCAGGTCTGCTTGGTTTTTCCCCGGTTTTGGGGTGCCTGAGTGTTCCCTGTTCTTATCTTTCCCGGTCCGCACCATTCTGCTGTGTCTTGTCTTGCTATGAGCTCAGGTTAGCCGGGTTGCCACAGGAGCTCTGTCTCAAGCCACCTTCTCTGCTCGCGGTCAAGTTCTGCCCCCTTCCTTACAAAATATTTTAGGCACCATGACAGGTTTGAAGGGCTCCTGGGTGCCAAAACAGTGGAAGTTCCCCAAAAGTGACCCCATTTTGGAATCTACATGCATTGTGAAAATTATCTAGGGGTATAGTGAGCATTTTGACCCTGCAGGTATTTTGCAGAAATTATTGAAAGTAGGCCGTTAGAATGAAAATCTACATTCTTTCAAAGAAAATGTTGGTTTAGCTAATTTTTTCTAATTTCCACAAGGACTACAGGAGAAAAAGCACAGTAACTTGTAAACATTTGTAAAGCAATTTCTCCCGAGTAAAACAATACCCCACATGTGGTCATAAACGGCTGTTTGGACACACGGCAGGGCTTAGAAGGAAAAGAGTGCCATTTGGCTTTTGGAGCTCAAATTTAGCAGGAATGGTTTGGGGAGGCCATGTCACATTTGCAAAGCCCCTGAGGGACCAAAACAGTGAAAACGCCAAAAAAGTGACTCCATTTAGGAAACTACACCCCTTGAAGTATCCATTTAGGGGTGTAGTGAGCATTTTGTCCCCACAGGAGTTTCATAGATTTTATTAGAATTGGGCAGTGAAAATAAAAAAAATCCTTTTTCTTCAATAAGACGTAGTTTTAGCTCAAAATTTTTCATTTTCTCAACAAATAAAGGAAGAATAGAGCCCCAATATTTGTAAAGCAATTTCTCCCGAGTACGGCAATACCCCACACATGGTCAGAAACTGCTGTTTGGGTACAGAATAGTGCTCAGAAGAGAAGGAGTATCATTTGCTTTTGGAGTACAGATTTTGCTGCATTTGGTTTCTGGGCGCTATGTCGCATTTGCAAAGTCCCTTTGGGTCCAAAACAGTGGAACCCCCAGAAGTAACCCCATTTTGGAATCAACACCCCTCATGGTATTCAGGTGTAGTTAGCATATTAACCCCGCCGGTGTTTGGCAGAAATTTGTGTGCACTCGATGTTGCAGAGTGAAAATGGGATTTTTTCCATAGATATGCCAATATGTGGTGCCCAACGTGTGCCACCATAACAAGACAGCTCTCTAATTATTATGCTGTGTTTCCCGGTTTTAGAATCACCCTACATGTGGCCCCAATCTTTTGCCTGGACATTCGAACAGGCTCAGGAGTGAAAGAGCAGCAGGTAAAATTGAGGCCTAATTTGGCGACTTTCAAAGTATTGGTTCAAAATTGCAGAGGCTCTAATAAAAGAAACCCCGGAGAAGTGACCCCATTTTGGAAACTGCACCCCTCAAGGCATTTATTAAGGGGTGTAGTGAGAATTTTCACCCCAGGGTCTTTTCCATAAATGATTGCGCTGCGGATGGTGCAAAGTAAAAATTAAAATTTTTCCCTAGATATGCCATTTCAGTGGCAAATATGTTGTGCCCAGCTTGTACCACTGGGGACACACACACCAAAAATTGTTAAAATGGTTCTCCCGGGTATGGCGATGCCATATATGTGAAGTAAACGTCTGTTTGGGCACGCTGTAGGGTTCAGAAGGGAGGTAGCGCCATGTGCCTTTTGGAGCATGGATTTTGCTTGGTAGTAGCTTTGTTTGGAGTCTTACTGGTGTTTCCGTTTATAATGTGGGGCATATGTGAACTGGGCAGAGTACATCAGGGGCATAGTCAGGTGGTATAATAATAAGGTAAAAAAAATAATGATAAAGTAATCCATAGATGTGTGTTAAGCTGTGACACAATCCTTTCTGCACAGGCCAGTATCGCACTGATAAATGTCCTTTCTTATCCCTCTTTTGGTCCACACTCCGCACCTTTGCCGTTTTGGGGAATTTTGCTGGGAAGTGTTGTCCTGGTATAATACGGGCACCCTTGCTTCCAGCAGATATGTTTGGGCCCTACCCCAGAGGCGTAGCTAGGTTCTCCAGCACCCGGGGCAAAGATTCAGTTTGGCGCCCCCCCCCAACCTCTTTCCCGACATCTCCTTCCCCCTCGCCGTGTTTGTTTTCTCTACCAATCGATGTGTCATTTATTTTTATGTAACGCGAGCATAAAAACATTTGTACATTTTACAAGCAATATGGTTCTATACACAACACCAGAATAGTGCTCAGTACATATATACAGCACCAGCACAAATACAGCTCAATTTAGTGCAACCCCTGCCGTATAGGTGTGTACGGCGTAAAACTACAGCTCCCAGCATGGCCCAAACAATGGTAAGGATATGCTGGGAGATGCAGTTTCACAAAAAATAAATCCTATCATAATCACACCACCCATCATCACGCTGCAGATCATACAGTGACTACATTACTGATCAGAGGCAGAATAAACATTTACATTAAGTGACTCACCGGTGACGTCTCAGATTCTAGTTCTTTTTCTCCATCCGGTCCAGACCTCTATGGTGGCTTCTCCCGGTCACAGCCCATTTCTGCAGTTTGCTGCTCAGATGTCTTCAGCTTCTCACTTTTCCAACATTTCTGCACCTATAAATAAATATAAAGTTATCATTATACCACACACTACACCCCTAAATATAATAGCACCATACACTGCACCTCTAATTATAATAGCACCATACACCGTGTCCTACACACACACACTGTGCCCCCTGTAGATAGTGCCTGCCATAGAGCCGCCTGTAGATAGTGCCTGCCATAGAGCCCCTGTAGATAGTGCCCCCATACAGACCACCCCTGTATAGTGTCCCACAAATAACTCCCCCTATAGTCCTCTACAGATAGCCCACCCCTGTATATAGCCCCCTGTAGATATAGCCCACCCCTGTATATAGTACTCTACAGATAGCCCAACCATGTATGTAGCCCCCTGTAGATATAGCCCACCCCTGTATATAGTGCTCCACATATAGTCCACCCCTGTATATAGTGTTTCACAGATAGCCCACCCCTGTATATAGCCCCCCTTGTACATATAGTCCACCCCTGTATAGTGCTCCACTGGCTAGTCCACCCTTGTATATAGTGCTCCACAGATAGCCCACCCCTGTATATACTATATACAAGGGTAGGCTATCTGTGGAGCACTATATACAGGGGTGGACTATATGTACAAGGGGGCTATATACAGGGGTGGGCTTTCTGTGGAGCACTATAGGGGGAGCTATTTGTGGGATACTATATACAGGGGTGGGCTATATCTACAGGGGGACTATATCTACAGGGCGACTATATACAGGGGTGGGCTATCTACAGGGGGACCATATCTACAGGGGTGGGCTTTATCTACAGGGGTGGGCTATATCTACAGGGGTGGGCTATATCTACAGGGTTGGGCTATATTTACAGGGGTGGGCTATATCTACAGGGGTGGGCTATATCTACAGGGGTGAGCTATATCTACAGGGGTGGGCTATATCTACAGGGTTGGGCTATATCTACAGGGGTGGGCTATATCTACAGGGGTGGGCTATATCTACAGGGGGCTATATACTATATAGCCCCCCTGTAGCTATAGCCCACCCCTGTATATGGTGCTCCATAGATAGCCCACCCCAGAATATAGCCCCCCTGTAGATATAGTCCCCCTGTATATAGCCCACCCCTGTAGATATAGTCCCCCTGTATATAGCCCCCCCCTGTAGATATAGTCCACCTGTATATAGCCCCCCCTGTAGATATAGTCCACCTGTATATAGCCCCCCCTGTAGATATAGTCCACCTGTATATAGCCCCCCCTGTAGATATAGTCCACCTGTATATAGCCCCCCTGTAGATATAGTCCACCTGTATATAGCCCCCCCTCCCCCGCAGATATAGTCCACCTGTATATAGCCCCCCCTCCCCTGCAGATATAGTCCACCTGTATATAGCCCCCCCCAGATATAGTCCACCTGTATATAGCCCCCCCCAGATATAGTCCACCTGTATATAGCCCCCCCCAGATATAGTCCACCTGTATATAGCCCTCCCCCCCAGATATAGTCCACCTGTAAATAGCCCCCCCCTCCCCCGCAGATACTGCCACACACTTCTATTACAATTTAAAAAAATAAAATAATATTATATCACCTTATTCCCGCTCCCACGCCGTCCGGCAGCCATGGAGACCTGCGCTCTTCTGCGCAGGTCTCCAGGGGGTTGAACACAGCGTCTATGAAAGGCGCTGATTGGCTAGGCAGGATGACTTTCCCTGCCAGTCAGTCAGTGCCTCTCATCGACGGAAGCGTCACTGGTACAAAAGGTACCAGTCGCTTCATTCATGGATATGCGCTGAATGGCCGGGCACGGAACGTGCCCAGTCAATCATTGCTTCTAATTGTACCTGTGTCCTTGCGACACAGGTACAATTATAGTGCAGGAGGAGGTGGTGCTGGCGCCCCCTCTGAACAGCGCCCGGGGCACGTGCCCCGCCTGCCCCCCTAGCTACTCCCCTGCCCTACCCTTCCTGGTTCCCCAATATTAGTGCCTTTATAATTCGCCTCTTGAAACAGAAGAAATGTTCCCCTTGGGCTGCACAACTGTATAATTTTCTTTCCTGACTTATTGGAGCCTTAACTTATTTGATTTTTTCATAGACATAGTGGTATGAGGCCTGTTTTTTTTGCAGGACGAGCTGTAGTTATTATTATTATTATTTTGGGGTACATGCGACTTCTTGATCACTTTTTATCCTTTTTTTGGGAGGCAAGGTGACAAATAAACAGCAATTCTAGCATCTTTTTTTAGTTCTTTTTATAAAGCGTTCACCGCGCATAATAAATTACATGTTAACTTTATTCTGCGGGTCAGTCCGATTCCGGCGATATCTAATTTATAGCACTTTTTTATGTTTTACAACGTTTTGCACAATAAAATAACTTTTGTAAAGAGAATGTATTTTTTCTGTCTCCAAGTTGTGAGAACCATAACTTTTTATTTTTTCGTCGATGGAGCTGTATGAGCGCTTGTTTTTTGCGAGACAAGTTATAGTTTTTATAGGTACCATTTTTGGATACATGCGACTTTGTGATCACTTTTTATTTCTATTTTTGGAAGACAAAGTGACTAAAAAAGCAGCAATTATGGCAGTAATTTTTAGTTTGTTTTTTTACGGCGTTCACTGCGCGGGATAAATAACATATTCATTTTATAGTTCAGGTCGTTACGGTTGCAGCGATACCAAATATGTATGGTTTATTAGTTTTTTCAATAATAAATTACTTGATAAGGACAAAAGGGGGCGATTGTGTTTTATTTTATTACTTTAAACTTTTATTGCATTTTTTACAACTTTTTTTACAGTTCCACTAGGGGCAATGTATTGGAACTGTTAATTGTTCACTGACAGCAAGCCGATGGGCGGGGCCTAATTGGCTTCCATAATGGCAGACAGGAGACCATTGTTAGGCCTCCTGTTGCCATAGTAGCAGTCGCCAGCCTTGACATCGCATAGCAGGCTGCCGATTTGCTACACACCGCTAAGATGCAGCGATCGCATTGGATCGCTGCATCGAAAGGGTTAATGTCAGGAGGAATCGGAGCTAGCTCCGGTTCCTGCCGATACAGCGGGGTGTCCGCTGTAACATACAGCGTACACCCACTGCTAATGACGCCGGCTCAGCTTCTGAGCCGGAAGCTGAGCCGGCGCTAACTTACCGATGGTACCGGAAGCCATTTAGGCCCTGCCGCCGATCGGGCATAGGAGGCTTCCGTTGCTGGCAGACCGGGAGGTAAGTATTAGGCCTCCGATCACCTTTGCAGCCACCGGCAACCCAGCGATCACGTTGCTGGGGTGCCGGTGGATAAAAACTCCTCACATGCTGCGATCTCTATTGAACGCAGCATGTGAGGGGTTAATCGGCCGGAGCGGAGGCTAGCTCTGGTCCTGGCCGTTACATCAGGGTGCCAGATGTAACATACAGCTGGCACCCGGCGGTGATGGCGCTGACTCAGCTCCTGAGCTTGCTTCATCTCCTTCCTGAACATGGGAATGCGTTAGAACACCAGTTCCCATGACGTAACTGTACGTGATTTTGCGGGAAGGGGTTAAGACATTAGGGTTAGTGCCAGGATATGGAGTTACAAACCGGTATTTTGCAAACATGGGCTGTCTTCCCAGTAAGTATGTTGTCACTGACAGTGGGAAATATAAACAATTAGTTATTTTCACTTTAAGTTATTTTACATTAGACTATATTAAAATTCTATAGGTTCTAGTTTGTAAAAAAAAAAAAAGGAAAATAAACAGAAAAAGGAAGTCTGCTGAGAATTTACTATGAGGAAAAAGGGTATTATATATCTTATCCAAAAAAAAAAGAATGGACAGTATTGATCAGGAATGTCAGACTGAGACATTTCTGGTCCACAGAAGTTCATAATAGGGCAGATTTATCAATGTGTCACAGTAGTAATATTAGTGAAAAAGTGTCCTAAAACTGCTTCATGTCACATACTACATATTTGTTGAACGGCTGAGTCACTTTAAAGAGTATATTCTATCCGTCAACTCCAGAAGTATTGGCTTTCTTTAAGAAACTGGTCAAAAACAATCATATAATATAAAAAATAGATAGGATTTAAATGTTCCTTAAAAATGTTAGAAAAGTTACTTACCATTAATTGTTTTTTTTACCATTATTTTTATCTTTGGGGATAAAACCTCTGTCTATTTATGGCTCTTAATCTACAGGAACTCCATTGTTGGTTATGACCCTTCCCTGTTTTTCTGTGGTACGGATATTAGGTTACAAACGTCCAAAATACGTTTCTCACCCCTCAGCTTGGGTGAAGTCAAAGATCTGTCAACTCAAATGAAACAGAAGTTTATGGACTTGCACAGAAGTAATTTTAAATTACAATGGTGATTTTTCGGTTTTATGTAAATAAGGCTCTGTTCACATATGCGTTGGAGCCTATATTACAAATTCCACCAGATTTGACAGAAGGAACAGCGCTGCATGCAGTTATGTTCTTCCCGTTAAAACATTGGACAACATGACAGAACTCCAATGTACCCCATTATAAGTCAATGGGGTTTGTCACATGCCGTCACTATCTGTTGTACCATGGATTCTGGCCATCATTTTCAAGATCCCTGCTTGCTGTCGGTGAATGAGAACTTTTTTTATATTCTGAAACTGAAAACCTATACATAAAGACTTCCGGTTCCAGCCCCAGCATGTGAGGATGCACGCTTAAGAGAGCTCCTAACTCCGCTCCACATATCGCCTTGACAGATCTCACATTATATCTCTGGGGAAGCTCAGAACCCCCTCTTATCGTCTGGACGACAACCCGGGGAGTGCATGGACAGATTTGTGTCCGTTATGGGCAAAACCAGAACCCAAAGTAAAACTGGCCACGTGGCTGATTGGTTACATCATGGTGGATAGCCATCACTCGCCCAGCAATTCACTTGATACTATGGAGTTAAGCTCCTCACAGGACTCTGCTAAAGGAGATCCACCTTGTCTCATTGACTATAAGAAGCTGGCTATTTAAGTAGCACAATTGATTTCCCCGTATTTGCAAGAATCCTTATCTAAGACGATCTCCACCTCGTTGAATCAGTTACACGCTTCCATGACGAAACATGGTGAGCGTTTGGATAACATAGAAATGGTGTTGCAACACATGGACTCTGAATGCATGGATCTACGCCAACAGGTTCAAGATACACGCCAAGGGAACGAAAAGTTGTGTGATCGTGTTGAGGATCTTGAGAATAGATCTCGGCGGAATAACCGTGGGGCTGCCGGAATCTGTGCCGTCGAAAGATCTGCACCATCTTTGCCAACTGACTTACCTGGAGCCTTGGGGATTCAACGTCCTTGCAGAGTAGAACGAGCTCATAGAATTGGTCCCGACTTGCGTTCATCGAAGATGGACGATCGAGCAGATGCTATGCCAGCCAGGGACCGCCCAAGGCAGGTTAATGTTAAGTACTTACATTATTCTGACAGGATGTCTTTATTAAAGGCATTTAAAAACAGAAAAGACGGACTGGATTACAAAGGACACCCACCTTATTGTTATATTTGGAGACTTTTCAGCTGAGATTACTAAGAAAAGGCGTGCCTTCACACAACTATGTTCGGATCTTTACAAGCGCCATGTGAAATTTGCTTTATTATACCCTGCTGTTCTCAAGATTTTCCATACAGATGGCTCCTTTGAATCGTTACAGTCTCGGGAAGATGCTGTCGGCGTGAAACGATCGTCTCCTACACGCTCGTCCGCAACTCCTAACCCATCAACTTCTGGACTCCAGAGACAGAACGAGGATGATTCTTTGGAATCCACTTCATTCATTTCATCTGCACCGAAGGAACAGCTAGTGTGGCATCTTTCCCAAATGACTATTTAACACATCCTGTTTAACACATCCTGCTCATTTAAAGGATGGGTGTCGCGAAAAAAAAAAAAAATTCATATCAATTTGCTTTTAGTATTTTATTAAAAAATGTTTTATTTATTTGTGTGTTTGTGTTTAACTTTTTTTTATTTTTGCACTTTTCCTTGTCTATGGGGGCTGCCATTGTTCTTTTCATCTCTGTATGTGTCGATTAACGACGCATACAGACATGGAATACGGCACATACAGCCCCAAAGAGAATGCAAACGGGACCCGTTCCATTCACTCTGCTGTACGCCGTCTGTGTGGGAACGGCGCATGCGCTGCTCCCACACAGTCAAAATGGAAGGTCTTCGGCCGAGCGACGTCCGGCGCCATTTTCTTGTGGACCAGAAGCCGCGGCCGGACAGTAAGATTACTACTTCCGGCACGGCTTCCGGACATGTGTTCTAATGCAAGCACTTGGAGCGGAGGGAGCAGACGGAGCGGACGGACCAGAGGGAGCGGCGGCGGCAGCAGGAGCAGGTAAGTTATTTCTGTGTATGTACGTGTTTTACTGTGTGTTTACTACTGTATGTAAACTTACTACACTGTGTGTTAGCTCAAAAAATGGCGACACACAGTGTAGGAGGTTTGACCGTTCAATCCCCTCCTTTCTCCTGGCACTAGCCAGGATAAGGGAGGGGGGATTCTGTGAGCTCACTAGAGCGAGTGTGTTTTCTCAAATTTTGCAGCATAAAGCAATGTGGTTGCTTTACCACATGCCAATGCTGCAATTTTGGGAATTGCTCCATCTAGTGACCAGCACTGGGAAATGTTATAAATTATAATCTAATTTATAATATTTCCTGACTCGTGAAAAAATTAAAAAAATTAGAACAATGTTTAATCAGTTATACACTAACTGTTTAACTAAAAAAAATAAAAATTAATTTCTAGCGACACATTCCCTTTAATTACTACGCTCTCCTACGAGTTTGAATGTTGGCTGCTTCCCTGATTCAGGTGAGACTCAGGTACACGGCCAAGGTTACATTACAGAGGTTTTGTCTTTCGTTAAGCTTTGAAACTCTACAACATCAGCATGGACATTTTTGGTATTACTATCTTTTCTGCTTCCCCAACTCATTCAGACAGGGTGGAAAGATGGGTGCTGTTTTCTGATTTATTGTGTTGTGCTCCATGCACACTACTGAAGTGCTAATTTCTTATATGTCGGAAACAAGAGAAGTCATATTGCACTTTCACATGATTGATAGCGAAGTAGACCACATTCTATGTGCTGTGATACATTTGTTCTCTGTTTGTAATGTTACAGTATTGTTTTTCCTACTAGTTGAAGGGGAAATTATGCTCAGGGACACTCAGGATTATAACGCTTTTATTTTGATTCACTATGAGAATTGTATCGTGGAATGTTAGAGGACTCAGGTAACCACATAAACGCATGATGATACTTCGTCACCTGAAACGTCCGAATACTGATATAGCGCTCTTGCAGGAAACACACTTGCTTAAAGCAGATTTTTTAAGGATGCGGAAGCTATGGGTTGGCCAGGTATACGTATCTCCTGCGACAGAGGCGGGTGTTCTTTCGTTTACATAAATACCTCTCTTACACAGTATCACAAATCTCTACAGATTCTGAAGGTCGTTGGATAAATTTGTTGGCTCCACAGACCAAATTAGTCTATATAATGTATATGGCCCGAATGTACATAGCCCACCTTTTTTCCACAACCTGAGTACTGTCATTGGGGCTGACTTCACTCTGAATAAAGTTTTAGCGGGTGACTTGAACACTGTTCTATACCCAAATGAAGATAGAACCAACACACATAAGTTGAGCTGTACCTCCTTATACAGTGTGTGCCTCACTGCGAGATAGAGAAACTGACTTTTTATGGTCATTCCCTTTTAATTTAGCTTCACATGAATCTTTCCAAAGCCGACTTAAAGATTGGTGGCAGGAATACGATTCTACAAATGGGGCTCTTGCAAATAACCCCCAGCTTTACTGGGACACGGCAAACGTAGTCATGCAAGGTCATCTCATGGCATACGTGACTAACTTTAAGAAAATCACTAAACAAAAAATTCACGACCTTAGTTCCACTCTTAGACAAACATACACCCTTTTCAGAGTCATCCTACTTCACTTAACAGGGAGTCATGGAAAAAGTCTAAGGTCGATTACGAGTTGTGGTTAGACAAAGGTGAGAAATGTAACCATTCGGCCCTAGAGGCAAAATTATTTTGTTTTGGCAACAAATCAGGTAGTCTACTGGCCAGGTTATCTAAAGGCTCATGCTCACCATCTCTCACCACTACGATGAAAAATAAGTTAGGTGTAATGATGGGGGTAGGAAAACAGACAAGTGAGCCCTAATCTACCCGCCACTCAGTCCCTGCCTACTTGCAACGACCCGTGCTAGGCGACGGGGTACAACTGGGCGACGGTCCCTATGCTCAGTAAGTGCATGACAGACAAACAGACAAGGGTACACAAAGCTAAGGGAAATGGGGCAGTTGCCCACGGCAACACCGTGAGCAACAAGAGTGGTGAACGAGTCGAGTCAAACCAGGAGTGTACGAGGTACCAAACGCAGAGCAGGAGAGTAGTGAACAAGCCGAGTCAAACCAGGAGTGTACGAGGTACCAAACGCAGAGCAGGAGAGTAGTGAACAAGCCGAGTCAAACCAGGAGTGTACGAGGTACCAAACGCAGAGCAGGAGAGTAGTCAACAAGCCAGGGTCAGTATGAAGCAGGGTCAAATAGTTCAGAAGCTGCAGCAGGGCCAGCAAACCAAACGAGAAGAATCACAAGCAAGGAGGAACAGGAAAGGCAGGTATAAATAGACAGAGGGCGGGAGCTAGCTCCGTCTGGCCAGGCTGTGATAGGCTCTCCCACTCCTAAGCCTGCCATCCTGAGTGGTGGAAGATGGTATCAGTCTCACAGACATAGAAGCAGGTGCAGACTGATTACCTATGGGCGTTGACACAGAAGTTGTGCCTGGCAGATCCTTTACATTAGGTCAACCACTGGTTCACCCACAACAGATATATTCCGTTCTGAAATATTTTTATGCCGATCTTTATGCTAGTTGCCAGAACATTTCTACTCCTGGCCCCTTTAGCACTTGACTCCTTGAATTTACCCACCCTCACAGACGCGAAAAAAGTACTATTAGATTCCCCCAAACAGAAGAAGCGCTTAAATCGACCATTAATTCCATAAAACCTATGAAAGCTCCGGGTCCTGATGGATATACCGGAGAGTACTTTAAAATTATAAGAGACCAAATTGCTCCGTGTTTGCTTAGTTTATATAATGGTTACTTGAATGGACAGCTGATCCCATCCTCCTCCAATGTCGCATATATAAAGGTTTTACAGAAACAAGGCAAAGATCCTGAATTTGCCTCATCGTACCACCATATTTCGCTAATTAATTTAGATCTGAAGCTGATTTCCAAAATCATGGCAGACAGATTAGCCTCTATTCTCCCCAGACTGATCTCGCCTAGTCAAGTGGGTTTTGTTAAAGGGCGCTCTGCGGTGTCCAATATCCGCAAAATACTGACTGTCTTGGATGACATTAACCTAAACCCTTCTGTCCATCCATCTCCAGTAATTCTTACTGTAAATGCAAAAAAAGCTTTTGATATGATTGACTGAGGATGGCTGGGCAGAACCTTGGACTCTATGCACATAGTGGGACCCTTTTTTACATATTTGAAGTCACTTTATACAGATCCGACAGCGAGGGTGTACACTCCTGGCTTCCTATCACCCTCTTTTCCCCTATTCAAAGGGACACACCAGGGGTGTCCGCTCTCGCCTCTCCTTTTTAATATTACTCATGAACCATTTATTCGGACGTTGGAGGTGGATGGCGATAACCGTGGTATCACAGTGGGTTCAAATATTGTTAAAGCAACATATTTTGCAGATGATGTTCTCGTGTTTCTGTCTGATCCCCTTCGAGATCTCCCTCAAGTTTTTTATCTGTTAAAAGCCTTTGAGGTTTCTTCTGCTTTCAAGGTAAATGTAGCTAAATGTGAATTATTAGATCTGTCCAGGAATAAGCCCTCGCCCAACTGGGCCTCCCTAGATATACCTGTTGTCATAGCTAACAATTCGATAAAATATCTAGGAATATATATTGGCCGTACCCCCGACTCGCTATACACTTTAAACTATCCTCTGGTAATTTCTAAAATTATTAACGAAGTGAATTGTTGGCACCACGTGCCACTCTCTTTTATGGGTAAATGTCACTTACTTAAAATGGTTAGCTTCCTTAAATTATTATATCCGATGAAGACTATAACTCTTCTCCTTAAACATACTGACATTTTAATTCTCAATTCTGCATTTACCTCCTTCATTTGGTCCCATAAATGTCAGGGAATAGCTCTCAAGAAGCTTATGATACCTAAAGAACTAGGGGGGGTTTAGCTTTCCTGACCTCCGTAGCTACAATTTGGCATGCCTTGCTCGTCATGGGCTTGATTGGTTGCAGAACTCTAATTTCTACTCCAATTATTTCCTAGAGGTAGGGGTAGTGTATCACTTAGATTTATCGTCCCTATCACATACCGCTTTTGGAACCCTCCTGGCACAGAGTTCTATTACGCAATACTATTATGGCTTGGAAATTTATTAGATCCTCTTTCAAGCTCCCTCAACGTATATATCTAAACACATGAACCTATGAGGTCCTCCGGGCTTCCCCCAGGGGAGCGATAATCCCCACTTTCAAAGATCGCGCATCTTGGCCATTTTCCAACTCAGAAACATTCTACTTCCTTCTGAAGGTCGTTTCATGACTTTTCAGGAAATTCTATCTATGTTGCATGTCCCACCACACCACTATCTGGCTTATTGCCAGCTTCGTTCTTTCTTAAGATCATCACGCCACGACATATCGCCAGAGTGTGTTGAGAATCCAATTTATTCTTTAAGTGCCAATCCGCCTTCCCTATCACTTCTTTATAGCAAGCTGAGAGAAAGGCAGGTGACATCTAACTCTTCATTAATGTTCAAAGAACAGAGAATTCCCAGACCCTAGTCTGACACAATAGCTTCTGGAGGGATAAGCAAGGATGAGAAAGGCGGTCATAAATAAGCAGTGGAGGGAAACTCACTTCAAATTCCTTCATAGAGCCATTTATGATTGAGATATACCCCCACACTCTAATGTCCCAGATAGGTTGGTGGCCTGCCCAAGATGCAACACCCCCAAAACAGATCTCATTTACGGGTTATGGAGATGCCCTAAACTGGTCCCATATTGGGTAGACATATTAAAGTTTATAGTGTATACTTGGGAGCTATCACTTCTCATGGATCCGTTACCCCTTTTATTTTATATACTTCCTGAGGCCTTATGCACACGGCCGTGCCCATAATCACGGCCCACCATTGCGGGCACAGCCGGCAGCCCGCATTTTCGGCCTATTCTCCCATATAAATGAAAAAATATACACTTATGTATAGATTGGAAGTAGAATGTACTGCAAAAGCGAAGGCCTCACAGTTCTTCCAGAAATGGAAAACTTTTATTTGTAAACATTTCCAGCAAAACGAAATTAAGGAGTTGATAGCTCCTTTTCATTGCACGTCATGATACATGACTAGGGACATTGTGGTACGCTTGGTCGTTTGAAATTTTAGAAACAAATGGAGAAGAGGTATACAATGCTTAGTGGTGGTACCTGTTATTGAAAATTAGATCTGATTGTTTCGCAATTTGATGTAAATACTATGAGTCCTTGAGCTTTGGTGGGTGGGGGGTTGGGTTAACTGGTTATTTTGTTGTATGATTCTTCACATTTTGGTACATCACCCGTATTGAGATTTATATGTAACACTGTATCTATTGTAAAATGTACAAATGTATAACTTTGTGATTGTATATTGCATTTTCTCATGTACCATTCTAGCTTTATTTCCTTTTGTGTAAATATGCCGAGTTTTGAAAATCAATAAAAATTTGTTTAGAAAAAACAAAAAAAAACTATACATACCTAGTGCCGCTCCCAGCTTAAAAGTGTATACAATTTTACCCAATTTAGGCAATCATCTGTGAGCCAAGCCCATCAGCTGTACAAATTTGTCTGAAAGTTTGCTACAATGTATCAGTCTGGAGTCCAAGCTGTTTAACTGTATGTCATGGTCACAAAGGGAGAGTATGGGGCGAGCTCACGGACTAAGCTCGCTCCATACTCAGCGGGTGTCAGCTGTATGTTACAGCCGACACTTAATTGCAACGGGCCAGATCGGTGATAACTCCATTCCTCATTTAACCACTTAGATGCCGTGGTCAATAGCGACCGCAGCATCTACGCCATTAGAAAGAGTGGGAGCCATTGGGCATAAAAAATAAAGTTCAAAACGCCAATTGATGTTTTTGATCACTTTACTTTCCAATAAAATGGAATAAATAGTGATCAAAAAGTGGCATGTACCTCAAAATGGTACCAATAAAAACTGAAAAATGAAATAGTTATGGCTTTAAGTGGGTGTTACCATTAATGAGGCAGAGGCTCTCTCTCTCTCTAGTCCATGGATGATGGATCTTGTGTGGGGACTCCACGAGGAGGGAAGATTGGTGTCTTACTACACCAGTGCAATGTTTCGGGTGTCCACCCACTTTCTCAGGCAGCTAACATCCACTTTGCATTAATACCACTCACAGTTGATCGTGAAATATCTAGGAAGGAAGAAATGTCATAAACTGACTTGTAACGGGAGGCATCCTATTACAGTATCACACTGGACTTCAGTGAGCTCTTTAGAATGACCCATTCTTTTACAAATGTTTGTAAAAGCAGACTGCATGGCTAGGTGCTGGATATTATACACCTGTGGCAATGGTACTGAATGAAATGCCTGAATTCAATCATTAAGAGGGGTGTCCCTATACTTTTGTCCATATAGTGTATATACATATTTAAGCATGGCTGCACTGACCAGTTAAGGCCTCTGAAAGGTAAGCAGATAGGGCAACACTTCTTTAGGCTGATGAGTTTATGAACCATATCTGGTCATCAAGTTAAAACAGAATTGCCAAGGTTTTAGAGATAGACACTGAAATCAACCATCCGTAACCCCATATATTTTGCTAAAGGTCACCTCATCGTGCAATATGCCGACATAAAACTTCTCTCATTGCACCTCAGAAACACATTATATTTCACATAAGAATCGTCTGAAAAGGTATTTTTGATGACTTGTTCTCATTCAGTTGTCTTCTAATGCATCTCCAGGGCAACATAAGTTACTTTGAATCTGGAGATTAATAGCGCTGCCAGGTTGTGTGTTGGATTTCCTCTACAATACGTTTTGCAGCTTTGAATTATCAGAAACCATAAAATATAGTTGGACAAACTAATTGATTTTTATGCAGTAATAATAAAAATAAGGAGACAATAGAAAAACGCTGCAGAAGATGAGAGAATAATAAAATTGGCACATAATATATAAAGCAAAAGGCTTACTATAAAGAAGTCTTCCCAATACATTATGATTTCTGACAATAATTTACATAGTTATGTTTACAATGCAACTGATATATGATCTTTTAAGTCTGATTCATTAGCTCTTCTTACAACGATGTCAACATGAAATCAGTTTTGGACACTGATTGAAGCTGTAAAGATATGACGCAGAGACTATTAGTGGACTACTTAAATGATGGCCACAGCCGGGCTTTTTTGGTAGTAAACAATACACCGTTATTGCGGCTTACATCTAATATTAAATAGCATACAATATACACTTCTATGGGCTTCTTTGGACCCTGCTGTACCTCCATATGAATTTGAAGGTTTGCAAGAACTTCAGATGCCTTCATACAGTCCCTGTGCTAAGCGATATGCATGAGGCCTTGTACATTGTATCTGTGGTTGTATAAAAATGTCCATTCGCTGTATATTGGTATTGCAAATCATTAAATTCACTTCAATCTGGCTGAGCTGCAATACTAGACACAGCACATGAACAAGATTAGTGTTTTTTTTTGTTTGTTTTTTTAAATAAACCTTTTTTTTCTAATCTCTTGGCACTATTTGCTGTACATTCACAATGCACTTAGTGTCGTAAATGTACAGCACAAGGATAGTGCGGGCACAGGAGCTTTGCCCGCACAGTATTCACAGCGGGTGTCAGCTGTAGATTACAGCTGACACTCCTGCAACAGCCTGGATCAGCGATAACTCTGATCTCAACCATTTATTCTGTAAGGGTATGTGCACACACACTAATTACGTCCGTAATTGACGGACGTATTTCGGCCGCATGTCCCGGACCGAACACAGTGCAGGGAGCCGGGCTCCTAGCATCATACTTATGTACGATGCTAGGAGTCCCTGCCTCGCTGCAGGACAACTGTCCCGTACTGTAATCATGTTTTCAGTACGGGACAGTTGTCCTGCAGCGAGGCAGGGACTCCTAGCATCGTACATAAGTATGATGCTAGGAGCCCGGCTCCCTGCACTGAGTTCGGTCCGGTACTTGCGTCCGAAATACGTCCGTCAATTACGGACGTAATTAGTGTGTGTGCACATACCCTTAGATGTAGTGGTCAATATTGACCGCAGCATTTAAGTGGTTAGACAATGGTGCTGATAAGTTTCCAAAGCTGCTGGGAGACAAATGAAGGCCACCAGGTGGGTCATCTGTGTGTGCATATTAGTCTTATTGTATTATTCCTGTAAATTGTTATGCCTGTCAGGCTTAATACTCTGCACTACTTAAGAAGTGCAGTGTATTATTGAAGCGATCAAGCAATCACATGTCCAAGTCCCGTCATGCGATAAAAAAACAAAAAAAAAAAAAGTTAAATCCAAAGTAAAAAAATAACAAAACCCTTTAATTTTTCCCCTTAAAAAAAGCTTCATTATGTAAAACAAAGTTGAATAAAATTTTAAGGAAAAAGTATTGAGAGGAACAAAAATTGGCAACCGCTGACTCCTACTATAAAACTAACTTGTTTCATCCCATTGTGAAAAAAAAAAATAAAAAAAAAACACAACAGAGAAATAGCGTTTGTTTTTTTTAATCATCCCTTCACAAAATAAAAAAAAAGAATAAAGTTAATCAATCCTATGTATCTCAAAATTCTACCAATAAAAACTACAGCTGAAACATAAGCCCTTATGAAGCTTCATTTAGGTAAAATAAAAAAAGTTATGGGTCTCAGAATGTGGAGAAAATTCAAAATAGTTGCGAATTTAAGTGGTTAAGCAGTGAAAAGTCCAGGGTTGGAAGTTAGTCAAGAAATAGGAATCAAACTGAAAATATGAATTATCAAGTATTAAATAAAAGAGATGTGACTCCTACTGCTGAAGCTACTGTACATTTACTTATTCTATACAGAAAGCTTTCTTGGTAAACTGGAAAAATTATCAAGCCTTTCAGTGTCATAGATGGAACTAGTGCAACTTTCCAGTGTTCTATTACATACTCAAAATCACTAAATGTCCCATGCTGCTCTTTACTATATTAATTCTGCTGATCGAACAAAACACATGACAGAGGAACCAAAGATATATCTTATGCTTTCCGTGACTTTTCAGAACTGTACATAGAAGATTAAAATGGTACTTTTTTTATCCTTCAGAAAGGCACAGAGATAAGTCAAACTGTACAATGCCTTGATGCTAAGGAAGAAATGGCATATAAATTGTATATATATATATATATATATATATATATATATATATATATATATATATATATATATATATAGTACACTACTTGAAATGGCTGCAAACATTTTCACATAATGTACAGTCCTGGCCAAGTGTTTTGAGACTGACACAAATTCTGGCTTTCACAAAGTTTGCTTTTTCATTTTTTTATGGTGGCAATTTGAGAGTGATCAGATGAATTGTAATTAGTTGCAAAGTCATTCCTTGCCATGAAAGTTAACTTAATCACAAAAAAAACATTTCCACTACATTTCCGCCCTGCCACAAAATGACCTGCTAACATAACTTCAGTGATCTTCTCATTAGTTTGGGAGAAAGTGTTAATGAGGACAAGGCACTGATATTACTCTGTCATTACTGATGTTACTCTGATATTACTGATTGAATTATAAGAGCAGACTGGAGCAGAAAGGAGGATGGTGCTTGAAGTTATTGTCTTCTTCTGTTAACTATGGTTACCTCCAAGGAAACACATGCAGTCATCATTGCTTTGCACCAAAAGGGCTTTACAGCCAAGGACATTGCTACTTGTAAGATTGCCTCTGAATCAATAATTTATTGGATCATCAAGAACTTCAAGGAGTGCAATTGCTGTGAAGAAGGCTCCAGGGCACCCAAGAAAGTCCAGCAAGTGCCAGGACCATCATCTAGAGAGGATTCAGCTACTGAATTGGTTATTGCTTAAAGAAAGACATGGGATGAAATATTGTCACATAGCATCTATATATTTTCTAATAATCAAACCACTGCATCACATCTGTGCTCAGACAGCAGAGAAGAAATGTGGCCCGCAAAATAATAGGACACTGTTGCCTGGTTGTTGCAATGCCCTATGACATCTTAAAGGCAGAGGCGTAGTAGGTTCTCCTGCACCAGGGGCAAAGATTCAGATTGGCACCCCCCCCAACTTATTTCCCGACATCTCCTTCCCCCTCGCCGTGTTTACTTTCTCTACCAATAAATGAGGTGTCATTTTTTTCCACAATTTTTTTAATGTAACTCGAGCATAAAAGCATTTCTACATTTTACAAGCGATATAGTTATATAAGGGAGATAACATAAACATAAATTAAAAGAAAATTAATTAAAGAGGCAACACACAGCCCCCTGTAGATAACGCCACACACAGTCCCACCTTGTAGTTAAAGCCACACAGCCCCCCTGTTGTAGATAGTGCCACACAGCCCCCCTTGTAGATAGTGCCACACAGCCCCCCTTGTAGATAGCGCCACACACAGCCCTCCTTGTAGATAGCGCCACACACAGCCCCCCTTGTAAAAAGCACCACACAGCCCACCTTATAAATAGCGCTACACACATCCCCCCTTGTAGATAATGCCTCACAAAGCCCGCTTCCCCCCTTGTAGGTAGCGGCACACTCCACACCTTGTAAATAGCGGCACACTCCCCCCTTGTAAATAGCGGCACACTCCACCCCTTGTAAATAGCGGCACACTCCCCCCTTGTAAATAGTGACACACACAGCCCGCTGCCCCTAGTAAATAGCGCCACACACAGCCCGCTGCCCCTTGTAAATAGCGCCACATTCACCCTCTTTTTAATAGCGCCACACTGTAAACAGAGCGGCGAGCGGTAGCCTATCGCTACCATTCTCCGCTCTGCCTGACGTGACTTACCGGAGGAGCTGAGGAGGTCATACTACACATGCAGTGGCGGAGTTCCTTCTGACTAGAGTCAGTGACAGCCCGAGAGAGGACCAGTCCAGTCACCTGACCTGAGTCATCTGACCTCATGTTGCTGACGTGAGGTCAGGTGACAGGTCAGGTGACCGAACAGGTCCACTTCCTGGCCGTCACAGACCCCAGTCAGAACGCGGCTGCATGAACTCCTGGCTCTTGCTAAAGCTGATCGCCGCTGCAGGCGTCCGACATACAGTGCGCCTATCAGCAGCAATCAGCTGCTCTGCGGCACCCCCTATTTCCCTACCACCTAGTTGTGCCCTCCTGCCCCCCCCTTGCTATGCCCCTGATAAAGGCGATACAAGTGAAGAATAACAAGCAGCCTGTCCCACTGTTACGGCAGCATCACATGCAACTGATATCACCAAATAGCGGAATGTAAACTTAAAGGCTATATACGCCTTTGAAATAATTTATATGTGTATATATATATATATATATATATATATATTTATATGTGTATATATATATATATATATATATATATACACACAGTGAAGGAAATAAGTATTTGATCCCTTGCTGATTTTGTAAGTTTGCCCACTGTCAAAGACATTAACTGTAATGGCAGGAAGGAGGTGAAGGGAAAGTGAGCCCTAATCTACCCACCGCCCTGTCCCTGCCTACTTGCAACGACCCGCCCTAGGCGACGGGGTACAACTGGGCGGCGGTCCCTACGCTGTCTAAGTGCACGTGAGAACAAACAGGGAACACGCAAGGGAAGGGGCAGTAGCCCACGGAACGCCGCGAGGAAACGGAGCGGTGAATGAATAGTCAGGACCAGGATGAAGTGGAGTATACCAACGTGAGCACGGAGAAGGAAGCAAGCCAGGGGCAAAGCGAAGCAGGTTAAGCGGAACTGCAGCAAGGCAGAAGCACGGCAGAAGCAGGCTGGAGCAAGCAGCAGTGGGGCCAGGAATCCAGAAGAATTACAAGCACTGAGGAAGAGAACACGGCAGGTAATAAAGGACAGGGGGCGGAGCTAACTCCGACTGACCAGGCCGCGATAGGCTCTCCCACTCCTGAGCCTGCCACCCTGGTTGGTGGGAGACGGTGTCAGTCTAACAGGTCTGGCCTCAGGTGTGGATTTATTAATCCCAGGAGTATACCTAGACGTAGTACCTGGCAGATCCCTAACAGTACTCCCCCTTTTATGAGGGGCCACCGGACCCTTACTAAGAGGACCCGGTTTAGTAGGGAAGAGAAGGTGGAACCTCCTGATCAATACCCCAGCGTGAACATCACGGGCAGGTACCCAAGTCCTCTTCTCCGGCCCGTCTCCTCTCCAATGGACCAGGTACTGGAGGGAGCACTGGACCATCCTACTGTCCATAATCTTGGCCACCTCGAATTCCACCCCCTCAGGGGTGAGAACGGGAACAGGAGGTTTCCTCGAGGGGGACCAGGACGGGGAGCAGCGTTTGAGGAGGGAGGCATGGAAGACGTCATGTATGCAAAAGGATGGGGGCAGCTCCAGACGGAAGGATACAGGGTTGAGGACTTCAATGATCTTATAAGGTCCAATAAATCGGGGAGCAAACTTCCTGGACGAGACCTTAAGGCGCAAGTTCCTGGACGACAACCAGACCAAATCCCCGACGATAAACAGGGGGTTAGCAGAACGTCTACTATCAGCCTGAATCTTTTGTGCGCTCTGGGACGCCTCTAGGTTCTTCTGAACCTGGGCCCAGACTGTGCACAGTTCCCGATGAACATCCTCTACCTCAGGATTATTGGAACAACCAGGGGAAACGGAGGAGAACCTTGGGTTAAACCCGAAATTACAGAAAAACGGGGAGACCCCTGACGAGTTACTGACCCGGTTATTCAGGGAAAATTCAGCAAGGGGAAGGAATGAGACCCAATCGAATTGACAGTCAGAGATGAAACACCTTAAATATTGTTGCAGGGATTGGTTAGTCCTTTCCGTTTGGCCATTAGTTTCGGGATGGAAGACGGAGGAGAAGGACAGATCAATGTCCAACTTTTTACAAAAAGCTCTCCAAAATAAGGAAACAAATTGTACCCCTCTATCAGAAACTATATTGACTGGGGCCCCATGGAGACGCAGGATGTGTTTCACAAACAAAGAAGCTAACGTCTTGGCGTTAGGTAACTTCTTAAGGGGCACAAAGTGGCACATCTTGCTGAAGCGGTCTACTACCACCCACACCACCGACTTGCCCTGAGATGGGGGCAAATCGGTGATAAAATCCATGGAGATATGGGTCCAAGGTCTCTGGGGAATGGGCAAGGAACGTAGTAGGCCCGCAGGTCGGGACCTAGGGGTTTTGGACCTAGCGCAAACCTCACAAGCGGCGACGTAAGCCCTAACGTCTTTAGGCAACCCAGGCCACCAATAGTTTCTGGTAATGAGGTGTTTGGTGCCCAAGATGCCAGGATGACCAGATAGAGCGGAGTCATGGTTTTCCCTGAGTACCCTTAGCCGGTATTGCAGGGGAACAAACAGTTTGTCCCCAGGGACGTTCCCGGGAGCTGAACCCTGATCAGCCGCAATATCTGAAGCTAAATCAGAATCCGTGGCAGAAACTATTATACCAGGGGGTAAAATACAAGCAGGATCCTTCTCGGAAGGAGGATTGGCCATGAAACTACGTGACAGAGCATCAGCCTTAATATTCTTGGACCCAGCCCTATAGGTAACCAAGAAATTAAATCTGGTAAAGAATAGTGCCCACCGAGCTTGTCTAGGATTAAGCCTCCGGGCCGATTCTAGGAAAACCAGATTCTTGTGATCCGTAAGGACCGTTACCTGGTGTCTGGCCCCCTCCAGGAAGTGCCGCCACTCTTCAAAACCCCATTTAATGGCTAGAAGTTCGCGGTTGCCAATATCATAGTTACTCTCCGTGGGCGAAAACTTCCTAGAGAAGTAAGCACAGGGACGGAGATGGGTGAGGGAGCTGGTACCCTGGGACAAGACGGCCCCCACTCCCACCTCGGATGCGTCAACCTCCACAATAAATGGCTCCTCTTGGTTGGGCTGAATCAGCACGGGGGCCGAGATAAAGCACTTCTTGAGGGTCTCAAAGGCCTGGACGGCCTCAGGGGGCCAATGGAGGACATCAGCACCCTTGCGAGTAAGGTCCATAAGAGGCTTAGCGACGACCAAGAAGTTGGCAATAAATCTCCTGTAATAGTTGGCGAACCCTAAAAAACACTGTAACACCTTAAGGGAGGCAGGTTGGACCCATTCCGCCACAGCCTGAACCTTGGCAGGGTCCATGCGGAATTCATGAGGAGTGAGGATTTGCCCTAAAAATTGTATCTCCTGTACCCCAAAGACACATTTTTCAGTCTTAGCAAACAGATTATTCTCCCGAAGGACCTGGAGCACCTTCCTGACATGCTCCACGTGGGAGGACCAGTCCTTGGAAAACACCAGTATGTCATCAAGGTACACAACAAGAAAATTACCCAGGTAATCTCTCAGGATTTCATTAATAAAATTCTGGAAGACAGCAGGGGCATTACACAACCCAAAGGGCATGACCAGGTATTCGAAATGACCCTCGGGTGTGTTGAACACAGTTTTCCACTCATCCCCCTCTTTGATGCGGATAAGGTTATATGCCCCCCGTAGATCGAACTTAGAAAACCATTGGGCTCCCTGAACCTGATTAAAAAGATCCGGAATCAAAGGAAGTGGGTACTGGTTCCTTACGGTGACCTTATTCAGGTTACGATAATCAATGCACGGCCTAAGACCACCATCCTTCTTCCCCACGAAGAAGAAGCCAGCACCTACAGGAGAAGTCGAGGGGCGAATGAAACCCTTGGCCAGGCATTCTTGGATATACACCCAGGACATGAAAGATTAAATATCCTACCCTTAGGAAGCTTGGCACCAGGCACCAAATCGATGACGCAATCGTAATCTCTATGGGGGGGCAACACCTCGGAGGCCTCCTTAGAAAACACATCGGCGAAGTCCTGAACAAACTCTGGAAGTGTGTTTACCTCCTCCCGGGGAGAAATAGAGTTAACAGAAAGACATGACATAAGACATTCATTACCCCATTTGGTAAGCTCCCCAGTATTCCAATCAAACGTGGGATTATGCAACTGCAACCAGGGAAGACCTAATACCAGATCAGACGATAATCCCTGCATCACCAGTACAGAGCACTGCTCCAAATGCATGGAGCCAACCAGGAGTTCAAAAACAGGAGTATGCTGAGTAAAATAACCATTAGCAAGGGGGGTTGAGTCGATACCTACTACAGGGATAGGATAAGGTAA
Source organism: Rhinoderma darwinii (assembly GCF_050947455.1). Taxonomy (NCBI): domain Eukaryota; kingdom Metazoa; phylum Chordata; class Amphibia; order Anura; family Rhinodermatidae; genus Rhinoderma; species Rhinoderma darwinii. Next base: position 101,052,604 of record NC_134690.1, read on the forward strand.
ATGAATAAAAGGCATCTTTAGAGACATAGCAAATTCCACAGACATGATATTAGCAGATGAGCCAGAATCCACGAAAGCACTGCCCGTGGCAGACCGGCCAGCAAACGAGACCTGAAAGGGAAGCAAAATTTTATTGCGTTTCACATTAACAGGAAATACCTGTGCGCCCAAGTGACCTCCCCGATGATCACTTAGGCGCGGAAGTTTTCCGGCTTTTTATTCTTGCGCCTGGGACAGGTGTTCAGTAGATGCTTGTCGTCCCCACAGTAGAAGCAGAGACCATTCATTCTGCGAAACTCCCTACGTTGTCGAGGGGACATGGAGGCCCCGAGTTGCATAGGTATCTCCGAGTCCTCCGTGGAGGGGCGAGGGGACGGGACCTCGGGGGGGATCGCAGAAAAGTCAGAGGGGAGCACATTGAAACGTTCAAGCTGACGTTCCCTGAGACGTCGGTCAAGTCGTACTGCTAGGGCCATAACCTGGTCAAGGGAGTCAGAAGAGGGATAGCTAACCAGCAGATCCTTCAGGGCGTCAGATAATCCTAACCTAAACTGGCACCTTAGGGCCGGATCGTTCCACCGAGAAGCTACGCACCACTTTCTAAAATCAGAACAGTATTCCTCAACCAGTCTCCTACCCTGACGTAAGGTCACCAGCTGACTCTCGGCTAAAGCAGTCCTGTCAGTCTCGTCGTAAATGAGTCCGAGGGCAGAGAAAAAACGATCAACAGAGGAAAGTTCAGGGGCGTCAGGAGCCAAGGAGAAGGCCCACTCTTGGGGCCCTTCCTGGAGTCGGGATATGATGATACCCACCCGCTGTTTCTCGGAACCTGAGGAGTGGGGTTTTAGGAGGAAATACAGTCTGCAACTCTCCCGGAAGGAGAGAAACGTCTTGCGGTCCCCTGAGAACCGGTCAGGTAACTTGAGGTCGGGTTCTAGAGGTGAGGTGAGGGGTACTACTAAGGCAGCGTCACCCTGGTTGACCCTCTGGGCCAGGGCCTGGACCTGTAGGGAGAGGCCCTGCATCTGCTGGGTCAGGGTCTCAAGGGGGTCCATGATAGCGTCAGCGTAGGAGAATGGTAGACTAGGTATCGGCTTGTAATTATGTAATGGCAGGAAGGAGGTGAAGGGAAAGTGAGCCCTAATCTACCCACCGCCCTGTCCCTGCCTACTTGCAACGACCCGCCCTAGGCGACGGGGTACAACTGGGCGGCGGTCCCTACGCTGTCTAAGTGCACGGGAGAACAAACAGGGAACACGCAAGGGAAGGGGCAGTAGCCCACGGAACGCCGCGAGGAAACGGAGCGGTGAATGAATAGTCAGGACCAGGATGAAGTGGAGTATACCAACGTGAGCACGGAGAAGGAAGCAAGCCAGGGGCAAAGCGAAGCAGGTTAAGCGGAACTGCAGCAAGGCAGAAGCACGGCAGAAGCAGGCTGGAGCAAGCAGCAGTGGGGCCAGCAATCCAGAAGAATTACAAGCACTGAGGAAGAGAACACGGCAGGTAATAAAGGACAGGGGGCGGAGCTAACTCCGACTGACCAGGCCGCGATAGGCTCTCCCACTCCTGAGCCTGCCACCCTGGTTGGTGGGAGACGGTGTCAGTCTAACAGGTCTGGCCTCAGGTGTGGATTGATTAATCCCAGGAGTATACCTAGACGTAGTACCTGGCAGATCCCTAACATTAACAGTTTAGAATTTTTAGGCTAGGTTAATTTTACCAGTGAGAGATAGATTATATTTAAGACATGAACAGTCTAGAATTTGTAGGCTAGGTTAATTTTACCAGTGAGAGATAGATTATATTTAAAAAAAACCTGAAAATCACATTGTCAAAATTATATATATTTATTTGCATTGTGCACAGAGAAATAAGTATTTGATCCCCTACCAACCATTAAGAGTTCAGCCTCCTCCAGACCAGTTACACGCTCCAAATCAACTTGGTGCCTGCATTAAAGACAGCTGTCTTAAATGGTGACCTGTATAAAAGACTCCTGTCCACAGACTCAATTAATCAGTCTGACTCTAACCTCTACAACATGGGCAAGACCAAAGAGCTTTCTAAGGATGTCAGGGACAAGATCATAGACCTGCACAAGGCTGGAATGGGCTATAAAACCATAAGTAAGACGCTGGGTGAGAAGGAGACAACTGTTGGTGCAATAGTAAGAAAATGGAAGACATATAAAATGACTGTCAATCGACATCGATCTGGGGCTCCATGCAAAATCTCACCTCGTGGGGTATCCTTGATCCTGAGGAAGGTGAGAGCTCAGCCGAAAACTACACGGGGGGAACTTGTTAATGATCTCAAGGCAGCTGGGACCACAGTCACCAAGAAAACCATTGGTAACACATTATGCCGTAATGGATTAAAATCCTGCAGTGCCCGCAAGGTCCCCCTGCTCAAGAAGGCACATGTGCAGGCCCGTCTGAAGTTTGCAAATGAACATCTGGATGATTCTGAGAGTGATTGGGAGAAGGTGCTGTGGTCAGATGAGACTAAAATTGAGCTCTTTGGCATTAACTCGACTCGCCGTGTTTGGAGGAAGAGAAATGCTGCCTATGACCCAAAGAACACCGTCCCCACTGTCAAGCATGGAGGTGGAAACATTATGTTTTGGGGGTGTTTCTCTGCTAGGGGCACAGGACTACTTCACCGCATCAATGGGAGAATGGATGGAGCCATGTACCGTCAAATCCTGAGTGACAACCTCCTTCCCTCCACCAGGACATTAAAAATGGCTCGTGGCTGGGTCTTCCAGCACGACAATGACCCGAAACATACAGCCAAGGCAACAAAGGAGTGTCTCAAAAAGAAGCACATTAAGGTCATGGAGTGGCCTAGACAGTCTCCAGACCTTAATCCCATCAAAAACTTATGGAGGGAGCTAAAGATCCGAGTTGCCAAGCCACAGCCTCGAAATCTTAATGATTTACAGATGATCTGCAAAGAGGAGTGGGCCAAAATTCCATCTAACATGTGTGCAAACCTCATCATCAACTACAAAAAACCGTCTGACTGCTGTGCTTGCCAACAAGGGTTTTGCCACCAAGTATTAAGTCTTGTTTGCCAAAGGGATCAAATACTTATTTCTCTGTGCACAATGCAAATAAATATATATAATTTTGACTATGTGATTTTATGTTTTTTTTTTATATAATCTATCTCTCACTGGTAAAATTAACCTAGCCTAATTCTAGACTGTTCATGTCTTTGACAGTGGGCAAACTTACAAAATCAGCAAGGGATCAAATACTTATTTCCTTCACTGTATATATATATATATATATATATATATATATATATATATATATATATATATATATATATATATATATATATATGTATATATATATATATATATATATATATATATATATATACATACACCGTGTTCCAAATTATTATGTACATTGCATTTAAGTGTCATAAACATTTAATTATTCGTTTTTCAATTAAACTCATGGATGGTATTGTGTCTTAGGGCTCTTTGGATCATTGTAATCAATCTCAGACACCTGTGATAATTAGTTTGCCAGGTGTGCCCAATCGAAGGAAAACTACTTAAGAAGGACGTTCCACATTATTAAGCAGGCCACAGGTTTCAAGCAATATGGGAAAGAAAAAGGATCTCTCTGCTGCCGAAAAGCGTGAAATAGTGCAATACCTTGGACAAGGTATGAAAACATTGGATATTTCAAGAAAACTTAAGCGTGATCATCGTACTATGAAAAGATTTGTGGCTGATTCAGAGCACAGACGGGTTCGTTCAGATAAAGGCATAATGAGGAAGGTTTCTGCCAGACAAATTAATAGAATTAGGAGAGCAGCTGCTAAAATGCCATTGCAAAGCAGCAAACAGGTACTTGAAGCCGCTGGTGCCTCTGGAGTCCCGCAAACCTCAAAGTGTAGGATCCTCCAGAGGTTTGCAAGTGTGCATAAAGCTATTATTCGGCCACCCCTAAACAATGCTCACAAGCAGAAACGGTTGCAGTGGGCTCAGAAATACATGAAGACTAATTTTCAAACCTTGTTGTTTACTGATGAGTGCCGTGCAACCCTGGATGGTCCAGATGGATGGAGTAGTGGATGGTTGGTGAATGGCCACCATGTCCCAACAAGGCTGCGACATCAGCAAGGAGGTGGCGGAGTCATGTTTTGTGCTGGAATCATGGGGAGAGAGCTGTTAGGCCCCTTTAGGGTCCCTGACGGTGTAAAAATGACCTCTGCAAAGTACGTAGAGTTTATGACTGACCACTTTCTTCTGTGGTACAAAAAGAAGAACCGTGCCTTTCATAGCAAAATTATCTTCATAAATGACAATGCACCATAGCATGCTGCAAAGCATACCTCTGTGTCATTGGCTGTTATGGGCATAAAAGGAGAGAAACTCATGGTGTGGCCCCCATGTTCCCCTGACCTCAACCCTATTCAGAACCTTTGGCCATCCTCAAGCAAAATATCTATGAAGGTGTGAGGCAGTTCACATCAAAACAGAAGCTCTGGAAGGCTATTCTGACATCCTGCAAAGATATTCAAGCAGAAACTGTCCAAATACTCACAAATTCAATGGATGCAAGAATTGTGAAGGTGATATCAAAGAAGGGGTCCTATGTTAACATGTAACTTGGCCTGTCAAGTTTTTTTTTGATTGAAAGAGCTTTTGATTTCTGTAAATATGACCTCCTGATGCTGCAAATTCAACAAATTACCATTTTAGTTCTCTTTACAACCTTTAAAATGGTTTGATCTCTGTTGTGCATAATAATTTGAAACAGTGCATTTTGAGTTTTTTACTTCTAAAAAAAAATCTGTCATCATTAGATTTGTTCAATAAAATTTGCATTATACTCCAACGGTTGATGGCTTGAAGATTATACTGACTGTCATTTGTATCGACTATTTAGGAAAATCAGCAAAAAATAACATTTGCATAATAATTTGGAACGCGGTGTATATATATAATTGTCTATCTAGTGTGTTTGGTGCCACTTTCTAAATACTTCTTATTAAAAATTATTTCACCTTTTTGAGATACAGCTGCTTTGTATCCTGTATACAGCGCAGCTGTATCTAGCTCTGAAACCTGTATCCATAAGGCGCTGAAACCTCTGTCCGTCAGGTCAGCGGCACTGACAGATGTGATCGGTATTAGCTCGATATGTGGGACCCGCTGACACTGCACCTAAGTTCATAACTTAGATGTGATTGATAACAGGTGGATCCTGTGTGTTGACCCACTGACACTGAACCCGTCGGTCCCGCAGACAAAACGGATTGAGGCCTCAGCGCACAAAACAGCTGCTCTGTATACAGGATACAAAGCAGCTGTATCTCAAAAAGTAAAAATCATTTTTAATCAAAAGTACTGATATACATTTATATATATATATATATATATATATATATATATATATACACAGTACCGTTCAAAAGTTTGGGGTCACCCAGACAATTTTGTGATTTCCATGAAAACTCTCATTTATATTTATCAAATGAGTTGCAAAATGATTAGAAAAAAGAGTCAAGACATTGACAAGGTTAGAAATAATGATTTTTTTGCAGACCTTTGGCATTCTAGCTGTTAATTTGCTGAGGTAATCGGGAGAAATTTCTCCCCATGCTTCCAGAAGCCCCTCCCACAAGTTGGATTGGCTTGATGGGCACTTCTTGCGTACCATACGGTCAAGCTGCTCCCACAACAGCTCTATGGGGTTGAGATCTGGTGACTGCGCTGGCCACTCCATTACAGATAGAATACCAGCTGCCTGCTTCTTCCCTAAATAGTTCTTGCATAATTTGGAGGTGTGTTATTGGTCATTGTCCTGTTGTAGGATGAAATTGGCTCCAATCAAGCGCTGTCCACAGGGTATGGCATGACGTTGCAAAATGGAGTGATAGCCTTCCTTATTCAAAATCCCTTTTACCTTGTACAAATCTCCCACTTTACCAGCATCAAAGCAACCCAAGACCATCACATTACCTCCACCATGCTTGACAGATGGCGTCAGGCACTCTTCCAGCATCTTTTCAGTTGTTCTGCGTCTCACAAATGTTCTTCTGTGTGATCCAAACACCTCAAACTTCGATTCGTCTGTCCATAACACTTTTTTCCAATCTTCCCCTGTCCAATATCTGTGTGCTTTTGCCCATATTAATCTTTTCCTTTTATTAGCCAGTCTCAGATATGGCTTTTTCTTTGCCACTCTGCCCTGAAGGCCAGCATCCCAGAGTCGCCTCTTCACTGTAGACGTTGACACTGGCGTTTTGCGGGTACTATTTCATGAAGCTGCCAGTTGAGGACCTGTGAGGCGTCTATTTCTCAAACTAGATACTCTAATGTACTTGTCTTGTTGCTCAGTTGTGCAGCAGGGCCTCCCACTTCTCTTTCTACTCTGGTTAGAGCCTGTTTGTGCTGTCCTCTGAAGGGAGTAGTAAACACCGTTGTAGGAAATCTTCAGTTTCTTGGCAATTTCTCGCATGGAATAGCCTTAATTTCTAAGAACAAGAATAGACTATCGAGTTTCACATGAAAGCTCTCTTTTTCTAGCCATTTTGAGAGTTTAATCTAACCCACAAATGTAATGCTCCAGATTCTCAACTAGCTCAAAAAAAGGTCAGTTTTATAGCTCCTCTAAACAGCAAAACCGTTTACAGCGGTGCTAACATAATTGCACAAGGGTTTTGAAGTGTTTTCTAATCATCCATTAGCCTTCTAACACAGTTAGCAAACACAATGTAACATTAGAAAGCTGGAGTGATGGTTGCTAGAAATGGGCCTCTATACACCTATGTAGATATTGCATTAAAAACCAGACGTTTGCAGCTAGAATAGTCATTTAGCACATTAACAATGTATAGAGTGTATTTCTGATTAATTTAATGTTATCTTCATTGAAAAAAACTGTGCTTTTTTTTGCAAAAATAAGGAAATTTCTAAGTGACCCTAAACTTTTTAATGGTAGAGTATATATATATATATATATATATATATATATATATATATATATATATATATATATATATATATAAAGAAATGAGTTAGAAAAGGTGTACATAGCCTTTAACTGCTACTACTCCATCAAGCCTCTGTCTCTATTTGTTGTGTCTCTCTCCACTGATCAGAGAGATCAGGCTTGCAACAACTTATATTGTTGTATATTGCAGCAACAATTCCTCTAGTCTGATTTGCAGGCACATATTGTTACTGCCCCCTCTTCTGACGCCTGTACAAAAAGTCTTTCCAGGTTGTGAATATGTGCTATATAACTTTTACAGTTTTGTGGTTGTTTTACTCATATGACTTACAATATGATTACTGGGAATTCAAAACTTTAGCTGTAGTTTAGCTACAATACATATAATCAATTGCATATGGTGCCTAAAAATTCTGGCATATCATTAAAAAGTTACCCTATTAATTTTCACTTTTGTAAAGACATATATAACTATTGTATTACTGGAGGTTTGAGAAAGTGTACAGCTGACACCTCCTCATCTGAAGGTTTTTTTAAATGAAACTTGTTGCAAATAATAGTTGTTATATTTTTTTCATTACCGTTGGACTGACAGTTTCCTCATCATGAAATACAGAATTTATTATAGTGCAGAACTACCTGGCCATAGAAGTAAGGCCTTGATCACCTTACATTTATGGTCTCCATTTATACGTCAGGAAAAGACTGACGGATGACATACAGTGGCGCCTGTTACTCATATGTTCCCATTGTAATAAAAAAAAAGGCTATACGTTTTATTACTGGATACCACAATATGGAATAGCATAGTCTACTACGCTATTCCATACCTTTTTTTGCAGAATACTTACAGTACGTATGCCAGCTAGACGGTGACCAAAAGGATGCTCTTTTGGCCTTTGTCAGGCTAATGTAACCCTTTGAACACGGTTAGAGTGTACATTGGGAGCTTTTGCCTGCATACACAGTAAACGTACATCGCAAAAGTGATGTAAATACAGCCTAAAGAGAATTGTTAATAATCCAAATTTATGTTATAATTCTTATCATTATGTTTATGACCAAAATCACAATCAGTTCTGACAATTAAAAATGTGCCCCATCAGACAGTAAGGCTATGTTCACATGGCGGATTTTGCTTGACGGGTTCTGCTGCAAGATCCGCCGCAGAATTATTCCTGTCATCAGCAGGAAGATTCCTACTCCCATTCACTTCAATAGGAGGTGTGGGCAGAATCTGCCCGAAGATCGGGCAGGACACTTCTTTTGTCCGCTGGCAAAGCTGAAAAAAAATCAGCTAGCGGAAAAAAGAAGCACCCGTCTCCAATTAAAATGAATGGGAGTTGGAATTTTGCAGCGGAACCCGGTGCAAAAATTCCTCTGTGTGAACATGGCAGATTTGCTGTGTAATTCTGGTGTGGACAGGCCGCAGTGGAAATCTGCAGCAGACTTTTTTCTTTGGTTTCTATAGCTTTGTAGTTAACTTGTGCAGTCGTTGCGGAAAACAACGCTGCAAAAAACAGCTTGCGGTGAGGAAATTACTTTCCGCAGTATGCTCAGTCTGTTGTGGAGAAGCAGCAGATTTTCACTGCGTATTTAAGCCTTTGCTTAAAACAAAGATATCTGTGCTCCCCCTATATACTTTGCTGCCCCTATATACCCAGTGGCCCCTATATATCCTGCTGCCCCCTATATACCATGCTGCCCCTATACACCCTGCTGCCCCATAAATACCCTGCTGTCCCCTATATATCCTGCTTCCCCTTATATATCCTGCTGCCTCATATATACCCTGCTGCCCCTATATATTCTGCTGCCCCTTATATACCCGGCTGCCCCTTATATACCCATCTGCCCCTTATATATCCTGCTGCCTCTGTATACCCTGCTGCCCCTTATATACCCTGCTGCCCCTTATATACCTTGCTGCCCCTATACCATGATGCCCTATATACTTTGTTGCCCCTATATACCCTGCTGCCCCTATATACCCTGCTGCCCCTATATGCCCTGCTGCCCCTTATATACCCTGCTGTCCCTTATATACTCTGATGCCTCTTATATGCTCTGCTGGCCCTTATATACCCTGCTGCCCCTTTATACCCTGCTGCCCCCTATATACCCTGCTGACCCTTATATACCCTGCTGACCCCTATATACTCTGCTGCCTCTTTTATATATATATATATATATATATATATATATATGCCTCTGTGTGTGTGTGTGTGTGTGTGTTTATATGTGTCTGTGGGTATAGTTATCATCTACGACATTATCTGTACTCAGAGAGTAATCACTGTGTTATCTGTGGTGTTACATAGGACTGCAGGTAACGTCTACTACATTATCTGTACTCAGTTATTACTGTGTGTTATCTGTGGTGTTACATAAATCTACGACATTATCTGTACTGTGTATATATGTGCCTGTGTGGGTATATATGGGTCTGTTTGTGAATCTGTCTTTGTGCTTGTATATATATGTGCCTTCTTTGTATTTGTATATGTTCCTGTCTGTGTATTTATCTGTCGGTGTATGTGTTTGTACATGTGTTTGTACGTCTATATATTTACCTGTATGTATATATTCCAGAATGTGTCTATGTATATTTGCCTGTATGTCTAAATATCTGTCTTTATGTATGTACAGTATATATGTTCCAGTATGTGCGTGTCTATATATGTGGTTCATTTTTGGTTTGTGTAGGGGCAACAATGGGGAGTCGGCCGACTCTGGTTTAAAGCCTGTGCCAACTCTGCTGCGAAATCCGCCACGTATGGATGAACCCTCAAATATGCAAACTTTCAGCAGATTGCGTAATTGACGCGAATTTCCGGCAAAACCCGCAGTGTAAAATTTCTGTGACGTCTGAATGTGCCCTAAATGTTACAATTGTAGAGCAATACAAGTGGGGCAATGTAAAGATACAATATTTTCAACTACATAAACGATTTTCCATTGGAAATATTCTTCATTTTATGGAAAATGTCTATTTGGAATTGTGCTTTTTTTGTGTCCAGTGTTCCAATACATCCTAAGGATAGGCCATCAATGTATCTTTGTCTTACCTAATCTGCATACAGTACTAAAATTGAAATGTAAGGCCTCATGCACATGGCAGAGAGCCCTTATCGCTAGGTCATATCGAACTAAAGGCACTATAGGGAGAAATTATGAAAGGCTTTACGCCACATTTAACCCCTTCCCGTCGTAAACAACTTTAAGATTTTCATTTTCGTTTTTTCCTCCCCACCTTCCAAAAGTCATAACTTTTTCATTTTTCCGACGATATAGTCCTATCAGGGCTTGATTTTTGCGGGACGAGTTGTTGTTTTTTGTGGCGCAATTTATTGTGCCATATAATGTACTAGAAAATGTGAAAAAAAATATTTGTGGGGTAGAAAATGAAAAAAAAAAACAAAACAATTATATATTTTTCTCTATATTTTACTACTTTTACAAGGAAAAAAGTGCGAAAAATGTATTTTATTTTGTGTCAGCAAATTCTGAGAGCCATAACATTTTTATTTTTCGATTAAGTGGTAGAAGGGCTTATTTTTTGTTTTGTTTTTTGCAGAATAAGCTGTAGTTTTTAATGATACCTTTTTGGGGTACATGTGAGTTTTGATCACTTTTTATTCAATTTTTTGTGGTATTTGAGGTGACCAAAAAATAGCGATACTGGCATTTACATTTTTTCTTTTACAGCGTACACCGTACAGGTTAAATAATGATATATTGTAATAGTTCAGACTTTTACGGATGCGGTGATACCAATTATGTTTATTTTATTTTTTTTTTACTATGCCCTAGGGAGAAAATGGGAAAAGTGTTTTTTTTTTAAACTTTTAATATATATATATATTTTTACAAAACATGTACTGCACACGGCAAACAGCTATTATGATACCAGAATCTACATCTTTTGAGAATGCACGGCAGGCTATGTATAAAAATACAACTTTATAATTTACACACATAGCCACCTTTACACAAGTTTGCTTCAAACAGTGATAATAATCCAAAATTGCATGAAAATTCAACTTTGCAACTAAAATGAGTACTCAAGCAGACTGCTTATGCAAACAAAATGTACTCTGCAAAGAACTGTAAGATGTGAGCAGGGACGTAGCTAAAGGCTCATGGGCCCGAGTGCAATAATTCAGCCCCCCATACAGTATAATACCCCCGCCATATCAGCCCCCCATACAGTTTAATACCCCCGCTATATCAGCACCTTATACAGTATAATACCCCCGCCATATCAACCCCCCATACAGTATAATACCCCCCCATATCAATCCCCCATACAGTATAATACCACCGCTATATCAGTCCCCATACAGTATAATGCCCCCCATATCAGCCCCCATACAGTATAATACCACCGCCATATCAGCCCCCCATACAGTATAATTCCCCCACATCATATCAACCCCCCATACAGTATAATACTGCCATATCAGCCCCCATACAGTATAACACCCCCCGCCATATCAGCCCCCCAATACAGTATAATGCACCCCACCATATCAGCCATTCATACAGTATAATACCCCCCGCCATATCAGCCCTTCATACAGTATAATGCCCCCATATGTGCATAATAGAAAAATAACATAATTACTAACCTATCCACGTCCCCACGCCGGGTGGAGGATCCTTCTCCTCCTCCGGTCTGTGCTATGAGTGACTCGACGCAGACAGGCGCGATGACGTCAGTACATCGCGCCTGCCTGTGTCGAGCCGATCAGGGCGTAATGAATGCTTGCACCAGCATTGAATGGAACCGGGACCTCGGTGAGTGACTCGTGACCCCCCCGGAAGTATTCACACGACCTCTCAGGGGGACGCGACCCACAGTTTGTAATGCATTGTGTTGTATTGTGCAGTTTACGGTGGAGAGGGGCTGTAATTTAACGGCCCCCCTCTCCTCCGCAAACACAGACAGCACAAAACACCACAATACATTGCAATACATTACAAGAAAGCACAATACATTACAATACAGACTCTGCAGCTCACCTAGAGTCCTCCGCACTGGCTCTTCCACGCTCACTGGAACGCCCCTCACGTGACGTCACAATCACATGGTACACTAAGACCCCCAGGCTTAGGGGTCCGGTCACAACTGCGACTACCGCGACCCCTATAGCTACGCCACTAGATGTGAGGAATGCGCAAACAATTTTTGCATGCAAATTACATAGGGGGTTATATGGGTATATCATTTTGTATCCCCTATACAAACTCTAAGGCTGTGTTCACATGTCATGGCCAAAACGTTTTTGCAGTGATTTTGTGGAAAAAGGCAAATGAGAACACAGCCTATTCCTAATCAATTATTGCAGAGTCCTAAACCTAATCGAATGCGTTAACTAATACAGATTTTTTTTTTTAGAGAAGCAAGTTGGAAACTATAGTTTATAGTGACAGTAAGTGGGTGAAAATGTCTTTCCTGACTGACAGAAATCTTTTCTAATCATCAGAAATACAGTATATTAGACAATCGTCTCTAGTGATAATCGTTATCGCTATGATTGTAGTGTCCGAGATCCAGATGCTGGTAAACGTTCAAGTCATGGAGTGTAATAATGACCTATTTAGGCACAGAGGGCTGATAAGATGAGCCACCATATGTGACTATTAGAGAGCATGCATGTTCTATGCATGATAGGGGGTGATAAACATTTTATGTTACGGCTCTCACTGGGGTCATCTACAGAAATACAGGGCCATGAGGAGGATTAAAGATTCTCCTCCTCTCACTGCATGCTGTCATCTCATCCTGACTGTCCCACCATCTTCTTCACATGGACTAAAGTTTGAGCTGCAAATATATGCAGCTCCTACTGCAATCTAGCTCAGGTTAGATTGTGGCTAGAGCTTCGATCTAGGTTTTATTTTATGGCCTTAGAGTTAGAGCCATTAATTGCAGGGACGTATCAGATACGTCCTTGGCTTCTGAAGTGCTTTCTTACAAGAATGTATCAGATATGTCCTTGGCAGGAAAAGGGACACTAAATTGGAGCATTGTGCTGGAGTATGAAACACGAGTTTTACTAAATGCCCACCTATATGTCCTGCTTTTGATGCCTCTGTACAGCACCACATTGTGAAGGTATTCTACCCTACAGAGGTACAGTATGGTACCACAGATATCTCTGGGTGCTATCTTACTGATACGTTCATGTATGCAAAAGGTCTAATTTTATTTGAGAAATAGATTATAATGTGGTGAGGCAAATACAAGTTTCCCATACATTCTACAATGCATCATAAAGATTTTAAAACAGCCCAGATCCAAAAATACATTGCTAATAACATATTTTTGATCTGTATAATTTTGTTGACAATCTATTTTTCAGGTGCTCCATAATATTTCCATTTATAAAATGCAAGGAACAGGTCACCTGTCAGTAATTATTTCCAATAATTAATTTAATTTGAGCAAAAGTAAAAAAAATATAAGAAAACATTAAAGATAAATGTGCACACAGTGAATTGTATATTTGTTGCCATTTATTATACAAGAATAGATTGTTTTTTAATCCCTTCCCGACGTCAGCCATACGTATACGGCACACGTTGGGTGGGGGAGTTTGGCGTGGGCTCACAGGCTGAGCCAGCTCCATACAACGAGCATTTCTGTATCTTACAGCTGACACTTCAGTGTAACGAGTGCGATCCCTCTAAAGCGCGATCCCGCTCGTTCAACCCCTTAGATACAGCGGTCAATAGCTTCTAAGCCATTATAATAAGGGGTGTCCCCCTCCGACATGCCATGGGCCCCCCCAGCATTTCGATTGCAGGATGCCGATGGTTGTTATGGCAACCTAGGGGCCTAATGAAGGCACCCAGGTCTGCCATCTTTGCACTCTTACGAAACACAGTTTCCGGCATGGCTTCATACGAAACAAACTGTCAATATAGCGATTTACTGCAATACATTAATATTGCAGTATATCATGCAAGCGATCTAATGAACGCTGGTTCAAGTAAAAAAGTTAAATACAGTAAAATAAAGCTTTTTCTGTTTCAATATGTCTTTATTAAACAGTTGAGACATCAGAAAATATATGTGTATAACAGTTCTACTCGCAGGTAGAAGTAAATAGTTAGTCTCAAATAATAATTAAATCGTTAATTCCTATAAGTTTTAACATTTTGAGAAAATGGGATTCAAAATAATATGGGTAATAAAAGGTAAATAAAATAAATGTTGTGAAGAACGTATACAGGTCATAAAGAAGGTGGTAGGACTGAGATGATATACAGATAAAGCAAACATATATATGTGTTAAGAAACAGAAATTTTCCCATGTGTACATATGCTCACAGCCCCCACTGATAACAGGTAAATAGCTGCATAGTAAATGCATAGCTTAGTACAAATACATACCAGAATATGGATAATGCAGCAACATGATAACATTAGAGAGATACCAAACACAGCCTACCACCAGGTCACTTTACATTATATGGTAAAATAAATGGTGCTGTGAAAATTTACAACTCGTCCCGCAAAAAATAAGTCCTCATATAGCAATATTGATGGAAAAATAAAAAAGTTATGGTTTTTGGAATGTGGGGGAGGAAAAAACAAAAGTGAAAATCTGGCGGGAAGAGGTTAAAAAAAGATGCTTCAGTTTTGAATGCATTCGTAAGTCTACTTGTGTGTGGTATCAATCTCTGATGTGTGTGGTGTATAGATTTATTGTACTTTAGATTCTGGTTATCTAAATAACTTGTCAATCCTACTTAATGCTTCGATTGCTATTGACAGTTCTCCAGTCTTGTGTTATGTTACCTAAGCAATTATATTAGAAGTTGGACATTCTCTTTTACACACTGTTACATTATAGCTCTTACTACCAGAGTTTCAAGATCAATAATAATGTTTTCTTCAAGATTAATACTGAAATACATAAATAAGCATTGGATTCTAAATTAAATTTTTTCTTATTAACAGAATGCTAATCTTTATTTTATTCAATGGAATTGTTTCCATTGCTTCTATGCTTCTGCTGAGCGGTACACCGATTCACGATAATCACTGACACTATAGCAAATTCGAAAAGTTCATCTAGTTTAGCCTATTTATCCAGAGGAAGGAAAACAACCCCCAATTTTTCTTACCTTTTGGGTATGTTCACATGCTCAACAAAATACGGCTGAAAATACAGAGCTGTTTTCAAGGGAAAACAGCTCCTGATTTTCAGACTTTTTATGCAACTAGCGTTCTTTGCGGCATTTTTTACAGCTGTTTTTGGAGCTGTTTTCCTATTCAATGAGTCAATGAAAAACGCCTCCAAAAACGGCTCAAGAAGTGACATGCACTTTTTTGTTACGGGGCGGTTTTTTACGCACCGTTTTTAAAAACGGCCACGTAAAAAACTCCCCGTGGGAACGGGACACCGTTTTCCCCATTGAAATCAAAGGGCAGATCTTTGGAAGCGTTCATCCTCCGTATTTTCAGCTGATTTTCGGGGCGTTTTGGGCCCGAAAAATGGCTGAAAAATAAGCCGTGTGAACTTACCCTCAGGGAAAAATTTCCTCTTCACTTCAAATATGGCAATCCAAATTTTCCCAGATCAATGACTCATCTCTAGTAACCTAGTGCCCATAACTTGTCATATTATTACTTTCAAGAGCCAGACCCCTTTTGAAATTGTTTAAAATTACTTAACCATGACAACTTATGACAGATAATTCATTAGTCTCACTGCTCTTACAGTAAAGAATCCCCTTCTATATTGTGAAAAAATGTTCTATCCTGTAGATGTAGTGAACGCCCCTTTATTAAAGTTACAGTACTAGGTATAAAAAGATCATTAGACAGATCTCTGTACTGCCCATTGATATATTTTCACATAGTTATTAGATTGCCATTAAACTGTCTTTTTTTTTTTCAAACTAAATAACCTTATGTTTGTTCATCTTTCTGGGTACTGCAGTCCACCCATTCCATACAGTACATTACTTTGGTATTTATAATTTTATTGCTTTTCTATGTCTTTCTTGTAAACTTGTGCCTGAACTACACACAATATTCCAAGTGTGATCTAATTAGTGATTTGTATGTTGGTGTTCCCTGTCGGGCTCACAATCTATTTACTCTAAGAGAAATGCAATTTAAAATATCAGTATGTTTTTGGATTATGGGAGGAAACCTGTGAACCAAGAGGAAACACATTCAGGTACAGGGAGATTATACAAACTCCATGGAGTGCAGTATGAGATTTCATTACGGACATCCAAAAACGTTATCTACAAATACCATTGACCTCAAAATTAAAAAAAATTGGCAGTATAAAAATAAAAACTCTCTAATAAACATAACTTATGAATTTTCCTCATCCTCAACTGTTGGTTCTATCTTTGAATTTTGAGGTCATTTGGTGAGAGTAGCAAATTGGAAGTCTACAATGGAAAACTGGGGCACAATTTATAAAGTAAGAATGTTAGAATATGTTTATATTGTCTGCAGCATTATGATTTTCGTGTTCACAACATTTTCTAGGAACGATAGCAAGTACTAACCCTACCAGGAGACTGACAAAGTCTACAATGTGTGGACATAGCATCGTTCAGCAGAATTCCAATGATGACCAGGAGAAAGTCCAGCAAGAGACAATTATTCCGGCTCTGCAATGCGATCCCTAGGTCGACCCCCAGGAGATGCGGGAGAGCATTCACACCGGCGTTGATGCACCCTTTGAGGTGGTGGTGGAACTTATGGCCAGTTAGGGATGGAGATTTGTGGTAGATTAAGATAAGCACAAAAGTCAGGAATATCTCCAGGGTCCCTGACAAACAGCAGTATTCCATCTCATCGTACTTGTAATTCAAAAGGGTGTCCCCAAGAGTAAGACAAAGTGTAAGGCAAAGGACATCTCTTGGTCTGTCAGTGTCTGGGTTGCGAGGATCAAGAGTTGTTTGTGCCCTATCTATCTCCAGAGTCTTATCAGCAGGATGCTCCAGCAAGGAGTTAAACAACCTCTGTAAAGTGGGTATTAGCTGCACAGGAGATACGGCTTCAGGCACACCCCTAACCCTGATATTGTTGTGGTGATTCCTATTCTCATGGTCCTCCATCAAATTAAAGAGCATGTGAATCTGTTGGGAGTGTGGTAAGAAATTGAATATCCGATTTATAAGTAATTTATAGACATTGTATATACTTTTCCATATCCTGTTTGTAGGCATAGCAGCCAATTGTTGATTCAACCCTTGTAAATCATCCTCAATAACAGGGCCCCTAGATGAATTGTTTCTCTGTGACAAGACCTGGTCTCTGGAGGGAAGAGGAGGCATCACTGCAGCCCTTGCTGGACTGGGGGAGATGCAGGAAAGTTTAAGTCAGCAGGGTAAACCCCATGTGTGGAACGCTCCTGGCCCTGCACCGCCATTTTAGAAGCAGTGTAGGTAGATGTAGCCTCACCTGAAAATAAGGTGAGGGAGTCCTGGGAGCAAGACGTGGAAAGAAAGGCCTGATTGATACCAGTGTCGGTAGAGGAGGCCAGCAGAGAGTTCACTGTTGCAGGGTGAGTCCCTTTACTAGCATGCTCCCAGTTGGAAATCGCCCCAGCGGCAGCGTCAGAGAGGTATATCTGAATAGTCAGCGCGGCCGACATTCTCCTGGTACAGTAAGGGTTCCCAGAGGCTTGCTTGGATTTTCTGACCATCAAATGGCCGATGCAGCTTCAGAAGAGGTACTAATGTGAGTGTCGGGGCAGTGCCTGCACAGAGCTCTCAGTCAGTGTGTCCCCTTGGCAGCATGTTCAGGCCGCGTCCCTTCAATGACTTTTCAATGGCTTTTTTTGTGTGATATCACGCTGCAGCAAGATATCAGAGTCAAGTTAAAAAACACTACATCCGTATGTTGAGCACTATCTACAGGGGGGGGGCTATATGTGAAGCACTATCTACAGGAGACTATATGTGGGCACTATCTACAGGGAGATCTCAGGGGCCACTATCTACAGGGGCACTGTCTGCAGGGGGGTCTATGGGGCACTGTCTACAGGGGGCTCCATTGGGGTCACTATCTACAGGGGCTCTTTGGGATGTGTGTGTGTGTGTGTGTGTGTGTGTATGTGGGACACAGTGTATGGTGCTATTATAATCAGGGACACAGTGTATGGTACTATTATATACAGGGCATAGTGTGTGACACCATGAACATTTGATCTTTGTTTATAGGTGCAGAAGTGTTTGAAAAGTGAGAAGCTGAAGACAGCTGAGCGGAAAACTGCAGAAATGGGCTGTGGCCGGGAGAAGTAATCATAGAGGTCTGGACTGAATAGAGAAGAAAAGAGAAAAAGAACAAGAAACTGACATCACCTGTGAGTTACTTAATGTTAATGTAAAGGATCTGCCAGACACAGCTTCTGTGTCGACGCCCGTGGTTAACCTCTTCGCGCTCAGCCGCGTAATAATGCGTCGCGCTAACTGTATCGTTAGCGCTCAGCGACGGACTATTACGTCGCGGGGAAAATGCATCGCCATTTTCCCCCGGCGCGTGCACGAGCTGTGACAGCTGCTGTTTCCAACAGCAGGCTATCACAGCTCAATACGCCGGGACCTGCCGCGATGGTCCCGCCTCCACGATCGCCACTATTGGTCAGTTAGTGAGCAACTGTCCAATAGTGGCGATCAGTCGCTTCAATTCCTCTCCCTGACCTCACATCTGCCCTGAACGCCCTGTTGGAGTTAGCGAGGTGTTCGGAGCGGTTGTGAGAAAGAGAGAGAGAAGAGAGAGTGAAAAAAGTGTGAAAAAAGTCAAATAAGAAGTTAAAAAACAACTTTTTTTTCTGCTTCCCACCTCCCCAATCCACTACCCAGTCCTGTACCCTTCCTCTTTGTGTTCCCCCCACGTTTTTGGTCAGTGATCTCCTATCACTGACCACTTCTTAGTCTTCAGGACCAATTTCTTGGTCCCTGGGGATTATTATTATTTTTTTCTTCATATAAAACAAAAAAATAAAAAAAAATAAAAAAGTTAAAATAGTTAGTTTAGCCAATTTTGACAATTTAACTGGTTAGTTTAGTATTAGGGTTAGTTAGTGTCAGGGAACCATCAAAAAGCGTAGTTAGGTATAGCGTCAGGGAATTTAGCGTCCGTAATCCGTCACCGTAGTTAGATCTAGCGTTAGTGGTCCGTCACCGTAGTTAGGTTTAGCGTCAGGGAAGCTCGTAATAATCTAGATAGGTTTAGTGTCAGGTACCCGTCACCGTAGTTAGGTTTAGTGTTAGGGAAGCTCGGAATAATCTAGTTAGGTTTAGTGTCAGGGAATAGTCGCCGTAGTTAGATTTAGTCTCAGGGAAGTTCAAATAAAATCTAGTTAGGTTTAGTGTTAGGAACCCTCGCCCTAGTTAGGTTTAGTGTCAGGGAAGCCCACTCGTTCTATAAAAACAAATATTTTTGGCTGGTTTAGCAGCCTATTAGGGAAGGAATCAAACATGTCCAACGGACATTTAGTGCCGAAGAGGCATATTAATTTCTTGCCTCCGATACAGAGTCGTCGGATGGTGAGACTCTGTTTTATTTGTCTACCTCCTCATCCAGTGATGAAGAAGAGGAACCCCCTAGGAGATGCCCCAGGACCACCACTGCAGTTGAAGCCCCCGAGTGAAATGATCCTGCCGCAGCTCAAGTTCCCGAGCGAAGTGACCCCATTTGGACCCCCACACCAGACATTTATGAGCACCAAATCCCAGAGTACACGGGCAGCTCGGGGATAAAATTTAACACGGCAGGGCTCAGTGAGATGGACTTTTTCAAGTTCTTCTTCACTGATGACTTTATAGAACTAATGGTCTCCCAGACTAATTTATATGCCCAACAGTATATAACAAAGAACCCACATCATTTTATGCCCAATCCCACAGGTGGACCCCTGTAGATGCAGCAGAGTTGGGCAAGTACTGGGGACTTCATTTGAACATGGGGCTTCTGAAAAAGCCATCCATTAGGAACTACTGGAGCATGGACATCTTATACCACACCCCGATGTACCGCATGGCCATGTCCAGGATGCGTTACGAGGCAATACTTCGCTTCTTGCATTATACGGATAATGAGCAGTGCCCACCCCGAGATGACCCCAGTTTTGACCGTTTATACAAACTGAGACCCCTATTAGACCATTTCAGTGCCCGGTTTGCCCAAGCATACACCCCCGAGAAGTGTATTTCTATAGATGAATCCCTGGTACATTTTAAAGGGAGGCTTCAATTCCGCCAGTACCTGCCGAGTAAGAGGGCAAGGTATGGCGTGAAGTTTTATAAGCTGTGCGAGAGTGCATCAGGGTATACATATAAATTCAGGATATATGAAGGAAAGGACAGCAGTATTCAGCCCCCAGAATGCCCCCCCTTACTGGGAATTAATGCAAAAATTGTGTGGGATTTGGTGCACCCACTGCTGGACCAGGGTTACCACCTCTACCTGGATAACTTTTATACCAGTGTCCCACTCTTCAAGTGCCTCGCTTCCAGAAGTACTGTGGCATGCGGCACTGCTAGAAAAAATCTGAGAGGCCTCCCTAAGACTCCCTTCAGATCAAGTCCTGAAACCCTACAGTGCCATGCGGAAATCGAGGGTGTGGTATAAGAAGCTGGCCGTCCACATTATACAGATGGCATTGTACAATGCGTACGTGCTACATCGATGTGCAGGCCAGAGGGGAACTTTCCTGGAATTTCAAGAGGTGGTTATCAAGAACCTAATCTTTAGGGACCAAGGGGGGGTACCCAGTACTTCTGGAAGCGAGGCCACACGCATCGTACCAGGGTAACACTTTCCAGAAGAAGTTCCCCAAACTGGCAAGAAGGGAAAAAGTCAAAAGAGGTGCAGAGTCTGCTCAAAGAGGGGGATAAGGAGGGAAACAATATACCAATGTGACACGTGTCCCGAAAAACCAGGGCTCTGTATGAAAGATTGTTTTTGAATTTATCATACATCCCTTAATTTTTTATTTACCCTGATGCACTGCCCACAGCTTATCCCCCTCATCTTTCCCTTCTGAGCCCTGCCGTGTGCCCAGGCAGCTGATAACAGCCACATGTAGGGTATTGCCGTACCCGGGAGAACCCACATTACAGCTTATGGGGTGTAGATCTCCGGTGGCACATGCTGGGCACACTATATCGGACACTGACATGCCATATATATATAGAAAATTGCAAATCTCACTCTGCACCATCTGCTGCGCATTATCTTTTACACAGTACCTGTGGGGTCAAAATGCTCACTACACCTCTAGATGAATGTCTTAAGGGGTGTAGTTTTTAAAATGGGGTCACTTCTCGGGGGTTTCAACTGTACTGGTACCTCAGGGGCTTCTTCATACATGACTTAGCACCAGAAAAGCTCCAGTAGGCCAAATGGTGGTCCTTTCCTTCTGAGCCCTGCCGTGTGCCCAGGCAGCTGATAACAGCCACATGAAGGGTATTGCCGTACCCGGGAGAACCCACATTACAGCTTATGGGGTGTAGATCTCCGGTGGCGCATGCTGGGCACACTATATCGGACACTGCTATGCCATATATATATATATAAAGAAAATTGCAAATCTCACTCTGCACCATCTGCTGCGCATTATCTTTTACACAGTACCTGTGTGGTCAAAATGCTCACTACATCTCAAGATGAATGTCTTAAGGGGTATAGTTTTTAAAATGGGGTTACTTTTCGGGGGTTTCAAATGTACTGGTACCTCAGAGGCTTCTTCATACATAACTTAACACCAGAAAAGCTCCAGGAGGCCAAATGGTGGTCCTTTCCGTCTGAGCCCTGCCATGGGCCCAAACGCCAGTTTATCTCCACAAATGGGGTATTGCCACACTAAGGACAAATTGGGCAACAAAATGGGGTATTTTGTTCCCTGTGAAAATAAGAAATTTTGATAAAAAATTACATCTTCTTGGAAAAAATTTAATTGTTTAATGTCGCAGCCCAATTGAAATTGGTGCTGTGAAAAAACTGTATGGTCAAAATGCTAACAAAAACCATAAATGAATTCCCTGAGGGGTGTAGTTTCCAAAATGTGGTCACTTCTGGTGGGTTTCTATTGCTTTGATACCTCTGGGGCGCTGCAAATGCGACATGGCACCCGAAAACCAATCCAGCAAAATCTGGACTCCAACAAACACATAGCGCTCCTTTCCTTCTGAGCCCTCCCATGGGCCCAAACAGCAGTTTATCACCACAAATGGGGTATTGCCGCACTAAGGACAAATTGGGCAACAAAATGGGGTATTTTGTTCCCTGTGAAAATAAGAAATTTTGATCAAAAATTACATCTTCTTGAAAAAAATTGCATTTTTTTTAATGTCACAGCCCAATTGAAATTGGTGCTGTGAAAAAACTGTATGGTCAAAATGCTAACAAAAACCATAAATAAATTCCCTGAGGGGTGTAGTTTCCAAAATGATGTCACTTCTGGTGGGTTTCCATTGCTTTGATACCTCTGGGGCGCTGCAAATACGACATGGCACCCGAAAACCAATCCAGCAAAATCTGGACTCCAACAAACACGTAGCACTCCTTTCCTTCTGAGCCCTCCCATGGGCCCAAACAGCAGTTTATCACCACAAATGGGGTATTGCCACACTAAGGACAAATTGGGCAACAAAATGGGGTATTTTGTTCCCTGTGAAAATAAGAAAATTACATCTTATTGGAAAAAAAGGCATTTTTTTTTAATGTCACAGCCCAATTCAAATAGGTGCTGTGAAAAAACTGTGCAGTCAAAATGCTAACAACAACCATAAATGAATTCCTTGAGGGGTGTAGTTTCCAAAATGGGGTCAGTTCTGGTGGGTTTCCATTGCTTTTATACCTCAACACCTCTTCAAACCTGGCATGCTGCCTAAAATATATTCTAATAAAAAAGAGGCCTCAAAATGCACTAGGGGCTTCTTTGCTTCTAGGGCTTGTGTTTTAGTCCACGAGAATACTAGAGCCACATATGGGACATTTCTAAAAACTGCAGAATCTGGACAATACATATTTAGTAGTATTTCTCTGGTAAAACCTTCTGTGTTACAGAAAAAAATTGAATAAAATTGAAATTCAGCAAGAAAAATGAAATTTGCAAATTTCACCTACACTTTGCTTTAATTCCTGTGAAACGCCTGAAGGGTTAAAAAACTGTCTAAATGCTGTTTTGAATACTTTGAGGGGTCTAGTTTTTAAAATGGGGTGTTTTATGGGGTTTTCTAATACATAGGCCCCTCTAAGCCACTTCAGAACTGAACAGGTACCTTAAAAAAAAGGCTTTTTAAATTTTCTTAAAAATATGAGAAATTGCTGTTTATGTTCTAAGCCTTGTAACGTCCAAGAAAAATAAAAGAATGTTCAAAAAATGATGCCAATCTAAAGTAGACATATGGGAAATGTGAACTAGTAACTATTTTTGGTGGTATAACCGTCTGTTTTGCAAGCAGATGCATTTAAATTATGAAAAATTCTATTATTTCAAAATTTTCTCTAAATTTTGCAATTTTTCACTAATAAACACTGAATATATCGACCAAACTTTACCACAAACATGAAGCCCAATGTGTCACGAGAAAACAATCTCAGAATCGCTTGGATAGGTTTAAGCATTCCGGCATTATTACCACATAAAGTGAAATATGTCCGATTTGAAAAATGGGCTCTGAGCCTTAAGGCTAAAACAAGGCTGCGTCCTTAAGGGGTTAATCAGTCTGCACCTGCTCCTAAGTCTGACAGAGTGACTCGATCTGCTACCACTCAGGCTGGGAGGCTGAGGAGTGGGAGAGCCTATCACAGCCTGGCCAGACGAAGCTAGCTCTCGCCCTCTGTCTATTTATACCTTAATTTCCTGCTCCTCCTTTGCCTGTGATTCTGTCTGGTCTGCTGGCTCTGCTGCTCCTGCTAGTACTATTTACCTCTGCTTCATATTGACCCTGGCTTTACTGACTACTCTCCTGCTCTGCGTTTGGTACCTCGTACACTCCTGGTTTGACTCGGCTCGTTCACTACTCTTGTTGCTCACGGTGTTGCCGTGGGCAACTGCCCCATTTCCCTTAGCTTCTGTGTACCCTTGTCTGTTTGTCTATTGTGCACATATTGAGCGTAGGGACCGTCGCCCAGTTGTACGCCGTCGCCTAGGACGGGCCGTGCAAGTAGGCAGGGACTGAGTGGCGGGTAGATTAGGGTTCACCTGTCTGTCTCCCTACCCCGTCATTACAGTAAATGTTTATTCTGCCTCTAATAAGTACTGTTGTCACTGTTTGATCTGCAGTGAGATGATGTGGGGTATGATTTTTTTTTTGTGGAGCAGTAACTCCCAGCATATCCTTAAGAATGTTCAGGCCATGCTGGGAGCTGTAGTTTTACAGCGTACAAACTTATACGGCAGGGGTTTCACTAAATTGAGCTGTATTTGGTCTGGTGCTGTATATATGTACTGAGCTTGGTGCTGTATATATGTACTGAGCATGGTTCTAGTGCTCTATATATGTACTCAGCTTACCGGAGTCTACTACGGTATTGATTTTGTCAAACCGACGGAACCCTTGTACAACTGTGACAAACGGAAACCATTTGCACCGGATCCATCACCATTGAAATTAAACCTATGGTTTCCGTTTGTGTCAGTCAGGGCTCCGTTCCAACGGAAAGCTCAGACGGAATATCAGAACGGAGCCCTGACACAGATGTGAACGCAGCCGTACAAGTATAAAGAGAAGCATTTTGTACAAAAAAAAATGTTTGGCAAATGAATCCTTCTGATTTTAAAATGTTTGTCTTTTCAGTTTCAATTGTATTTTGGTTGCAATCGATCGCCGCATTTAAGGGGTTAATTATCTAAATCAGCTGCAATGAACCGCTGGCCAGCAACACGGAGACCAAGGCAGACAATCTGTACAGTTGACCGCCGCAGCGTTGTAGCGCTGCAGTGGCGGTTAACTGTTATATAACATAACTGCATGACAAGTTACTGCATTTCAAGTTACTGCTCGCCTGGACATGCAGTTACGTCAAGGTGCAGGAAGGGATTAAATATGAAGCTTTCAGGAACTCTTTTCTTCCACTGCCACCATTTTCTGTAACTGCAAATTTGCTGGACTCAAGATGTAAAGATTTTTTTATGTCAACAAGTCGGAAACACTAAGACTGATTCACAAGATTGACATGTCCCTTTTTACATTTTAATAGACATTTATTTTTATCATCCCGTCTTTCACCCCTTTTGTTTTGATCATGTGAACAAAAGGGTTTGGGAAAAGAGGTGGGCCATATGCACCTTGCTACAGCAGAAGCCTCAATCTCTGCCTGTAATGTAAGTCCTCCCCTTAACATTTAGTTAAAAAATGGAGAGAAGAGGGGAAGGGCCACTGCTTGTCTTCAACAATTCTACAAGAATAGCAATTTCAAAAGTCTGTGAGTTGCCAAAGTACAATATGTGGTTTCTTTCAGGGTTTTTTTTCCTGACTATTCTATAGTCTTGTTGACAGATGAGATGAGAATGACTTTTGATGTAGGGCATCTAGTAATATGCAATAGCTGTTTCAACTACAATTGGTTCTCAGCAACTTAATAAAATCCGATATTTCTAAATGGAAGTGCCCAAATAGAGTGCCTACTGTATATTGACAAGTAATGTGTCAACCTGATCTACAATATGAAAAACAGCTGTCAGGTTCAGACAAAGTAAGTAATAAATCTGATGTCCTAATTCTTAAATAATCTATTAAACTTTTTACTATGTAGACTGAGGTTTTTGTTTGAAAATATAAAGTGTGCCTTTTGTTGTGGGTTTATTAATGAGAGCGCCCAATGTGCAACAAATGTATTTCATATAGGGGGTACAGGTGTTTCCCTATGAATGATTTCATACTAAACACAATTGGAAACATTTTGTTGGATTTTTCCAGATGTTTATCCGTTTCATTTAAGATTTTCTGTCAAGCTAATTCTCAATAACTGCTACACAGCGGTCATAGTAATATTACTTTATTTCTTGGCAATTCTGATTATTCCTCCCACACATACAGTATCCAAATAAATAAACCTTCTGACTTTATTATATGGAATTCCACAATACCAAAGTACAAACAAATTCTACGTGTCAACTTTTGGAATACAAATAATTAAGGAAATACAAGTTACAGAATTTTTGTGGACTCGATGATTTAACTCGCTAATTATGTTAAAAATGTAACAGATCAGATGTATAAAAAAACAATTGTGGATCCCCACTGTGGTTTGTATGTGCTAAAAAGGTTCTCAGGATATAAATGTTTGTGACTTGTCTTTAAGTCTTGCTGGGGCCTCAACAGGACATTGGTGTCCAGTAGTGTAAAGAAAGGTAGGAAACCTATATTAATAGTAATCATTGCATTTTCAGGTTAGTGACCTTTACATCAGGAGCAGGAATAAACCAGCTCATATACACATTTTAAAAAATTCAAAACAATAATATCTTATATTTAGAATCTGTGCCGTCTTTAAGAATATCATACATTTAACTAAGTCCGGAGGCATGCGCAGTCCACAGTAAGCCATACTTAGACTATGTGTTTTGGTGCTACTGAGCATGCTCCGTATGTAAGGAGCAATTAGCTCTTGTAGGAGCTTTATGTATTGGCTAAGTCTGTGTAAAGGATTTGCCAGACACAGCTTCTGTGTCAACGCCCGTGCTTAATCAGCCTGCATCTGTGCCTAGGTCTGCTAGAGTGACTCGTTCTGCTACCACTCAGGCTGGTAGGCTGAGGAGTCGGAGAACCTATCACAGCCTGGCCAGACGGTCCTAGCTCCCGCCCTTTGTTTACTTATACCTTCATTTCCTGCTTGTCCTTTGCCTGTGACTCTTTTGCTTCCTGGCTCTGCTGTTCCTGCTTTTCCTATTGACCTCTGCTTCATATTTACCCTGGCTATACTGACTATTCTCCTGCTCTGCGTTTGGCACCACGTACACTCCTGGTTTGACTCGGCTCGTTCACTACTCTTGTTGCTCGCGGTGTTGCCGTGGGCAACTGCCTCATTTCCCTTACCTTCTGTGTACCCTTGTCTGTTTGTCTGTCGTGCACATATTTAGCGTAGGGACCGTCGCCCAGTTGTACGCCGTCGCCTAGGACGGGCTGTGCAAGTAGGCAGGGACTGAGTGGCGGGTAGATTAGGGCTCACCTGTCTGTCTCCCCACCCCGTCATTACAGTCTGCTGTCTATTCAATGTGTCTGAATGACCGATGATACACCATTTCAACTGATTTGCTCCCATGCACTGGTCCTCCTCTAATCATGTTCTGCAAGGTTTAAAAAGCCTTAGACTTGATGTTTCTGGCGCCATTGCCCCATTGTACCCTGAGGATGCCATCTCGATGAAACATGTCAGGGGGGCTTTGTTGAATGTTCTGGGATTGCGGTCTGCCGACGCTTCCCTCTAGTATAGACAGTATATTAATTCTACTGTGTTAGTCTGACCATTACATCTCTTTGATTGATAATGCTTTTGGGCTCATGGGTTGCTTTGAGAATATAGGCTCTGTGCCTTTAATAAAGGTTATTTTCATTATTAGGAATTATGTGAATAGAACAATTCAATACCTTCTGTTAGTAATGTTGGAAAACTGTCACCGGGCCTGCAGGGGTGGTGGGAACCCACTGTGCCACCAAGGAATTTGATGTGGGCTAAACCGGGAAGCGGAGTATAAGGGGACCATAGGTATTCACCCTTTAACCCCTATACAGGGATATTGACTTGGATCTGCTGGGGAACCCCAGGTCGCTGTCCCCAGAGTAGTCTCCCTCGGCAACGACCTACGTAAAAGGATATACAGGAGGAGAGGTGTGGCGGGGGAAGCAGAAAAAAGCAGAGACGGAGGCAGGACAATGGCGTCGGCCAGGGGACGCTATGGACAGGTAAGTAGAAGGCGGCAGGGAGCAGCAGCGGCCATTACACTTATATTCAGGTGTACATTTACAGGTCCAACTTTTTGTCAGTTGCTATTCCGAAAAAGTTTTTGACTAATTAACCCTTAAAAGCCTCTGTTTTCATCATGCTATGTTTTTTGTACAAGGCCGTATTGTGATTTAGTATTGTTTATTTAGAGTCAGAGTTGGGATCTGGGTATGTCCTGAGAGATGAATAAAGCATTTCCCAAAGAAAAGGCATGAGGACGTTCCCAAATGTATTTGTACAAACTAATTTCTAACTCTCGGCTAACTAATGTTATTTCATAATATAAGACCTAACCTAATTTAGATGTAGCTGCAGTTAATCCCATAATCCTAATCTTCCCCTTTTCACATTCTTTTCACATCCACAGTGGTCTCTGACCTCTGTGGATGTGAAAAAGAGATTCTTAGGATTATGGGGTTAACTACAGCCACATCTTAATTAGGTTAGGTCTTATTTTATTAAATATTAGTTGACACTTCACATCCAGAAGATTTATAGGTGTGTGTATTGCCACTGTAAGTAATGTAAAATATGTACAGTAAGGATTATCTATTACTTCTTGAACATTTATCTGCTATTTCTTTTTTTCAGAACTTGTCTTTGAAATGTGCATGGAACCTGATAACATTTTGTACTTTTGTAAGTTTTGAAAAAAACATCTTCGATAACAATGGATCAGGTTTTATCCAGAACTCTTTTGTTTCAACATTTATTCTGAAAGGTGAAATACATACCATTTATTCCTCCAATGCTGATAGCTATTCATAGAAATGTTCATAACATATAATTACTTCAGCTTTTGACCCAATTAACCACTTTAACACTAACTGAAATGCTGCTGTTATTAGAACACTTGAGCTTTAAATGTCTAGAACGAAATGTATAATTTTACATTAAGCTTCACCTTCTGACTTTTTTTTGTTAAACCTATTATCATTCCACAATGAACCACCATTGAAGCAACATTTCCCAGAATTGAATTCCAAATGATTATATATCAGGGGCATCTAAATGCTGAGCCAAATTTGAAGCTCGGAAAAGTCACATAACAGTTGGATTGATATATGTGTACATGGTGTATATTTTTTTTATGATAGTTTCACTTGTGACTTGTCAAATGCATGACTGTAATCTGAATCAATTATAAAAATAATTGCTTTAATGTGTCCAAAAATCAAGTGCTCATCTATGTGCAGAAGCTCCTATGCTATAACATACATATTCCTATATAATTTCTTCACAGCCCACGGGACCAGTACAGCAAGGCAGAATTTGACTTGGGAGTTCTTAGGCCCACAAGACAAAATGGTTCTGACGGCTCACCCTCCATCTTTACAGAACATGTGCATGTCCATATTTAATTGCATTGTAAACTTTTTTTTGCTATCCTTGCACGCGCAGGACAATTTGCCAGTAAGATCTAAGGCTCTGTTCACATTAGCGCTATGACTTTTGTTTATAATGGAGTCTTGATCGCTATGGTGGATCAATTTTTAAATGAATATCAATGAATCCTGACATTGATGTATGATCATGGTCTTTCAGGTTTCCATCGGAGCTCCAGTATTTTGGATCGCATGAACAATACAGCAGAATGGACTATAATTGCTGTCAAAAATACTGTAGCTAAAACACTACAGAGACTGGAAAACGCAAGTGTGAATAGAGCCTTATAGGTTATTTGTGAGAGATCCTATAAAGAAAATAGACCCGAATGGCATTGGATTGGCTCCAAAATCAACTCCAAATGTGGTTGAAATGTGAAGAAAGTTGATCCAGCGCTGCAGGTATATTGTTAAAAAGGAACGTATTCCCAATTTTATTGTATCAAAAAGTTTAAAATTCGATGTCAGGTGCATATGGGCATCAAGGCAGTATTAGGTGGATATTTCAATCCCCCATTGAATAGATGTACTTCAAATTAAATCTTGCTTCGTGCAGTAGTATACACCAATATGTATTGTTATAGCCTAGTTGGAATATATCCTCTATATATCATATAGCTGATAATAGGCTCGTGTATAACAATATATGGCATGCATTGGTCGTATTTGGTTCAAAGCTATATAGGTGAATCTGTTGGTATTTCTTTTTAGTGGAATAGTTTTTATTATTTGGGGGGAGAATTATTTAGTATATGTCCCTATAAAATGTTCACATTTTATTTGGAGTTTGAAGTACACAGATTTTTGTCTCTCTGTGTGTTATAGAAGATACATTTTAGCACTTAATTTCTCAACGCGGTTCTCTGGGAAGCCGCAGCTATCTAAAAGTCTGCCCATTTCATCTGAGGGGACCTTTAAACTGAAACTTAATATATCAAACAACTAATACAATTTTGATACAGAGAACAAATGAACACACTTTACATTATGGTTCCTGCATGTAATGGGAGTTTAAATGAGCTATGAGCATTTATTCTAAGCAGAGAACATTTTACTCAGAGAACAAGTGGCAGGACAGCCCAGTTTTCTGTTGGTTCAAAAATACACAAGCTGCTAGCAATTATTTAATCTGAAAGGCTTCCCAGCTCCACCCTGCAAAATCAAACATATAGACTCATAGTCTTGTGTTCTAGTGAGTGAATGGATGCCATGACTAAGAGCACTTGCCGTGCTTGAAACGCGTAGGCGCTGAAATATCCACCTAATACTGCCTTGATGCCCATATGCACCTGACATCGAATTTTAAACTTTTTGATACAATAAAATTGGGAATACGTTCCTTTTTAACAATATACGTGCAGCGCTGGATCAACTTTCTTCACATTTCTATTGTTTGCCGTGGACCGTCACGGAGATCCGAGCGAGGCCGAGGTGTCAGGCGCTGAACCAGTGAGCTGGAGGTTTCCTCCCCCCATTCTTGTTTACCACGGTCATATCTCTCGTGCTTACCAGTTTATATACTAAGAGTAACTAAATGCAGCATATATTGTTCAGTTGAACAGCCGGCAATCACAGTTACCATACAAGGCAGTATTTCTCATGTTACATCGAGTAACCTGAAATAAGGAAAATTAAAGTCATTTGGCTACAATTCAAGTCAACTAAGTGGAAATAGTAACATCAACTATTATGTCACAAAATCAGCAGAGCTCGAGAGCGGAACTAGCAGCCTCGGTCTTCTCAGACAATGGTGATAATTATAGTATGGACATTTCACTACAAAACCAATTCAGAGAATTAGAAAAAGTGTCGACGCAAGAGACCAAAATTTGGTGGGATCTCACTACACTACGAAATTATGTTATTAAGGAAATTATCCCACGAGGACTGCGTTTAAAGAAAATACCAACGTTTGCATATTCCCCCAACTTCATAGTGGAGTGGAACAAAACACTATCGAAGTGCTCTCTGAGCCTGATGAATCTCATTATTGAACAAGAAGAACATAAACTAGCAGAATTACAGGTGGATATCAAAACACTGAAGGAGGAAATACAAAAATCTTCCACTTTACCGGATTATAAGAATTTGGAAACGAGAACATCAAAATATTTGGAACAACTAGATAAATCGATAGCCGAGATTAAAAAAAACAAATTTATGAGAGATATGAATGATTATGCCAAAAATGAAGTGTATAATTGGAACCAACGGGAGAACAACAGACAAGGAACAAAATCCATTCTCAAAAAACCAAGGAGGTTTAAAAGACGCAATTTCAGTCCCCACAGAGTGAGCTTCAGCTCAACGGAATTGGAAACCTCGGACGAAGCCACAGGAGGATCGGATATGGATTTTCCAGCAAGTTCCCTCACGCAAAGGTTCAATTACAGAGAAACACGAAATATGTCAAAAAACGGGGAAAAAGGGGGGGCAGGAAACATAAATCCAGCAGAAAACATACTACCTCGAAAATTGAGGAATCAGAGGTACTGAATCCCACAAATATGGACGTTATCAACTTGTCCTCAACTATATTAACACAAGCCCAAACGGAGGTATTGAAGCTCGGTCTTAATTTCGTGCCAACCAAGGATTTTGACATTTTTTCCACACTATTGGATATAAATAAATTCATCAGGAATCTGACTATAAAGAGACATTTCTTACCTCAGACAGAAACAGATACACTATCGGCGGTTATGGATATGTCACAAACTGAGAAGAACCAGAATGAATATCGACAATTTATGTTCCAGGAACAGATGATGCTCATCAATTTGGAAGAACTTACAGAAAACATAGAAAGAGAGTCAATCTCAAAGTTGAAGGACTTTACGACATCTAACCCAACATTTTATCCCATTAATTTGAGAACTGAGTCCATGGATAAATTCCAGGCCACTATGGAAAGAGAATTACAACATCTACAAGAATCTAATAGAAGGGGCCAACACAAACACAATTTATCCTTTGCACACAAAAAAGCCATCGAGACATTACAAGATAACAGGGATATAGTCATACGTATGTCTGACAAAGGGGGCAGTGTGACAGTCTTAGATAGAGACATATACGTCAAACAGATTATGGAATTGCTCACTGATGCGGAAACATACACAAAATTAGACCATAATCCAACCCAAACTTACCAGTTAAAATTAAAAGATCTATTAAACACTGGCTTAAATAATGGGGTTATTTCCCAAAAAGAATTAGACTACATACTAATCGAGCATCCTACTATACCAATTTTTCATGCACTGCCCAAAACCCACAAGGGCATAGTTCCACCCCCCATGCGCCCAATAGTGTCGGGCATTGGGTCTCTCACAGAGAGACTCTCCGAATGGCTTGATCTTTTATTACAACCCTTGGTGCAGAGGGTTCCAGGCCACCTCAGGGACACAAAAGACGTCCTCCGAATATTTTCCAATAAAATGTGGGCAGATAGTTTCACGTGGCTTAGTTGTGATGTGATCGCATTATATACGAGTATACCACATACAATTGCGGTCAAAGCCTTAAACTTTTATATATCAAAATATGGCACATATGATAGGCACTTACAAAATTTCGCCAATAATGCCCTCATTTTTCTCATGTCTCACAACTACTTTAAATTTAATGGTCAATACTATCTCCAGAAACGAGGAGTTTCCATGGGGGCTAAATTTTCACCATCATTAGCTAACCTCGTAATGGCTTGGTGGGAGGAGATCACTATTTTTTCTAATTCCAATCCTTTCAACAAATATATACATTGGTATGGCAGATACATCGATGACCTCCTACTCATATGGGAGGGAGATGTATCTGCCATACAGGATTTCCTCACATATCTCAACAACAATGAATTCAATCTGAGATTTACACATAAAATAGAAAAGGATAGTATCAACTTTCTAGATTTAAATCTTGTTGCTACAACGAATGAAGTAATACACTCAGAAATTTACCAAAAACCAATTACAGGCAACACCATATTACACGCCAGTTCAAACCATCCGAAACATACAATTACATCAATACCTGTAGGTGAATTTATAAGAGCGAAAAGAAATTGTAGTACAGTACAAAGTTTTGAAAAAGAACAACAAAATATGAGCCAAAAATTTAGTAAACGGGGGTACAAGAAATGGATGTTGAATAGGGCTAAAGAAATAGTGAAGACTAAAGACAGACAGAATTTACTGATGGACAAACAGAATGTAACTACAAACAAAATCAACACCAATAAAACAAGTAAAGAAATTCCTACACTAAGCTTGCAATATAGCAACCAATTTTCCACCATTAAAAACATGGTACAAAGATATATTCCACTATTGTACGAAGATACCAAATTGGAAGACATATTAAAACATGGATGTAGAATAGTAGCACGTAGAGGGTCAACTATAGGGAATACATTATCCCCCTCACTATTACCACCCAATATAACTAAAACAACATGGCTGGAGCAGCTGGGTTTTTATAAATGTGGATCTCACCCATGCAAAATATGTAACTACACTAAAATGGTAAAGAGATTTGACGATTCAAGTGGTCAGCAAAGTTATCCTATAAAGTCATACATTAACTGTAACAGTGACTTTGTAATATATATAATAGAATGTACCAGTTGCAACCTGAAATATGTAGGGAGCACTTCTAGAAAATTTAAAACAAGAATTTTAGAACATCTTGGTTACATTAGGAACCCGGCAATTACCAACATATCCAATGCCGCACGACATTTTATCACTTGCCACGACAGAAACACCACATATTTGAAGACATATGCTATCGAAAGAATCAAAAATACTGTACGTGGAGGAGATCTCAAGAAGCCACTCCTGACTAGAGAGGCTTTTTGGATATTCAATCTAAAAACAAGGTTTCCGCACGGACTTAATTTAAGAAGGGAATTAATGTTTTTGTATTAATTTGTTCGGGGTAAATCAAAACTCCCGCTTGGAGAAATAAAGTGCTAAAATGTATCTTCTATAACACACAGAGAGACAAAAATCTGTGTACTTCAAACTCCAAATAAAATGTGAACATTTTATAGGGACATATACTAAATAATTCTCCCCCCAAATAATAAAAACTATTCCACTTAAAAGAAATACCAACAGATTCACCTATATAGCTTTGAACCAAATACGACCAATGCATGACATATATTGTTATACACGAGCCTATTATCAGCTATATGATATATAGAGGATATATTCCAACTAGGCTATAACAATACATATTGGTGTATACTACTGCACGAAGCAAGATTTAATTTGAAGTACATCTATTCAATGGGGGATTGCCAATCCTTCCGGTTCTATTTCTATTAAAAATGTAGTTCTAACATTTGTTCCATATTTTTACCGAATACGTGTAAGATATGAATACACTAATACATAAACTCTGCAAGAACAAGTGACAGTCAAAATTGGGTATATATGATAATCTACCAAATAACATACATACATGAACATTCAGGTAGAAACATCAAATGCATGTTAGTAATTCAGCAGCTATGTTTATATTTGCACATATTATTATCCTTTCCTTTAACCATGAGGACAGGAACTAGTAATATCTCTTACCCAAAAATAAGGTTAAATATATGCATGTATACTGTTTTCCACCACCTTCTAGAGAGAATAATGTTGTCGTAATACAACATAAAGCCAATTGCTTATTTTACATTCTTAGTTGCAATATTCAAGATTCATTCTTTTTTATTATTTCAGATATGATTAGATCCCAACCGATTATGTGTTGGTTCTTGCAAGTCCGATTTTAAATGTCTCTCTTTTGTTCTTTTTGAATGTTTATTTTTTATATATGACTTTCTTATTTCGAAACAAGATGTAACATTGGTTCAAGCTTAGGAGCCATTCACACACAGGCACACAAGCCCAATGGGAGTCTAAAAGTACTTGTACCCAATGTGGATTATGGGAATCGCGGTTTCAACGCGGTTCTCTGGGAAGCCGCAGCTATCTAAAAGTCTGCCCATTTCACCTGAGGGGACCTTTAAACTGAAACTTAATATATCAAACAACTAATACAATTTTTATACAGAGAACAAATGAACACACTTTACATTATGGTTCCTGCATGTAGTGGGAGTTTAAATGAGCTATGAGCATTTATTCTAAGCAGAGAACATTTTACTCAGAGAACAAGTGGCAGGACAGCCCAGTTTTCTGTTGGTTCAAAAATACACAAGCTGCTAGCAATTATTTAATCTGAAAGGCTTCCCAGCTCCACCCTGCAAAATCAAACATATAGACTCATAGTCTTGTGTTCTAGTGAGTGAATGGATGCCATGACTAAGAGCACTTGCCGTGCTTGAAACGCGTAGGCGCTGAAATATCCACCTAATACTGCCTTGATGCCCATATGCACCTGACATCGAATTTTAAACTTTTTGATACAATAAAATTGGGAATACGTTCCTTTTTAACAATATACCTGCAGCGCTGGATCAACTTTCTTCACATTTCTATTGTTTGCCGTGGACCGTCGCGGAGATCCGAGCGAGGCCGAGGTGTCAGGCGCTGAACCGGTGAGCTGGAGGTTTCCTCCCCCATCCAAATGTGTTTGTCTTCTGCTAGACTTTTTGGGGTCATAATTGTGTAAGAACCAGTGCCCATTGAAGGATCATCTGGTACTTTGATGGGCCAGTCAGAACCAATTGACAGATCTTATAGCTTTCTTTTTATTCTAGTTATGTTTGTGTGAACTACCTGATTATTATAACAATAACATTTATTTTATTAACCCTGAAAAGTCTCTGGTATTCAAAAGTAATTTTCTTGATGGTCAAAACAATGAGAACCAGTACACCAGTGTACAGACCTTTTCAACCAAATCACCATTTTTATCCACTAATGATCCATCTAATTTTCCTGGACTACTGTGGTATTGAAATAGGGAGGGTTGGATGACTTGTACATCAGAGTTAAATTACTTGAATTAGTAAGAATGTGTTGTATGTTGTTGAAGATCATTAGTTGACACTTTACTGCCTTAAGTTATGTAATTTATATTGAAGGCAGAAAAATGTTACTGTTCCCTTTCCATTAATTTACAGCATTTGGTTTTATATGAGTCATAAATAATATATTAAATATTAAGTAAAAGTAAAATTATTTAACAGCAGTGTTTAATCACATAAATTCTTATAAACCTCAGCTGGCTTAATTTCAATTACAAATAAACTATTTCATGAAAAATTTGAACAATCATGAATAAAATTGATAATAACTAATCATCATATATATCATCATCATAATGACCTTGAACTAAATGAATTGCTTTTAAAAATAATAAAAGTTACTCTACCAGGACTTATTTCATGTATGTCTTTGACAATAAATGGAAAACTGAAATAATTACTACATATGTAATAAATATATTCGTATTACAGGGATGGCAATATTCCGGGGGGGGGGGGGGGGGGGTCCCGGTTCTTTTTATTCTTTCCCAGACAATTTCAGCATGCAGATATGGTAGTTTGATAAGATCTAAAGTGTGTCTCCACCAATTTTCAGTTTTAAGATATGGCAGAAGACATGACATTTACTTGTACTTATTACTAAGAAAGCTGAGAGATCCATACTCCTGCTTGCACTGCTGACCAAAAAAAAAAAAAATCAACTGGTAAAGCGTGTTTTTTGGCCTAAG
This sequence comes from Rhinoderma darwinii, assembly GCF_050947455.1. Lineage (NCBI taxonomy): Eukaryota > Metazoa > Chordata > Amphibia > Anura > Rhinodermatidae > Rhinoderma > Rhinoderma darwinii. Next base: position 101,089,590 of record NC_134690.1, read on the forward strand.
TAAGAGGGGAGATAAACTGCTGCACTGCTGATGTCTCTTGTCCAGACGTGCTCAATGCAGCCTTCCGGTACACTTGTCGCAACTGTTTGCTCTACAACTGTTCACTCACTCAGTTGGTCTCCCACAAATCTGACTAGCTGCGTCACCCGGAGGCTTACTTCAGACCACAGCTCTCTTAGCTTATTTAAAGTATATGCCACATCCTATATCTCAAACCTGGCAAATTGTAATTCTTCCAACTGCTATAACGACTGACATCGCAACACCGGCTGTCTACTAAATGCTTCACCAATTTGATGCCATCTCTCTTCTTACCAGGCAGTAGCCCCTCCCAAGTAACACCGTGGTTCAACCACTTGGTGCCCAATGTCACACATTTTAAAGTTACAGCCCTATTTACATGTGTTGTCCAGCAGACCTGATGTCCAAGACAAGCGCTACTTACAGTACCAAAACATGTTAAAACATTGGAACAATAAAAAAGAAAGACATTTAGTTATCATATTATTTAACTTGCCCATATACCACCCTTACAGCCTCATGGAAAGCCACTGTAGTCAATTGCCATCCATGCGGCCATCCAGAAAAAGCAGAATTGACAAAGCATGGAGTGGTTAGTGGTTTCCTAGTGCCATTGCAACTGTGCTCTAGTGATCGGTGAGGGTCACTACGGTCGGTCTCCCGCATGTTGGACATCAGTGGCATGTTCTTTCAATGATGATTTACCCCTTTAGGTAAAGTGTTTTTAATTTATAACCCCAAAAGAAAAGTTGGATAATGTTCTGTATGAAGTTAACAGCATAATAATCTACCTTATAATTGTAGGTTATTATTACTTATATTATTTCTTAGAAATCCCCCCACCAATACTTTAAAACTACTGAGATACTATCATTTTACAAAAAAACTATTTGCAGACCTTTATGAGTCATGGTCCAATAGGACAGAAAGCCTAAAATGTTGAGATTACAAACACAAAAGGGCATAGTTCTTAAAGGGGTTGTCCGCTACTGGACAACTGATGACCTATCCACCGGATACATGATCTGTGGAGGTCCGACACCCGGATGCCGCACCGTTAAGCCGCTCTGGCTGCCTTTGAGCACCGTACTTACATGCCAGAAACATTTGGCTCCGGCCACTGAATTTTGGCCGAGCTGCAGTACTGCAGCTCTGCCCTATTCAAGTGAATAAAAGCAGAACTGCAGTTCGGCAGCACGGCCGCTATGCTATGTACGGAGCCAACTGCTTCTGTCTCCGTACATTGCATAATGGACCATAACATCCGGTGCCCGGAGGCAGCCGGAGCGGCTTAACCGGACCCGCACAGATGATATACTGATGACCTATTTGGTGGATAGGTCATCAGTTGTTCAGTAGTGGACAATCCCTTTAATGCTCAGCCTTCACTGATTATTAACACAAATACAGACAATACAGGCAGCACTCAGATAATACAATGGCAGCTGAGCTAATGACATTTACACTTCTATACTTGTTAGCTGCATACTGATAATCAGCACTGTAACTACACAAAATAAATCTTTAATACAACATCATGATTTTGTTAGTAACTGAGGGGAAATTAAGATTTATTGTGACATTCTGATGCAATTTGTTGAAAAGAAAGCTGTTTATTAGTAGTTTCTATGTGTTTTCTACATGATACGATGTTTCCCATATGGTGGCAAATCTATTTTATGCCCAGCAGGAAATATCCAGATTTGTATTTTCCCATCACATTGCACCCTTGGGTGGAGCATAATTTATTGACTCATCTGCTAACTCTGCTATAGAAAATAATATATACATCTGTATGTTTATTTAGTAATGATTAAGCAGAACATTCATATTCAGGCAGCTCTTAACCTTGATGTGATTTGTCTATCACTGCTGGTAGTGCGATATGGATAATTTAACTAATAGCCTTTGTTTTGTAAAACCTGCTGTCAAGTCTTGCCTTGTAATATTGGCTCCACAAAGATTACCATTGCAAAATGCAGTATTTGATGTCTAACAAATATCAAGTGTAGACAGCTGTTCAGAATGATGATAGGCTGCAGGTATGACTTGGTTGATATACTGTATGTAATGTCATTCTTCTTTTCTGATGTTCTTTTTAATTAAAACTCAGTTGAATACCACTTAACAGCCTTTCAAATTTTAAATTTAAATAGTAATTTATTATTTTTCGTTTGCATCCCTGCTTGTTTATTTTGAAGTGCATTGTGGGAGCTCAGAGAATCGTACTTTGGGCACAGACTATGAAATTGTACCAGTCCCAGCCACAAAGAGGCCATGTGGTCCAGCAGAGGACAACCCCATCTGAAGCTGATCAGGCAACTTTCTTCTTAATATTTTGGTTAATATCACAATCTGCTTATTAGCCTTTACTAATGATATGGGACATCTATGCATTGACTACAACAAAAATTATGATGAAATGAGGACCTGTACTGGGCATTCAGAATATTTTTTTCTCTGCTAGGTCAAAAATACTTAAATTTGACCCTGGTTAGGGCTAAGCTATTAGATCACATATCTGACTGCTGTGATAAATTATTCTGGTTATTAGGGCCCTTAGCAGAATTTTAACAGCAGCTACTGATATGAAACAAGAAATAGACTAAAAATTTGTAGAATATAATTAAAAGAAAGGTACACACATCTTCTAACATGTCACTGTCACTTGTTGGAAGTCATCAATGGGGGTATGGGCCCCACAAAACTACAACAAAGGGACTGTGGCACTCCCCTGAATGCTGCGACCCTTTGTCTTCTGGCTTGAAGTCTGTAATCATATTCTCCCATTCACTGCAATAGGACTGAATGCACATTATAATTCCATTGCAGCGAAAGGTAGAGTCATGCCCATGGCCGCGGGCCGTCAGGCTCACTCACCTGCTGACACCCGCAGCCATGGATCTGTGAGCGTTGGCCCCCCATCTCCTCCTTAGGAGACGCCAGCGCTCACTTCCGCTTCTCACGGCCAGGTCCCGTAGGGTGCGCGCACACGCTTATTTCCACTCATAAAGGGCCAGCGTGCGCACCTGAATTCAAGTACAAACTTAGCCGATGAGCACCCTGGACTATAAGAGGGGTCCAGCCCCTTCCTGCCTTGCCTGAGCCTTGTTGTCATTTCCCTAGTCTGTCTATGCAAATGGTCTCCTCAGTGTTTTCCAGCTCCCAGTATTTCCCGTTCCTGCTTCCTGTAACCTGTAACCTGTGCTATCCTGGTCAAGTGCCATGTTGAGCTGAAATCGTGCTGTGCTGTGTACCACGCCTGTCCTGCTACACCATGCCTGGCGTCTGCCTGCTGCCTAGTCCCAGCCGAGCCTGTCTTGCTACTGTCTGAGCTACCACAGGTATGCTATATGAACTATAGACGGTGACCTGTGTCCTGTTGGACAGCTGCCATACCGTCAAGGCGGTACGGCCCAGTGGGTCCACATACCCAATGTGACAGGTAGATTCCTAATATAGACTTGGAGATTTTCAAATATATGAGTCAAAAGATGAAGGGGCATGGTTTCTCGGAGGTGCGTGGAAACCCCTTTGCTCTAGCAATCCGGGAGGGTTACAGGGCACAAACCTTACCTATGACATCTTCTGTGAGGTTCAAGGAGAAAATTCTCTTTAGAAGACTATTTGAAGTCACTTAATATGTGGGTGAAAAATGCTCCAGTGCTGGATAGCAGCAGCTACTTTTGAAGGCCACCAACCCTTGTGCAATATAGAGAGTTTGACTCAAGTGTAGATATCCAGCAGTGTCACCTGCTAGTTAGAACACCTATTACTATGCAACAGTATACATATTTTCAGGCCACTGCTTAGCATATTCTGGAGCATGCAAAAATAATAATTGTACATGAATAAATGAAGTAGGGAAACTCATTGTGTTTGCGGTTTACACTGCTTAAGTAACTGAATAGTTTTTAAAAATACCTTGTTTCATTTGACGTTTGTCTTGAACAATAAAAAGACAAACTAAAATTATTACTAAGTTGTAAATGTTAACGTTTTTCCAATACAGAGCCCAAAATCCCCTCCATAGACCTAGACTTACAGTGGATATAAATCTGTACAATTCCATTGAAAAAACCAACTGAAATTTTTTAAGGTGCAAACATAAAAAACTAAAATAATGTGGTTGCATAAATATGCACACCCTTAAACTAATACTTTGTTGAATTACCCTTTGACATTATGACAGCATTCAGTCTTTTTGGGTAGAAGTCTATGAGCATGGCACATCTTGACTTGGCAATTGTTGCCCGCTCTTCCTTGAAAAAGTGCTCCAAATCTGTCAGATTGCGAGGGCATCTCCTGTGTACAGCCCTCTTCAAGTCAACCCACAGATTTTCAATGTGATGCGGGTCTGGGCTTTTCCAAAACTTTGATCTTTCTCTGGTGAAGCAATTCTTTTGTTGATTTGAGGGTATGTTTTGGGTCGTTGTCGTGCTGAAAGGTGAAATTCCTCTTCATCTTCAGCTTTTTAGCAGAGACATGTAGGTTTTGTGCCAATATTGACTGATATTTGGAACTGTTAATAATTCCCTTCATCTTGACTAAAGTAAGTTCCAGCTGCAGAAAAACAGCCCCAAAGCATAATGCTTCCTCCACCATGCTTCACTGTGGGTATGGTGTTCTTTTGGTGATGTGTAGTGTTGGCTTTGCGCCAAAAATACCTTTTGAAATTAAGGCCAAAAAGTTTAACCTTGGTCTCATCAGACCATAACACGTTTTCCCACGTGCTTTTGGAAGACTTGATGTAGGTCTTTGCAAAACATAGCCGGGCTTGGATGTTTTTCTTTGTTAGAAAAGGCTTCCGTCTTGCCACCCCACCCCACAGCTCAGACATATGAAGAATACGGGAGATTGTTGTCACATGCACTACACAACCAGTACCTGCCAGAAAGTCTTGCAGCTCTTTTAATGTTGCTGTAGGCTTCTTGGTAGCCTCCCGAACCAATTTTCTTTTGTATTTTCATCAAGTTTTGAGGGACATCCAGTACTTGGTAATGTCACTGTTGTGCCAAATGTAATCCACTTCTTGATGACCATGTTCCATGGTATATCTAATGCCTTGGAAATTATATGGTACCCTTCTCCTGACTGATGCCTTTCAACAATCAAATCCCTTTGATGTGTTGTAAGCTCTTTACGGACCATGGCTTTTGCTGTCACATGCAACAAAGAAAATGTCAGGAAAATCCTAATAGAACAACTGAACTTTATATGTGGTGTTACTCAGAATTACTTTAAATAATGGCAGCTGTGTACTGACTTCTATTTAACATGAGTTTGAATGTGATTGGCTAATTCTGAACACAACCACATCCCCAATTATAAAAGTGTTTTCACACTTATGCAACCACATTAGTTTTGGTTTTTTATATTTATTTTTCCCCTCTAAATGATTTTAGTCTATTTATCAATTGAATTGTACAAATTATGGGTCACATTAAAGGTGGAAAAAGTTCTGAAATTATTCATCTTGAACTGACTTTGTAACATGACAAAAACTTGCATTTTAACAGGGGTGTGTAGACTTTTTATATCTACTGTATATGATGAAATTCTGGCTACCTACAGCCACCACTCGGGGGAGCTTAGGAAATTACTGCATACTGTTATGACTGATTACAATGTATGACAGTATACAGTAAGTTCCCTCTAGTGGTGTCTTTAGGTAGGATACATTTTATCACATAACCACATGTCTATGCAGGGATTTGGAGCTCTGTATGAAAAAAAAGAAGTAGTTTCAACCAATATAAAAATATATTAAGAAATTAATTAGCACAGACATTTAGACCTATTTAGATTACAAAAATAAAATTGTGTTCAAGGGTAGACATTCAATTGAAATCATTGAATATGGAACGCTTTAAGCTATTTGCATTGGTTTTCTTAAAGTTACATTTTATTTTATTTTTTCTCTCAGATCTATCTCTTTACATTGGAAACCTTACACTTTCAAAGACCATTTGCCTTGTTGGAATTCATTGTCACTTAGACCTGGGTTTTGTCTGTGAATTAATTAGTATATAGTGGTTAATCACAATCTATCAAGAAAGAAAGTACACCCTGCTCTCCACACAGTACCACAAAAAATGGACTGAATAAGTCTTGAGAATTAAGGTGTTTAGTTAATTAAGGACAGTCAAGATACAATATGGTTAATGATAAACTGTATCATAAGGAAATTGCTAAACGTGTTTGCAGTTTAAGTCCATTCTAAATCAAGTGTGCTATATTTTCTTCCTATATTAGTGGAAGGTTCACTGTTGCTTAATCATACATTATCCTCTGGGGCACCTTTTTTTTGCTAATTTAAATGTAAATGAAATAAATATTGTTGATTATAAATAAGGACTGCAATTTCTAAAATTATTTATTTTATTTATAAATCAATGTTTCTTTATTTGTAAGCACTAAGTATAATGTTTATTGTAAATACTTGATTTTCTGGAGTATTTATTCTGGTCCTTACTTACTTCCCATTTCTTTTGGTAAGCATTCAGAATTTATTACGGTTTTGATCCTCTCGCCCTGTAAATAATGAAGTACTTCTGCAGTCTTTTAGCTGGCCTTTACCAGAAAGGTTACATTTTGCTGCTTTCTGACACTACATTATTCAGGGCCTCCTTGCGTTTATCTACTTTCATAAACAGATCCAACTTTTGCTGAGTGAGTATAATTCCAGCTTGGTGTCAGCCTGAACATACTGTCATATAAGCTGTGCTCTCAAACACTTTAGGCTCTCTTTTTAACACAGTGTTCCTGAAAAGAGACAAAGAAATGTGGCATTGAAAACTGTAGTTTTATATGGTTCATAGATTGTAACATCATAAGTCAGAATATTCCTTTAGATTAATAATTACAAAAATAAATATGCTGTGCATGCTCCCAGGGGTAGGATTCACATTTTTAACAGGTTCCCTGTTTTGCGGACAAAGACATACGTGCCAGGTGGGGGGGGGGGGGGCTTCGCAGTGTTTTGGGCCATGGAGAATGATTCTAATAATAAAATAAAGCAATAAAGATATTCCAAATACACCCTATATTAAGGTGGACTCTGAATAAAGAAATTCCCTGTCCAGAATGTTTAATTGGATTTCCACACTATGTACAGTGAAGGAAATAAGTATTTGATCCCTTGCTGATTTTGTAAGTTTGCCCACTGTCAAAGACATGAACAGTCTAGAATTTTTAGGCTAGGTTAATTTTACCAGTGAGAGATAGATTATATTTTAAAAAAAACAGAAAATCACATTGTCAAAATTATATATATTTATTTGCATTGTGCACAGAGAAATAAGTATTTGATCCCTTTGGCAAACAAGACTTAATACTTGGTGGCAAAACCCTTGTTGGCAAGCACAGCAGTCAGACGTTTTTTGTAGTTGATGATGAGGTTTGCACACATGTTAGATGGAATTTTGGCCCACTCCTCTTTGCAGATCATCTGTAAATCATTAAGATTTCGAGGCTGTCGCTTGGCAACTCGGATCTTCAGCTCCCTTCATAAGTTTTCGATGGGATTAAGGTCTGGAGACTGGCTAGGCCACTCCATGACCTTAATGTGCTTCTTTTTGAGCCACTCCTTTGTTTCCTTGGCTGTATGTTTCGGGTCATTGTCGTGCTGGAAGACCCAGCCACGAGCCATTTTTAGTGTCCTGGTGGAGGGAAGGAGGTTGTCACTCAGGATTTGACGGTACATGGCTCCATCCATTCTCCCATTGATGCGGTGAAGTAGTCCTGTGCCCTTAGCAGAGAAACACCCCCAAAACATAATGTTTCCACCTCCATGCTTGACAGTGGGGACGGTGTTCTTTGGGTCATAGGCAGCATTTCTCTTCCTCCAAACATGGCAAGTAGAGTTTATGCCAGAGAGCTCAATTTTAGTCTCATCTGACCACAGCACCTTCTCCCAATCACTCTCAGAATCATCCAGATGTTCATTTGCAAAACTTCAGACGGGCCTGTACATGTGCCTTCTTGAGCAGGGGGACCTTGCGGGCACTGCAGGATTTTAATCCATTACGGCGTAATGTGTTACCAATGATTTTCTTGGTGACTGTGGTCCCAGCTGCCTTGAGATCATTAACAAGTTCCCCCCGTGTAGTTTTCGGCTGAGCTCTCACCTTGCTCAGGATCAAGGATACCCCACGAGGTGAGATTTTGCATGGAGCCCCAGATTGATGTCGATTGACAGTCATTTTGTATGTCTTCCATTTTCTTACTATTGCACCAACAGTTGTCTCCTTCTCACCCAGCGTCTTACTTATGGTTTTGTAGCCCATTCCAGCCTAGTGCAGGTCTATGATCTTGTCCCTGATATCCTTAGAAAGCTCTTTGGTCTTGCCCATGTTGTAGAGATTAGAGTCAGACTGATTAATTGAGTCTGTGGACAGGAGTCTTTTATACAGGTCACCATTTAAGACAGCTGTCTTTAATGCAGGCACCAAGTTGATTTGGAGCGTGTAACTGGTCTGGAGGAGGCTGAACTCTTAATGGTTGGTAGGGGATCAAATACTTATTTCTCTGTGCACAATGCAAATAAATATATATAATTTTGACAATGTGATTTTCTTTTTTTTTTTAAATATAATTTATCTCTCACTGGTAAAATTAACCTAGCCTAAAAATTCTAGACAGTTCATGTCTTTGACAGTGGGCAAACTTACAAAATCAGCAAGGGACCAAATACTTATTTCCTTCACTGTACATTCAGTGCAGTAGACAGCAATGGAGCGTTGAGATTCAGTGCAGTAGACAGAAATGGAGTGTTGCAAATCAGTGCAGTAGACAGCAAAGTTACTGTTACTGTTAGTTAGTTAGTTAGTTAGTTAGTTAGTTAGTTAGTTAGTTAGTTAGTTAGTTAGTTGGACTGTCGCTTGCCAAGTTTAATAAGGACCTGGAAGAAACCATTACCGTTAAACTGTTCAAAGGCTGTGAATACTGTTGGATCTATTAGGCTGGGTTCCCACGTAGCACAAATGCTGCATAATTTCTGCAACGGAATTCTATGCGGAAATTGCGCAGCATTTACAGTAGCAGCAAAACGCATGACATGTAGCAAATCTCAACGAAAAACTGAGGGGAAAAATAATGCAGAAAATTTGTGGTAAGTGTTCTGCGGTGCAACTTTTAATTCCGTAGCATGTAAATTTATACTGCATATTCTGTTCAGAGATGCTGTATTTTTGGCCCATGGACTTGAATGGGGAGCATAAATTCCACACTAAAATATGCAAGATGAGTTTTTTTTACAGCATTTACGTTATTATCAATGTTTGACACTAAACCACTAGAAAAACCGCAGCAAAAATGCACTATTGCGGATTTCTGTAACAGATTTACTAGCTTTTCTTCCGATTTTGCTGCAGAATTTCTGTCGAAGAAAATCTGCAGCATATCCTGTGTGTGGGAACATACCCTTATATTTGTGCTCTTGCAACTGTCTAGTTTGATAAAGAGTACTTCAGTACCAGAAGAAAAGTTCAACTAACGCTGTCTGTGCTTCAAGCGGTCATCACACATTTACACTACAATACATTCACATCACTGGCGGGCAGTATGTTCAGCATATACATATAACATACACCTGATGCATACATCTACCATGCCCATAGAGTTCTATTGCCCATAGAGTGCTATGTAAATCAATGACCGACATATGTAACTTTATAGGTCTATGGCATACTTTAATATAAGAGAACCTGTGTCATGTCCGTGGCTGCGGTCCGTCAGGTTCACTCTAAAATTATTTACTAAAAGAGACATGTCAGAAGAAGCGGCATTTGAGAGGTGTCTTTAATAAAATATTTTTGGACAGCCATCTAATATCAGAAAACTGCTGCACCAAGGACAGCTAAGTAATAGAAGCATGCCTGCACCCGTTTAAACCGCAATTACCTTTAATTCACCTTCTAGATGGGGATGCTTGCAGAGGGCGGGATTTTTAATACAAGTAAGCCCAGCGTAATGTAGGCGCAGCCGTAATGAAGGAAGCGCATGACTAGGTGTTTGGGAGTTCTAGGCTATTATGTTCTAGGTATTATGTTTTAGGCTATATTTATAGGGATTGGAGGGTTATGTGAAAGGGGCATGGGGCAAAATGTATCTATATGTGGTGGGTGGAGAATAAAGTATATAAGTCCATGCGGGGAAGAGGCAGCCCTCTTTCCCGCTGGACAACAGGAGAAAGTTTTGTCCTGTTATTATATTTAAAAGAAAAATATTCATATTAATATTTTCTACTTACCTGATGGAAGCGGCGATGGAGTCAACGATGGCCAGGATCCGGGATGCAGCGATGCAGCACGGCGTGGGATGGCTGGATGCGCTGATTGCCGGGGCTCTTCCTCCGGTTCCAGCGGCTGGAGAGGAGAGTGAGGGACGCAGCAGCAGGCGTTCCAGGCCTCAGGAGAAGCCTTCATCTGCAGAGACGCCTCGGTCTGGTCGGCGCCGAGGGAGCCCCTCCAGGGACCCTCCTCCTCCTGCTGGTCCGGAGCTGCACCCTGGCGACGGTCCACGGAGGTCAGGGAGGAATCCCATCAGGCGGGCGAGACCGGAGGTGACAGGAGGGGGGGGGGCGCGGCGGCCATCTTCCTCCCTCCTGTCTTCAACAACAACGCCGGAAGTGGAGGCGGGACCGGATGCGCGCGCAAGACCGGATGCGCGCACAGGACCGGATGTGCGCGCTGGGCCGGATGCGCGCGCAGGTCCGGAAGTGACGGCTTTCTCCGGCGCCGATGCTCCAGGTGCCGGAGGAGCTCAGCTTACAGACATCAGGTCACCAGCACCGACCCGCAGGAAGAGGCGGGCGGCATCTAGATGGGGAGCGAGATCGCCTCCTGCAGGAGCAGGGAGGCGTGCGGCGGCGACAGCGACCGGAGGTACCCGGGCAACTTCTTGGAGTGACGCCGGGCCCCATCCGGACGAGGGGGGGCAGCGGTCTGCTATACAGGCAGCGACGACGACAAGAAGATTTTATTTTGACAGCCCTGCAGAAGGACTGGATCGGCAGGGCTGTCGTTCTGAATATGCCACGCCACCAGGGGGTGGCAGGATCGTGGACGGGCCGCATTCCGCGGAGCCTAGAGCAGCAGCGACTGGAAGTGCGGGGAGCTACGGGGAGCGTGGGGTGCAGGAGCACCACTCCCCAGGATCGTCACGACCGACGCCGGGATCATCCGGAGGGGTGGACGCGTCCGCTGGGAGGTCACCTCAGGGACGGCCGGGTGAGTCTACCACGGATGTGGTGCCGGGGATGTGTGGGGGGGATGTGGGGGGGATATTGTCAATGTCACAGATGCAATTGTTGTTTAGAGGGATGCAGGAGTATTTTAGGAGAATTGTGCCAGGCGTAGAGCAGTCGCCAGCGAGGGTATGGGGCGCTGCTAGTGAGGCGTCTGCTAGTGCGGCAGGGAGTGCGGTTGCTAATGAGGCGATTTCTGGTGCAACTGCGGCAGTGATTGCGGGTGTTAGTGAAGTGGCGCCGGTTGTGGGTGCCGTAGTGGCTGTGGGAAAAGCGGTTGACGAGGCGGCTAGTACAGCTAAGAAGGTGGTGGAGGATGTGCGTTTGGCTGACGCCGCTAAAGGTGAGGTTTATGTGTGTTTTGAGGGCCCGCTGGGGGCACATTTGAAGGTGGAGATTAGGGAAAAGATATGGAAAGATGAATATGTTGAGATTTTTTCTTTGCTGCCGTTAGAGAAGTTTAATTTGGACCGGTGGAAACCGGATGAAAGTAAGAAGGAGGAGGAGGAGCGGCGGCGGTATCGTTTGATTCCACGGACTTTTGCGAATTGGCTGCAGGCCTTCGCTATCTTGGCTAGTGTGGTGGGTGAGAAGGCGCCGGAGAACTGTTCGGCGCTATTCTGTTATATGGATTCGGTAGGGGAGGCGTATCGTGTATACGGTGGTAATGCGTGGTTGCGGTATGACGAACAGTTTCGTCAGCGGAAGTCGGTGCGCCCGTCGTTGCGATGGGATCACAAGGATATCAGTTTATGGATGCGTCTGATGTCTGCGCCAAAACAGGGGCAGCAGCCCTTTCGGGATGCGGCCGGCGGTCAGGGGTCAGCAGCGGGTCGGTCAGGATCCTCAGGAAAGGGGTGTTGCTGGCAGTATAATGAGGGGCATTGCAAGTTCGGCCCAGATTGTAGGTACAAGCACGAGTGCTCCGGTTGCGGAGGCGCCCATGGTTTGTCCAGATGCTTCAAGAAGCATAAGGGCAGGCAGGGAGATGCTGAGCAGAAGAGGGGCGACGCCGGTGAGGGTGGAAAGGATGCTCCCGTTTTTAAGGGGCTATCCAAATAGGAAAGTGGCGGATTTGTTGTGGTTAGGATTTTCAGAAGGTTTTCGGATTCCTTGTACGTCGGTTGGACGTGATGGGGTAGTCCGTAATTTGTCGTCTGCTTTGGCGCGGCCTGATCTGGTTACGGATAAGCTGCTGAAGGAGGTGGCTTTGGGCCGCATGGCGGGGCCGTTTTCCTCCCCGCCTGTTCAGAGTTTGCGGGTTTCCCCGTTAGGTTTGGTTCCAAAAAAGGAGGTGAATAAATTCCGCCTTATTCATCACTTGTCTTATCCGGAAGGCGAGTCGGTGAATGACGGCATTGATCCGGCCCTGTGCGCGGTTAGTTACACTAACTTTGATGCGGCGGTTGTTTGGGTTCGGAAATACGGGAAGGGCTCTCTGTTAGCGAAAACTGACATTGAGGCCGCTTTTCGTTTATTGCCGGTGCATCCGGATAGTTTTTGTTTGCTGGGATGTTATTGGCAGGAGGAATATTTTGTGGATTGTTGCCTCCCGATGGGCTGCTCCATTTCATGCGCTTATTTTGAGATGTTTAGCACGTTTTTGGAGTGGGTGGTCCGTCGGGAGGCGCAGGTGCAATCTGCGCTACATTATCTGGATGATTTCCTGTTTATCGGTCCGCCGGGTACCTATGTGTGTGCAGGATTGCTACACACTATGGAGAGAGTGGCAATGGATTTTGGGGTACCTCTGGCGCCTGAAAAAACTGAGGGACCCACGACGGTCATTAAGTTTTTGGGAATCATGATTGATTCAGATAACATGGAGTGTCGCTTGCCTGATGATAAGTTGCTGGAGATGAGAGAGTTGGTGGCGAGTGCGCTGCGCAGGAAGAAAATACAGTTGCGGGACTTGCAATCCTTGTTGGGGCATTTGAATTTTGCTTGTAGGATTATGCCCATGGGGCGGGTGTTTTGCAGGCGATTGGCGAGTGCTACCGCGGGGGTGCATTCCCCTCATCATTTCATTAGGTTGTCGGCGGAGTTGAAAGCTGATTTGTTGGTGTGGGGGGAGTTTTTGCAGACCTATAATGGGCGGTCGGTGCTCATGTATCAGCCGGTGTCTAGTGTGGACTTGGAGCTGTATACTGATGCATCAGGTGCTTGTGGATTTGGGGCTTATTTCCAGGGGCAGTGGTGTGCAGGAGTTTGGCCTGATACATGGCATGAATGTGGTTTTGTCCGTAACTTGGCTCTGCTGGAATTGTTCCCGATTGTGGTGGCGGCGGAGTTGTGGGGGGATTGTCTGCGGGACCGGAGAGTGCGTTTCGTATGTGACAATCTGGGGGTCGTTCAGGCTGTTAATGCGCAGACAGCTAATTCTCCGCCAGTCGTGCGGCTATTGCGACATTTAGTTTTGAGAGGTCTGATGTTGAATGCGCATTTTGTGGCAGTGCATATTCCTGGGGTGCTGAATTCTGTGGCTGATTCCCTTTCTCGTCAACAGTGGGACAGGTTTCGTCTGCTGGCGCCGGGGGCGGAGTCTCATGGCCTGCCTTGTCCAGAGCATCTGTGGAAGGTGGTGTGACAATGGCGATGTCGCTTGTGGAAAGGTCGGTTAGTGCGGTCACGTGGCAGAGGTACAGTGCGGTATGGCAGGTATGGGAGGCGTTGTTGGAAAATGCGCAGGCAGGTATTGCAGATCGGCAGGCGTGTTTGCTGTATTTTATAGGAAAGGCGTACAGTGAGGGGTCGTCTGCAGCAACGGTCGCTCTGAGTTTGTCGGCCTTGGCTTTTTGGTTCAAGAAGAAAGGTGAGGAGGACGTGACTAAGTCCTTTCTGGTCAGGCAGGCAATGAAGGGTTTCAGGAGGGGTTCCGCAGTTAGGGATCTCAGGAAGCCGGTGTCATTTGAGCTGTTGGTAGCGATTTGTGATTTGTTGAGGGAGGTTTGTGTTTCAGCATTTGAAGTACGGCTATTTACACTGGCCTTTTCTTTGGCTTTCTTTGGGGCGTTCCGGATATCGGAGTTGGTGTCGGCCAGTAAGAGTGTGGCAGGGGGTTTATTGTATGCTGATGTGGATTTGGATGGCTCCTGCCTTTCTTGTTTGCTCCGTAGATCTAAGACAGATCAGGAAGGGAGAGGTTTTGTGGTGCGCTTGTATGAGTTACCTGGGTCGCGGGTGTGCCCGGTCCGCGGTTTTCGGGAGTTTGTTGCGGTGAGGCCTGAGGGCCCGGCATCCTTGTTGGTTCATGCAGACGGGCTGTCTCTGTCAAAATTCCAGTTTTCACAGGTGTTCAAAAAATGTATCCTGTTGTCCGGCAGAGGTGGAGCAGGTTTTAGCTCTCATTCCTTTAGAATTGGCGCAGCTACGGAAGCAGCTCGGTGGGGTTTATCCCCGGCGATGGTTAAGAAGATCGGCAGGTGGGAGTCAGACAGATATAGGTTGTATGTGCGGCCTCACTTGCCTTGAGGCGGTGGAGATAAGATGTGCTGGAGGTGGATATGGAGTAGTTACGTTGTTGTTTTGTGTTGTTTTAGGTGCAGGTCCCTGCTTGATTTGGATCATGGGGCACTCCTACGTACACTGGGGAGGTGTGCGTGCTGATGTTCGTCCGGCCGGACGGCAGTTGGGCATGGATCACGCAGAAGTGCAGGTCAGATGGTTGGGCCTGCGGGGCATGCTGTGGTGTAGGCTGTTACCAGAGGTTCATTTTTATGCAGGTTTGGACAGGGCACCGGATATCTTAGTGGTGCACCTTGGCGGCAATTATTTGGGCATTCGGTCGTCCAGGGATTTAGTGAGGGATGTGAAGATTGACCTTTTGCGGTTGTGGTCGGCGTTCCCAGGAGTGGTTATTGTATGGTCTGATATTGTGGCTCGCAAGGTGTGGCGGCAGGCACGTTCCGTACATAGCTTAAACAAAGCGCGAGCAAAGGTCAACAAGGTAGTTGGCAGATTTGTGGCACGCAATGGCGGTGTTGTGGTGCGGCATAAGGAGTTGGAGGGTAGAGAGGTAGGTTTCCTCAGGGCGGATGGTGTTCATCTAAACGAGGTGGTTCTGGATATGTGGACCCTGGACATTAAGGAGGGCATGGAGAAAGCCCTGCAGTTGTGGAGGGACAATCATGTGTAAGGGGTCACACATGATTGTCGTGGCGGTAGGAGGAGGGGTCTTTGGAGGCACGGAATGGTAAGAAGGAGAAGCAACAATGGAGATTGTTGCAAGAGAACTCGGGGCGTTTAACCCGGGATAGTATTGGAGGGGCTGGGGAGTGGTTACCCAGCTCATATATATTCCTGATGGGCAGGGTCCCCAGGAAGGGAGAGAGAGGTCTTGGACATGGTTGGTGCCCTCGGGTCAGGTGCAGAACGGCTGTAGGGTAAGGGGTCCAGACCTAATAAGGAAACGATGGAGTTTAATGATTGAAGTGCCTTCAAGGATCCTTTATCTGGAGTTGGGAAATAGAGCAGGATGTTATCATGGAGTTATGATGTGTTTATGGTTATGCTCTTTTTCAGAAAAAAGGTGTGTTTAATAAATGGCTGCTGTGGCCTTTACACCAAAATTCATGTGTGGTCTCTTATTGGGGTTTGGGGTGTAAGGTCGTAGATAGCGGAAGCATCAAACATACCTTAAGTCAAGTAAGCCCAGCGTAATGTAGGCGCAGCCGTAATGAAGGAAGCGCATGACTAGGTGTTTGGAGTTCTAGGCTATTATGTTCTAGGTATTATGTTTTAGGCTATATTTATAGGGATTGGAGGGTTATGTGAAAGGGGCATGGGGCAAAATGTATCTATATGTGGTGGGTGGAGAATAAAGTATATAAGTCCATGCGGGGAAGAGGCAGCCCTCTTTCCCGCTGGACAACAGGAGAAAGTTTTGTCCCGCCCGCCCTCCCAGTATTTTCTCCTGTTTATGGGAATTTGTCGGTTGGGGTTTTGTTTTGTCACAGTAGCAATGGCGGTAGGAGGAGGGGTCTTTGGAGGCACGGAATGGTAAGAAGGAGAAGCAACAATGGAGATTGTTGCAAGAGAACTCGGGGCGTTTAACCCGGGATAGTATTGGAGGGGCTGGGGAGTGGTTACCCAGCTCATATATATTCCTGATGGGCAGGGTCCCCAGGAAGGGAGAGAGAGGTCTTGGACATGGTTGGTGCCCTCGGGTCAGGTGCAGAACGGCTGTAGGGTAAGGGGTCCAGACCTAATAAGGAAACGATGGAGTTTAATGATTGAAGTGCCTTCAAGGATCCTTTATCTGGAGTTGGGAAATAGAGCAGGATGTTATCATGGAGTTATGATGTGTTTATGGTTATGCTCTTTTTCAGAAAAAAGGTGTGTTTAATAAATGGCTGCTGTGGCCTTTACACCAAAATTCATGTGTGGTCTCTTATTGGGGTTTGGGGTGTAAGGTCGTAGATAGCGGAAGCATCAAACATACCTTAAGTCAAGCGCAGCTGCCAAGACTACATGTCCCAGGCTCCTTGCTGCACTAGAGCCCAAACATGGTGTAAATAGAGCCAAACTTCTTTTTTGCTACAGATCGTCTTCACTTCCAGCTGTGTCCTCTCATCATTTGGTGCATGCTTGACTATTGTGATTTAAATGGCCAGCAATGTGAAAATTAGAGCACAGTCACATACTGTATATTGTCTAGCTCACTTAAATTACTCCAGTAGTACTTCAGCAATAATGTTCTTTGGCTAGTGATGTGGAAAAGGTATATTAAGACTTCTGTTAATTCATGGACAGTTTTTTTATTCGACTTCTTCTCCACTTGCTTTGCACTCTGTTTTTTTAATTGACTGAATGCTTTTAACACGGACTTCAGTGGGGCATATTCAATAATACTGGTACATTAGCATTGAATGTTGAGTAGTGCAGTGTTATTCCATAATATGGCACACGTTAATTTAGGAATATGACATCGCTACAGAGCTACACCAGGTTATATCTGTTGTGTTGAATTTGCCACTTTCATACCTCTTCCCCTTTAAAGGGGTATTCTGGTTGTAACAAGTTATCACCTATCCACTTCATAGGTGATACCTGTTAGATCGGTGGGGGTTCAACTGCTTGGACTTCCACCAATCACTGGGAAGGGACAACCGTGTTCGCTTGTCAAAAGGAGTTGAATGGGTCGGCAGCCGAGCATGCACCCATCCGCTCTATTCAAACGCTGAGGAAGCGACATACGCGAAACGCGCGTCGGGGTGCCTCTAAACACTAGGTGGATCCTTTCACTTCTAAGTCCTCCATGGGTAAGCTGTCATTCTTTATTTACTGGTGTCTGTGATGCGGATTTTGGTTCTTTTTTATATCGGGTCACTTCAGGTTACCTCCATTTCCTGTCCGGTATCTAAGACCATGCATTAAGCTGAGTTAGACGCTACTCCACTGTGATTACCTCATAGTTGGTACTGTTTCCTAATTGATATATATGTGTCTTTTGGTGATAGGACTACGCACATGCTGTTGCAGCTATTCAGCAGTGTCTGCATGGGACAGCGGTGCGTTTTCCTTCCCTCACCTATTCTTAGCTAAACAGAACCGTTCCTTACATAGTATCGTTAATATACCTGTGTTGAGGTGTTGTGGATGATTGATCCGCTGGCTTACTCTCAGTTTTAATACCTCGTTGTGTTTTTATATTTGGTTTGTTTGATGTAATAATAAAATTATATTGATATTTTTTGTGTACTTTTGGCTTATGACTCCTTTTTCTCATGTTTCTTGTGCAATTTTGGAGTTTCGCTATTCTCTAGTGATGTTCTTGGAGGTGTCTTGACACCACTGTGTGGGTGACATCTAGCCTAATTAACATACCTGTGGGCCATCTTTTGTTAATTCTATTCAAACGCTATAGTACTGTTAAAAATAAATGGGCGCTGTGGTGGGCAGTTTCCATCATGGCCATAGACTTTAAATAGAGTGGTAGGGTGCATGCTCGGTCGTCACTCCTTTCAACTCCTCCCACCAAGTGGTCTCACTGCTAGGGGATCGGTGGAGGTCTCTAGTCAAAAGGTGTTAACTTGTCAGAACCAGAATACCCCTTTAATACACTTACCGAAAATTTTTAAGCATGAGAAAAGTGTCTGGGGACTTCATAAATATGGTGCTCAGCCTGAATGCCATACTTTTCATTTCAGTTATGCCAGAAAACTGTCATAATTGCATCGACATATGTATGCTTAACTGTGTCTTCTGATGTGCACAAATGTTACCTTCTCTCATAACTGCCATGCATTGTGACTGCATTATCACTTGGTACTCCGCCACGGGCCATCCTGCTGTTAATCTGTGTAGTCTTGTAGGATTAAAAGGGAACAACAGACTGACCATAGACTCTTCAACCAGATTTAGCCTGCACCAACCCCACTAACTTCTCTTTATCCTGACAATTGACATGTGTATATACAGTGGATATAAAAAGTCTACACACCCCTGTTGAAATGACAGGTTTTTGTCATGTCAAAAAATCCTTACAAGATGAATCATTTCCGAACTTTTTCCACCTTTAACGTAACCAATAGTCTGTACAATTCTATTGAAAAACAAACTGAAATAATTTAGAGGGGAAAAATAAAAATAACAAAACTTCAATAATGTGGTTGCATAAGTGTGAACACCCCCTATAATTGGGGATGTGTTTGTGTTAAAATTAGCCAATCAAATTTAAACTCATGCTAAATAGTAGTCTGTACACAGCTGCCGTTACTTAAAGTGATTGAGTAACCCCATATAAATTTCAGCTGTTCTATTAGGATTTTCCTGACATTTTCTTTGTTGCACGTGACAGCAAAAGCCAGGGTCCGTAAAGAGCTTACAACACATCAAAGGGATCTACTTGTTGAAATGCATCAGTCAGGAGAAGGGTACCAAATAATTTCCAAGGCTTTAGATATACCATGGAACACAGTGAAGACGGTCATCAAGAAGTGGATTACATTTGGCACAACAGTGACATTACCAAGAACTGAACGTCACTCAAAGCTTGATGAAAAGACAAGACGAAAATTGATCCGGGAGGCTACCAAGAAGCCTACAGCAAAATTAAAGGAGATGCAGGAGTTTCTGGCAGGTACTGGTTGTGTAGTGCATGTGACAACAATCTCCTGGCTATGTTTTGCAAAGACCTACATCAAGTCTGCCAAAAGCACGTGGGAAAACGTGTTATGGTCTGATGAGACCAAGGCTAAACATTTTGGCCATAATTTCAAAAGGTATTTTTGTCGCAAAGCCAACACTGCTCATCACCAAAAGAACACTATACCCACAGCAAAGCATGGGGCTGTTTTTCTGCAGCTGGAACTGGGGCTTTAGTCAAGATGAAGGGAATTATGAACAGTTCCAAATATCAGTAAATATTGGCACAAAACCTACATGCCTCTGCTAAAAAGCTGAAGATGAAGATGAAGAGGAATTTCACCTTTCAGCACGACAACGACCCGAAGCATACCCTCAAATCAACAAAAGAATGGCTTCACCAGGAGAAGATCAAAGTTTTGGAATGGCCCAGCCAGAGCCCAGACCTGAATCCCATTGAAAATCTGTGGGGTGACCTGAAGAGGGCTGTAGACAGGAGATGTCCTCGCAATCTGACAGATTTGGAGCGCTTTTGAAAGGAAGAGTGGGCAACAATTCCCAAGTCAAAATGTGCCATTCTGATAGACTTCTACCCAAAAAAACTGAATGCTGTCATAAAGTCAAAGGGTAACTCAACAAAGTATTGGTTTAACCCCTTCCCGCGATTGGGCGTGACTGTACATCCAGAAACCAAGTGAGTTCCCGCACATGGGTGTACAGTCACGCCCTGCAGATAAAGCGAGCACAGGAGCTGTGCGCGCTTTATCTTCAGCGGCTGTCAGCTGTTATACACAGCTGACATGCCGCTGCAATGGCTGCGATGGCTGTTACCGCTGATCGCAGCCATTTAACCCCTTCAATGCGGCTGTCAATGACGTCCGCCGCATTGAAGTGGTTTACAGAGGGAGGGATCTCCCTCTGTACCCCCCGGGCCCCCCCGCGATGGATCGCGGGTGGCGATGGTTGCTATGGCAACCAGGAAGCCATTGCCAGGCTTCCTGGTTGCCCAGGTAGGGAAGCCTATTAGGTCCTGCCCGAGGCAGGACCTAATACGCTAACTGTCAGTTGAAGAATGACAGTTACAATACACTGCACTACATAAGTAGTGCAGTGTATTGTACCGGGGATCAGAAGACCAGATCTTCATGTCCCCTGGTCAGTGTAAAAGAAAAAGTAAAAAATTAAAAAAAAATGTGAAAGAAAAATAAATACATAAATAAATAATAAATAAATAAATAATAAAAACAACACTTGCCCTGTTTTCCTGATCAACTCCTTTATTAGAAAAAAAATTGAAAACATGAAAAAAAAAACTATACATAATAGGTATCGACGCGTTCGGAACGGACTGATCTATAAAAATGTCACATTATTTTTACCGCATGGTGAACACCGTAAAAATTTTTAATAAAAAACAATGATAGGATTTTATTTTTTGGTCATCTTGTCTCAAAAAAAATTGAATAAAAAGTGATCAAAAAGTTGCAAGTAACGCAAAATAGTACCAATAGAAGCTACAGTTCGTCACGCATAAAACAAGCCCTCCCGCAGCGATATCAACGAAAAAATAAAAAAGTTATTGCTGTCAGAAAATGGCGACTCTAAAACATGATTTTTTAAGAAAAGATTATTTTTATTGTGGGAACGTAGTGAAACGTAAAAAAACTAGATAAATTTGGTGTCGCTGTAATCGTATTGACCCGCATAATAAATTTAACATGTTAGCAGTGCTGTTTTTTGGTTTTCTCATCTCCCAAAAAATTGAATAAATAGTGATAAAAAAATTTAAAAAAAAAAAACGTATTTACCCCAAAATGGAACCAATAAAAAATCACAGCTCGTTCCACAAAAAACGCGCCCTCACACTGCTCCGTCACCGGAAAAATAACACGTTACGACTCTCAAAACGCAATGATGCAAAATGACGGCCCAGACTAATTTTTTAGGTTCAGTAGAATTTCACTAAATACCCCACATCGTCATTTGCTGGACCCCACAGGTGGACCTTGTCGATGCAGCGGAGATGAGGAAACTTTTGGGCCTTGTGCGGCTTATAGGGCTAATGAAGAAGTCAAAGATTAGGCAATACTGGAGAGCAGATATTTTGTATAATACCCAATAAACCCGGCCTGTGTATTAAGGATCGGTTCAAAGCGTACCGCACCAATCCATGGATTATTCATTCTCCACATTATTACATCATCCTATTATGCCCTGATGCACTCCGACCAGCTTACATATACCGATGTACTCCGCCAGTTTACATATACCCTGATGTACTCCGCCCAGCTTACATATACCCTGATGTACTCCGCCCAGCTTACATATACCCTGATGTACTCCTCACAGCTTACATATACCCTGATATACTCCTCACAGCTTACATATAGCCTGATGTACTCCTCACAGTTTACATATACCCTGATGTACTCCGCGCATATTACATATACCCTGATGTACTCTGCAAAGCTTACATATACCCTGATGTACTCCGCCCAGCTTACATATGCCCTGATGTACTCCGCCCAGCTTACATATACCCTAATGTACTCCGCCCAGCTCACATATGCCCCCACATTATAAGATAAAATCCCACTAAAACACCAAGCAAAATCTGCGCTTCAAAAGCCAAATGGTGGTCCAACTGAGCCTGGCAGTGTGCCGAAACGGCAATTTATGACCACATATGGGGTATTACTGTATTCTGGAGAACCCGCTTAACAATTTATAGGATGTGTGTCTACGGTGGTACAAGCTGGGCACAACACATTGGGCACTGAAATGGCATATCTGTGGAAAACAGCAATTTTAAATCTGCAACATCTATTGTTTACTCATTTTTGCAAAACACTTGTGCGGTCAAAATGCTCACTACACACCTAGATCAATTCTTTGAGGGATCTACTTTCCAAAATGGGGTAATTTATCGGGGGTACGACTGTACTGGTACTATAGCTCAATGCAACATGGTGTCAAAAAACGAATCTTATAAAATCTCCACTCCAAATACTAAATGGCGCTCCTTCCCTTTAGAGCCTTGCTGTGTGTCCAAATAGCAGTTTATGACCACGTGTGGGGTATTTCCGTACTCTGAAGATGTTGCTTTACAAAGGTTACGGTGCTTTTTCTCCTTTATTTGTTGAGAAAATGAAAATTTTTTAACTAATGCTGCGTCTTATTGGAAAATAATGTAATTTTTCATTTTCACTGCCCATTTCTAATAAAATATATGACACACCTGTGGGGTCAAAATGCTCACTACACCCCTAGATGAATTCCTCAATGGGTGTAGTTTGCCAAATGGAGTCACTTTTGGGTAGTTTCCACTGTACTGGTACCTAAGGGGCTTTGCAAAAGCGACATCGCGCAGAAAAACCAATCCAGCAAAATCTGCTCTCCAAAAGCCAAATGGTGCTCCTTCCCTTCTGAGCCCGGATGTGTATTCATACAGTACTTTATTACCACATATGGGGTATTTCTGTACTCTGGAGAAGTTGCTTTACAAATGTTATGGTGATTTTTCTCCTTTATTTGATGAGAAAATGAAACATTTTTACCTAAAGCTACGTCTTAGTGGAAAAAAATGAATTTTTTCATGTTTACTGCCCAATTCTAATGAAATCTATGAAACACCTGGGGGCTCAAAATGCCCACTACATCCCTAGATTAATTCCTCTAGGGGTGTAGTTTCCCAAATGGAGTCACTTTTGGGGGGTTTCCACTGTACTGGTGCCGAGAAATCAAACCAGCAAAATCTGTACTTCAAAAGCTAAATGGCGTGCCTTCCCTTCTGAGTCCTGCTGCTTCCCCAAACAGCCGTTCATGACCACATGTTGGGTATTTCTGTACTCTGGAGAAGTTGCTTTACAAATGTTGCGGTGCTTTTCATCATTTATTTGTTGAAAAAATCAAAATTTTGAGGTAAAGCTACATCTTATTGGAAAATAATGTAATTTTTCATTTTCACTGCCCAATTCTAATGAAATCTATGAAACACCTGTGGGGTCAAAATGCTCACTACACCCCTAGATGAATTCCTCAAGGGGTGTAGTTTCCTAAATGGAGTCACTTTTGGGGGGTTTCCACTGTTCTGGTACCTTAGGAGCTTTACAAATGTGACATGGTGCAGAGAAATTAATCCAGCAAAATCAGCGCTCCAAAAGCTAAATGGCATGCCTTCCCTTCTGAGTCCTGCCGCTTCCCCAAACAGCCGTTTATGACCACATGTTGGGTATTTCCGTACTCTGGAGAAGTTGCTTTACAAATGTTGGGGTGCTTTTCTTCATTTATTTGTTGAAAAAATTAACATTTTTGAGGTAAAGCTACATGGTATTGGAAAATAATGTAATTTTTCATTTTCACTGCCCAATTCTAATGAAATCTATGAAACACCTATGAGGTCAAAATGCTCACTACACCCCTAGATGAATTCCTCAAGGAGTTTAGTTTCCAAAATGGGGTATTTTTTGGGGTGTTTCCTTTGTTTCGGCACCACAAGACCTCTTCTAACCTGACATGGTGCCTGAAATATAATCTAAGAAAAGGAAGGCCCTAAAAGGCTCTTGATGCTACTTTGCTTCTGAGGCCGGTATTTCAGTCCAGTAGCGCACTAGGGCCACATATGGGATATTTCTAAAAACTGCAGAATCAGGGCAATAAATATTCAGTTGTGCTTCTCCGGTAAAAAACCTTCAGTATTACAGGAAAAATTGATTAAAATGGAATTTCTGCCCAAAAAATTAAATTTGTAGATTTCCCCGCTACATTGCTTTAATTCCTGTGAAACGCCTAAAGGGTTAAAAAAAAACTTTCTGAATGCTGTTTTGAATACTTTGAGGGGTGAAGTTTTTAAAGTTGGGTGATTTGTGGGGGTTTCTAATATATAAGGCCCTCAAAGCCACTTAAAGAGGCTCTGTCACCAGATTTTGCAACCCCTATCTGCTATTGCAGCAGATAGGCGCTGCAATGTAGATTACAGTAACGTTTTTATTTTTTTTAAACGAGCATTTTTGGCCAAGTTATGACCATTTTCGTATTTATGCAAATGAGGCTTGCAAAAGTACAACTGGGCGTGTTGAAAAGTAAAAGTACAACTGGGCGTGTATTATGTGCGTACATCGGGGCGTGTTTACTACTTTTACTAGCTGGGCGTTGTGTATAGAAGTATCATCCACTTCTCTTCAGAACGCCCAGCTTCTGGCAGTGCAGACACAGCCGTGTTCTCGAGAGATCACGCTGTGACGTCACTTCCCCAAGTCCTGCATCGTGTCAGACGAGCGAGGACACATCGGCACCAGAGGCTACAGATGATTCTGCAGCAGCATCGGCGTTTGCAGGTAAATCGATGTAGCTACTTACCTGCAAACGCTGATGCTGCTGCAGAATCAACTGTAGCCTCTGGTGCCGATGTGGCCGACACGATGCAGGACCTGTGAGTGACGTCACAGATCTGCACTGCCAGAAGCTGGGCGTTCTGAAGAGAAGTGGATGATACTTCTCATCAGAACGCCCAGCTAGTAAAAGTAGTAAACACGCCCCGATGTACGCACATAATATACGCCCAGTTGTACTTTTACTTTTCAACACGCCCAGTTGTACTTTTGCATAAATACAAAAATGGCCATAACTTGGCCAAAAATGCTCGTTTTTTAAAAATAAAAACATTACTGTAATCTACATTGCAGCGCCTATCTGCTGCAATAGCAGATAGGGGTTGCAAAATCTGGTGACAGAGCCTCTTTAACAACTGAACTGTTCCCTAAAAAAATGGGCTTTTGAAATTTTCTTGAAAATGTGAGAAATTGTTGCTAACTTATAAGCCTTGTAATGTCCTAGAAAAATAAAAGGATGTTCAAAAAATAATGCCAACATAAAGTAGACATATGGGAAATGTTAGCTAGTAACTATTTTGTGCGGTATAACTATCTGTCTTACAAGCAGATACATTTGAATTTAGAAAATGCTAATTTTTTGCAAATTTTCTCTAAATTTTGGTGTTTTTCACACAAAAATATTGAATATATCGACCAAATTTTTTCACTAACTTAAAGTACAATATGTCACGAGAAAACAATCTGAGAATCGCTTGGATAGGTAAAAGCATTCCCGAGGTATTACCACATAAAGTAACACACGTCAGATTTAAAAAATGAGGCTCTGTCATTTGGTCCAGTGGCTCAGTCCTGAAAGGGTTAAAGAACATGACATAAACATATGCAGGTACTTACCAGATTTATAAGTGTAGATACTTCCATATCCATGAGGTGATATCTAGCCATTGATATGTCTTCCTGTCAGCCTGCAAGCCGAAAATTGAGCTTTTCTTTCCTCAACAAAATGATGTCATATCCTGGTCCTGATTGAAATCCGCACCGCAACACACCTAAAATCTGCAACACACATTACATCTGCGGATTAGAGTGCGTAATTTTGAAACTCCATTGAAGTCAAGGCAGAAATTCCGCAAACAAGTCCGCAACAACCAGTGTATGCTGCAGACACAAAATTCCGCACCGCAGCCTATGGTCCGCAGCGGAGCTTTCCGCCACGTCTGCACGAACCTTACTAAAAAGGTGTGGAAACCAATGGAGAAACTGTCCGCTGCGGATTTCCGTAGCGGACTGTCCGCAGCGTAATTCCAGAGCAATTCCGCCACGTCTGGCCATGCCCTAAAGTCAACTTCTGACATAATGTAATGAGGATTCTTGCTACTAAACACAGAAGTTTAGCAAAGGCCATTAATCTATTTACTTTTAAAGGATTTTGTTCCTTATGAAGTTAGATTGAAAGGATATAAAAACGATATGTTATTATTTCATTATATGGTGGAGGAATCGGTTCTGTTTTATCAGTTGGATATACCGACAGTCTGGATTTCTTTATTTTGGTGAGGATAATGGTGGTAGTTGTAGTTAAAATTGTTGGTATGCATATTAAATGGAATGGACTATGGTAATTTAAGGGGGGAATCAATGGGTGATAATCTTTAGAAATCGATCTATGCTCATTTTTAGTTGTTTTAATAGGTGGCAACAGCACCGTATGTGCATGTATCATAGCCTTTCCCTATCATCATTTGAGCTATAAATAAATGCTATCTGAAAAGTTTGCAACACAATGGTTTCTAAGCACATACTGTAACTTACAATGTTTCATGTCCCTCCAAGTTGCACCCTGTCTTGCAGGTGTTATTCTGTGTCATGGTTTCTTTATGCCTTTGTTTTTCCAGGCGGTAGGGACCTAAAGCAAGCCTATCTAGCATGTATTATGACACATATAACTTCTGGACCACATCATGTGCTCTAATGGGGGTCACAGACATAGGAAATCAAGTAGTTGCTAGGCAACTGCATGCTGCACTGCCTCCAGAATACATTCAAGAGGGGCAAGATGAGTATTACCCATAGATTGTTCAAAGGTATACAATTTTAATTGATAGTATGTTTGTGTAGTCAGGGCCGGCCTTAGGATAGATGGCACCCTGTCCCCATGATAAAAAAAATGCCTCGTAAAAAAGTATAATGCCCCCCACAGTATAATGCCCTATTTAGTGCCCCCACACAGTATAGTACCCCTTTAGTGCTACACACACACACACACACACACACACACACACACACACACACACACACACACACACACACACACACACACACACACACTATAATGCCCCTTTAGTGCCCACACACAGTATAATAATAATATTTAATAATATTGTATGTTATAACCCCTTCAAGTACAGTGTTTTGTCCTCTAATTGTGCCCAAACAGTATTATGCCCCCTAAGTGCCACACACAGTATATTGCCCCCTGTAGTGCCCCTACACAGTATAATGCCCGCTTAGTGGCCTTCACACAGTATAATGCCCCCCTCCCCTGGCTGCCACACACAGTACCCCCTTGTAGATAGTGCCCCCTATAGATTGTGCCATACAGCCTCTGTGTGGACAGTGCCATAATCCCCCACCTACCCTTGTCTACAGTACCATACAGCCCCCCACCTCCCTCTTGTCCACATTGCCCCCCCTGTAGACAGTGCCATAATCCCCCACCTAGTAGACCGTGCCATACAGCCCCCACTTCCCTCCTGTACACAGTGCCCCCACCTCCCCCTTGTAGACAGTGTCATTCAGCCCCACAACCCCCTTGTGGACAGTGTCATACAGCCACCAACTTCCCCTTGTAGACAGTGCCATGCAGCTAGCACATCCTTGTAGACAGTGCCATACAGCCCCCACCTCCCTCTTGTACACAGTGCCCCCACCTCCCCCTTGTAGACAGTGTCATACAGCCCCACCTCCCCCTTGTAGACAGATCCATACAGCCCCCACCTACCCCTTGTAGACAGTGCCATACAGCCCCCCACCTTCACCTTGTAGACAGTGCCATACAGCCCCTCCCCCTTGTAGACAGTGCCATATAGCCCCCACCTCCCCCTTGTAGACAGTGCCCCCAAACAAAAAAGTTGTACTTACCTAGGCCCCGTTCCCACGACAAACAGCTGCTACACAAAGCCGACGACGGGATCCTTGCGTAGGCCAGCGTGATCCAGTCATATCATCATGCCGGCCTGCATAGGGATCCTGTCCCTGCGCCTGATAGGCTGCAGGCCTGTAGCCTAGTATAGAGTTTCCCAACCTTTTAGAGCTCGAGGCACCCCTGGAAAAAAAAAAATCCTCAGGGCACCCCTACCAAAATTGTTTAGAGAAAGACAGAAAATGCCTAAAAACAAGCACTACACACTTAGGGTATGTTCACACAGTGTTTCAGAAAACATTTGCCTCAAAATTCCTTCAGGCCTCATTTTGAGGCAGATTTTGAATGGACAGCATAATTTGACATTTTCTTTTGCTTTTTTTTAAGCAGTTGAAGCTAATGCAAAAGAGGCAGGCAAAAAAGTACTCCAAACGAGTGTCCTATTTTCTGCCTCCTATTAATTTCAATCAGAGGTGGAAACTATGTGAAGACCATCGTCCCCCCACTCACAGTAAAATAACCTTCAGTGCACCACTCTCACTAAAATGACCATCAGCCCACCACTCATAGATGCCCCCTGTAGGTATTGCCACACAGCACATTGTAGGTAGTGCCACAGAGGCCACCTGTAGGTAGTGCCACACAGCCCCCTTGTAGGTAGTGCCACACAGCCCCCTTGTAGGTAGTGCCACACATCCCCCTTGTAGGAAGTGCCACACAGCCCCCTTGTAGGAAGTGCCACACAGCCTTCTTGTAGGTAGCACCCCCCTTACTGTACATAGAACCACTGTAGCTCCCTGACGAAGCGGAATCCCTCGGTGGCCAGGGATTCCATATATGGACAGTGACATCAGGGG
This sequence comes from Rhinoderma darwinii, assembly GCF_050947455.1. Classification (NCBI taxonomy): domain Eukaryota; kingdom Metazoa; phylum Chordata; class Amphibia; order Anura; family Rhinodermatidae; genus Rhinoderma; species Rhinoderma darwinii. The sequence goes on from NC_134690.1 coordinate 101,118,276, forward strand.
CAACTCCTGAAGCGGAATCCCCGTCCACAGCGTTGCCGATGCTGTGACCGGGGTTTCCACCCCAAGAGAAGCCCCTGACGTCTCTGTCCATTTATGGACAGTGAGATCAGGGGCTTCTCCAGGAGCTGAATCACCTTGATGGCAACGCTGTGGATGGGGGATTCTGCTCTTTCAGGGAGCTACAGTGGCGCTATGTACAAGAAATGTACAAAAAGTCCCCTCCTCCTCACATGCAGAATTCGCTGTGAGGAGGAGAGAAAGCACGGCCATGGCAATGCTTCAGAGGAGTGTCGCGGCACCCCTAAAGGGTTCTCACAGCCCCCCAGGCCCAGGGAAACACTGGCCTAGTAGATAGCAGAGCAGGGAGATACCTCCCTGCTCTGCTATAGTGTTCAATAGTATCTGCGTCCTAAGGATGCAGATAGTATTGAATGTAGCATTGCTACTGCTGTAGCAGCCACAGAGGCTGCTAGCGGCTCCACCGGCCATCGGGGGGCACATCCCAGCGGGCGGCACCCTCATGCCTGGTTTCACTGGTAGCAGCCGCTAGAGCGGTAGCGATGCCACTGAGAGAAGAAGCGCCTGTACGTAAAGGCAGCTGCTGAGTCGCCGGGCTCAGGAGCTTCTGAAGCACAAGCAGGGGATGGCACCCAGTGCACCGCCCCCTTCGACCTGCTGGAGTGATGCGCCATGTGCAATGCACAGGTCGCACACTGCTAGTTCTCATGGCAGTGAGGGGCAACAAAAGCTGTATTTTCTCAGTTAGAGGATATTGGTAAACCATTATACTAAAATATGAAAATTAGGAAGGCAAGCAATGAGATGTACCTTATGTATCGTCTGTTACATGCTGTATACAGCTGGGTATGAAAGGGTATGGTTCTTTCCACAGTAGGGAAGTGTGTATAACTCTATTGGTTACTGGTTCTATAAATTGTTCACCTTGCTGTCCTAAACTAAAGATGTTTTCACACCTGGTTTAGGTATTCCGTTCTTCTGCTCCATCTGAGGAGCAGAACAATGGAATAACCGGAAGTGCCGGTTCCGTTTCACCATGAACACCACCGGCTGCCGACGGAACACATTGGCTTTAATGGGTTACGACAATTTTATGTCAGGGTGTAGGTGGTTTTACCGTGTTTCTGTCGGAATCTGCGTCAGAGGCCCCTAACAGAGACTCCAACGTAGTAGTGTACTAGGTGTTAGTAAGTTTCTGTATGTTCACTATTGTAAACTTTAAATACAAGAAGATGAAATGAGCAAATAAAAGACTTATGCAAAATATAAATGATTTCACACAGCATGCGAGTTAAAAGTAATTGTCTGCTACAAAATTGCCTTTCTGTAAATGTAATGTGAAAAAAAAAGAAAAAAAAATCTTATACAAAATCATGGCTTGAAGGCATAGACTAGCAAGTAGTGTATTAAGATAAAATATCACAAGGCTGCCAGCAATAGCTCAATCAGACATTTATAGATTAACAGTCATAAGCACTTTTGCAGAGCTATGAATTTTAAGTTTATACTAAAGTGGCCAAGACCTAGGTGTCGGAGGGCGCCCTATGAGGTCACAATGAATAACTAACGTTTATGTCAAAAGAAGAGGGCCTGAATACATTGAGGGAGCTGTGCTACATTATTACTCAAATCATAAAGACCAACTCCAGCAGGGAGACAGTCAGGAGATTTGTTGGGCACACAGGAAGAGACAATGGGGGAGATTTATCAAAAGTAGAGGAGTTGGCAATAGCAATTAATTAGATCTATGATGTCCCATTTTCCAGAGATTCTGTAAGAAGAATGTGAATACTATAAATGCCACTAGGAGTTTGCCCTCGCTGAACCAGGGGTTGCGGAGTCTAATGGGCTTCCTGTATTCCCCAGGGAATCATGGTTGTGGCTACCTAAACAGTCAGGCAAGCAGAGGTCAGGGTATCCGGCAATACAGCAAGTTCAAACACAAAACCAGGTAAGGGGCTCAATAATAACCAGTCAAAATATTCAGTCCATAAACAGAAAACAAAATAGAGCAAGGTAAAAAGGCAATGGCACAGCAACCAGCAACATGGGAAATAAACATGTTGTTCTGGCAATGAAACAGAGACTGATACTGCTTTTTATTGAGAGGTGAGTGATGACATCATAGAGAAAGTTCAGAAGTGAGCGGGTGATGCCAGATACACAGAGGAGCAGGTGCTCAAATTAAGGATTAGTATGGGCAGGTCTATTAGGGCATGTTTACACAGCTTGTGCGAAGGATAAAAATATGAGGCTTAATAAAAGTTTATTAAAAGTTTAATAATAAAGACCCATCATCCAACTTCATATGCAGCGGCATGTTGCTATGGGAATTCATATTTTCTATATTAAGCCAATAGTACATTTTCACCTATTGAAAATAATAGGAATTTACAAGTTGGAGTCTTTCCATTTTAAAGTAATAAACATCAATATACTCAAAACCTTGTGGCTTAATAAGTTCTCTGTGTACTGACTTCCTAATAGAGAAAGATTGTCATAATGGGTTAGCAACACACAGATTTACTTGTGCCAAATGTCCGACAGACCTGGAAAAAAAATAAAACGCCAAAAAAACAAAAGAAACTGCTGAAAAACTGTTTTTTACCATTTGTACACAAAGATGCTTTTCATAAATACACATTACAGGACCAGGAGAGCACTTTATTGGCATTTATTCCTGGTCTGGTAATCCACGTTACCTTAACTGGTCATGTAGAATTATAACGTTGTATTCAGATCTATCCCATAGATAGTGTGATGGGTCAATAGCCACCATGTGAATGCACACTCTCCACCTGTAACACAAGTTTATACTAAGCACAATATATCTTATTAAAGAATTAACATAGTTAAGACATTCTGCATTACTTTATGTAAATTAAATGCACTGTCAAACTTCTTTCAGCAGTAAAACTATTGTACTGGATTCTCTTATTCCACAAACGATCATATATTCTAACTGGTTATACAATGTGCACTGTCACAAAATCACTTATATTATTCTGTGTTGCTGCCATAAAAAAAGAGTATGCATCAAAGAAACATCTGACAGCTCTGTTATCTTTCTCTATTAGATATGTGGTATGGGCTGTAAGTACAGATGTAGCAAAGTTTAACCCGTTAGTGACCGCCAATACGCCTTTTAACGGCGGCCACTAACGGGCTTTATTCTGATGCATATGCCCTTTTACGGCGCTGCATCAGGATAAAATAAACAGAGCAGGGAGCGTCAAATCTCCCTGCTCTCAGCTTGTAGAGGCAGCTGAGGGCTGGGGGCGTCCCTGCTCTGCCGGGTGAGATCGATATTAGTATCGATCTCACCCGTTTAACCCCTCAGATGCGGTGCTCAATAGCGAGCACCGCATCTGAGTGGTTTTGGAGAGAGGAAGGGAGCTCCCTCTCTCTCCCACCGACACCCGGCGATAAGATCGCCGAGTGTCTGTGTCTCCAATGGCAGCTGGGGGGCTAATAAAGGCCCCCAGGTCTGCCTGTCATGAATGCCTGCTAGATCATGCCGCAGGCATGACCTAGCAGATGCCTGTCCGTTTTAAACGGACAGGCAGTATTACACTGCAATACAAAAGTATTGCAGTGTATTATAATAGCGATCGGAGAATCGCATATTAAAGTCCCCTAGTGGGACTAGTAAAAAAGTTAAAAAAAAGTTGAATAAAGTTAATTAAAAAAACCCAGCTTTTCCCCTTACAAACTGCTTTACTATTAAAAAACCAAGATAAAGTAAAAAAGTTACACATATTTGGTATCGCTGCATCCTTAACGACCCCGACTATAAATCTATTACATTATTTAACCCGCACGGTGAACGCCCTAAAAAATGTAATAAAAAACTATGGAAAAATTGCTGTTTTATGTGAATCCTGACTTTAAAAAAATTTGATAAAAAGTGATCAAAAAGTCGCATCTACTCCAAAATGGTACCAATAAAAACGACAAGTATTCCCGCAAAAAAAAAGCCCTCATACAACCGCATCGGCGAAAAAATAAAAACGTTACGGCTCTTCAAATATGGAGACACAAAAACAAATAATTTTGAAAAAAAAGGGTTTTCACTGTGTAAAAGTAGTAAAACATACAAAATCTATACAAATTTGGTATTGTTGCAATCGTAACAACCCGCTGAATAAAGTTATTATGTTATTTATATCACACGGTAAACGGCGTAGATTTAAGACACGAAAAAAAGTGGCAAAATTTCAGGTTTTTTTCTATTCCCCCCCAAAAAAAAGTTAATAAAAGTTAATCAATAAATAATATGTCCCCCAAAATGGTGCTATTAAAAAATACAACTTGTCCCGCAAAAAACAAGACCTTATACAGCTATGTCGACGCAAAAATAAAAAGGTTATAGCTCTTGGAATGCGACAATGGAAAAACGTAAAAAATGACTTGGTCATTAAGGTTTAAAATAGGCTGGTCATTAAGGGGTTAACTGGACTCTGGGCTGCAGTCTGATATCCCACAACAAATGCCATTTAAAACCATTGAAAAGGTCAAGTTAAATTTTCACGTCACTATGTATTTAACGCGTTGAGTCAAGTCAAAGATTGCTACATCTGTATTTCTACTTTTCTTGATACATAAACCCAGTCATTTATAGGTTATTACTGTCATCTACAGTGTTTTAACATGCAACGTATTAACAAGTTAAACATATTATAGTACCTAAAATATTTAAATATCATTGGTTTCCTCAAAGAAAGGACAACATGGGCGTCCATTGGTTATCACTGTTGCTTTTCATCACTGGATTAGTGGATTAGCTTCTGACAAAGGAAAACATCTGCATGTAATTTGCCTGGATTTCCTCTGGTAACTGGTTTCCTTCCTGTACTCTGGTGTCCTGCTACACTCCAAAAGCATAGTAATGGGGTAAGTGGCATTCTATGAGATTATTTCTAGCCTGAGTGTTTCTGAGATGGGGAGTTCCTGAAGCAGATAAAGCCCAAACACATTACATGTTACCCCCTTTTACAGGATTTTGACAAGTTGTAGTGCTATGTGGTGTCCTTTGCTGCTGTGCCTGTGGGGGAACCAGAGCCAAGGGGGCTTAGTCTGGCAGCAGGGTTGCTGTTGGTCTTCTGGGTTGCTCCCTTGCAGTTGCTGTGTTGCAGTGGCAGCAGTAATGTAGTGCTGTACATATCTATCCATCTTCCCGATCTTTACTCAAAAATTGAGGAGATCAGGAAGGACGGGATCCTTGTTTTTTTCTGCCATACTTAACAGTTTTAGAACAGGGCAGATACAGTACAACCTTTACAATACTCCATAAGGGTGCATTATATAAAATACTCCATAATTGTGCATATATAAAACGCACCTTGCTGCATCTGCACATTGCTGGTTTTCCGTTTTACTCTAGAATGGTGGTGTACTACCTACCACATTATGGGGCCTTGGGTGAGGCCCTTGACTCCATATGAAGCTTATCTTTCAATACGGTGGTGCCATCACCGCTGTTGGCTAAGCTTGGGAGACTTGGGCTGTCATTGGAATTCTGCTACTGGTTGTCGAGTTTTCTGACTAATAGAAATCAGGTAGTGAGGGTTGGCAATTTATTATCAACAACAAGAAGGTCATACTTAGGGGCCACCTGGGGGTGTTGCTTGAGTACGGCTTTATTTTCCCAATATGCCTCAAACTAATTCTACTAAAATATGCAGATGACATGATGCTGATTGGTCTGATTACAGGTGAGGATTCAGCATCTGGAGATGTGGTCTAGAGCGAATAATTTAGTACTGAATGTAAAAAAACTAAAGAAAGGATTATTGATTTAAGATTAGCATAGTTGGTAACCAGGCAGATTTTGTAAAGGAATTCAAGCTTGTAGGTATTACTATTTCTCATGATTTAACATGGTCTGCTATAATATACTGTATGCTCTAGTAAAGAAGGCCCAGCAGCGTATTTATTTTTTGGGCAAAATTTGGTTTTAGTGTTGAGGTTCTGTAGAGTTTATCAAGCATGATTTAAGAGTATTTTAATCTACATAATTACTATTTGGTTTGGTATGACGACAATAAAGGAATGGCGTTTGTTGCGTAGAGTAGCTAAAACGTCTGGCTCCATAACTGAATGTTCATGCATTGTCAGGTAATTTTAAGAAACGATGAGTAATTTACCGAAAACAGAAAGGACCAGTCATAGCCATCGCACGGTCTGTTTGAATTGTTACCATCAGGCCAAAGATGTCAGGTGATTAGGGCATGTAAGGCGGGATTCACACGACCGGGTCGTTCCCGAGCCCGAGTGTCGGCCGGTAAAATCGGCCATTTTGCCCGGCCGGTTTGCATTCAGTTTTGCATCCGTGCCGGGCCGGGCAGATCCGGACAGTGACATCAGCGGCAACTCCTGAAGGGGAATCCCCATGTGTTCGGGGATTCCGCTTCAGGAGTTTCCCCTGATGTCACTGCCCAGATATGGACAGAGACATCAAGCGCTCTGTCCAGGAGCGGAATCCCCGAAAACACGGGAATTTCGCTCCTTCAAGGAGCTAAAGTGCGGCTAGCACATAGCAGAGCGGGGAGATACCTCCCTGCTCTGCTATAGTGGCGTCGCTGCAGTAGTAGCAGCCGCAGCTGCAGCTGCTAGCGGCGCCATCGAAGGTGTCGCCGGGCCAGGGTGCTTTTCAAGCAGGGGAAGGGAGCCAGCGCAGCGCTCCCTTCCACCTGCTGTACACCCCGGCCCTGCCACACCGTGTACAGCGATGCCATTCGTCAGAATGGCATCAACTCCTCCTCCTCACATGCACTCTGCGCTGTGAGGAGGAGGAGATAGAGCGCAGGCTCCGGAAAACCCGGCCATCACTCGGGACACATCCCGGTGATGGCCGTGTATTACCCGGCCCCATAGACTTCTATGGGAGCCGGGCGGCCGGGTACCCGGGCGAAGATAGAGCATGTCCTATTTTTTGACAGCCGGTTTTTCCGGCCGTCAAAAAATCGGTCGTGTGAATAGCCCCATTAGGGGTCTATTATTCCTAATGCAGCCGGGTGCCGGCCGATTTATGAACGTGTGAATGAGGCCTAAGTGTATGTATAGAGAACGTTTATCTCCAGCTGCAGTGCGACTTTTAAATATGTCTATGTGATTGTATGTATGTGTGTATGATATGTAAATGCGCTAAAAAAAAATAATATAAGGATTGCGGTCATTAAAATTTTCAAACGTTCTATACCTCGTCTCCTCTGCAACAGAGAAAGGTAGCCATACATGCAAAGTCACCCTCTACTATAGTCTATGGAAAATACAAAAACAGTCCTTAACCCATTTAAAAGTGCTGATGATGCCTACACAAAAAAAATTAGTCCATAGATTGACCATTAAAAAGGTTACCTTCTGGGGTCTAGAGATGATATATTTTACTATACGTAGAGTATAAGGCTCCGGCCGCTCGCTCTTCTGTCTTGTGTATATATTCTGCTGACAGATAAAATAGAAATAAGAGGGGTCACAGGGTGGGTGCCCGCAGGCCACTAGTTGCCCTTCATACTTCTAGAACAAATCACACAATACGTTATAGTGCTCTCAAAGTAAATTCTGCAATGTAACAGGTACAGAGGTGTACCACTGTCTGCAAAGTACAAAAGACAGACAAAAAGACATTTATGACAAACAATTATTGGTATCAGGGTTAATTGTTAAATTATTCAACAGCGATTGCTTATCTAGCACTTTAATATAGAACTCTCCTTTGCTTAATTGTGTGAGAAGTATTCACTGGACCATAGCCTGGCAAAGATGAGTGCAGTAAAGGTTAGGAAATGAACGGCCATCCAGGGTGTCAGGCTTGGCCACAGGGGGCCACCATTGCCTCAGCTGATCGCAGGCTTAGAGATGTTCATGCTCAGTCTGATGTTTAATGATTGCCATTAAACTTATGTACAACTAGAAATGTAACCCATCGATAATGTTGTAGAATTTTTCACTTATGGTAAGCCTTCATTTTTATTTTGTAAATAAAATTTTAAGCTGCTTTTCCCAGTTGACCTAATTAATGAATTCTCCTGAATTCCTTTACTCTGTATCTTTTATTAGTCATTTTTGTTTTTCATATCTGCTTGGCCCACTACATTATATTTATTGTCACATCATTGTATCACATTTTACACTATATAAAACATTGCATTAAATTAGATGTTATTTATAGAGCATTTTCCCCTAAGATAATCATCTAAACATACCTATAAATAATAAAAAGAGTACATGAGAGGTTCTCACGTGAAAAGTCTTTCTATAAATCCAACTGCTATATATATATGTGAGAGAGGATGCTGCCATTAGGAAATACCATTGCCATGAAGGGGGTTCACTTGGTCTTCAATGTTTAGGTAGGTGGTACACTGCATATGCAGCATCCACATGAATGCCATGACCCAAGATTTTCCAGCAGAACATTGTCCAGAGCATCACACTGCCGCTGTCGATTTGTTTTCTACCGATAGTGCATCTAGTGCCATCTCTACCCAGGTAAGCAACATACAGATGTAGCAATCCTTATCTTGACTCTGATAACTTGCTGCAGCTTGATAACTTATTACTTAACCCCTTCCCTCTTTAGCCACTTTTGACCTTCCTGACAGAGCCTCATTTTTCAAATCGGACATGTTTCACTTTATGTGGTAACTCCGGAATGCTTTTACCTATCCAAGCGATTATGAGATTGTTTTCTCGTGACACATTGGACTTTATGTTACTGCCAAAATTTGCTCGATGTATTCAGTATTTAATTGTGGAAAACACCAATATTTAGCGAAAAATTTCAAAAATTAGCATTTTTCTCAATTTAAATGTATCTGCTAGTAAGACAGGCAGTTATAACACAAAATTGTTCCTAATTAACATCCCACATATGTCTACTTTAGTTTGGCATCATTTTTTGAACATTCTTTTATTTTTCTAGGACGTTACAAGGCTTTGAACTTTAGCAGCAATTTCTCATATTTTCAAGAAAATGTCAAAAGGCTATTTTTACAGGGGCCAGTTCACTTGTGAAGTGGCTTTGAGGGCCTTATATATTAGAAACCCCCAAAAAGTCACCCCATTTTAAAATCTTCACCCCTCAAAGTATTCAAAACAGCATTTAGAAAATGTCTTAACCCTTTAGACATTTCACAGGATTTAAAGCAAAGTAGAGGTGAAATTTACAAATTTCATATTTTTTTGCAGAAATTAATTTTTAATACAATTTTTTTTATAACACAGAAGGTTTTACCAGAGACATGCAATTTAATATTTATTGCCCAGGTTTTGCAGTTTTTGGAAATATCCCACATGTGGCCGTAGCGTGCTACTAGACTGAAGCACTGGCCTCAGAAGCAAAGGAGTACCTAGAGGATTTTGGGGCCTTATTTTTATTAGAATATATTTTAGGCACCATGTCAGGTTTGAAGGGCTCTTGCTGTGCCAAAACAGTGAAAATCCCCCAAAGGTGACCCCATTTGGGAAACTACACACCTCAAGGAAATTATCTAGGGGTATAGTAAGCATTATGACTGCACATGTTTTTTTACAGAAATTATAGGAAGTAGGCTGTGAAAATTAAAATCTACATTTTTCCAAAGAAAATGTAGGTTTAGTGATTTTTTTTCTCAATTCCACAAGGACTATATTAGAAAAAGCACAGCAAAATCTGTAAAGCAATTTCTCCCGAGTAAAACAATACCCCACATGTGGTAATAAACGGCTGTTTGGACACACGGCAGGGCTTAGAAGGGAAAGAGCGCTATTTGGCTTTTGTAGCTCAAATTTAGCAGGAATTGTTTGCGGAGGCCATGTCACATTTACAAAGCCCCTGAGGGGACAAAACAGTGGAAACCCCCCACAAGTGACCCCATTTTGGAGACTATACCCATTGAGTAAATTATCTAGGGGTATAATGAGCATTTTGATCCCACAGTTTTTTTGCAGAAATTATTGGAACTAGGCCCTGAAAATAAAAATCTACATTTTTTCAAAGAAAATGTAGGTTTAGCTAATTTTTTCTCATTTCCACAAGGACTGAAGGAGAAAAAGCACTGCAAAATTTGTAAAGCAACTTCTCCCGAGTAAAACAATACCCCACATGTGGTAATAACCGGCTGTTTGGACATACGGCAGGGCTTAGAAGGGAAAGAGCGCTATTTGGCTTTTGGAGATCACATTTAGCAGGAATGGTTTGCGGAGGCCAGGTCGCATTTGCAGAGCGCCTGAGGGGACAAAACAATGAAAACGCCCAAAAAGTGACTCCATTTAGGAAACTACACCTCTTGAGGAATTCATCTAGGGGTGTAGTAAGCATTTTGACCCCACAGATGTTTCATAGAATTGGGCAGTGAAAATAAACACAATCCTTTTTCTTCAATAAGACGTAGCTTTAGCGCAAAATTTTTCATTTTCTCAACAAATAAAGGAAAAAAATAACCCAACATTTGTAAAGAAATTTCTCCCGAGTACGGCAATACCCCATATGTGGTTATAAACTGCTGTTTGGGCACACGGCAGGGCTCAGAAGGGAAGGAGCGCCATTTGGAGTGCAGATTATGCTGGATTGGTTTCTGGGCGCCTCTGGGCCCAAAACAGTGGAAACCCCCCAGAAGTGACCCAATTTTGGAAACTACACCCCTCAATGCATTTACCTAGGGGTGTAGTGAGCATTTTAACACCGCAGATGTTTTGTAGAAATTAGTGTGCACTCGATGTTGCAGAGTGAAAATGGGATTTTTTTTCCATAGATATGCCAATATGTGGTGCCCAGCTTGTGCCACCATAACAAGACAGCTCCCTAATTATTATGCAGTGTTTCCCAGTTCTAGAAACACCCTACATGGGGCACTAATCTTTTGCCTGGACATTCGACCATGCTCAGGAGTGAAAGCGTACCATGTATAATTGAGGCCTAATTTGGCGATTTACAAAGTATTGGTTCACAACTGCAGAGGCTCAGATGTGAAATAATAAAAAGAAACCCATGAGAAGTGACCCCATTTGGAAACTACACCCCTCAAGGCATTTATTAAGGGGTGTAGTGAGCATTTTCACCCCACAGGTCTTTTCCATAAATGATTGCACTGCAGATGGTGCAAATTAAAACTTAATATTTTTCCCTAGATATGCCATTTCAGTGACAAATATGTCATGCCCAGCTTATGCCACTGGAGACACACACCCCAAAAATTGTTAAAAGGGTTCTCCCGAGTATGACGATGCCATATATGTGGAAGGAAACTGCTGTTTGGGCACATTGTAGGGTTCAGAGCGGAGGGAGCGCCATTTGCCTTTTGGAGAGCGATTTTGCTTGGTAGTAGATTTGTTTGATTATTGCTGGTGTTTCCATTTATAATGTGGGGGTACATGTAAGCCGGGCGAAGTATATAAGGGGTATAGTCAGGTGGTACAATAATGGGGTAAAAAAACAATAAAATGATCCATAGATGTGTGTTACGCTGTGACACAATCCTTTCTGCACAGGCCTGTGTCGCACAGATATATGGCGACCTTTCTTATGCCCCTTTTGGTCCACACTCCGCACCTTTGCTGTGAAAGTGTTGTCCTAGTAAAATACGGGCACCCTTCCAGCAGATATGTTTGGGCCCTCCCCTTCCTGGTTCCCTAATTTTAGGTCCTTGATAAATCGCCTCTTGAAACAGAAGAAATGTTACCCTCAGGCCGGCACAACTGCATATTTTTTATTTCCTGACTTATTGGAGCCTTAACTAATTTTATTTTTAACATAAAATAGACATAGTGGTATGAGGGCTTTTTTTTGTGGGACGAGCTGTAGTTATTATTGGTACCATTTTGGGGTACATGCGACTTTTTGATCACCTTTTATCCTATTTTTTGGGAGGCCAGGTAAACAAAAAACTGCAATTCTGCCATAATTTTTTTAGTTTTTTTTATACAGCGTTCACCACGCGTTATAAACTACATGTTCAGGTTATTCTGCGGGTCAGTACGATTCCGGCGATACCTAATTTATAGAACTTTTTTATGTTTTTCAACTTTTTGCACAATAAAATTACTTTTGGAAAAAGAATGTATTTTTTCTGTCGCCAAGTTGTGAGAACCATAACTTTTTAATTTTTTTGTCGACGGAGCTCGATGAGGGCTTGTTTTTTGTGAGACAAGCTCTAGTTTTTATAGGTACCATTTTTGGATACGTGTGACTTTTTGATCACTTTTTATTCCAATATTTGTAGGGCAAAGTTACCAAAAAACAGAAACTCTGGTATAGTTTTTTACGCTGTTCACCGCGTGCAATAAATATAATATTTTGATACCTCAGGTCGTTACTGTCGCGGCGATATGAAATATGTATGGTTTATTATTATTTTTCAATAATAAAGGACTTGATAAGGGAAAAAGGGCGATTGTGTTTTATTTTATTACTTGAAACTTTTATTGTTTTCAAACTTTTATTTTTTTCACTTTTTTTTACACTTTTTTTCAAGTCCCACTAGGGGACTTGAAGTTCCAACTGTCTGAAGTTTTTTTTCTAATATATTGCGCTACCTACGCAGTGCAGTGTATTAGATCTGTCAGTTATTCACTGACAGCAAGCCGATTAGGCTTTGCCTCCCGGCAGGGCCTAATGGGCTTCTGTAATGGCAGAGCAGGAGGCCATTGTGTCTCCTGTTGCCATAGCAGCAGTCGCCAGTCCAGATTGCCTGTCAGGGCTTGCGATCTGCTAGTAACCGCTACGATGCAGCAATCGCTTTCGATTGCTGCATCAAAGGGGTTAATGGCAGGGATCGGAGCTAGCTCTGGTTCTTGCTGTTACAGGTGGATGTCAGCTGTAACATACAGCTGACTTCCACCGCTGATGACGCCGGATCAGCTCCTGAGCCGGCGCCATCTTGCCGGCGGCTACGGAAGCCGATCAGGCTCCGCCGCCGGGCGGATCTTGACTGGCTTCCATGCTAGGCAGACCCGGAGGCCAGTATTAGGCCTCCAGTTGTCATTGCAGCCACCGGAACCCCGGCAATTTCATTGCTGGGGTTCTGATGAGCTGCAAACAGCTTAAATGTAGCGATCAAGTTTGAACGCTGCATTGAAGGGGTTAATGGCAGGGATCGAAGCTAATTTCGGTCCCTGCCATTACAGCCGGATGTCAGCTGTAAGATACAGCTGAGATCCGGCGATGATAGCACCGGCTCAGCTTCTGAGCCGGTGCCAAACATTTGTCGTAAGTATACAACATTTTGCGGGAAGCACTGGCTTTCCATGACGTATACTTACAACAAATGTCGGGAAGGGGTTAAGCAATTGAAAAAGTCAAGTTAAAGTTTCTTGCTACTGAGTATTTTTAATGTGTAAAAAGTCAAGTTAAAGACTGCTACATCCGTATACGTAAGCGGCCACCCACATAAAGTAAAAGAAAATGTGATTCATCAGACCTGGTCAACTTCCCCCCCTTCTGGTCTAGTTCTAATTCTCCCATGTCCATTGTATGCGCTTCCGGCAGTGGACAGGGATCAGCATGGGCACTCTGACTAGTCTGAGGCTACATAACTCCAAAAACAGTAAACTGTGATGCACTACTTTTTCTTACATCTCTCTATCATAGCCAGCATTAACTTTTTATCAATTTGTGCTACAGTAGATCTTCCATGGGATTGAACCAGACAAGTTAGCTTTCGTGCCACATGCGCATCAATGAGCCTTGGGAGCCGATAACCCTGTCGCTGGTTCACTTAGGGTACTTCCTTGAACCACTTTTGGTAGGTACTCACCACTGCATATCGGGAACACCCCACAAGCAGTGGTGTAGCTATAGGGGTCGCAGTGGTCAGAATTGTGACCGGGCCCGGAAGCCAGTGGGCTCGCGGCCCCCTGCACCACATCAATAAAAAGTTACTAGAAGAACTGGGCCGCGGGCGCCTGTTACTATAGTAACTTACAGTACTTACCCGCCTGGTTCCGGAGCGCAGCGGAGGTCCAGACAAGTAGCGGATCATCATTAGGGTGGTTCAGGAGGCCGCCCGTGGCCCAAGGCTCCTGGGGGTCCCATGGCCACCCAAACTGCACATGATCGCATGGGCCCCCTCATGCCTGGTGGCATCGCTGGCAGTGGAGGGGGCCCCGGTGCTAGCGGGAGCCACATTCATTTGTATCTGAGTCCTCAGGATTCAGATACAAATGAATATTATAGGCTGCAGGCCACGTTAGGCCTGCAGCCTATAAGGCGCTGGGAAGACTCCCTGTACAGGCCGGCATGATGAGGTACTGCATCACGCCGGTCTGCGCATGCGTCTAGTCCGGAGGATTCACATGTGCCCAGCTGGAGCGGCCGCCACGGTGCAAGGTAAGTAAAAAAAATTTTTTTTTTTAGGCGGGAGTAGCGCTGTGTATATATTCAAGGAGGGGGGGAGGGCTCCAATATACTATATACAAGGGGGAATGCTGGGTGGCGCTATATACAAGGGGGAGGAGAGCGCTGTGTGACACTATAGACAAATGGAGGGAGTGCTCTGTGACACTATATACAAAGGGGGGGGGTGCTCCTTGACACTATATACATAGGGGGGGAGTGCTCCGTGACACTATATACAAAGGGGGAGCGCTGTGTGCACTATATTCAAAGGAGGAGCACTGTGTGTATTATATACAAAGGAGGAGTGCTGTGTGCACTATATACAAAGTGGGAGTGCTTTGTGCACTATATACAAAGGTGGAGCACTGTGTGCACTATATACAAGGGGGAGTGCTGTGTGCACTATATATAAAGGGGGAGCGCTGTGTGTACTATATACAAGGAGGGAGCGCTATGTGGCCCTATATACAAGGGGGAAGCACTGTGTAGCCTTATATACAAGGAGGAGGGGGGAGTGCTGTGTGACCCTATATACAAGGGGGAAGGGGAGCACTGTGTGGCACTATATACAAAGGGGGGTGCGCTGTGTGCACCATATACAAGGGGGAGCACTAAGTGGCCCTATATGCAAGGGGGGAGTGCTGTGGGACACTATCTACAAAGGGGGAGGGCTGTATAGCACTATATACCAGGGGGGGTCTGTGTGGTGCTATCCACAGCAGTATGTGTGTGGCGCTCTTTACAGGGGGGCTCTGTGGTGCTAGAGGGGGAGGGCTGTATGGCGCTGTGTGTAACGCTCTCTACAGGGGGGATGTGTGGGGTTTTAGCTACAGGGGGGATGTGTGATATATACAGGGGGTTGTGTGTGGCACTATGTACAGGGGGCTGTGTGTATGTGGTGTTTTACAGTGTATGGTATTATTATATTCAGGCGCCCAGTGTTTGATGCTATCATATTTAGGGGCACAGTATGTGGCACCATGATAATTTTCTTTTCTTTTATAGGTGTGGAAATGTTGGAAAAGTGAGGAGCCAAAGACATCTGAGTGGCAAATTCTGCAGAAATGGGTCATGGCCGGGAGAAGTCGTCATGGGCTCTGGAACGGATGGAGAAGAAAAGAGGAAAAAAACTACTAGAATCTGAGACACCTGTGAGTCACTAGATTTGTAGAGAATCTGTCACCTCTCCTGACATGTTTATTATAGGAAATACTTCACAAAAAGTTTCTGCAGACCAGGACTGATAGACAATTGCCCTTGTCAGGAGGATGTGTCCCTGCAGTGTGATACTGTCAGTATGTAGGGACACAGCCCTGTAACGAGGGGTATCGTAACATCCATTTGTTAATGCTTGCCCAAGAAGGTAGTGTTAACAATAGTTACAGCGCGGCAGGGTGGCGGTGCAGAAGAGGGGCCCAAGTTTGGGTAACAGCCCAGGGCCTATGGTCTACTTAATCCACCACTGGTCCTTACGTCACAGCGATGTGCGCCACACACAACATCACAACCCTGGATAGAGTCAGGACCTACACTGCGGCTGAAGAGGAGGGTAAGTTTAATATCCCTGTCTGCTGAAGCTGATAGGTCGGGGTCCGACTCCCGGGACCCTGTCAATCAGCTGTTTTGAAGGGGCTGCATCGCTCGTACAAGAGCTGCTTCCCCTTCATTCCTGTTACTTGCTCACACTGTGAATCCGTGTCGGCGACTCACAGTGTAAGCAAGTAAGGGAAATGAAGGGGAAGCAGCTCTCGTACGAGCGCTGCGGATCCTTCAAAACAGCTGATTGGCGGGGGTCCCGGCAGTCGGACCCCGACCCATCAGCTATTGATGGCCTATCCTGAGTATAGGCCATCAATGTTTAGTGACTGGACAACCCCTTAAAGCCTACAATTTAGCAGGCTTAGAGGGCCCATGAGACAGGATCACAGATTGTGTGATGTTGTCTGCTAAGCCCTGTATCTAAGCCAATCACATGGTAGGTTTAGATACAGGGCCCATGTGTGATCCTTTCTGATTGGCCCTGTATATAAGCCTACCCCATATAAGCTGGCCTCTAAAACATAACATTTATTTAAAGAGGCTCTGTCACCACATTATAAGTGCCCTATCTCCTATATAAGGAGATCGGCGCTATAATGTAGGTGACAGTAATGCTTTTTATTTAGAAAAACGATCTATTTTAAACCACTTTATTAGCGATTTTTAGCTTTATGCTAATGAGTTTCTTAATGCCCAAGAGGGAGCGTGTTTTTACTTTCGACCAAGTGGGCATTGTACAGAGGAGGGTATGACGCTGACCAATCAGTGACCAGTCAGCGTCATACACTTCTCCCCATTCATTTACACAGCAGCATCGCGTTCTTACTAGAAACGATGTGCAGCCACATACACACACATTAACGTTAATCAAGTGTCCTGATAATGAATATACATTACCTCCAGCCTGGACGTCATGTGTATTCAGAATCCTGACACTTCTGAATCTTTTCTGTGAGATTCCAGCAAGCCACACGTAATCTCGCGAGATTACGATGTAAACGAGATTTCATTCCCTTGCTGGAAATCTCACAGAAAAGATTCAGAAGTGTCAGGATTCTGAATACACATGACGTCCAGGCTGGAGGTAATGTATATTCATTATCGGGACACTTGATTAACGTTAATGTCTGTGTATGTGGCTGCACATCGTATTCTAGTAAGAACGCGATGCTGCTGTGTAAATGAATGCAGAGGAGTGCATGACGCTGACTGGTCACTGATTGTCAGCGTCATACACTCCTCTGTACAACGCCCACTTGGTCGAAAGTAAAAACACGCCCACTTGGGCATTAAGAAACTCATTAGCATAAAGCTAAAAATCACGAATAAAGTGGTTTAAAATAGATCGTTTTTCTAAATAAAAAAGCATTACTGTCACCTACATTATAGCGTCGGACTCCTTATGTAGGAGATAGGGCACTTATGTGGCGACAGAGCCTCTTTAAATATTGATATATATAAGAAATAAAATGAATGCAATGCAAACAGACAAACAAAGGTCCACCGCTCAGGAAGATAAAAAATAGTGCAGAAGTATTAGTGCAAACAGTGTAATAGCCAGGCTGAAGATAAAGCCACTTACTGCACCGATGTAAATGGTGTCCGCTCAGTTCGGTGTGCATCTGCTCATGAGGAGTACACTAGTTATCTCTTTATGTGAATTCCCTGTCGTATACCTATATATGTGCATTGTCCAATACTATTGGCCGATCTTGGCATTTTTGGACCTTGTTTGTTTGTTTATCTGCATCAATTAATTTTTTTATATAGATCATAATTTGAAGTACTACATTATAGTGTGTCAACTTAGGGGCAAGAAACACCTATTGGTACATTCAGGAAAGTTAATGTCAGCCTTAAAGTATGGTTTAGAAAATTGTAACCCAGAAAGGGACAAGAACATGTATAAACCAAGTAAATCTTGGTGTATTGACCCCAAATTTTTTGACAAGATAAACCTACAGAGAATGGGGTGCAATTAACACACAGTAATCTTGAATAGAGAAGCAAACAATCTTTATTAAACAAGGTAAAGACAATAAAAAGCATAAAAACGAGTCATGCTGAGCATGAGCAGGACGTCCCTCTGTGCAAAGAGCAAGATGTAAACACTAAGTAGCAACCATGGGTAAAGCATACAATGTCTGGATAGTAAATATACATGTCAAGTTGCTTTAGTTAATAAGCATGTAGCTGAAAATGCAGTCATTATGTGAACACTACTCAAATGGTAGTGACACAACATGGACATGGACAGAAACAAAGTCAAAGAAGAAATGAACAGATGACCTACCCATGGAGTTCACTATGCACACCGAGAGACGTCACACCCTAGGGGCAAGTTAGCTCACATGATCATCATCTCCGGTATAAGATGGATTGCACACTAAAAAATTCTCACCCCAACAGAGTGTATTAGGTTGAAAACTGGCTGCAACCAACATTATTATCTGCATAGATGGCAAAGCAGTTGTACAACACAGTGCAAAACAAACCCTAGGCCATTCAGCCTCTAACTAAACACATAGCTTCACTATCTATCGAGGTGAAAGGCCTACTGCCCAGAACCTAAAAAAAAAAACGATTTGTGCCCACCAGAACTCTTGACTCTTACAGGCTGGCAGTACCTGTCTTGCCCAGACTGGGAGGATTGTGGGAGTAGATCACATTCTTAACCCCTTCGCGCTCAGCGACGTAATAATCTGTTGCGCTAACTATATCGTTAGCGCTCAGCGACGGACTATTACGTCGCGGGGAAAATGCCGCGATGGTCCCGCCTCCACGATCGCCTCTATTGGACAGTTAGTAAGCAACTGTCCAATAGTGGCGATCAGTCGCTTCACTTCCTCTCCCTGACCTCACATCCGCCCTGAACGCCCTGTTGGAGTTAGCGAGGCGTTCGGAGCGGTTGTGAGAAAGAGAGAGAGAAGAGAAAGTGTGAAAAAAGTCAAATAAGAAGTTAAAAAACAACTTTTTTGTGCTTCCCACCTCCCCAATCCACTACCCAGTCCTGTACCCTTCCTCTTTGTGTTCCCCCCACGTTTTTGGTCAGTGATCTCCTATCACTGACCACTTCTTAGTCTTCAGGACCAATTTCTTGGTCCCTGGAGATTATTATTTTTTTTTTCTTCATATAAAACAAAAAATGTAAAAAAAAACAAAAAATAAATAGTTAGTTTAGCCAATTTTGACAATTTAACTGGTTAGTTTAGTATTAGGGTTAGTTAGTGTCAGGGAACCGTCAAAAAGCGTAGTTAGGTATAGCGTCAGGGAATTTAGCGTCCGTAATCCATCACCGTAGTTAGATCTAGCGTTAGGGGTCCGTTACCGTAGTTAGGTTTAGCGTCAGGGAAGCTCGTAATAATCTAGATAGGTTTAGTGTCAGGTACCCGTCACCGTAGTTAGGTTTAGTGTTAGGGAAGCTCGGAATAATCTAGTTAGGTTTAGTGTCAGGGAATAGTTGCCGTAGTTAGATTTAGTCTCAGGGAAGTTCAAATAAAATCTAGTTAGGTTTAGTGTTAGGAACCCTCGCCCTAGTTAGGTTTAGTGTCAGGGAAGCCCACTCGTTCTATAAAAACATTTTTTTTTGGCTGGTTTAGCAGCCTATTGGGAAGGAATCAAACATGTCCCAATGGACATTTACTGCCAAAGAGGCGTATTCATTTCTTGACTCCGACACAGAGTCGTCGGGTGGTGAGACTCTGTTCTATTTGTCTACCTCCTCATCCAGTGATGAAGAAGAGGAACCCCCTAGGAGACGCCCCAGGACCACCACTGCAGTTGAAGCCCCCGAGCGAAATGACCCCGCCGCAGCTCAAGCCCCCGAGCGAAGTGACCCCATTTGGACCCCCACACCAGACGTTTATGAGCCCCAAATCCCAGAGTACACGGGCAGCTCAGGGATAAAATTTAGCACGGCAGGGCTCAGTGAGATGGACTTTTTCAAGTTCTTCTTCACTGATGACTTTATAGAACTAATGGTCTCCCAGACTAATTTATATGCCCAACAGTATATAACAAAGAACCCCACATCGTTTTATGCCCAGTCCCACAGGTGGACCCCTGTAGATGCAGCAGAGTTGGGCAAGTTCTGGGGACTTCATTTGAACATGGGGCTTCTGAAAAAGCCGTCCATTAGGACCTACTGGAACACGGACATCTTATACCACACCCCGATGTACCGTATGGCCATGTCCAGGATGCGTTATGAGGCAATACTTCGCTTCTTGCATTATACGGATAATGAGCAGTGCCCACCCCGAGATGACCCCAGTTTTGACCGTTTATACAAACTGAGACCCCTATTAGACCATTTCAGTGCCCGGTTTGCCCAAGCATACACCCCCGAGAAGTGTATTTCTATAGATGAATCCCTGGTACATTTTAAAGGGAGGCTTCAATTCCGCCAGTACCTGCCGAGTAAGAGGGCAAGGTATGGCGTGAAGTTGTATAAGCTGTGCGAGAGTGCATCAGGGTATACATATAAATTCAGGATCTATGAAGGAAAGGACAGCAGTGTTCAGCCCCCAGAATGCCCCCCTTACTGGGAATTAATGCAAAAATTGTGTGGGATTTGGTGCACCCACTGCTGGACCAGGGTTACCACCTCTACCTGGATAACTTTTATACCAGTGTCCCACTCTTCAAGTGCCTCGCTTCCAGAAGTACTGTGGCATGCGGCACTGCTAGAAAAAAATCTGAGAGGCCTCCCTAAGACTCTGCTTGGGCAAACACTCAGAAGGGGTGAGAGAAGGGCACAATCTAGCAGCAATTTATTGTGTGTCAAGTACAAGGACAAGAGAGATGTCCTTGTATTGACAACAATACATGGCCACACCAGTACCCATGTACCTTTACGAGGTACCAGTACAGAGACCCTCAAACCAGACTGCATCCTGGACTACAATAGGTACATGGGAGGGGTGGACTTGTCAGATCAAGTCCTGAAACCCTACAGCGCCATGCGGAAATCGAGGGTGTGGTATAAGAAGCTGGCCGTGCACATTATACAGATGGCATTGTACAATGCGTACGTGCTACGTCGATGTGCAGGCCAGAGGGGAACTTTCCTGGAATTTCAAGAGGTGGTTATCAAGAACCTAATCTTTAGGGACCAAGAAGGGGGGGCACCCAGTACTTCTGGAAGTGAGGCCACACGCATCGTACCAGGGCAACACTTTCCAGGAGAAGTTCCCCAAACTGGCAAGAAGGGAAAAAGTCAAAAGAGGTGCATAGTCTGCTCAAAGAGGGGGATAAGGAGGGAAACAATATACCAATGTGACACGTGTCCCGAAAAACCATGGCTCTGTACGAAAGATTGTTTTCGAATTTATCATACATCCCTTGATTTTTAATTTACCCTGATGCACTCCGCACAGCTTATCCCCCTCATCTTTCCCTTCTGAGCCCTGCCATGTGCCCAGGCAGCTGATAACAGCCACATGTAGGGTATTGCCGTACCCGGGAGAACCCACATTACAGCTTATGGGGTGTAGATCTCCGGTGGTGCATGCTGGGCACACTATATCGGACACTGACATGCCATATATATATATAGAAAATTGCAAATCTCACTCTGCACCATCTGCTGCGCATTATCTTTTACACACTACCTGTGGGGTCAAAATGCTCACTACACCTCTAGATGAATGTCTTAAGGGGTGTCGTTTCTAAAATGGGGTCACTTCTCGGGGGTTTCAACTGTACTGGTACCTCAGGGGCTTCTTCATACATGACAGCACCAGAAAAGCTCCAGTTGGTCAAATGGTGGTCCTTTCCTTCTGAGCCCTGCCATGGGCCCAAACGGCAGTTTATCTCCACAAATGGGGTATTGCCGCACTAAGGACAAATTGGGCAACAAAATGGGGTATTTTGTTCCCTGTGAAAATAAGAAATTTTGATCAAAAATTACATCTTATTGGAAAAAAAGGCATTTTTTTAATGTAACAGCCCAATTGAAATAGGTGCTGTGAAAAAACTGTGCGGTCAAAATGCTGACAACAACCATAAATTAATTCCTTGAGGGGTGTAGTTTCCAAAATGGGGTCACTTTTGGTGGGTTTCCATTGATTTGATACCTCTGGGGCTCTGAAAATGCGACATGGCACCCGAAAACCAATCCAGCAAAATCTGGACTCCAACAAACACATAGCGCTCCTTTCCTTCTGAGCCCTCCCATGGGCCCAAACGGCAGTTTATCACCACAAATGGGGTATTGCCGCACTAAGGACAAATTGGGCAACAAAATGGGGTATTTTGTTCCCTGTGAAAATAAGAAATTTTGATCAAAAATTACATCTTATTGGAAAAAAAGGCATTTTTTTAATGTCACAGCCCAATTCAAATTGGTGCTGTGAAAAAACTGTGCGGTCAAAATGCTAACAACAACCATAAATGAATTCCTTGAGGGGTGTAGTTTCCAAAATGGGGTCAGTTCTGGTGGGTTTGCATTGCTTTTATACCTCAACACCTCTTCAAACCTGGCATGCTGCCTAAAATATATTCTAATAAAAAAGAGGCCTCAAAATGCACTAGGGGCTTCTTTGCTTCTAGGGCTTGTGTTTTAGTCCACGAGAACACTAGAGCCACATGTGGGACATTTCTAAAAACTGCAGAATCTGGACAATACATATTTAGTAGTATTTCTCTGGTAAAAGCTTCTGTGTTACAGAAAAAAATTGAATAAAATTGAAATTCAGCAAGAACAATGAAATTTGCAAATTTCACCTACACTTTGCTTTAATTCCTGTAAAATGCCTGAAGGGTTAAAAAACTGTCTAAATGCTGTTTTGAATACTTTGAGGGGTCTAGTTTTTAAAATGTGGTGTTTTATGGGGTTTTTTTAATACATAGGCCCCTCTAAGCCACTTCAGAACTGAACAAGTACCTTAAAAAAAAGGCTTTTTAAATTTTCTTAAAAATATGAGAAATTACTGTTTATGTTCTAAGCCTTGTAACGTCCAAGAAAAATAAAAGAATGTTCAAAAAATGATGCCAATCTAAAGTAGACATATGGGAAATGTGATCTAGTAACTGTTTTGGGGTGTATAACCGTCTGTTTTACAAGCAGATGCATTTAAATTCAGAAAAATTCTATTTTTTCCAAATTTTCTCTAAATTTTGCAATTTTTCACCAATAAACACTGAATATATCTGAGTATTCCATTACATTTACAGATGTAGCCAAGTTTATATTGACTCTAATAACTTGCTGCAACGTGATATCACACAACAAAAGCCTTTGAAAAAGTCAAGTTAAAGTTTCTTGTCACTGTGTATTTAGTACATTAACCCGTTAGTGACCGCTAATACGCCTCTTCACGACGGTCACTAACGGGCTTTATTCTGATGCATAAGCCTTTTTACGGCACTGCATCAGGATAAAGTAAACAGAGCAGGGAGCGTTAAATCTCCCTGCTCTCAGCTGCCAGATGTAGCTGAGGGCTGGGGGCGTCCCTGCTCGAACGTCTGAGATCGATATTAGTATCCATCTCACCCGTTTTATCCCTCAGATGCGGTGCTGAATAGCGTGCACCGCATCTGAGTGGTTTTGGAGAGAGGGAGGGATCTCCCTCTCTCTCCCACCGACACCCGGCGATAAGATCGCCGAGTGTCTGTGTCTTCTATGGCAGCCGGGGGCCTAATAATGGCCCCCGGATGTGCCTGTAGTGAATGCCTGCTAGGTCATGCCAGAGGCATGTCCTAGCAGATGCCTGTCCGTTTTAAACGGACAGGCAGTAATACACTGCAATACAAAAGTATTGCAGTGTATTATAATAACGACCGGAGAATCGCATATTAAAGTCCCCTAGTGGGACTAGATAAACAGTAAAAAAAAAGTTTAATAAAGTTAATAAAAAACAAATGTGAAAAAAAATGAAAAACCCACTTTTTCCCCTTACAAACTGCTTTACTATTAAAAAAACAAAATAAAGTTAAAAAGTTACACATATTTGGTATAGCCGCGTCTGTAACGACCCCGACTATAAATCTATAACATTATTTAACCCGCACGGTGAACGCCGTAAAAAAGTAAATAAAAAACAATGGAAAATTTGCTGTTTTCTGTGGAATCCTGACTTAAAAAAAATGTGATAAAAAGTCGCACCTACTCCAAAATGGTACCGATAAAAACTACAAGTCTTCCCGCAAAAAAAAAGCCCTCATACAGCTGCATCGGCGGAACAATAAAAAAGTTATGGGTCTTCAAATATGGAGATGCAAAAACAAATAAATTTGAAAAAAAAGGGTTTTTACTGTGTAAAAGTAGTAAAACATATAAAATCTATACAAATTTGGTATTGTTGCAATCGTAACAACCCGCTGAATAAAGTTATTGTGTTATTTATACCACACGGTAAACGGCGTAGATTTAGGATGCGCAAAAGTGTGGCAAAATTACATTTTTTTTTCTATCCCCCCCAAAAAGTTAATAAAAGTTAATCAATAAATAATATGTACCTCAAAATGGTGTTATTAAAAAATACAACTTGTCCCGCAAAAAACAAGACATTATAAAGCTATGTCGACGCAAAAAAAAAAGTTATAGCTCTTGGAATGTGATGATGGAAAAACTTACGAAATGGCTTGGACTTTAAGGTTTAAAATAGGCTGGTCATTAAGGGGTTAAGAGTGAGGATAAAGATGGCTACATCTGTACCTTTCTGTCACCCGTTAATGCAGAAGACAGCAGGTTGCTATTAGCAACGACATTATTCTCTGGGTTACTATTAGCATCATTACATGTTTCACATGCGACACTCTCGTCATTAAATTTATCACAGTGGTGCAAGCTATATACTAGACACTGAGTTGGCTTAGTTTTCGTTTGGCTCACTTTGGTGCATTTTAAGCTATGCCACCTTTATTAGTTACTTTTTAAAAGTGTCTAGTGTGGCACAAACATCTGTTATTTTTGGCGCATTTGCGTGATAAATGAGTCTAAATTGAAGTGCAACACAATTTGGTGCATTTTTCGACACATTCTAGACACAAAGTAGTAAATCTGGCCCAATGTTTATATATGTGAATTCTTTTTTTTGTCAGGAAATTGATTCTTTTAAGTTGTAGCATTCGATTTAGTAGGAAAAAAAGTAGGCAGACAGATTTTGGTCTCTGAAAAATAGGCCTTTGACCCCTGAGAAGAGTGAATTATGTGTGCCAAAACCGAAGAAACAAGGCAATAGCTATAAAAGAGGTTTACAGTGACATATTGATATTACACCAGACAAAGAAGTCATCTGGACCGCTCAGGAACTGACAGTAATTTCACTTCCAAAACAAAAGGTGAGTGGCGGCCATAAGGATAAAAATAGTAATTCATGAACGAGGAGCACCTCACTTCATTGAGTCAGAAGAGTGGTAAATGTTAAAAGCTTAAATCTCAAATCACTTAATGAGACTTTACGTTTGGTTCCTCATTAAGCTTAAAGGGTTATTCCCATCTTTATGATCGATTCATTTAGCTCAAGCTTATAAAGATATGTATTTTTTTAATTACCTTTATTTTTCAAAAGTATTTACTTTTCCCGTTATTTCATGTTAAACTTTTGTCCATTGCTAAAAATGTTTATTGCTCGTTTCCTAGGGATCCGGCCACCACTGCTTTCCACTAGCGGTAGCCGCGCTTGCGCAATGACATCCTCTCCGTCCTTAGAAGTGGATGTCAGTGTTATCGTGAACGCACGTATCAGCACATGCGCATTAGATGCCGCCCCGGCCACCTCTCGTGTGGAAGCATCAGGTACTGCATAGTAGACGCGAGTTTGCGCGGGTGGGGGTGGTGGTGGTGGTGCCGCAAGGGGGGGGGAAGAGGGGTTTGCAAAGGGGAGGCATTGCTGCAGAGAGGGGGGTGTAAGGAGCTGAGCAAGAGGGGTGGTGCCGCGACTAGAGTTGTTCCAAGTGGGGGGGAAGTGTTGCCACAGGGGGGATGCAGCTTATCGCGAGGGAGGGTGGAAGAGGCTTTCCGCGAGGGGGGGGAAGTGGGTTACCAAGAAGGGTGGCTTGAGATTGCAGTGAGGTGTGGCGTGGGTGAATTTAAATTCAAGGTGTTACTATACAACTATCTAGGGAACGGGGGAGAGGGTGTTTTGTCTCAACCACGCTTACCATTCCTGGTTGAGATGATCATTCCCCCGATGCTGCTAGAACTATAGTGACATCGAGCCGCTCACGCCCCTTTTTATAAAAGATAACCACCACTAGCTGAGTTATCAAGTTGGAAAAAAAGGTAGTTAGGGAAGGAATTTTTACATTTTTTTTTAGCAGCAATAGATATAGAATTTAATTTTGGATTAGGATGCATTATAAAAAAAAATATGAGTCAATTTTGGAATAACCCTTTAATAGCTACATAAGCTCTTCTTCTGGATAGGTATTTATAGGCAAGCAAATAAATGTATATAGTAAAGCCAAGACACAAGATTTAACATTGACTATCGTGAACTGCTGCTTTTGTGTGCTATGCTCTTTCCACTTAGCAGTAGGAATCTTTCATTTGAGTTTCACAGCAATTTCAATGTGCTTCTTACTGGTGATAGGTGTGAAATTCATATAATCTGCAGCTAAAGTGGATATGTCAATGTAAGACATTGTGGAATGGTCATCAATCACACATCACTTAGGTCACACTATACTTATAAATCATTGAAGGATTGTTACAGTCAATGTAATATTTTATAAATAAAGTTGTCGGCATCAGTTTTGTAAGCTTCAAATAAAATGGCAATGTGGATAAAAGAGTTTTACTACAAAAAAATATTTATTGCCTCTCACTAGTCCACAGTTCCTCCTTTCCAGCACATCTGTGGTAAGAGTTTATGGCGTGATGAGCGAGCATGCACTGCCGCTTCATACAACTCTGTGAGAGATGCACCATTACAAACTCCCTTTGAAGTTAAGAAGGTATAGGGGACTGTGATTTTTGGATGACCCACTGGTGGGACCCAGAGGAATCCAACATTTAGCAACAAACTGTGGATATGTGATAAGTATTGTTAATTTGAAAAACTTTTTAACATTTCATAATTTTAACTTACCAGGAGTAAACACAAAGAATTAATTTTTATTGGCTGCTTTTGATTATCTTTTGAAGCCATGACTTTCACATTCCATGAGCATATAACTGGATGTATAGACTATTTTTCTGTGAATACAGAAAAGATTTTGCCTCTGATCAATATGGGATAAAGAATTTAAAAACAATATTCACCAAATAAGTTGGGTGAACTCAATCACATGCAGTATTATTGTTTGCTAGACTAGTTACATTTTGGAAAACAGACCATTGTATGATATGAATAAATGACAATGAACGGTGAATGATTGAAATTTCTATCTGACGTGAATGAAGACGTTACTTATTTAAGATGAAGATTACCCTATCTCACATAGAAATAACTTCCTGTCCACTTTTGGTTTCAAGATACAAGACTGAGCTCAGCAGCTCAATATATATATATATATATATATATATATATATATATATATATATATATATACACTACCGTTCAAAAGTTTGGGGTCACACAGACAATTTTGTGTTTTCCATGAATACTCACACTTATATTTTTCAAATGAGTTGCAAAATGACTAGAAAATATAGTCAAGACATTGACAAGGTTAGAAATAATGATTTTTATTTCAAATAATAATTTTCTCCTTCAAACTTTGCTTTCGTCAAAGAATGCTCCATTTGCAGCAATTACAGCATTGCAGACCTTTGACATTCTAGCTGTTAATTTGCTGAGGTAATCGGGAGAAATTTCACCCCATGCTTCCAGAAGCCCCTCCCACAAGTTGGATTGGCTTGATGGGCACTTCTTGCATACCATACGGTCAAGCTGCTCCCACAACAGCTCTATGGGGTTGAGATCTGGTGACTGCGCTGGCCACTCTATTACAGATAGAATACCAGCTGCCTGCTTCTTCCCTAAATAGTTCTTGCATAATTTGGAGGCGTGCTTTGGGTCATTGTCCTGTTGAAGGATGAAATTGGCTTCAATCAAGCGCTGTCCACAGGGTATGGCATGGCGTTGCAAAATGGAGTGAGAGCCTTCCTTATTCAAAATCCCTTTTACCTTGTACAAATCTCCCACTTTACCAGCACCAAAGCAACCCCAGACCATCACATTACCTCCACCATGCTTGACAGATGGCATCAGGCACTCTTCCAGCATCTTTTCAGTTGTTCTGCATCTCACAAATGTTCTTCTGTTTGATCCAAACACCTCAAACTTCGATTTGTCTGTCCATAACACTTTTTTTCCAATCTTCCTCTGTCCAATGTCTGTGTGCTTTTGCCCATATTAATCTTTTCCTTATATTAGCCAGTCTCAGATATGGCTTTTTCTTTGCCACTCTGCCCTGAAGGCCAGCATCCCGGAGTTACCTCATCACTGTAGACGTTGACACTGGCGTTTTGCGGGTACTATTTAATGAAGCTGCCAGTTGAGGACCTGTGAGGCGTCTATTTCTCAAACTAGAGACTCTAGTGTACTTGTCTTGTTGCTCAGTTGTGCAGCGGGGCCTCCCACTTCTCTTTCTACTCTGGTTAGAGCCTGTTTGTGCTGTCCTCTGAAGGGAGTAGTACACACCGTTGTAGGAAATCTTCAGTTTCTTGGCAATTTCTCGCATGGAATATCCTTCATTTCTAAGAACAAGAATAGACTGTCGAGTTTCACATGAAAGCTCTCTTTTTCTAGCCATTTTGAGAGTTTAATCGAACCCACAAATGTAATGCTCCAGATTCTCAACTAGCTCAAAGGAAGGTCAGTTTTATAGCTCCTCTATACAGCAAAACTCTTTACAGTGGTGCTAAGATAATTGCACAAGGGTTTTCTAATCATCCATTAGCCTTCTAACACAGTTAGCAAACACAATGTACCATTAGAACACTGGAGTGATGGTTGCTGGAAATGGGCCTCTATACACCTATGTAGATATTGCATTAAAAACCAGACGTTTGTAGCTAGAATAGTCATTTAACACATTAACAATGTATAGAGTGTATTTCTGATTAATTTAATGTTATCTTCATTGAAAAAAAACTGTGCTTTTCTTGCAAAAATAAGGAAATTTCTGAGTGACCCTAAACTTTTGAACGGTAGTGTATATATATATATATATATATATATATATATATATATATATATATATATATATATATAAAAAGACCTTAGGACAAAGGAACAGCACCAAGACTCCAATGAAGATTCCTCCCAACCTTCCAAAAGTCATAACTTTTTTTCTATTTTTCCGTTGATATAGCCGTATGAGGACTCGTTTTTTGCAGGGTGAATTGTAGATTTTTATGGAATCATTTATTACACCATATAATGTAGTAGCAACCTGGAAAAAATTTCTTTGTGGGGCGGAATGGGAAAAAAACAGCGATTCCTCCATTTGTTGGGGGATTTCGTTTTTTATGGCATTCACCGTGCGTTAAAAACGGCATGTTAGCTTTATTCTGTGGGTCAATACAATTACGGCAATACCACATTTTTATAGATTTTTTTATGTTTTAGTACTTTTATAAGGAAAAAAACGAATTGTAATAAATAAAATTTGTGTTTTGTCTGAAAATTCTGATAGCCATAAGTTTTATTTATTTATTTATTTATTTATTTTCAGTTGATTGAGCAGGGCTTATTTTCTTGGGGGCGAGCTGCAGTTTTTTTAGTACTTTTTTGGGGTACAATGAGACTTTTGGATCACTTTATATTCTATTTTTGTGGGAGATGAGGTAACCAAAAAACAACGAATTTGGCGTTTTAATATAATTTTTTACAGCGTTCACCTTAAATGGATAAATAATATTATATTGTAATTGTTCGGACTTTTACGGACGCGGCGATGCCAGTTATGTTTATTTTTATTTCACTGTGCTTGGGGGAAAATGGAAGTTTTTTTCTTTAACTTTTAATATTTATATATATATATATATATATATATATATTTATTATTTTTTTATTCAACAGTATTTAACTTTTTTTTACTAGTCCCCCTAGGGGACTTGAACCAGTGGTTGTTGTATCGTTTCCATGATATACTAACTGTCTCATATGAAGCCCCGCCGAAGCCAGTGCTTTTTATGAGTACAAAGATGGCAGACCTGCGGGCCTTCGTCAGGTCCCAGGCTGCCATGCTAAATATCAGCAACCCGCGATCGTGCAATGGTGGGCGATGCAACGTCACCCCATGTTTCTAACCGCTTAGTTGAGGCAGTCTCTATTGACCGCTGCATCTAAGAGGTTAAAAAAGCCGGATCCCGCAGGTTACATTGAAAATTCGGCTTTTACACATAGCCGACATGCTCGTTTCATGACTCTCAGAATGTGGTGAAACAAAACAATTTTTTTTTAACAAATTGTTTTTTCTTTTTAAAAGTAGTAAAACATAAAAAAAATACCTATATAAATTTGGTATTTCCATAATCATATTGAGACACAGAATAAAGTTAAGTTGTCATTTTTACCGCAAGGTGAAAGACGTAAAAACTAAACCCAAGAAACAATGGAGGAATCCATTTGGAGTTTTTTCCAATTTTACCCCACAAAGATTTTTTTTTTAGTTTCCCAGTACATTATACGATACATTAAATAATGGCAATAGAAACTTCAACTTCTCCTGCAAAAAATAAGCCCTCACACCGCTCCATTGACGGAAAAATAAAACAGTTATGGCTCTCGGAAGGCAAGGATTGAAAAATGAAAATGAAAACACAATTTTTTTTTCGTCCTGAAAGGGCTAAAAGAAGTTTCATCAGTATACCATATATTTCAGAATGATTTTGAGGAATATGGTGCACAGACAAAGAATGGGTACAGAGACTTAACTTAAATCTCCTGAGCCCCCATGCCAAATCTCCAGGGCCCCAATGCCCCCCACTTACAATGTGCCATTAATAATACCTGTCTCTTCTTATGTGGCAGAGTAGTCATTGAGCCCCTCCAGACACCATGCCCAGGGTGGGACGGCTCTCGCTGCACCTCATATATCGAGGCCCCCAAAGTAATTCACATTTTGTAAATTAGAATTATTTATATACCACCATCAACTTCCGTAGCACAATATTGGGGAAATGCATTGTAACAATTACAAAAGACAAGTTGGAACAGACAAGAAAACAGTGTTTACAAGATACATTTTGTAAATGACACTCTTTGTAAATTTGCAATAATTCTATAAGAGCATGCCCACGCGTGGCGGATTTCCTCCGCAACTGTCCGCATCAATGCCGCACAGAATCTGCGTTGCAGATTCTGCGGCGGATCTGAACAAAATGTGCAGTAAATTGATGCGGACTAGCTGCTGCGGACTGCGGTAAAAGTGCTTCCCTTCTCTCTATCAGTGCAGGATAGAGAGAAGGGACAGCACTTTCCCTAGTGAAAGTAAACGAATTTCATACTTACCGGCCGTTGTCTTGGTGACGCGTCCCTCTTTCGGCATCCAGCCCGACCTCCCTGGATGACGCGGCAGTCCATGTGACCGCTGCAGCCTGTGATTGGCTGCAGCCGTCACTTAGACTGAAATGTCATCCTGGGAAGCCGGACTGGAGACAGAAGCAGGGAGTTCTTGGTAAGTATGAACTTTATTTTTTTTACAGGTTGCTGTATATTGGATCGGTAGTCACTGTCCAGGGTGCAGAAACAGTTACTGCCGATCGCTTAACTCTTTCAGCACCCTGGACAGTGACTATTCACTGACGTCGCCTAGCAACGCTCCCGTAATTACGGGAGCCCCATTGACTTCCTCAGTCTGGCTGTAGACCTAGAAATACATAGGTCCAGCCAGAATGAAGAAATGTCATGTCAAAAAAGCAAGACGCATCCGCAGCACACATAACATGTGCATGACAGCTGCGGACTTCATTGCGGAATTTAGAATCTCCATAGAAGTCAATGGAGAACTTCCGCCATGAGTCCGCAACCAGTCCGCCACTGGTCCGCAACATCCATTGTATGCTGCGGACACCAAATTCCGCACTGCAGCCTATGCTCCGCAGCGGAATTTTCAGCCTCGTCTAAACGAAGCCTACTAAAAAGAAGTGGAAGGCAATGGAGAAACGGCTCCGCTGCGGATTAACGCTGCGGAGTGTCCGCAGCAGAATTCAAGAGCAATTCCGCCACGTGTGGCTTTGCCCTAAGTGCTAAACCATAAGTTTCAGTGTTCCAGACACCAAAAAGTATGTTTACGTTCATATCAACAACGTTCAGCAATATCTTTAACTCCTTAACGCCGAAGGACGGATATATCCGTCCTCTGCAGCTGATAGTTCGCGCAGGAGGACGGATATATCTGTCCTGTGATGGCGCGGGTACTGCCACTGTACCCACGCGATCAGCGATTCCGGCAGTTTAACCCATTAAATGCCGCTGTCAATAGTGACAGCGGCACCTAATGTGTTTGACAGAGAGAGGGAGCTCCCTCTGTCACCCGATCGGTGCCCCCACAAACAAATCGCGGGTCGCCGTCGGGTTTCCATGACAGCCGGGGGTCTAACAAAGACCCCCAGGTCTGTCTTCAGCATCTGCCTGTTAGGCGATGCCGGAGGCATGACCTATTAGATTGCCTGTCAGTTTCACACTGACAGACAATAATGCTTTGGTATACTAAGTATACCAAAGCATTATATATGCGATCAGCACATCGCATAGTGAAGTCCCCTGGTGGGACTTAAAAAAAAAATGTCAATCAGTTAAATAAAGTTTGTGAAAAAAAAAAAAAATTACAGTCAAAGTCAAATAAAACTAGTGGTTTTATTTAGTAAAAGTGTCAAAACAAATCACACATACACATATATGGTATCCCCGCGATCGTAACAACTTGACCAATAAAATGAACACATTAATTAAACCGCCGGATTAACGGAGTTCAAAGAAAACGCAAAAAACAACGGCAAAATTCTCTCTTTTCTCCCATTCCCCCCATAAAAAATAAAATAAAAGTTAATCTATAAGTCCTATGTACCCCAAAATAGTACTAATGAAAACTACACTTTGTCCCGCAAAAATCAATCCCACATACGGCCACATCGACGGAAAAATAAAAAAATGACGGCTTTTGGAATGCGGCGATGCAAAAACAAATAATTTTTTTCTAAAAGGGTTTTTATTGTGCAAACGTAGAAAAAACATATAAAACCTTTACATATTTGGTATCCCCGTAATCGTGCCGACCCATAGAATAAAGTTAACATGTTATTTACGCTGCATAGTAAACGGCGTAAATTTATAACGTGAAAATTAATGCTGGAATAGCTGCTTATTTTCAATTCTCTCCTAAAATAAAGTTAATAAAAGTTAATCAATATGTTAGAAACATCTTAAAATGGTACAATTACAAAATACAACTCGTCCCGCAAAAAACAAGCCCTTATACGGCTATGTCGACGGAATAAAAAAAAAGTTACGACTCTTGGAATGCGACCGTGAAAAAACTAAAAATAATCCTTGGTCATTAACGTGCAAAATGGCCCGGTCATTAAGGGGTTAAACCACCTCCCTAATACTGCGTACAGATTTGTACCTGCTTACCAAAACATGGTTTTGTGATACTCTGTCATGAGATGTCTATGCTATGTGTGTATATGTGTGGCCACATAGTGATTGTGATGTGAATTTTAGCTTAGCAAGGATTTTGCTTGCATGTCGCAATATTGTATTGAATTTTCTTCATGAGAAATTGGAGTCCTAAACCAAATTCAAGCAAAGGTCCCCATTGTGGTGCCAAAACAGCTTTGACCCATCTGAAGGTGTCCTGTGGTATCTGGCAGGGCACATTATCTTGCTGAAAGAGGCCACTGCCATTAGGGAATACTGTTGCCATGAAGGGATGTAATTAGTCTGCAACAATGTTTAGATAGCTGGTACGTGTCAAAGTAACACCCACAAGAATGCCAGGAAACAAGGTTTCCCAGCAGAACATTGCCCAGAGCATCACATTGCCTCTGCCAGCTTGCATTCTTCCCACAGTGCATACAGGTGCCATCTCTTTCACAGGCAAGCAATGCACATGCACCCGGCCGTGCACATGATGTAAAAGAAAATTTGATCCATCAGACTGTCGCAAGAGGGAGCACAAGTTTTAAATGGAGAGGCGCGTATCGCTCTGTATAATATATTCTCTATATTTAAAACTTCTCCTTGCGACAGTGAGGAAGGCTCAAGAGGGCTGAAATGTCCTGTTGTTTATATCACAAAATGCAATATTGCCTATTAAAACTCTTTGATTATTGATTATGATGAAAGTCACATTGTAAGTGCATCTGTTGGAGAGTGCTGAGCTATCATTTTAAATATGAGTTGAATACAAACAATTTGCTTTTGATGGATGTTAACTTTTATGGGGATTATTTGGTACTCGGCACCACACACACCTCCGTAGAGTCCAGAAAGCTTTGATGTTAAATTTCCTCCCAAGTGTTATACTACTGTATGTGTACTCTGGTACAGACATGAAAACGTCAATACTGTGCACATTAAACAAGTGGAATTGGAGGTGATGTCAATTTTCTTTGCAGCACAACCATTTATCAAAAAATATTTGTATAGATGTAATGGTATTTAAAAAAAAAACAAAACAACCCTAAAACCTTTCTACTGCACTGGGCCTAATTATATTTGTAATTCCCATAAACATACAGAAAACCAAATCTGAAATTGCCTCTGGTAAACAAGGCTAACAAGACCAGCAGAGAAACCGTCAATCATGTTCCATAATGAAAAAGTCTAAGACTTACAGTTAACTGTTCTAATTTTTCTCCGCACATTTGGTGATACATTTTAAAACCTCGGCTACTTCTGACAAGCAGGGAAGGGAGAACAACATAAATTAAATGTCATGACAATGTTTATAATGAGAATACAGAAATCAGCAAACAATCTTCTCTTAGGCCACGTTCAGACGTGGCAGATTTGCTGTTGAATTCCACTGCGGACAGTCCGCAGTGGAATTCTGCAGCAGACATTTTTTAAATTTGTTTCTATACATTTTTAGGAAACTCAGTTCAGACGTTTCGGAAAATAACTGTGCGGAAATTAGGCTGCGATGCAGAATTTCCCCTCCGCAGCATGCACATTATGTTGCGGAGAAGCAGCGGAATTTCACTGCGCTGCTTTTTCACTGCGCTTGCAATGCAAAAACTGAAATCTGTGGCAAGTCCGCTGGCATATCTGCAACATCTGAATTACCTGTCAAATATGCAAATATTGGTGAGCATTCGTTGCGTAATTGCCCCAAATCTGCACCAACATTTTCAGCGGAGAAATTCTGCCACGTCTGAACGTGGCCTTAATCTCATTAAAACTTTACAATTACCAGCCTGGCAGAATATATGTGTGTGTAACTCTCTGTGTTATGAGCCATGTTAGAACAATAACACCGAAAATGGCCATACTTACAAATGGACACAGCCAGGTCAGAAATGCTGATGAAAGGGCGAGCAGGTGCTTTAAATAATAATAGCCACTCCCACTAGTCTTGAGGGGAGTGGTGTGTGGTGCATGGGATGTGTAGTCAGAAATAATAAATGAATAGTGTGTGTGCAAGTGTAATACTATAAGTGAAATATAGGGGGCAGTAATGAGTGAAGTGCCTCAATAGAAATAAATGGATAATGGGGTGCAAGTGAGTGAAACATGGAGGGATAGTGTGTACGTCATGAGGCACAACGTGTATAGCCAGGTAGAAGCCTATTTGTGACGCCTTGATAATTCATAGAGCGGGCTACCCTGCTTGCTATGCCAAACAACAACACACCATGCTCTCCCAGCATCAAAGACCCGGCTGTGTCCAAGAGAAGCGAATATACATAATAATGAAAAATACCTGGGGTATTGGTAATAATTTTTGCCAAAAGGACGCAAGCTCGCAATCCACGACAAGGATCCCCAGACTTGCGAGTCCCTAACTCCTAAACTGGAACAGAACGTTCCTGATGCACAAACAGAACCGATAAAAACACAGGGACATATACAAAAACACCGAAAAAGGCCATACTTACAAATGGACACAGCCAGGTCAGAAATGCTGATGAAAGGGCGAGCAGGTGCTTTAAATAATAATAGCCACTCTCACTAGTCTTGAGGGGAGTGGTGTGTGGTGCATGGGATGTGTAGTCAGAAATAATAAATGAATAGTGTGTGTGCAAGTGTAATACTATAAGTGAAATATAGGGGGCAGTAATGAGTGAAGTGCCTCAATAGAAATAAATGGATAATGGGGTGCAAGTGACTGAAACATGGAGGGATAGTGTGTACGTCATGAGGCACAACGTGTATCTTTCATTATTATGTATATTCGCTTCTCTTGGACACAGCCGGGTCTTTGATGCTGGGAGAGCATGGTGTGTTGTTGTTTGGCATAGCAAGCAGGGTAGCCCGCTCTATGAATTATCAAGGCGTCACAAATAGGCTTCTACCTGGCTATACACGTTGTCCCTTATGACGTACACACTATCCCTCCATGTTTCACTCACTTGCACCCCATTATCCATTTATTTCTATTGAGGCACTTCACTCATTACTGCCCCCTATATTTCACTTATAGTATTACACTTGCACACACACTATTCATTTATTATTTCTGACTACACATCCCATGCACCACACACCACTCCCCTCAAGACTAGTGGGAGTGGCTATTATTATTTAAAGCACCTGCTCGCCCTTTCATCAGCATTTCTGACCTGGCTGTGTCCATTTGTAAGTATGGCCTTTTTCGGTGTTTTTGTATATGTCCCTGTGTTTTTATCGGTTCTGCATGTTAGAACAATATTGTTGTTCGCTCTCCACCCATGTCAAGGCACGTAGTCAATATTAATTCCCTCTTCACACAAGACCAGCAGTGCTTTATGCTAATGATTATTATGACATGTAAATATTATAATAGGTGAGTATAGCAATAGAAAAATTAACCCTTAATACCGAAGGTATTTTAAATCTTCGTGACCAAGTAATTTTTAAGTTTTTTAATCGACATAGCTGTATAAGGAATTGTTTTTAGAGGACAAGTTGATTTTTTTTAATAGCACCATTTTACTAACTTTTATTAACTTTTTTGTCAGGGTAAAGGAAAAAAACACAGAAATATCAACATACTTTTTTGCGCCTTAATTTTACACCATTTACCCTGTGGTATAAATAACATAATAACTTTATTCAGCGGGTCGATAAGATTGTGGCGATACGAAATTTATGATGTTTTAATACTTTTACACAGTAAAACACTTTTTTTTCAAAATTATTTGTTTTGTCAGAGGCTTTTTTTGAGGAACAACTTTGCGTTTTTATTGGTACCATTTTGGAGTACATACAACTTTTTGATTGCTTTTCATCAAATATTTTGGAAAGCAGGATGAACAGA
Source organism: Rhinoderma darwinii (assembly GCF_050947455.1). Classification (NCBI taxonomy): domain Eukaryota; kingdom Metazoa; phylum Chordata; class Amphibia; order Anura; family Rhinodermatidae; genus Rhinoderma; species Rhinoderma darwinii. Next base: position 101,155,513 of record NC_134690.1, read on the forward strand.
AAACAGCAATTTTGGCTTTGTTTTTTTATCATATATTTTTTTTTACAGGGTTCACCGTGCAGGTTAAATAATGTAATAGTCTTATAGTTGATGTCGTGATGCAGCAATACCAAATATGAGTAGCTTTTTTTAAAAATATATATATTTTCATAATAAAGCATTTTGTAAGGGGTAAAAGTGAGTTTGTAATTTTTTTTTTTACTTGGGATTCTTATTTATTTATTATTAACTTTGTTAAACTTTTTTTAACTTTCTTTTTAGTCCCACTAGGGACTATGCGATTATTTGGTAGTTTTTATAATACACTGCAATACTTCTGTATTGCAGTGTAATATTCCCTGTCAGTGTAAGGCCCTGTTCACACAGAGTTTTTGACGGCCTGCACGCCGTTTGCTGCATTTTTCACAGCGTTTTTCGTGGGGTTTTTTGGTCACAGCCATTGAGAGCTGTGGGCAAAAAAACACTGCAAAAAACGCTTTCTCTGCCTCCCGTTGATGTCAATGGGAGGTCAGAGACGGAAATGCCCGAAGAAAGGGCATGTCTCTTCTTTTTCCTGCGAGCATTTAGTTTGACTCGCGGGAAAAAAACGCCTCCGCCTCTTATTGAAAGCAATGGGAGGCAATTTCGGCTGTGGCTTTCTACGCGGTTTGCGAACAGGGCCTAAACCTCTGACATGGCCTGGCAGACATTCACTAAATGCAGACCTGGGGGCCTTTGCTGCCATAAAAAACATTGGCAGACCTGCGATCGCATCGCGCGTGTGCTGATGGTGTGTGAGAGGGAGCCCCCTCCCTCTAAAACTACTTAGATGCTTAGATGCGGCAGTTGCTACTGACTGCCGTATCTAAGGATTAAACGGGTGGGATCGATGCTGATTTCAATTTCGCCCTCTAGAGCAGGTCTGCTCCAAGCCCTCAGCCACCTCCGGTAGATGAGAGCAGGGAGCTTTTACTCCTCCCAGTGACGCTGCTTTATTCTGATCCAGGGCCATACAAAGGCTACTGCATCAGAATAAAGCCCGTTAGTGACCACCGTAAAAACATCTATGGATGGTCACTAACGGGTTAAAGTAGCACTAAACATACTGAATGAGCATACAAAACATGCACATGGCTGTCTCAAAGACATTCTGCAAGATCTTAAAATAAACTGTCTTGGAAAAATCTTGCAAAGAAAACAGACATAGGGTACGACTTCGCTAAACAGGTGGGGCTTTGAGTGCATGTACAGTGAACAGTATTAGGAGGCAAGGTCAAGGTCAGGAGAGAGGTCAGTACACGGATAAGTGAGATCAAGCGGAGTCAAGACAAGAGCCAGTTGAAACACAGGATAACACAGGGAACAACAGGAAAAATTCCAGTAGATGTACCAACAGGGCTGATAAAAAAGCACTGCAACACCTTAGCGATTCCCCTTTAAGTTCTAGAAAGAGTGACGTCACGCACTGCAATGGGTCCTGAGACTGTCACTGTAGCTGTGATGCACAAGCAGAAGAGAGCAGTGGCATCCCGTCATTGTAATGCCATGGTTCCAAATGGGCCATTACGGCGCCCACCAATCAGGGAGAACGCGGCGGCGGCTCGTGTCGGCCTGCATCAACCAGGTGTTGTGCATGGTGATCGAACATCACCACCAGGGGTGAATTAAGGGTACCATGTGTCCCGGACAGTTCACAAAGTGTGCCCCCCCCCCCCGAACTCTGAAGACACTGAATCGAATATTTGCAGATTTCAGTTTAGGCAGCCACAGATCTGGCACAGTTTTGAATTTGATGTAAAAGAAAAATACTTTGAGACCCTAAAAAGGGTGGTAGCTTTAAATTGTTAGTGGTTTCCGGAAAAATAATTTGCTGTGCGTGAATATAACCTTAAAGAACCAGTCTCTGTTGTTTAACCCCTTACAATCCAAGCCATTTTTTATTTTTTTCATTTTTCACTCTCCGCCTTCCTAGAGCAATAACTTTTTTATTCTTACGTCAATGGAGTGGTGTGTGAAGGATTATTTTTTGCGGGAGAAGTTGTATTTCTTATTGGCACCCTTTAAAGTACCATATTGTAATGTCAGGATAGGGAGATAGACAGGTGAGCCCTAATCTACCCGCCACTCAGTCCCTGCCTACTTGCACAGCCCATCCTAGGCGACAGCGTACAACTGGGCGACGGTCCCTACGCTCAATATGTGCACGACAGACAAACAAGACAAGGGAACACAAAAGCAAAGGAATGAGGGGCAGTTGCCCACGGCGACACCGTGAGCAACAGAGTAGTGGACGAGCCGAGTCAAACCAGGAGTGTACGTGGTAACAAACGCAGAGCAGCAGAATAGTCAGTCAAGCCAGGGTCAATATGAAGCAGAGGTCAATGGTGACAGCAGGAACAGCAGAGCCAGGAAACAAGAGAATCACAGGCAAAGTACAAGCAGCAAATTAAGGTATAAGTAGACCAAGGGCGGGAGCTAGAACCGTCTGGCCAGGCTGCGATAGGCTCCCCCACTCCTCAGCCTACCAGCCTGAATGGTAGCAGATCGAGTCACTCTAGCAGACCTAGGAACAGATGCAGACTGATTAACAACGGGCGTCGACACAGTAGCTGTGTCAGGCAAATCCTTCACAGTACCCCCCCTTTTATGAGGGGCCACTGGACCCTTACTAGGTGGACCTGGCTTGTTGGGGAACCGAAGATGGAACCTCCTGAGCAATAACCCGGCGTGAACATCCCGGGCGGGTACCCAAGTCCTCTCCTCAGGCCCGTATCCTCTCCAATGGACCAGGTACTGGAGGGAGCCTTGGACCATCCTGCTGTCCACAATCTTGGCCACCTCGAATTCTACCCCTTCAGGGGTAAGAACAGGGACCGGAGGTTTCCTCAAGGTAGCCAAGGGCGGGGAGCAGCGTTTCAGGAGGGAGGCATGGAACACGTTGTGTATTTGAAAAGATGGGGGTAACTCCAGCCGGAAGGAGACAGGGTTAAGGACCTCAATGACCTTATACAGCCCTATATACCGGGGAGCAAATTTTTTGGATGGAACTTTAAGGCGCATATTTTTTGAAGACAGCCACACCAGATCTCGACCACAAACAAGGGGTTAGCAGAACGTCTTTTATCTGCCTGAGTCTTTTGTATGCTCTGGGACGCCTCAAGGTTCTTCTGAACCTGGGCCCAGACTGTGCACAGTTCCCGATGAACGACATCTACCTCGGGATTGTTGGAACCACCAGGTGAAACGGAGGAGAACCGTGGATTAAATCCAAAATTACAGACGAGTTACTGACCCGGTTATTGAGGGAAAATTCGGCAAGGGGAATGAAGGAGACCCAATCATCTTGGCATGAGTCACAGATAAAACACCTTACATATTGTTCTAGAGACTGATTATTCCTCTCGGTTTGGCCATTAGTTTCAGGATGGAAGGCCGAGAAGAAGGACAGATCAATCTCCAACTACTTACAGAAAGCCCTCCGAAACAATGAAACAAACTGTACCCCTCTGTCAGAAACAATATTGACAGGAACCCCATGGAAACGCAGGATGTGTTTGATAAACAAGGTAGCTAACGTCATGGCATTGGGTAGTTTCTTGAGGGGCACAAAGTGGCACATCTTACTGAAGCGGTCTACTACAACCCACACCACCGACTTGCCTTGAGATGGAGGCAAATCGGTGATAAAATCCATGGAGATATGGGTCCAAGGTCTCTGGGGAATGGGCAAAGAACATAGTAAGCCCGCTGGTCGGGACCTGGGAGTCTTGGACCTACCACAAATTTCACAAACCGAACAATACCCCGAATGATACTAGTGGTCCTAGTGACTAATTTAAGCTGAACCAGAAAAAGAAACAAGTCACGACCAGGTGTTTGAAAAAATACAAATAATCTTTATTAAAGTCAATTAGACACATGGAGACAACGTATAACACTTAGACATAATAAAATGCCATGGACCCTCGAACACAAACGGAATCCGAACGTAAAAGCAGAGTAGCCCCCCAGATGTAAAAATGGTCTGACACAACCTATATATGACTAAAGTGCATAAGTACATATTAATGAGCAGGTACTAGGCATGGTACGCTTTGCACAGATGAACACATAAATAAGTATAGAGAATATATACAAAGTACAATCTAAGTAAAAACAACATGCAAAGTAGTATACCTACACCTGCATATAAGAAGATAAATAGGAGATCAGGACCAGGAGGGGGACCTCTGCTTAACCCAATGCGCGTTTCGCTGGTGCTTCGTCAGGGGTTGATGTCCAAATTCCCCAGTTACCCCTAGATATACCTTCCTCAATGATGTTTTACCGGTAAAATCACAGCTGTTTCTTATCGGGTGGTTAGGTGTTCAGCGTCGGTCGCCCATGACAGACGCCGATACATCCCGCCCACCCACGATAGCGTCCTATCGTGCAGTCCTATATCAAAACAATCCTCCTCCCAGAACCGCCTCCATCGGCATAGCCACACCAGGCGGGCGGGGGAATTAACTCCACCCGCCCGCTCGATGCGTAATCGTAAAAGGTCAGAAACAGGGAGACGAAGATGAATGAAACTAAAAGTTTAGTGGCAATCCAGTTTTGGCCCAAGGTAAAAACATCTATCCTGAACACTAAGGTGAAAAATAGGTTGAAAAGCCCAGCCGATCTCATTAAACAACAGCAGCGGGACGAAGCGTCCTGTTGCTAGGTGACAGTACAGCGTGAGAACAGCGATTGCTGTTAAACACGCTGGAGAGCATAGCACAGCATTAGAAGCCGAGGTCGCTGTCCAACGTGCTGAAATACTCAGCACAGCCGTCAAACCTAAATAACAGAGAGAGTCAGGGCAGTCGCTGTCCAAGGTGCTGAAGCTGACTATCCAAGTACATATAGCGCTTCAGAGCTGAAACACAGTACCGGAACTGACCAGTAATGCTGTGAAGAGAGAAAAATGAAAAAAGGAGGAAGGAAAATAAAGGTGACCAAGGATATATATATATATATATATATATATATATATATATATATATATATATATATATATAATCAAAGTGAATGGTTGTGAATGTGAGAGAGGTGAGGAAACGTGAAAAAATAGCAACAAAAATGATAAGCGAATAATAAAAAAAAAAAAACAACAAGTGTTAATTGATTGATGCTGAAGAGGAAAAAAGAGAGAACAATATAATTAGTATTAATGCAATACAAAACCGTACATATGACCCGAAGATTGTGAATATGCGGTGAATTAAAACAAAGGTGAATAAACACCAAAAATGACAATCAAAACGATGGCGAAAAGAAATATCTATCAAAAATTAATGTACATAAAAATATACATAAATCTAATTAATTTTAATCCAGTATGTGCAAGAATATGTGCAAAGTGCACAAGTATGTGCTAAGACTATAGCTGCCTAACACACAATTAATGTCGGTAATATTAAACGTGCAATACAAAAATTGACAGGTGAGGCAAGAAAAATGGGGGGGAAGTAGGGAAGGGGGGGAAGAGGAAAGGGAAGGGGGAGAACGGGAAAAGGGATGTGGACGAACAAAGAATTATTACAATGAGTGACCAAGAAAATTTAGTGATAGAAGAATGATGAAAACTACCGAATGGCTGAAAGTGACAGTGATTACTGCTATAAATAATTAATAAGTCAAACCTCAATAAATAGGTCAGTTAATACATAGTGACTGTAATATAAAAGAGAGAATAAAAACCTGACTAACTCAATATAATTTATTGTGTCAATCTGTGAAAAAGTACCTATAGCGAAAAAGCCAAAAGTACAGACTTGATCGCAAACAAGAAACACAAATGTGACAGTGATCATGTGTTAAGGGGTCAATGTGAAAAAGATTTGACTGTAAATATGTATACACAAGTGATCAATGTTAAATATGATTGAAGAATCCGAAAAATTGGCCCACCAATGGCCACAGGACGAATCTGCCAGATGTCACTCTAAATTCATAACGGGGTCATCACGGGGACTTGAACTGGATCCAAAAACTTCATGCTGAATAGTATGGCAGGAATCATGCTGTAAGGCCACAAAGATCTTATAACAAGATAATAATTTCTTATCAAGTTCAGAACAGCTAGGATAATAGTTGACCTCAAATATAAAGATCAATATCCACGTATGTCTAGATAGAAGGAAAGGGCATAAAGGGAATGGCAAGTAGAAAACCCAATGTACAAACACATGAACATAAAAATAAAAGAATAAAAACAATGACAAAGAATTAAAAAGTACAGGGATAAAATATTGGTGGACACCAATAGGAGAGTGGTAATACTCAAACCAAAGAAAGGGACCATGACTTATCTATGGCGATTTCAAAGAAATGGTGCAAAGCTGTTGTACTCATTAAGACCATATGGATGTAAGGATCCCAACCTCATAATCCAGGTAGTTTCTTTCTGTCCCAAGGCCTTCTTCCAATTTCCACCCCTTGGACCAATCAGTACACGATCGATAGCTCTCACTTTCAAAAGTGATGCGTCACAGTTGTGAAATAACCTATAATGGCGAGGAATCGTATTAAGTTGTGATACATCTTCAATTCCCATAGCCGCTTGAATGCTCAACACATGCTCTCGTACTCTCCTACGGAGTTGTCTAGTCGTCATCCCTACATAAATTTTGTCACAAGGACAGATGGCAAAGTAGATGACACCCATAGTGGTACAGTCAATGTGATGGGTAATCTTGAATTCGTGTGTATGGTCAAAATCATAAAATGTAGCTGCCTGTTCAATGTTTGGACAAGCTACACAGCGTCCGCATTTAAAGCAACCCCATTTTGGACCTTTAGATCCAAAAACATACTGGGGTTGCGAGCCCCGGTGGTAACTATGTACTAAAAGATCCTTGAGGTTTTGGGCTCTCCTAAATGTAATGGAAGGGACAGATGGTAACAATTTGCCTAGCGTATGGTCCTGCTGGAGTATTGGCCAAAATTTTTTCATTATCACCAATATTTCCTCAGATTTGCAATAAAAATTCGTAATCATGCGGACCTTGTTATCAGTGGCGGCTTGTCGACCAGAGCCCTGTAACAGCGTCGTTCTTTGACTGCTTTTTGCCCTATCATAGGCTCGCTGGATAGACCGATTGCTGTATCCCCTTTCCTTGAAGCGCTTTTTAAGATCTTGAGCCTGCATTTCAAAAGTGTGTTGGTCTGAACACAAGCGTCTTGCTCGTAAGTATTGGCCAACGGGGATGTTTTTAATAAGGTGTCTAGGATGGGCCGAGGATGCGTGTAATATCGAATTAACCGCAGTCTTCTTTCTATATAGGTCCGTGTGTATCAGTCCCTGATCGTCCACCCGAATTTGAATGTCGAGGAACTCAACTGCAGTTCTACTATACTGATATGTAAGTTTGATGTTGATGTTGTTGTAGTTCAAATGGTTAATGAGAATTTTGAGTTCAGCTGGTGTTCCCTGCCAGATAAACACAACGTCATCAATATATCTAGCCCAAAGGTGTACTCTATCAATCAAAGGGACAGGGTTAGACAGAAAAATATCTCTCTCCCACAGCCCCAGGAAAAGATTGGCATAGGAAGGTGCGCATGCTGCCCCCATAGCCGTTCCCTGGAGCTGTAGGTAGAAGGACTCTTTAAAGATAAAAAAAAAAAAAAAAAAGTGGTAACAAGGTCCGCATGATTACGAATTTTAATTGCAAATCTGAGGAAATATTGGTGATAATGAAAAATTTTTGGCCAATACTCCAGCAAAACCATACGCTAGGCAAATTGTTACCATCTGTCCCTTCCATTACATTTAGGAGAGCCCAAAACCTCAAGGATCTTTTAGTACATAGTTACCACCGGGGCTCGCAACCCCAGTATGCTTTTGGATCCAAAGGTCCAAAATGGGGTTGCTTTAAATGCGGACGCTGTGTAGCTTGTCCAAACATTGAACAGGCAACTACATTTTATGATTTTGACCATACACACGAATTCAAGATTACCCATCACATTGACTGTACCACTATGGGTGTCATCTACTTTGCCATCTGTCCTTGTGACAAAATTTATGTAGGGATGACGACTAGACAACTCCATAGGAGAGTACGAGAGCATGTGTTGAGCATTCAAGCGGCTATGGGAATTGAAGATGTATCACAACTTAATACGATTCCTCGCCATTTTAGGTTATTTCACAACTGTGACGCATCACTTTTGAAAGTGAGAGCTATCGATCGTGTACTGATTGGTCCAAGGGGTGGAAATTGGAAGAAGGCCTTGGGACAGAAAGAAACTACCTGGATTATGAGGTTGGGATCCTTACATCCATATGGTCTTAATGAGTACAACAGCTTTGCACCATTTCTTTGAAATCGCCATAGATAAGTCATGGTCCCTTTCTTTGGTTTGAGTATTGCCACTCTCCTATTGGTGTCCACCAATATTTTATCCCTGTACTTTTTAATTCGTTGTCATTGTTTTTATTCTTTTATTTTTATGTTCATGTGTTTGTACATTGGGTTTTCTACTTGCCATTCCCCTTATGCCCTTTCCTTCTATCTAGACATACGTGGATATTGATCTTTATATTTGAGGTCAACTATTATCCTAGCTGTTCTGAACTTGATAAGAAATTATTATCTTGTTATAAGATCTTTGTTGCCTTACAGCATGATTCCTGCCATACTATTCAGCATGAAGTTTTTGGATCCAGTTCAAGTCCCCGTGATGACCCCGTTATGAATTTAGAGTGAGATCTGGCAGATTCGTCCTGTGGCCATTGGTGGGCCAATTTTTCGGATTCTTCAATCATATTTAACATTGATCACTTGTGTATACATATTTACAGTCAAATCTTTTTCACATTGACCCCTTAACACATGATCACTGTCACATTTGTGTTTCTTGTTTGCGATCAAGTCTGTACTTTAGGCTTTTTCGCTATAGGTACTTTTGCACAGATTGACAAAATAAATTATATTGAGTTAGTCAGGTTTTTATTCTTTCTTTTATTTTATCTTTTATATTACAGTCACTATGTATTAACTGACCTATTTATTGAGGTTTGACTTATTAATTATTTATAGCAGTAATCACTGTCACTTTCAGCCATTCGGTAGTTTTCATCATTCTTCTATCACTAAATTTTCTTGGTCACTCATTGTAATAATTCTTTGTTCGTCCACATCCCTTTTTCCGTTCTCCCCCTTCCCTTCCCTTTCCTCTCCCCCCCCCTTCCCTACTTCCCCCCCATTTTTCTTGCCTCACCTGTCAATTTTTGTATTGCACGTTTAATATTACCGACATTAATTGTGTGTTAGGCAGCTATAGTCTTAGCACATACTTGTGCACTTTGCACATATTCTTGCACATACTGGATTAAAATTAATTAGATTTATGTATATTTTTATGTACATTAATTTTTGATATATATTTCTTTTGGCCATCGTTTTGATTGTCATTTTTGGTGTTTATTCACCTTTGGTTTCTTTCACCGCATATTCACAATCTTCGGGTCATATGTACGGTTTTGTATTGCATTAATACTAATTATATTGTTCTCTCTTTTTTCCTCTTCAGCATCAATCAATTAACACTTGTTGTTTTGTTTTTTTTATTATTCGCTTATCATTTTTGTTGCTATTTTTTCACGTTTCCTCACCTCTCTCACATTCACAACCATTCACTTTGATTATATATATATATATATATATATATATATATATATATATATATCCTTGGTCACCTTTATTTTCCTTCCTCCTTTTTTCATTTTTCACTCTTCACAGCATTACTGGTCAGTTCCGGTACTGTGTTTCAGCTCTGAAGCGCTATATGGACTTGGATAGTCAGCTTCAGCACCTTGGACAGCGACTGCCCTGACTCTCCCTGTTATTTAAGTTTGACGGCTGTGCTGAGTATTTCAGCACGTTGGACAGCGACCTCGGCTTCTAATGCTGTGCTATGCTCTCCAGCGTGTTTAACAGCAATCACTGTTCTCACGCTGGACTGTCACCTAGCGACGGGACGCTTCGTACTGCTGCTGTTGTTTAATGAGATCGGCTGGGCTTTTCAACCTATTTTTCACCTTCGTGTTCAGGATAGATGTTTTTACCTTGGGCCAAAACTGGATTGCCACTAAACTTTTAGTTTCATTCATCTTCGTCTCCCTGTTTCTGACCTTTTGCGATTCCGCATCGAGCGGGCGGGTGGAGTTAATTCCCCCGCCCGCCTGGTGTGGCTATGCCGATGGAGGCGGTTCTGGGAGGAGGATTGTTTTGATATAGGACTGCACGATAGGACGCTATCGTGGGTGGGCGGGATGTATCGGCGTCTGTCATGGGTGACCGACGCTGAACACCTAACCACCCGATAAGAAACAGCTGTGATTTTACCGGTAAAACATCATTGAGGAAGGTATATCTAGGGGTAACTGGGGCATTTGGACATCAACCCCTGACGAAGCACCAGCGAAACGCGCGTTGGGTTAAGCAGAGGTCCCCCTCCTGGTCCTGATCTCCTATTTATCTTCTTATATGCAGGTGTAGGTATACTACTTTGCATGTTGTTTTTACTTAGATTGTACTTTATATATATTCTCTATACTTATTTATGTGTTCATCTGTGCAAAGCGTACCATGCCTAGTACCTGCTCATTAATATGTACTTATGCACTTTAGCCATATATAGGTTGTGTCAGACCATTTTTACATCTGGGGGGCTATTCTGCTTTTACGTTCGGATTCCGTTTGTATTCGAGGGTACATGGCATTTTATTATGTCTAAGTGTTATACATTGTCTCCATGTGTCTAATTGACTTTAATAAAGATTATTTGTATTTTTTCAAACACCTGGTCGTGACTTGTTTCTTTTTCTACCACAAATTTCACAAGCGGCGACGTAGGCCTTAACGTCTTTAAGCAACCCAGGCCACCAATAGGTTCTAGAAATGAGGTGCTTGGTATCCAGGATGCCTGGATGGCCAGATAGTGCAGAGTCATGATTCTCCCTGAGTACCCTTTGCCGGAATTGCAGGGGAACAACAGCTTGTTCTCAGGAAGGTTCTCGGGAGCTGAACCTTGATCAGCCGCAATTTTGGAGACTAAGTCAGAATCAACAGAGGATATGATTATACCTGGGGGCAAAATACAAGCAGGATCCTCCGGAGGAGGAGGGCTGGCCATGAAGCTACGCGACAGCGCATTAGCCTTAATATTTTTAGACCCAGCCCTATAGGTGACCACAAAGTTGAATCTAGTAAAAAACAACGCCCATCGAGCTTGTCTCGGGTTTAACCTCCGGGCAGATTCTAGAAAAAACAGATTATTGTGGTTGGTAAGGAACGTTACCTGGTGCCTAGCCCCCTCCAGGAAGTGGCGCCACTCTTCAAATGCCCATTTAATGGCTAAGAGTTTGCGGTTGCCAACGTCGTAGTTACTCTCAGTGGGGGAGAACTTCCTGGAGAAGTAGGCACAGGGACGGAGATGGGTGAGAGACCTAGGACCCTGGGACAAAGACAGCACCCACTCCCACCTCGGAGGCGTCAACCTCCACAATGAATGTCTCCATCTAGTTAGGCTGAATCAGCACTGGGGCAAAGATAAAGCACCTCTTAAGGACCTCAAAAGCCTGGACCACCTCCGGAGGCCAGTGGAGGAGATCGGCACCCTTGCGAGTAAGGTCCGTAAGAGGCTTAGCGATGACCGAGAAGTTGACAATAAATCTATAATAATTTGCAAACCCTAGGAAGCACTGTAAAGCCTTCAGGGAGGCAGGTTGGACCCATTCAGCCACAGCCTGAACCTTGACAGGGTCCATGCGGAATTCGTTAGGAGTGAGAATTTTACCCAAAAATAGTATCTCCTGCACCCCAAATACACATTTTTCGCTTTTAGCAAACAGTTTGTTTTCCCGAATGGCCTAGAGCACCTTCCTGACATGCTCAATGTGGGAGGACCAGTCCTTGGAAAACACCAGTATGTCATCAAGGTACACTACAAGAAATACCCCCAGGTAGTCTCTAAAAAGCTCATTTATGAAATTCTGGAAGACCGCGGGAGCATTACACAAACCAAAGGGCATGACGAGGTATTCGAAATGACCTTCGGGCGTGTTAAACGCAGTCTTCCACTCATCCCCCTCTTTGATGCGGATAAGGTTATAAGCTCCCCGTAGATCAAACTTAGAGAACCATTGGGCCCCCTGAACCTGATTGAAGAGATCAGCAATCAACAGAAGGGGATACTGGTTCCTTACAGTGACCTTATTCAAGTTTCTGTAATCGATGCACGGCCTAAGACCACCATCCTTCTTCCCTACGAAGAAGAAGCCAGCACCTACCGGAGAAGTAGAGGGGCGAATGTAACCCTTGGCCAGGCATTCCTGAATATACTCTCTCATGGCTTCACGTTCGGGACAAGAGAGATTAAATATCTTACCCTTAGGGAGCTTAGCCCCTGGTACCAAATCGATTGTGCAATCGTACTCTCTATGAGGAGGTAACACTTCGGAGGCCTTTTTAGAAAAAACATCAGCAAAGTCCAGAATAAACTCAGGTAGAGTGTTCACCTCCTCAGGGAGAGAAATAAAATTAACAGAAAAACATGACGTCATGCATTCATTACCCCATTTGGTAAGATCCCCAGTGTTCCAGTTAAAGAGGCTCTGTCACCAGATTTTGCAACCCCTATCTGCTATTGCAGCAGATAGGCGCTGCAATGTAGATTACAGTAACGTTTTTATTTTTAAAAAACGAGCATTTTTGGCCAAGTTATGACGATTTTTGTAGTTATGCAAATGAGGCTTGCAAAAGTCCAAGTGTGTGTGTTTAAAAGTAAAAGTCCAACTGGGCGTGTATTATGTGCGTACATCGGGGCATTTTTAATACTTTTACTAGCTGGGCGCTCTATACGAGAAGTATAATCCACTTCTCTTCAGAACGCCCAGCTTCTGCCATATCACGCTGTGACGTCACTCACAGGTCCTGAATCGTGTCAGACGAGCGAGGACACATCGGCACCAGAGGCTTCAGTTGATTCTGCAGCAGCATCGGCGTTAGCAGGTAAGTCGATGTAGCTACTTACCTGCAAACGCTGATGCTGCTGCAGAATCAACTGTAGCCTCTGGTGCCGATGTGTCCTCGCTCGTCTGACACGATGCAGGACCTGTGAGTGACGTCACAGCGTGATCAGGCAGAAGCTGGGCGTTCTGAAGAGAAGTGGATGATACTTCTCATCAGAACGCCCAGCTAGTAAAAGTATTAAAAACGCCCCGATGTACGCACATAATACACGCCCACTTGGACTTTTACTTTTAAACACACCCACTTGGACTTTTGCAAGCCTCATTTGCATAACTACAAAAATGGTCATAACTTGGCCAAAAATGCTCGTTTTTTAAAAATAAAAACGTTACTGTAATCTACATTGCAGCGCCTATCTGCTGCAATAGCAGATAGGGGCTGCAAAATCTGGTGACAGAGCCTCTTTAAATGTTGGATTATGCATCTGCAACCAGGGTAGGCCTTAAACCAAATCGGACGATAATCCCTGCATCACCAGTACAGAGCACTGCTCCAAATGCATGGAGCCAACAAGGAGTTCAAAATCAGGGGTATGCTGCATAAAATAACCATTAGCAAGAGGAGTGGAGTCGATACCCACTACCGGGACAGGTTTAGGCAATTCAATCAATGGCATAGCTAGAGACATAGCAAATTCCACAGACATAATATTAACAGAAGACCCTGAATCCACGAAGGCATTGCCGGTAGCAGACCTACCACCAAAAGAGACCTGAAAGTGAAGCAAGATCTTATTAGGTTTCATGTATACGGGAATTACCTGTGCGCCCAAGCGACCTCCCCGATGGTCAATTAGGCACAGAAGTTTTCCGGCTGCTTATTCTTACGCCTAGGACAGTTGTTCACTTGATGCTTGTCATCCCCACAGTAGAAGCAGAGACCATTCTTCCTGCGGAACTCTCTACATTGTTGGGGAGACACGGAGGCCCCTTTTTGCGTAGGTTCATCCGAGTTTTCCGTGGAAGAACGAAGCAACGGCACCTCGGGAGCCATCATGAGGGAGCCATAGGAGAAGGCACAAAAACGTTCAAGTCGTCGTTCCCTGAGACGTCGGTCAAGACGTACCACTAAAGCCATAACCTGATCTAGAGAGTCAGAAGAGGGATAGCTAACTAACAGGTCCTTCAGGGCGTTTGACAGACCCAATCTAAACTGGCACCTCAAGGCAGGGTCATTCCACCAAGAAGCTACACACCACTTCCTAAAGTCAGAACAGTACTCCTCAACGGGTCTCTTACCCTGACGTAAGGTCACCAGCTGACTCTCAGCAAAGGCAGTCTTGTCAGTCTCGTCATATATGAGCCCGAGAGCAGAAAAAAAAGGTCAACAGAGGAAAGCTCAAGGGCGTCGGGAGCCAAGGAGAAGGCCCATTCTTGGGGCCCGTCCTGGAGCTAGGACATAATTATACCCACTCGCTGGCTCTCAGAACCTGAGGAGTGGGGCTTTAGATGGAAATACAGCCTACAACTCTCCTGAAAGGAGAAAAAAGCCTTCCGGTCTCCTGAGAACCGGTCAGGGAACTTAAGGTGGGGTTCAAGAGGTGAGGTGGGGGGGCACTACCAGGGTAGCATCATGCATGTTGCCCCTCTGAGTCAGGTCTTGGACCTGTAGGGAGAGGCCCTGCATTTGCTGAGCCAGGGTCTCAAGGGGGTCCATAGTGTGTCAGGGACCAGGGTAGAAAAGGTATATGGGCCTGTGATTATGTAATGCCGGGGTAGGGAGACAGACAGGTGAGCCCTAATCTACCCGCCACTCAGTCCCTGCCTACTTGCAACGGCCCGTCCTAGGCGACGGCGTACAACTGGGCGACGGTCCTTAATCTCCCTACGTGCACGACAGACAGACAAGGGTACAAAGAAGCTAAGGGAAAAGGGGCAGATGCCCACGGCAACACCGTGAGCTACAAGAGTAGTGAACGAGCCGAGTCAAACCAGGAGTGTATGAGGTACCAAACGCAGAGCAAGAGAGTAGTCAGTAAAGCCAGGGTCAATATGAAGCAGAGGACAAATAGTACAAGCAGCAGTAGCAGAGCCAGGAAATAAGCAGAATCACAGGCAAAGGAGAAGCAGGAAATGAAGGTATAAATAGACAGAGGGCGGGAGCTAGCTCCGTCTGGCCAGGCTGTTATAGGCTCTCCCACTCCTCAGCCTCCCAGCCTAAGTGGTAGAAGAAGGAGTCACTCTATCGGACTTAGGAGCAGGTGCAGACTGAGTAACCACGGGCGTCGACACAGAAGCTGTGACTGGCAGATCCTTTACACTCTGCTCCTGACATCACTGTCCATATATGGACAGAGATGTCAGGGGCAACCCCAGAGCTGGAGTCCTGGGCAGAGCGCTAGTAGGCTCTTCCTAGGACTCCAGCTGTGGTCCTGACATCACTGGGACTCCTGATCTGGGGAATTCCACAGAGTCCCGGAGCAGAGCCTGTACTAGCTCTCTGCTCGGGACTCCTCTCTGGGGAAGACCCTGAAACACTGTCCATATATGGACAGCAATGTCACGGATTTCCACAGAGTCCCAGAGCAGAGCCTGTACTAGAGCTCTGCACTGGACTCCGGCTCTGGGGAAGCCCCAGACATCACGTGTCCAAACATGGACAGCTATGTCAGGGAATTCCACAGAGTCCCGGAGCAGAGCTTGTACTAGCGCTCTGCTCGGGACTCCGCTCTGGGGAAAACCCTGACTCACTGTCCATATATGGACAGCGATGTCAGGGAATTTTTACAGAGTCCCGGAGCAGAGCCTGCACTAGTGCCCTGCTCGGGACTCCACTCTAGGGAAGACCCTGACACACTGTCCATATATGGACAGCGATGTCAGGGAATTCCACAGAGTCCCGGAGCAGACCCTGTACTAGCGCTCTGCTCGGGACTCCGATCTGGGGAAGAACCTGACACACTGTCCATATATGGACAGCGATGTCAGGCAATTCCACAGAGTCCCGGAGCAGAGCCGATACTAGCGCTCTGCACAGGACTCTGGCTCTGGGGAAGCCCCAGACATCGCTGTTCATATGTGGACAGCGATGTCAGGGAATTCCAGAGTCTAGCGGCTCTGTGTCCCGCGGGCCACAGATGACAGCCCCAGGGGCCGCATGCGGCCCGCGGGCCACATGCTTGAGACCCCTGCTCTAGATCATTAATAAATAATTTGAATAGTGGTCCCAGCACTGAACCCTGGGGTACACCACTTATAACCGGGGACCATTTAGAGTAGGAATCATTTATCACAACTCACTAGATATGGTCCTTAAGCCAATTCTCAATCCAATTACAAACTATATTTTCTAAACCTATAGTCCTTAATTTACCCATTAGACGTCTATGAGGGACAGTGTCAAATGCCTTTGCAAAGTCCAAAAACACTATATCCACAGCGGCCCCTCTGTCTAGACTTCTGCTCACCTCGTCATAAAAACAGATCAGGTTAGTTTGACAACTTCTGTCCTCAGTAAAACTGTGCTGACTGTCCCTTATAATACTATTTATTGTCACATAATCCTGTATATAGTCCCTCAATAGCCCCTCAAGCATTTTCCCCACAATGGATGTTAAGCTTACTGGTCTATAATTACCCGGGGAAGAGCTAGAGCCCTTTTTGAAAATAGGCACCACATTTGCCCTGTGCCAGTCCCTTGGCACTATACCAGTCACTAGAGAATCTCTGAATATTATGAAAAGGGGGACAGAAATAACTGAACTAAGCTGCTTAAGAACTCTAGGGTGTAACCCATCTGGTCCCGGGGCCTTGTGCACATGAGGTGATACATCATTAAGATAAGCCGGGCCCATAAAACTAAGGTTATAGGGGTGATGACTTAGGAGAAAAGGGATCTGTAGTCAGTCTGATGGGTAATGTTAAAAAAGGATGCCAATCTAAAGTAGACATATGGGGGATGTTAATTAGCAACAAGTTTGTGTGTTATAACTGCTTGTCTTATAATTTAAATTTAGAAAAATGCAAATTTTTGCAATTTTTCAAACAATTTTGGTGTTTCACACAATTAACCTCTTCACGCGCTGCTCCGCAATAGTACGTCCTGTAGAGGGGTTAGTTCCCGCATCCAGACGTACTATTTCGGAGTAGTTCCCGGCGCATACTGTCCTAACGGACAGTTTCCGGGAACTGGGAGGTCAGCTGTCCCCGACAGCTGACACTCCAGTCTTGCCGGTCAGCGGACCATCGCCGCTGATTTTGGCAATTAACCCCATAAATGCGTCGACGGATTGCCGTCGCCGCATTTAAGTGGTCTGAAGCACATCGGCAGCCCCCACGAAGTGATCGGGGGGCTACTGATGCTTGTCACAGCAATCGGAGGTCAGACAATGACCTCCGGGTTGCCATGTACGGAAACCTCGGAGGAGCAGCCTCCGGCCGGTCCTCCGAGGTTTCCTGTCAGTGTGACTGTCACGTCACAATGACAGTTAGAGTGGGACAAGTGAAAAAAGTAAAAAAACGATAATAAAAATGTTGTAAAAAAAGTGTCAAAATAAAAGTTATAAGTTATATAAACAAACACTGCATTTTTTTCCTATAATAAGTCTTTCATTATAGGAAAAAAATGAACACGTTAAAAAAAGTACACATATCTGGTATCACCGCGTTCATAACGACCCCAACTATAAAACTATAATGTTATTTTTCCCGCACGATGAACACCCCAAAAAAATCAATAAAAAACTGCACCAGAATCGCTATTTTTTGTTCACCACCCCTCCCAAAATAGAGACTAAAAAATGATCAAAAAGTCGCATGTACCAGAAAATAATACCGATAAAAACTACAACCCGTCCGGCAGAAAACAAGCTCTTACACAGCTTTTTTGACTGAAAAAGTGATTTTATTGCGCAAACGCTGCAAAACATAAAAAAAAACTATATACATATGGTATCGCCGTAATCGTACCGACCCGCAGAATAAAATATAATGGTCATTTATAGTGCACGGTGAACGCCGCAAAAAAATAAACTAAAAAACATTGTCAGAATTGTCAGAATTGCTTGTTTTTGGTCACCCGGCTTGCAAAAAAATTTAATAAAAAGTGATCAAAAAAATCGCATGTACCCCAAAATGGTACCAATGAAAAGTACAGATTGTCCCGCAACAAATAAGACCTCACACAGCTCCGGTGATAAAAAAAATAAAGATGTTCTTGCTCCCAGGAATATGGCGATGCAAAATGTGCAGTGTTTTCTAAAAGCGGATAAAATCCAACACCATTTATCAGTGCGACACCGGCCACATATCTATGAATTATTATTTATTTACCGCATTTTTATACCCTCTTATTATGCCCTGATGTTCTCCGCACAGATTACATATGCCCTCACATTATAAACTAAAATACCAGCGAAACCCAAATCAGAAAAACTACCAAGCTAAATCTGTGCTCCAAAAGCAAAATGGCGTCCCTCCCTTCTGAGCCCTGCAGCATGCCCAAACAGCAGTTTGTGCCCACATATATGGCATCACCATACCCAGGAGAACCCGCTTAATGCTTTTTTGTTGCCCAATTTGTCCTGAGTGCGGCAATACCCTATTTGCGGCGATAAACTGCCGTTTGGGCCCATGGGAGGGCTCAGAAGGAAAGGAGCGCTATGTGTTTGTTGGAGTCCAGATTTTGCTGGATTGGTTTTCAGGTGCCATGTCGCATTTTCAGAGTCCCAGAGGTATCAAAGCAATGGAAACCCACCAGAAGTGACCCCATTTTGGAAACTACACCCTTCAAACAATTCATTTATGGGTAATGTGACTATTTAGACCCCATAGTTTCTTCACAGAACTTATTTGAATTGGGCTGGGAATTTAAAAAATAATAATTTTTTCCAATATCATGTCGTTTTAGCTCAATATTTCTTATTTTCACAAGAAATAAAATACTCCATTTTGTTGCCCAATTTGTCCTGAGTGCAGCAATACCCCATTTGTGGTGATAAACTGCCGTTTGGGCCCATGGGAGGGCTCAGAAAGAAAGGAGCGCAATTTGTTCTTTGGAGTCCAGATTTTGCTGGATTGGCTTTCGGGTGCCATGTCGCATTTGCAGAGTCCCAGAGGTATCAAAGCAAAGGAAACCCACCAGAAGTGACCCCATTTTGGAAACTACACCCCTCAAGAAATTCATTTATGGTTGTGGTTATCATTTTGAACACACAGTTTTTTCACAGCACCTATTTGAATTGGTCTGTGAAATAAAAAAAATGAAATTTTTTCCAATAAGATGCCATTTTTTATCAAAATGTCTTATTTTCACAGGGAACAAAATACCCCATTTTGTTGCCCAATTTGTCCTTAGTGCGGCAATACCCCATTTGTGGTGATAAACTGCCATTTGGGCCCATGGGAGGGCTCAGAAGCAAAGGAGTGCTATGTGTTTGTTGGAGTCCAGATTTTGCTGGATTGGTTTTCGGGTGCCGTGTCGCATTTGCAGAGCCCCAGAGGTATCAAAGCAATGGAAACCCACTAGAAGTGACCCCATTTTGAAAACTACACCCCTCAAGGAATTCATTTATGGGTGTTGTGACCATTTTGACTCCATAGTTTTTTCACAGAACTTATTTTAATTGGGCTGGGAATTAAAACAAAATTATTTTTTCCAATAATATGTAGTTTTGGCTGAAAATTTCAAATTTTCACAAGAAATAAAATACCCCATTCTGTTGCCCAATTTGTTCTGAGCGCGGCAGTACCCCATTTGTGGTGATAAACTGCCGTTTGGGCCCATGGGAGGGCTCAGAATGAAAGGACCACCATTTGGCCTACTGGGGATTTTTTGGTGCAAAGTCATGTATGCAGAAGCCCCTGAGGTACCAGTACAGTTGAAACCCCCAAAGAAGTGACCCTGTTTTAAAAACTACACCCTTGCGGCATTCATCTAGAGGTGTAGTGAGCATTTTGACCAGAGACATACACCCCATAAACTGTAATGTGGGTTCTCACGGGTACGTCAATACCTTACATGTGGCTGTAATCAGCTGCCTGGGCACGCAGCAGGGCTCAGAGGGGAAAGACGAGGGGGGATAAGCTGTGCGGAGTACATCGGGGTAAGTAAAACTGGGGTAGATTAAAAATCATGGGATGTATGAAACATTTTGAAGTACTCTTTCATACGGAGCCTTAGTTTTTCGGGACACGTGTCACATTGATATATTGTGTTCTCCCTTATCCCCCTCTTTGAGCAGACTTTGTACCTCTTTTGATTTTTTCCTTTCTTGCCAGTTTGGGTAACTTCTCCAGGAAAGTGTTGCCCTGATACGATGCGTGTGGCCTCGCCTCCAGAAGTACTGGGTGCCCCCCCCTTCATGGTCCATAAAAATTAGTTTCTTGATAACCACCTCTTGAAATTCCAGGAAAGTTCCAGTCTGCCCTGTACATCGATCTAGCACGTACGCGTTGTACAATGCCATCCGTATGATGTGCCCGGCCAGCTTCTTATACCACACCGCATGGCACTGTAGGGCTTCAGGACTTGATCTGACAAGTCCACCCCTCCCATGTACCTATTGTAGCCCAGGATGCAGTCTGGTTTGGGGGTCTCCATACTGGTACCTCGTACAGGTACATGAGTACTGGTGTGACATCTCTCTTGTCCTTGTACTTGACACACAATATGTTGCTGCTGGATTGTGCCCTGCTCTCACCCCTTCTGAGCGTTTGCCCTGCAGAGTCTTAGGGAGGCCTCTCAGATTTCTTCTAGCAGTGCCGCATGCCGCAGTACTTCTGGAAGCGAGGCAGTTGAAGAGTGGGACGCTGGTATAAAAATTATCCAGGTAGAGGTGGTAACCCTGGTCCAGCAGTGGGGGCACCAAATCCTACTCAATTTTTGCATTAACTCCCAGTAATGGGGGGGGGCATTCTGGGGGCTGAATACTGGTGTCCTCCCCTTCATATATCCTAAATCTGTGGGTATACCCTGATGCACTCTCGCACAGATTATACATCTTTACGCCATACCTTGCCCTCTTACCCGGCAGGTACTCGCGGAATTGAACCCTCCCTTTAAAATCTACCAAGGACTCATCAATAGAAATACACTTCTCGGTGGTGTATGCTTGGGAAAACCGGGCACTGAAACGGTCTAATAGGGGTCTCCATTTATACAAACGGTCAAAACTGGGGTAATCTCGGGGTGGGCAATGCTCATTATCAGTATAATGTAAGAAGCGTAGTATTGCCTAATTTATTTATTTTTTTAGGTTCCAGTTCAGTTCTGAAGTTGCTTTGAGGGGCCCATATATTAGAAACCCCTATCAAACACCCCATTTTAGAAACTAGACCCCTCAAAGTATTCACAACAGCATTTAGAAAGTTTATGAACCCTTTAGGTGTTTCACAGGAATTTAGAGCAAAGTAGAGGTGAAATCTACTTTTTTTTTTTGTCAGAAAATCCTTTTTATACCACTTTTTTTTATAACACAAAAGGTTTTACCAGAGAAACACAACTTCATACTTATTGCCCAGATTCTGCAGTTTTGAGAAATATCCCACATGTGGCCCTAGTGTGATAATGGACTGAAGCACCGGCCTCCGAAGCAAATGAGCACCTAGTGGATTTTGAGCCCTCCTTTTTATTAGGCACCATGTCCGGTTTGAAGAGGTCTTGTGGTGCCAAAACAGTGGAAACCCCCCAAAAGTGACCCCATTTTGGAAACTAGACCCCTTGAGGAATACATTGTAGTTTTCTTGGGGTGCATGCGACTTTTTGATCAGTTTTTATTCTATGTTTAAGTGGCGCGGTGACTAAAAAACAGCAAGTCTACTATTGTTTTTCTATTCAATTTTTTTTACAGCATTCACCGTGCACTATAAATGACATATTCACTTTATTCTGCAGGGCGATACGATTACGGCGATACCAGATGTTTATAGTTTTTTTTTATGTCTTATGGTGTTTGCACAATAAAATACGTTTTGTAAAAAATCATTTTCTTTTTGTGTTACCTTATCCTAAGAGCCATAACATTTTTATTTTTCCATCAATAAAGCCGTGCGAGGACTTATGTTTTGCGTAACGAACTGTAGTTTCCATCAATACCATTTTTAGGTACATGCAACTTTTTGATCTCTTTTTATTCCATTTTTTGCGAGGTGAAGTGACCAAAGAATTGTGATTCTGGGACGGTTTATTATTATTTTCTTTAACGGCATTCACCGCGGGGGATAAATAACAAAATAATTTTGTAGTTCAGGTCGTTACGGACGCGGCGATACCAATTATGTATAGTTTATTTGTTTGTTTATATATTTTTATTAATAATAAATGACTGATATTTTTTTTCAGTTTCCCAGTACTTTTTATGGCACTTTAAATGGTATCAATAGAAACTACAATTCCTCCCGCAAGAAATAAGCCCTTACATCACTCTACTGATGGAAAAAGAAAAAAGTTATGGCTCTTGGAAGGCGGGTAGTGAAAAACGAAAATAAGAAAGCAAAAAATGGATCAGTCCTGAAAGGGTTAATTCATTTCTTATGAAAAAATGTATGACCACATGTTGGGTATTTTCGTACCCGGGAGAAATAGCTTTACAAAAATTGGTTGTTTATTTCTCCTTTATCCCTTGTGAAAATGATAAAATTCAACATTTTAGTGGAAAAAAATTGCGATATTATTTTTCTCCGCCTAATTCTAATAAATTCTGCAAAAGACCCGTGGAGTCACTATACCCCTAGAAAAAATCTGTGAGAGGTGTTTCCAAAATGGGGTATCTTCGGGGGCTTCCACTGTTTTGGTCCCTCCAGGGCGTTGCAAAGGCGGCATGTCACCGAAAAACAATCCAGCAAAATCCGTGCTCCAAAATCCAAATGGCGCTACTTCCCTTCTGAGCGCTGCCATGGGTCCAATCAGCAGTTTATTACCACATATGGGGTATTACCGTAATCAGGAGAAAATGCTTCACAAATGGTGTAGTTCTTTTTTCCTTTATTCCTTGTAAAAATTTAAAATTTCTATGCTTTTTCAGAAAAAAAGTTGATTTTCATTTTCACTGCCTAATTCCACTAAATTCTGCAAAAAACCTGTGGGGTCAAAATGCTAACTATACCCCTAGAGAAATTCCTTGAGAGGTGTAGTTTTCAAAATGGGGTCACTTTTGGGGGGTTTCCCCTGTTTTGGTCTCTCCAGGGCGTGGCACCGAATACCAATCCAGCAGAATCCGTGCTCCAAAATCCAAATGGCACTCCTTCCCTTCTGAGCCCTGCTGTGAGTCCAAACAGCAGTTTATTACCACATATGGGATATTGCTGTAATCAGGAGACATTGCTTTTACAAATTTTGGGGTGATTTTCTTCATTATTCCTTGTAAATATTACAAATTTCTATGTTTTTTCAGAAAAAAAGTAGATTTTCATTTTTACAGACTAATTCTGATAAATTTAGCGAAAAACCTGTGCGGTCAAAATGCTAACTATACACCTAGGTAAATTCCTTGAGGGGTGTAGTTTCAAAAATGGGGTAACTTTTGGGGTGTTTCCACTGTTTTGGCACCACAAGACCTCTTCAAACCTGACAAGGTGCCTAAAATATATTCTAAAAACAAGGAGGCCCAAAATCCACTAGGTGCACCTTTGCTTCGGAGGCCGGTGCTTCAGTCCTTTATCACACTAGGGCCACATGTGGGATATTTCTAAAAACTGCAGAATCTGGGCAATAAATATTGAGTTGCATTTCTCTGGTAAAACCTTCTGTGTTACAAAAAAAATGTATTAGAAATTAATTTCGGCAAAAAAAATAAAATTTGTAAATATAGGTCCGTGCGAGACGCGTGAAACATATGCGCGTTGCACGGACGTATATCACGTTCGTCTGAATAAGCCCTAAGTCTTAAAAACCCTTCCCAGATATATGAATAACAACAATTGTCTTTTCTTCTTGGCATGGCGTAGACACACCTAACTTCTCCAGAACACCAAACTGCCAGAAGTCCTGCTTTTATAGAGGTAGTCACACTTCTTAATGATAAGCTGATTGTGGAGATATGAAAGATGTACTTATTTTTTCCCACTCGGTTTCTGAATGTTGGTTTATTTTATGGAAATAATGACTACATATTAAAATCTTTTGTGTTTTTTTGTTGTCCCAGAGGTGATGAGTTTGTTTATAGAAGTTGGTAAGGATCACACAATTGTTATGTAGACTGATTAATAAAAGTACTTTTCTTTCCCTTGACTGGAAATGCGTAATGCCATAATACTTAGTTACTTAGTACTTAGAATACCTATAATAATATAATTAAATGTATTATCTCTGTTAATTTAGTGAGTTATAGTGAAGAGTTATTTAGGACATTTTAATGCGTTATATTTTTTTCTGTATCAAGTAAGAAACTATGCATATAGGTTTTTCATCTCCAGATTTAGTCATTTTGTAAGAGCAGATCGGTAATTATTGATTTTCCTTAAATAAATTATCCTTATTAGATAAGTAGCCATTGACAACAAAGTCAATGGCAACTTATCTTTGAAAACTAACATCGGACCTCAAAGAATTAGATGATGAAATCAAATTATTCTCATTGACTGTTAATCTTGAACCCGGCAAAATAATATAAAGGCTTATGTCCACCTTCACAATGAAAATTTTTTTTTTTACTTTCCCATGATCGGTAAAATAAAAAAGCGGAGCACATTTGTAATAGGTTGTAGTTAAATATTTCCTATCATTTTGTTTCTCCAGCTCCTTTGCAGACAATGCATAACTTTATGCTAACATATGTTTGGTAGAGAATCAGACACAAGGCTTGTTTGTTATCTCTTACTCTGAAGACAAATAGTCTGCATAGGAGCTGTAGTCATAAAATGGTAGGAAAAATGTAATAGGGACCTAATTCAAAGTAAAAAAATAAATTAATTTGGTTGCAAAAGTGGACATACCCTTTAAGACTAATGCACACTTCAATACTCTCATCTCTGCTGCTCGGCCGCCCCCCTTACAGCATAAGTCTCCCACACAGACTGAGACAAAGAGACTGTGACATGATCCTCTCTCCCTCTCTGCTCTGTGCAGGGAAAGAACAACTACTGGCTACTGGAAGATGAGGTAGATGTCACTCTCCCTTAAAAAGATATGTAACAAAACTCATACATTCACATGTAGTAGTGAGTTATGAAAAAAAAAAATATGATAACGACAGGTTCACTTTAAGTTATGTAGCTATCCATTCATGTACTGATTTTAGAAAACAAAATTGAAATGTTATAACATCTTTGCACATATATAACAATTTCTTATTTGCTTGCTATATACTTATCAGAGACATATAGTTTACAATAAGAATGCCAGATCTCAGTGCACTATAATGGAAAAAAAGCTTAGATTATCCTAATTGTATGATAAAATATTACAAAACCTGTTTCAATACCATTGCATCTTCTGCTACATGAATTAAACATTGTAAAGTTTTATCTTCTGGAAAGGAAGAGTGAAAGGATAGGCTTCATGCAAGCCATTCTGTTAAATATATGAGCTTGGTAAAAAAAAAAATCCTATTCTGTTAGCTCTGAAATTATATTCACCTTACAAACGTGTGTTTCCGAGTTACATTATTCATTGACAAAATGGTGCACAGAATTGTAGAGATTTAGCGATTTTATATGCATCCTTCAAAGATGGAATAAGTGTTTGATTCTGTGTAATGCAGGAAAATAGACAAAACAGCCCTTAATCTGATATACAGTTTTGGTTGCTTTTGTACTCAGTAATACCTCACATGTCAGTATGCAAATTATGGGTACCCTTTGTCAAATGACATATATTTTGGATTTTTTTAAGACAACAATTTGAAACAACCTCTAACGCACCATTACTTAAATTTTCTGAATTAATAATTGGACAAAAAAAAAAGAAAGATAACATTTGTGCACGTTTACCCACCTTTCTAACTGATCTTATAATGTGTCAGACCTTAATTAACTTGTAAATTCATAATCCAAGTCAGGTTCAGACAGATCAAGAAAGTAACAATCTGTGATCTCTAAGCCTCTGAAGGCGTTGTGCTCAGGAGTGTAGATATAGGGGGGTGCAGACATAATGGTCGCACCTGGAACCTTTTGCCTGAGGGGGCTAAAAGGTCCCTCTGCCACATAAGACACCGGTATTCTAAATGGCACATGGCAGGTCCAGGTGCTTCATGTTATCCTGCCGGCTGTGCTTATACTCCCCATCCATGGGCTTCTCCTAAGAGTTACCTAAGTATCTTAAAAAGAAAATTGTTGACCATCACAAAATAGAAGGGTAAAAATAATATATAAATGCTTGCATTTTCCACTGTCTGGATTCTATAAGGAAATGAAAATGAAGGGGAATTTTTTAAGTTGATCTGGAAGCCTAAGAAAAATCTATGATAAAACGCTCATTGACTGGTTTGGTAATCTAAGCAAATCTCCTACCCATCACTGCCAAGGACCTTCGGGAATGCATTGGAGTTGCGCAAAGGTCTTTTGTGCAGCGATACTTGCATAAACATGATATGCATGCAAGAGTTATCAGAAGAAACCCCACCTTACCTGCAACAGTACCTTCCCAAAATTAAAATATCAAGTATATCACACAACACTTAGATAAGCCACAGGCCTTTTGGAATAAAACACAGATTGAACTCCTTGGCTACAATCAGGAAAGGTAAACTTGAAGAGAAAAAGGGGAAACATTTAAATAAAATAACACATTGCCCACTGATAAGCATGGGGGTGGTTCTGTTAGGTGTTGAATTGTGTGGCCGCCAGTGGCACTGGAAATATTGTGTGGCTAGAGGAACGAATGGAGTCTACTAAATATCCACAAATCCTGGAAGTCAATATCCTACAGTAAGTGAAGAAACTGATACCGACAGTGGTTGGATATTACAACTAGAAAATAATCCAAACCATACATCAACATTAACCTTGCAATACAAAAAGTTTAGGCCATGTTCAGACGTTGCAGAAATTCTTCCGCTGCATATTGTGCAAATTTGCAGCAATTACTCAATCTGCAGCAAAATTTTAATATTTGACAGGTAATTCAGACGTCATAGATATCACAGCGGAATTGCCGCAGATTTAGGCCTCATTTACACAAGCGTAATATACGCGCGTGCGACGCGCGTGCTTTTCACGCGTGTCGTACGCACCTATATTACTCTATGGGGGCATGCAGACAGTCCGTGAGTTTTGCTCAGCGTGAGTGCGCTGAAAAAAACTCACGACATGTTCTATAAATCTGCGTTTTTCGCGTATCACGCACCCATTGAAGTCAATGGGTGCGTGAAAACCACGAAGGTCGCACGGAAGCACTTCCGTGCGAACTGCGTGATTCGCGCAAGAGCTGTCAAACTGAATGTAAACAGAAAAGCACCACGTGCTTTTCTGTTTACAAACATCCGAACGGAGTGTCTTACAGATGACCGAACCGAAGTTTACCGGGTTCGGCCGAACTTGTTTGGACCGAACCCGGCAGGAGACAGTCACTGTGCAGGGTGCTGAAAGAGTTAAACTGGTTCAGCACCCTGGACAGTGACTTCCGATTCCAATATACGTGAACGTTTAAAAAAAAAAAAAGTTCTGACTTACCGATAACTCCCGGCTTCTTCCTCCAGTCTGACCTCCCGGGATGACAATTCAGTCCAAGTGACAGCTGCAGCCAATCACAAGCCAAGCACAGGCTGCATCGGTCACTTGGACTGCCGCGTCATCAGGGGAGGTGGGGCCAGATGTCAAGAGAGGCGCGTCACCAAGGACGCGTCACCAAGGCAACGGCCGGGAAGTTCTCGGTAAGTACGAACCTCTTTTTTTTTAAACAGGTTACTCGATATGGTGATCGGAATGCACTGTCGAGGGTGCTGAAAGAGTTACTGCCGATCAGTTAACTCTTTCAGCACCATGGACAGTGACTGACGTCGGCTAGCCTCATCTCTATGATGGCGGCTGCGCGAAAATCACACAGCCGCGCATCATACACGGATGACACACGGAGCTGTCAAGTGCCTTTTGCGCATGCAAAACGCTGCGTTTTTTACGCGCGCAAAACGCACACGCTCGTGTAAATCAGGCCTTAAGCCTTTGCATTGCAAAGGCTGCAATCTGCTGTGAAAATGCTTTGCTTCTCCACTGGCAGCTATGCATGTTGCGGAATGAAAATGCTGCACCGCAGCCTATTTTCCGCAATGGCTTTTTCCGCATCATCTGCACTAAGTTACCTAAAAAGCCATAGAAATTAATGGAAAAAAAGTCTGCTGCAGATTTCCCTGTGGACTGTCCGCAACGGAATTCCACAGCAATTCCACCATGTATGAACGTGACCTTATAGACTAGAGCTGCATTTATAACTCTGCTATTTGTTTTGGGAAAAAGTTGGCAAGTGTGTCACTAGACATAACTCTAACATGTAAGCTGAGCTCATATGAAATCATCTATACAAATCACCAGAGCAAGCATATTTAATATCTATTAAACCAGCAGCAAGAATACTGTGAGAATTCATAAGCCAGCAGAATTGTGAATGCAGCTGTGGGCTATAATCCAAACTGTAACTCAGTATCAGTACAGGATTAGTAAAATAAAGTGTTTACAAAGTTACTCAACTTTTCATGAACATTAATTCTGATGAAACTTTAAAGTGGAGGAAATATGCTTTAAGCTGATTTACAAAGTGATCACAATTAAGTCTTAAACTTGTAGAGTAGATTTTAATGTCAAAATATTTTTATTTTGGATCCAGAATTTGAAATATCTCCACTATGTTTCCTCACCGTCAGTCCTTGCGTGCAACACTTGCTTATGAATAGCTAAATATTCGTCAGGAGCTGTCCAGTGCTGATTTCTCTCTTACATTTTCCTTTCCTGATGGAGAGACTGGGAGCGCTTTCAATGTTTTATTTTAGTATGTCTTGTCCCTTGGGAATCTTTCATGGTTGGTCTCTGTGAAATGAAACTGCCTCTGTTAATTTAAGAAAATGTATTTTTGTGAATTGTTGAAATGATCATATAAAGGAAGAGCAGCTCATGTTAAACTCAAAAGCTTTCCTAATTTTATGAACTGTCACATTATGTTTGATGAGTTGTGTTCATTATTATAATGCATATGATTTATTCTACTGATTTATAATAATACATTAAAAACCTACATACAAAGCAAAGCCTATTAATAGTAAATATATACACACCTGGCAAACCTTTTTTCATGGGCAGGAATGTAGAACAGTGGTTCAGTGGTTAGCACTGTTGCCTTGCAGCACTAAGGTCCTGGATTTATCTGACCAAATACAATATCTGTATAAAGAATTTATGTTCTCCCGTGTTTGTGTGGGTTTCCTCCCGCAGTCCTAAAAAAACAAAAGCAAAGACATATTGATAGGATAATTGGCTTTCTGAGAATTCCTCCTAGTGTGCATGTCCCTGAGATAAGAAAAATAGAATGTGAGTCCCAATGGGGACAGGGACTGATGTGAAAGATGATAATCTCTGTACAGTGATGCAGAATATGTTGGTGCTATATTAGCCACAGAAAATAAAGAAAAATTATGTGTATATTATGTATATATATATATATATATATATATATATATATATGTATATATATATATATATATATATATATATATATATATATATATATATATACAGGGTGGACCATTTATATGGATACACCTAAATAAAATGGGAATGGTTGGTGATATTAACTTCCTGTTTGTGGCACATTAGTATATGGGAGGGGGGAAACTTTTCAAGCTGGGTGTTGACCATGGCGGCCATTTTGAAGTCGGCCATTTTGTATCCAACTTTATTTTGTTCAATGGGAAGAGGGTCATGTGACACATGAAACTTATCGAGAATTTCACAAGAAAAACAATGGTGTGCTTGGTTTTAACGTTACTTTATTCTTTCATGAGTTATTTATGTCATTATGGGTGTCAGGTCCGAGCATTCCTAGATGAACAGTTTCCTGGAAAGTGGATTGGTCGTCATGGGCCAGTTGAATGGCCCCCTAGGTCTCCCGATCTGACCCCCTTAGACTTTTATCTTTGGGGTCATCTGATGGCAATTGTCTATGCTGTGAAGATACGAGATGTGCAGCAACTGAAACTATGGATACTGGAAGCCTGTGCTAGATTTATTCTGCGGTGTTGCTATCAGTGTGTGAAGAGTGGGAGAAGAGGGTTGCATTGACAATCCAACACAATGGGCAGCACTTTGAACACATTTTATAAGTGGTCAGAAACTTGTAAATAACTCATGAAAGAATAAAGTAACGTTAAAACCAAGCACAACATTGTTTTTCTTGTGAAATTCTCGATAAGTTTGATGTGTCACATGACCATCTTCCCATTGAAAAAAATAAAGTTGGATACAAAATGGCCGACTTCAAAATGTCCGCCATCGTCAACACCCAGCTTGAAAAGTTTCCCCCCTCCCATATACTAATGTGCCACAAACAAGAAGTTAATATCACCAACCATTCCCATTTTATTTAGGTGCATCCATATAAATGGCCCACCTTGTATATATATGAGTGTATGTATGTATACAGTTAGCTCCAGAATTATTTGGACAGTGACACAACTTTTGGCAATTTTAGCTGTTAAGCTGTTATATTGAATATACAGTTATATTATCAATTTGGGCTTAAAGTGCAGAATCTCAGCTTTAATATGTGGGTAGTCACATCCTAATTTGAGGAAGGGTTTAGGAATTACAGCTCTTTAATATGTAGCAGCCTCTTTTTCAAGGGACCAAAAGTAGTTGGACAATTATCTCAAAAGCTATTTAATGGGCTGCATGGGATATTCCCTCGTCATTCCATCATCAATTAAGCAGGTAAAAGGTCTGGAGTTGATCCCACGTGTGTCATTTGCATTTGGAAGATGTTACTGTGAACCCACAACATGAGGTCAAAGGAGCAAGTGAAACAAACCATCGTTAGGCTGAAAAAAATGAAGAAATCCATCAGAGAGATAGCACAAATGTTAGGAGTGGCCAAATCAACAGTTTGGTACATTCTTGAAAAAAAAATAGCGCACTCGTGATCTCGTGAACGCCAAAAGGCCTGGACATCCATGGAAGATAACAGTGGTGGATGATCGCAGAAAAACCCCTTAACAACATCTACCCAAGTGAAGAACGCTCTCCTGGAAGTAGGTGTATCAGTGTCTAAGTCTACCATAAAGAGAAGACTTCATGAGAGCAAATACAGAGGGTTCACCACAAGGTACAAACCATTAATCAGCCTCAAAAATAGAAAGACCAGATTAGACTTTGCCAAACAACATGTAAAGAAGCCAGCCCTGTTCTGAAACAGCATTCATTGGACAGATTAAACTTAGATCAACCTGTACCAGAATGATGGGAGGAAGAAAGTATGGAAAAGGCTTGGAACGGCTCATGATCCAGAGCCACCACATCCTCTGTAAAACATGGTGGAGGCAGTGTGATGGCATGGGCATGCATGGCCGCCAAAGGCACTGGGTCACTAGTGTTTATTGATGATGTGACTGAAGACAGAAGCAGCCGGATGAATTCTGAAGTGGTCAGGGATATACTTGCTGCTCAGATTCAACCAAATGCAGCAAGGTTGATTGGACGTCGCTTCACAGTACAGATGGACAATGATCCAACACATAATATGAAAGCAACACAGGAGTTTTTAAGTCAAAGAAGTGGAATATATATATTTTTTTTTTAATTAGAACAATGTTTAATCACCTATACACTAATTGTTTAACAAAAAAAAAATACATGTTTTTTCTAGTGACAAATTCCCTTTAAGGCAGAAAGACCCACAAACAAGCTACAACTGAAGACAGCCGCCGTAAAGGCCTGGCAAAGCATCACAAAGGAGGAAACCCATCACTTAGTGATGTCCATGGGTTCCGGACTTCAGGCAGTCATTGCCTGCAAAGAATTCTCTACAAAATATTTAAAAAAAAAACTTTATTTATGATAATGTTAATTCGTCCAATTACTTTTGAGCCCCTGAAATGAGGCTGTGTAGAAAAATGGTTGCAATTCCTAAATGTTTCACAGGATATTTTTGCTCAACCCCTTGAATTAAACCTGAAAGTCTACACTTCAAATCCAATGAGGTGGCATGCAGAGCCCAAGTTATGAGGATTGTTGTATTCGTTACATTTCTTCAACACAACCAACCTTCTATTACTTCATTTTATTTAATTTAACACATCAGATCTGTTTTATTTCATGTTTGTGAAATTATTCAGTATATGTGTGAATAGGCTTTCTATATGAAGAAGCATGCTGTTAAATCACGTACTGGCTAATTAGGTGTTATGTTTTATCACTAAAAAACAGTGTTACGAACTTCCAAATATATTTCTGTAGTATTTAAAACCCATTTGTAGGCAATGTCACATATATTACAGAAATCATAAATGTTAGAATTTACTAGATAACATCGCAGATAAAGGACAGAACCAATACAGTTTTTCTTCAATTATAGTTAAAGTGGAGTTGTCATCTGAATATGTTGCCCTATGTAAGGACAGCATATTACACATACAGGTATGTGCTCATAGTAGCCAAAATGGCACAATAAAATGAGCTGTTTGGCTAATATGAACACTGAAAAATATAGCGAACTCATAAAAATGAGTCTTCAGTATTCATGAGTAGAGATCTTCCCTGCCTTCCCTTCCCTTCCCTTCAGGCTGGTGATTGACAGGCTGCTGTGTATCCATGAATATACAGCAGTCTGTCAGTTACCTTAGAGAGCGGCAGTGAGCGGTGGGAGGAGCGCTCCCTCATCAATACACAAAGCCATAACTATGAGTCCGCTGTATTCTTCAAAAATTATAAAACATTGCTTGTGCCATTTCAGCTAATACATAGGGCAGCATATGAACCCCTTAATGACAAGGCCTCGATGGACCTTAACGACCAGCTAAATTTTCTTTAAGTTTTGCATTTCTGCATTTCAGCAGCTATAACGTTTGATTTTTTTCATTGACATGGTTGTATGAGGCCTTGTTTTATGCAGCAGAAATTTTTTATTTTTTGGCAAAGTTCAGGGGTTCATGTAAATGCTTGTGTAATTTATAGAATGTTTATTAGACTTTAAAACAGACTTTCTGCATTTTTTGTTTGTTTATTTT
Organism: Rhinoderma darwinii; assembly: GCF_050947455.1. Taxonomy (NCBI): domain Eukaryota; kingdom Metazoa; phylum Chordata; class Amphibia; order Anura; family Rhinodermatidae; genus Rhinoderma; species Rhinoderma darwinii. Next base: position 101,188,642 of record NC_134690.1, read on the forward strand.
TTTATACTGTTTTCTGTTTCCGTTTCACACTGAATGAACTGTTAAATTAATTCTTCATGTTGTTATGGTTTTGTGGATACCTAATAAGTGTAGTTTTTTATTTTATGTTTTTATTTTATAACTAAATAATCACTTTTTTAATTTATTTTTTGCAGGTTATGTTTATTATTATTTTTTATTAAATGTTTTTAATGGCAAGCAGGGATTACTATTTGTCATCTTTATTTTAAACCTTTAATGTATTAGCATACGCCTGTATGCTAGTACATTATTCTCTGTGTCACTATGACACAGGCTGCTGTTAGGGCAATTAAATGGGTTCCTCCGTTCCAGCAGAAGAGCAGGAGGCTGCGTTAACCTCTATCCATACCATGACATACTAGCACGTCCGTAAAAAAGATTATATATGTTTTCAAAAGAATCTGATTATGGCCTGATGAAGACGCATGTTCTGCGTTGAAACGCGTTGCCCTTCCTTTTTATGCAATAAATCTATCATATGCATCATTCTACTAATCTAATTGTGTAGCGCTTTCTCAAATATCCAGTTTTAACATATATGTTTTTTTGAAAACATATATAATCTTTTTTACTGCTATTCACTCGCGGCGCAATACCATTGTTGCCGGTACCTGGATACTGAAAGCTGCAACCTTGTCACAACACTGCTTACATCCCTAAGCTGTACCTGCCAGTACAAGCTCTTACGGTGAGTGCAACAACTTACCCTTGCTATCCATTACCCTACCTATCAAGGTTTATCTTGCACCATGTGGCGCTGTGTACTTTTTTCTTTTCTCAGACATCAGTAATAGCACGTTGTGGTGCGGGGGGATGTTTGCAGCAGGCTCACCTGCTTAGCCCGCTCCATATGGAGCGGGTGTCAGCAGTGTATTACAGCTAACACCCGGGACTAACGCACTGTTCCCAGCCGTTTAAGCCCATAGATTGACAGGAGATGAAGATAGGCCTTCCTGGGGGCCTTCGTTAGGCCCCTGGCCTGCCTTTATACATCTCCTGTTAAGCCCTGCCTCTGACAGGGTTTAACAGGAGCCTGTGAAAATTACAATATACTGCAACACATTACTATTCCAGTGTCTTGTACCAGCGATCTAAGGCTGTGTTCACACAGAGTTTTTTGCAGGAGGAAAATTCCTCCTGCAAAAACTGCTCCAGACGGTTTTTGCACAGTGGTTTGACAAAAACTCGTCAAAACACTCGTTGAGGCGTTTTTTTCTTTTTTCTGACTGATTGAAATGGGGTTTTGAAGGCGGAAACCGCCTCAAGATGGGTCATGATGCTTCTTTTTACCGCGACACGTTTTTTTTACTCGCGGTAAAAAAACTCATCCAACTCCCATTGAAATCAATGGGAGGAAATTTCGGGCGGTTTTTGAAGAGTTTTGCGGCGCGGTTTCCGCGTCCCAAAAACTCGTCAAAAAATTCTGTGTGAACAGGGCCTAACGATCACTGGTTCAAGTCCCATAGGGGGACTAATAAAGTGTGTAAAAAAAGTTTAAGAAAGTTTTTAGTAGTGTAAAAAAATATATATTAAAGTTAATAACAATTAGTTTCTTCTTTGTAAAATTAGATAAACATAAAAAAGACTACATAAATTTGGTATCGCCGTAATCGTATTGACAGGTAGAATAAAAATAACATGCCACTTTTACCATAAGGTGAACGCCGATAAAATAAAACTCCTCAAAAGATTGAGGAATCGCTGTTTTTTCCTATTCCACGCCACAAATATTTTTTTTCCAATTTCCCAATACATTATATGGTACAATAAATGGTGCTGTGAAAAACAAGCCCTCAAATGGCTTTATCGAAAATAAAAAAGTTATGGCTTTTGTAAGGTGGGAAAACAAATTAAACGAAAATGTCTGTGACGGGAAAGGGTTAAGAAGCGGAGATGTTAGTAACAGCTCATTCTTAGAGGAAGAGCACACAGTGAAGCGCTCACCCGTCTCTACTGCAGCGAAGCCAAATGATGACACTGTAGTCTGAGGACCTGCATCGCTCGCCCCAAAAAAGTGGGCAGTCGGTACAGAGATAACCTGATAGATCCACTTTAATACTTATCTATGAATAGGATTAAAAGTCATTTTTACTAAAGTAGTACACAAATGCAAATTAAGAGTGAATCGTCACCTGACTACTTCATTAGTTTTATCATAGAAGTAATATACGTGATAGCTGATCATACCTACTATTCATCTTGTTATGGCTTAATTTTCATTTTAGTACTTTACGCAAAGCACATATAGTAACAATAGCAGCCTTGATTCAGTATGACTAGGTCTCTATCATATGGCACAAATTCTTAAATAATCTCAGTTTGAACTTTGAACATTGACATTGCTGTTTTTAGGCCATTCTTGCATCACTTTTACTTGAGGTCATTGTATTTCTAGAAAATAAGGCAAGGTTCACACATGGCATAATTGTTGCAGATTTTGTTGCAGAATTTAACACAGAAAATCAGCAACAGAGTACAGAACAATGCAAATGAATGCAGTTTTAAAAATCTCAATTTACATGCTATGGAAAAAAAATTGCAAGATTTAGGCTATGGTGGAGATTTTCAAAAACGCAGCATTCTCTGTGTGTGTGGTATGATACAAGGCAAACGGTGAATTCCATGGCACATCCCCATCAAAATACTTATCTGTCACATCTGAACTTATCCTAATTCTTCTGTCAAGTCATAGGGGGATCTTATCAATCTTTCGACACCTTTTTTCTGGCATAGAAAAGTCGCAAAAGTACAAAAAGTATCAATTTGCATTGAAAATTGTGAATTGGACATTTTACGCGCCATTTGCCACTTTTGTAAAAAGAGGGTATGATTTAAGCAAAGAAGCAAGGACACAGCGGCTCAACAAATTTAATATAATTCACGCCAAAAAACTGTCATAAATTATCATTTAAATCTACGCTCCTAGCTGTCGTAGATTTCACTCTGTGGGGCATAGCATTGTAGATGCCAGTGCTGAACCACTTTTTACCCCCCTGTTCACTTTCTTCCCCATTAGATAATTTAAAAAAATAAGTATACTCACCTCAATGCTCTGCTTCTCCCCATTCACCCCGGATCCCCTTAGGCTACCTCAGCATGCCACGGTGAATACAAGGTACTGATTTCAGGCAGTGTCCGGACATTGTATGTAGCACAGCAATCGGAACACTGCTCGACGTCAGGACTTTGTATGTGCTGAGGACTGCTGAAAGAGCCCGAGGGGACACGTGGGAAGAAGCAAAGAGAAGCAGTGAGGTGAGTATAACATTTTTTGTTTTATGTCCGATGGTCGGGTGGGGAATAGATGGTGCATGGCCAGGATCATTACACCACAATCATGGCGCATGGCCAGCTGAAAGATGCAACACATTTATTAACAGTCGTTCCCCTCTTAATAAATCTCACACCAACTAATTGTTTATTTAGACTGGTGTATGAACGTACAGTCGTAATGAATCTCACCCATAGTTCTCTAGCAGATCGCAGCAGATTTTCCTTTAGTGTTTTCCGTTCATTTTGTAGCATTTATTTTATTCTCTATTTTCACAAATCCTTTAGGGCCAGCTGCAAAGTCCCCAGAGATTGATGAAGCACCATATTTTATAGTGGGGATGGTGTGTTTTTGGAGGTTTTTTCTTGCAACAAAAACATTTTGTCTTAATCAGACCATAGAACCATTTTATGTCAGAGCCATGTGCCATTTGCAAAACTGTAGATGTCAAATGATAATGTGTTCAACAATGACTTCCCCTTTATAACGCTCCCATAAAGCTGTGACTGGTCAAGCACCTGGGCAACAGTTGTTTATTGACAGTTTCTCTAATCTCAGCCATTAAAAGGTTAGTTACCTCTTCAGTTGTCATAGGTCTCAGTCTTCTGAGCCCCGTCCCGCTTGGTGAGGTGACCACCGCATCCAGGCGGAGAATGAACAGAAAGATGGCCACTTCTCCATTCATTCTCCTCCTCACCACGTGGCCTGCTCACCAGGTGGGACGAGTTTCAGGGGACCAACTGTTCTGGAGATAGGTGCAGGTCCCAGAGACACATTTTTTTTTGTATATCTTAGATTTTGGAACGAAAAGTTCTAGGTAGGGACTCGCAAGTGTGGGGATCCGTGACGTGGATTGCGAGCTTGCATTTTTTTGGCCAAAACAACAACTAATACCCCATGTCTTCTCATGGTTACTTACATTGTACATACTTTTTTTCAGGACGCGCCCGGGTCTTATGATGCTGGGATAGCCTGGTGTGCGGATGTTTGGCACTGCATGCAGGGCAGCCCGCTCTCTTACAATATGGGCGTTATAAATAGGCTGCTATTCGGCGATATATGCTGTGCCTCACTATCCAAACACTATGCCTCCATGTTTTACACACTACACTCACGTTTTTGTTTCACTCACAGCCCTGATTTCTACACACTACACTTAGTCATGTCCCCTATACCTCACATGTGCACTATACACAGTACTTTATTATTTATTTATTATTATTACACATTTACTTCCATGCCCAACACACCACTCCCCTCAAGGTAAGCGGGAGTGGCTATCATTATTTAAACACACCTGGGCACTTCCCATCAACAGCATTCTCTGACCTGGTTGCGTCCAGTTTGGAACGGGTATTTTACCCACCACCTAATCTGTGAGTATGGCCTTTTCTGTGGTTTTAATTACATTCTATGTCCCATTTTTTTTTGTATATCTGATAATGTGTTCAACAATGACTTCCCCTTTATAACGCTCCCATAAAGCTGTGACTGGTCAAGCACCTGGGCAACAGTTGTTTATTGACAGTTTCTCTAATCTCAGCCATTAAAAGGTTAGTTACCTCTTCAGTTGTCATAGGTCTCAGTCTTCTGAGCCCCGTCCCGCTTGGTGAGGTGACCACCGCATCCATGCGGAGAATGAACAGAAAGATGGCCACTTCTCCATTCATTCTCCTCCTCACCACGTGGCCTGCTCACCAGGTGGGACGAGTTTCAGGGGACCAACTGTTCTGGAGATAGGTGCAGGTCCCAGAGACACATCTTTCAATACTGTAAAAATAAAAATGCATCCAGCTAAACATAGTTACATAGTTAGTACGGTTGAAAAAGACACATGTTCATCAAGTTCAACCAAGGGATGGGGAAAAGGGAAGGGAGAAATTTCTACACATAAGAGCTTATACCAAAAGAACACCAAACTGTCCCGTGTTAACTTGGGGGACTGTCTATTTTTATTATTGAAATGATCCATTATGATATGAAAATACCAGAAATAATATTTTTAATTACAATAACTTTATTTAAATATGTAAAACTGTTAAAGTAAAACTCTAATAGGAATAGTTCAAAATAAAGTGGTATTCCCAACTTAGACTGTTATTGCATATCCCCAGCTCTGGGACCTGCAACTATTTTGAGAACATGGGTCATACGACCTCCGTTTCACCTGGTGTAGCGGCCACAAGCTGCCTATCCCAGACGGGGACTAGTGGAGAGAGCTTGCTGGGCTGTTTCCGTAACTCTCATTAAACAGAATGGATAAGGCTGTGCGCATGCACGGCCCCCTCTCCACTAGTCCTCGCCTGTAATCAGCAGCTTGCTGCCGCCGCACCAGACGTGTCAGGGTCGGGTGAGCACCGAACTCAATAAAGGTGCGGGCCCCAGAGCTGGGACGCTCAACTATCAGACATCTATGGCATATCCTGTGGATATGCCATAAATGTCTAAGTTCAGACTATTCCTTTAAGTACAAAACATTTTACATGTCCAATATGTCAATGCTTTTTTAATTTTCATCTGCCTTGGGAATAGTCTCATAGGTATGATTAAGATTTAGTTAGGATATAAAGGTAAATGCTATGAATGCCTGACATTTATTTCAGCAGTGAGCAGAGTTCCTTGAGTGGAATCTTGTGATATGAATATAACATGATGTTGATTTATTAAAAGAGTTATCCGGTTTCAGCAAAAATGTTATTTTTTGTATAACTAGAAGTCATACAATTTTCCAAATACTTTCTGTATTAATTCCCCACAATTTTCAAGATCTCTGCTTGTTTTTTTTTTTTTTTAATGATATAAATTCTTTTATTTTGCTTTTGTAATATGAAGATCAACAGACAATCGGACAAAAATCATCAGAATACACTCAAATGTACTATTGACCGTGGCCACAGGCCCGTTACATACAGTGCATAAATTCAAAAAGAACAATAAGAACAACAAGAAGTGCAATATCTCTCAGAGTGATTTTGGAAGGCATGCAGCTATGCACCCTGAACCCGCAGCGAGGAAAGGAAGGATTGACAAGTGTCTGACATACTTGAGCCTAGGGAGGGGGACCCTGAGCCATGATGACCTTGTATTCCTCGGAGGATTGAAACCTGATCCATTCCCGCCAGGTTTTGAGGAAGGTAGAATGAGACCCTTTCATTGATGCTGTGAGGTCCTCCATTCTCATGATCTCCTGGATCTTGTGACACCACATGCCAACCGACGGGGGACATGTCTGTTTCCACAACGCTGGTACAGATGCTCTCGCCGCGTTCACTAAGTGGCGGACGACTGAGCGTTTGTACATGGGCAAAGGCATCTCACACAGATGGAGCAGAAAAAGGTCCGGTGATCTTGGCAGGGAGAAGTCCGTGAATTTAGAGGAAATGCGCCACACCTCAGACCAAAAATCAGCCAAGAGTGGACAGTCCCAAAAAGTGTGTAAGATTGTACCCACCTGGTCCCCACATCTCCAGCACAGAGGTGAGACCGCTGGAAACATAGCGTGCAATCTGGAAGGCACCCTATACCAACGAGACAGTATTTTATACCCTGCCTCCTGATATCTGCTGGCCATGGAAGACTTGTTTGTCATAGTAAACAGGCAATCTCGCTGTTCAGGAGTGAACGTGAGCCCCAGATCATGTTCCCAGCTAAGCAGGTAGGAAGGGGGGTGCTGATTAGATGGTGAGACCAAAAGCCTGTATAATGTGGACAGGGAATGTCGCATTGTGCCCGTGCCTGTGCATAAAAGTTCAAACGGAGAGCTATCCCGCGCATACGCCGCTGGGTTAGGTAAGCTCACCAGGAAATGTCGTAGCTGGGTGACTTGCCATGTAGAAAAGGGGACAGGGTCTGTCAAGGACTGTATGTGTGTGCCCGACATCCAACTGTCCTCCTGCATGAAGTGTGTCGCACGTCCCTGTCCCGCCCTCAGCCATAACAGGAAGGGACCACCTTCCTGCCCCGGCGGAAAAGCAGGGTTACCCAAGATCGGGTACATGGGGAGGGGGACGGAGAGATCTCTGCCCTAAGGAATATTCGCGCCGCTACTGCCAAGATCTCTGCTTGTTGTTATTCAGTAGTAACCTTCATTATTACTTCCAGTGGATAAAATCCTGTCCATGCTCATGTGATGATCACACAGGTGAGCGGCTCGTTACAGTTACGGAATGTGTATCAGAGCTGTGTCTTCTAAAGATCCCAGCACCTGTGTCCATCACATGACCATGGACAGAATTTTATCTACTGGAAGTACACAATGAATGTTACTACTGAATAACAGCAAGCAGAGATCTTATAAACCATGAGGAATTAATACAGAAAATATATTGGAAAATTGTATAACTATTAATTATGCTAAAAATAACATTATTTTGTTGAGACCGGACAAACCCTTTAATAGCTACAATCACTATAAAAAATATATACTTAAATGTATAATTTTTTTTGTGGTTTTGTGTTGTTCTGACAAAAGTGTCAGGCTAAATCATTCATAATATAAAAATAAAAGGGTATCTAGCCAAACGTATACCAAAATAACAATCTGCAGTTATATATCTGCCCTATAGAAACCTATACAGTTTTCCAGATGTATAAGATATGTAGGAGTGAATAGTTAAGCATTCAGTAACTTACTGTATATGCATCACTTTATAGAGCAAGACAAGAGAACAAATCTCTAAAATTCTCTACAGCTTTCCTCTCTTGGGGGTCTAAGTTTAGAGTTGGTTAAAAAAAAAAAGCATAAAAAACTGCACTAAGCTGTCCGGGTGGGAAGTTTTTTTTTTTATTTAAAATGAGCCACTGTGATATAAACATATCAGAAAGAATATAAAATACAATAACTTTGTTAAAATATGTCAAGATTTAGGTAGGATATAAAGGTAAGTGCTATGAACCTCTGGCATTTATATCAGTGATGAGCAAAGTTCCTTAAAGAGGCTCTGTCACCAGATGCTCAAATTCCTATCTCCTATTGCATGTGATCGGCGCTGCAATGTAGATAACAGTAACGTGTTTTTAGTTTTTTTTTAAAAATGATCATTTTTGGCCAAGTTATGAACAATATTATATTTATGCAAATTAGCCTTTCTAATGGACAACTGGGCGTGTTTTCTCTTATTTCCAACTGGGCGTGTCTTGTGTTTGTAACATCTGGGTGTGTTTACTTGTTTTACTAGCTGGCCGTTGTGAATAGAAGTGTATGATGCTGACGAATCAGCATCATTCACTTCTCATCGTTACCACCCAGCTTCTGGTAGTGCACAGACACACAGCGTGTCCTCGCTCGTCCGACGCGATGAAGTTCCTGTGCGAGGAAGTGACGTCACAGTGTGATCTCGCAAGATCACGCTGTGTGTCTATTGTGGAAACGTTGCCTGTCTATTGTGGATGTCTTGACAATAAAACCACTTTGAAAATTTGGAGACGTGTGCTGTTGTCCTACTATTTCTTTTGGAAAATCCACAGGATATGTCATAAATGTCAGATAGATGTGGGTCCCATATCTGGGACCCACACCTATCTCTTGAACGGGGCCCCCTAAACTCTGCTCTGTGTTGTGGCTGAAGCGTGTGATTTCCGACCATGAATAGTAGTGAATGGCAATTACGGAAGCAACGTAACAAAAAAAAAAGTTAAAGCTCTCAGAATAAAACGACACAAAACTATATTTTTTTTAAACAATTTGTTTTTTCCTTGTAAAAGTAGTAAAACATAGCAAAAATACATAACTTTGATATCGCCGTTATCATATTGACCGGCAGAATAAAGTTAATATTGATTTTACCGCAAAGTGAATGTTATAAAAACAAAACACAAAAAACAATGGAGGAATCAGTTTTTTTCCAATTCTACCCCACACAGTCATTTTTTCCAGTTTCCAAATACATTATATGGTACAATAAATGGTGCCGTGAAAAACTACAACGTCTCGCAAAAAAAGAAGCCCTCATATGGCTTTATCGACAGAAAAATAATAAAGTGATGGCTTTTAGGAGGTGGGAAAGAAAAAGCGAAAATAAAAAAACTTTAAATGTCTGTGGAGAGAAGGGGTTAAAATGTTAAACTAGTAATCCTGTTTGAATCACTTATCAAGCAACTATATAGTACATAAACTATTACAGAATGGTCCAAAAATTTAACATCTCCTTAAGGGCACGTTCAGACGTGGCAATAATTTTCCGCTGCAGATTCTGCAGTAAATTCACTGCAATAAAACAGCTAATCTGTTGCAAAATTTTCATATTTGAAGGTTTGTCCAGACGTGGCAGATTTTGCAGCCGACTTGCTGCAGATTTCAGCCTTTGCATTGCCAAAGCTGAAATCTGCAGTGAAAATTCGCTGCTCCTCCCTGCAGCAGGCTGTGCATGCTTCAGAATGTAAATTACGCACTGCAAGCTAGTTTCCGAACAGTTGTTTTCCGCAAAGTCTGCAAATTGAACTAAATGTCTAAGTGAACTAAAACGCAATAGAAGTCAAAGAAAAAAAATTCTGATGCAGATTTTCACTATAGGCTGTCGGCAGCGGAATTCCGCAGCAAATCCGCCACGTCTGAACGTGCCCAAATAGGTGCAACGCAACTATATCGGAGATGGATGAATGGTAGGATCTTTTAACCCCTTCCCGACATTTGACGTATCCATACGCCAAAGTCGGGTAGGGAAAGTATGGAACGGGCTCACAGGTTTTATTACAGCACCCGGGTTTTGTTACAGCCGACACTTCAGGGTAAAGAGCGGCATCGCGCTCGAGCACGATCTCACTCGTTTAACTCGTTAAATGCTGCGGTCAATAGCGACCGCAGCATTTAAATCGTTAGAAAGAGGGGGCAACCCTCTCTAACAGCTCATCTCACCCCCCACAACGCAATCGCGGGGGGGGGGGGCGATGGTTGCTATGGCTGCCTGGGGGCCTAATAAAGGCCCCCAGGTCCGCCATCTTTGTGCACCTATTAACGGGAGGGTGTCATGAATTTTATTTATTTTTTTATAATATTGCTTTTAGTGTGACATTGAAATAAATTTTATTTATTTGTGTTCTTGTCTTCTACTTATTTTTTTTCTCTTACTTTTACTTCTCTATGGGGGCTGCCATTTTTTTTTTCATCTCTGTATGTGTCGATTAACGACACATACAGAGATGGAATACGGCACATACATACCCATAGAGAATGCGAAAGGGAGCCGTTCCATTCACTGCAGCGTATGCCATCAGATGACGACTTCCGGCCGCGGCTTCCGGCCATATGTTCAAGGAAGCGAAGGCGCAAGGAATAGTAGCGGAGACGGCAGCGGTGGCAGGAGCAGGTAAGTTATGTTTGTGTATGTGATGTGTGTATTATGTTCTTGTATGTTAGTGTTATACTGTCTGCTTAACACTGTATCTAATCCCCCTACACTGTGCATTCGCTCAGAAAATGACGGCACACAGTGTAGGAGGTTTGAAGCTTCAACCCCCTCCTTCTCCTTGCACTAGCCAAAATAAGGGAGGGGGGATTGTGTGAGGACACTAGAGCGAGTGTGTCTACCCCAAATTTGCAGCATAAAGCAATGAGGTTGCTTTACCACATTGACCATGCTGCAATTTTGGGAACTGCTCCCTCTAGCAGCGACCAGCACATGGAAATGTTATAAATTAGAATCTAATTTATAATATTTCCTGACTTGTGAAAAAATTAAAAAAATTAAAACAATGTGTAATCACTCAAATAATGATTGTTTAACTAAAAAAAAAAAAAAAAAAAAAAGAAATTCTAGCAACACATTCCCTTTAAGCCCTTAATAGATGCCTGTCAGAATCACGATATACTGCAATACATTAGTGCAAGCGATCTAACGATCGCCGGTTGATGTCCCCTGGGGGGACTAATAAAAAAAGTAAAAATTAGTTAAATAAAGTTTTTTTTTTATTTAAAATTTTTTTTTTAAATGCAAAGTTAGATAGTTTGATCTCCTGTCTCCATTTCAAATCTCCCGCGTGCACGGACGGTCTACGCGCGGGCGCTGAGTCGGCTGGCGATACTATACTGGTGATACATGCTAGCCAGGGGCGAGCGCCACTCGTCCCCCACTGCGAGCATACCGGCAGTGTTAAATAGCCCTGCGTCGGTACGCTCAGGAGCTGAAGACCACTTTACCACTCCACCAATGAGGAGCAGCTGGGACCTGCCTGCCTCCCACACCACCAACGTCAGCTCACCTGTCCTGCGGTCTCCTGTCCTGCGGACCTGCTCTGGCTCCTGCCTCTGCTCCCCTGGTTTCACCAACGAAAACGCTAAGTATCAGTGTAGCTACGGCTACACTTTAAACTCTCCCTCTCTCTCTGTCTGTCCCTGCTAACCCTTGCTGCCCTGAGTAACCCTTGGGGCTCCTGAGTCCCTGTTTACCCTTGCTGCCCTGTGTTAACCCTTGCTGTCCCAGAGTAACCCTTGGTGGCCCTGAGTCCCTGAAGTTAACCCTTGCTGTCCCTGAAGTTAACCCACTGCTGTCCCTGAAGTTAACCCATTGCTGCCCGAGTCCCTGAGTTAAGCAAGGAATGGATCCAGCGCCAAGACAGGTATTGTAGTTAAAATGGAAACTCCGTTCCAAATTTTATTCCAAAAATGTATTAAAAACTAAAAGATATATTCCAGGTACAGGATGTGGTTCGTGTATATAGGCTGTGCCTACGCGTTTCGGGTGACTACTGCATCCTTATTCATGGCTTGTTTGAGACTAGTGACTCAAAAGGCTGGGGTTTATATCCGGTTAAACACGTGAACTAGATTGTGGCTCACGGAATTTAACTTTCTGGAACGCACATGAACTTGCACTTCATGCAAGGATGTGCGGAAGATGTCCAATTATGTGGCTCAATCGAAGTATGTACATATTCTATAAAAGAATATATCCCTATTTTTATTTAGATAGAAGTTTTTGATGTACCGTAATTATGTTGATATTATTTGACCGGATGTAAACCCTGTAAGCCTTAAAAAATCTCGTATTGAATGTTTATGGAAAAAACAGCTACAAACATGCTGTTTAAAATAAACATCTGTGAATGATGATATAATGACAAAGGTAAAAAGATTCCTTTCTGGGTAGAAAATGTTTTAACAGTCTGGTATACGTTGTATATATATGTTACGACACACTGCGGTATTTTTTGATGCCCTAAGTATGTAACAATGAATGTATTGATTCGTTTGTGTCATTTTCTTTTGATTTCCCTTTATTTAATAATTGTATCAAAAACTTCTAAGAAGGAAGTTACTGGTGCATTTGTTCTTATCATAATAAATCTAGACTGAGTATTTTTGGATTTTTCTTATTGGTAAAAGATGGGGTTGGTTTGAAGGCAACAATAGAACATCCAATAACACCTATTATGCATGCTCTTCCAAAAACTCACAAAAATATCAATCCCCCACCCATGCGACCTATTGTGTCAGGAATTGGGTCCCTCCTGGAAAGATTATCTGAATGGCTCGATTCCTTGTTGCAGCCCCTCGCACAGAGAACTCCACACCCCAGGGGGACGCAACCCACAGTTTGGGAAACACTATTCTACAGTATAGGTTTGGATAACTTTTTTTTGGGGGGTTCCAGATGTATACTGCCAAATTTACCTTTAAAACAGGATGCAACAGTATACAACAGGACCTCTGAGAAATATACTGCATTTTTTCGGACTATAAGACACCGTTTTTAGCAAGAATAAATCTTGCTAAAAAGTCCCTGCGTCTTATAGTCGACAGTCAAGGGACCTGGCAGTGCCGGGCCCCCTGACCGCTTCTTACTTAACCCCTTCCCGACCCATGATGTGCCGGCACATCATGGAGTGGGGAGGGGATGATGTTTGGAGCGGTGCGGGCTTACGCGCTGAGCCCGCTTCATACACTGGAGGTGTCAGCTGTGTTTTACAGCTGACACGCTGCTTAACGTCCAGGAACAGCGATGGTGCTGTTCCTGGCTGTTTAACTAGTTAAATGCCATGGTCAATAGCGAGCACAGCATTTATAGTGGTCTTCCCATGAAGGACATTAATGACATATCCACAGGATATGTCATAATTGTCAGATAGATGCGGGTCCCACCTCTGGGACCCGCACCTATCGCTAGAACGAGGCCCCCTAAACCCCGTTTTATCTTACCCGACTCCGCTGTCTTCCGGTCACTTCCTGGTTACATGGTCAAGTTACGGAAACAAGGTAACTCGCTGAGCTACATTGTTTCCGTAACTCCCATAGAACCGAATAGTAGTTACGGAAACAGCGTAGCATGCTACGCTGCTTCTGTAACTGCCATTCACTACTATGGGAGTTACGGAAACAACGGTTCAAGTCTCCTAGGGGAACTAATAAAATGTGTAAAAAAAGTTAAATACATTTTCAGGAGTGTAAAAAATGGAAAAGTTAAAAAAAAAAACTTCCATGGCGCCGCTAGCAGCTGCTGCTACTACTGTAGCGACGCCACTATAGCAGAGCAGGGAGGTATCTCCCCGCTCTGCTATGTGCTAGCCCCACTTTAGCTCCTTGAAGGAGTGGAATCCCCGTGTTTTCAGGGATTCCGCTCCTGGACAGAGCGCTTGATGTCTCTGTCCATATCTGGGCAGTGACATCAGGGGAAACTCCTGAAGCGGAATCCCCGAACACATGGGGATTCCCCTTCAGGAGTTGCCGCTGATGTCATTGTCCAGATCTGCCCGGCCGACACTCGGGCTCGGGCGGGACCCTGTAGTGTGAACCCAGCCTAAAACCTGGGTTTGTCTTATAGTCAGGTGCGTCTTATAGTCCGAAAAATACGGTAGATCAGCATTGAGAATGTTCACACGCAATCTTTTTGGCCTCACAATATACCTGTGCCCTCTACTTGCTCCTCCCTTCCTTATCTTCCCTCCAACCTCAACCATTTTTCCCCCTATTTTGTTTGGATACTGGGTTGGATAGGTTTTTGTTAGAAAATGGAAAATGTTGGGGTGTACACTGGTGAATGTAACCAGTGATGGTCTTTTCAGTCTCAATCTATCTTTGCCTGTTTGTAATCACTTTATGTCAAACTATACTTGGGCTGCATCTCAGTTCTTAGTTCTGTACTGACATCTTCCCTGTTTGTTTAACCCCTTAGTGACCAGCCTATTTTAGGCCCTAATGACTAATGGCCCTAATGACTATAGTTTTTCTATAGTTGCATTCAAAGAGCTATAACTATTTGATTTTTCTGTCGACATAGCTGTATGAGGACTTTTTCGTGTGGAATTAGTTGTACTTTTTAGTGGCACCATTTTAGGGTCCATATAATTTTTTGATTAATTTTTATTAACTTTTTTTGGGGGGGGATTAGAAAAAAACCTGAAATTCCACCATTGTTATATGCGTTTTAAATTTACGCCGTTCACTGTGCAGTGTAAATAACATATTACCTTTATTCTATGGGTCGGTGCGATTACGACGATACCACATATGTAGAGGTTTTTTATGTTTTGTACGACTTTTGCACAATAAAAACACTTTTGAACTAATATTATTTGTTTTTGCATCGTCTCTTTCCAAGAGCCGTAATTTTTTTTATTTTTCAGTCAATTAAGTGATTTTTTTTGGGCTTGAGACGTAGGTTTGATTGGTACTGTTTTGGGGTACATGGGACTTATTGATTAATTTTTATTATGACTTTTTTGGGGGCAATGGAAAAAAATAGCAATTTCGCCATTGTTTTTTAGGTTTTTTTTACGGTGTTGACCTTGCGGTTTAATTTACATACTAACTTTATTGATTGAGTCATTACTGTCGTGGCGATACCATATATGTGTACTTTTAGTTATTTTTTATGCTTTTACTAAATAAAACCACTTTTTATGTTAAAAAATTAGATTTATTTTTTACTGTCATTTTTACTAATTACTTCTTTTTTTAGTCCCACTATGGGACTTTACTATGTTATCTTCAGATCGCTGCTATAATGCTTTGGTATACTTAGTATACCAGAGCTTTATTGCCTGTCCGTGTGAATCTGACAGGCAATCTATTAGTGTATAGGTTCAGATAGCACCAGATATGTGGAAGGATGGGGTTTTGCACGGATAGGGGCCCAACCCGAAGATGAGTATAAAAGAGTATCCGGCACACCAATTTCGAAACAAAGGGTAATTTTATTCCGCTATCAGTACCACAAGCGGTCGTCTATGCAGTTTTTCCAGCACGGCTCAGTGCCTGATGAAGGTTGCTTAGACCAAAATGTTGCGCTCTGCCAATAGCATTAAAAACAAAATAAAATTACCTTTTGTTTCGAAATTGGTGTGCCGGATACTCTTTTATACTAGGCAATCTATTAGGACGTGCCTCTATCACGTCCTAATAGGCATATGCCCAGGGCAGACCTGGGGGCTTTTATCAGGTCCCCAGCTGCCATGACACCCCATCTGAGGCCCACAATTACATTTGCGGACCGCCAATGGGTGACAGAGGGAACTCCCTTCCTCTGTAAATAAGTTAAATGCCACGGTCACTATTGGCGGCGGCATTTAACAGGTTAAACGGCCGCGATCAAAGTAAACTTCGATCGCGGGCGTTGGAGCAGGAGCCTGGCTGACATCAGACAGCCGTGCCCCGGCTCCAGCCTGCATGGGTCACCCGTGCAGGACTTAGACTGGGCCGCCGTGAAAAGGCGGCGGCCTAGCCTGAAGCCCCTTAGTGACCGCCGTGAAAAGGCATATTGGTGGTCACTAAAGGGTTAAATAAAGAATTATTCTGTTGAAGAGCAGGATCTTTTACAATAGAAGTCAACAGCAAAAAGAAATTACATTATAGGCATCCTGTTGCATCCTGTTATAAAGGAACCTTTTTTCTACTCGTGAAAACAAAAACAATACCTTTCAATAGGATGCAAAAACATGTTGTGAACCTAGCCTAAGACTTTACCACCACAGCATCACCCTCTAGGACTTAAATGGATGGTGTATATCTGACAGATAGGATGGAAAATATATCATTTACTTATTTTTTCAAATTTTGATGGTTACCTTTTTCATTGCTCTCTACCATAGGTTAATGAGAATACTGAAGGTCTTGCATGTCTTCTTAGTGTCCTGGTCAATGATTAGATTTTCAGCTATTATATGTTTACTGTCCGTTCTAGAATACTTTACTTTGTTTCATCAGTCCACTTTCCTATGTTTACTCAGTTGGGAAGGAAAAGTGATAGATCCTCTCATAATAAATATTAAAGAATTGGTTCACAATATGGCTTCTCCACTTCTCGTATTGCCATGTAGCTGAGAGGCTACAACTCAAAGTGCAGATGTAAGGTTAAAACATTTGAGAATGCATTATTTGTTTCATTAAAACTTCTCTGAACATTAAATAAACTTATATACATCTATAAGTCTGAAATGTCCAAAATGTCACGTTAATGGCATGGCAGAATGGAAAACTCTCACTTATATACTATGTGTCTTTTAACAAATTAGCAATTACCAGTTAATTAAATAGGCAAAGGATGTTGATAAAATGCAGTGAATTGTCTGCCACTGTTTGATTAATTTTCAATACTCAATATTAGATGTCTGTAATAAGCATTTAAATTGGATTTGGGGAAGTTTGCTGCTCTGGTTAATTATATCGCAGTGGACAGCAAATAGATTGCTAATATGCAAATCTTTAATTAACATCAGGTAGGCGTCAAGGTAAATATCATTTAAAGGCTTGTTGGAGCCAACTAATTCAAAGAGGAATTGTCAATGTGCACTTGTGGGAGACGCAAAAGACAAATGGTTCCTGGTCACAGAGAAACTGATCTTTAACTGCTCATTGCAGCAGACAAATAGAGGTCAGTGAACAAGTGGAGGTCATCGGGGACTCTCTGCGTCAGCAAGTACAGAAACTATGGATAACACTTCTGTAGAGATTTAAACCTTGCAAGCATGTCCTAGCATAATAATAGATTAATAATAGATGCTGTAATATAAAATGTTGTTATTGTATGGTGAAAAAGAAGCAGGAAAAATAACAATACTTAGAATATAAACACTTCTTTGCCCTTACAATTGTCTTGAAAGTGAAGAATATCACTATTACTGGTTAACCTAAGCCCTTAAATATATTTTGTTGGCCACCATTCTAAGTCTCTAAATTCTTCAATGACATTAATTTAGTATTTTTCTGTGCAAATTTTACAAACTTACTGAAAACGAAGTTGTCAGTTGCAGTTGTTGTTAATAAGAAGACATTATCCCACAACACTATGGACCTATTTTTTCTTACCATCATAAAGTAAGGACACTTTTTAACATTATCACTGTACTCTACTTACAGTATGTCATACTTATAGAACAAAGTATTAGGTCTGCTAAAAATTAGTTCTGGGGGATACTTGTATTAGTTCTCGTATTGAAGGGATTTCTTCCTGAAGGCAACCGGTTTTCAGATTGAAGCTGCCTCAGCAATCAGCAGAATGCCATGGTCTGGCTTCAGAGGTCCCCGGAAGTTGGCACAACCATACGTTTATGTAGTATTACATGCTGGCCCACCAGAGTGAGAGCTGCTTTTTTTTGAGCAGCTGTCTTCTCCTGATAAAAAAGCGCCGCCCATCCCCTTTATGACATCCATATGCCCTAATAGGGAATAGTGAAAGTGTGTGGTCTCCATTAGACAATTCTTTTGAAATAGTTGTGGCTACTAAATGGCTTCCCAAAACTACAAATTTGAGGTCTTCACAGTGCTTCTGCATAGTGTTGAGTGAAGGAGAGTGCCCTGTTCCTTTTCTAAATATGTTTTTCTAGAACGATAGGGTACAAGTGACATAAATTCCTCCTTCCACCTTTTCATGTAGTCTTTGAAGTTATATAGGGGATGATCTTAATTCCTCAAATAGAGGAAAAACACAAATGCTGAGCAATATGTTGTTGAATTTATTTTGGCGTTATAAAGACGCCAGCTGGAAATGGCAGATGGCAGAAGTAGTCTATACCTATAGCAATCCCTTTAGTGTCTCCCGGTACTCAGTTATCCCCAGGACATACAGTAAAGCTGAATTGTGAGCCAACCAGACTGTCGAAGGAAAGGGAAATATGGAGCACGTATCACAATACAAGCAGACAACACGAATACAAGAAACTGGAACTCACTGTTTGCAGACAGGGATGGTACTAAGATGATGATGTCAGAAAGATGATGGGAACAAGCGGATAATGGGTAATGATAACAGTTGAATGATGGAAACAGATGATGGATGATGGTAACAAGCTAGCGCTAACTCTAGCCCTGTATCTATTCCTAAGCACTGACCCTAACACCACATAACACTAACCCACACTTTCCCAAACACTGTTCCTAATGGAGTCACTAATCTACAGACACTAAACCTAACAAAACACCAGGAAAACATTAGGAACCAGAACCAATGAAAACAAAACTAAACAGATTCAAAACCCAGTGAAACAAACAAGAAGAACAGAGAACAGTTAAGACAGGATAAAACTGAACAACTAAGCAAGGCCAAACACTGAAGCAAACAGGGACTGAGGAAATACACCACATAGCTGGAAAATACAAGACTAGACTGGTAACACACAATCGGGGTAACACAAAGCAAACACACATAACATACGCTATCACCGACACCCAAAGGGTGAGGCCAGGGATTATCAGGAAAGGCAGACCAATCAGGTCGCTCCCTCTAAACTAGGCACAGTCACTCACATTAGTGTGGTCATCTGATCTGCACTAATGAATTGGCTCTTCAGAAGTTGCCTTAGCAACTGCCCCAGCCGCTTATTAATAACTAGGAGATTATGAGCGTGCAGGAACACACCTGCTGCTCGTAACAGGCTTGGACAACATTGTTTAAGTTGTGATTCCTGTGGTGATAAGCTGATTGTAGTTGATCCAGTTACTTTTGCAGGGGGGGGGGGGGAGTGAATGAAAAACGTTTATTCTCTATTAATTGATTTAAATGGATGCTTCCTCTGGCACTTGGCTCTGACATCTAGATATGTGTCTGATCTTGGGGTGCTCTCTAAAAGCTTCAGATTCTCTAACAGTTGAGTTGAAAGGGGCATTCTAAACATCATTATATCGAATATAAGATCTGCACATTTAATAACTATATGTACATTACAAATTTTTACCAAAGTACGGAAAGTTTGTCTTAACTCAAACAGCTGTTGCCATAGCATGTAATATAATAGACACCCCCAGAGATTAGGAGGCCTTTCAGCATATACATACAGTAGATGAGATTACGTTTTGGTAATACTTGATAATGTTGCATTTTAGTATACTCAATTCTCTGTCTGAAACTGAATTTGAAACATCATTATAAACATCATCCAACCAAGAGCTTTCCTTTGCCTATTTATTTTCCTAATACAGATGCAGTCCACTTAACACGTGGCACATTCTGTCAGCTGTCACAGTAATAACACCTGCTAACATAAAAACAAAAAAATGTGTGATTGCCCAGTGATCACACACCTCGAGAGCATTCTATAAATAGAGAACACTGTATGTACTTTGTCAATCTTATACTTTTATTTTCAAGGTAAAAAACTATATTTCTAAAGATATACAATTTTTTTTTATATTTTTTTTAAATAGATGCTGATGTTCTTGTTTTCACTACTGCTACAGTCCATCTCCATCAGTCTGTTAATGCATATTTAATTATTTGACTGATTTAACTGAGCTTAGAAGATCATTCCGGAGCACTCAGGAGCCGCTGCAGACCGAACCATCAGAACAGTTCACTGATGGATGTGGTTCGGAACAACAGTGGACTTTTCAGAATAAGCGGTCATATGTGTGTACAAGAGGAATAACTCTCTGGCCATTATATGACTTGTAAGCTGCAGCAGCATGGAGGAGATTACAGAGCAGTAATGAGCAGTGTTGCTGAAAATACAGCAATGGGGTGACATATACAGTAAATCTGGTCAGAAGCTGCAGCACGTCTGTGTCTTTCTCACTCTGCTCCTGCTCCCCATCCCCTCTCCATGGACTTGTATTGACAGCGTGTCTGTGCTTCTTTCTCTCTCTGTTCCCTCTTCCTGCTCCCCCTCCCCACAGAAAAGTGACCCCCCCCCATACTTTTTTGCAGTCCATCAATTCTGCTCTGTAACCATGAATGGATTTTGCTTGGACAGAAGATTACAGGAAGGGAGACACCTAGTGGCAGTAACTTCAAACAGAATTTGCATGTATTATTATTTTTATTATTATACTGTATGGGGACAGCTATGGGGGCATTATGCGGTATGGGGTAGCTATGGGGCATTATACTGTATGGGGAATTTTGTGGGCATTATAATGTATGGGGGCATCTGTGTGGGCTTTATACTGTATGGGGGCATCTATGTTGACTTTTTACTGTACGGGTGCATCTATGAAGGCATTACACTGTAATGGGGGAATCTATGGGGGCATTATACTGGGCAGCTATTTGGCATACTGTGTGGGAGGCACTATGGGGTATAGTACTGTGTGGGTGCAGCTACAGAAGCATTCTACTGTGTGTGGGGGGGGTTCTATGGGGGCATTATACTGTGGGGAGGCACTGTGGAATGATACTGTGTGGGCTGAACCGGGTGTGTATGGGTGGGGTTAGAGGTATGGCTTAACAGGGGAAATATTTGCTGCACCATCAGGGGTCCCTCTTTGCGATATTTGAAAGTTGTAAGGTATGCATGTAGTTTTGCCGCAGTTTGGTATTGTGCAGTTCTCTGTCAGTGCAACCCTGGGAATATAACATAAAACTTTGCAGTGAATTTTTTCTCATCACTTTGCTGTTCCAAAAATGACACATTTTTACATTTATTCTGAAAACTTTACACTAAACTTTTAATTAGCAAACAACAAATATAATACCAATAAAGAGGAAATAGTTCTAAATTTCCTCGTTTTGTTACTCCGGAAAGTTATTTTGTGATTGTAATTATTTTATTTATTTTCTGTAATATACAACACTGAATTAGAATTAGTCTACCACACTGAATAGCTCCTGTGAATCCGTACATTTTCTCTAATTGTCATGAAACATAGAAACATAGAAAAGTATTCCAAATTTGGCAATAGTTTATAAACATGGTTAAATGGGTGCTTTTTTTTGTTTTATATCAATTTGACATCCATGGGGCCAGTATGATTCCGGACAAGTTGAATTTTTAAATATTTAACTTTTTATTAGCCAGACTTTGATCAAGCTTTAAAGGCTATGTCCACTTTTGTAACACATTTCTACAGCTCCAATGCAGACCTGTTTATTTCCATGGTAACAGACAACAACAAACTGTGTTTAGTCTAATCCTACAGTCATACTGAATTGTATCTGTCTGATCAATGGGAGTGTGAGTTGAGGCTAAGATTACATAGATTTTGTTTATTTTCTTTAACCATGGAAATGAATATAGTTCTGCATAGAAGCTGTAGAAATTAATTATAAAGGTGGACTTATTTCTTTATTTTTCATTTTATTCCCGTATTAAACAATCAGAGCTCTGTAATGTAAGGCCTGAGCTTTGTTAGGTCAATGCAGGGAAATCGAAGAAACGATGGTACGTAGACCAAGAATGATGACAAAACAAAGTCTTTTACTCAGGCCGGTGTTACACTTACACACAGTAGGACAGTTTCAAGGGCACTTCTCCCTAATACAAGGACATGCCCTCTCCAAGTTCAGGTCCTCACTAGGCCTCTAATGCTTGCTGTCTTACAGCTTGCTTGCCGGGAGGCGACTGGCACCCACCCACTAATCATACTCACATGGGGAGATTCCTGCCAGTTTGAACTCACCGACAGCAGTACACATGTGGGGACAGGGCCCACGTTAGGGGGGATAAACTGGGCACTTGTCCAGGGCCCCCATCCTCTCAGGGCTGCCTTTCGACTATAGAAGCCATAGTGGCTGCTACAGGGCCCGCGCCATGAGGGCTCCCTCATACCCGGTGGCGTCGCTAGCATCGGGGGGGTCCCGGTGCTAGCAACTGCCACATTCAATTGTATCTGCATTTTCAGGATGCAGATACAATTGAATACTATAGGCTACAGGCCACATTAGGACTGCAGCCTATAAGACGATGGGACAGAATCCCTGCGCAGGCTGGCGTGATGACGTCACTGGATCACGCTCGTCTACGCAAGGTTCCCGTCTAAAGGCTGTGAAGCAGCTCCATCTGTCGTGGATACGGGGCTAGGTAAGTAAATTTTTTTTTATAATTGTGTGGCGCTATCTACAATGGGGGGGCTCTGGTGGTATCTACATAAGGGGGGCTGTGGCGCTATCTACAGGGGGTACAAAAAGGGCATTATTACTATGTGGGGGCACAAAGGAGGCACTGTTACTGAGGGGGCACTTTTTTTGTGTCGAGAACTAAGGGATCATTACTACCATCTGAGGAACTGTGGATTACGAGTTTGTTTAGAGGATGCGGTATAGGTGGGGAGGGTGCTGGAATAATGAGAAACAAACATATCTGTGTGTCAAACTCTGCAGAGACGAGTCATGGCTGGAATAAGTCGTCACAGTCGTCTGGGCTGGATGGAGAAAAAAGGGAAAGTGAACGACTCTAATCAGAGAAAACATCACCTGTGAGTCACTGGATATAAATGTGCTGTAATCACTTATATTGCCTGCAGAGCTCCTGTGTATAACTGGCATCTACCACTATATTATCACTATATGGTGGTAATATTGGTCTGTGTATAGAGGTTTTTATTTAGTAACAGTATGGGGGTATTATTTAGTAACTATGTGGTTATGGTGTGGCAGTATTATTTAGACCTTATATTGTGATATCATTGGTAATATTGTTCTTATAATAGTTGTGTTCAGTAGCAGTATGCAGGTAACATTTCATCTGTTATAGTGGTATGATTTAATAACTGTATATGTAGAATTATTTTGTGTGAGAGGGGGGACATATGCTTTGGGCTTGCAACACTCCTAGATGCGCCAGAAATCAACCATGCAGTTATCTGCACACCGCCTTCTGAATTGACTGCATTATTGATACAATAATTCAGCATTTGGGGCCCCACTTTTAACTTGGCGCAGGGCCACACTTTTTTCTAAAACCGGCCCTGTGTGGAGAAGCTCCAGCTTGTCACCCGCTGATGCTCTGGACCCACTTTGACCCTCAATGCTCTCACTCTTCTGGCACTACAGCAACTCTTGAGCCCTACAGGCACATAAGCAGCCTTTACTCTTCTATGGGCCACAGCCTGCGCACT
The DNA here is from genome assembly GCF_050947455.1 of Rhinoderma darwinii. Taxonomy (NCBI): domain Eukaryota; kingdom Metazoa; phylum Chordata; class Amphibia; order Anura; family Rhinodermatidae; genus Rhinoderma; species Rhinoderma darwinii. Next base: position 101,212,131 of record NC_134690.1, read on the forward strand.
AAACACTGCTGGGAAAATTTTACAATGTATGTCTATGGGAAAAATATTCCGCAAAACAAGAACTAGAGAAATCCACTGAGTTGCAGAATAATTTTCCCATAGGCATACGTTGTAGTTTTTTCAGGAGTCTACCACATAGAATATATAAGGATATGGAAAACTTTGCAATGTAAACCTATGGGAAAAATATTCCACAGTTGTGGAATATCTTTTCTATTGGAGATTATAGAGCTTTCCACATCGTATTTTTAAGCTACAGAAGTACAAAGCATGTATGCCACGTGTGACTGAACCCTTTTACTAGCAGGATAGGCGAGTTCCTAAACTAACAATTACATTTAGTTTTTTATTTTCTCAAGTTCAATAATAAAAATATGAATCAGGTCAGTGAAATATACTTGTTTCACAAAGTTTAAGTGGTTCAGAATCATCAAGCAACAGTTCCAAACTTGGGAATTACATTTCAAGCAATTTCCTGCTAATATTAGTTTTTAAAGGAAGGGTTAAACGAGATTCTGTTATTCCTAGTAGAATAAAAGGCATTGTGGTTTCTGAAAGATTTTATCTCCGGTGCTGGCTGAACAATCTAATATTGTCAGTAACTACCATTGTTTCAGGAACGTATTCAATGCACGTAGAACGGGCTGATATTATACCAAAGGCAAGCTGGTCTTACAATTATTGTTTCGCTCTCTGCAGGAAGTAACTGTGAGCAGCTGAGCATTTGACAGTGGCCGCTAGTCATGCAACTTTCTAGTAGACTTTATGCATCAATTACTCCTAGTTTTCAAGATTTCAGCTTGCTGTCATTGAATGGGAACATGTTTATATTCAGAGGTTCAAAATCTTTCATGACCTAGACATGTCTAGTCTGTTGTACATCTACACTATTAATCTATCGGAAAAAGTGCACACACCCGATTTGAAAACTGTTGCGACTAACATGTTGATAAATATGCTGCACGAACTGCCTGCTATAATCTCTGACCTTAAACCAAGATCGCACGCTCTCTAGGCATCTTATATTTGTAGAGAAATATATATATGCACACAATTCAATTTACAGGAACCATAACAATATTTAATAGCAATCACAAAAAACATCAATTGACTGCAATAAACCTCAACAAAATAAAATTAAAATTAAAATACATAAAAAAGTTTAAAAAACCAACTATATATATGCATATTCCGTGGAAGGAAGCTATGGACGATAGGATGTCTAGAGAAACTATAATCCTGGTTTAATTTTTTTTTTAAATTAGATTTTGAATTGGAATTGGGCCCATCAGCTGTTTTGAAGGGGACGTAGTGCTCATTCGAGTGCTCTTCCCCTTCATTTCTACTGCTGTTACTGTGAATCGCCAACACACTTGTAAAAGTGATTCACAGTATTAACTCCTTGGCGCACCGGAACGAAGCAGTACGCCATAGTGCGGGGGGTGATATTTGGAGTCCATATGCTCTTGGTGTCGGCTGTGTTTTACAGCCGACACCCAGGCCTAACAGCCAGGAGCAGTGGCTGTTTAACCCCTCAAATGCTGCAGTTAATCACGACCGCAGCATCTGAGGCGTTAAAAAGAGAGGCGGCCCCCTCCGACAGCTCTTCGACCGACCGGCAACGAGATCAGGGGGTGATGATGGTTGTTATGGCAGCCCAGGTGCCTGTGGCAGGGGTTAACAGATGCCTGTAAAAATGACGATATACTGCAATACATTAGTATTGCAGCATATTGTACCAGCGATCTAACGATGGGTGGTTCAAGTCCCCTAGGGGGACTAATAAAATGTGTACAAAGAAGTGATATAAAGTTTTTAGTAGTGCAAAAAAAAAAAAAATTTAAGTTAAAAAAAAAACCCTTTTCCCATTTTTCCTCTAAAGTAAAATAAAAAAGTTAACAAAATTGATATTGCTGCGTCTGAACTATTACAGTGTAATATTAGTTAAAGGCGCATGGTGAACGCCGTAAAAAATAAAAACTGTAAACCGCCAAAATCGCAGTTTTTTTGGTCACCTTAGCTACAAATTTTTTTTTAATAAATAATATAATATAAGTGATCAAAAATTCATATGTACCAACAAATGGTGCCAATAAAAACTACAGCTCGTCCTGCAAAAAATAAGCCCTCCCTCCACTCAATGAACGGAAAAATAAAAAAGTTATGGCTCTCAGAATGTGGTTAAACAAAACTTTTTTTAACAAAAAGTTTTTGTTTGTTTTAAAGCAGTAAAATATAAAAAAATCTGTATAAATTTGATATCACCGTAGTCGTATTGAGCCACAGAATAAATTTAAGTTGTTGTTTTTACCACACCGTGAAAGACGTAAAAATGGAACAAAAAAATAATGGAGGTATCGCAGTTTTTTCCAATTTCAGCCCGCAAATAAAGAAATGTCAGCTTCCGAGTACATTATATGGTACTTTAATTGCTACCAATAAAACAACAACTCCTCCCGCAAAATATAACCCCTAACATTCCTCTAGTGACAGGAAAATAAAGTTGTTATGGCTCTTGGAAGGTGGGAAGTGAAAAATGAAAATGAAAAATAAAACAATGGCTTGGACCTTGAGGGGTTTAAGCCTTCTCACATTCACTTCAATGGCTTGAAAAGCAGGGCTTAAACGCGTTCGAGCCCTGCGTCCCCTTCAAAGCAGCTAATTGGCGGGGGTGCCGGGAGTTGGACTCCGACTGATCACATATTGATGGCCTATCCTGAGGATAGGCCATCAATTTTATGGGACTGGAAAACCCCTTTAAGTTCTGTAAAATACAATTGCAACAATGTGAATGTTATTGGATATCAATGGATATCTAAGATTGATGCTCAGTAGCATATCCTCTAAGGGTCAGGACAAGTCCCCCCCACTGGTGTGGTGCCCTAGATTGCCACCTTCACCGTTTACCACTTTGCCCAGCACTTCATCTACTGCAACTGTCAGTGACTGTCTTCCGCTTAGTAATTTTTTATAATGTAACCTTTTCCTAGAAAAGTACTCATAAACTCCTGTATGATAGAACAAGAATTTTGTATATCATTTTAAATTCTTGAAGACTAAGCAAAGGATTGAAATAGTGTAAAATTCCAGACTATAAAGCATGCTGCTAAAGACACCAGCGGAAATAAAAATGTGCTATTTTCTAAACCGCTGGGAATCAGAAACCATTAAAAAAAACATGTTTTAATTCACGCTTTGAATTCACACTGTGGATTCGCAATCAAATTGCTGTCATAGTTTATCAGTAGCAAAAGTCCCATCTATCCAGCCGAGTAAACCTCCCGCTGACCAAAAATGAACACAGACTTTATTCACACCATCTAACTGTTAAGAAAACTGCAGAGTGAAAAGAAGCAATATTTCAAGAATATCACAGATTGTTTATGTGATTTATACGGTGCTAGAGCTTCTTACAACCAGCCTTGTGCTATGCAAAAGAAAAATTATATATGTGAAATTATATATGTAAAATAATGACAAATTTCATAACGTAAATGAAAGAGAACATTATGATCTTTCCTATTTTTAGTATATATAAGGCTATTATAGAAAGGTTTCAAAACACACAGCGCATCGTAGCTTGCCTGGTAACTGCAGACCAGTCAGAGTGCCCATGCTGACCCCAGTCCACCACCAAAAGCTCCTACAATGGGCACGTGAGTAACAGAACTGGAGCATAGAACAATGGAAGACGATGGCTTGGTCTGATGAATTATGTTTTACATAAGATGGACAGCCAGGTGCGTGTGCGTTGCTTACCTTCAATAGAGATGGCACCAGGATGCACTATGGGAAGAAGCCAAGCCACTAAAGGCAGTGCTCTGGGCAATGTTCTGCTGGAAACCTTGGGTCCTGAGATTCATGTAGATGCTATTTTGACACATACAACATACCTAAGCATCTTTGAAGACCATGTACACCACTTCATGATAACAGTATTCCTAAATGGCTATGGCCTCATTCAGCAAGATAATGCACCTGCCACTCTGCAGTGTTATGCCCACAGTTTCTGACCACAGGCACGTCCCACTTACCGGAAGCCACAACTGCAGGACTATATCTTCATGTCGGTGTCTCCCTCCTCATAGACATAGACGCACATGGCTACAGTGCTTTCCTGTGTCCTGTGCACCTGTCTGAAGTTTCCCAATCAACCCAGCAACACCCTGGACTTTAAAAAGGGCTCTGCCCCAGCCCTTCCTCTTCTTGCCTGAGCGTTGTTTGTATTTCTGTGTTTGTCTATGCAAATGGTCCTTTAGTTGTATCCTGCTCCCAATGTTCCTGTATCCTACTATTCGTATCCTGTATCCTATTTTTGTGTTTGTTCCTGAGTCTAAGCCTATAGTGGGAGTCGTGTGAGCCTCAACTGCCACATCTGTTGCCATCTGCCATGTCTGGTGTCATCTACCACGTCCGGTGCCTTCTGCTACGCCAAGCATCATCTGTGCCTGCTTCACCACGTGTCTGCTACGCTGAGTACCTGCCTGATCTTCTACCCAGGTACCCAAATCCGAGAGACTGTTATTGACTGTTGTTTGGCCAGCTGCTTCTCCACTATGGCAGAGCGGCCTTGTGGGTCCACATACCCCACAGACGTGACCTGCACAAATTGTTCAGGAATGGGTTGAGGAACATGACAAAGAATTCAAGATATTGGCCTTCAAATTTTCCAGATCTCAAATTTATCGATCATTTCTGGAATGAGCTGGAAAAACAATCCATGGACGCTCTACCTTGTGAAGTTCATGCCTCAACGGGTCAGAGCTGTTTTGGTGGCACGAGGAGGACCTACACAATTTTAGTTGTTTGGTACTAATGTTATGTCTGAATAGTATATAAATTATTCTGCTTGCACTAATGTTTCTGCATGGGGTTTTCAGGATTTTTACATTGATGGCTTATCCTTAGGACAGGCCATTAAGTTGTAGTAGTGGTGACCTATCCTTAGGATAGGCCATCAGTTTGTGATCGGTGGGGACAATGTGTGATCTAAGCAGTAACAGTACTCTTAGCGCCACAGTATTATGTGATTTCTCTGCAGATTGCCACTGCTACATGTGGATAGGGTATTGAAAACCCATTTACTTATATTGTAAATTTCTGTGGCTTTACAGTGCGGAATCCACACCGCAAATCCACAGCAAATCCGCTACATCTGGCCGTACCCTAAGTGGACGTTCTGAGAAGAAATAAAATAAAAAAACAGGCATGAACAGAGAAATGTAATATTGAATTATGTGACGAGTCCTTACAATAATTAACATAATTAACTACATTTGGCTAATTTCTGATTTTAATTCTAACTTCTAACTTATCAATATATGACAAATTCTACATTTTAAATTAAAATCCTTTTCAATGTGCTTTTCTTTTATTTGATAGGTCTAATTTACTTTATATTGTGACCTTGGACTCAGATTCCTGGTGTGCATTTTAGCATTTTTTTACAGTTAGCCATTTGTTTGCTGTAACATGATTAACTGATGCTTTGAAATTATCTTTGATATTTGACCTGGCCTAGCATACTGCAGCAGATTTATTATCCAAGGTTTATCTCATCTGTCCTATAGTGACAAATAGGGTGCTATATTTTCATTGGTTGGCATGTGAAAATAGCATACAAGCACTGTAAAAGTGATAAGTGGTTTAGAGTAGTCTGGAAATAGGAAGAAGACATGCACCATACTCTTTAGGAAATGGCAAAACAATGAGGCTAGTTTCACAAATTTAATTAGATGGCAAGGAAATTAATTTTTTATTTTGAAATCTTATGTGAATTCTCACAAGGTACATTACAAAACATAAGCAAAAATAAGCTAAGAGATAAATAAAGGTCTTAACGAAAATAATACAATTTATATAAAAGTCAGTGCCTATAAATGACTGCTTCAAATTACCAAAAAGTAAAGATATTTATTATCTCATCAATGACAAATTGGAAGGCACCAATAATCCAAATGTCCAAAAGAGCAAATAAAGAACAAATCTTGTTCCAGGAGGTAGCCCTAAATGTATTTGCATAATGGTTTAGTAAATGGAGGCGCAATAAACCTGTCTAGAATTATGCTCAGCACTGTGGAAAATGAAAAACCTTTGCATAATGAATGCAGAAGGATTAACACCGTGTAAAAAATGGAGGCACGATTAATGAATTTAGAAGTAAGCTGTGGAAAGTTTGCTTAATTAAGTACAGTTCTTGAGAATTAACATGTAGTTCCCGACATACATGCTAAATGTGTTCATAGAGCTCCATTAGCCAGACAAACGCCCAAAAAGTGTATTTTTGGCACCCATTGGGCTGGTATACATCGGTATACCTTTTTTTTAAAGAAATAGCGTAGTAGACAAAAAATGTCCATCCCACAGGATCTTACAAAAAAACATATTTAATGCGGTATAGCTTTTTTTTTAACAAGGGAGCTTATGGCTCTATATGACATACTTTACAGGTATACGTTTAATGCATACCTCATGGACCGTTCAATAGTCTTTCATGATGTATACGTTTAACATCATGACCGTCATCATGACGCATACATTAAAAGTATACCATTATAGTCTATGGGTGATGGATGCTTTAAACAGAGGCCTAACAGTGGAATCCATTACCCATTGACTCTAATGGAATGTTTTTAATGTATACGTCATAAACAGGGTCATGAGAGTTCATGAATTTTGCGTTTAACATACAGTATACCTTTAAAGTCTATGGTGACGGATACCACTGTTAGACACCCCTCACAGCCTACGATTCACATATACTTCAGGAACTTTGTCCCTGCATATATGTTAAATGTAGGCCAAAGACATGATGTGAAAATGTCCGAAAACTGTTTCTTTCATACCCGAGTTTTCTTAAGGGAACAGGAGCTATTAGAATGTTGACAAGTCTTTTTACACTAAAATTAATGTCAGCACTGTGCTGCACTGAACCGCAGTATATACTGTAGATTGGGGAAGTTAAGGGTCGAAGGAAGTCAAGCAACTGTCCAGGTAGTATAGTTTTCAGTCAGTATAAATTCAAGGAAGTAAGACTAAGAGTCTGAGAATCTATTCTGTACTAGGACTTTCCCCAGATCCTGAATCCCCCTCCTCAAATCTATATAGTGCAGTTTGATGAAGATTAGTGTGGACAGGGGTGAGTTATTCAGATACGGAGAACTTGTCTCACTAAATACTTGTGCCTTCTTATAGGCCTTGCTGGTGCCTTCACTTCCAACTTTATGCTTCTGGAAGAAGAGCCACCCTGTAGCACATATGTAGTCGTTCCTTCTTTCTTTTTAATGTTCCCTGTTTCTTCTATTTTACCTACTGACTTTTAGATTCTGACTTGAACTGGCCTGAGCCTTTTTTCTTGTGTGACCCCTACACCAAAATGTTCATATAATTTAGGACTGAGTTGTTGGGTTTATTTAGTACTATGCGCTAGCAATATTGGGTAAAATATAATTTGTCTCTGCAACTGCCACAACTTAGTGCTCTAGTAACGACAGAAATGTTACTATAACTAGCCCAGAATATACTTAGATTTAACAGAGATCCAAAAGATCATTATATGAGCACAGTTATGTAATTTTTATGCTGTTACTGAGTATCATAAATCTTTCCACTTCCCAATCAAATCCTTAATAGCATTGCCTTCTAAAATACACTTTGCAGTTTCCAATCATTTCTCTTTTGTCTCATCCCAAGAGGGTTTTAGGGATTTATCAACTTTCTATTTTACAATCCTCTCAGTCTGTAGTCATCATTCCAATTTCCCTGACTTTTTCATTACTCCAATACGTTATGTGTAAATAAGTCTCTTGGCATACAGCTTTATACTATATTTAGTTTTTTCCTTTACCGAGGCCCCAGGCAAAGAGGACAGCACAGAGGAACATTAATTAGTTCCTGAATACTGGTTGGTGAGCAAACTTTGCCAGAAGTTTCAGAATTCGTAATTTAATTGTAAGACACTTGTTTTCTTTTGGTCTCAGCCCCACAGGAGAATGTTAAAATCTTACATTAAAACTTTAGAATCCTTATTGAGCTCTTGGCTCACCCACTGTGACGAGAGTAGAGATACCACTGAGATAATGGCACATGCCTTACAGCATTCTAAAGTTCAAAAATAGAAACAGTGCCCCTCTCTTCTTTTTTTGGCAATCATGGACCAAGCCATTTTCTCATCATATCAGTTGCCATAAAATAGAGTCTACCATAAAGGCGTCCATATAATAGTGCCTACCAAAATACTCCTAGAACTGTGCATGCCACTATGCCCATATAATAATACCTGCCAAACTGCCTACAAAGTACCTACCCCAACGCCCCTATATTACTGCTTTCCAAAAGGCCTCTAAGTTGCCTTTAACTGTGTCCCTCTAGGGACATAAACGTAAACTTTATGATGGCTTGTTCATTTGTCTCAGATTTTTTAATATTTGAGATTCTAGAACTATGTGTTCATATATCATGATTTATTAAAGGGTTGACTGCTTATGACAATCTAATTTCTTTAGAACGATCTATTAAGAACAAACAGATCACAGGGTATGTCGCTGCTGGCACCTCCAGGGATAAACTAATCATTGGGGTAACCCACCAGCAAGTGTTCACAGAGGGTAAATTAAACATTACATGGTTTTCTTTCTAAATGCTCTCCACACTGCCTAATTGCTAAGCGTAATGAATGGGGGCACCCTTTAAAGGGGTGTTCCAATCTCAGCCATCAATGGGTACATGGTAGATAATGTAAATATAATTTTTTTAGCAAATATATCCATGTTTCAAACGTGTGCCTTTTTTTTTTTAGATCTGGCCTGTTCCCCAGCCCGTGTCCCCCTCTTTGCTTTTTCCCTGTCACCTAAGTTTACAACCACTGCTGCGGTCCGACAGCAGTGGCCGCGCTTGCGCACTTGCTATTTAATAATTTTGCATTAAGTACGGCTGGCCTATCAGGGCACGCATCATGCTGGAGCATGCGCAATAGCTCCCTGCCGGCCACCTCTCGGCAGCTGTATACAAGTGTCTATACACCTGCACACATGGCACCTAGCTGCTGAGTCCACAGTCTGCTTTTTCCAACGCAATATTATCTCTACACGTAAATATAGAGATAACAGTGCAGACCTTTGAACAAGCAGACTGTATCAAATGTCACTCAGGGGTATATAAATTTGCGTGGCATGTGATACTAGAGGAAAAACTCATCCTCAGACAGGGATCGTGGAGCAACTAAAAGAAGGGAGAAAACTCCAAAATAAAAGGTATGACAGAACATTTAAGAACACCAATACATTTATTTTTCACTGTAGATTACAGCTGGGCAAAATAAATAAAAGCCCAAGATGGGAATAACCCTTTAATTAATCACATTCTTTTAGAGGTATTTAGAAAATGGCTTTTCTAAATCCGTCAACCCCATTAATGTTGTTTTTTTTCCCATTAATACTATAGATCTTCTGTAGATGTACTGTAGGCTTAGTCAAATCCTTTGGTCTCTTCATGTAATCCCAGACAGACTCGATGATGTTGAGATCAGGGCTCTGTGGGGGCCATATCATCACTTCCGGGGCTCCTTATTCTTCTTTACGCTGAAGATAGTTCTTAATGACATTGGCTGTATGTTTGGGGTCCTTGTCCTGCTGCAGAGTAAATTTGGAGCCAATCAGACGCCTCCCTGCTGGTATTGCATGATGGATATATTTCTGCCTGTATTTCTCAGCATTGAGGACACCATTAATCCTGACCAAATCCCCAACTCCATTTGCTGAAATGCAGCCCCAAACTTGCAAGGAACCTCCACCATGCTTCACTGTTGCCTGCAGACACTCATTGTACTGCTCTACAGGCCTTCAGCGAACAAACTGCCTTATGTTACAGTCAATATTTGACTCATCAGTCCAGAGCACCTGCTGCCATTTTTCTGCACCCCAGTTTCTATGTTCCCATACATAGTTGAATCACTTGGCCTTGTTTCCACATTGAGGTATGGCTCTTTTGCTGCAATTGTTCCATGAAGAACACTTCTGGCCAGACTTCTCCGAACAGTAGATGGGTGTACCTGGGTCTCTCTGGTTTCTGCCAATTCTGAGCTGATGGCACTGCTGGACATCTCCCGATTTTGAAGGGAAGTAAGCATGATGTGTCTTTGATCTGCTGCACTAAGTTTCCTTGGCCAACCACATTGCCCGTTTCTTTGTGCTTTTTCAAAATAGCTTAAACAGCACATCTTGAAATACCAGTCTCCTTTGAAGTCTTTGCCTGAGAGAGATCTTGCTGATGCAGTATAACTACCTTGTGTCTTGGTGCTGTGCTGAGTCTTGCCATGGTGGACCAGTGACTTGAAACTGTTTTCCACAACAGAGCTGGATTGCAACATAAAATCACCCCAGGCATTTTAAGTCACAGAGGCCCACCTACTGCCCATGCAATATGTTTGCAACATGTTTGCGCTGTTGCGAGTCCATCCTCCAGATATACAAATACATTGTTTCTGGTGCTTCTTGAAATGCTGCCTTTCTTTTGGGCTATTCCGATATTTGATAAATCAATAAACCCCACAAAATTTTGTAGCATGTGATGGGCTGAATATACACAGCGGCCACAACTCACAAAACAGGAACATTAACTGTTAAAAATGTTTGAGCAGGACAGAAGGAAGGAAGGAAGATAGCAGGAATGGAACCTACTGGAGATGGTGACAATACTTAGAAATTTACTCCCTAATCATATTTGAATTTCTAGTAATAAATAAACTATTGTAGAAATATTAAGAAAATATGTGTGCAATAAATATAATAAATCATACACTACCAGGAAATATAACGTGTCCATAATTTATTTATCAAATAGATTTTTGGCAGTAAAGTTAAATGAGATATTATTTAAAGCGTATGTATTCTAAATAAATTGTGTTAGCGATTATGCTTCTAACTTCGGCACGGACTGTCTATAGCCTGTACTGCTGGCGGCTCGTAACGCTGCAGTTAGAGACAGAACGTCCTGTTCATCTCCATGAATTCTATAGCGCTGACAACCATTACGCATACGGAAGCCAAAGAGACGAGCTGGACGGTCTGTTTCTAACTGCAGAGTTACGAGCCACCGGCAACACAGACTATAGACAGTCCGTGCTGCTATTAAAAGCAGAATCACTAATACAATTTAGAAAAACGACTATTGCAAACACTCCTGTACTATAATTGTTTGTCACTGATAGTGGAGGTACGCTTTAATTATTAGGTGGATGAATTTAAAGGCTATGTACACCTTTGATTTAATTGAAAAAAAAATATCCATTCAATGTGTTTTGTATTTTTAACCCCTTCCCGCCGCAGCCCTTTTTCAGATTTTCATTTTAGTATTTTCCTCCCCACTTTCCAAAAGCCATAGCTTCTTTATCTTTCTGTCAATATAGTCCTATGAGGGCTTATATTTGCGGGACGAGTTGTATATTTTCGTAGCACCATTTATTCTTCCATATAATGTATTAGGAAACAGGAAAAAAATTATTTGTGGGTAGAAAATGAAAAAACAGTGATTCCTCCATGGTTTTTTGCGCGCCATTTTTACGGAATTCACTGTGCAATTAAAGCAACATGTTAACTTTATTCTGTGGCTCAATACGATTATGGCAATATCAAATATATATTGTTTTTTCTATATTTTACTACTTTTACAAGTAAAAACCTAAGTGTAAAAAAGAAAATTTATTTTGTGTCGCCAAATTCCGAGAGCCATAACTTTTTTATTTTTCCGTCGATTAAGTAGTATGAGGGCTTATTTTTTTGCGGGATAAGCTGTAGTTTTTAATAATACAATTTTGGTGTACATGCGACGGTTTGATCACTTTTTATTTCATTTTTTGTGGGAGATTAGGTGACCAAAAAATAGAGATTCTGGCGTTTACAATTTTTTTTACGCCATTCACCGTGAGGGTTACATAATGATGTATTGTAATAGTTCAGACTTTTACGGACGCGTCGATACCAATTATGTTTATTTATTTTTTTTTTACTATGCTCTAGGGGGAAAAAGAGAAAAGGGGGTTTTTGAACTTTTATTTTTTGTTATTTTTTTTATATTCACTAATCTGGATAAAACATGCAAAGGGATATTAAAAATGTATAAGGTATTGTGTGAGGGTTTGCTTCGGGAGGAATTTGCTTGTCTAGGGCATTGGGAGAGAAATCTGTGAATCCATATAAGTATGCAGGATTGGGAAGCCACTTTCAATCTAGCTTGCTCTCTCTCTAAGTGCGCTACACATTTGGAAGCGTCTAGGAAAATAATGTATAGGTGGTATTACACTCCTAGTCGTTTGTCGCTAATATATCCAACATCATCAGATAGGTGCTGGAGGTGCCTCACTTCTAAGGGTACCATCCTCCATATTTTCTGGGAGTGTACAGTATTGTCCAGCTTTTGGCAGCAAGTAGAAGATTTCTTACGATCTCTTTTAGCGGTTGACATTCAGCTCGCCCCTGCTCTAGCCCTACTGCATGTGGGATTGGTGGATTTCTTTCCGGGTGTCAGAAACGTACTTTTTCATGTATTGCTGTCTGCAAAAATATTGATTGCAAAATACTGGAAATCTACAAAAGTGGCTAGTATGAGTGAAGTGATTTTATATGTTAACAATAATTGTGTTATGGAACGCGCTTTAGCCTCTATTCAAGGGTCCTACGCTCGTACTTCCTTATGGTGTCAATGGAGTGACTCTACTTACTCCGACATACTCTTATGATTACCTTAGTCGAATATGTGGTCAATTTGCCATGTCTGGATCCGGAGTTTTGTTTGTTTGTTTGTATGTTTCTTTCTTTTTTTTGTTTTTCTGTAAAAAATGTGATCCTTATCCCAATGCTTTGTTTGCAATGTTTCATTGCTGTATGTAATGATTAGATGTATACTGGATCAATAAAAATCTGTTTATTAAAAAAAACAACTTTATTTAACAAATTTTTACTTTTGTTATTAGTCCCCCTAGGGACTTCAACCAGCGATCGTTAGATCTCTTGCACGATATACTGCAATACTAATGTATTGCACTATATCGTGATTCTGACAGGCATCTATTAACCCCTTCGCGCTCAGCGATGTAATATTCCGTCGCGCTAACCAATACGTTCGCGCTCAGCGACGGAAGAGTACGTCGCGGGAGTAACGGCCATTTCGGCTGTCCTCCCAACACATACAGGAGCTGTGACAGCTGCTGTCTCATACAGCAGCTGCCACAGCTCCTACAGCGGGGACCGATCGCTGTGTCCCCGCTGATTAACCCCTGAAAAGCCGTGTTCAATAGCGATCACGGCTTTTTAGGGATTAAGCTACAATCGCCAGCCTGCTATACAATAGCGGCTGGCGATGGTGACTTTGGCAACCGGACACCAAACAATGGCGTCCGGCTATGCCATCGACGGAAGCCTAGTGGGTCCTGATGAAGTCAGGACCCACTATGCTTGCTGTCAGTGAATAGCTGACAGCTCTAATACACTGCACTACGCATGTAGTGCAGTGTATTAGATTAGCGATCAGGGCCTCCTGCCCTCAAGTCCCCTAGTGGGACAAAGTAAAAAAGAAAAAAAAAAGTAAAAATAAGAAAATAATAGATTTAAAAGTAATAAAAGTAAAAATCCACCCTTTTCCCTTATCAGTCCTTTATTATTAATAAAAACATATAAACAAACAAATAAACTATACATAATTGGTATAGCCACGTCCGTAACGGCCTGAACTACAAAATTATTTTGTCATTTATCCCGCGCGGTGAACGCCGTAAAAGAAAATAATAATAAACTGTACCAGAATCACAATTCTTTGGTCACTTCACCTCCCAAAAAATGGAATAAAAAGAGATCAAAAAGTCGCATGTACCTAAAAATGGTAGTGATGGAAACTACAGTTCGTTACGCAAAAAAATAAGTCCTCGCACGGCTTTATTGATGGAAAAATAAAAAAGTTCTGGCGCTTAGAATAAGGTAACACAAAAAGTAAATTATTTTTTACAAATACAAACGCCATAAGACATAAAAAAAACTATAAACATATGGTATCGCTGCAATCGTATCGCCCCGCAGAATAAAGTAAATATGCAGTTTATAGCGCATGGTGAACGCTGTAAAAAAAATAGAATAAAAGAACAATAGTAGAATTAATGTTTTTTAGTCACCGCACCACTTAAAAATAGAATAAAAACTGATCAAAAAGTCGCATGCATCCCATGAAAACTACAATGAATTCCTCAAGGGGTCTAGTTTCCAAAATGGGGTCACTTTTGGGGGTTTTCCACTGCTTTGGCACCACAAGACCTCTTCAAACCGGACCTGGTGCCTAATAAAAAGGAGGGCTCAAAATCCACTAGGTGCTCCTTTGCTTCGGAGACCGGTGTTTCAGTCCATTACCGCACAAGGGCCACATGTGGGATATTTCTCAAAACTGCAGAATCTGGGCAATAAGTATGAAGTTGCGTTTCTCTGGTAAAACCTTTTGTGTTATAAAAAAAAAAAAGGAAAAAAAGGATTTTCTGACAAAAAAAAATGTAAATTTCACCTCTACTTTGCTCTAAATTCCCGTGAAACACCTAAAGGGTTCATAAACTTTCTAAATGCTGTTGTGAATACTTTGAGGGGTCTAGTTTCTAAAATGGGGTGTTTCATAGGGGTTTCTAATATATAGGCCCCTCAAAGCAACTTCAGAACTGAACTGGAACCTAAAAAAATAAATAAATTAGGCAATACTTCGCTTCTTACATTATACTGATAATGAGCCGTGCCCACTTTGAGATGACCCCAGTTTTGACCGTTTGTATAAATGGAGACCCCTATTAGACCGTTTCAGTGCCCGGTTTTCCCAAGCATACACCCCCGAGAAGTGTATTTCTATTAATGAGTCCTTAGTAGATTTTAAAGGGAGGGTTCAATTCCGCCAGTACCTGCCGGGTAAGAGGGCAAATTATGGCGTAAAGATGTATAAGCTGTGCGAGAGTGCATCAGGGTATACCTACAAATTTAGGATATATGAAGGGAAGGACACCAGTGCTCAGCCCCCAGAATGCCCCCCCCTTACTGGGAGTTAATGCAAAAATTGTGTGGGATTTGGTGCACCCACTGCTGGACCAGGGTTACCACCTCTACCTGGATAATTTTTATATCAGCGTCCCTCTCTTCAACTGCCTCGCTGCCAGAAGTCCTGTGGCATGCAGTATTGCTAGAAGAAATCTGAGAGGCCTCCCTAAGACTCTGCTGGGGCAAACACTCAGAAGTGCACAATCTAGGGCACAATCTAGCAGCAACATATTGTGTGTCACGTACAAGGACAAGAGAGATGCCACACCAGTACCCATGTACCAGTACGAGGTACCAGTACAGAGACCCCCAAACCAGACTGCATCCTGGACTACAATAGGTACATGGGAGGGGTGGACTTGTCAGATCAAGTCCTGAAGGCCTACAGCGCCATGCGGTGTGGTATAAGAAGCTGGCCGGGCACATCATACAGATGGCATTGTACAACGCGTACGTGCTACATCGATGTACAGGCCAAACTGGAACTTTCCTGGAATTTCAAGAGGTGGTTATCAAGAAACTAATTTTTAGGGACCAAGAAGGGGGGGCACCCAGTACTTCTGGAGGCGAGGCCACACGCATCGTACCAGGGCAACACTTTCCAGAGAAGTTCCCCAAACTGGCAAGAAAGGAAAAAGTCAAAAGAGGTACAAAGTCTGCTATAAGAGGGGGATAAGGAAGGACACAATATATCAATGTGACACGTGTCCCGAAAAACTAAGGCTCCGTATGAAAGAGTGTTTTAAAATGTATCATACATCCCTTGATTTTTAATCTACCCCAGTTTTACTTACCCTGATGCACTCTGCACAGCTTATCCCCCCTCGTCTTTCCCCTCTGAGCCCTGCTGCGTGCCTAGGCAGCTGAAAACAGCCACATGTGAGTTATTGACGTACCCATGAGAACTCACATTACAGTTTATGGGGTGTATGTCTCCGGTCAAAATGCTCACTACACCTCTAGATGAATGCCTCAAGGGTGTAGTTTTTAAAATGGGGTCACTTCTTCGGGGTTTCAACTGTACTGGTACCTCAGGGGCTTCTGCATACATGACTTCGCACCAAAAAATCCCCAGTAGGCCAATTCAAATAAGTTCTGTGAATAAACTATTGGGTCTAAATAGTCAAATTACCCATAAATTAATTGTTTGAAGGGTGTAGTTTCCAAAATGGGGCCACTTCTGGTGGGTTTCCATTGCTTTGATACCTCTGGGGCTCTGCAAATGCGACATGGCAGCCGAAAACCAATACAGCAAAAACTGGACTCCAACAAACACATAGCGCTCCTTTCCTTCTGAGCCCTCCCATGGGCCCAAACGGCAGTTTATCACCACAAATGGGGTATTGCCGCACTCAGGACAAAATGGGCAACAAAATGGGGTATTTTGTTCCCTGTGAAAATAGGAAATTTTGATCATAAATTACATCTTATTGGAAAAAATGACATTTTTTTTTATTTCACAGCCCAATTAAAATAGGTGCTGTGTTAAAACTGTGTGGTCAAAATGATAACAACAACCATAAATGAATTCCTTGAGGGGTGTAGTTTCCAAAATGGGGTCATTATTGGGGGATTCCTACTGTTTTGGCACCTCAACACCTCTTCAAACCTGGCATGCTGCCTAAAATATATTCTAATAAAAAAAGAGGCCTCAAAATGCACTAGGTGCTTCTTTGCTTCTGGGGCTTGTGTTTTAGTCCACGAGCGCAGTAGAGCCACATGTGGGACATTTCTAAAAACTTCAGAATCTGGACAATACATATTTAGTAGTGTTTCTCTGGTAAAACCTTCTGTGTTACAAAAAAAAAAATTAATAAAATTGAAATTCAGCAAGAAAAATGACATTTGCAAATTTCACCTCCACTTTGCTTTAAAGGGAAAGTGTTGTTAGCAAAAAATTTATTTTTTTTTTTAGTTAAACAATTAGTGTGTAGGTGATTAAACATTGTTCTAATTTTTTATTTTTTTTTCACGAGTCAGGAAATATTAGAAATTAGATTCTAATTTATAATATTTCCCAGCACTGGTCACTAGATGGAGCAATTCCCAAAATTGCAGCATTGCATGTGGTAAAGCAACCACATTGCTTTATGCTGCAAAATTGGGAAAAAAATCCCTCGCTCTAGTGAGCTCTCAGAATCCCCCCCTCTTTTATCCTGGCTAGTGCCGGGAGAAACGAGGGGATTGAACGGTCTATCCTCCTACACTGTGTGTCGCCATTTTTTGAGCTAACACACAGTGTAGAAGGTTAACATACAGTAGTAAACACACTGAAACACGAACATACATAGAAATCACTTACCTGCTCCTGTCGCCGCCGCTCCCTCCGGTCCGTCCGCTCCGTCTGCTGCCGCTGCTCCAAGTGCACAAGTCCGGAAGCCGCGACCGGAAGTAGTAATCTTAGTGTCCGGCCGCGACTTCCGGTCTACAGGAAAATGGCGCCGGACGGAGCTCAGTTCAACTTGGACTGTGTGGGAGCGGCGCATGCGCCGTTCCCACACAGATGGCGTACACCATAGTGGATGGAACGGGCCCCGTTCGCATTCACTATGGGACTGTAGCTGCCGTATTCCATGTCTGTATGTGTCGTTAATCGACACATACAGAAATGGAGTAAAAAATGGCAGCCCCCATAGGGAAGAAAAAGTGAAAAAATAAAAAAAAGTAACACACAAACAAACAAATAAATACAAAAGTTTTTTATAAAACACTAACATCAAACTGATATAAAAAATTTTTTTGGGGCGACACTATTCCTTTAATTCCTGTAAAATGCCTGAAGGGTTAAAAAACTTTCGAAATGTTGTTTTGAATACTTTGAGGGGTCTAGTTTTTAAAATGGGGTGTTTTATCGGGGTTTCTAATACATAGGCCCCTCAAAGCCACTTCAGAACTGAACAGGTACCCTAAAAAAAAGTATTTTGAAATTTTCTTAAAAAAATGAGAAATTGCTGTTTATGTTCTAAGCCTTGTAACGTCCAAGAAAAATAAAATAATGTTCAAAAAACTATGCCAATCTAAAGTAGACATATGGGAAATGTGAACTAGTAACTATTTTGGGTGGTATAACCATCTGTTTTACAAGCAGATGCATTTAAATTCTGAAAAATTCTATTTTTTCTAAATTTTCTCTAAATTTTGCAATTTTTCACCAATAAACACTGAATACATCGACCAAATTTCACCATGAACATGAAGCCCAAAGTGTCACGAGAAAACATTCTCAGAATCGCTTGGATAGGTTTAAGCATTCCGACGTTATTACCACATAAAGTGAAATATGTCAGATTTCAAAAATGGGCTCTGAGCCTTAAGGCCCAAACCAGGCGGGGTCCTTAAGGGGTTAAGGGCTTAATAAGTGTACAAAGATAGCGGACCTGGGGGCCTTCATTAGGCCCCCAAGCAGCCATAGCAACCATCGCCCCCCCGCGCGATTGCGCTGCGGGGGGGCGCGATGAGCTATTAGAGGGGCTCGCCCCCCCCCCCGCTTTCTAACTATTTAAATGCTGCGGTCGCTATTGACCGCAGCATTTAACAAGTTAAACGAGCCGCTCGCTACTCTGAAGTGTCAGCTGTAACAAACAGCCGACACCGGCATCGTATGGAGCGGGTTCAATCCGTGAGCCCGTTCCATACTTCCCCTACCCGACTTTGGCGTATGGATACGTCAAATGTCGGGAAGCACTTCTAATTGACTATATTTTAAAAAAAATATACTTTTTATGGAACAGCTTCTATGTATCTTGTGCACATACAGTATAAGCTGTATCATTATCTCTGAGCCAATTCCGACAGTTCAACTGAACTGACGACTCGACCAAGAGCGGGTCCTGCATGTCTCTGACACACAGGATCCATCTAATATCGATCACATCTAAGTTAGATGTGATCGATATTAAGTGTATCCTGTGCTGCTATGTATACTATAAACATGAATAATGTGACCATATATACTGTACATATGAATAATGCCACTACGTTTTGACATCCGGTCGTGTGAATAAAAGTTTACACCTAAAGCACATGCCGCACACGCGCCACTCAAATCTAGGACATTGACTTACAATGGGCTTTATCGGACTAGGGCGTGGTGTCCGTGTGGTGTTGTTCAGATAACACTAGTTTTTCTCAGGTGCTCGGAATAGGGTCCCAACCCAGTTGAAGAAATAGAAAGAATTGTATTCGGCACACTCTTGGAAAGGTAAAGTGAATTTATTTTGACTTTTTTTTGTAATACCAGTGGCTACATGTGCAACGTTTCAGTCGTAAGACCTTCGTAGGGCACTAAAGAAACATATACAGGTAATTTAGTATAATATAGAGATTCCATAAGAGAATACAAGATGTATAATATTCAGATTTACAGTGAAATGCATCGTAGAAAATATATACAAAAAAAGATGTGTACAACATTGGGTAATGTAAAAAAGGAACAGTGTCTAGGATCATGAGACAGTGAAGAGCATTAAGTAGCTGGGAGGTAACCCTATAGAAAAATATGTTTTGTATGTATAAATACATCTGTACATATATATGTGTGTTATGACAGCATTTAATGGCATACATCCGGACCGTCTATACGTAGCAGTTTGAGGAAACAGGTGGACCTATCTAAAATAAGATGGCACAGCATATCAATATATCAAGGAGTTACACCCAATAAAGTTACATAGGATGGGTGATGAGGCCCATGTCTAGTTGGTATCTAAGTAGCAGTTGAGGAAGCAGGTGTACAATTTTGATACAACATATCACAGAGTATCTCTCAAAAAAAGTCAAAATAAATTCACTTTACCTCTCCAAGAGTGTGCCGAATACAATTCTTTCTATCAGGCAATACTTTTTCAGGTCTGCCCCCCCCCCCCCGCGAACTCTGAAGACGCTGTACCGTATATATTTGCAGATTTCTGTTTAGGCGGCCACAGACCTGGCACGGTTTTAATTTAGCTGTAAAAGCAGAATGAGCAATATAGAAGAAAGAAAGCAGAATACTTTGAGACACTGAAGTGGTCAGGAGTTTTATAACTTTTTTATTTTTACGTCAATGGAGGTGTGTGTGAAGGATTATTTTTTTGCGGGAGGAGTTATAGTTTTTATTGGCACCATGTAAAGTACCATATAATGGGTGAATTGGAAAAAACTGAGATTCCTCCATGGTTTTTTGGATTTAGTTTTTACAAATTCAGTTAAACCCCTGCCATATAAATTTGTACATCATAAAACGACAGCACCCAGTATAGCCTGAACAATGGTTAGGATATTCTGGGAGTTGCTGTTTAACAAAAGAATGCTACCATCCGTCATCTTGCTGTAGATCATACAATGACTACAGTACTGATCAGTCACAGGTAGAATAAACATTTATATTGAGTGACACACTGGTGACGCCTCAAATTCTTTTTCGTTCTTTTTCTCTATTCTTCTCCATCCGGTCCAGACCTCTATGATGACTTCTCCCGGGCACGGCCCATTTCTGCAGTTTGCAGCTCAGATGTTTTCGGCTCCTCACTTTTCCAACATTTCCGCACCTGTAAACGAAGATAAAATTCTCATGATGCCACACTCTATGCTTCTAACTATAATAGTATCATACAATGAATATTATAGTACTATACACTGTACTCCTGAATATAATAGTATTATACACTGTGCTCCTGAATATAATATTACTATACACTGTACTACTGAATATAATAGTACTATACACCGTGCCCCTGAATATAATAGTACTATACACTGCACCCCTGAATATAATAGTACTATACACTGTACTCCTGAATATAATAGTACTATACACTGTACTTGTAATGACAGGGATAGGGAAACAGACAAGTGAGCCCTAATCTACCCGCCACTCAGTCCCTGCCTACTTGCAACGACCCACCCTAGGCGACGGGGTACAACTGGGCGACGGTCCCTACACTCAATAAGTGCACGACAGACAACAGACAAGGAAACACAGAACAAAGGGAAACGGGGCAGTTGCCCACGGCAACACCGTGAGCAACAAGAGAGTAAACGAGCCGAGTCAAACCAGGAGAGTACGAGGTGCCAAACGTAGAGCAGGAGAGTAGTGAACAAGCCGAGTCAAACCAGGAGTGTACGAGGTACTAAACGCAGAGCAGAAGAGTAGTCAGTAAGCCAGGATCAATACGAAGCAGGGACAAGTAGTTCAAGGAGCTGCAGCAGGGCCAGGAAACCAACAGAGAAGAAACACAAGCAAGGAGGAACAGGAAAGGCAGGTATAAATAGACAGAGGGCGGGAGCTAGCTCCGTCTGGCCAGGCTGTGATAGGCTCTCCCACTCCTAAGCCTGCTATCCTGAGTGGTGGACGATGGAGTCAGTCTCACAGACATAGAATCAGGTGCAGACTGATTACCTATGAGCGTGGAAACAGAAGCTGTGCCTGGCAGATCCTTAACAGTACCCCCCCCTTTTATGAGGGGCCACCGGACCCTTTCTAGATGGACCTGGTTTATTGGGGAAACGAAGGTGGAACCTCCTGACCAATGCCCCAGCGTGAACATCCCGGGCGGGTACCCAAGTCCTCTCCTCAGGCCCGTATCCTCTCCAATGGACCAGGTACTGGAGGAAGCCTTGGACCATCTTGCTGTCCACAATCTTGGCCACCTCGAATTCTACCCCCTCAGGGGTGAGAACAGGGACAGGAGTTTTCCTCGAGGAAGCCAAGGACGGGGAGCAGCGTTTAAGGAGGGAGGCATGATACACGTCGTGTACTTGAAAAGATGGGGGCAACTCCAGTCGGAAGGAGATAGGATTGAGGACTTCAATGACCTTGTACGGCCCTATAAACCGGGGAGCAAACTTCTTGGACGGGACTTTAAGGCGCAAGTTCTTTGACGATAGCCACACCAGATCCCCGACCATAAACAAGGGGTTAGCAGAACGTCTTCTATCTGCCTGAGTTTTTTGTATGCTCTGGGACGCCTCTAGGTTCTTCTGAACCTGGGCCCAGACTGTGCACAGTTCCCGATGAACGACCTTGTCATCCCCACAATAGAAGCAGAGACCATTCTTCCTGCGGAACTCTCTACGTTGTTGGGGGGACACGGAGGCCCCGAGTTGCATAGGTACCTCCGAGCCTTCCGTGGAAGAACGAAGCAACGGAACCTCGGGAGGCATCATGGGGGAGTCAGAGGAGAAAACACATAAATGTTCACGTTGTCGTTCCCTGAGACGTCGGTCAAGTCGTACCGCTAAAGCCATAACCTGGTCTAGGGAGTCAGAAGAGGGATAGCTAACTAGCAGGTCTTTCAGGGCATTCGACAGACCCAACCTAAACTGGCACCTTAAGACAGGGTCATTCCACTGAGAAGCTACGCACCACTTCCTAAAGTCAGAGCAATACTCCTCAACAGGTCTCTTACCCTGACGTAAGGTCACCAGCTGACTCTCGGCAAAGGCAGTCCTGTCAGTCTCGTCATAAATGAGTCCGAGAGCAGAAAAGAAAAGATCAACGGAGGAAAGTTCAGGGGCATCAGGAGCCAAGGAGAAGGCCCATTCTTGGGGCCCTTCCTGGAGCCGGGACATAATTATACCCACCCGCTGGCTCTCAGAACCTGAGGAGTGGGGCTTTAAACGAAAATAGAGCCTAAATAGAGCCTAAACTCTCCAGAAAGGAGACAAAAGTCTTCCGGTCCCCTAAGAACCGGTCAGGCAACTTGAGGTGGGGTTCAAGAGGTGAGGTGAGGTGTACTACCATGGTAGCATCAGGCTGGTTGACCCTCTGAGCCAGGGCCTGGACCTGTAGGGAGAGACCCTGCATTTGCTGAACCAGGGTCTCAGGGGGTCCATAGTGGTGTGAGGGACCAGGGTAGAGTAGGTATATGGGCTTGTGATTATGTAATGACAGGGATAGGGAAACAGACAAGTGAGCCCTAATCTACCCGCCACTCAGTCCCTGCCTACTTGCAACGACCCGCCCTAGGCGACGGGGTACAACTGGGCGACGGTCCCTACACTCAATAAGTGCACGACAGACAACAGACAAGGAAACACAGAACAAAGGGAAACGGGGCAGTTACCCACGGCAACACCGTGAGCAACAAGAGAGTAAACGAGCCGAGTCAAACCAGGAGAGTACGAGGTGCCAAACGTAGAGCAGGAGAGTAGTGAACAAGCCGAGTCAAACCAGGAGTGTACGAGGTACCAAACGCAGAGCAGAAGAGTAGTCAGTAAGCCAGGGTCAATACGAAGCAGGGACAAGTAGTTCAAGGAGCTGCAGCAGGGCCAGGAAACCAACAGAGAAGAAACACAAGCAAGGAGGAACAGGAAAGGCAGGTATAAATAGACAGAGGGCGGTAGCTAGCTCCGTCTGGCCAGGCTGTGATAGGCTCTCCCACTCCTAAGCCTGCCATCCTGAGTGGTGGAAGATGGAGTCAGTCTCACAGACATAGAATCAGGTGCAGACTGATTACCTATGGGCGTAGATACAGAAGCTGTGCCTGGCAGATCCTTAACAGTACTCCTGAATATAATAGTACTATACACTGTACTCCTGAATATAATAGCACTATACACTGTGCCCCCGAATATGTGTGTGTGTGTGTGTGTGTGTGTATAGGAGACAGCATATCTATAGCTACGACCCTACAAACTATGGATAGGATTAGATACAGTGGCTAAGCACAGTATCACACATGATAGCATTAGATACAGTAGCTCAACAGACAGTATCACACATTATAGGATTAGATACAGTAGCTCAACAGACAGTATCACACATGGTAGGATTAGATATAGGAACCAGCTCGCTGACATTGCGGTTCCAGCGCTGGACCCAGAAAAGGTAAGTATAAGAATTGTTTTGCTTTTTTATGTGTTACTAATTATTTTTGTGTTTGTGTTATTTTACAGGTTCGGTTGTTGGACTACGTCAGATTCGAGGACTACTTCAATGACAGCGGTGTTTTTATTCTCAATAAAATGGTTAATGAGGGTTGTGTTTGTTTTTTTATTTCAATAAAATATTTTTTATATGTCCTTGTATTTTTTTAAACTTTATTATTACCGCCTTATTAATAGCTGCTGGCTGATTGACAACATCCATTACTAAGGCGAGGCTTAATGTTAGCACGCAGAGAGGCTAACACTAACCCCCATTTCCCCGGTACCCACCGCCACCAGTGGTACTGGGAAGAGCCGGGTACGAACCAGTACCCGACCATCTGTAGTGATGGTCGGGTACCGGGTCAGCCACAAGCTGGTAATAGCCTGGGAAAGGCCAAAAACAGTGACCCTTCCCCCCCTGGTAATGCTAGGCTGCTGCTGTTGTATCTGGTGGGTTCCCCCCCATTTTTCATAACCAGCCAGCAGCAGCAGGTTAACATTACCAGGGGGGAAGGGCCACAGTTTTTGGCCTTTCCCAGCCTAATAATACCAGCTTGCAGCCGCCCCATTGCCCGACCATCACTACAGATGGTCAGGTACTGGATCATACCCGGCTTTTCCCGACACCCCTGGTGGCGGTGGGTAACGGGTTAGTAATGGGGGTTAGTGTTAGCCTCTGCACCGGCTAAAACTAAGCCTCGCCTTAGTAATGGACGCTGTCAATCAGCCGGCAGCCATTACTAAGGCGGTAATAATAAAGTTTAAAAAACAAACAAGACATAGAAAAAATATTTTATTGAAATAAAAACCACCCAGACAACCCTCATTAACCATTTTATTGATAATAAAAACACCGTCATCGAAGTAGTCCTCGAATCCGACGTAGTCCAACGACCGAACCTGTAAAAAAACACAAACACAACAAAAACGATCTGTAACACGTGTGGTAGGCTTATATACAGGGCCCTTCAGACAGGATCACACATGGGCCTTGTATCTAAGCCTACCATGTGATTGGCTTAGATACAGGGCCCAGCAGACAGCATCACACAATCTGTGATCCTGTCTCATGGGCCCTCTAAGCCTGCAACATTGTAGGCTTAAAGGGATTGTCCAGTCCCCAAACATTGATGGCCTATCCTCAGGATAGGCCATCAACAGCTGATCGCTTGGGGTCCGTCTCCCGGGACCCCCCAATCACCTGTTTTGAAGGGGCCGCAGCGCTCGTACGAGAGCTGCTTCCCCTTCATTTCACTTACTTGCTCACACTGTGAATCGCCCACATGGATTCAGTGTGAGCAAGTGACCGGAATGAAGGGGAAGCACCAGCTCTCGTACAAGCGCTGCGTCCCCTTCAAAACAGGTGATTGGCGGGGTTCCTGGGATTCGGACCCCAAGCCATCAGCTTCAAGCAGAAGGGGTATTAAACGTACCCTGCTCTTCAGCTGCGGCGGATGTCCTGACTCAGGATGGTGGTGACGACATGCGCTGCGCACCGGAAACAGGAAGGTAAGTACTGTAGTTACTACAGTAATGGGCTGCGGCTCCCGTTACTATCGGAACTTTTTTATTGCGTAGTGTAGTGTATAGCTACGCCATTGGTTGTGTGAGCGGTCCCGCTTCACTCCGGTTCTCTGAACCGGCTGTAATTTTAACAGCCCGTAAGGGAGAACCGGGGCGAACTGGGCCCCCTTCCAGCCTCGGGCCCCGGGCACTTGCCCATATTGCCCTCATTGTAATCCACCCCTGCTATTAGGGCGTGGTGTCCGTCAGGTATGACGGGAAAGGGTGGTATAACGGGAAAAGTAACGCAACAAGTAGCACAATTTTTAGTGAAACTGTCTGATTAGCGGCCGCTTACAGATAAGCTTATTCAGACACCCAGTGAGAATAGGATTCAGTTTGGAGAAATAATTAAAAACAACTGTGTGGGTGGCAGTTTTTTGTATTTGTTGATGTTGATGACAGAAAAGGGGAGTGGTTTAGCGCCATTTCTGCCATTACCATGTGTATATCAAGCTGTGTATGTGGTGTTAAAGTATATGGGCTTGAGAAAAGCCATCGTATGGCCGAAACGTCACCTGTTCTGAATGTATTTATGAATTAATATGCAATAAAGGACAAAGTTTGATTCCAAATCCGGTGCAGTGGCAAATACTTTGTTGGATCTTCAAAACACAAAAGACATTTTCTTGTAGTGTGTCCCTAATACTATATCTGTCCAGTGACATCACCTTTGATCTGAGAACTAATCATAACAATGTCAACGACTTATAACAATGTCACGCCATTCCATGTAAGTTAGCAGTCATGAGTAGGACAGATATTTGTAGATGAGTTTCTGAGAACTTATAATGAATAATATAGAAGGTGTCCACATACAATATGGCGTGTTAATATAACTGTCAACACCATAAGATATAAAGCATACTTTACCAATTTTCCAAGATAAATGTAGTTATTCTTCCTACTCTTTTCATTTACGAGGCAAAATATACCATTAGTGAGTGAGATGTCATATTATAGTAGTTTTAAGTATCTACCCATCCATCCATCCATCCAATGATCCATCCATCCATCTAATACATTCAGCCAATCACGAATAAAATACTTTTATACGCTGGCGCAAGGGAAGGATTAACTACTATCACACAGTTGCAACATTACACTGCATTCCAAATTATTATTCAAGTGTTATTTTTCACTGATTTTCCTAAATAGTCGATGCAAATGACAGTCAGTATAATCTTCAAGCCATCAACCGTTGTAGTATAATGCAAATTTTATTGAACAAATCTGCTAATGATAACAGGTTTTTTTTTAGAAGTAAAAAACTCAAAATGCACCGTTTAATATTATTATGCACAACAGAGATCAAAACATTTTAAAGGTTGTAAAGAGAACTAAAATGGTAATTTGCTGAATTTGCAGCATCAGGAGGTCATATTTACAGAAATCAAAAGCTCTTTCAATAAAAAAAAACTTAACAGGCCAAGTTACATGTTAACATAGGACCCCTTCTTTGATATCACCTTCACAATTCTTGCATCCATTGAATTTGTGAGTATTTGGACAGTTTCTGCTTGAATATCTTTGCAGGATGTCAGAATAGCCACCCAGAGCTTCTGTTTTGATGTGAACTGCCTCCCACCCTCATAGATATTTTGCTTGAGGATGCTCCAAAGGTTCTCAATAGGGTTGAGGTCAGGGGAACATGGGGGCCACACCATGAGTTTCTCTCCTTTTATGCCCATAGCAGCCAATGACACAGAGGTATTCTTTGCAACATGAGATGGTGCATTGTCATGCATGAAGATAATTTTGCTATGGAAGGCACGGTTCTTCTTTTTGTACCACGGAAGAAAGTAGTCAGTCATAAACTCTACATACTTTGCAGAGGTCATTTTCACACCGTCAGGGACCCTAAAGGGGCCTACCAGCTCTCACCCCATGATTCCAGCCCAAAACATAACTCCGCCACCTCCTTGCTGACGTTGCAGCCTTGTTGGGACATGGTGGCCATTCACCAACCATCCACTACTCCATCCATCTGGACCATCCAGGGTTGCACGGCACTCATCAGTAAACAACATGGTTCTGAAAATTAGTCTTCATGTATTTCTGAGCCCACTGCAACCGTTTCTGCTTGTGAGCATTGTTTATGGGTGGCCGAATAATAGCTTTATGCACACTTGCAAACCTCTGGAGGATCCTACACCTTGAGGTTCGCGGGACTCCAGAGGCACCAGCGGCTTCAAATACCTGTTTGCTGCTTTGCAATGGCATTTTAGCAGCTGCTCTCCTTATCCTATTAATTTGTCTGGCAGAAACCTTCCTCATTATGCCTTTATCTGAACGAACCCGTCTGTGACTGAATCAGCCACAAATCTTTTCACAGTACGATGATGATGCTTAAGTTTTCTTGAAATATCCAATGTTTCATACATTGTCCAAGGTATTGCACTATTTCACGCTTTTCGGCAGCAGAGAGATCCTTTTTCTTTTCCATATTGCTTGAAACCTGTGGCCTGCTTAATAATGTGGAACGTCCTTCTTAAGTAGTTTTCCTTTGATTGGGCACACCTGGCAAACTAATTATCACAGGTGTCTGAGATTGATTACAATGATCCAAAGAGCCCTAAGACACAATACCATCTATAAGTTTAATTGAAAAACTAATAATTAAATGTTTATGACACTTAAATCCAATGTGCATAATAATTTGGAACACGGTGTATTGTCCTGCTTGCATTACAGATTTTTTTGGACCGATGAAGCAGTAAAGTGGAATAGTTTTGAAACAAAAACCTACGATGAACTCCTTGAAGAAGTGTAGTGAATATCACATACAAGCAGAGTACAGGGGATCCTCTGGTGAGGCTGGGCTCTGATAGAAACATGGACACCAAAGGTCCAGCAAAAGACAACCCAATATGCAGTTGACTGGAACCACTAGGTTGTCACTAGGCTGCATTTCTTATGGACTGATTCAATAATATCCTATTAGACCTTATTGCTGATATGTTCTGTTTGCAATGATAACAGTTTCTGTAGAGATTTAGGAAATAGTTTCCTCTGTTGCGCCCCAGCAACCCTACATATACTGGATACAAGTACCTAATAATTAATGTTTTAGAACTGGTCCTAGATTTACAAGTCAGGCTTTCTTGTTCCTCAACCACTTGATCTAGGGCCACATATGTCTCTCAATGCCCTATTTTGTGGCCTCCTTACTGTAAGTGTCTGCAGATGCTATTGTGCATTAATTACAAAAATCTGGCACCAAGGTCAATACCATACTACTGGCCGCATAATAAATAATTTTTTTTTTCTAATTGCCATTTTTTTAGCCATGCAGTTTTCTGTCCTTTTAGGTCATTAGTTCTTATTGCCACCTGTCGCTAACTGAGAAGGACAGAATCCATGAACTGAGAGACCTTGGTTTACCACTGGCAGATCGCTACGCGCCTAGGCAGAGATGTCAGCACTGTTCAACGTTTCATGTACTGGAGGTTGGCAGAACAACAACGAACGGGAATGACAGCAAAAGATGCGCGGAGGCGAACTTCTGCACGGACGGAACATCTGATTGGAAAAATGGCGCATAGTGATCAATTCCACAATGCAAGTGAAATTGGACGTCACATCCCAAGGCTAGGGCGGCAACCAGTGTAGACAAAAACCATCATAAGGCGTTAGTACGACATTGGGATTCTAGCCAGATGTCCAGCTACAGGTGTTCCATTGACCACATGCTACTGCTCCCAAAGGCTATCATGTTGCGCAGCAAGACAGCAATGGAAGCTGGAATGGAGCTCTAACCTCTTCAGCGATGGGTCCTGCTTTTGTCTCGGATACAATGATAACGGAGATTGGTCTGGAGACCACGTGGGCAACCCCATTAAAAGGCCTTCACAAGGGAACGTCACATTGGTCCTACTTCTGTAATGATAGTGTCATAATGTATGGTAGCTGGACCACTCTAGTCTTCATTTCAGGTACTCTTACAGCTCAGCGTTAAATTGATCTGGTCGTGGAACCAGTATTACGGGCATTTCTCCAAAGTGTCCCTGAAGCTGTTTTTCAACAGGGCAACTCCAGGCCGCATGCTGCTTGTGCTACTGTGAGCAGCCTGCATGGCCTAAACATGCTACCATGGCCTGCAGCGTCTCCAGACTTTTCTCTCATCAAGCACATCTGGGACGTCATTGGTCAGGAATTGCAAACAGAGCTGCCAGCAGCCATTGATGATTTGCGTGCCAAAGTGCATTCAGCATGGTATAACATTTGTCAGACAACCATTAGCAACCTCATTGATAGCATGACAAGGCATGTCAGTTCGTGTATTTCTGCGCGTGGCGCTCCTACTCAATACTGAACAAATCAGGATGTTTGGAACATTTAGTTTCCATTTTTATTATCATTTGCATATCATTAACATGTGTATCGACCCGATGATTTCCACAATTCCAAAACGTTTCCTTCCTGCTGTTGCAATTTCAATGTCGAGTAATAATATTTGAATGTGGCTCTTGAGTTAAAAGAAGATTGGTAAACTGCTCTACAGTAGATTTGACTAAAATTCAAGCATTTAAACAAAAGGAGGCCAATTGATCAGTCATTATGACTCTACTTCCACCTGTATAAACTATACATTATTTTTATTAGATCACTTACGGAACATTTTGTACTGTTCCCAGCATGAGTAATTTTCGCATTTCAATATATTAGTTTAGGCATTCCTGTAAAATCCTGTAAATTTTCTTTATCAGCTTAGTATAACTAATATTTTTCAGGATTTTCAGCTTTGTTATGTTTCTCTTACTTGAATTGTAGTGCCGTATATAGTAAGTAAATCATGATCTTAAAGGAGTTGACTACTTTGGACAACCCCTTTTCACTTTTTTTATTTGTCCTATTAGGTCATGCTAAGCCAATAAGGGGGAAGGGGGGTCTAAATTACTATTAAAAAAAATACATGATATTCTTCAGAAAACCACTGAGGGGGTCTGCTACTTAACCCCTTTAGGACACAGCCTGTTTTGGCCTTGTGGACACAGATGATTTTTTCAAATCTGACATGTGTCACTTTATGTGGTAATAACTCCATAACACTTTTACCTATCCAAGCGATTCTGAGATTGTTTTCTCGTGACATATTGTACTTTATGTTAGTGAAAAAATTTGGTCAATACATTTAATATTTATTTGTGAAAAACTTCTAAATTTAAAAGTATTTGCTTCTAAAACAGATAGCAATACCACACAAAATAGTTACTAGTTAACATCCCCAATATGTCTACTTTATTTTTGCTTCATTTTTTTCACGTACTTTTATTTTTCTAGGACGTTACGAGGCTTAGAACTTTAGAAGTAATTTCTCATATTTTCAAGAAAATTTCAATAGGCCATTTTTTCAGGGACCAGTTCAGTTCTGAAGTGGCTTTGAGGGCCTTCTATATTAGAAAGTCCCCATAAACCACCCCATTTCGAAAACTGCACCCCTCAAGGTATTCAAAACCACATTCAGAAAGTATTTTAACCCTTTAGGCGTTTCACAGGAATTAAGGCAAAGTAGAGGTGAAATTTACACATTTCATTTTTTTTGCCGAAATTCAATTGTAATAAAAAAAAAAAAATCTGTAACACAGAAGGTTTTACCAGAGATACGCAACTCAATATTTATTGGCCAGATTCTGCAGATTTTAGAAATATCCAACATGTGGCCCTAGTGTCCTAATGGACTGAAGCACAGGCTTCAGAAGCAAAGGAGCACCTAGTGGATTTTGGGGCCTCCTTTTTTTAGGAATATATTTTAGGCACCATGTCAGGTTTGAAGAGGTCTTGTGGTACCTAAAAAGTCGAAACCCCCAAAAAGTGACCCCATTTTGTAAACTACACCCCTCAAGGCATTTTTCTAGGGGTATAGTTAGCATTTTGACCCCACAGTTTTTTTGAAGAATTTAGTTCGATTAGTCTGTGAAGATGAAAATCACCAATTTTTCTGTGGAAACATAGATTTTTTTCATTTTTACAAGGAATAAAGGAGAAAAAGCACCCCAACATTTTTAAAGCAATTTCTCCCGATTACGGCAATACCCAATATGTGGTCATAAACAGCAAGGCTCAGGAGGGAAGGAGCGCCTTTTGGATTTTGGAGAGCGGATTTTGCTGGATTGGTTTTCAGTGCCATGTCGGGGTTGCAATGCCCCGGAGGGACCAAAACAGTGGAAACCCCCCAAAAATGACCCTATTTTGGAATCTACACCCCTCAAGGAATTTTTCTAGGGGTATAGTGAGCATTTTGACCCCACAGGATCTTTTTTAGAGCTAAGGTGACCAAAAAACAGCCATTTTGGTGCTTTAAATTCTTTATTTCTCACAGCGTTCACCGTGCGCAATAAATTAAGTTTTACTTTATTTTGCCGGTCGGTACGATTACGCCGATACCATATGTGTATAGTTTTTTTTAAGTTTTGCAGCGTTTGCACAATAAAATTACGTTTCTATAAAATTATTTATTTTCTGAGACACGCTATTCTGAGCCGTAACTTTATTTTTCTGTCAAAAAAGCTGTGGGAGTTCTTGTTTTTTGCTGGACGGGTTGTAGTTTTTATTGGTACCATTTTGGGGTAAATGCGACTTTTTGATCACTTTTGATTTTATATCTTGGGAGGGGTGGTGAACAAAAAATAGCGATGCTCACAGTTTTCCATTTATTTTGTTTGCGGCGTTCACTGTGCGGAAAAATTAACATTATAGTTTCATAGTTTGGGTCGTTACGAACACTGTGATACCAAATATGTGCACTTTTTTTGAACGTTTTCATTTTTTCCCTATAATAAATGACTATTTTTACACTTTTATAAAACATTTTTATTAATTTTTTTTTTACTTTTTACACTTTATTTTTTTGTTTATTATCTTTTTTTTTACTTTTTACACTTTATTTTTTTGACCTGCAGCTCTGATCGCTGCTAGAATACATTACACTACCTAGGTCACTCTGACAGTTAGTCTACGAGGGCCACCCAGAGGCTGGTCCTCTTAGGCTTCCATACATGGCAGACCCAGAGGCCGTTGTCTGGCCTCCGGATGCCATCACAAGCATCAGCAGCCCCCACGATTGCATGGGGGCTGCTGATGTGCTACAAACCCCCTACATGCGGAGATCGCAATCGAGCCCCGCACGTAACGGGTTAATTGCCAAAATCAGCGGCGATGAGCCGCTGATCGGCAACACTGGAGTGTCAGCTGTCGGGGACAGCTGATCTCCAAGTTCCCAATGCACACCTTGTCGCCGACAGTGTGCATCGGGGACGACACAGTGACTTCCTGTCACTCTGACAGGAAGCCTATCAGGACCAGCCGAAGGTTGGTCCTG
This sequence comes from Rhinoderma darwinii, assembly GCF_050947455.1. Classification (NCBI taxonomy): domain Eukaryota; kingdom Metazoa; phylum Chordata; class Amphibia; order Anura; family Rhinodermatidae; genus Rhinoderma; species Rhinoderma darwinii. Next base: position 101,244,918 of record NC_134690.1, read on the forward strand.
ATGGGCTTCCGTCCATGGCAGACACGGAAGCCATTGTTTGGCTTCCGTTTGCCATACTAACTATCGGCAAACCCCGCGATTTCGGACCGGGGTCTGCCGATATGCTAGAAACCCCTAAAATTCGGCGATTGCAACCGATCGACCGAATTTAAGGGGTTAATTTGCAGAAATCAGCGGCAAAGGACCGCTGGCCGGCAAGAGTGGAGTGTGAGCAGTGGACAATAGCTGACCTCCTGGTTCCCGGTGCACCCTGTCGCCGACAGTGTGCACCGGGAAAAACTCAGCAACTGTACGTCGTCGTGCGGGAAGTAACCTCCCGCGACGACGTACAGTTACTTACTCGTGCGGGTAAGGGTTAAGACCCATTAGTTGGCCATGTATAACCTTGTCAGGCCTGAAGGTATGCAAAGGATCTTCAGTGGTAAACTTGTAATCCCCAGCAATGTTAACAGAATGCAGGAATTAATAAAACAAGTAATCAGATTCATTCTGGGTGACCCATTTTATCTAAACTGCAAAATAAACCAACTTTGCATCTTCCAGCTTTGTGTCTTTAGCTTCTGTGCAGATCATTGTGTCTCCATGGTAACAGATGAAAAACAAGTCCTATAAAGTCGGATCCTGAAGTCATACTCTCCTCCATTTGTGTGTGAGGACACCAGAGCGGATTTAACAGATATTGCTTTTTTTTAATTATTATTTTATGGAATTTTTTCCCCTTTGGCTCATTTTGTGGTGATCCCGGACAACTCCTTTTATTATATAAATCATTTAAATCGTAGGAATTTTCAGTAAGTCATTCTGTATGCAGTTAGGGCCCTGTTCAAAACCAAGATGCAATCCATGCAGTTCATTTGAAATATTTATACATTTCCTTTTTGCAATAATACAGTTTACATGCATTAGAAAGGCATTAATATTCGTGCTGGGGAGTACATCCTTCCAGCTCGTTTCTTGATCATGGATTTGGGCACGCTGCTTGCAGTTAGGGCAGTTTCCCTATGTACACTGCAATGTTTGAAAAACAATTACATAGATACAATATATATATTTATGAGTCAGGGTTACGCTTTTAGGTCTTGTTAAACACGTAACGGAAATGCCGCGTTTTTTCGGCTGGATTTTCGGGCCAGAAAGGAAGCAGCAGAATACAGTTGCAGCATAGTGGATGAGATTTAACAAATCTCATCCACATGCTGCGTAAAATTTCCGACCCGAAATTGACCTGTGGTGCGTAATTTTCTGACCGCAGCCTGTCAATTCCTGCTACGGAAAGTGTGCAGAATTAATGTTTTTCACAGGAGACGTCTCCATCTTCTAACATAGGGAAAAACGCAGCAATTTACGCACCATTTTCTGCCGCAAAAACCACAGGAAATGGTGCTTTTTTTCCGCAGTGGAAAGCCTTTGACTTTCAACTGAATTTCTGCAGACATTTTCTGCAGCAATTTCGTTGTGTGTTGAGAAGCCCTTATACAATGAGTGGACATTGACAGAAACTCTACATGCCAGTAGAACTGAGAAGAAAGGAGTAGATATTTCTGAGTATTTTTATCTTAGGTTTCTGTAGGTTTTGTTGGTATCGACCTTTTAAGTCGATTTAAGGCATAATACTGTATATACAATACAGACAGCAGGTGAACTAATCTATTATATTATTTTTTTCTTTTTTGTTCATTTAGATATATTTGGTAAAATAATTTCAGCTATTTTTGGTTAAAAAATTTTTTTACAATTCTAACTTGTTTTTTCGTTCTTTTTTTAAGGTGCTTAAATTGTATTATCCTCCTGTGACTTTAATTAAACATTTTATATCGCTGTCTATAAACTTATTTGACACTTTAAATGATTCTTGCCTCCACAGGATTGCCGTTTCTGCTGGTCAGCTTCAAGTATCTAGCCTTCTCCTATACATCATGCATTTCTGCCTTGGTTCCTGCCAATGACTTTGATTCATCTCCTGCTGATTCGGAAGGAAGATTTCTCTTTTCACGTGTGAGCACTTGGATTGAGTAATAGGCACATACTACAGCTGTATGGGATGTCCTTGACAGCTCTCTTTTGAATATGTGCTAATTCTTTTCTTTTCACTTTACCTACACTGCTGAAATGCTTTGCCATGTTCATATGTTAGACTTCCATTAGGTTAATTTAATACTTCCATCATTTGAATTGCATTCTATACCGTGGGCAGATTTATCAATCTATTTACTCCAGTTTTCTGTAAATACATTGAAAAATATTGTGTTCCTGGCTGAACTTTATACTTATAATATAAATGTGTTGGAAAAAGTGGTTGAGGCTTTAGAGTCACTGCGCACGAAACCCATTTATCAAAGTTCGACTTTTTCATATTGAAGTTTCAGACAAAGGTCCAAGCAAGTGTTATTTTTAGCTAAAGGTATATTCATCAAGAGTACGCCCTATTGATGTATCTGGCACATGCTGCAGTGTGAAGAGTGTGGTGGTGCACTAGTATTATAGTATTAACCCCTTAAACACCAAGTCCATTTTGTTGAGATTGAAATTGCAACACCAAGAAGGGCAAGCCGTAAGGTAATGCAATTCGAGGAAGTAGCAGGTGTCACTATGATCTGCAAATGATCACATTTTCAAGCTCCTAGCTCAAATCTGTGGCATGTGGGAGGGGAATAAAAGCCAGATTGAAAGAAAAGTTTTTTAGCCACATGAAACCTCAAAAATCATCGACGTACCAGTTATCGCAACTTGACGCAAACTCAGAGGGACAGAATAATTGAACAGAGAGGCTGGTTTATCAATCGGGCAGATCGCTACGCGCCTACGCCGAGATGTCGAAACACAATTTGCCTATAAGGCAACTAACCTTATTTTCCACACTACTAACAGACGGTATTGAATTGTTCAATTCACATAATTCCTAATAATGAAAATAACCTATATTAAAGACACGTAGAACACATAAAAACAACCCATGAGCCCAGAAACGTTACCACTCATATTGATGTAATGGTCAGTCTCTGCTAACAGTAGTAGAATTAATATACTGTCTATACTAGAGAGAGGCATCTGCAGACCACTATCCTAGAATTGATTCTGAGTGATGGTATTAAAAACATTCAACAAAGCCCCCTGACATGTTTTGCCGAGATGGCATCATCAGGGGTACAATGGGGCAATGGCCAAGATGTCAGCACTGTAGCTGCCCCATACAGTAAAATCTCCATATAGGGCCCCCCCCCTGCACAGAGGTTAAAGGGTGAATACCTGGGGATCCCTTAGACTTCGCTCCCTGTTTTAGCTCCACGCCAAATCTGTTAGCAATACAGTGGGTTCCCATCCCCCTCTGTAGACCTTGTGACAGTATATATAGGCACAGTTATACTGAAACGCCCAACTTATAGGGTTCTATGGTGATTTAAATTCAGTTTAATAGAACCCCATGAATTCTGGGTACAGTGACTGCAATATAGATAATAAAATGCATCAGCATTATGGTCCTCTGAGAGTGTCCGAAGACTGGATTAAAAAAAAAATTATATATATATATATATATATATATATATATATATATATATATATATAAATATATAAAAAAAAATTTTTTATAAATGCATTATTAGTTTTATATTCATGTAGTGTTACTTTAATATGTACATTCAATTCTTCTCATTTAAGTTAATTAAACTACGCTACTTCTTATCCAGAAATATTCTGACGTGACAGATATCAGTGTCCTTACACATGAGTCTAAAATTATAATAATTATAATAATTTCTCTGTGTCCATGAATAATGTATCCAATGTTCCCTTGGAGTTGTAACCTGTAATTTAATTTTCTCCTGCACTCATCGTGTGAATGGGGATAAGTGAGTAATTCTTTTTTTAGCCACTATGGGGGCATTATACTGGTTATGGGGGGCTGCTATGAGGCAATATACTGTATAGGGGTCACTATGGGGACATTATACTGTGTGGGTTCAACCATAAGGGCATTATACTGTATGGGGGCAGCTATATGGGCATTATATTGTGTGGGGTGTGGGTGCAGCTGTGGGGTCAATATACTGCGTGGGGGCAGCTATGGGAGCACTATACTGTGTGGAGGCCCCAATGGTGGCATTACACTGTATGGGGACCACTATAGGGGCATTATAATGTAGGGCAGCTTTGGGAATATTATACTGTGTGGGGGCACTAAGGGGTCATTATACTGTGTGAGGGCAGCTATGGGGGCATTATTCTGAGTGGGGCAGCTTTAAGACATTAGACTGTAGGGAGGCACTATAGGGGTATTATACTGTGTGTGGGAAACTATAGGGGCATTATATTGTGTGACGGCAGCTATATGAGCATTATCCTGAGTGGGGTCAGCTATGGGGGCATTACACGGTGTGATGGGGCAGCTATAGGGGTCATTATCCTGAGTGAGGGCAGCTATAATGACATTATATTGTGTGGGGGCCACTCAGATGTGTTACCCGCTGTCCTAAACCCGTAACTACGCCTCTGATAGCCAATAATGGATGACTCGGGTCACATGACACACCATCAGCAGCCATAGTCGGGCCTCAGTGACGCATAGCAGCAGGATACCTTGAGCCCGCCCCCTCCCCCACCTTCACAACTATCATTGTTTTTGATGAGGCAGGGACTTATTTTTTGAATGAGAGCTAAGTACTGACATGTAGTTACAAATGATATTGACTAAAGTCAGACAAAATGGAACTATGTACAGTAGTGGGGGTCCCCAAACAAAAGTCTTGACCAAAAGTGGGTCCCGGCCTCAGAAAGTTTGGGAATCACTGGTCTAGATAAAGTCTATGAAACCAGACAGCTATGGTGCTTGCATATTTTTTCGGATATAGGCCATATTTGGGAGAAAAAGGTGCCTATAAGCCTTACAGAATTAAGTTTACCAGCATCACAGTCACATAAAAATAGAGCATTTATTTAATAGGGAAAAAGATATAGAACAGCATTGGCAAATATACTTCAAAATTCTAGGCAATTCCTTTAAAGGGAATTTGTTACCAGAAATTAAGGCAGTAGCACAGTAAGATATTGCAGCCTCACATGTATATAATGCTCTTTTCCTTTTTTCAGATGCATGGCTCTGTTGCAGAAATATAAATTTATGTTTTTATATAAAAGCTGCTGATTTTATAGGGCAATTTCTGGTGACAGACATCCTAGTAAATTCTGTGCCTAATTCCTAATACGTGTATTAACTCTATACAGTGTTTACATAATATTATAAAATCTATTATTTTCTACAAAATAAAATACACATTCAGCTCAACCAATTAGAAGTCTTGCATTGAGCACCGAAATTTCAATAACTCAATTACATACAAATAAAACACACATTTGATTGTTGTTTTCTTATTGTGCTTTTTTTTTTATACAGAATTAGCCATGGTTTCCAAAGATAATTGACATCATAACTATGCTGTTTACCCTTTTCACAATTCAGTTTCCCATGTGCATTTTCTCGTTATGATTGTTTCTTTGTAATAGTTTTTACAGCAGCAATTGTCCTCTCAGTGTCTACTTATCTTTAAGCACGCAGTCACAATGTTGGCTGATGTAACATGTCATATTCACTATGTGTAATAATTCTGAAAACAGGAATTATTGTTCTATGGAGAACAGTGAATTGTTTTAAATACTTATTACACGCAATCCTAAATACATTTTAAGCTAATTGTCAGTAATATAAAGGTTGAAATTCACAAATCACAATGAACGAACTTAAACACTGGCACTGGCACTGTTTTGTGTCAGGACCCAGTAAGGTGGCAGCAGTGGTGCGTCCTGAGGGCAAAAAAGACATGGGACCGGGAGTGGTGTAGATGTTGGTGACGCCGTTATGCAGGGGTGAACCTAGCCCCTTTGATGCCTGAGGCGAACTATAGAAAGGCACCCCCCCCCAAATCTATCCGAGTAACCCTAGCCGAACGTTCTGACTTTCTGCTGAGTTCATCGGCCCAGCGCAGATGGCATTATGCAGTGACATAATCGCGCTAGGCCGCTGACGTCAATAGCGTGTGTAATGACGGGGTAGGGAGACAGACAGGTGAGCCCTAATCTAGCCGCCACTCAGTCCCTGCCTACTTGCAACGACCCTTCCTAGGCGACGGCGTACAACTGGGCGACGGTCCCTACGCTCAATAAGTGCACGACAGACAAACAGACAAAGGTACACAGAAGCTAAGGGAAATGGGGCAGTTGCCCACGGCAACACAGTGAGCAACAAGAGTAGTGAACGAGCCGAGTCAAACCAGGAGTGCACGAGATACAAATCGCAGAGCAGATGCGTAGTCAGTAAAGCCAGGGTCAAAAATGAAGCAAGGTCAATAATCATAGCAGGAGCAGCAGAGCCAGGAAACAGAAAAGAATCACAGGCAAAGGAGGAGCAGGAAATGCAGGTATAAAAAGACAGAGGGCGGGAGCTAGCTCCGTCTGGCCAGGCTGTGATAGACTCTCCCACTCCTCAGCCTCCCAGCCTGACTGGTAGAAGATTGTGTCACTCTCTCAGACTTAGGAGCAGGTACAGACTGATTACCCACAGGCGTCGACACAGAAGCTGTGTCTGTCAGATCCTTTACAGTACCCCCCCTTTTAAAAGGGGCCACTGGACCCTTTCTAGGTGGACCTGGCTTATTGGAGAAGCGAAGATGGAACCTCCTGAGCAATACCCCAGCGTGAACATCCCGGGCGGGTACCCAAGTCCTCTCCTCAGGCCCGTATCCTCTCCAATGGACCAGGTACTGGAGGGAGCCTTGGACCATCCTGCTGTCCACAATCTTGGCCACCTTGAATTCTACCCCTTCAGGGGTTAGAACAGGGACCGGAGGTTTCCTCGAGGGAGCCAAGGACGGGGAGCAGCATTTAAGGAGGGAGGCATGAAACACGTCGTGTACTCGAAAAGACGGGGGTAACTCCAGTCGGAAGGAGACAGGGTTAAGGACTTCAATGACCTTGTACGGCCCTATATATCGGGGAGCAATTTTTTTGGACGGGACTTTAAGGCGCAAATTTTTAGAAGATAGTCACACCAGATCCCCGACCACAAACAAGGGGTCAGCAGAACGTCTTCTATCTGCCTGAGTCTTTTGTATGCTCTGGGACGCCTCCAGGTTCTTCTGAACCTGGGCCCAGACTGTGCACATCTACCTCGGGATTGTTGGAACTACCAGGTGAAACGGAGGAGAACCGTGGATTAAACCCAAAATTACAGAAAAAGGGGGAGACCCCTGACGAGTTACTGACCCGGTTATTAAGGGAAAATTTGGCGAGGGGAATGAAGGAGACCCAATCATATTGACAGTCAGAGATAAAACACCTTAAATATTGTTCGAGAGACTGATTAGACCTCTCAGTTTGGCCATTAGTTTCAGGATGGAAGGCCGAGGAGAAGGACAGATCAATCTCCAACTTTTTACAGAAGGCTCTCCAAAACAATGAAACAAATTGTACCCCTCTGTCAGAAACAATATTGACAGGAACCCCATGGAGACGCAGGATGTGTTTGACAAACAAGGTAGCTAACGTCTTAGCATTGGGTAGTTTCTTGAGGGGCACAAAGTGGCACATCTTACTGAAACGGTCTACTAAAAACCCACACCACCGACTTGCCTTGAGATGGAGGCAAATCGGTGATAAAATCCATGGAGATATGGGTCCAAGGTCTCTGGGGAATGGGCAAAGAACATAGTAAGCCCGCTGGTCGGGACCTGGGAGTCTTGGACCCAGCACAAATTTCACAAGCGGCGACGTAGGCCTTAACGTCTTTAAGCAACCCAGGCCACCAATAGTTTCTGGCAATGAGATGCTTGGTACCCAGGATGCCTGGATGGCCAGATAGTGCAGAGTCATGATTTTCCCTGAGTACCCTTAGCCGAAATTGCAGGGGAACAAACAGCTTGTTCTCAGGAAGGTTCCCGGGAGCTGAACCTTGATCAGCCGCAATTTCGGAGACTAAGTCAGAATCAACAGAGGAAATGATAAAAACCTGGAGGCAAAACACATGCAGGATCTTCCTCCGAAGGAGGACTGGCCATGAAGCTAAGCGACAGTGCATTAGCCTTAATATTATTAGACCCAGCCCTATAGGTGACCAAAAAGTTGAATCTAGTAAAAAATCACGCCCATCGAGTTTGTCTCGGGTTTAACCTCCGGGCAGATTCTAGGAAAACCAGATTCTTGTGGCCGGTAAGGACCGTTACCTGGTGCCTAGCCCCCTCCAGGAAGTGGCGCCACTCTTCAAATGCCCATTTAATGGCTAAGAGTTCGCGGTTGCCAATATCATAGTTACTCTCAGTGGGCGAGAATTCCTGGAGAAGTAGGCACAGGGACGGAGATGGGTGAGGGACCTGGTACCCTGGGACAAGACAGCACCCACTCCCACCTCAGAGGCGTCAACCTCCATGATGAATGGCTCCATTTGGTTAGGCTGAATCAGCACTGGGGCCGAGATAAAGCACTTCTTAAGGACCTCAAAAGCCTGGACCGCCTCTGGAGGCCAGTGGAGGAGGTCAGCACCTTTGCGAGTAAGATCCGTAAGAGGCTTAGCGATGACCGAGAAGTTAGCAATAAATCTCCTGTAATATTTAGCAAACCCCAGGAAGCACTGTAACGCCTTCAGGGAGGCAGGTTGGACCCATTCAGCCACAGCCTGAACCTTGACAGGGTCCATGCGGAATTCATGAGGAGTGAGGATTTGACCCAAAAATTGTATCTCCTGCACCCCAAACACACATTTTTCGGTTTTAGCAAACAGTTTGTTTTCCCGAAGGGCCTGGAGCACCTTCCTGACATGCTCAATGTGGGAGGACCAGTCCTTGGAAAACACAAGTATGTCATCAAGGTACACTACAAGAAATACCCCCAGGTAGTCTCTTAAAATCTCATTTATGAAATTCTGGAAGACCGCGGGAGCATTACACAACCCAAAGGGCATGACGAGGTATTCAAAATGACCCTTGGGCGTGTTAAACGCAGTCTTCCACTCATCCCCCTCTTTGATGCGGATAAGGTTATAAGCCCCCCGTAGATCAAACTTAGAGAACCATTGGGCCCCCTGAACCTGATTGAAGAGATCAGGAATCAAAGGAAGGGGATACTGGTTCCTTACAGTGTCCTTATTCAAGTTTCGGTAGTCAATGCACGACCTAAGACCACCATCCTTCTTCCCTACGAAAAAGAAGCCAGCACCAACCGGAGAAGTAGAGGGGCGAATGTAACCCTTGGCCAGGCATTCCTGGATATACTCTCTCATGGCTTCACGTTCGGGACAAGAGAGATTAAATATCCTACCCTTAGGGAGCTTAGCTCCTGGTACCAAATCGATTGCGCAATCAAATTCTCTATGAGGAGGTAACACTTCGGAGGCCTTTTTAGAAAAAACATCAGCGAAGTCCTGAATAAACTCAGGTAGAGTGTTCACCTCCTCAGGCAGAGAGATAAAATTAACAGAAAAACATGACGTCATGCATTCATTACTCCATTTGGTAAGATCCCCAGTATTCCAGTTAAACGTGGGATTATGCATCTGCAACCAGGGAATGCCTAAAACCAAATCGGGCGATAATCCCTGCATCACCAGTACAGAGCACTGCTCCAAATGCATGGACCCAACAAGGAGTTCAAAAACAGGGGTATGCTGTGTAAAATAAACATTAGCAAGAGGAGTGGAGTCGATACCCACTACCGGGACAGGTTTAGGCAAGTCAATCAATGGCATAGCTAGAGACATAGCAAATTCCACAGACATAATATTAGCAGAGGACCCAGAATCTACGAAGGCACTGCCGGTGGCAGACCTACCCTCAAAAGAGACCTGAAAGGGAAGCAAGATCTTATTAGGTTTCATATATACGGGAAATACCTGTGCGCCCAAATGACCTCCCCGATGGTCACTTAGGCGCGGAAGTTCTTCCGGCTGCTTATTCTTACGCCTAGGACAGTTGTTCACTTGATGCTTGTCATCCCCACAGTAGAAGCAGAGACCATTCTTCCTGCGGAACTCTCTATGTTGTTGGGGAGAGACGGAGGCCCAGAGTTGCATAAGTTCATCCGAGTTTTCCGTGGAAGAATGAAGCAACGGATACTCGGGAGCCATCATGGGGGGGTCAGAGGGGAAGGCACAGAAACGTTCCAGTCGTCGTTACCTGAGACGTCGGTCAAGACGTACCGCTAAAGCCATAACCTGATCTAGGGACTCAGAAGAGGGATAGCTAACTAACAGGTCTTTCAGGGCGTTCGACAGACCCAATCTAAACTGGCACCTCAAGGCAGGGTCATTCCACCAAGAAGCTACACACCACTTCCTAAAGTCAGAACAATACTCATCAACGGGTCTCTTACCCTGACGTAAGGTCACCAGCTGACTCTCGGCAAAGGCAGTCTTGTCAGTCTCGTCATCTATGAGCCCGAGAGCGGGAAAAAAAAGATCAACAGAGGAAAGTTCAGGGGCGTCAGGAGCCAAGGAGATGGCCCATTCTTGGGGCCCGTCCTGGAGCCGGGACATAATTATACCCACTCGCTGGCTCTCAGAACCTGAGGAGTGGGGCTTTAAACGGAAATAGAGCCTACAACTCTCCCCAAAGGAGAAAAAAGTATTTCGGTCCCCTGAGAACCGGTCAGGCAACTTGAGGTGGGGTTCAAGAGGTGAGGTGGGGGGCACTACCAGGGTAGCATCATGCTGGTTGCCCTTCTGAGTCAGGGCTTGGACCTGTTGCGAGAGGCCCTGCATTTGCTGAGCCAGGGTCTCAAGGGGGTCCATAGTTGTGTCAGGGACCAGGGTAGAAAAGGAATATGGG